>NC_059176.1:14576692-15826692 GCF_019923935.1 Bubalus bubalis
AGAACAGTAAATAATGTCCAAAATGAAAGAAGAGGCATTACAATTATGCCACAGAAATAAAAGATAAGAGATTACTATGAAAAATTACATGCCAAAAAACTAGATAACTTATAACAATTGGATGAATTCCTAGAAACATGCAACCTCTCAAGACTAAACATGAAGAAATAGAAAGTCTGAACAAACCTGTAACTAGTGTGGAGGTTGAATCAGGAATCCAAAACCTCCCAACAAAGAAAAGCCCAGGATCAGATGCCTTCACTGGTGAATTCTACCAAATATTTAAAGAAGAATAAATGCCAAGCCTTCTCAAATTCTTCCAAAAAATTGAAGAGGCGAGAATAGTTCCACACTCATCTTGGAAATAAGGTCATATACAGAACATTCCATCCAGTAGCAGAAGAATATACATTTTTCTCAAGAGCACATAGAACTTTCTCCAGGACAGATCACATGTTAGGTTACAATCATAAGAAAAGAAAACCAAAAGCCAGTATCCCTGATGAATATTGGTGGAAAAGTCCTCGACAAAATACCAGCAAACTAAATCCAACGGTATGTTAAAAGGATCCCATAGCATGAACAAATGGGATTTATCCCTGCAGTGTGAAGATGATTCAACATGCAAAAATCAGTTAATGTAATGCAGTATATTAACAGAATACAGGATAAAAACCGTATGAGCATCTCAATAGATGCAGGAAAAGCATTTAATAAAATTCAACACCCTTATGCAGATACAACACAAAATGGATTAAAGTCTTCAACTTAAGACCTGAAACTATAAATAAACTCTTGGAAGAAAAACAGGAGACAAGTTTCATGAGGTTGGTCTCGGCAATGATTTCACGGCTATGACACCAAGAGCACAGATAGCAAAAGCAAAAATAAACAAGTGGAACTATATCAAACTAAAAAAAAAAACTTCTACACAGCAAAAGAAACAACATAGTGAAAAGGAAACCTATGGAATGGTAGGAAATATTTGCAAATCATATATCTAATAAGAGCTTAATTTCCAAAATATGTAAGAAACTGCAACAACTCAGTAGCAGAAAAAAAAAAACAAAACACCTAATAACCCAATTAAAAATTAGTTAAGGATTTAAATAGACATTGCTCCAAAGAAGACATGCAAATGGCTAATAGATACATTTAAAAAATGTAAACCATCACTAATCATCAGAGAGATGCAAATCAAAACCATAATAAGATGTCAGGATGGCTATTATAAAAAGAGCAGCAGAAGACAAGTGTTGATGAGATTGTGAAGAATTTGGAACCCTTGTGCAGTGTTGGTAGGAATGCAAAATGGTGCAATCACTATGGAAAACAGTATGGAGATTCTTTGAAAAATTAAAAATAGACCTACTATATGATTCAGCAGTCCCACTTCTGGATATTTATTCATAAGAATTGAAATCAGGATCTCAAAGAGATGCTGGCACTCTTGTGTTCATTACAGCACTATTTCCAATAGCTGTGACTTGGGAATAATCTGAATACGCATCAACAGAGAAGTGTAAATGGTTAAAGAGAATGTATCCTATACATCCAGTGGATTACTGTGTGTGTATGTGCTCAGTCTCTCAGCAGTGTCCAACTGTTTTTAACCCCATGGACTGTAACCTGCCAGGCTCCTCTGTCCATAGAATTTTCCAGGCAAGAACACTGTAGTGGGTTGCCATTTCCTACCCCAGAGGATCTTCCCAACCCAGGGATTGAACCCGCCGTCTCTTGCGTCTCCTGTATTGGCTGGTGAGTTCTTTGTCACTGCGCCACTTGGGAAGACCATAATGGATTATTATTCATACTTTAAAAAGAAGGAAATTCTGCAATATTAACAACATGGATGAATCTTAAGGACATTATGTTGAGTGAAATAAGCTAGCAACAGACAAATACTGCATGATTCCTCTTAAATGATATATCTAAAATAACAAAATTTGTAGAAACAAAAAGTGGAATGATGGGTGCCAGAGGCTAGGGAAAGGAGAATTGGGGAGTTACGAATCAATGGGTATATAGTCTTGCATAAGCAAGATTAGTAAGTTCTAGAGATCTTCTGGACAACATTGTACCTATAATCAATACTATATTGTGCACTTAAAAATTTAAGAAGGTAGATCTCATGTTGAGTGTTCTTACCACAGTTAAAATTTAAAGGAAAAACTGGTAACTTTTTAAATGTGTATTTTACCACAGTTTAAGAAAAAAGGAGAAATCAACATTTTTGCAGGATGAAAAGAATGAAAAAAATTAGTGACAGCAATACTTCATGGTTAATGAGATTAAATAAGGTTCAAGCCATATCTTCAGTATTGAGAAATTAAAATTACTCAAGGAGCATACTTATTAAAGATAATAAATTACAGGATTAACAATATCAAAATTAAGAATAGTGAAAGTTAAAGTGTTGGTCGCTCAGTCATGTCTGATTCTTTGTGACCCCATGGACCATAGCCCACCAGCTTCCTCTAGTAACTAACATTTATTTAGTGTATGTTATGAACCAGACACTGTGATGAATGCATTCGCAAACTTTTTTGTAGTGGACAGTAAATATTTTTGGCTTTGCAGGTCACATGCAATTTCTTTTGCATATTACTCTTTGGTTTTTGTTTGATTTTGTTTTGTTTTTGCATACTTTTTAAAATGTAAAAACTATTCTTAGCCTGAGGACTACACAAAAACAGTCTGCAGGCTGAATTTGGCCTGAGTCTGTATTTGGCCTGCGTCTGGCCTTGACCTTGAGTGTTTGACCTCTGCACATAAGACTGCTTAACAAAATTCAAACCAGTTGTATGTCCCTGAAAAGTTTGTATAAAAGACCAAAAGCAAAATGTAAGTTGAAAATTAATTGTCCTACTTCCATGGCTTTTGTTGCTGTAGAAAGGATAATATCACAGTGTTAATGAAATAGCAGTATAACCAAGTCCGTATTACTTTCCAGTCCTGGCCTTCATGTAGCATATTTTAAGAACACTAATTTTTAATACATTTTCAGCATGTAAAAATAACTTCAGCCTTTCTATTTTAAAATCTTCCCATTTTTATGGTCTAATAGGATGTTAAAAATTTTATCAGTTGGATTCCAATCCTGGAGTTTCATCAGAGCTGTCGCTCTTTTCCCCCCCTAACCATAGGACATTTGAACAGCTTTTCTCAACCAGTGATTTCCCCCCCTAACCATAGGACACTTGAACAGCTTTTCTCAGCCAGTGATTTCCCCCCCTAACCATAGGACACTTGAACAGCTTTTCTCAGCCAGTGATTTCCCCCCCTAACCATAGGACATTTGAACAGCTTTTCTCAGCCAGTGACTGTGAGGCAAGAGAGAACAAAGTTCCACAGAGAGGAGTCCTGTAAAAAAGAGCACATGAGGATTGAGAATGACAAAGAAGTGAAAATGGGTGAGATGGAATAGTCAAAATAGTGCATTTCATGCCTAAAAGATCAATTATTATTCAAGCTTTTGTTCAACTTTTGGCCTGCAGCATTGTTCTTGGTTTTGGTTTTGTTTGTGCAGTTACTTATAGCTTCTTTATTATTTCCCCAAAGACTGGTGTTGATGTATTATACTTTATTATTTCTCTTCCTTTTCTTTGCCGCCTTGTCTCCAGTAATTTTCCCTAGCTGTGATAAGGTTGTTTCTTCCTTCCCATCTTACATCTTTTCATTTGCCCCTCACTCCTCTCAAATAGTGTAACTATTATATGAATGAAAATACATTTATAATTTAAAAAACAAAAACTTCACTATACTATAAATAATGGTCTAGGCCCTTGGGGATCCTGAGACCCTTTCAGAGAGTCCTGGGAGTCAGTTATTTTCATAGTAGTGCTAAGAGTTACTTATGTCTTGAATTAATATATGTTTTCCAAGTTTATCAGTTTTAACTTCTAATATGGTAGTTATTTATTGATATTCCATATAAACAAAAGCTTTTAAAATCCTTAATCATTTTTAAGCCGTATAAATGGCTTTAGAAGTATAAATCTGCTAAGAGAGTAGAACATAAGTGTTCTCTCACAAACATTGAAAAAGTAAGGTGGTAGGTGTGGTGTGTTAATTAGATGGGGCATCCTTTCATAATATATGTCTATATCAAATCAACCCTATGTACACTTTAATTAAATAGCTAATAATTTTATATGTTCATTATATTGATATTTCAGTAAAGCCGGAAAAAAAAACCGTCACAGTTTAGTGGAGAAGACAGACTCTTCAAAGAATAAGTATAGTTGGAGGCAGTAAGTACAGATTCACGTATCATGAGGATCCAGAGAGAAGGACACTTAGCTAATTGTGATTATAGTAATGGAGGTAGAAGGGATCAGTGAGAAGTTACAGCCACATCTGCTAAGGCTTCCCAGAGGACTTGACCACTGAACCACTGATTTTAAAAACCAGAACAAGTTAGCTAGGTGGAGGACATGATAAACATTCTCAAAGCAGCAGCAGAAACCAAAGAATGAAGACCAGAGTGCAGTGTGTACAGGTAAACACAGTCAGTCAGTCTTATTGTGTGTCAGGCAGGTCTCAAGGAGGATGGAGAGGTTAGAGAGGTGGCAGCTGGAGGCTAAAGAGACCTTAGCCATTTTTGGCCTTTTAGGATGAAAGGATGTCCTAGAAAGGAAAGGACTTTTAAATTTTTTCAAGCACATATTTGGTTTTAATGCTTTTTTCTATACTTGAAGAGTTTGGTTTATTAATAAGAGCTAATGAGTGTCAGATTAACTTCTAAATATTTCACACATATCAATACTTTGTAGTCATCCTCATTTTACATAAGAGAATGAAAACTCAAAGAGGTTAAGGATGCGTTAATGATATTTAAGTGCAGGCAGCCCTCCTCCAGAACCAGCACTCTTCACCAGAACCAGCACTCTTCACCAGTATGCCATAACACCTCTCATACAAAAGGGAAGGAGAAAGGTCTGAGAGGGGAACAGCTAGTTACAAAACTGTTCTCAAAAATGAAACCTAGCTCTGTGAATGTGCTGGAAAATACTGAAGTGTGCAGTTGAAGGGGTGACATTTCTGGTTGTGTGTGTTATACTTCAGTAAAGGAAGATCCTTATGTTGAGATGCACAGAGCTTTTATAGATAGAACTTAGATAATAAAAGTAAGTCTCTGGCTTATAGTCTGACAATAAAACCCTTCTATTAACATTTGTTGATAGACATTTAACAAATGGGATCTTAATAGGCTTCTGTGAAAATAACCCCTTGGAAGCTTCAGATGTGGGTTATGAAGATATATGTGTAAACTGGGTCATAACCCTTACTTGGCATATGTGGCAGTTCAAAGATTTCTGCAGTGAATGTGTATGAAATAAGCTTCTTCCATATCGTGACTTTGTCTTTCTGTTTACTTTTCTACCAATGACCGTCTAGTGCATTCTCTGCTTTGTGTTGTCTGTATGTGGGTTTATATTTTTGTTTTAAAATCAAGGGCTTAATGTCTTTTAATGTTTGTTTGTATATATTGGTTTCTCATAGGCTCTGTGATACTTGAAACAATAAGCAGAAAAATAACCTTTAGGATACAGTTGTTTTACTCCAAATTGAAAAACACTTTTGCAAGTTTATGGTTTTTCTTTGGAAAGCATTTGAATTTATTTTTCTGTGAAATAAATTTAACCACAACTTTAAAAACACAGTAATGAACTTAATAGGAAGGAATCATGTGGTAAATATTCACCATCCCTTTAGTTCTAATGGGCAGTAATGATGATATATTTTCTTGTTAAAGCTAATGAATATAAAAAATATTTCTAGTTTTTGAAAGGCTAAATTGAGAACAAGGAGTACGTCAAGGCTGTATATTGTCACCCTGTTTATTTAACTTTTATGCAGAGTACATCATGAGAAACGCTGGACTGGAAGAAACACAAGCTGGAATCAAGATTGCTGGGAGAAATATCAATAACCTCAGATATGCAGATGACACCACCCTTATGGTAGAAAGTGAAGAGGAACTAAAAAGCCTCTTGATGAAAGTGAAAGTGGAGAGTGAAAAAGTTGGCTTAAAGCTCAACATTCAGAAAACGAAGATCATGGCATCGGGTTCCATCACTTCATGGGAAATAGATGGGGAAACAGTGGAAACAGTGTCAGACTTTATTTTTCTGGGCTCCAAAATCACTGCAGATGGTGACTGCAGCCATGAAATTAAAAGACGCTTACTCCTTGGAAGGAAAGTTATGACCAACCTAGATAGCATATTGAAAAGCAGAGACATTACTTTGCCAACAAAGGTCCATCTAGTCAAGGCTATGGTTTTTCCTGTGGTCATGTACGGATGTGAGAGTTGGACTGTGAAGAAGGCTGAGCGCCAAAGAATTGATGCTTTTGAACTGTGGTGTTGGAGAAGACTCTTGAGAGTCCCTTGGACTGCAAGGAGATCCAACCAGTCCATTCTGAAGAGATCAGCCCTGGGATTTCTTTGGAAGGAATGATGCTAAAGCTGAAACTCCAGTACTTTGGCCACCTCGTGCGAAGAGTTGACTCATTGGAAAAGACTCTGATGCTGGGAGGGATTGGGGGCAGGAGGAGAAGGGGACGACAGAGGATGAGATGGCTGGATGGCATCACTGACTCGATGGACGTGAGTCTGAGTGAACTCCGGGAGTTGGTGATGGACAGGGAGGCCTGGCGTGCTGCGATTCATGGGTTCGCAAAGAGTCGGACACAACTGAGTGACTGATCTGATATGAGAGCTAAGTAGGATATCCAGGAAAGAAAGAATGACAAGTGATGCATAAATGGTGAACAGATGAACCAATCTTTAAATTCTCAAACTCAGCTCAGCAATAAATGACAAAACATGTTAGCAAATCTGTATCTTTTTGTTTTGTTTTAGCAGCCATTTAAGTCTAACTCTGACAGTTTCTTACAACTAGCACATTTATTGTTTAAGACATTTTGCTTTTCTGAACTTTGAAATAATTTGAGTGATAGGCGGGACTTCCCTGGTTGTCCATTGGCTAAGACTCCACGATTCCAGTGCAGAGGGCCTGGGTTGCATCCCTAGTCAGGGAACCAGATCCCACATACTGCAACTAAGATTTTGCATGTCACAACTAAGAGTTTGCATGCCACAACTAAAGATCCCATGTGCCACACCTAAGACCTGGCACAGCCAAAATAAATATTTTAAAATATTTTTTAAAAATTGAGTGATAGGCTCTTGACTTTTAATAAGGTGCTATTATGAATGTTTTAGCAACATTATTCATAATAGTCAAAAAGTAGAACCAACCCAAATGCCCATCCACTGAGAAACTAGGTAAATGTGGCATATCCATACAATGGAATATTATTTGGCAATAAAAAGAAATATACGTTGCAGCATGGATGAGCATTGAAAACATCATGCTAAGAGAGAAAAGCCAGTCACAGAAGATTGCATACTGTATGACTCCATTTGTATGAAATGTCTGGAATAGGCAAATCATGGAGACAGGAAGTAGATTCAGGAAGTCCATTACTGGTTATCTGGGGCGGAGGCAGGGTGAAGTTGGGAAATCAGTAGTAATGGTGTGGGGCTTCTTTTGGGATGATAAAAATGTTCTAAAACTGATTTTGGCAAAGTTTGCACAATCCTATGTATATAATTACACTTGTTGAATTATATATGCTTTAAACAAGTGAATTAGTATGTAAGTAAAGAGTGTTAGTCACTCATTCATGTTCGACTCTTTGTGACATGATGGACTATGGCCCTCCAGGCTCCTCTGGCCTTGAAATTCTCCAGGCAAGAATACTGAAGTGGGTTGCCATTCTCTTCTCTAGTGGATCTTCCTGACCCAGGAAGATCCTGGGTGGGTCTCCTGCATTGTGGGCAGATTCTTTACCATATGAGCCACCAGGGAAGTGTGAGTTATATCTAAATAAAGTGATTTTGTCTATCTATCCATCTCTCTCTTATCTCAACAGTTAGATTGATCATTTAAAGACTGAAGGGTTTGAAAATGCATGTTGTAAAAGCTAAAAACTATATAGTGCGGAATATGTCTCATCAAAATGATTCCATAAAACTGCTTCATAATTTGAATAGAAATTTTCCCCATAGAAGGTTAAAAGCCCCTATATTGTGTGGTCATTTTATTAATATTTAATTCCTGTTTTTTTTTTTTCTCCTTCTGGAGAAACTTTGAACCCTGGCAGGTCTGTATTGATCCAGCAAGGTCTCAGAGACTTGCACTGTTGCGGCCGCGGATACCTGACCTGGCTTTGCTCCCAAAGCTATATTTAGTTTGGGCAAATGACATGTGGACAAGGTAGCCAATCTGTTGGCTACAAGGAGGTTTTTCTTTGATTGACCATATGTGTCTTCTTGTCCTAGCCAGGTCTCTCTTTCTTGGATAACAGAAGGAAAACCTTCCAACCACATCTGCTGGAATTCTTTTCTATCCCTCTTTAGTTTCCCAGGGTATGAGGGTAGGCCTAAGTTTTGTTCCAAAGTCATCATCTCCTTTTATCCATTTCCCTTCTTCATTCTTTTTAAGGCTCCTAAGCCTCACACCAAAAGATTGTGACTGGTGAGCTGTTCTGACTTGTTCAATCTTTCAGGCACACACAGCGGACAGCTGGGAACCCAGCCAAGCTCTGTGTCTTGTTGCTTGTCTAAGTGATCCCCAAGTGAGTCAGTGAGCCCCTAAGTCCATGGCTAACCATCCATTTGATTAGTGGGGTGGGTAGATTGGACTGGAAAACCTTCTGAACTCGTACAAAGTTACCTTTGGATTCTTTTGTGTCTGCAAGACAGAATGGAAGATTGCTTGGGAATTTCTGGCAAGTCTCTTATCTTCAAACAAACACGCAAATAAATAAAAACTACATTTCATTTCAAGCGAGGTCAATTTCTTCCTTTCCTTTTCCTATCAAAGAGTAGTCTTCATTTTCTTACCCTGATTTATCCATGGCTCTTTCAATTGAGCTTTCATTTCTATTGATTTGCCAGATTTGCTTACTGGAAATAACACTCTTATAAACTGAGGACCTCCTTTAAGCTCAAATCCCAGTCTGTGTTCTACTTAACATTAGTAATAATGCTCCAGACCGCTCTCTCCTTCTCAGAACTCGCTCTTCCTTTGACTGGAACTCAACTGATGCTTAGTGAATTCAACCTTTTCTTACACTAAAGCACCAAGACTTACTTCTTTCAACTGATCCATCTTTGTGTCTTGCTATGAACTCTCATCCCCTAATTAGAATATTCTCTTAAGGCTCTACATATGGGTGCATGACCAACTGCGTCTTGTATATATCTAGACCTCGTGGTCCAGAGTACTGGGTATGTCCAACAGGTTAAAGATACCTGCAAATAATGGGTATTGGTAGTAAGTTAACCTTAAAAATGCACTCCAGGGACTTCCCTGGCAGTCCAGTTGTTAAGACCATCACTTTCCAGTGCAGAGGCTGAGGGCTTGATCCCTGGTCAGGGAGCTGTGATCTCACATACCTCCCAGCCAAAAAACCAAAACACACAACAGAAGCAATATTGTCACAAATTCAATACAGACTTTAAAACATGCACTCCAGTATATATAGCAGGTGCAAGCAAGTACTGTTTGACTCCACTTGTTAGAGGTATATAGAATAGTCAAATTCATGGAGTTGAAAGTACACTGGTAGATGCCAGGGGCTGCGGGTGGGAGCATGGGGAATGAGGACTGTGTGTTTAACGGGGACAGTTCAGCTGAGGAAAGTGAAAATCTCAGGAGATGGATGATGGTGAGAGTTGCACAATGATGCGATACAGTTTTGTGCCACTAAACTGTACAGTTAAAGATGGTTGAAATAGGATGTTTTATATGATGTGACTTTTACCACAGTAAAAAAAAAATTTTTTTTAAGGATAATGGTGCCAAGTGGACTGCTCCTGCCATTGTGTTTGATGTGGCAATCACTAGAAAAATCAATTAACAAGGCTTTTCAACTTGTCAGTATTGTAGAGCCGTTCAGCCCTGTAGTACCTTAAGTCAGGGTTCTCTAGAGAGTGCAAAATAACTAAAGGTAATGGTTTAAAATAGAATTCTGGATTCCCTCCAAACCTGCGACTCATGGTCTCTTGAATGGGGGCCAGGAATTTGAATTAAAAAAAAAACATCCAAATGATTCTAATGCAGTTGTTCCATTTATCACTCTCAGAACCAAGAGTATTACAATCCCCTTTTCTTTAGTTATAAGCTGGGCTTCCCTTATGGCTCAGCTGATAAAGAATCCACCTGCAGTGTGGGAGACCTGGGTTTGATCCCTGGCTTGGGAAGATCCCCTGGAAAAGGGAAAGACTATCTGCTCCAGAACTCCGGCCTGGAGAATTCCATGGACTCTATAGTCGGCTTCCCTTGTGGCTCAGCTGATAAAGAATCCACCTGCAATGTGGGAGACCTGGGCTCGATCCTGGATTGGGAAGATCCCCTGGAGAAGGGAAAGGCTACCTACTCCAGAATTCTGGCCTGGAGAATCCCATGGACTGTATAGTCCAGGGGTTGCAAAAAGTCGGACACGACTGAGTGACTTTCACCTCACTTCACTTAGTTATAGGCTACATCCCTAGGGAATAAGGAAAAACTAATGGTAATTTGTAAAATATGGTATAAATTGCCTAGGACCTGGAATATATCTGTTTCTGAAATAACACAGCATTCATCACCTTACATTTGTTCATCCTCGCCCTGGGAACAAATACATCCGTTACCATTCTTTATAGTGAAGATCTAACAGAAGCAGGCACAGCAGTTCTATCGGTCTATTTCTGCCTTCACAGGAGTTTCAGAATCATCTGTACAAGGCCTGGAATCCAGAGGCACCCACGGGAATTAGCAGCAAGAAATATATAGTAAGTAGGTTAGTTAATGAGGTTATGGTGTTAGTGTTGTTTCACATTGTTTAAGATACTCCACTATGCCTGCGTTTGGGGGGAAACATATATCCTCTAACATTCTGACTTGATATGGTTTGATTTTGTACACTGCCTGCTATCTGCAAGCTTTCTCTTTGCTCCCCCTTTCTGGGGGAAAGTCCCACAGAGTTATATGAATAGCTGCCGGGTCACAAAGCTGGCTTCTGCAACATGGCACTGCAAAGCCTGGAGGGCTAGCTTATTTATAACCACAGGAGCTAGTTCTCTGGTCTAGACCTTTTAGTCCAATAAGTAGGAAGAATCCAGAAAAATCAGAATTCTTTCTGTATGGCACCTTCTTCAGGAGGCAGAATCTCAAGCTCAAAAGTGAGGCTGCCTGTGGCTCCCATCTGTCTTAGGAGATATCAGCTCCTCATTTGCTGTCTCATCGACATGGTTGTCGCTTTCTTTGGTTACTAGAGACCTTGGGTGTGGTGTGAGGTCAGTAAAATTAATAATGTAGGTGGTTTTTAGTTCCGAGGAGCAACTTGTCAACAGCTTGTATTTTTAAAAGTTGTACTAGGAGGAAGTATATTGTGTTCATAGGGGCATGTGCTTCATTATTAGTGACTTTCATGCCTCTGTGAGTGCTCTGATGTACCCTAATTATTTCTAGTACTTTGGATTCCATTTGCTGCTAGGTGACAATGTGGATGTTTGGGATGCAAAATAGTAATAAGGAGGCATCAGATACAGTCAGGGTGACTGGGTTTCAGCTCTAGTGAATAAAATGTAAACTTTTCCCCTCAGTCCTCTATCTTTTCAAATGAGACTTTTGTATATCCTCTGATGTTGAGTTCCTACTGTGGCTAGACTCAGAATTTAGGACGCGTTTCAGAGTGTTAAAGACGCTAAGCCACGAAGAGGCAAAACCAGCAAAAAATTGCTTAATCACAGTAGTTTGGTTAAACTCACACAAGGTTATCCTTTTAAATGTTGTAGAACTCTGTGATTCTTTAGAGAGAATTCAGGGATGTTTAGATGTATGTCTAATGCCAGAGGTAGTCTTACCGCTGCTTTCCTGGCAAGCCAGAGGCCATCCCAGGGCTAGCCTCTTTGTAGTTGTTGCAAGTAGACAACGAAAGACAATGCTTTTGTATCTTGGATACTGGTGAGCCTGGGCAACAAACAGTCCCCATCTCTCCTAAGGGAGTCAGGCTGCCCAGCCAATTTTGAGGAAAGGAAAATAGAATGACGGCATGAGTCAAAATAGAGCCCGAGATCCCAACTTTGCCTCTTTCTCCTGTTCCCTAGAACTGGACTACACTTTGTCTAGTGCCTTTTTTTCTTCCGACAGTCACATGATCAAAATTCACGTGGGCCAGAGAAATTACATCGGTCTCCCAAGAAGGGGCATGGTAGGAGACCTTGGTTTGTACTCAAAATGTGGTCCACATCCTAGCAGCACCGTCATCCCCTGGGAATTTGTTATACTCCATAATCCCCTTCCCAGACCCACTGAATCAGAATCTGTGCTTTTTTAAAAAGATACTCAGGACTTCCCTGGCAGTTTAGTGGTTAAGCCTCCGAGCTTCCAATGAAAGGGGCATGCATGGGTTCAATTCCTTGTCAGGGAATTAAGATCCCACACGCTGTGTGGTGTGACAAAAAAAGTGGAAAGAAAAATCTCCCAATGATTTGTATGCATGTTAAAGTTTGAGAAGTACTGACATAGAGAATTATGGCTAGTATTTATTTTATTGATCATGAACATACTACTTTCCAACCTCTTTTGATCATTAAAATGTCTGTGATCTTGCCAGAACTTACTGGAACTACAACATATTGATGTGAGGAAAGTGTTTATATGTGGGAGTGATTGGCTTCCATACAGAAGCCATGTAACACTCAGCATAAACTGTTTCTGATGATACTGCCCTAAAGGATAATGTCATATTTTGGATATCCTGCTCTACTTTGATACATTGAGAAAGTGGAAAGCAGTTCCCTGTTCTTCATCTGCAAAGCAAGCATCTTTACTCTAACAAATGGTTGATTTTAGAAACACGAAAGATAATTTTTATCTGTTTTGTTTTGTTCTGCACTAAGTATGTAATTTGTTGGCGAAAGGTGGCTTTCGCCACCTTTAATTATGCCTGATGCATATACCGAATTACTGTAATATATGGTTTTTAAAGGAATTAAATGGGTGTAAAAAAAATGTGGGCAGTAAGATAAGGAGTAGGGGCTCGCTTTCGGTCACAGTTGTGTAGTCTGCCAGGCTCCTCTGTCCATATAATTCTCCAGGCAAGAATACTAGAGCAGATTGCCATTTCCTTCTCCAAAGGACCTCCCGAACCTGGGTCTCCTGCATTGCAGGTGGATTCTTTACCAACTGAGCCACCAGGGAAGCCCACGGTTGTGACAGGATCTCTTTGTGAGGCATCAGAAATATCAGATGACCATCGGTGGGGAAGTGGTACATTTGCATTTGGGGTTCACAGTCATCCAACCCTGTGAGTGGAGGGAGACCCAAGGCTGGGCAGAAGCTCCCTCCTGTTGTTTTTCTGTTGGTGTCTCCTTTTATAGAGAGTATGCTTTCTGTTCAGTGAAAAGTCCAGTGACCAGGGAGATTCACATGAATTGACACTGAAGCTTAGACTTTTGATTTGGTTTGTTTTTTTTGTTACTCTGAACTTTGGGGAGTATGACATTTCTGTTTTGGCTGCTTTAGGCATCTGGCTCCCACTGATGCACATACCACAGAGTCATACCAGGTCTGGGCCGCTTCAGGGCCTTCCTCCTGTCCTTTAAGAAGATGACATTTTACATCAGGATGCAGGACACATGTCATTCAAAGGCCATTCCGCAGCTCGCAGAACACAGGGACTCACTGAGTTTGCCATGGTTGCATGCAAATATTTGAAAAGTCAAATACCTGTCTGAAACAGTGTGTTAGGCTGCTGTTGAAGGAAAACAAGAACAAGCTAAAATCAGTGGTTTGGGGGAAACATTTGGCATGATTTCTTTGAAGTTGGGCAAGCGTAATTTGTCCTTGTACCCATCTGGACACACATAAGCAGTCCTTCTGTCCACAGAAGGAGTTTGCACTCACTTGACAAGTTGCTAGTCTGAATCTCCAGGACACACGTAGACCATTCCCACAGGTGTATTTGTTTGTATGCACACTTGTGTATTATCGCTATAGAGCACTGAAGACAGAGCCTCCCCCGGGCTGCCTTGCTTTCTTCAGAGAGCCTCTCTCTAGGTGGCACTGGCAGCACCTGATATTTCTTCCAAGGTTAGTATACGTGTCAGGCTGCTGGTGCTCTGCTTCTTGCCTGCGTGGCCACATCATTCCAGCTGTTGCAATCTGGGCTCAAGTCAGTCTTACGGCCCAGACTGCCTCCCCAGTGTCCTCCAGACAGCACAGTTGCAGAGGAGATTGACACCTTAGAATTTGTCATTAAGCCCGTAGTTCCTGGCCAGGTGAGAACAGCTAGCCCTTTTCTCCCCTTGGATGGTGGTGGTTTAGTCACTAAGTTGTGTCCTACTCTTGTGACCCTGTGGACTATAGCCTGCTGGGCTCTTCATCCATGGGATTTCCCAGCAAAAATATTGGAGTGGGTTTGCCATTTCCTTCTCTATGGGGGTCTTCCTGACCCAGGAATCAAACCTGGGTCTCCTGCATTGCAGGTGGATTCTTTACTGACTGAGCCACCAAGGAAGCCCTCTCACTCGTCAATCCTGCCAAAGTGGATTTTACCACCAGAAATCCCATCTTAGACAACAGGGTGGTTTTTTGGACTTCTTATCTCCCTATCTTTTGTGGAGAGGAAGAAAATCCTGTGTTCCATAAACTAAAATGATGGCATAAAAATTTACATGATTTAATTACCAATTATCAACGAGTCTGTGAATAAACTTCTCTTGATATCCATCCTCTAGTTTTTGGCGGCTGACTCAGCTATCGTGTTTTTTGCACTTTCCAAAGCAGACCCCACAGTTTGTGGTCTGGAGCGCCTGATCAGATGCGACGAGGGTCACTCACTACCACCCCTCCTCCTCGCTGCCTCTCTTCTTGCTTCTGTTGTGTCCCAGTGAGTAGTGGACATGTGGAAAACAGTCCTGTTTGCACAGTGACCTTAAGCACATTTGTGGTTTATGAAATGGGCTGACCGAGGACTGCCCTTTGAAAACTCCTGTCTACAAAATTTATTTCAAAGAAACATACTCCTAAATCAATTCTTCAGTACTATGCTGGGGAATTTGCTTCAGTCAGTATTTTTAAAGTGTACATACAGGAAGAGTGCTGCTTATGTGATCAAATAGATCACTTTGGGAACGATGGACATCATTTACTCTCATGTGTACGGATGGCATGCTGTGCAGCCTTCCTAGGGTCTGTTTTGCATCAATGTGGGCTGTCAAGGCCAGGCCATACCCCATCAGGGCAGCCTTGAGGGCAGCATACAGTCGGAGGGTCTCTGCCAAGAAGGGCAAAGCATAAATGGGCAGGTCCTTCATTACTGGGTTTTCCAGTCGGGCAGACCAGGAGAAACAAGGTCGCTGAACTCTGGGAAAGCTCCAGAGCCTTGCTGCAGGAGGGTGTGCTTGGAGAGGAGCCAGAGGGTTTAATGAAGGTCAGAAAGCATGAGCTAGAGAGAAGATGAAGTACAGGGAGTCAGAGCCCAGTTCAGCCATATCTGACCGGGGCTTTCTCTTGGATGTGAAATCAGGGGTCGTTCTTAAAGTCACACTTAACCATTTGGAGAAACGGAGTCCTCTAGGGATCCTCAGTGTAGCGTCCTCGGCCTGTTCCTCAGAAATTCTGACTCGTTGATCTGAGAGCTGCACCTGAAATCTGTGTTTACCAGTCCTCCAGGTGAGCCTTAGGATTGGGTAATTTGGGGAAACACTGCAGCTAGACTATATTTATTTTGTTAGATGGCTGGGTTGGCTGGCTCTTCAGGGGTCCAGTGAATCACTGCATCATGGTAATATTAAATCAATAGATGTGATAGTTCCTTTGATGCTTTCCAAAGAGGCCAATTCAATGTGTCCCTCAGTGAATTTTCCTAGAACTGTTTATCAGCCCACTTGAAATTTGTTAGATGAACTTGATCTGATTAAAGACAGGAAAAATGACTTCTCTGAACTCATGGCCCCTTCTTCCAAAATGTCTTTCAGAATATTCATGTCCCTATATCAGCACCTCTGAGTGAACACTAGCTATAAAATGAAATAAGAATCCTAGGCTTTGGACTTACATTATGGACATACAGCTTCTAAATATGTGTAGCCGAAAATAATTTCTGCCATGATAAAAAACAAGTGAAATCGAATGGAAAATAAATCTCTTAGAGTTCGATACACTGATGGTAGATAACTTAGGAGTTGTAGCAGCTTGATCAACAGTGGAGAGTTTCCAACACACTGGTAAGGAATTTTGTGGCTCAGTACGCTGTTTTTATCTTAGGAATAGCTGGCTATAGGTGTTTGAAAGAAACTTGAGCAAGCCTTAGCAGAAGGAGGGGTTTGTGATAAGGATATAGGGGTTGGCAGACCAAGAACAAGAGAGCAGCTGGGCCTTAGAGAGATACCGCCACTGGGGGACAAATAGGAAGCCAGCACAGACCTGGGGTTCTTGTGCCCCTTCATCCTATGTTTTGTTTGCACATCTGCTGCTTTCTTATCTGTGTATAGATTTGTTTCTCTGCACCGCCATCCACTTGGTACAAAAATGACTACCCCGATGGTACCTAAGTTACTATGTCAGCCCTGTTACAGTTCCAGCCTCATGGAGACATTCCTTGACTTTCTTGTGGTTCTTGCTCCGCACTCTCAGGAGAGGAAATCTAATGGGCCTGGCTTGAGTCAAGGTGCCTCCCTGGGCTCATGGTAGATACAGGGCTGCCAGAGTCCATATGTCTCTGGAAATACAGAGTGGGAGGTGGAGATGTGATCCCTGAGAAAGGAGGATCCTTGTGAGGTGATCTGCTCACCCCAAAACACAGTTACTGTGATATATATTGCTGAAGATTTCTGTGACTTTTCTTTTCCCAATGGAACTAAATTGAATTTCTCCATTAAGATATCAGCATGGTGGCAGTGTTTTATCACCAAGGTATAGCTTCTCTGTCCTTTTTCATATACTAACAGATTTTGTCATTCCTGCCTTTCTTCATCTGACTGATCCCTGTTCATGTTCCAGATTAGGAGAAGAACTCATCAGTCAGTTTTCCTTGCTTTTATATATATATATATATCCTTCCCTTCCCGTATCCCTGATGAGATGAAGTATTTTTGGATTGAAGGAGGAAAGGAAAAAGAGTTTAGAAATGTGCATATCCTTGAAAATGAACCCTAGGCTTTGTACGTCCTACCTAATTTATACAAATTTGCATGCTAATAAAAGAGCAAGACAGAACTAGAACAAATGCACAATTACTATTGTTGTCATTTAGTCTCAAAGTCGTGTCTGACTCTTTGCAACCCCATAGATTGTAGCCCACCAGGCTCCTCTGTCCTTGAGATTTCCCAGGCAGGAATACTGAAGAGGGTTGCCATTTCTTCTCCCGGGAATCTTCCCGACTCAGGGATTGAACCCAGATCTCCTGTTTGGCAGGCAAATTCTTTACCGCTGAGCCACCAAGGAAGCCCAGCAATTATTATAATATAAAGCAAAATCGAAGTTCCAGAAGAATGGTATAGGAGATAACATAAGGATATGGGGTCATTGGAAGTCGCTATGAAGGGGATCTTGCTCGAGACAGACCTTGAAATACGAGTTGACTTTCTGGAGGTTGAAGTGGCAGCAGAGAGAGGATCCTAGTTACAGAGGTTGGAATAAATAGAAGCATAGATGTATCTGAATTCAAGGTGAGCAAAATTCGTTTCACTAGAACAGAGGGTAAAGGTGCATTTGGAGAATAATCTAGAAAAGGTCGCTTAGGGTATCCTTCTTTGGGCAGAGTTGAAATAGAAGGGAAGGGGGCAGGGCACAACCTTTAAAAGAAGGACATAGTCATAGGATATGACAAAAACTGGTTAGAGCCAGCTAGGTCCAAGATGGCAGAATATTCCACTCCCAGTGGCCCCTGAGCCTCCTCATACACTCATTGTGCTGCTTTCAGGGTAAAATGACATGCCCACCAGCACCATGAGAGTTCTGAGGCTGACCTTAAAAGGTCAAGAAGTGGTCAGTGGCCCTATTCCTGGAAACCCCCACCCCTTCCCTGAAATAGAATAATCCTCCCATTCATTACCCTATGAAATTACTCAGCCTATAAAATGACCCACGCTCTGTCTGTGGAGTGTGTTTTTCTCTAAATAAATCCGCTACTACCTATCACTTTGTCTCGCACTGAATTTTTTCCGCAATGAGACATTAGGAACCTGAGCTTCACTGAATCCTGAGACTAGGTGTGTGATCTCATTGAAAAGACCGTGGGTTCAAGTCCCAATCTGAGTTGCACAGAGTGAAGAAATTACAGTTAATTCCATTGGCAGTAGGGCGCCATTGACAGATTTTGGATGGAAGAAATACATCATTAGAATGTAAGCTCTGTAAGGTCAAAAACTAGCGTGCCCTTTTCTCTGAATTATTAGCATCTGCCATTGCATCTGATATAAAGAATGTATTTTTAACAAGTATTCATTAAAAAAGAAAAGTATTCGTGACTCCATGAATGATCAAAACCATTTTTTAGCAACATTGATCTAGCAGCACCAGATAGAATGAGTTACAGGGGAAGATTGGAAACTCCAAGAGCAATTTGGAGATGAATACACTAGTTTGGATGAGAATTGATGAAAACCTCTCAGCTAGAACAGAAAGGATGCAGGCTGCCTGCAAGATACCATGGAGGTAGAATCTGAAGGGCCAGACACACCAGAAGGAAGAGACCTTTTCAGTTAAGGGCCTGGGTTCCTAAAGAGATTGAGGACCATTGCAAAACCTGCAATTATTGTTTTATGAGAGAAAAATGGGAAATACTTTATTCACCTGGCTTTTTAAATTAAAAGTTGAGAACATTTAACCTAGATCAACCAAGTGATTTAAAACAACAAATTTGGCCGTGCTGGGTTCTTAGCTTTGGCCCATGAAATCTTTTCTTTTTTTTGGCATGCTAGATCTCTTTCCCTCATCAGGAATCGAACCTTGGCCCCTCTGCAATGGGAGTGTAGAATCTTAGCCCCTGGACCACCAGGGAAATCCCAGAAGCAATTTTTTAAAATGTATACTTCAAAGTCCTCTTGCCTGTGGTCCTGTGTCGATAGAGTGAGCCTCTCCCTTGATGTTCCATGGAGGATGTCAGGCCCAAACTTTTTCCTCAGATTCTTTCGTACATGGGCACTCGCTGTATTTTCCCCTTCTCTTGCCTAAGGTGGGAACAGGAGAAAGGGAAGGAAGGGCTCAGGCAGCACACTGTTCTAAAGAAAAACAAAAACTGTCAGTTAAAAAAACTTGCTGTATGCAGAAGGAAATTAAGAGTTGGAACTGGCCTACGGTTGCCTTTCTCCAATAACAACAAAAATGTTTGTGGAAAAAATGAGTTTTTAATGATGCAGCCACCCTTTTTATAAGGGTATAGATTGTAAATCTCCTAAAGATAACCTTCTGGAACGTGGTATGGTAGGGTGCTTTCAGTCACTGATTGCCATTTTTTCCCCTCAGAAAGTCTTGTTCACATTCATGCGCTGTGATTTATCCTCTTTCAAAGCCACTTGTGTTTAAGACGGAGGAGGAAAATGACTAAGCAAAGCATTCATTAAAGATTGTAGGGCCTCTGCTAGGTACTAGTAATGAGAAGTCAGTTCGGTTTTCTTGCACTTGAGGAATTTATGATTCTGGTTGCGGAAACAGAAAAACATACATATACGAGGTAAATAATATTACAGAGCATATGCTAAGTGCCAAATAAGCCTGTTTTCATAGCATTTGCTTCATAAATGGATCAAAACCACCAGTCAGGTACACCGCACCACTTAAGTGGATTTAATTTATCATTTTCTTCTCCTTAAGGAAAGCACTTAAGGGTTTCCTACAGATCTCATTGAGAGAGAAAATCATGTTTGACAAATTAAATAGAATACAATTATTAATAGCTTACAGTTGCTATAAATTGATCTCAATTGCTTGGTACTTGAATAATGGAACAGGTTCTTTGATTTATGTTGTAACTCCATTGCCAAGTGTTTCCATAGTTACAGCGCCCTTTGTACAGGGTCCCCGAGCTGGTTGTGTTAGCCTCAAATTGCCTATTTTCTCAGATTGCGTATTTGCCGTCTGTAGCAATGGAAAGAATTTAGCAGTTGTGCTAGGGATTCATGGTGCTCTTTCTAAAGATTCAAAACAAGGAAGGTAGAGTGATTAAAATATAGCCTTTTCTTTGGAAATGAGTACAATAAGACTTAATTTAAAGACTCACATCTTCAGGGGAAAATTGCGGTTATTCATCTCTCCGGTAATTCGCAGAAGGCTTCCGCTGCATTTTGTCTTTAGTAAAAAAAGTATCTTGAGCTGGCTGAGCTGGCTGTTGTGGCTAAATATTATATGTGCTGAAATAGAGTTACACATCAGAATGTAAAATCTGGCTGTAATACACATAATTAGAGTTGGTAACATATGTGGGTGTCTAAAGTGAGAAATACTCACTAGGTATTTTATTTATGTTATCTCAGTAATTTCACAGGTGAGTCTTCTGAAGCTCTAAGAGAGGAGTTAACTTGCTTATGGCCCTGCAGCTCAGAAGGGCGGTCTAAAGTTGTACCCTGATGTAGCTGACATGGACCAATACCACAGGTTTTTGGATTCCTGGCATCACCATAGTCTGCCTCTGGCTTTAACTCCAGAATCGCTGAGTTTCACATGGAGATGGAGACTGGAGTAGGAGTTCCCTAACTCACAGATTTAGTTCAAGTAAAGTGAGTGTGCATTGAGTATGTGTGTGTGCGCGCAAAACACACTCGTGCGTACATTGCTGAGGGACAGTGTTGGCAGTCTTTGCTCTTTCTTTAGAGGAGGAAGGGTAGAAGAGAAAACGTTACTAGGCCCTTAGATCTAATCATCTGCTTTCTCATCTCTCCGGCCTTGTAATCTGCAGTTCTGTTGTCTTGACTTAGCTGGCTGCATGTACTGTGAACATCCTCCAATGAAAGTGTTACTGTTCCTGACCATCACAATTATTTTCCTCTGCTTGCTCTGACTGTTGAAATCTACCCCAATAAAATGCCACCTGCTAGAAGGTGATCAACTTTTTAAAGGACAAACAGGAGCATGCTTGTTTATCGCCTGGGATCCCTGGTATTGACAGGAAGTGGCAGTTCCACATTATATATATACTTATAACCCTTGTAATAGCTTTATGTCGGCTTTCTTCATATTTTACTTAGAAGATTGGAGCCACAGAGAAAAATTTCAAAGCCTGTCTGATATTGTGAAGTAGGTTAGCGCTGAGGGCAAAAATAAACCTGGGAAATATAGGTAGATCTGGAGACCAGAGTCGCTGTCTTTCTGTCTTTTGTTGGTACATTCTTTCTGTTGTATCAGCCAGCCAGCTTTTAACTTTCTCTAGAATTCTGAGTTTTTAATGTCAGTATATTAAAAAATAGGGTTAATATGAAGGTTTACCTACAGTATCATACTGTACAGAATGGAACGTCTATTAGCAATTAGTGAACCTATAGGACACATCATTGCTATCCAAAGCCCGTAGTATGTATTAAGGTTCACTGTTGATACTGGACATTCTGTAGCTCTGGACAAATGTATAAGGACACATTTCCATCATTGAAGTATCAAACATAGTTGTCTCACTGCCCTAAGAATCCTCTGCGCGCCACCTAAAAAGCCACGCTTTTAACTATTGCATTAAGTTGTTCCTTATGTTTCACTTTGCTTATTTCAGAAGAGCTGTCCTGTGTCCTGAGTACTTCCCCCTCTGAATTCATGGTATATGTTGATTACATGTTCTTAAATTTTATCTTTGGTTATTTTTCATAAATATTTTCATATTATTATTTTCTGTGAACCCCACTTACTAAGTTTGATTTTAAAAGCCTGTGGGGTGGGGACTAGCACTGTATCTCTGTCTAACCTTGACCCTGGGTGGCCCTTATGTTGTCAGTGCTGCGTTGATGATTTTGTGCAATGAATGGAAATCCTCTCCAGAGCAGCGCTCTTGGAAGGCCACGATCCCTCTTGCAATATGAATGTTTCTTGAAAGTTATAATCACTGCTTTTTTAATGACACTCCCACCCTCCCTCACTCCTACCAGTTCTACCTTTTAAATATCTTCATGGAAGTGTTCCCTCAACAGGCCAGTCCTCCTTTTAAAAAATTGTGGTAAGATACATATAAAATTTACCATTGTGATAATTGTTAAATGTGCAATTCAGTGGCATTAAGTACATTTACAATGTTGTGTAACCAGCATCACCACTATGTAGTTCTAGAACATTTTCTTCACCCCAAAAGGATACCCCTTATTCATTAAGCTGTCCCTTCCTGTTCTCTCCTACCCAGGCAACCACTAATCTCCTTTCTGTCTCTATGGATTCACCCATCTTGGATATTTCATATAACGGAAACATACAATATGTTGCCTTTGGTGTCTGGTATCTTTCACTTTGCATAATGTTTTTAAGATTCATCCACCTTGTGGATTGTATTAGTACATCATTCCTTTTTATAAGTGAATGACATGCCCCTGTATGAATATACCACATTTTGTTTATCCATTCATCTGTTGATAGGCACTTGAATTCTTTCCACATTTTGGCTGTTGTGACTAGAGCTCCTATGAGCATTTGTGTACAGGTATTTGTTTGAACCTCTTTTTAAGTTCATTTGCGTATATGCCTAGATGTGGAATTGCTGTGTCATATGGTTATTTTATATTTAGTTTGTTGAAGAATTTTCGCTATCCCTTCTGTAATGTTACATATATGATATTGCTGCTTGTAATTAAATACCTCCCTTTCTTTCCTAGAGCTAATTGGTTAGTACATGAGGACGTGCTAAGTCACTTCAGTTGTGTCCCATTCCGTGCGACCCTATGTACTGCAGCCTACCAGGCTCCTCTGTCCATGGGATTCTTCAGGCAAGAATACTGGGTTGCCATGCCCTCCTGCAGGAGATCTTAGAAGGTCTTCTTAATTATACCTCTGAAACTCGTTTTCTCAACTTCATTTATCAGACTCTTAATGCATCTTACCAAACCAATTGCTGATTATGTGACTTGAGCAAATTATCCTTTGTGTCTCAGTTTCATTGTTGATAAAGTGGGGGGAGAATCTCTATATAGAGGTACAATAATAATAAAGTGAGATAATATTGATATATGCCATGCTCTTAGCTTTATGTTGTCACATGAGGACTCAGAGAATGTAGCTGTTGTCAAGAGTCTTCTAACCTGTCTCTCTTCCTCAGGTTTGGTTTTCTCAGATCTGCTAGCCATATTGCTGCAAGAATAATTTTCCTAAAATGCAAATTTGACTATGTTGCCTTCCTACGTGTTTTCAGGTTTGAGTGAAATCGCTTAGTCGTGTCTGACTCTTTGCGACCCCATGGACTGTAGCCTACCAGGCTCCTCCGTCCATGGAATTTTTCAGGCAAGATTCCGGAATGGGTTTCCATTTCCTTCTCCAGGGTATCTTCCCAACCCAGGGATCAAACCCAGGTCTCCCACATTGCAGGCAGACGCTTTACCATCTGAGCCACCAGAGAAGCCCGTTTTCAGGTTTACTGAGCTATAATTTGACAACTATTACTTTATGTCCTTTTAAAACTCCCTGTGTCTTTCAGACAAAGTTCAGACTCCTTAACTTAATCTGAGACCCTCTTATTTGGCTTCTCCTGTCCTGTGTGGACCCTTATATTTTCATGACCATGTGTATACACCCACTATCCACAGGGCTTCCTTAGCATCAAGACATTTATTTACTCTTCTGTTTTCTTTTTAAACTTAATGTTTTATTTTGGTCTCTGCAGAATTTGATTATTTCCTTGAAAACTTGGCTATATATTTAAAAGAATCTTCACTGTATTTTATTCTGAGTTTCACTGCGATAGTTTCAAGGAAGCTTTTCAGATTCCCTCTATTGTCATAAATAAAAAGTCCTTTTTATAGTTCTCATCTCATCTCCTATCTTTTCCCTTTGCCTTCATACAGGACTCCTCTGGGGCTGAAACTGGGGTCAATTCATCTTTATATTCCTAGGGTCTGGGACTGTTATATAATACGTTGAGTGAATTAATGAGTATTCTCCAGGCTACAGTGTTTATTTGGAAGACTTGTTCACTTTTAAAAATTCACAACAATCTACTAGCCGTAGTTG
Organism: Bubalus bubalis; assembly: GCF_019923935.1. NCBI lineage: Eukaryota > Metazoa > Chordata > Mammalia > Artiodactyla > Bovidae > Bubalus > Bubalus bubalis. The sequence goes on from NC_059176.1 coordinate 14,600,893, forward strand.
TTAAATAATAATCTATATAAATGCCAGCTGCTAAGTGAAGTTTGTGCATATGGGAACATTTCCCAGTGGCCGTATTAGATTTCCAAGGGTAGGTGTCTTTGTACTCAGATCACAGGCGTTTATGTAGCCCGATCCCTGGATGTGGTTTACACATGCTGCTTCCCCAGACTGCGTACTGTAGTCACAATTGTTCAGAATTATAAATACAATTCCCATGTGAGCGATGGCCTCTGAGTTTTATATTCAGGGAGGTACCCTTAGAGATGCTGTCAGTTACTCGATAGAGACATAATAATTAAAATAATGTCTTACATTTCCATAGTTCTTAAAAAAAAAACTCTATTGAGGTATAACACATATACCATACAATTCATGCATTTAAAGCATACATTCAGTGTCTCAGATCCACTGAGTTGTGCAACCATCTTCCCAATCAGTTTTAGAACATTTTATGCTCCAACCAGTCCATTCTGAAGGAGATCAGCCCTGCGATTTCTTTGGAAGGAATGATGCTAAAGCTGAAACTCCAGTACTTTGGCCACCTGATGCGAAGAGTTGACTCATTGGAAAAGACTCTGATGCTGGGAGGGATTGGGGGCAGGAGGAGAAGGGGACGACAGAGGATGAGATGGCTGGATGGCATCACTGACTCGATGGACGTAAGTTTGAGTGAACTCCGGGAGTTGGTGATGGACAGGGAGGCCTGGCATGCTGCGATTCATGGGTTCGCAAAGAGTCGGACACGACTGAGCGACTGATCTGATCTGATCTGATCTGTATTTATTTTTAGTCATTTCCTGGTTTCCTCTGCCCTCAGCCTGGCCACCACTAATCTACTTCACATCTGTATGAATTTGCCTGTTGTGGATATTTCATGAAAATGAATTTATGCAAAATGTACTTTGTGTCTGGCTTATTTTACTTAGCATGTTTGAGGGTCATCCATGTTGTATGTGTCAGTTCCTTTTAGAGGCTAAATAATATTCCATTGTATGAATATTCCACATGATGTTGATCCATTCATCCATTGCTGGCTGTTTAAGTTATTTCTCCTTTTAGCTAATATAAGTAATGCTGCTATGAACATTTGTATCAGTTCAGTTCAGTCGCTCAGTCATGTCCGACTCTTTGCAACCCCATGAACCACAGCACACCAGGCCTCCCTGTCCATCACCAACTCCCGGAGTCCACCCAAACCCATGTCCATTGAGTCGGTGATGCCATCCAACCATCTCATCCTCTGTCATCCCCTTCTCCTCCTGCCCTCAATCCCTCCCAGCATCGGGGTCTTTTCCAATGAGTCAGCTCTTCGCATCAGGTGGCCAAAGTATTGGAGTTTCAGCTTCAACATCAGTCCTTTCAATGAACACCCAGGACTGATCTCCTTTAGGATGGACTGATTGGATCTCCTTGCAGTCCAAGGGACTCTCAAGAGTCTTCTCCAACACCACAGTTCAAAAGCATCAATTCTTTGGCGCTCAGCTTTCTTTATAGTCCAACTCTCACATCCATACATGACCACAGGAAAAACCATAGCCTTGACTAGACGGACCTTTGTTGGCAAAGTAATGTCTCTGCTTTTGAATATGCTATCTAGGTTGGTCATCACTTTCCTTCCAAGGAGTAAGCGTCTTTTAATTTCATGGCTGCAGTCACCATCTGCAGTGATTTTGGAGCACAGAAAAAATAAGTCAGCCACTGTGTCCACTGTTTCCCCATCTTTGTGCCATGAAGTGATGGGACCAGATGCCATGATCTTAGTTTTCTGAATGTTGAGTTTTAAGCCAACTTTTTCACTCTTCTCTTTCACTGTCATCAAGAGGCTTTTTAGTTTCTCTTCACTTTCTGCCATAAGGGTGGTGTCATCTGCATATCTGAAGTTATTGATATTTCTCTCGGCAATCTTGAGTCCAGCTTGTGCTTCTTCCAGCTCAGCGTTTCTCATGATATACTCTGCAGAGAAGTTAAATAAGTAGGATGACAATATACAGCCTTGACGTACTCCTTTTCCTATTTGGAACCAGGCTGTTGTTCCATGTCCAGTTCTTTTTTTTAAATTTTATTTTATTTTTAAATTTTACATAATTGTATGTTTTGCCAAATATCAAAATGAATCCGCCACAGATATACATGTGTTCCCCATCCTGAACCCTCCTCCCTCCTCCCTCCCCATACCATCCCTCTGGGTCGTCCCAGTGCACCAGCCCCAAGCATCCAGTATCGTGCATCGAACCTGGCCATGTCCAGTTCTAACTGTTGCTTCCTGACCTGCATACAGGTTTCTCAAGAGGCAGGTCAGGTGGTCTGGTATTCCCATCTCTTTCAGAATTTTCCACAGAACATTTGTATACAAGGGGATTTTTTGGTGGATGTATATTTTCATTTCTCATGTATATAATTGGGTCATATGATACCTCTATGTTTAACCATTTTAGGAGCTGCCAGATTATTTTTTCATGGTTCTTTTAATTTAAGAAAATAATACTTACATCTACTGGCTTATTTTTATAATGTCTTAGATATTTAGAATTGTTCTTCTCTCCATTTTAGAAATGAGAAAACCAAGGCACAGGAAATTAAACTTGTTTGCCAGTGGTTACACAGCTAATAAAGGTTGTGTCTTCTAATACCTATAAGGCCATGATTCACTGAATAGAGGGGTGGGGGACATAGAGCTGAATAGCAGTGCATTAAAAGTATTAAAAAATGTCAATCTCATAAGTTATGTGATCTTAGTTATGTTAATAGAAACATCTAAATAGGTGTTTGAAACAAGGGAAGATATAATGCATTTGTCCTCACTACTTAACTGTCCCATGGCTAAAATATTAGTTTCCATTTAGGATGATGTACATTAAGACAGACACTGTCAACCTAGAGTTTGTACAGAGAAGAGCAGCCACTGAAAGGCTTGAACACCATGAAATAGGAATAAAGGTTATATTCTCCAGTGATTGGTCTGGAGAGAAGACTTAGAAGAATGTGGTAGCTTCTTTCGTATTAGAATATCTATCATGTAGATCCTATAGAAAAGAAAGGTTTAGAGATGGGCTGTCTTGTCCCAGAGGGAAGAAGCAGGAAGTTACAAGGAGATGGATGTGTTCCAATATTTATATCTGAATTCATATCAGAATAATTTCTGACAATTGGAGTTAGTTGAAAATGAATTGGGTGGCCTTGGGAGATCATATAATTCTCCATCAATAATAGTATCCAAACAGGAGCAAGATGACTGCTAGTAGGGAATTCTATTCAAGTGATTCAGCATCCTGTGAGTTATATTAGATGATTTTTGAGGTTCCTTTCAACCACAAGAAACTGCTATTTTGACATCTAGAGAAAACAAAGGTGGAGGAAGCTAACTACAGCCTGGGAAATAGTGGGCGTGTGTAAAGTAAAGATGGGTGCGTGATCATCCTCTTGAAATTTGGTAGCCAAATCATTAAATTTTAGAGTAGTGAGGGACCTCATTAATCACTTTGCCTACCCCCTTATTATATAGATGGGGATACAGATACAGAGTTTATTCACCTTGCTGCTGCTGCTGCTAAGTCGCTTCAGTTGTGTCCGACTCTGTGCAACCCCGGAGACGGCAGTCCACTAGGCTCCCCCATCCCTGGGATTCTCCAGGCAAGAACACTGGAGTGGGTTGCCATTTCCTTCTCCAGTGCATAAAAGTGAAAGTGAAGTCGCTCAGTCGTGTCCGAGTCTTTGAGAACCCATGGACTGCAGCCTACCAGGCTCCTCCATCCATGGGATTTTCCAGGCAAGAGTACTGGAGTGGGTTACCGTTGCCTTCTCCTTTATTCACCTTACCCAAGGTCAAATGCTCAGTGACTGGCAGAATCTGGACTAGAATCCATGTTGTTTTAAAATAAATAAAAGAATTATTCGTGTCAACAATTAGAAAAAGCACAAATAACTTACTGGATAGAAATACCGATGGATCCAAGGATCTGGTTATGACCAGATCCTTAATGTATTATTAATGAAAGCTAGATATGTTCAGGATGTCTTTCTAACCTTTTGAGGGCAAAATCAAAGAGCGTGAATGACAAGCTTTACCACAAAACTCACCCTGGTGCCGCTGCCAGAAGATATTGAACTGAATGAACCATTGATCTGACGCGGTGTGGCCCTCTAAACTGTGCTCTCTGTCTGTATGTTTTTTCCTGGCTTTGCCTTCATCATTGTTTTTGAATGTCCTATTATTTTCATAGTTTGATCCCATGGATCTTGTTTTATTCTAGGTTCACCTTTATCTGAGTGCCTTAAGTGTTAACACACACAACAAATGCACTGAACAGCAAAGGATTCAAAACTTCTAACACTGATAGCAGGAAAAAAACAGTAAAGCATTCAAGAGCAATGAAATAAAAACAGTGAGGGAAAAAAAATCCTGCACTCAGAGGAAACCCTGCTAGGAGCTTGCCAGCCAGTTAGGACGCCTGTGCAGGACCACCAAAGTGGTCAGGTTACACTCAGCTGTGCCAGACTGTGAATAGATGGCAATTCTGCCTCCCAAATTTAGGCACAGAGCCTGAAGACATTGTAACAATTAGGAGCCGTGTAAGACTGGCATGAGAAGTGAAATCGAATCTTGATCATTATTTTGAATATTTTAAGAGGAGTTTATCAAATAAGTTTTCTCCCTTAAAATGGATGCTGTTTAGGGTCCTGGGGACATCTTGATTCCCTTCTGCTCTTTTCTGTGGGACTGCATACCTTCATCTCCCCCATAAGCATCCTAAAGAGAGTATTAGTTTGCATATTTGTAGTTTTCTTTTCACTGTTTTTTATCATATAAAATACCCTGTGCTACTTACGTATGTCCAAAGTAAGGACACTGAGGTCCAAAGGTAAAAAGAAAGGCGTCTTGACCTCTCCCTTAAAGAGTATGATGGGGGCCTCCCTGGTGGCTCAGTGGTAAAGATATGCCTGCCAATGGAGGTTTGATCCCTGACGGGGGAAGATCCCACATGCCATGGGGCAACTAAGCCCGTGCACCACAACTGCTGAGTCTGTGCTCTGGAGCCCTGGAGCTGCAACTCCTGAGCCCACGTGCCACAACTGCCGAAGCCTGTATGCCCTAGAGTCCCTGCTTCATGATAAGAGAAGGCACCACAGTGAGAAGCCCGCCACCACAACTAGAGAGGAGCCCCTGCTTGTGGCAACCAGAGAAAAGCTGGTGCAGCAATAAAGACCCAGCACAGCCAAAAATTAATAAATTCTAAAATAATAATAATGCAATGCCTAAAAATGTGTTGTTTGTTTTTTTAAAAAGAGTATGATCAGAAAGTGTTTGACCTGTCATGAATTATGAGTGTTTTCAGCAAATTGTTGACAGAGTATGTTCAGCCACAAACTCCTGAGAAATTTCGTTTCATAATTGCATCACACTCCTTTGGTACCATTCGTTGGAGTCAGAATTCACTGGGGAGAACACTAACTTAATTGCCAAACTTTATCTCGCCTCCTTTCAGCACACCTGCAAAGTGCTTATCATAATGGGAATTATGCTTGTTGCAAGGAGAAGCTATCCTTGTGAATTAACCAATTAGCCAGTGTTCCACATCTTATCTTCCATTCCCACGCCTATGAATTTTTTCCCTCCAAGTACCGACACTTGTTTGTGAGCTTGTAAATTGAAATGTATGTATTCCTTTGCTTGACATCTCATCACTGCATAATATGACCTTCAGCTATGCTTTCAGGAAGTGATTATTAATGTCTGGGTAAAAAAAAAATCTTCAGGCTGTATGTGGAAACTGATTTTTTTAAAAAAAATTTTTAAAGAAAACTCCCATCTTACCATGTTTCTTGGCATATGAAACAAGATAATCTTCAACAGAAATAAGATACTGGAATGAGATTTGTACAAACATGTTTCTGAAAAGTCAACACATTTGACTGTCTGTTACAGAGAAGATCACCAGAGATGAAGCACTGATCCCTCCAGGGAGGAGAACTGGTTGTCACTCCGCAGGAATCCTGGCTGACCCAGCATGGGTCAGACTCTGGGGTGAGGGGAGGGTGGGGCGATCTCACACCAGAAAAGTCATCCAAGAGGACTTTCAAAGCAATGCATTTGTTTGGTTTTGCCATTTCAGACTTATTCGTGATTGGTGGATTGAGTGTATTTGAAGGAGATTTGCTGCAACCCTAAAACTCACTTGTCTGTGTTCTGATATGAGCTAGTGGAGGAAGGGGGCCCTTGACTTTGATTTTCAGAGTTAACATGAGCAAGAAGAAAATGGCATTAACCTTAGATCAGCGTTCAGAATGACCAAAATATGAAAATAAATCGTTTTATTGTCCCTACATTATTCCCATGAAAGAATTCATGGAAAAAGCAAGTTTCAGAGTAATTTCAAAGCCTGCTGTGGTTGTGAAAGATCTTAGGATGCTGGTGGTGATGTTCCGGGTTCACGTTCCCTCCTCATTGTCCTCTGAGGCTGTGTATTTGCAGCAGATAGACCAGCTTGTGGCACAGCTGACCCATTAATTTTGATCATGTTCCTTATTGGAAACTTTCATTGGTTGTGCTGCAATTCACAGCAGCCACTAAGATGGCCAAAATAAATGGATTTTTCAACACCTTATAAGCCATTCAGTCATGGCACAAAAACACAGACAGAAATGTCAGTTCAGAGTTTTATTTGAGAAGGGACTTAAATCAGCCTGAGCAATAATTTTTAAACACATACTAATAATTTTTTTATTAATCCTCTGAGTTCCTAAGCACAGAGAAGGAATCTCAAAGGATCTTAGTAAATGTGAAATAAAGTATGTGCTATGCTTAGTTGCTCAGTTGTGTCCAACTTTTTGCAACCCCATGGAATGTTGCCCACTAGGCTGCTCTATCCATGGGGATTCTCCAGGCAAGAATATTGGAGTGGGTTGCCATGCCATCCTCCAAGTGATCTTCCTAATGCAAGGATCAAAGCCAGGTCTCCCGCATTGCAGGCAGATTCTTTACTGTCAGAGCCACCAGGGAAGCCCGTTATATACATTATAAATAAAGAAACGACCCATGGTTCATTTTTGTATGTGAAAGATTATAACTAGTGACTTCTTCGTGTTTATTATTACTGGCTTATTGCTGGATTCCACCTAACAGTTTCTTTGTTTCCTGGAAAGATGATCTCAGATGTCTTAAAGAATCACAATATGGATTTGCTTTTCATTGTGTAGAACAGTGAATTTTGCAGCTACAAATACTTCTCTAGGTTCATAGTGGAGGATTTTAAACAGTCAGTAAAGGCCCAAAATTAAAGGAGAGAAAATCCAGAGCAAGCTGTTCAAACCCAATCAGTAGGAAATTATGTAAACTTAATTAACTAGGGCATCAAGGGAAGGGCTATGGAGTATAATGAAATATTTTTGAAATGAGGCAAAGCAGCCAAACTAAAACAAGGTTAGTTGAAGTGTTTCCAGAAGGAATGGAAGGAATATCCTCTCTGCAGAAGGATATGCTTGACCTTGTGCCTTATTTTTGGCTGTGAAAACCTGTGCCAGTATTCTCAAGAAGAGATGGACATACAAGGAGAGTCTTGAGCCAAGTGAATCCAAAAAGGGAAGGTTCTGGTTTGTACTTTTCCTGAATGATGTTCACGTAGTAAAATGGATTCTGAAATAAGACATTATGGTCCAGGTGTAAACCTCTGACCTTCCATTTACAAATGGCCCAGAATGATTAGCCAGGATTTAGAAGAAATCTGTATATTTCAGGTCTAGGTAGACCAGATGGAGAAAGACTGTAGATTCTATATATTGCTCAGACGTGGTTAAATTCTTTTAAATATTTATTGAACCCCTTTTCTGGTAATGTGCTAATGCTGCATGGGACAAAGAGCTGAGTAAGGTGTTCATTCCATTGCCCTTTAAGAGTTTCCAGTCTATTATGTGGAGAAGGAAATGGCAACCCACTCCAGTACTCTTGCCTGGAAAATCCTATGGACGGAGGAGCCTGGTAGGCTACAGTCCATGGGGCCATGAAGAGTCAGACACGACTGAGCGACTTTACTTTTCACTTTTCACTCTCAGGCATTGGAGAAAGAAATGGCAACCTACTCCAGTATTCTTGCCTGGAGAACCCCAGGGACAGAGGAGCCTGGTGGGCTGCTGTCTATGGGATCATACAGGGTCGGACACAACTAAAGTGACTTAGCAGCAGCAGCAGCAATTATGGAGGCTGAGACAAGTACACAGTATACCAGGCAGAGGTACAAAATGATACTTCAGTGACAAAAGACTCCTACATATTTGTCTCTAGTCCTGTCTTCTTTCTTGAGCCCCAGATTTGAAGGGTCCACTGCCTTTTGGACTTCTCCCTTCAACTTTTCCTCCAATTTTTAAAATTATGGTAAAGTACGTGCAACTGAAAACTTACCATCTTAACCATTTTCAAGTGTACAGTTTAGTGGTATGGTACAACCATCACCACCATCCATCTCCAGTATCTGCTTAACAATAATTTCCTACTCTTTCCTGCCCCCAGCCCTGGCAACTACCATTCTGCTTTCTGCTCTGTGAATTTGACTATTCTAAATACCTCATGTAAGTGGAATCATACAGTATTTCTCTTTTTGTGACTGGCTTCTTTCACTTATCATAATGTCATCAAGATTCACCCATGTGCATAGCATGTATCAGAATTTCCTTCCCTATTAAGACTGAATAATATTCAAGCCAGACTTCAACAGTATGTGAACCGTGAAATTCCAGATGTTTAAGTTGGATTTAGAAAAGGCAGAGGAACCAGAGATCAAATTGCCAACATCCTCTGGATCATTGAAAAAGCAGGAGAGTTCCAGAAAAGCATCTACTTTTGCTTTATTTGACTATGCCAAAGCCTTTGACTGTGTGGATCACAACAAACTGTGGAAAATTCTGAAAGAGATGGAAATACCAGACCACCTGACCTGCCTCCTGAGAAATCTGTATGCAGGTCAAGAAGCAACAGTTAGAACTAGATATGGAACAACAGACTGGTTCCAAATAGGAAAAGGAGTTCGTCAAGGCTGTATATTGTTACCCTGCTTATTTAACTTATATGCAGAGTACATCATGCGAAATGCTGGACTGGATAAAGCACATGCTGAAATCAAGATTGCTGGGAGAAATAACCTCAGATATGCAGATAAAACCTCTCTTATGGCATAAAGCAAAGAAGAACTAAAGAGCCTCTTGATGAAAGTAAAAGAGGAGAGTGAAAAAGTTGGCTTAAAACTCAATATTCATAAAACTAAGATTATGGCATCCAGTCTCATCTCTTCATGGCAAATAGATGGGGAAACAATGGAGACAGCGAGAGACTTTATTTTTTTGGGCTCCAAAATCACTGCAGATGGTGATTGCAGCCATGAAATTACTTGCTCCTTGGAAGAAAAAGCTATGACCAACCTAGACAGCATATTAAAAAGCAGAGACATTACTTTGCCAACAAAGTAATCTAGTCAAAGTCTGTCTAGTCAAAGGTGTGGTTTTTCCAGTGGTAGTGTGTGGATGTGAGAGTTGGACTGTGAAGAAAGCTGAGCCCTGAAGAATTGATGCTTTTGAAGTGTGGTGTTGCAGAAGACTCTTGAGAATCCCTTGGACTGCAAGAAGATCCAACCAGTCCATCCTAAAGGAGATCAGTCCTGGGTATTCATTGGAAGGACTGATGTTGAAGCTGCAGCTCCAATACTTTGGCCACCTGATGCAGAGAACTGACTCATTTGAAAACACCCTGATGCTGGGAAAGATTGAAGATGGGAGGAGAAGGAGATGACAAAGGATGAGATGGTTGGATGGCATCACCAATGTGATGGACATGAGTTTGAGTAGGCTCCAGGAGTTGGTGATGGACAGGGAAGCCTGGCGTGCTGCAGTCCAGGGGGTCACAAAGAGTTGGACACGACTGAACTGAATATTCTGCTGTATATATATATACCATGTTTACTAAGCCATTCATCTGTGGATGCCATTAACTTTTGAGCAGGGAAGGAAATGTAAACTTTGATTTTCTGGTTTCATCAGAGGTAGTTAGAAACCTAGAAAAACACACACAAGTGGTTTGTTTCCTCAAAGCTCTTGTTTGTTTGGGTAGTAAATATAGAATTTAAAACTTTTGGGAATCCTTGGAAAATTATATTTATTAAATATACATATGGGCTTCCCTGGTGGCTCAGATGGTAGACCCAGGTTCGATTCCTGGGTTGGGAAGATCCCCTGGAGTATGGATGTGAGAGTTTTACCATAAATAAGACTAAGCACCAAAGAATTGATACTTCAAATTGTGGTACTGGAGAAGACTCTTGAGAGTCCCTTGAACAGCAAAGAGACCAAACCAGTCAATCCTAAAGGAACTCAACCCTGAATATTCATTGCAAAGACTGATGCTGAAGCTCCAGTACTTTGGCCACCTGATGCAAAGACCCAACTCATTGAAAAAGACCCAGATGCTGGGAAAGATTGAAGGCAGGAAAAGAAGGGGTCAACAGAGGATGAGATGGTTGGACGGCATCATTGACTCAATGGACATGAGTTTGAGCAAACTCCAGGAGATAATGGCTTCCCTAAGAGCTTAGATGGTAAGGCATCTGCCTGCAATGCAGGAGACCCAGGTTTGTTCCCTGGGTCTGGAAGATCCCCTGGAGAAGTAAATGGCAACCTACTCCAGTATTCTTGCCTGGGAAATTCCACGGACAGAGGAAGCTGGTGGGCTACAGTTCATGGGGTCACAAAGAGTTAGACACGGCTGAGTGACTAACACACACCAGAAGATAATGAAGGACAGGGAAGCATGGCGTGCTGCCGTTCATGGGGTCACAAGGAGTTGAACACAACTTAGTGACTAAACGTCAACAAATACACAGACACAATCTCCTATACACACAAATCCTTTATGAAAAGGACAGACTCTCTAAAATACTGTCAAGTTTTGAAAGATAAACAGTGCATATATGAACTCTTAATTTAAAAGTTAGGTTTGGAAATACATACAAAATTTTATAAATAAAAGATTTACAAAATTTTATTTGCTTGTGATATCAGAGACATGCTATTATAGACTGAAGGTTTGTGTCCTTCCCAAATTCTTATGTTGAAACCCAATCCCCAGTGCGACAGTATAGGGACTTAGAGAGGTGATTAAGTCATGAGAGTGAAGTCTTCATGAATGGGATTAGTGCCTTTATAAAAGATACCCCTGGGAGCTCCCTTGCCCCTTCTGCCATGGGAGGACACAGAAGACAGTAGTCTGTGAACCAGAAATTAGGCCCTCACCAGAAACCAGATCTGCTGGCGTCTTGATCTTGGAATACCTAGCCTCCAAAACTGTGAGAAGTAAATTTATATTGTTTATAAGCTACTCAGTTAATGGTATCTTGTTACAGCGGTCCAAGCATACTAAGATACACGCTTTACATTTTTTAAACTGTGGTAAAACATATATGCCATTTTAATCACTTTTAGGGGTGTAGCTAAGTTCCACTAAGTACATTCACAGTGTTATGACAACATCACCACTATCCATCTTCAGAACTTTTTCACCTTCCCGAACTGAAACTCTGTACCTATTAAATAATAATTCTCCATTCTGTCTTCTGTCTCTCTGAATTTGATTCCTCTAAGGACCCCATATAAGTAGAATCATATAATATTTTTTCTTTTGTCATTGGCTTATTTCACTTAGCATAATGTCTTAAAGTTTCTTCTGTGTTGCAGCATGTGTCAGAATGATATTCCCTTGTATGTAAATACCACATTTTGTTTACCCATTCATCTGTTTATGGACATTTGGTTTGCTTCCACCTTTTGGCTATTTTGAATAATGAGTATACAAATATCTGTTCAAGTCCCTGGTTTTTTAATTCTTTTGGATATATATCTAGAAATAGAATTTCTGGATCATATGGTAATTCTATGTTTAATTTGTTTAGGAAATAACCATATTTTTTTCAGAGTGACTGCCCATCTTGCATTCCCATGACCAATGAAAAGGGCTCCAATTTCTCCATGTTCTTGCCTCTGCTTTTTATTTCCTGATTTTTGAATAATAGCCATTCTAATAGGTGTAAAGTGATGTCTCATTGTGGTTTTTTAAAATATAATTTATGTATTTTTGGTTGCAGTGAGTCTTTGTTGCTGTGCATGGGCTTTCTCTAGTGGCGAGTGAGGGCTTACTTTGTTGCGTAGGGCTGGCTTCTCATTGCAGAGCACAGACTCTAGGTGCAAGGGCTTCAGGAGTTGTAGCATGTGTGCTCAGTAGCTGTGGCTTATGGGCTTAGCTGCTCTGTGGCATGTGGAATCTTCCCAGACCAGGTAAGAACCTGTGTCCCTTGCACTGGCAGGCAGATTCTTATCCACTGAACCACCAGGGAAGTCATCTCATTGTGGTTTTGATTTGCATTTCCCTAGTGATAAGTGTTGGAGAAGGCAATGGCACCCCACTCCAGTATTCTTGCCTGGAAAATCCCATGGGCGGAGGAGCCTGGTAGGCTGCAATCCATGGGGTCGCTAAGAGTCGGACACGACTGAGCAACTTCACTTTCACTTTTCACTTTCATGCATTGGAGAAGGAAATGGCAACCCACTCCAGTGTTCTTACCTGGAGAATCCCAGGGACGGTGGAGCCTGGTGGGCTGCCGTCTAACGGGTCGCACAGAGTCGGACACAACTGAAGCGACTTAGCGGCAGCAGCAGCAGTGATAAGTGTTGCTGGGCGTCTTTTCATGTTCTTATGAGCCATCTGTTGTTTTTTTGTTTGTTTGTTTGTTTTTTTGAGAAATGTCTATTCAAGTCTTGTTCCCATTTTTAAATTGGATTCTTTTTTGTTGAGTTGTAGGAGTTCTTTATGTATTCTGGATATTAATCCTTTCTTACATATGACTTGCAAATGTTTTCTCCCATTTTGTGGGTTACCTTTTCAATCCATTTATAGTATTTTTTGATGCACAAAAGTTTTAAATTTTGATGAAGTCAAATTTATCTATCTTTGCTTTTGTTGCCTGAACGTTTGGTTGTCCTATCCAAGAAATTATTGCCAAATCCAATGTCATAAGCTTTTCCCCTGTGTTTTTTCCTAAGATTTTATAGTTTTAGCTCTCATACTTAGGTCTTTGATCTATTTTGAATTGTCTTTTGTGTATGGTGTAAGATAAGGGTCTGATGTCATTCTTTTACCCACAAATATCTCAACATCATTTGTTTATCCATTTCCCACTGAACAGTCTTGGCACCTTTGTTCTAAATTGTTTTACCATATATGGGAGGGTTCATTTTTGGGCTGTCTATTGTGTTCCATTGGTCTGTTCCTTATGCAAGTACCACACTGTTTTGATCTTGTACTGTAACTATCAGTTCAGTTCAGTTCAGTTGCTCAGTCGTGTCTGACTCTTTGCGACCCCATGGACTGCAGCATGCCAGGCCTTTCTGTCCATCGCCAACTCCCAGAGTTTACTCAAACTCATATCCATTGAGTCGGTGATGCTATCCAACCATCTCATCCTCTGTTGTCCCCTTCTCCTCCTGCCTTCAATCTTTTCTAGCATCAAGGTCTTTTCAAATGAGTCAGTTCTTCGCATCAGGTGGCCAAAATATTGGAGTTTCAGCTTCAGCATCAGCATCATCTTTCCAATGAATATTCAGGACTGATTTCCTTTAGGATGGACTGGTTGGATCTCCTTGCAGTCCAAGGGACTCTCAAGAGTCTTCTCCAACACCACAGTTCAAAAGAATTGATTCTTTGGCACTCAGCTTTCTTTATAGTCCAACTCTCACAACCATAAATGACTACTGGAAAAACCATAGCTTTGAGTAGATGGACCTTCATTGACAAAGTAATGTCTCTGCTTTTTAATATGCTGTCTAGGTTGGTCATCACTTTTCTTCCAAGGAGTAAGCATCTTTTAATTTCATGGCTGCAGTCACCATCTGCAGTGATTTTGGAGCCCAAAAAAATAAAGTCTGACACTGTTTCCACTGTTTCCCCATCTATTTCCCATGAAGTGATGGGACCAGATGCCATGATCTTCAAGTTTTCTGAATGTTGAGCTTTAAGCCAACTTTTTCACTCTCCTCTTTCACTTTCATCAAGAGGCTCTTTAGTTCTTTTTCACTTTCTGCCATAAGGGTAGTGTCATCTGCATATCTGAGGTTATTGATATTTCTCCCAGTGATCTTGATTCCAGCTTGTGCTTCATCCAGCCCAGCATTTCTCATAATCTACTCTGCATACAAGTTAAATAAGCAGGGTGACAATATACAGCCTTAACGTACTCCTTTTCCTATTTGAAACCAGTCTGTTGTTCCATGTCCAGTTCTAACTGTTGCTTCCTGATCTGCATGTAGCATGTAGCTACACATGCATGCTAAGTTGTGTCTGATTCTTTGTGACCTTAAGGACTGTAGCCTGCCAGTCTCCTCTGTCCATAGGATTTTCCAGGCAAGAGTACTGGAGTGGGTTGCCTTGCCCTTCTCTAGGGGATCTTCCTGACCCAGGGATTGAACCCGCATCTCCTGTGTCTTCTGCATTGGCAGGCAGTTTCTTTACCACTAACACCACCCATAGTAAGTTTTAAAATTTGGAAACATGGAGTCTTCAACTTTGTTCTTCTTTTTCAAGATTGTTTCAGCTATTCCAGTTCCCTTGAGCTTCCATATGAATTTTAAGATAGTGACATGCTTTTCCTTATGGTCTTTAGACTGGCTGAATGGATACAAAAACAAGACCCCTACATATGTTGTCTACAAGAGACCTACCTCAAAACAGGGGACACATACAGACTGAAAGTGAAGGGCTGGAAAAAGATTTTCCATGCAAATAGGGACCAAAAGAAAGCAGGAGTAGCAATACTCATATCAGATAAAATAGACTTTAAAACAAAGACTGTGAAAAGAGACAAAGATGGTCACTACATAATGATCAAAGGATCAATCCAAGAAGAAGATATAACAATTATAAATATATATGCACCCAACACGGGAGCACCGCAGTATGTAAGACAAATGCTAACAAGTATGAAAGAAGAAATTAACAATAACACAATAATAGTGGGAGACTTTAATACCCCACTCACACCTATGGATAGATCAACTAAACAGAAAATTAACAAGGAAACACAAACTTTAAAACGATACAATAGACCAGTTAGACCTAATTGATATCTATAGGACATTTCATCCCAAAACAATGAATTTCACCTTCTTCTCAAGCGCACATGGAACCTTCTCCAGGATAGATCACATCCTGGGCCATAAAGCTAGCCTTGGTAAATTCAAAAAAAATAGAAATCATTCCAAGCATCTTTTCTGACCACAATGCAGTAAGATTAGATCTCAATTACAGGAGAAAAACTATTAAAAATTCCAACATATGGAGGCTGAACAACACGCTGCTGAATAACCAACAAATCACAGAAGAAATCAAAAAAGAAATCAAAATTTGCATAGAAACGAATGAAAATGAAAACACAACAATCCAAAACCTGTGGGACACGGTAAAAGCAGTCCTAAGGGGAAAGTTCATAGCAATACAGGCACACCTCAAGAAACAAGAAAAAAGTCAAATAAATAACCTAACTCTACACCTAAAGCAACTAGAAAAGGGAGAAATGAAGAACCCCAGGGTTAGTAGAAGGAAAGAAATCTTAAAAATTAGAGCAGAAATAAATGCAAAAGAAACAAAAGAGACCATAGCAAAAATCAACAAAACCAAAAGCTGGTTCTTTGAAAGGATAAATAAAACTGACAAACCATTAGCCAGACTCATCAAGAAACAAAGGGAGAAAAATCAAATCAATAAAATTAGAAATGAAAATGGAGAGATCACAACAGACAACACAGAAATACAAAGGATCATAAGAGACTACTATCAACAATTATATGCCAATAAAATGGACAACGAGGAAGAAATGGACAAATTCTTAGAAAAGTACAACTTTCCAAAACTTGACCAGGAAGAAATAGAAAATCTTAACAGACCCATCACAAGCACGGAAATTGAAACTGTAATAAAAAATCTTCCAGCAAACAAAAGCCCAGGTCCAGACGGCTTCACAGCTGAATTCTACCAAAAATTTAGAGAAGAGCTAACACCTATCCTGCTCAAACTCTTCCAGAAAATTGCAGAGGATGGTAAACTTCCAAACTCATTCTATGAGGCCACCATCACCCTAATACCAAAACCTGACAAAGATCCCACAAAAAAAGAAAACTACAGGCCAATATCACTGATGAACATAGATGCAAAAATCCTTAACAAAATTCTAGCAATCAGAATCCAACAACACATTAAAAAGATCATACACCATGACCAAGTGGGCTTTATCCCAGGGATGCAAGGATTCTTCAATATCCGCAAATCAATCAATGTAATACACCACATTAACAAATTGAAAAATAAAAACCATATGATTATCTCAATAGATGCAGAGAAAGCCTTTGACAAAATTCAACATCCATTTATGATCAAAACTCTCCAGAAAGCAGGAATAGAAGGAACATACCTCAACATAATCAAAGCTATATATGACAAACCCACAGCAAACATTATCCTCAATGGTGAAAAATTGAAAGCATTTCCTCTAAAGTCAGGAACAAGACAAGGGTGCCCACTTTCACCATTACTATTCAACATAGTTTTGGAAGTTTTGGCCAGAGCAATCAGAACAGAAAAAGAAATAAAAGGAATCCAAATTGGAAAAGAAGAAGTAAAGCTCTCACTGTTTGCAGATGACGTGATCCTCTACATAGAACACCCTAAAGACTCCACCAGAAAATTACTAGAACTAATCAATGACTATAGTAAAGTTGCAGGATATAAAATCAACACCCAGAAATCCCTTGCATTCCTATACACTAATAATGAGAAAACAGAAAGAGAAATTAAGGAAACAATTCCATTCACCATTGCAATGGAAAGAATAAAATACTTAGGAATATATCTACCTAAAGAATCTAAAGACCTATATATAGAAAACTATAAAACACTGGTGAAAGAAATCAAAGAGGACACTAACAGATGGAGAAATATACCATGTTCATGGATTGGAAGAATCAATATAGTGAAAATGAGTATACTACCCAAAGCAATCTATAGATTCAATGCAATCCCTATCAAGCTACCAACAGCATTCTTCACAGAGCTAGAACAAATAATTTCACAATTTGTATGGAAAAACAAAAAACCTCGAATAGCCAAAGCGATCTTGAGAAAGAAGAATGGAACTGGAGGAATCAACCTACCTGACTTCAGGCTCTACTACAAAGCCACAGTCATCAAGACAGTATGGTACTGGCACAAAGACAGAAATATAGATCAATGGAACAAAATAGAAAGCCCAGAGATAAATCCACGCACATATGGACACCTTATCTTTGACAAAGGAGGCAAGAATATACAATGGATTAAAGACAATCTCTTTAACAAGTGGTGCTGGGAACTCTGGTCAACCACTTGTAAAAGAATGAAACTAGAACACTTTCTAACACCATACACAAAAATAAACTCAAAATGGATTAAAGATCTAAACGTAAGACCAGAAACTATAAAACTCCTAGAGGAGAACATAGGCAAAACTCTCTCCGACATACATCACAGCAGGATCCTCTATGACCCACCTCCCAGAATATTGGAAATAAAAGCAAAAATAAACAAATGGGACCTAATTAACCTTAAAAGCTTCTGCACATCAAAGGAAACTATTAGCAAGGTGAAAAGACAGCCTTCAGAATGGGAGAAGATAATAGCAAATGAAGCAACTGACAAACAACTAATCTCCAGAATATACAAGCAACTCCTACAGCTCAACTCCAGAAAAATAAATGACCCAATCAAAAAATGGGCCAAAGAACTAAATAGACATTTCTCCAAAGAAGACATACAGATGGCTAACAAACACATGAAAAGATGCTCAACATCACTCATTATCAGAGAAATGCAAATCAAAATCACTATGAGGTACCATTTCACACCAGTCAGAATGGCTGCGATCCAAAAGTCTACAAGCAATAAATGCTGGAGAGGGTGTGGAGAAAAGGGAACCCTCTTACACTGTTAGTGGGAATGCAAACTAGTACAGCCACTATGGAGAACAGTGTGGAGATTCCTTAAAAAACTGGAAATAGACCTGCCTTATGATCCAGCAATCCCACTGCTGGGCATACACACTGAGGAAACCAGAAGGGAAAG
This sequence comes from Bubalus bubalis, assembly GCF_019923935.1. Classification (NCBI taxonomy): domain Eukaryota; kingdom Metazoa; phylum Chordata; class Mammalia; order Artiodactyla; family Bovidae; genus Bubalus; species Bubalus bubalis. Next base: position 14,619,068 of record NC_059176.1, read on the forward strand.
AGACACGAGTACCCCAATGTTCATCGCAGCACTGTTTATAATAGCCAGGACATGGAAGCAACCTAGATGTCCATCAGCAGATGAATGGATAAGAAAGCGGTGGTACATATACACAATGGAGTATTACTCAGCCATTAAAAAGAATACATTTGAATCAGTTCTAATGAGGTGGATGAAACTGGAGCCTATTATACAGAGTGAAGTAAGCCAGAAAGAAAAACACCAATACAGTATACTAACGCATATATGGAATTTAGAAAGATGGTAACAATAACCCTGTATATGAGACAGCAAAAGAGACACTGATGTATAGAACAGTCTTATGGACTCTGTGGGAGAGGGAGAGGGTGGGAAGATTTGGGAGAATGGCATTGAAACATGTAAAATATCATGTATGAAATGAGTTGCCAGTCCAGGTTTGATGCACGATACTGGATGCTTGGGGCTGGTGCACTGGGACGACCCAGAGGGATGGAATGGGGAGGGAGGATGGAGGAGGGTTCAGGATGGGGAACACATGTATACCTGTGGCGGATTCATTTTGATATTTGGCAAAACTAATACAGTTATGTAAAGTTTAAAAATAAAATAAAATTAAAAAAAAAAAAAAGAAACATTTTGGAAAAAAAAAAGAAAGTCTTCTTTGACATTTTTATATAAATTTCCTTTTGAGGTAATCCTCTCCTGCTTATTTGAGTTTAGAGTATGGCAAGGTCTGATGACTTAAGCCAATATAGGGCTGTATGGTATTCTTTAAGCCCTTAGAAGAAAAGGGTTCCAGGATATAGGATTTGGAAAATATATTCCCTTTCTAGAGAAAAACACATTAAAGAAGAGGTTAGCATGTCTTTAGTGACTTAAAAAAGAAAAACAGCTCTAGTTAGAAAATACTTAGCATTTGCCCTGAGAGAAAAATTTAGACCTGTTCCCCTCCCTCTACCCTCTGTTTTCTCAGCAATCTTATTTTTTACTTTGCAAATGGATAAGATTGAGAGATTTTTCTGTAACAGTCTATAACACATGTGTGTAATATGCAAGCTATGAAAAATTACCTAAATCTTTAGGGGCTACCTTTTGTTGTTTAAGGATACATAAATCATGACAACTTTTAGATAAGTTCCTCTCATCTTCATAACCTTCATGAAGTCTACATAGTTATTTTCTAAAGCAGGTGTTTGTTAATTGTTTTTCAATGAAATTTTAAAAAATTCACATCTATTTTATCCTGTCCAATAATAGGCAGTGTTTGAAAGAACTTTTTGGACTGAAGTTACTCAGTATGTCTAGTTTTCTCTCTTCCCTATTGAAAGGAAAAGTACTTACTAAATTCGTTAGTGATCATGTTTTTGAGTATTCTGGACTCTGTTTAATTACTTTGGGAAAAAGTGAGAAGTTTATATTTTCCTGTCAATTTATTTAAATTGTCAAATTTCTTTTGGCTTTGAACTTCAGCATGCTGCAGGTCTTTTTTAATTTTGCTGTTACTTATCTGATCATAATACATGTAAGAAGTTCTTTGCATCCTCTTCAGCAGGTAGAGTGTGAACAGATCTATGCTGGGGAAATCTGGAGTATCTCTACCCTTTTTACTGGTATCTCCTCTACCATTCAGGTCATGGTGTCCTCTTTTTGGAATAAGCCTGACCATCCACATATCTCACTCACAATTAGAGATTGTGGAGATCTTGCCAGCTTTCAAGATACTGTGGAATTTAATTTGCTCATTGAAGGTGGCAACCACATCAATTTTACCTGATTAGTTTCCAGTAAGTTCAAAATTATGTAGGTATTTTAATAGATACTGTGTAATTAGCATATTTAAGACAGGTTGTTATCTATGAGTCCAATTTGACCATTTGAATTTTTTCAATTATAATGAGTTACTGCAGAGTAACTGGTCTCACTGCATGGTTGATTTAGTTTGGCTACAGCAGCAGTGGAAAAAAGACAAAAATTAATGGGAAATGATTTACTTTACCATGCTATAAAGCTATGATCTGGATACAAGAAACATAAAATACTTTTTTAAATGAAAAGACACATATTTAAATACATGTGTGTACTTAAGGTTTCTTAAAAAAAAATTTTTTTAAATATTCAGTGAAAGATCAATGTGTAGATTTTTAAAGGTGTCAGTGCCTCCTTCAAAATATGTGAAGTGGTCCCTAAAATGTATGCTTTAGATGTCTGGGATGGTTCATCCATGTAAAAATGTGGTCTTTCCCCCAAATCAGAGGCCTTAGAGACCTGCTGAGTGCACACTGAGTGTGCTGACACTGCCTGAGGCTTGGTCCATCTTCTGGATCATAGACATTTCCCAATTTTAGCAAAACCCAAATGAACTGTGGTTTGTGTCGCTGAAATTTCCTGTATCATCATTGTCAACAATTACTATTTACCATCAATAATATGTAATGCAGGAGAACTAAGCGCATGCGGACTGTACCCTAGAGATTCCTGGACCACTTGTCTGAGTTGCTTGGTGAATTTAGATAGCTAGTTTCATTATTATCATGGGCTTACAAAATTGTCAGGTACCCAAATTTAGCCTATAAAAGGATTTCTTGTCCTTTTTAAAAAAATTTTTTTTAATTAAAATTTTAAAATTGCTTTACAGTTTCTGCCATACATCAACATGAATCAGCCATAAGAGTATATATGCCCCCTCCCTCTTGAACTTCCCCCCAACCTCCCACCCCATCCCATCCTTCTAGGCTGTCACAGAGCCCCAGTTCGAGTTCCCAGAGTCATACAGCAAATTCCCACTGGCTATATATGGTAGTGAATATGTTCCATGCTACTCTCTCCGTGAGTCCCACCCTCTCCCTCCCCACCGCCCCGTGTCCATAAGTCTGTTCTCTTTGTCTGCGTCTCCATTGCTGCCCTGCAGATATGTTCATCAGTACCATCTTTCTTGATTCCTTATATAGGCATTAATGTACGATCCTTGTCCTTTCGGCATAGAGAAATTCCAGAAACTCTTTTATTTTCTATTTTTCTCTTTCCAGTTGAGACTGAATGTGATAGTGCTTTTTGGAAAACTTGCTTCCAGGAAAGTTAACTCAGAAATGTGGTGTCCCTTAGTGATTAACAGTAGTCAAGGATATAACTTTGGAGTTAGACCTGTGTTCAAGTCTCAACTCTGCCACTACTGTAGTTTCAAAATGGGAATAATTATAGTCTCATAAAATTTTGGTGAGAATTAAATGAGATAATTACTGAAAAGTGCTTATTTATTCAATCTGGCACAAAATGAGTATTCAATTAAATCTGACTTTTGTTACTATTGTGATTCATTGTTTCTTCTACATATAAAAGCAGTATGCCTTCTTTTGGAAATCTTGGAAATCAAGATGAAACTTTAAATTACACATATCACACCAAGACAGTAATAGTCAATGATAAAATTATTAGTGTATTGCATTATAGTTTTTTCTTTATGTGTATATATATATATATAATTTGGGGTGTGTGTATGTACACAAATCTAAGTCTGGCAGATAGTAACTGCTTAGTAAAGTTTTTTTGAATGCTATTGGATATGGTAGAATATATCCTTTAAAAAATAGTTGCATAATATTCTCTCATAGCTATGCCACATTTTATTTAGCCAACTCCCTATCCCTATAAAAAATAGAAAGACTTTTCTATTATAATAATCCTTCAGGTAAACATTTGTATTTATAAATCTTTATGAATGTATCTAATCATTTCTTTAAAGTAAATGCTCCTAAGTAGAATTACTGAGTTGGCGATTATGAGCTTTATAAAGTTTTGGAACATATAGACAAAATGTCCAGTATAAAAGTTGTCCCAAGAACAGTGTTGGCTTTCTAAACTTTGCCAATCCAATATGTAGGAATGGTCTTTTGCTATTTATTTTTACAGTCTCTTGTAGTTATGATTCATATTTTTGCTGTATCACAATTGAACATTTTTCTTCTATATTTAAGAATGTTTTAAAGAAATTCCCATTCCTTTGTAATGATTTTTCTCAAACAACACCTTAGCTACTCTAGTAATATCTCCTCTCCCAGAGTGGTACACCATCATTCCTGAGAAGAAAAGGAAAAAATGATTGTGTGTGTGTGTGTGTTAAGTAGAAGGTGGCTTCTTTGATTTACATAAACATTAAGCCATGATAGGTAATGACAGTTTACTCTTAAACTATGTTCAGTTACCATTGACATGGATGTGCTACAACCTGTCATCCTTGGCTTATAGATCTCCCCAGGGGAAATATTCCAGGACAGTGGGCAAAAGAAATGTTTTCTGGGGAAAGAATCAGGGCAAGAGTGTTGTGATTTCAGACGTCACAACTTTTCCCTCTAGCAGTCTATATCCAAGAGCAAATCTCTGCCAGCCAAGCAGATGCAGCCAACATTTCTGAGTATGTGTGATGGCTGGAATTGAGATTTCTGGTGACAGCTCTGGGCCTCTATCAGATACCCGTATCTGGGCATCTCAGACTGGGAGATGACTAGAAGAGGGATTGTTTTACACTCAGAGTCCAGGAACCTTCTATTCTTGTTCATAGAGTTTTTCATTTTTCAGAGCGTTTTCCTCTGCCTGTCAGAACTTATGTTCTAACAGATTCCTGTCCTCTCACCAGGGGAAGGAATGACTGAATTTAGAGAGTTGGTTTTGTGAATGGGACCATGACTTTCCAAATGGGACTTCTATAGAAGAAGTGGGTCAAATAGAGGACTTAAAGGGGGAGCCACTCTGAATGCTTACATGGATACATACGTGTTTGTTTTCTTTGATACGTTAGAAGCTGTGTAAAAGGAACATACTGTCTAAAGTCAGAGGATAGCATTCTATAGTCATATCTTCATTTGAGTATTTGTCACTACGTTTTTCATTATAAGTTTCAAAAAGCATACTGGATCAAAACTCAATAAATTAAGAGGGGAAACGTGTTCTTTTATGGTGCTTAAACTCTGTATTAGGAAAGAGAGGATTAAGAAACTTCGATCCTTTAATATATGTAATAAACTCTGGCCATTCAAGAGTTGAGCAGCGTCTTGTTGGAAGCAATTTATTTTCCATTAAAATGGATACCACTTAGAATTTGCAGTTTGAGGTCTACTTGGCTAAGACCACATTTCCGCCCAGCACTTTAAAATTGTTGCTCTCCAAGCCAGGGAAATGATGTTTTCTGGGCCTACATATGATGGCTCTGTACCAAACCATCAATATCTAGTAACCTTCCAAGGTCTGTGTCTGTGGTTTTCAGAGATTTATTATGTAGAGGGAAGAAGCAAGCAGGTTCTGTTTTATACTATTTAGGACCTAAGAATCACCCTCTTCCCTCAGGATTCACTTGTACTGAGGCCTAGACACAGAAAAGCTGGCTGGTCGTCATCCTGAACTGCCTCAGTCCTTGCTTTAGTTTAGACTTGAGCCTCATGAGGGACCCCTCAGTGCTCCATTTCTTTATGTTTGAGGTATAAGTTCTAGATTTCTGAAATGTACACCTAGGAATGCCTGGTGAATGCGTGAAAGCTGACATCATTATGAGAAGTGGGCAGGAGACGTTGTACATTTTGTGAGAAAATTGAAATTTTCTTATATCCTAACTACAGTTAAGGGGGAAATCATAAAATACCACACCACCAACAACCAACTTCCCCATTAACAGATAAATAGACTTTGCATACAGCAGTTGGAAGGCACCTAATAGATTATCTCCTTTATTGGGTTGTGACCATGGACTTCTCAATGTTAACCCTGTAATACTAAGGCCTAGAGGAAAACCTGGCTCAGATAAATATACAGTGAATATTAGCTGAAAGAATCATTCAGTGACCTAGTTCTGTGATTTGTATTTTTTTTCTTTGCCAAAGATCTTTTTAATTAACTTCGTTTCCATGGCCTCCAAAATTTAAAAGATATCCTGCCCTGCCTTGATTAAGTAATAATTGATTTGTTTTCTGCTTTTATTGACCAAAGCCAACCAGAATTTCTAGTCTACATGAGAAAATTATGGTTAGTTAGGATTGTAGTTCCAGCTCTGAAAAAAAGAAATTTGACATTTTATTTAGATGATGCAGCAAATAAACTTTTCGAAATAAAAATATCTTCCAACCCAGTATTACTTTTTGAAAGTCTCCTATGCATCTGAGCATCTAGACTAAAAATTAATGATTTAGTCTAACCTACTTATCTTATAAACTTGCTAAAGTGTAAGGAGTTAGGGTGAAATGATTTATTGGCAAAGTCAGACTAATTGATTCCCATTTCCCAGTGTGAAGCGTCTAGTGGGTATATAGGCTAGGGCTTAGAGAAGATATTCTAGCATGAAGGCTTAAGCTCCAGGCTCTCTTTTATGAATACTGTTTGGATTGTGCTGATTAGAATAGATTACAAATAAAATCCCATTTTAACACATACTTTATTATCTCACACTTAGTTGCATATAACGTAATTGCATATCCCCATGATCTAGCTCATAGTTCATACTAATGTTTCATTGTTATGGATCCAAAATTCTATAAGGTTAAAAATCATTCATTTGAATGGGTGTCATAGAGGACCCATTTTGTCTGAGAAGGATGCAGGAACACCCCCTTATGGCCCCAGGAGAGGGACTTGCTTGAGGGAACATGTCATCAACTTGAATCAGGCGTTGGCCCCAGCACAGATCGACTCGAGAACTGTGGCATTGGCCTTTGCATAAAGCCTACAGAGAAAACCAGGGTGAAACTATACAATGAAGCAACATCAAGGATTTGGAGTGGGTCAAGATTCTAGTGTCTGTGATGTTTTGCATTTTTACTGTTACATATTCACATGTCAACATATTCATAGATGGTCAGTAAAACTTGAGTATCAAAAATGTTAATCACAAGTCCCTATTTATGCAGAGAATAGAGGGGAAATCATACAATGGGGAGAGGAATACCAAAATTTACCTGAGAGATGAAATTTTTACAATTTTCATGTTTTAAAATGTTACTGTTATAATTTTAGACGGTAAAAAGCATAGGTTATCATTTTTTTGCTAGGAAAAATTTGGGACAATGTTATCTTTGAAAGAGACAGTATCTAACATCCAGAATCATAGTTCAATTACTGAATTGAACCTCTTCCAACCTGAGCATCGCCGTTTGGACGTTATATGACAAAAAGAAATATAACCTGGCAAATTCTGGAGTCCTACAAAAGCAAACGTGAGGGCTTCTCACTGAAAGTTTTTATAATGGACGTTAGCAGTCACCAATTCTAAGCTTTTTAGATCTAGTTAAATTGTCTATGACAGCAAGTTTTCATAATAATTTTTACCTTTCGCACCTCTGAAGGACAAGACGGTCTAGCTTGTTTCAAATTCCTGTATTTAATTAACAAAGGAAAGTCTTGCAGGCAGTGTTGTGACAAGTAGCACGAAGGCTCAAACACTTGCAAGGTGGGGTGGACTGGGCTCCTTTTCCACCAGGCAGTTCCCACACATTGCGAGGCATGCCCTGCTCTTTGCTCTGACTGTTTTACGTCACACATAGAACTGCTAGGTTTTAGAATCATTAAAAGAGGACTGATGAAGTTAATAAGTCCGAAACATGTTTTCTGACTATTTGTACAGTCAACCCTTAAGAAATATCTCAAAGTTAAAAAGAAAATCCAGCATTAATAGTAAAGACACAGTTGTTGCATATAAGCACTTGTGTATGTGTAGTGGAATATTAAAAGATTAAAAAAATTTTTTTTCTGATTATTAAGAATATGATTAGTGTACCTTCATTAAGACAATGCATGACACAGATTCAAATAAAACTTGATTGGCTGGAATGATGGAACAAAGCTTAAAGAGATGCTTAAGCAGAAATAAATATAAAATCCTGAACTTAGGTTCAAAAAATCAACTGAGTATATCAAGATGGAGACAATAGCATTTTATGGCTAACCATCCCCCCAAGAGATTTTAGTGAATTATAATAAGCTCATTGTAAAACAAAGTAGTAAGACATTAGCTCCAAATGCTTATATTAAGTTGCATCAAATAGGGAGGAGAGAGTTTTATAGTACCTTAAGTGTTATCGTCAGAACCTTAGTTTTGTGTTCCATTCTGGAGGTTACATTTTAGGAAGGGTGTTGATCAACTGAGGCAGACTGGAAGGATGGCGGCAAGGTAATGAGGGAACTAAAAAGTGCCTGAGAGACTGAATCAGAATGGGCAAAAGCATAAGTAAAATCATGGTTCTTGCCTCTGGGGAAAACAACCCTAGAGATTATTTAATTTGGGACTCTTTTGACATGAGAAAACTGTCCTTGGTCACAGGGCAAGACAGGAGCAGACTGGTTTCCAAAAGTGCTACATGATGAGAGAGCAGGTGCCTGGCATGTGACCTGCTGTGTGGAAGGGGGCCCATGTCTTTCCTGGCTTGAAAAGTCAGAAGCAAGACCAATATTTGGAAGCTGAAGGAAAGATTTGAAATAAAAATAGAAGCAACAACTTCTTAGTGATTGCACCTGCCTAAAATTGAAATAGACTGCCTTGAAAAGCAGTGAGCTGCCCGTCACTAGATGTGTTCAAGCAAAGGCTGGGAATGTAGAGGTGATTCCTTCTGTGCAGGAAGGGTTGGGTTCCACTAGTTCATTATTGTAGCCACTTTTAATTGAGAATAAGAACTAACATTTATTGAGTGCTTATGGAGTGCTGTGCTGAAGTAGCGTATATGTATTACCTCTTTGGTTCTTATAATACATGAGGAGGCCAAGACCCAGAGGACCACTTGTTTTTTGCTATGGTCACGTGTTTAGTAACTGGTGAGGTGGGATTCAAATCCAGGGCGGTCTGCCTCCAGAGCCAGTTTTTGCTAATTTCTGTGCTGCAGCTGACCCTTAACTGCAGTTCTCTAACTCACATAAATATGTATTAGATCCATTTAAGTCCTTTCTTCCATGACTTAGAACATTTTTGAACAGAAGGAGTCTCGCAGTGAGAGGGCTGAGCTTGCATTTGGGGGTCTGGTTTCTTGTGGGATTTAGGTGTCATGAATGTGCCCTGCAAGCCTGTGTGCGTTCATGGTCCTTGATAATAAATCCTCTGGAAATGGACAGCCATATGCAATTTCTGAGCCATTTCAGGAATGGTCAATGTGATATTAAACTACCTGTTTATCGTTAAGAGAACTCTTGTTTCAGAATCTACTCACTTTATATGTATTTTTTTTATTAGTGATATTCAAAATTTATTCATTTTGAATGATGATTCATTTATATGTATTTTTAAAAAATTCTCCTTAGTAGGTGTTCTAATCCCTGTATTATAAATGTGAAAATTGTATTTAAATTTTAATTAACCTACCTGCAGCCCAAACTGAACTATTTTTTAATTGAACTTTTTATTTTGACACAGTTGTAGATTCACATGCAGTTTTAAAAAATAATAAGAGATATCCAATGTACTCTTTACCCAATTTACCCCCAGTAGTAGCTTGCAAACCTATAGCACAGCATCACAAGGAGGGTATTGGCAGGGATATAGTCAAGATACAGAATGTTTCCATTACCTCAGGGATCCCTCTTATTGCCCCTTTTATTGTACTTTCCTCTCTTTCACCCTCCCCTCCCCTCCCCTGATCTGACAACCACTAATCTATTCTTCACTTCTATACTTTTTGTTATTTTAAGAATCTCATATAAGTGAGAGCATACCATATATAACCTTTTGGGATTGTTTCTCTTCACTTGGCATAAATTCCTTGGAGATTCATCCAGGTTGTTGTAGATTAACAGTAGTTTTCTTTTTATTGCCCAGAAATATCCATGGTATAACTCAGTTGTTTAACCGTTACCTGTTAAAGGACATCTGGGTTGTTTCCCGTTTTCGGTTACTGAATAAGGCTGTTATAAATATTTGAGTAAACTTTTTTTTTTTTTAATTTCTCTGAGATAAATGTCTGTGAGCACAATTGCTAGGTTATATGATAAGTTGGTATTTTGTTTTATAAGAACCTGCCCAACTGTTTATTACACTGACTGTACCATTTTATAATCTTATCAACACAGTATAAATAGCCCTGTTCCTTGCATCCTCGCCAGCATTCGGTGTTGTCATTCTCATTTATTTTATTCTAAGAGATGTGTAGTGATAGCTCATTGTGGTTTTAATTTACATTTCCCTCGTGGCTAATGACGTTGAAAATCCTTTCATATGCTTATTTGCCACATGTGTATTCTCTTCAGTGAATGTCTGTTCTTCCCCCTCCTCCATTTCCTGATTAGATTGTTTGCATTTTTACTGTTAGGTTTGGAAGACCCTGAGTTTTTATAGAGATTTCCATTTCAACAATGTGCTCTTCATTCCTTCTGTCATACCTGCCTTGCCAATTCCCTGCTCAGGGTAACTCCCACTGTCTGACTTGTGTGACTTTTTAGAGCCTAGAAAAGCCACGATTCCATTCTGGCTTTTCTGGCCAGATGTAGAACAAAATACAGGTCGTCTGAATTTACAGCTGCCTAACAGTCTTTTTTCTTAGATACAATTCACATGTCATAAAATTCACTTGTTTGAATTGTACAAATCATTGATTTCTAGTATATCCCCAAAGTTGTACGAACATTACGCCATGTAATTCCAGGATATTTTCATCACTGCAAGAAAGAAACCTTGTTCCTATTACAGTCACTCTGAATTCCCCTATTCTCCCATTCCTCCAGTTCCTGGAAACCACTAATCTTACTATCGGTCCCTGTGGATTTACCTATTCTGAAGGTTTAATACAAATCAATCATACAATATATGCCCTTTGTATCTAGCCTCTCTCAATTAGCATAATGTTTTGAAGGTTCATCCATGTTGTAGCCGATATCAGTATGTCTTTCCTTTTTATGACTGAATAATACTCTGTTATATGGCTATCCCACATTTTGTTTAGCCATTGATCAGCTAATATTTCCACTCTTTGTCTATTACGAAGAATGCTGCTATGGATATTGTGTATAAATTTTTGTGGATATACATTTTCACTTCTTTTGAGATATACTTAGGAATGAAATTGCTATGTCATATGGTAATTCTTATGTTTAACCATTTGAGAAAATGCTAAACTTTCTCAAAATGGCTGCACCATTTGACATTTCCACCAGCAGTATATTTCTCTTCACCTTCACCAATACTTGTTATTTTTATTACAGCCATTTAAAATTTTTTTAATTTATTTATTTTTTCATTAAAGGATGATTGCTTTACAGAATTGTGTTGGTTTCTGCCAAACCTCAACATGAATCTATGATCATTCTAATGGGTGTGAGATGATACCATTGTGATTTGCATTTCCCTAATGACTAATGATGTTGAATATTTTTACATGTGCTTATTGGATATTTGTATTACTTTGGAGAAATGTTTATTCACATCCTTTGGCCATTTTTAACTTGTTGCATTGTAAAAGTTTTATATTTATATTCTGGATGCTAGATCTTTATCAAATAGAGGATTTACAAATATTTTCTCCCATTCTGTAGCTTGTATTTTCACTTTCTTAATGATGATCCTTGGAATCACAAAGGTTGTTAATTTTTAATAAGTTCATTTTAAGTATTTCTCCTTTGGTTGCTTTTGTATCTTAAGCAGTTTTTAAACAGTGTTCTTTTACTCTTTATTATGCCCACTTGGATCTTTTCCAAGTGCCCCCATTCACAGCAAATACTTAGTCTCCCCCTAGTTCCTTCAGTCGATGCAGATGAACTTGCCTCCTGCTTTCTGAGAAGGCTGTGATAACTTGCCATAAATTCCCCAGCTTCCTGGGTCCCAACTTCTTAAGTTTCTACTTTTCATTTTCCCTCCTCTTGTCACATCCTCTTTTGGAGAGAAAAGTTTTGCTTTTCCTTGTTAAGATGAACACCTCCATCTGGGCTATTTATTTCATCCCCTCTTCTTAGACTTTGATTCAGCGACTGGCCTTTCTCTCCCTTCTAGCATAAATAATCTCTCCTCTACTCTTCTTTCTTTTCTCCCTTCATATAACCTCAGCTCCCTGTTTCCCCTTTAAAGAAAAATAGGGAGGGGAACATTGCCAAGTTTTTTTTTCCCTTAAACCTAACAACCTCTTTGACTTTTCCTTTTCATCTTGAAGGAGCTGTCTCATCTCATCTGAAATATTGCAATAACCTTTTCAGTGGTCTCCAAGTCCCTAGTCTCCCACTTTGACTCATTGTACACACTTTACATCATATAAATCTTCCCGAAATGAAGTTCGTCTCACCTAACTCTCCAGTCTAAAAAGTTTTGATGACTCATTTAATACTGAGTTATCCCCAGGACTCCTCAGACTAATTTAATTCAGAGTCTTTGTAATATTCTCTCAACCCTGCCCTGAACATAGCCCTTTAGTTTCGTGTCTAATGTCTGCTCTTCAGAATGCCTGTTTTCCTTACTCTTCTCCTATGAAAATTGTCTTTACTCAAATGCCTGTCTTTTTTCAACATCTCCTCCCCCTTCCACCAGAGGGCACTCTCTAATCTTTAAAGCCCTACCGCACTGCAAAGTTCTGTGTGGCCCTTATTACCTACTGTATAGCACTTGAAACTCTGCTCAATGTTATGTAACAGCCTGGATGGGAGGGGGATTTGGGGGAGAAGAAGGCAATGGCACCCCACTCCAGTACTTTTGCCTGGAAAATCCCATGGACGGAGGAGCCTGGAAAGCTGCAGTCCATGGGGTCGCTGAGGGTCGGACACGACTGAGCGACTTCACTTTCACTTTTCACTTTCATGCACTGGAGAAGGAAATGGCAACTCACTCCAGTGTTCTTGCCTGGAGAATCCCAGGGACGGGGGAGCCTGGTGGGCTGCCGTCTATGGGGTCGCACAGAATCAGACACGACTGAAGCGACTTAGCAGTAGCAGTAGTAGATACACGTAAAGTTCACTTGAAACTATCACAACGTCTTTAATCGGCTGTACCCCCATACAAAATAAAAAATGTTTTTAAAAATGGATTGTAAGCAGAGACCAATAGCTTGTCTATCTTTGGATCTTCTCTAGTAACCAGACAGAGTTTCGAACTAATAGGTACTCAGTTAAGTATCTCTTCAATTGAACTGGTGAAATTTGAGTTGAAAACAAGAACCAGGGCCATCCCCATCCTTGGAGAAAAATCTGGAAAAGATAAGGCAGAAAACATGAGGTAGACAGGGATTGGTGAAGCTGAGCAGGTAATTATGCTTTAGCTTTACAGTGAATCAGAATACAAACTCAAAAGTTCATTTTTCTGAGTGTCAGTTTTAAAACTAATCATTGCTTAGCAGATGTATTCTTTATTTTCAAAACCCCAAGGGTAAAACACACATGCAGGCAAACACACACACACACACACACACACACACGTATACAGTAAAACCAATTGAGTAGAGAATGATGTAGAGTCACCTTATGTGACAAATTGAATCATCTGTTCAGAATCATGGCCCAGAATTGTTATGAAGGATGTCATGGTCACTTCTTGATTATGGAGAACGGAAGTAGTGAATTGCAGGAACTTTGTAACCTATAAAGTAATATATATAAATTTACCTTTAAAAGTTTAAAAGTATTTCCTACAAAGTGTGGGTCAATTTTATATGCTGCTAGTTGGTGGGTAGTGGTGGTCTCTCAACTGCCTTTTGAAGCAACTCTTAATGAATTTGTGGGTCATGAAATCAATATGATCAAAATCAGTGTGTACTCAAGGATAAATTTAATTTCAAATTTTTATACTGAAAAACTTAGGTCAACCCATACACTAGAATGTATTCACACCTCTTTTATATGCAGAGTATTAGGTTTCTAATAGTATCTATTAGGTATTCCAATAAGGTAAATTGATTAAATATTTACCTGTTTGGATAGGATAACTGAGAAGTGATTTTATTTACATTTTTAGGGCTGAATAGGAATGTGATACTCTTCTTACTGTATCTTTTTGGAATATTCGAATTTGTTTCTAAATTGTAAGCTATTGAAATCCAGGAAACTGTTTCTTTTTTTTTTTTTTTGGTAACCTTTTTCCTAACAGAACTCCTTTGGTATTGCCATTATTCAGTAATACATGACATATAATGACATATAATCATGACAATCCCTTTTATCTGTTGAGTGCTTGCTAAGGGGTAGACACTTTCCTAAACGATGTGTACTTATTATTCCTTTTAATTCTCATAGCAAGTTTGTGAGATACTTTGCTCTTTTTTCAAAGGAGAAGATGATGCTTCAATAGTTTGCTCAAGGTCACACATTACAAAGGTGGCTGAGCCAAGACTGGAACCCAGGCAGTCTGACTCCAGGGTCTGTGCTTCCAACCACCGCACCATTTTCTGCAGTAAATATGTGTTCACAGTGATGCTAATTAGAACCAAGCTGTGCACACGGCATATGTGCAGTGACATCCTGTCTATGATTTTATTGTGTAATGTACCCAGGATACTGTGAGCCCACAGCTGGTGTCCATTAATGATAATGGTGTGGGAATTCAGAAATAATTTCCAGAGCATCCTGGGTACAAGGCATTACATAATTTTCATTATTCAGTGATCTTTAAATTCTGGGGCTTAAAATATATTTGTTATTTGGAGACCCAAAATAGTTCTTTTTTTAAAAGTTGGATTTGAAATGAAAGTAATGGTACAGTATGCTATTTCGGTTTGATTTCTTCTCAGCTATTTATCTACTTATGGCTCTCCAAAGGGAGAGGTAGAGGCAATTTTCAGATTTTCTTTATATCAAACTTATATAGGACGGGAGAAAAATAAATGTAATTTTAAAGACTCTTAAGGAAGCTTTGCTTTATCTTTAGGTAAAAGTGTTATCCAATTTTCTACCGCTACTTTTAAATACATTATAAGTATCTGTATAGGAAATAATAAGTAGCAATTAAAAAGAATGAGCTTAAATAGATAGGAAGGAAGGATGTACTCACAAGGAAGGATGTCCAGAATATAATTTTCTAGTGTAAAAAGAGCAAGTCCCAGAAATATGTTCAATGTTCAATATTCTTCCCCTTAAGAGCCTATTAATATATAGAAAGTATATTTGTAAATATATAGAAAATTATTTGGAATAATATACACCAAGCTCTCAACTACAGTTAACTCTAGGAAAAAGATTGAGATGGGGGGAAGGAATGAAGTAGAACTTTTAAATTCTATATATTTCTATTCTATTGGAAATTATATGTGCTTTTATTTCTGTTTTGGTTGTGGTAGGTTTGTTTTTCTTAAAAAATAACTGTCTTAAATACAAAAAAATACAAACATAATAAAACATACTCCCATATACCAGTCACCCAAAATAAAGAAATATGCATTTTTTTCTCATACTTTAGAAATTTTTCAAAACTAAAACTATATAGTTGAAGTCACCTATGTTCTCTTCCCAATTCTATTACTTTGTTTTCCTCCCTGAGGTTAACAGCTAGCATCAGTATCTGGCCACGCCAATATCTTCAGGTCTAGTTGAAACATTTTTAGTACTGCGGTGGGGCCTCCATTTCTGTGGGTTTTATATCTGCTTATCTTACCAGCTGCAGATCAAAAACATTTTGGGAAAACAATTTTCTAGAACGTTTCAACAAGTAAAACTTGAATTTGCCTTGCTCTTACAACTATTTGCATACCTTTTACTTTGTATATAGAGCTCTTTTTTTAATCATTTACATTGTATTAGTTATTACAAGTAATCTAGAGATGATTCAAAGTGTACGAGAGGGTATGTGTAGATTATGTGCAAAGATTATGTCATTTTGTACAAGGGAAACGAACTTCCACAGATTTTGGTATCCCTGTGGTCCTGGAATCAATCCCCCACAGATACTGAGGGAGGAATATATATTGTATCCAGTAATGTGAATATATCACAATTTATGTCACCTTCCACAGTTAGATGCTCCTCTCATTTTTTCATCTCCTACATATGGTTCTTCAATGGACATCCTTTATGTACCCATGTGAGAGGTTTTCTAGGTCAGGACTTCCCAAACTTTTTGTCTGTCAAGTCAAAGACAGAATTTTTGCATGGCAGAGAGGTAAATGGCAGAGTCTCTGGCTAAGCCCAGCCGCCATCCCAGTGGCTGAAGGAGTCATTATTTAAGCACACCAGGACCACCTTGCCACATCACACCTTTTGAGAAATTCTGCTTTGGGGCCTTATCTCTCAAACTTACTTTATTTTTAAATTTTTACTGGAGTATAGTTGATTTGCACTGTGTTTCTGCTGTACAGCAAAGTGAATCAGTTACACATATACATATATCCACTTTTATTTAGATTCTTGATGCATATAGGATATACTCATTTTCAGCTTTGCTAGATACAGTTGACCCTTGAACAACTTGGGTTTTGAACCATGGGTCCACTTACGTGTGGGGTTTTTTCAATAATGGGAGATTCCCTGGTGGCCCAGTGGTTAGACTGTGTTTTCACTGCTGTGGGCCTACATTCAGTACCTGGTCAAGGAACTAAGATCCTGCAAGCCATGTGGCACAACCAAAAAGAAAATAAATAATAAAACCAAAAAGATAATAGACACTGCAGCAGTACACCGTCCTCAGGATGGTGGCGCCTGCAGCTGTGGAACCGTGGATATAGAGGGACAGGGGGGTCTATACATTTGTCACCGTGCAGTGGGTCAGAGCGGAGAAGGCAATGGCACCCCACTCCAGTACTCTTGCCTGGAAAATCCCATGGACGGAGGAGCCTGGTAGGCTGCAGTCCATGGGGTCCCTGGGAGTCAGACACGACTGAGCGACTTCACTTTCACTTTTCACTCTCATGCGTTGGAGGAGGAAATGGCAGCCCACTCCAGCGTTCTTGCCTGGAGAATCCCAGGGACGGGGGAGCCTGGTGGGCTGCCGTCTATGGGGTTGCACAGGGTCGGACATGACTGAAGCGACTTGGCAGCGGCAGCAGCAGCAGTGGGTCAGAGACCTTAACCCCCATATTGTCCAAGGGTCAACTATATTGCCAAATTACTTTTCAAAATGATTATGCCAGTTTATTCTTCCACCAAGCATGTACAGGGATTCCTTTTATTTCTATTATTTCACCTGCGATTAAAAATTGTCAAGCTTTTTTAACATTTGCCAGTCTGATCTGGTGGATTTAATTTGCAGTTCTCTAATTACTAATGAGGTTGATCATCTTTTCATGTTTACTGGCCACATGAGTTCCATCTTCCATGAATAACTTAATTTTCTTATTGATTTGTGGTAGTTCATCATAAAGTCTGGATATTAATTCTTTGTTATATATCTTGCAAATGATTTCTCCCAGTTTATTCCTTATCTTTCTTTTTTTCATTGAGGTATAGTAAATTGTTAGTTTCAAGTACACAACAAGGTGATTCAGTTATAGATGTATAAAAATTATATACACACACATATTCTTTTGCAGACTCTTTTCCATTATAGGTTGTTGCGAGATCTTGAGTTTAGTTCCCTGAACTGCACAGTAGGTCCTTGTTTATATTGCTTATCTTTTTAACTTCATTTGTGATGTAAATTGGTTGTATAAAAATTTATACATTTAATATGATCAACTTTATAAGCCTTTTAAAATATGCCTTATTTAAGAAATCCATTAAGGAGTCAACTCTGAGTAAAGATTTTCCTATATTAGTTTGAAAGTTTTATACCTCAAATTTAGACCCTTCTACCTATTTGGTATTTATTTTTGTGTAGAATATAGGGTAGGGCTCTAATTATAACACATATAATTTTGTGTGTGAGTTTGCAAATGAAAAGCCTGTTATCCATATCTCAACAATTCATCCTTTCTCTGATTCTTTGAAATCTTTCCTCTGTCATATGCCAAGGACCATACCTGTTTGTTTATCTTGTGCTTTTTTTTGTTTGTGTGTTTTTAGGATTGTTGAAGATGATTATCAAGATCACTAAAGTGATACAAAAAGCTTAGAAAGTCATCCTGACACTGATATGAGGCAGTGGGTTATGCCTACATTGACAATATAATTTATCATCCTAATTCATTTTTGAGAATGAAAGTGGATTCTTAAGATAATTAAAGTTACATAATTTTCAAAATATTTACTTCTTGACTGAAACTTGATTTTATTACATTGGACCGTAAGATAACCTGTTCAAAAACCTTTTTCCCAAAATATTTTTTTCTAAAACATGTAATACATATACATTAAATGTTTAAAGCTGCATATTGATTATCTGAACTTTCAGAAATAACAATCAAAGCAGTTATTCTTGACATACCTACTCTAATAACTTTAACTCTATCTGTATCTATTAGCATGTCATTGGTCTTTTTCTAAAGAATATATTTAAAATGACCTTATTGTTTCTAGGGTTTTTACAAAATTGCTCATGATTATCTTCGCAGTTGCATTGTATGGCTCATAAATGTAACATTATTGACTCTTCTATGTAAACCACAATATTATTAACTGAAAAAAATACTTCCTCAAAGGTGCTGAGGTACTTGGTAAACTCAGAACAAATTCTGTTAAATGGGAACTATTTTTGGTTTTGTTTTTATATTAAAGTGTATAAAAGTACATGAATAAATTCTTGCCAGTGAGTTTGACAACATGAATGAGATGGCAGATTTCTTGAGACATCTAGGAAGAAATAACTGAAGTAGCCTCATATCTTTTAAAGAAATTCAACTGATAGCTAAAAATTCTGAAACCAGAAAAAAAAGAAAATCGAGTCCTAGATAGATGTAGTGATAAATTTTACAGTTGTATACAAACTCTTCCTGGGTGGCTTTTTAAAAAGGAAACTGACAAACCGAGGCTAAAATGTGTATGGAAATGCAAAGAGCCAGGAACAGCCAAAACAATTTTGAGAAGGAACAATGGAGATGGAGGTCTTATACTACTTGATTTTAAGACTTAATATAAAGTTACAGTTAATCAAGATGATATGCTTTAGACTTAAGGATAAATATCAATATATACATCAATGGAACAGAGTCCAGAGTCTAGAATGGACCCACACAAAACAATCATTTGATTTTCAACACAGGTACCATGGAGCAATTGGATATGTAAGTACAATAAATAAAACCTCAACCTTATCACACTCCTTATACAAAATTACTTTAAAATAGATCATAGACCTAAACTTAAGAGCTAAAATTTCTAGAAGAGAATATAGGAGAAAATCTTCATGGTGATGGGTTAGGCAGAGAATTGTTTGAAAGACATAAAAGGCACACATCATAAAAGGAAAAATATTAATAAGTTGAACTCAGTTAAAATGTGTAACTTTTGTGCTTTGAAATACACTGTTTAGAAAATGAAAAGACAAGTCACAGGCAGCGAAAGCTTTATAAAACTTATGTCTGATAATGGACTTATGTCCAGAATATATCGACAGCACAAATCATTAAGAGTGTAAGCTCAGTTTTTAAAAGACACAGAAGATTTAAACACTTTACCAGTGAAGATATACAAATGGCCAGTACCCACTTGAAAAGATCCTCAGTGTTGTTAGTCATCAGGCAAATGCACGTTAAAACCACAATGATACAGCAATACACACCAGAATGACTATAATTAAAGATTTATAATATCAAATGTTGTTGAGAATCTGGAGCAAGTACAATTATCGTATACTACTGGCAGGAGGGCAGTGTGATACACCCTCTTTGGAAACAGTTTGGCCATTTCTTATAAAGGTAAACATACTCTAAGAATAGGACTCTGCAGTATTCTGAAGGAGATCAGCCCTGGGATTTCTTTGGAAGGAATGATGCTAAAACTGAAACTCCAGTACTTTGGCCACCTCATGCGAAGAGTTGACTCATTGGAAAAGACTCTGATGCTGGGAGGGATTGGGGGCAGGAGGAGAAGGGGACAACAGAGGATGAGATGGCTGGATGGCATCACTGACTAAATGGATGTGAGTCTCGGTGAACTCCGGGAGTTGGTGATGGACAGGGAGGCCTGGTGTGCTACGATTCATGGGGTCGCAAAGAGTCGGACATGACTGAGCGACTGATCTGATCTGATCTGATGTAAAGATTTATATGCAAATGTGCATCAGTTCAGTTCAGTGCATAGCAGCTTTATTCATGATAGCCCCAAAATGGAAATAGCCCAAATGTTTTTCAGCAGGTAAACTGCAGTAAATGCATATTGTAGAATACTACTCAGCAGTTACTAAGACAGAAACTCCTGATAAAGGCTACAGCATGGGTGAATTGCAAAAGCATTATGATAAAAGAACCAGAAACAAAGAATCATATACTGTACTGTCCAATTTTTGTGAAATTCTAGAAAAGTCAAAGCCATAGGGACAAGAACATACCAGTGGTTTTCAGGGACTGGAGAGTGCTGAGAGGATTGACTGCAAAGGATACAAGAGAACTTTCTGAAGTGTTGTGAAGGCTTTATATCTTAATTGTGATGATTGTTACATGACTGTATACAGTGAGTCAAAACTCATTGAATGTATACATCAATATTATCGAGGTGTGAAATATTATTGTAAATAAACTACACCTATAACAGTTTAAAAGTAGAAATATTTCAGCCCAAATATTTTCATAAACATTGTCTTTTTGCCTCCATTCAGAATACCTTCTTAGACAAATATTATTACAAAATAAATAAGCTGTATCTATGATTCTTTTTATTTTTTTATTTTTTTTTAATTTTATTTTATTTTTAAACTTTACATAACTGTATGATTCTTTTTAATGTTCAATTTAGATGCTGTGACACTATATGCTTTTTCAATTTTATTCTATTCTAGTGCAGAACATAAATTCATCCAATTAAAATTAGGTGTACCAGCGAAAGATTCTTTCCACAAGTTGAGATTTTTCAAAACACACTTGAGAACAAACTTCCATTATTGGAATTAACTGATTTTCTGTCCAGAACTGAAATGAATGAAAATAATTTCACTATTGAAAATGAGAAAAATTAATGTAGAATAATTATTGATCTAACTGAAAAATCATACATCACTGAATATTATATATCTTATATATCTTCTGCAGCTGCACTTAATTTTTTTAGGCACAAGTTTTTTTTTTTCTTTGTTTTTACAATATCTACTAACTTGTTGGCTAGTAGCTGGTGGCTTGGCTTCCCTGGTGGCTCAGATGGTAAAGAATCTTTCTTCAGTGCAGGAAACCTGGGTTTGATCCCTGAGTTGGGAACCACTCAGGTGATTTTAGGCTCCAAAATCACTACAGATGGTGACTGCAGCCATGAAATTAAAAGACACTTGCTCCTTGGAAGAAAAACTATGACCAACCTAGACATCATATTAAAAAGCAGAGATGTTACTTTGCCAACAAAGGTCCATCTACTCAAAGCTATGGTTTTTCCAGTAGTCATGTATTGATGTAAGAATTGGAGTATAGAGAAAGCTGAATACCAAAGAGTTGATGCTTTTGAACTGTGGTGTTGGAGAAGACTCTTGAGAGTCCCTTGAACTGCAAGGAGATCCAACCAGTCCGTCCTAAAGGAAATCAGTCCTGAATATTCATTGGAAGGACTGATGCTGAAGCTACAATACTTTGGTCACCTTATGCGAAGAAGTGACTAATTAGAAAAGACCCTGATGCTGGGAAAGATTGAAGGCAGGAGGAGAAGGGGCCGACAGAGGGTAAGATGGTTGGATGGCATCACCGACTCGATGGACTTGAGTTTGAGTCAGCTCCAGGAGTTGGTGATGGACAGGGAAGCCTGGCGTGCTGCAGTCCATACAGTTGCAAAGAGTCAGACACGACTGAGCGACTGAACTGAATGTACAGAGCGGTGACTGATTAACAATACTATATTATATACTTAAAAGTTGTTAAAGATAACTAATTGCATGCACATGTAATTGTGTGAGAGGAGGGATGTGTTAACTAACTTTATTATAGTAATCATTTAACTGTGCATATATATATACTCACACATATATATGTGTATATATTTTAGAAATCTTCACAGTGTACACCCTAAACTGATAAATGTTCTACGTCAATAATATCTCAGTAAAGCTGGGGCAGGGGAAGACCACCCAGAAATGAAATGTTCTTATTAAATAGCTTAAAGGTGTACTTGGTACTGGTGATGTAAAACTTGTCACCTGACTAAAGCAGTGTTTGCCAGATTTCTGCACTGTGAAGTAACTTATCCTTCCCTGTCTGCCAGTCCGCCCCCATCCCCCACCCCAGTCTACCACTACTGTTTGTCATACTTCTTTGGAACCAAGTCTCTCACTAAGTCCAGCTCACACTCTCGAGAGAGGAGGGAAGAATGAAGCTGTACCTCCTGCAGTGGGTGGGGGAGGGGAAGTATCTCTGTAAATTATTTAGAGCTCTTTTGTAAGGAAGATTTATCTTCCCTCACCCATTTATTTATTTACTCATCTATTTATGTCAGTATCAACTCAGGCCTATTTATATTCTACTTTGTGTTGTAAACCAAACTGTGTTATTTATTGCTCAGATTGTTTCAGCTTTAGTCATTCTTTCAGGAATTTGGCTCCAAATTCCTTTGATGCGCCCTTGTCCTTTTGTTTTGTTAGGTACTTCCTTACCTTATGGTACTATTATTTGCTCTGGACTTATCTTGCATTTTTGCCCCAGCCTTCAGTCAGCCAGTTCAGTTCAGTTCAGCCTTCAGTTCAGTTCAGTCGCTCAGTTGTGTCTGACTCTTTGCGACCCCGTGAATCGCAGCATGCCAGGCCTCCCTGTCCATCACCGACTCCTGGAGTTCATTCAGACTCACGTCCATTGAGTCAGTGATGCCATCCAGCTATCTCATCCTCTGGTCATCCCCTTCTCCTCCTGCCCCCAATCCCTCCCAGCATCAGAGTCTTTTCCAATGAGTCAACACTTCGCACGAGGTGGCCAAACCACTGGAGTTTCAGCTTTAGCATCATTCCTTCCAAAGAAATCCCAGGGCTGATCTCCTTCAGAATGGACTGGTTGGATCTCCTTGCAGTCCAAGGGACTCTCAAGAGTCTTCTCCAACACCACACTTCAAAAGCATCAATTCCTCGGCGCTCAGCCTTCTTCACAGTCCAACTCTCACATCCATACATGACCACAGGAAAAACCATAGCCTTGACTAGACGAACCTTTGTTGACAAAGTAATGTCTCTGCTTTTGAATATGCTATCTAGGTTGGTCATAACTTTTCTTCCAAGGAGTAAGCGTCTTTTAATTTCATGGCTCAAGTCACCATCTGTGCTGATTTGGGAGCCCCAAAAAATAAAGTCTGACACTGTTTCCACTGTTTCCCCATCTATTTCCCATGAAGTGATGGGACTGGATGCCATGATCTTCGTTTTCTGAATGTTGAGCTTTAAGCCAACTTTTTCACTCTCCTCTTTCACTTTCATCACGAGGCTTTTAGTTCCTCTTCACTTTCTGCCATAAGGGTGGTGTCATCTGCATATCTGAGGTTATTGACATTTCTCCCGGCAATCTTGATTCCAGCTTGTGCTTCTTCCAGCCCAGCGTTTCTCATGATGTACTCTGCATATAAGTTAAGTAAGCAGGGTGACAATATACAGCCTTCACGTACTCCTTTTCCTATTTGGAACCAGTCTGTTGTTCCATGTCCAGTTCTAACTGTTGCTTCCTGACCTGCATATAGGTTTCTCAACAGGCAGGTCAGGTGGTCTGGTATTCCCATCTCTTTCAAAATTTTCCACAGTTTATTGTGATCCACACAGTCAAAGGCTTTGGCATAGTCAAGAAAGCAGAAATAGATGTTTTTCTGGAACTCTCTTGCCCCAGCCTTAGAATCATTTATTTACCCAAGGACTCTGGTCTCTTTATCCTAGAATGGTATTTAAAAACCAAGACCTGGGCACTAGGTGTGCTGACTGTAGTGGAGTGCGACTGCTTCTAGGGTCTCTCAGCAAACAGAGCTAGGAAATGTCTAAGACATATATGTTGTTATTCTGTATCTATCTTCATCTGTATTAGCTGAACATGAGTTTATACTCATGTATTTGACTCTAATAATATTCATAATATTTTTAACTCTAACTTAGTACTACATGGCTTACTTTGGCCTGCCTCCCTTGCTTCTTTTCTATTTATTTATTTATTTTTTTGACTTGTTTTAATTTTATTTTATTTTTAAACTTTACAAAATTGTATTAGTTTTGCCAAATATCAAAATAAATCCGCCACAGGTATACATGTGTTCCCCATCCTGAACCCTCTTCCCTCCTCCCTCCCCTAACCATCCCTCTGGGTCGTCCCAGTGCACTAGCCCCAAGCATCCAGTATTGTGCATCGAACCTGCACTGGCAACTCGTTTCATACATGATATTTTACATGTTTCAATGCCATTCTCCCAAATCTTCCCACCCTCTCCCTCTCCCACAGAGTCCATAAGACTGTTCTATACATCAGTGTCTCTTTTGCTGTCTCGTACACAGGGTTATTGTTACCATCTTTCTAAATTCCATATATATGCGTTAGTATACTGTATTGGTGTTTTTCTTTCTGGCTTACTTCACTCTGTATAATAGGCTCCAGTTTCATCCACCTCATTAGAACTGATTCAAATGTATTCTTTTTAATGGCTGAGTAATACTCCATTGTATATATGTACCACAGCTTTCTTATCCATTCATCTGCTTCCTTTCTAATAGTAGGAAACCTGGATCCCACCATCCACCATTCATTTACTTATTCACTCGACTCCTCTGTATGTGCGGCTACTAACTTTTGAAGTAAATGCCAATTTTTCTTCATAAAGTTTATATCTTCTAGTTTTAGTTTGGGCAGTGATATCTCTATCCCCTGCCTCTGGTAGATGGAAGATGTCAACAAATATTTTGTGTAGGGTGCCTGCTCATAATCCACTTACTTGTGAGAAGAACTTGGGACTCAATTTTTCATTAAGCATGCACATTTTAAAAGCTTATTGCTGCTGAAAGGGCTTATTGCAAAATGAAAAAGCACCCCCAAACAGTAAAATACAGTGTTTACTCCAGGAAAATTAATGACATAAGCACTGTAGAAGGAATGCTCTACTGTTTAAATACTTTACAATGGGACTTAGACTGTGTTTTCTTCACATATATCTAGCCTGTGACATTGTATTTCCCACTGACACTGGAAGCCTAGCAACTTTGTGTATCTCATAACACATGGATGGCATGGGTTACAGCATGATTGGCTGGTATACCAGGTGGATGGCAGCGGGCAGCAGCATCAAATACTTCTCCTGTGACCATCAAGACAGGAAAGGATGAATTGTGCCTAGCCACTGTGTTCCTGCACATTCCATTTTACCAGCAAACACCTTGCATGATGTCTCTGAAAGGGCAAAGTTAGTTGTTTGTATCAGGAAACGATGGTGCAAAATGATAGCTGACCGCCTTGCAGATTAAACAACATACAGAAAATGTATCTTACCGTTTGACAAGACCATGGAAGAGGCTGCAGAGTTCGAAACAAAGAGCCTACTACACCTGCCGCAGCCTATCCAAGCTTGTTTTATTGTGGTGAAAAAATAATACTTTTTGAAAAGTAGATACTCTGATTCAAGTATCAGACTCTCTGGAATTCCCTGATGGCCAGTGTAAACTGGAGTGGGGGACAGCCGGGATGAATGATCACACATTTATGACCTGGCAGAGGTCTTAGACAATTCAGAGTACAGGGGATAATGGTAATACTCTACAAAGGGCGAGACTAACAGTGGCAGACTATGGGCACCCTTAACTGCTTTTTATCTTGGTGATGCCTGGGATTACCCCACAACTTCTCTTTAGGACTGAGCCTCTGGGAATATCCAGGGACATTACAGTTTGCCTTCGTAGATCCCAGACTGATATTACAAACTCTCTCAAATGGCTTGAAACCTGTCCGCAAAATCTGCCCCTAGATTTTGACTGTGGAGGAGTCAGAGTTAAGTCACTGTGATGTTGAGAGAAGCTGGCATGTTTGGGAGTTGCGAGAAAAGAGCACTATGATAAAATCACATTTGTAAAGCACATGGAGGAGAGAGGTGAGAGATGTGGGATTTCCCCATTGATGTATCTTTGAGTCAGGAGCTGACAATGTGGGAGGATACTGTTGTACTCTTCTGAGCTAATCAAAAGCAGTAGCTAGTACATAGTGAAAGCTTCAGTTGTTAAATGCAGGGAAGAGTGTTGCAGTTTGGAAAGTTATATTACATGCAAGACAGTACATCCAAGAACTATGGATGATAGAAACATCAGATAGTTCCTTCCTTCACTGAGCTTATAGTTTTAAAGGGATGTAAAATGTTTTCACATAGAAGCCTGTCTCATCTACTCTCTAGAGCACAGGCTCTTAAACCAAGTGTTCTGAGATTCAGATTTGGAGAATAAGTTAGTATTCCAGGGATTTTTTTTTTTTCTTATTTTGTGTAGTTACATGTCTTCCAACCATGCCTTTTTTAGATCGGCCTCATAGAATACATGCATGTTAGGCCGCTTCAGTCATTTTCTCCTCTTTACTACCCTATGGACTGCAGCCCGCCAGGCTCCTCTGTCCATGGAATTTTCCAGGCAGAAATACTGGAGTGGGCTCCCATTTCGTACTTCTTTTCCTCCTCCTCACAGAAGGATCGTTTCTATCTTCTTATTCTGTTATGGAATGAAATTTCCATTGTGCCAGCTCATTAGGGAATAAACAATTCGGGGCCTAAAAAAATAAGTTTGCCGTATCGTTGAGGATTTGATGATTTATGTTCCCAATTTTTTACTTTAATTTTGAATGAAATTGTTTCTAAGAGGTGCCTTTTTAAACAGAGAGGTCTTTTTGGCCAAAAGTTATGTGAGATCTTAGTTCCCTGGCCAGGAAGCACAGCGTTTTAATCACTGGACCACCAGGGAAGTCCCTAAACAGAAAGTGTTTATCTTGACTTGATCTCTTCTTGACGCAGGGTCACGTTTAGGAATGTCAGTGTTTTGTGCTGTGTGTATCTGTGGGGCATGGGGCATGGAGCTGATTGATTTAGTTTGCAGCTACCAAGCTCTGCAGGCTTCCCAGGTGGACCTTAGTGGTAAAGAATCCACCTGCCAAGCAGGAGACGTGGGTTCGACCCCTGGGTTGGGAAGATGCCCTGGCAACCCACTCTAGTATTCTTGCCTGAGAGATCCCGTGGACAGAGGAACCGAGCGGACTACAGTCCATGGGGTCGCAAAAGAGTCAGACACGACTTAGCAACTTAACAACAGAGCTCTGGCCATGAACAGCCCCTTTTCCCCAGGGCCCCTTGAATTGCCTTGGTTGACAGGCTTCTGGATGGATGTGTGTGTCCTTAGGCTTTTTCTGCTTTCTCTTTCTCCCCTGGCTTCCCGGGCTGTTGGTGAGCTGGTAACTCTTTGTTGGCTTAGACTGTAGAATGAATTTCATTTGTGCCTCTTTCTGTAACTGGCTTTCTTCTGTGCCAATGTCTGCCACTTGCAGCCTTGCCACCTAACCTGTCATTGTTTGCCATCTCTGCTTCTGCCTCCAGTCTCCGTAGCTGTCTGACAGCTCTTTCCCCTTTACTTCTTGTCTTTTCCTATCCTTTCTCTTCTCCTTTGTGCTCATGACATTGTCAGTAAATCAGAGAAAGGCTTTTCCTACAAATAGCCTGATCAGCCTGCAGCTCTTTAGCACTTTGGCCTGTTTTTGTAGCCAAGATTTTGTAGCCTGTGAACCTTAAATACGTTAAGAAAAACAGATGCTTCTGAACTTGAAGCCATGGACTTATCAAGAGACTTGTCTCCATATAAATGAAATTTTACTCTATGTCTTGTGAAGTGTGGTCATCCTAGAGTGTATCTTTTGTTTTAATAAGGTAGACTAATTTGGTGTTTATATTTCTTAACCCTTCTTGAATGGATTCCACTATTCGTTTAGTTTTTCGAAGTATGGCAGCATATTGGATTGATATTCTCAAATGTTTGAGGCCCAGAGAAAAGACCAGCTCTTCCATGGAGTCTTGCTAAACTTTCCTAGTGTCTGTTGAGACTCTTTCACAGCATTTATTCACCTGGCCTCCCAGTATGCATGTTCTCTCTTACCATGTTAGGGGCTCTTTGAAGAGAAGAGAATGGGTATATACTGGTGTCATTTTTTAATTTACTACTGCCCTTAAAACAGTGCCTTGGATCCAATAGCTGTCCCCAAACTGTTGTGTTGAAGTGAATAACCCACTCTGCCTCCCAGGTGCCTTTTGTAGTTTGAGCCTGGTGCTGGCTGAGGGCCTCTCCCATTTGCGTCATTTAGCACTTGCTCCCACTGAGTCTCCTCTGCCAGTTGCCCAAATTCCTAAATTCTTCCTACACTGTATCTCCAAAGAGTCTGGCTGTTTTGCTGCTTAGGGGAACTTAGTGTCAAATAGAAACCAGATAAAGTTACTCTGTACCTCCTCTTCTATGGCCTTTTTAAAGATATAAATAAGTTCTTTACAGATCTCTGTCCTTAGGGATAAATGCTCATTTGTTCTTCACACAATTTTTTTCTTTTTTTCTTTTTTGTCTCTGAGCCCATGCACTCCCCACAATGAAACAGGCCCACTACTTTTTAAATAGCCTTACTGAGGTATAGTTCACATATTATACAGTTCACACATTTAAAGTAAATAATTCAATGTTTTTTATTATATTCACAGACTTGTGCAACCATCCCCATAAACTAATTTTAGGATATTTTCATCATCTCCAAAAGAAATCCCATGCCCATTATCAGTCATCCTTCATTTCCCCAGTTTCCAGTTCAAGGTGATCAAGAATCTACTTTCTGTCTCTATAGACTTGCCTATGCCAGACATTTCATGTAAATGGAATCATACTATATATGGTCTTTTGTGACTGATTTTTTTCTCTTGATACTACTGATTTTTAAAAAGACTCTTGTATTTAGAACTTTCCACAAAACAGATGTGGTCTTATAACACTCATAACTCCTTCGGTGGCCTACTTTTATTGCATTTGTGATATTTGGTTAAGTTGCAAAATATACTGTCACACATCAAATAACACTGACTGCTGATGGTATTGAAAATGGCCCTGTTTCAGAGCCAAGAGAATTTTGCCCAAGATTCAGTTAAAGTTATATTTCATCAGTCTGCTTCACACTATTGCTGTGATCAAATGAGTTGGGATACAATAAGACTTGGTGGTTTTCACACTGACCCATGTTCTAATGGGTTATTTGAGGCTTTGGACTGTGTAATCCTAAGGATCATAAAGCGCTGGAGCTGGAAGCGACCCAGCAGTCACTTGGTTTAATCTCTCTTTCTCTGACTCCTATCCCATTTCACAGGTCTCAGAATGTTTCAGATCTCAGAAGGTCAACTAGTTAATTAATAGAGCCAGTTATAGCAAGATTAGAACCTGAGTATCTCAGTTACTAATCCAAGATTCTTTCTTTTACTTCTTTTTGGCCTGACTGCTGTTTTAGCCTGGGTTCTCTAGAAGCCAGAGCCTAATGGCAGGAATTAAATGAAGATTTATTTGGAGGTACAATCCCAGAGCAGTGAGAGTAAGGGGAAAGCAATGAGGAGGGAGAAGCTTTGAGAAAACAGGAAAGTGATTGGATTGCACTGTGTCATGATGAGCCTTAAAGGGATTACAAGTGCATATGCTCAATGTTATGTGGTGTCTTCAGACAGGGTAGATGGACAGTTCGTGGGAGCAGGGAGGGAGAGGGTGTGTATCTATCTGGACCCTTTCTGCTGTTGTTTCTGATTATCAGAGGTCACCTTGTGGTGAGTTAATTCATGGTTCTGAGTTATGTCATCCTGCCTCACTGATAATCACTTGGAAAGCCAGATTCCATGCCCTCATGTAGAATTTTATCCAAGTTTGAAAGTGGTAGGAGAATCTAGAAACTTGGAGCACATGGCTAGTTAGCAGTCAATGGGGAGGATCTTCCGTCCCCGACAGTGTCCCTGGTTGGCTTCAGGGACAATGAGCCAGTGGTCTGGAGGAGAATTGAGGAGGTACAAAAGCTAGTGGCTCAATTGGTA
Source organism: Bubalus bubalis (assembly GCF_019923935.1). Classification (NCBI taxonomy): domain Eukaryota; kingdom Metazoa; phylum Chordata; class Mammalia; order Artiodactyla; family Bovidae; genus Bubalus; species Bubalus bubalis. The sequence continues at coordinate 14,648,987 of NC_059176.1, forward strand.
AAGAATCTGCCTGCGACGCAGGAGACCTGGCTTTGATCCCTGGGTCAGAAAGATCCCTTGGAGAAGAGAATAGCAACCCAGTCCAGTATTCTTGCCTGAAGAATCCCATGGGCAGAGGAGCCTGGCGGGCTACTGTCCATGGGATCACAAAGAGTCTTAGACATGACTGAGCAAACCTAACACAACACGCAACAGAAGGTATGTTTTATATCTCGGCAAGATAATATCCTTCCTAGCTTAGGCTCCTGATGTCATTCATGAGCTAATACATCTGAAGGATTTATTTAGATTGATGGTGACCGTCTTTGTTCTAACAAGATGTTTTTTCATGTTGCTGTGGTTGAGACTCATCAGAGTATTGAATATTTAGAAACCCGTAACAAAAACCTTTAGTTAGGAAACTTGTACTATTGACCACCTCTCTTCTCTACAGTACAGAAAACACCTTGAGAGGCTTTTCATAATTATAATTGCTCAGTACCTAGATTTCTATATAGGTTGTTCCACACGGAGAGATTTCCTCTGCCAGTTAAATTCTTATTCTTCTCCAACCTATATTGAGATTTCTTCTGCTCTGCCCTCTTAAAATTTGCTTTCACTATATTTACCCTACTTTCTCTCATTTATATATCACTTCAGAATTATTCTCTCCTAGTTTGATTCTGTGCTAATTTTCACCCTAAATGTCATTTGCTTTTTATAAATTCTCCTGCTGCCTAGAGTTAAAATGCTTGTTGACTGTCTAAACATGGGTTGGAGTACTAGGTTTGGGCTAAATTGTCCAGCAGAATCTTGACAGTGGACCAAGAGATGATTGAGTCTTTCAGCTTTTCAGTGAATAATAGCTAATGGAAAATTTAAAGTGAGCTTGGAAAGGTTTGGAGATGAGAGGATCATATATTAATTAATGAATAAAAGAGGAGGTTATTTCAGTGTGCGAACAAATGGTAAGAAATACCATGACAAGGAGGCCAAAAACAGTGGTTAAATGATAATTGTGGTATAGAAAATGAAGATCACAAAGAAAAGGAGATTTTTGTAACAACAACACTTGTAGAATTAGAGAATTTCAGAGCTGGAGGAGGCTTTAGAAATAATTTAGTTCAATCCACTCTATGCAAGTGAAGAAAATGAGGCTGAAAGAGGTTGAGTGACTTAAAACCAAACAACAGGCTCAGAGCCAAGGTTTGAAGTCAGTTCTTCAGGCTGATGGTTGTTCCAAAAGTACCATATCTCCTCTAAGAATGTTCCACACTTCTTTTCCTAAAAAACTTCTACAGAGTTCTTTTTACTATTTGGTGGTTTTGTTTTCTTTGTACCACTGTACCTTGTAAAATTAAGGGTATTTGACTTTTAACTTACTTTTATTTATTTTAAAATGCAATTTATTTATTTTGGCTGTGGTGGATCTTGGTTATTGTGTGGGCTTTTCTGTAGTTGTGGTATGTGGTCTTGTCACTGTGGTGGCTCCTCTTGTTGCAGATGTGGGCTTCAGTGGTTGCAGTGCGTGGGCTCAGTCGTTGCGGTTCCTGGACTCTAGAGCACAGGCTCAGTAGTTTGTGGCACATGGGTTAGTTGCTCGATGTCATGTGGGAATCTTCCTGGACCAGGGATGGAACCTGTGTCTCCTGCATTGGCAGGAGGATTCTTTACCACTGAGCCACCAGGGAAGTCTTTTATTTACTTTTAATGTCTCCAAATACATTGGGCATTAAAGCTTAGAATTTATATAATGACTTCATACTAACAGTGTAGTATCAATGGAAAGGCTTCATCAAGAAAATCAAGCCAACTTCATAGCTGAGGAGACCATTAATAGTTTAATAAAAGAATTTTAATGGTTGCTTTTCTTATAAGCTTCCTTTCAAGACCATATGTAAACCCAGATCTAATCTTAAAGATACTTGTCTGGAGTTCAAGCAGTTGCTCTTGTATGATCCTTCTGCAGTGCTTCTATAGCATATTGGTGTCAATAGCATCAATTCTGGGCCAAACAAGATAAAATGCCTCTCCCACTCCCTTCCCACAACACACACCCTATCTTTATTGAAGCTATCCTAGCCCTTCTGTTGGTCACAAGACTTTATGAGAGGAACATGGGCTGAATTTCAGACCCCCATGACCAGGTGCCTTGGGCAATTCACAAAGTGTGAAATCTTGGGAGACTGCTCAATGTTTTTGGAGGCAGCTCAACATTTTTGTGTACCCTTCACCTTTGTAATTCTGGAATTATCTTTATGAAAACTGACATGTTAAAATTGTATCCTAAAGAGTTTGCATCTCATTAAATATGGGTATAATCCAATTTTTAAAACTATGTCCGGTTCTCTGTAAAGAAGCTAATTGCATTTTCTGGAGGACACCCCTGTGAAAATAGCACTTAGTTGATGGTCACAGTCTATTAAATAATTCTTTGTACTAAATGTTTTCTCATTCATTCAAATCAGTTTCTATAAAGAAGATGTTACTTTGTTACTTATGTTTAGTTAGTTAATATGTATTTGAATAGAATGTAGGTAAAGTCTGGCAATCTTTCCAAGTTACAGAGTTTCAGATTTTTGTGGTTTCAAATGTCTCTGGAGAGCAGACAATTGCAGGGATGAGAATATGGAGCCTGGAAAAAAAAAAAAGAGAGAGAATATGGAGCCTGGGTCGTGGGCTGCTCCTGCACCTTAATTCTTTCTTCCCTCAGTGCTTCCTTTTCTACCTATAAGTCAGTAAGTAGGAAAATGAGATGACATTAAGCCAATATTATTCTTCATATCATTAGTAGCTGTTAGTCCTTTACCATAACTACCGAGGTTTTGTGTTTTTCAAGTGATGAGTAATCGTATGCACTTTATGTCTTGTTAAGGCACAAGGAGGTAAACACCTGTGCATGTATCCCATTGGAGTGTTTTTTATGAAACGCACAATATTGATAGTAATAACTAGCGTAGTTGGGGCTTATGGTTTGCCATGTGCTTTTACGTACATGATGCCATTTAATCCTGACTGCAAGACTGGAACAGGAATTATTATTAACCTCGTTTTGTACCTTGACCTGCCCAGTGCTGCTTCTTTCCCGTGCGGTATCCTTTCTATGCTATTTTGTCTGTGTTCACGGCTTCAGTTATCACCCAACTGTATCAAATTTATATCACTAACCCTGAGCTCTCGATTTTTTTAATCCAATGATATTTTTGGCTTCTCTACTTGGATGTCTCATAAATACCTCACAGTCAACAAATCCAAAACTGAACTCATGGCCTCCCTGTCAAACCTGGTCCTCTTCCAATATTTTCCTTATTAGTGAATGACATCAGCATCCACCATCCAATTGTGCAAAACTAGAAACTCAAGTTCTTGCCCTGAAACTGTTCTTTCTCTTGCCTCATACCCAAAATGTCACAGTTCATTCAATTTTGCTTCCTATGTAGTCCTCAAATATGCCCACTTCTCTGTGTTTCCACGGTCACTCCTCCAGTCCAAGCTCTCCAGCATCATTTTTTCATCCTGCTCCAGCAGCTTCATAATTGTTCACCTCATACTAGAGCTTCTTGCCCACCCATAATCTATTCTCCACACAACATCCAGAATGATTTTTACAAAACACAAAGCTCAAAATGTCACTACCTCCTCCTCCCTGCTTAAAACCCTAATGAGTTCTAGTTCAGGAACTTCTCTTTCCTCTTCAAATAGAGACCAGATCTTTATTTGGTAAGGACTTGTGATCTAGTCCCTGCTTCACTTCCATCCTCCTCTTTTGCCAGGTTCCTGAGCGCTCTTCTCTGGGCTTTTTAGTAGACCGCGTCCCCTCCTGCCACTGACCAGGGTACATGCTTTCCCTTTGTTTGAATTCGTCTTCTTGCTGCCTGTCACCTAGTTACCTGCTACTCTACCTGGTTTTAGTACTGTGAATCCTAAATCCCCAGCAGAGCTAGACTCCCTACCCTCTCATACTATCTTCTTTCTCTTTTCATGTACCTGACTACATGGGCTTCGCAGGTGGTGCTAGTGGTAAAAAGAAATACCTGCCTGCCAATGCGGGAGACAAAAGAGACTCGATTCCCAGGTCGAGAAGATCCCCTGGAGGAGGGCATGGCAACCCACTCCTGTATTCTTGCCTGGAGAATCCCATGGACAAAAGAGCCTGGAAGTTTACAGTCCATAAGGTCACAAAGAATTGGATATGACTGAAGTGACTTGGCACGTATGCATGTACCTAGCACAGTTGCAGTGCTATACTTATTCGTGTGATGTTTTTTAATTAATATTCATCATTCTCACCAGACCATGAGCTTCATATCACGGACTGTGTCTGGTTTTGTGTACTGTTGTATCAGCACATCTAGGATTGTGCCCAGCACATAGTAGGTCCTTCATATGTGTTTGTGAATGAGTGACCCAGGGAATTTGATACATACTTTCCAAAGCCTTTTCTGGTCCTTACAGCCTATGATTCTGTAAGGGGCAGAGAAATATGCCACTAGGCTATGGTTTTTCCTGTGGTCATGTATGGATATGAGAGTTGGACTGTGAAGAAAACTGAGCGCCAAAGAATTGATGCTTTTGAACTGTGGTGTTGGAGAAGACTCTTGAGAGTCCCTTGGACTGCAAGGAGATCCAACCAGTCCATTCTGAAGGAGACCAGCCCTGGGATTTCTTTGGAAGGAATGATGCTAAAGCTGAAACTCCAGTACTTTGGCCACCTCGTGCGAAGAGTTGACTCACTGGAAAAGACTCTGATGCTGGGAGGGATTGGGGGCAGGAGGAGAAGGGGACGACAGAGGATGAGATGGCTGGATGGCATCACTGACTCGATGGACGTGAGTCTGAGTGAACTCCGGGAGTTGGTGATAGACAGGGAGGCCTGGCGTGCTGCGATTCATGGGGTTGCAAACAGTCGGACACGACTGAGCGACTGAACTGAACTGAACTGAAGTATTGCTGAAGTCTAATTGTTCACCCTTTGTAAGAAATGGTAACAGTATCTTTTGTTGAGATGGAAACTGATCTATGGGAGTGAGGCTTCCTAGATCTCAGAGGAGAAGGCTTATCATTCCTAGACTCTATCGCAGGGTGCCCTGAGCATTCTAATTCTGAAAATGGAGAGAAATGTATAAAAAGAAGTGACTGTGGAAACAATGACACTCAAGTAGCAACAAGGGTAACTAGCACACAGCTTTTGGAAGCTAACCCTTTCTCCAGCACCAAAGATCCGTGGAGAAATGGCTAATTCCAGGACTGGGGCAGGAAATATACCAGATGAGCCTGGAGCATCTTTTCGTGCTGGAGAATAAGAAAGTGCTCAAGAGAAACTCATCGGTGGTATATATTAAAGGGACACAGTAGCCAATGCAATGAGTTCCTAATGGTCAGCTTGAGCAGCAAAGTAAAGTAGTATTGTATCGTAGCCCAAGGTATGAAATAAATATACATGAGTCTATACTGATACAAATAAATGAATACCTCAACAAATGGGAGAAAATAGAAAAATCTGTAATAGATAAATGATGATGGAATGACAAATCTCCCATGCAGGAGAGCCCAAGTCATTTATGTATCTCCTTTGCTGTCAAGGAGATGGAGCATAAATCCCCACTCCCACACTTAGGGTGTGTTGTTTATAGTGACTTCCTTCCAAAGGGTACAGCACAGAATGGGAGGGAGGGAAAGAGTAACTTTATAGTATGGAACCTTGACAAACACCACCTTTGCCAGGTGATAAAGATTAATATCAACAGTGACCGGTCGTGTTCATAACATGCACTTTGGTATGATTTGATGAGAATGGCACTTTAACTCTGTGGGTTTCCTCCCCCACATCTGTAACCCCAGGATGATCATGAGGAAGACTTTAGACAAATCCCAGTTGAGAGACATTCTGCAAAACACCTGACCAATATTCCTACAAATAGGAAGATCATAGAAAATAAGGAATATCTTTAAAAATTGTCACAACCAAGAGGAACTTAAGGAGACATGACTACAAAATGTAAAATGGTTCCTTGGATGGGGTTCTGGGACAGAAAAAAAGGACATTAGGTTAAAACTAGGAAAATATGAATAAAATGTAGATTTTTGGTTAAAAATAATATATCAATATTTGTTCATTAATCATGATAAATGTGCCATACTAATGTAGAATGGTTTAATGGGAGAAGAAACTGGGTATAGGATAAACGCACTGTTTTTGCAAATTTCTGTAGCTCTAAAACTGTTCTAAAAATGTTTTAAATTATTTAAATGTTCTTTTTAAAATGTAGCTGAATATATAAACTAATTAGGAGATGGGGAAGAGTTAGAGAACACTCTGAATTTCAGGGTCAATAAGAAATCATCAGTTTAGGATCTAATTGTTTGCTTTGTATGTTTGTCTGTGGCCCACTTGGGGTAGATTTCAGGGAAGTTTTTCTTAAAGGAAAATACTCTTTATTCATCACATATCCCTCAAGTATAACTCACCCATAATTTTCTGTTTCTAGCGTTTTGAGTTTCTTTCACATGAGCTTAAAAAGTCTAAAAATGTAACCACCCTCTTTTTGGCACTCTGCTGAAGTTGAGAAGAAACCATTTTATATGGAAACTAGAATAGCTGGTATTTCAGACTAAGGTAATAAGCTTCAGCATTAACAATTCATGGATGTAATTTTTTGTGAAAATGTGGTTTATATTAATCTTCTACTGGTGTTTCTAACTTTGCTGTTTTAAAAACTCCATTCACTCAACTAAAGTTGATTGTGTGTTCATATACAGGGTGATATGGTGGTCAGGAATGCAACTTATACACAGATCCTGCTCACAAAGAGTTTTATCATTTAGTTCTGGAGACAAGATATGTTTATCAGCGACTATATTCTTTAGTAGAAGTTTGTAACTTTCCAATAAAGGTGTAGATAAAGTGCTATCCAAGATAATTAGTGGAAGAGAGTTTACTCCAAATAGGACTCATGAAAGAAACAGTAGTTTGATTTGATCTTAAATAATTGCTGCTGCTGCTGCTGCTGCTAAGTCACTTCAGTCGTGTCTGACTCTGTGCGACCCCATAGACGGCAGCCCACCAGGCTCCCCCGTCCCTGGGATTCTCCAGGCAAGAATACTGGAGTGGGTTGCCATTTCCTTCTCCAATGCATGAAAGTGAAAAGTGAAAGTGAAGTCGCTCAGTCGTGTCCGACTCTGAGCGACCCCATGGACTGCAGCCTACCGGGCTCCTCCGTCCATGGGATTTTCCAGGCAATAATTGTAGACTCCACTAAAGCAGAGGTTATATATTATTAATTTGTATACATCTTGCACTTGGTAGGTATTCAATAACACTTGTTAGATGACTGAAGGCTTTGTAAATGCAGAGATGGCAGAAGGAAAGACCTTATAGTCCTACCTGTTGCTTCTAACAAAGTGACAGGAGCCCAGTGTCTCTGTGTATCTTATTTTTTCTTTGCCAAGTTGATTCTTTAGTTAAAAAATTAGTTAATTTGATTTTGTCACTTTGCATTCTTACATCTCAACAAATATATTATTTACAAATACATTATTTGCAAAGGTTTTTACAGTGGCTAGGATATGGAGTGGAGGAGCAGAGCCAGTCCTCTGTTCAATCAGAGGGTTCTGTTTTTCATGAGCCCACTGTACAGGCTGAGATTTATTCAGGCTACTTATACTTCTGTTTGCCTTCTGTCTTTGGACTACTTTAAGGCTTGTGGAACTCTTCTACCATAGTGGTACAGATTCAGGGAGAAAAATAAAAATCAAATGAGTCATCTGTTTCTAAGTAACTCTGATCAGGGTTCTGGTGAAGGAGGTTAAAACTACCTAAAGTACACATTGAGTATCATCTGTGGATTTCTGTTATATGGGTTCTTTCTCTCATTTCTATGGATTTTTAAGAGGTAGCTGACAGCTATCTCAGCCATTTTTAAGAGGTTTTCCATCATTGTACTATTGTAATTTATTTGTTTTTAATAAATTATTTTTTGATCCAAGTTTTTAATCTACAAGTAGTAACAATAATGCATCCTGCTTTTCCCCCAAGAAATACAGAGTACTTTAATGGTGGATTTCTAGGGATACAGCTATAATAACAACTAGCGTAGATAAAACACCAAAACCAAAAGTTACAAAATAAAAGATAGGTACCTTAGACTTCATTGGGCTTCCCAAATGGCACAGTGTTGAAGAACCTGCCTGCCAGTGCAGGAGACACAAGAGATGTGGGTTCAATTCCTGGGTCAAGAAGATTCCTTGGAGTAGGAAATGGCAACTCACTCTAGTGTTCTTGCCTGGAAAACTCCATGGACAGAGGAGCCTCTAGGGCTGCAGTCCATGAGGTTGCAAAGAGTCAGACACGGCTGAGCACACATGCACTTAGACTTCATTAAAATAAGAAACTTTTGTGGTATAAATGATACCACCAAGGAAGTTTTCCAGATAAGATGTACAAATGGCCAATAAGGACATGAAAAAGTGCTAAGGATCATTAGATCTTAGGGAAATTAAAATAAAATCAAAACCAGAATGAGATGCTGTTTCACACTCCCTGGGATGGATAGAATAATAAAAAAGAGAGATAATACAAGCCTTGTGAGGGTGTGGGGTAACTGGAACCCTTCCGTATGACTGGGGAGAATAAAAAAATGGTACAGCCATTTTGGAAAACAGTCTGACAGTTCCTCAAAAAGTTAAATATCTAGAAAGTTACCATATGACCCAGCTATACAACTCATAGGTACATGCCCAAGTGAAATGAAAGCAAATGTCCACAAAAAAACTCGTACACAAATGTTCATAGCAACATTATTCATAATAGCCTCAAAGTGGAAACCACCCAAATGTCTATCAGCTGAGAAGTAGTTAAACTGAATGTGGCATACCCATGTAGTAAAATATTGTTTGTCACTAAAAAGAAAGTACTCATGCATTCTGCAACATGCTGCTACTGCTGCTAAGTCGCGTCAGTCGTGTCCAACTCTGTTGGACCCTAGAGACGGCAGCCCACCAGGCTCCCCTGTCCCTGGGATTCTCCAGGCAAGAACACTGGAGTGGCTTGCCATTTCCTTCTCCAATGCATGAAAGTGAAAAGTGAAAGTGAAGTCACTCAGTCGTGTCTGACTCTTAGTGACCCCATGGACTGCAGCCTACCAGGCTCCTCCATCCATGGGATTTCCCAGGCGAGAGTACTGGAGTGGGGTGCCATTGCCTTCTGCAACATGGGTGAACCTCAAAAACATAATTGAAAAGAAGCCAGATTCCCCCCCAAAGGTCATGTGTTATATGATTCCATTTATATGAAATGTCCAGAATAGGCAAATCCATAGAGATTCAAAGGGACTGGTAGTTATTGGGAGGAATGAGAATTAGCTGTTAATGGATATGGGATTTCTTTTAGGGGAGACAAAATGTTCTAAAATTAGATCCTGATGATGGTTGTACAATCTTGTGAATATACTAAATACCACTTAATTATATACTTTATATGGTGAATTAAAGAATCAACCTGCAACGTGGGAGACCTGGGTTTTATGAGGAGGGCATGGCAACCCGCTCCAGTATTCATGCCTGGAGAATCCCCATGGATTGAAGAGCCTGGCGGGCTACAGTCCACGGGGTCACAAAGAGTCGGACATGACTGAGCAATTAAGCACGCACAAAGTATATGAAGCACGTCTGTGTCAATAAAGCTGGTGTCCTCAGCACAGAGACAGTACTGGCATGCTAGACATGTACAGCTAACTCTAAATGTTTTCTTTAAAATGGTTGCATCCAGTATTGGTGTGCAAAAGTTACAGGGCAGTCCTTTCTCAGCCTGTATGGATGCTCTACTTCTCGAATTTGAGAATTAAGGGGAATTGAATTTGGCTAACCTTAATACAGCTTTCAAGTGTATTAAATTTATACACTGTGTAGTTTCCAAGAATTAGCAAATTCCAAAAATGTGAAAAGGTTAGGAACTGCTTAGAAACATTGTAGTGACCATTGCTATTCTTAGAAAAGTAATTATACCAACATTGTATTTCAGTTCCAAAGCCAACAGAAACTATGTCAAGCAACCTTGCAAATGCTAGGAAAGCTGCTAAGAAGGAAAATTAGGAAATTAAATTAATATTAGCCTCTTGAGTCAGTACTTTTGTGTGTGGTCCATTGTACTTTTCTATTTGCCTTGAATTGACTTTGGTAATTAGATGTTGAATTAAGGAAACAGGTGGAAATGCATACTATATTGACAATATCCTTGTAGCAATAAAGCTCATAATACATTTTCCATCATGTCTCTTCAAACATTATTTATTCTGGATGTATGATTTGTCTACTTCCATTTTTAATATAATGGATCACTTCATGGAAATATATGGGGAAACAGTGGAAACAGTGTCAGACTTTATTTTGGGGGGCTCCAAAATCACTGCAGATGGTGACTGCAGCCATGAAATTAAAAGACGCTTACTCCTTGGTAGGAGGGTTATGACCAACCTAGATAGCATATTCAAAAGCAGAGACATTACTTTGCCAACAAAGGTCCGTCTAGTCAAGGCTATGGTTTTTCCAGTGGTCATGTATGGATGTGAGAGTTGGACTGTGAAGAAGGCTGAGCGCCAAAGAATTGATGCTTTTGAACTGTGGTGTTGGAGAAGACTCTTGAGAGTCCCTTGGACTGCAAGGAGATCCAACCAGTCCATCCTAAAGGAGATCAGCCCTGGGATTTCTTTGGAAGGAATGATGCTAAAGCTGAAACTCCAGTACTTTGGCCACCTGATGCGAAGAGTTGACTCATTGGAAAAGACTCTGATGCTGGGAGGGATTGGGGGCAGGAGGAGAAGGGGACGACAGAGGATGAGATGGCTGGATGGCATCACTGACTCAATGGACGAGAGTTTGAGTGAACTCCAGGAGTTGGTGATGGACAGGGAGGCCTGACGTGCTGCAGTTCATGGGGTCATAGGGAGTCGGACACGACTGAGCAACTGAACTGAATAGTACATTTGTAACTATTTGTTATTTTTTCCTCTTTTTATTTTCTTTGACTTCTCTCCTACTTTGGTCTCTATTCAGAGCTAAATTAAACATGCCAAAAGCTTTTCCTTTTGTAGAACATTGAAGAAGAGAAGAATGAGACATCTCTCTCCCTTCTTCAGTGAAGGGAGATCCTCATTCATTCATTCATTCAGAAATTGTTGAGTGTCTGCTCTCTGCAAGGCATTAGGCTCAGTCAGTTCAGTTAGGTCTCTCAGTCATGTCTGACTCTTTGCGACACCATGGACAGCAGTACTACAGGCTTCCCTGTCCATCATCAACTCCTGGAGTTTACTCAAACTCATGTCCATTGAGTCGGTGATGCCATTCAACCATCTCATCCTCTGTCGTCCCCTTTTCCTCCAGCTTTCAATGCTTCCCTGCATCAGGGTCTTTTCCAGTGAGTCAGTTCTTTGCATCAGGTGGCCAAAGAATTGGAGTTTCAGCTTCACATCAGCATCAGCCCTTCCAATGAATATTCAGCAGTGATTTCCTTTAGGATGGACTGGTTGGATCTCCTTGCAGTTTAAGGGACTCTCAAGAGTCTTCTCCAACACCACAGTTCAAATGCATCAATTCTTCAGTGCTCAGCTTTCTTTATAGTCCAACTGTCACATCCCTACATGACTACTGGAAAAACCATGGCTTTGACTAGATGGACATTTGTTGGCAAAATAATGTCTGAGCTTTTTAATATGCACTGGTCATAGCAAACGCCTTCTTCCAACAACACAAGAGAAGACTCGACACATGGACATCACCAGATGATCAATACCGAAATGAGATTAATTATATTCTTTACAAACAAAGTTGGAGAAACTCTATACAGTCAGCAAAAACAAGACCGGGAGCTAACTATGGCTCAGATCATGAACTCCTTATTGCCAAATTGAGACTGAATTTGAAGAAAGTAGGGAAAACCACTAGACCGTTCAGGCATTAGGCTAGGCTGCAGGTTTTTCTAAAAATAGTCAAGGAGATTACTACAAAGCTGAACTCTGCAACACGGTTTAATGTAACAACATCACAGTGCTGTGAATGATGGTAGTGGCAGAGAGACAAGACTGTTGTAGGTGAGAGAAATAGATAATTCCATTGAACTCTCTGTGACAGAGAGACAAATGGCAGCAGACCCTGTTCAGGCCCTAATCATGAGCTGAAGAATGACTGCATTTCCCAGGGGTGAGATAGTGCTTTGCCCTGATGTTAGAGCCAGCTGTTCTCATATTCAGGATATAATAGCATTGTATTCATATATCAAAGAGAGTGGATGGCAAACCCTGTATTTCTCCTTTCTACTCTTCTCCTTCTGCCCTTTTCTTATCCCTCTAAATGTCCTTTCTGACCTTTCCTGTCTCGGCTTTATTTCTCCTCCTACCTATATACTGTCTATTGAAGAATAGTCTATATTACTAATTTAATTATCACTGATATTTCTGAGGAAATTGTCTGGTTTTCTGTATTGAGCTTAAAGGACATATAGATAAATATGTATGTAAACATAATCCACTTTTTATTCTGTTTTCCCATTCTCTTTTACCATTTTAAATTGTTTTAACTACTGTTGATGTGGGATGAGCAGTCTTTTGGTATGAATCATTTAAGCGTAGTCAGAATACAAGATACACACCAGAGGAGGGAGTGAATCTGTCATAACGTGTTAGCCATTTCTCTTCTGTTAGAAAAGACATGTGCCAGGAGCATGAGTCCTGGCCATAAATGCAATTTCCAAAAATCTAAGGTTAAATTGAAAAATATCTAGGAACAAATGATGAAGTTTGCTAATTATTCAATAACGCCACTTCTAATCCTCCTGGAGGAGAACAGTTGCCTTCCTGGACACCTCTGTCCAATCCTAGAGAGACTGAATTCTAACTACCTGATGAGTGAGTGAAAGTTGCTCAGTCATGTCCGACTCTTTGTGATCCCATGGACTACACAGTCCATGGAATTCTCCAGGCCAGAATGCTGGAGTGGGTCGCCATTCCTTTCTCCAGGGGATCTTCCCAACCCAGGGATCAAACCCAGGTCTCCCGCATTGCAGACGGATTCTTTACCAGCTGAGCCACAAGGGAAGCCCAAGGTGAGGGCCTGCCTTGTCTGAGGTATAGGATTTTATAAATTATAAGACTACAAACTGAACTGGATAGTTCAACTCATTTTTCCCACTACCCAGTGAGTGTAGGCTTGGAAGGAAAGTCAGATTTGTTCTAAGCAAAATAAAGGAATTTTGTTTTTCTTCCCAAATCTGAGTTGCACTGTGAGCTGTTGTATGTCGCAGGTTATGTTTAAGCGACAGTCAGAGGAAGTGTAGTCATCGAAGGAGTTTGAGACAGAATATTCAGAAGTAGGAGACGAACACAGGGCATGTGTTCGTGGGAAGTAAAGGAATCAAGAATTAAAAAAAAAAAAAAGCTGTAGTCATCAATGTTGCATGATACTTAACAGGGAACATGATGATTGAAATGTGCCTGTTGGATTTAACAACAAAGAGGATATTAATGGCCTTTGTCAGAACCTTTTAGTAACATCGTGGGGCAGGGGTCCTCATTAAAACACCAGGAGTGAAGAGACGAGTTAGTATCCGAGGATTCTGAACAGCGCTGCTTCTCCTCACTGGAAGCCCATGAATAAAGCAAAACAAAAACAGAGAAGTGGAAGGCTTAGAAAGAAACAGAAATAACATTGTTACAGATGATGCCATTTTTCTTTTTTCCTACTAGAAAACATCCAAGAGACTCTACAAACTACTGAGTACAAGAATGTATAAAAATCAGAGTTTGGTTTTTCTTCCACGTCCTTTATCTTGTTTCTTCCTCTTAGTAACTACATTTAAGTACAGTGATTATCCCTATTCTATTGATGAGGTAGTGGTACAGAGAGGTTAAGTAACTAGCGTCACAGCCACGTGGGTAAGGGACTTGAGTCCAGGCTTGTCCAGCTGCAGGACCCAAACTCTTAACCACTACTCCCCACTGTACTCAAAGACAAGGGACAGAGGAGTTAGAAGAGACTCAGGATACACAGAGAGTTTTTCTGAGGTTTTTTTTTTTTTTTTTAAGAGATAGGTGAATGTTGAGTGAGCGTGTGAGTGATGGGGATGAGAGAGCCTGATTAATGAAACTTAGGTCTGAAGGAGACAGGAAAAAAATGAGATTTTTTTTTTTAAAAAGAAGAACCTCAGGTCACATTCGACCTTGGTGGGGAGAAAGGAGGTGTCCTCCGTTGACACTCGGTCAGGAGTGGTGCTGTCTGAGCCAACTGCGGAGTTTGGAGGAAGGCGTTTCTGGTGGGGCTCTACCCCGCTGACGAGCGCTCTGACTGACCCCGTGAAGGGCAGTGCTGTGTTAGGAGCTTCGCCTGTAATTTTTGTGACGTGTGACTCAGCTGCTCTCGCCAGCGGCTCCTCTCAGGTCAGCACACATTTCTCACTTAGTTCAGCCAAGCAGCGCCTTCAGAGAGGGTTTACTATGGGGAAGGTCTGTCAGGGGCACCCATGTGGCAGTTTTGAGTCATCCTGTTTAGTTGGCTCTAGGACAGAAAAGAGCCTCTCGGCTGATGAATAAGAAATACCAGACTGACCTCAGCTTCCTGAGAGACTCGAAGATGGCACCAGAGCTTCTCAGGTTTGTGATACAAAGGCAGAAAATAGATCTTTCGACTTAGGCTCAGCCTTGTTCAATTGGCAGTTGGTTCGAAGGAGAATAGAGTAAGGCACCAAGCCCTAACCAGGGAAGCAGCCGCATGATTGCACATCACTGATGGTGTAGATGGCAAGGAGTCTCCAAATCCTGTTACTTCTGTGGGCTAACAACACTAGTAGGCAGATAATAATCAACAGACCTTCTTTGGATAAGAAAGTAAAATATCCTTCAGGAGACACAACACATTTTGACACCTCCAAGCAAACGCCAGAAGAATTTGGCAGAAGACATTCCAGCAAATGCCAGCGTCTCAGTTAGCCAGGAGGCTGTGTGCTTGGCTCACAGCCAGCGAGGCACACGCACAGAACTAAGGGGTCCTCCTTGACACCACCGGGGTAGCAGTTAGGACCGCATTCCAAGTGTGGTATGCGTCCAGACTTGAACTCAGCCCAAGCCTTGGTGGGGTACAACCTATTCCAGGGTTGATTTCATTGCTTAGTGATTATAAATTTCTTAAGCATCTCTGTGGCCTTCTGTCAGCTTGCCATGGCAAGACAACAAAAAAGTGTAAACTGTGGGTTTATGGAGTGCGTCCTCTGGGGATGGGCACTGTATCTTGTCTCTCAGCCAGTTACAAGGAGAGCCTCCGGTGGCAGTGTGGCTGCCGGCTCCTCGGGGCGTGGAATGGAGTCTGGAACCTGTTGTGTGTGCTGGGAGGAATTCAGCCCTTCTAGAGGTAGGACAGGGTTTTGGCAAAAATGGACAGGGGGAAGAGGAGGATTCCAGCAAGAAGTGGTATCAGGATAAAGCAGTGGCAATGGGGACTCTTGGAGTAAGCATCATTCAGTGTTTCAGGGAGTCGTCTTCAGGGCCAGAAATCGCCAAAAGAGGGGATAGATGCACAGGCGGATGACAGGGAGATAGGCTCTGTAACTTGGGTTCAGGGAAAAGGGACGCCTGATTACAGGCAGCCACCTGCTAGGTTAGAGCTCGACTGAGCCTGATAACAGAACTCGTTAGTATTGAACCAGGGCTTCTTTTTGTTATTATTATGATTGGAATCTCATTGCTTTACAGTGTTAGTTTCTGCTGTACAATAACGTGGTCAGCTATATGTGTACATATATCCCCTCCCTCCTGGCCTCCCTTCCACCCCACGCCCCACGTCATCGTGCAGCACCGAGCTGAGCCCCCTGTGCTGGCAGCAGCTGTGCATACACTAGCTGTCTGCTGCATGCGTGGTGGTGTGTGTATGTCACTACCACTCTAGATTCGTCCTTCCCCTCCTTCCCCCCTCCATGTCCACTTGCCTGTTCTCTACCTCTGCACTTCCATTCCTGCCCTTTGAATAGGGCTTCTTAAATCTCTTGCCTCTCAGCTCCCAAATTTCAGACTGTCCCAAAGCCTAGAGAAAGAGCTAGATTTGAGATAGCAGATGTTTCTGAGGATTTGGTGTGGAGATTGAGGCCAGGGTGGAAGGACATGGAAGTAGGCAAGCCCTGCCCCAAAGAGTGCTAACTAAGGGGGAAATACTTTCTCTGAGATAGACACACACATAAGCCCATTAACACCCAAAAGAGTAAGAAAGGGAATACGGCTTTCTCTCTCTAATCCCTTACTGTGAAATTGATGCCGAAACAGGTGCTAAGGCAGGTGGTAAATGAGGGCAACGTGACTCCGTTTACCTGTCTGTAGAAGTTCGTGAACTTGAGCATAGGCCAGCGGGGCTCCAAGGAAAACACAGACGTTACTTGGTCAGGCTAACAAAGCATTTAAGTCACTAGTCTGATCATTCTAACTGGAAGACCTGAGAACCTAAATTACTTGACTGGAGAAGGAGGGTTGAATGAACTTCTGTGCATGACCTTTAAGATCCTATTGTGACAAATTCTATCACTGTTCTTTTCAAGTAAACCAGATTCAATTAGACACCTGCCTGAAAAGTATATTTTCGTTGACTTTTGATTATCAAAATTGGAATCTTTTTCACGCCCAGACTATTGCCAAGGAAGCAAGAGCAGAAACTTCGACTCTGCAGCCTGGCTAAATTCCAGAATCCTGTGTGACCAGGCATACTCCTGAAATCTTTCTAACCACCAGCTTCAGATACATTGTATCTGTGGCCTGTTGTGTTTTCCTGTACGTTTTGAGTGCTGAAAGGAAAATTTATACTCTATATCCAGCAGGTGCAAATGAATCATAATCACCATTTACTGAACATTTACTAGATATGGAACACTGTGCTAAGCCCCAAACATGAATGATCTTGTTTAATTTTTTATAAATCTTTAGGGACAAACCATTTTCCCTATGTTATAGAGAAAGCTAGACTTAGATCAAATAACTTGCCCAAAGTCACCAAGTTAGTAAAAGAACCAGAATTTGAACTCAAGGAGGTTGACTGCAGTGTCTATGATTTTAATCATTGTATTCCATTGCCTTTCATCTCTCTACTTTTGAAATTAAGTCAGAATTAAAACTATTTTTTAAATATTAGAAATTAGCTACATAGTTTCCTGAGGGGGGGGGGGATCTCACAAAGCAAAAGGAAATAATGGGATAGATGAAAGCCTCTATTGAATATACACAGTGCAAATTATAACACATGAAAATATTAAGCATAGAGCTCACTAATACAGTATCAAAAAAAGAGGCTTGCGTGAAAACTATCGTTTGTGGTATTTGTTGAGACACTTAGAAGAGAATTTGTCCTTTATTGTCAGTTTGAGAAGCTTTAATAGTCTATTTTCTGGCCTGCTGGAATATTTAAAAAGCTTCTCAAGGGACTGACCTGGTTAGTATACAGCCTGCTTCTGGCTGTATTGTCTGTAGAACTGGGACAGAGTCATCAGTTGAGAAAAACAAAAGAAGACGTCCCTGTCTTTAGTTTCTCTAATGTCTTTGAACATTCAGGTGATCTTAAAGTTAATGCGGAAGAAGGTGTACAGTGTTTGAGGAATACCACAGATACAGCCACCAGATACTGGAGTACACGAAATAGAACAAAGGAGCAGTAACATCATTGATTTTGTTTCTGTATTTTCACAGGGAAATAATGGAATAGCTGTCATATCCACAGTTTGTGTTCCTGCGGATGAGGGGCCCCAGGCAGACTTCCATTCTTGCTTATTTCGAGGAATTCACAGACAGCCTTCCTGTGCAGTGCCGTGTGTAATTGCTTGTGTCAGCCAGGGCAGGTAGCCGCGTGTGCCCCCAGGCAGGCGGGGCCCAGAGCACGTGGGGGTCTAATCACTCTGCCAGGCCTTCTGATTAGGACACTCAGTCAAACTAACAGCCCGCCTGCACTCTCAGGGCTTCTCTTTCCTTCCCTCCTTACACTGGCCCCTTTGGGAAAAACCTGTAGTCAGAAAGCTCCTGTCCTATTAGCCGAGAATAGATTTCTCCTCCCGCTTCCGTTCCGAGCCTTTCTTCTCTCGCCGGCCTGCCTCACACTTCACCTTCTTTTGTTCGGCATCCCTCATCCCTTCCGTGGAAGCTCAGTGTGACAGACTGCAGAGCCGCCCTCAGACTCTCCCCGGGGTCACACCGTGTCAGCCTCTCCTCAGCCTCCACCTTCACCTCCTCTTTTTGAGGGGACAGAGTGGGATCCGTGGTGTGGCTGAGCTTTGCTAACAGGCAGAATTGCCTGTGATTTAGCATCTAACTAGGAAGGCTTAGAAAGTGAAACGTGCTGCTTTTTCCCAGCATAGGCTTCTGTTACCACAAAGCTTGAGCATAAAGCAGCAAGGAGCTCGAAACTGCAGTGAGCCCATCCGGGTTTGCTTCACTCATCCAGGGCTCTGGAGTCATTAACACATCAAACATTTCTAAAAACACTGGTGCCTTATATCGTAAATCGTATCAGTAACACCAGGTATTTTCAGCTGTACCTTACACTGCTGTCCAAGGAGAAGTAAATAGAAAAATACACAAATTATAGAATGAGGCAGCTTTGTGATTCTACTCTTTGTCATATCCCAGTGTAGAACTGCATTATGCAAATCTTATCAAAACCAATTTCCTTGGTTCCCCTCCCTTAACCCTGGAAGTTCAACAAAAATTCATTTCATTTAATTTTTTTTTAAATTACTGTTGTAATGACCACATGTGTGTGTGTGTGTTAGTCACTCAGTCGTGTCCGACTATCTGTGAGAATGAACAATGACCACATATGTTCATTCTCATTTAGTCTAATATTCTGCTAGGAATTCTGTTAGGAAGTATATACAGTATATATCTGCTATCAACTTTATTTGTTTCTCATGTTCAAAATTCCCTGAGAGATCAGGTTACCAAGGCAGAGTATTTGTGACTCATTCATCCATTTATTCATTCATTACAAGACACATTGGAGGTTAGCACACAAAAAATAAGACATGGCTCATACACACAAAGAATTTATAATCTCAAGGAGCTTTTTCATTCATTCATAAATGCAGTCCTTGCTGATCAGGTTCTCAGGCGTTCTCACTTGCAGAACACTCTGGTCAGAATGACCTGTAGGGCTTTTAAAAATTAGTATTGCTCAGGCCCCACCCTGCGTAGTCAGAACTGCCAGGCATCTGTTTCATTTTTAACCTTCACAGGTGACTCTGGTGTACAGCTAGAATCCTGAGAAGCAGAGTTCGTTGTGGTAGTTGATTGTTTCGGTCAGCACACATCCCCACCTCAATCCTGTGTAACCTTGTATTTTATTTACCATGTTTTCTCTGTCATTCCTTGTGATGTTCTGTGTATGAATCCCAGCCACGATGGTGCCTACAGGCTCAGTAGCTCCAGCACTGAAATTATCTTGGGGCAGGTAAAATCAAGTTGTCATGAAATGCCAAAGTTAGTTTCTTGGTTCAGATATCACCCATTTGGGTTCCATAACACTCATTGCTCTCCTGTTGTGACTGCGAGGTGGAATCCTACATAGCTATTCATGTTTTGTTTTGTTTTTCCCTTGAGGCAAAAGGTGCAGCAGTTATCCAAAGGGCTTTGAAACGGGGAAGCAGATGTAAGTTAAATATGGTGGTAGGAGCTATGTCATAAAGATTATAAGCTTGTTTCAGGAATGAAGTGGGGGGTGGTGCATTGGTTTGATGCCAAGAAGAAACTGGCATTGTCTTCTTAATTCAGTCTGCCTGGCTGAAAGCGTCACCTCTTAATCCATTTCCTCTCATGTGTGGCCTCTTATTCCTTCATTCAGTGAATATTTATTGAATCCTTACATCGGGCACTGTGTTAGGGCTGTGGATGTAACAGTGGACAAAGTAGAAGTTGTTCAGCTTATTTCTTTGAGCCTTCCCGAGAGAAAAAAGTAGCTTCATTATTTTGTCAGTATCATGATGTCCATCCTTCTGCACTTCTACCACTGATTGGCAGGGAAGACAAACCACCTACATATCCAGTCCACTTTAAAGCTTCAGCTTGGACACAATGATTCCAACCGTCCCTTGAGGTTGTGTCACACAGATGACAAGCCTGTCGGTCTCTGGGTCCTGGGGGCACCTTCCCTTATCCACTTGAGTGCTGCCTGCTCTGCGGGCATCGTGGCTGAAGTGTGGCTGGTGACTGCCTGCTCAGAACCCTGCCCAGCTCACTCCAGCTAGCTGGGCTTCACCTTGACTTCTACTGGCTGCACACCCCTGAGTCTTCTTCCTCTTGTCATCTCTCAGGCTCTGAGCCTCAGGGGACCTATGGGATCATCAGGCTCTTCTCTGCCAGCCCCACTGTGACATTGACTTGCCGGGTCTGTGCCCCATGTGGTAGTGGAGGCCACCTGAGAGTTGATCTTGTCCTAGAGTCTCAAACAAGCAGGAAGAGAGAGCAGGCACTCAGCCACTGGTTTCCTCTTCATTTAACAGGCCCTGCAGGATAGGGAAATCAGAGCTGCCTTGATGCCCTTCCCCAAGTCTCCCAGGCTCTGCAAGGACAGGGCTTTCTCTGACATTATATCCTCCTCCCTCTATAGACCTACTGTGGCTGAAGAGCTGGATGGGATATCTTCTCTACATTCTCTTTTCCAGTAGGCTTGTTGGTTAATAAAGCAAAGCAAAAGGTAAAGGATTTTGGAAAATCCTCATGCAAGCCAACTTGGCTTGCAAGGCTGCTGTCGTGAGGCATGCTGTCCATTCTGTTGCTGTGTGCCGTTGTTCATTCTCCGCTCCTGTTGCCATGTGGCTTGCAGCACCTCCTGTGAGAGGAGTGCACAGCCTTGCCCCATTGATGTGGGGCTGAGACAAGTGCTTTCACTGGTCAGTGGCATGTGAGCAGGATGTAACAGGCGCCACATCCGAGCAGAAGCCTTGTCAGTGCAGGTTTCCACCAGCCCACTTGTTCTGTTCCTTCTTCCATGAGGGTGGCACCCCCAAAACAGGAGCTTCTTCATCAGCCTGGCTCACAGAACAAGCTGACCCTGGCCTGCGGCCAGGCTCTAATGTAAGTAGGAAAGAAAATTTTGTTGCTTTCAGCCACTGAGGTTTGGGGTTGTTTGTTACTATATAGCAAAGCTGACTAATATACTCCATAAAGTTTTGCATATCAAAAGCCAAATGTCACTTCCTTCTTTCTATTTATATTCCTTCTCTAATAAATTGTTATCTCTCCCCAAGCAGATGGATGCCTTGAGCTAGAAAGGGTGAAGGTTATGCATTCAGAAAGGCAAAGGAATAAAGCATCTGAATTCATTTCAAAATATTGCCAGGTTACATAAAGAGAGAAACTTCATATGGAAAACAAACTGTGATATTTTGGGTTTTGTTTGTTTTGATTTTGTGTGTGTTCTGCTTTTGGGGTTGTTTGCTCTGAAAGAAAGAAGTAATCACCACTGTGTGTATATATATATACACACCATACATACATGATGGTATATTCTGTGCATATAGCGCATGCAGGCAACAATTAGAAAGGGGTTATAAAAAGATAGAAAGTAACATTTTGAGGTTATGATATTGTTACAGAGAAGTAATATGTAGATGAGGGTGTTAACCTCATAGGTGTGCACGTGCTCAGCTGTGTCTGACTCTGTGACTCCATGGACTATAGCCTGCCAGGCTCCTCTGCCCATGGAATTTTCCAGGCAAGAATACTGGAGTGGGCTCCTATTTCCTTCTCCAAACCTCATACAGTGGCAGGTAACTTCTGGGCTATGGTCTTAGAGTTACGGTCCACGGTTTGTGACCGACCACAGGTTACTTCTGTCATTGTTTGGTCGAGCTCAGATTCCAACAAACAGCAAGGATTCTTCTTGCCAGTTTTCATTCTATTGTATTTTAGGGATTTGCAAGCAGGTAAGACTAACTTAGTGGTGAACACACCTGCTGTTTGTTTACTTATGGCAGAGGCAGACAGAACTGGGAGACAATGAGGAAAGAGCTGTTGGTCCCACAGTGATTATTTTGGCTGCATCTGTGCGCACGCGGTAATCACCTCGAGCAGACAAGTTTTGGAAAAGGTAGGAAAATGTAGTAGGTTTTTCCTTTAGAAATGCATAGGGTTCTGCTGGGTTTGAGTGATCAGAAGATTTCCCTGCTGCTGTGGTTCATTTCTGGCTTTGCATACAGAACTGCCCACCATTTTCTGTTTGAGGAAAAGCATTTCTCCATGCTCAAACCTGGGATTTGTAAAAAAAAAAATAAAAGGGAAACTGACTGGGGCCCTCCTGGATACCAAAACCCCTCTGTGTTCCCTGTTTCTTGTTTGTAGGAAAAACAAAAACAAAAACATTAAGGCTCTCTTTTAGGCCTTCGTGAGTTCCAGAGGGCAGACTCAAGCATTGACAACATAGCAAAGTCACATGGGACCTCTAGGTCCTCCTGAAGGGATATAGATAGCAATCTGATGCATATCTCTGAGTTAATCTGTTGAAACTTAGACCCCCACCCAGGTGACTGCATGCTGACCACAAGCACACAGACCCCAGAGAGGTTGGAAGCAGAAGGTTAGGATTCTAGAGACTCCAACCTCACCATCAGCCAGTCAGAAGAAAGTCACATCCTTGCAGCCCCCACCCCAAATATTGCCCTTTAAAACTCTCTCCTGAAAACAGTCAGGGAGTTCGGGTCTTCTGAGCATGAGCCACCCATGGTCCTTGCTGGGTTCTTGCAATAAACCTTTCCGTGCTCCAAACTCCAACATTTTTATTTACGTGGTCCCACTATGCATCAGGCACACAAACTTAGGTTCAACAACAAAAATAACAGTCCTAATATTTTTGAGGTCCAACTTCAGATACTTTGTTGTGCTGGACAAAGTTTACAGCTGGATCTGATAACTGACCTATACAAATCTTGTGAGTAACTAAATTATAAACTTAAGAAAAGAGTAAAGTAAGGCCTAATCATTTCTAAAATAATTGATCATGTGCTATGAATTTGGAAAGAAACAAACTAGCTCATGAGAAATATAGTAATAGATATTCTGGTATATTCCAGTATAGTCAAATGCTGTTTTAAATTATAAGTAGATAAAAGTATAAGTGGAGCACATTTTACTCAAAACAAAACATACTTAATGAAATTTGTTTTATTTAAAAAAAAAAATTAGACTGGGAATGATCTCCTGGGCCTATATAAGCAAAGGCCATGAGAAAAGGCTGTATTTTTTCTGGGTCAAATTTCAGAATGCACCTTAAGAAAGAAAATCATGCCCTGCTGATCTCCTGAAAGTCAGCAAGTGAGCAGCCACCAAACCTGGCTGTCTAGACCAGCGGTCCCCTAGCCTGCCACTCATTTGCCATCTGCATCTATTTGCTGCCTCCGTACCAGTCAGATGCTCTGTCTCCTATTCTCCTAACCCACCTTTCTCTGAATAATTCTTCCACTGAGTCTTGTGCACCATATTTTATTCCAAAGCCAACAGTATTCCATATTTATACTCAGAAAAATACCTAAGCCATGAATTACCTTTTAGTGCATAGAATACTCTGATAACCAGAAAAGTGAATGCTCACTTCCTGAGTCAGTTGTCCCTATATCTTGGCAGACTGGAGATAGATGTTTCTAATTTCCATGCCTCTGCTTTGTTTGCTGGCATGTCCTTCTCTTTCATTTCTATCTTCCTCCAAGGCCTGTTCACACACCATTTCTCTGTGGAGCCTTGGTCACTTCTTCTGAACCCCAGCTGCATGTTATCACTCTTATCTCTGCATTCTGCTAGCACTGAGTCACTGTTTTTCTCATAGAAATGTTAGTGATATTTGGCTCTATATTACAGTTGTCTGCGTTCATTGTGTATCTCTCCTCATAGTGTTGGTGGTGATAGCAGCTACCATATGCTGAGACCTATGTTGCCAGCCCCTGGGCTAACACTTTATATAACGGGTGTGCTCAGTCATGTCTGACTCTGTGATCCCATGAACAAGAGCCTGCCAGATTCCTCTGCCCATGGAATTTTCCAGGCAAGATTATTGGAGTGACTTGCCATTTCCTGCTCCATGGAATCTTCCTGACCCAGGGATTGAGCCCCTGTCTCCTGCGTCTCCTGCATTAGCAGGCAAATTCTTTACCGCTGTGCCACCTGGGAAGCCCTTATACCTCACAATAACTCTGAGTTAAGTATATTATCATCTCACTTTTACAAATGAGGAAATTGAGGCTAAAAGAGCTTAAGCAAGGTGGGCCAAGATCATAGAGCTAAATATAGCAAAGTCTCTTCAACTCCAGAACCAGTGCTTATAATCACTCCTCTGTTACTAAGTTATGAACTTCTTAAGATTGGAAGTTGAGAGAGAATGGAGGAAACTGAACTTGTACTAAATATTTAATCTGTACCTGATGCTTGAGTCGGAGCTTTCGGGTACATTATCATATGAGGTAATGTTATCGTCTCCATTTATGATGATTATAGTTCACAGTGAACAAAGCTAAAAAGTCAGGGAATAGACTTTGAAAGATATTTATGGTATGTGTAACTGGGAAAGAATTGAGAGCCAGAATATAATCAGTAAGGAAAAGACCAATTTCCTAATTAAAAACATGAACAGAAGTTTACTGAAGGAGAACCCTATAACAGACAAAAACACATGAAATGATATTTAACCTCTTTAATAATTAAGGAAATGTAAGTTAAAGCAATGAGATACTACTTCATACCCATAGTGTTGGCAAATATTAAAACGCTTGACATCTAGTGTTGGAGAATGAAAATGCTCCTACAATGTTGGATGCAAAAGAGGATACTATATCAGTCTGGAGAGCAGTTTGTGGTAGGAAGATGGTCATACCCTGTGACCAGCAATTCCACCTTTAGATCTGTACCCCAGAGAGATTCTCCTAGGCGGCATGTTCAGTGCCAGTATTATTTGGGGAACTGGATAAATTGTAGTATTGTCATAAAGTTGAAAATCATAGGGAGTGAAAACAAATGGTCTGCCAGATATCTGGAGGGTTCTTCTTTTATTTTTTCCTGTGATTGAAATATTTTATAACAGAATAAAAGATGAAATAAAACTTAGATTTTAGATCAAGTTTTGTATATTGTCACACCTAATAATTGTTTCTTGAATTAAACATGCGTGTGCACAGTGTCAACAGCAGTCACAGTATACTGAATGCTTTCTTATTCCCAGGTGCTATATATACTTCACACTCTGTTTTTCCAACAACCCTACAATGCAGGGATTGTTAGACCAGCTAGTAAATGAGGCCCAGGGAGGTAAAGTACGTCTTCTTTTTTGATCATGCTGATATTCAGAAATGCACTAAGTATTACCTTTGTATATTGAAAGTATTAATGTTCCATATTTTACAATCAGCAAATAACTTGATCTCTCCGAAGAGCCTAGTTTAATATTAGTAAAAAGTGAAATTCAAATGCTGCCAATGGTATATTCTCAAAGACTTTCATATTTGTTAATCCCCCTTATAATTTCATTTTCCTTTCATCCTTCCTTGGAAGGATCACTGCTTTGTTGGGAGTGTGTGGACCATAAATAAGTCCAACTTCCTTTAAAGAGGGTTTTCAAAATTCGGTCTACAGTTTTTCAAGTCTAGATGTAAACAAATGTTGAGAGAGGGATTTATTTCCTACAGAAAATAGATGAAAAAATGTGCTAAAACAGTCTCTTTCTCACAATAAGACATGTTCTTCATCACAAGGTTCAGAGTGCTTTGCAGTGGTCTGCCTGTTGCTAACTCTCTGTTCTGGCAAAGCTATTTTCTATCCAAAGCCCTTGGCTTTCTTGTTCTTGCCTCTGAGACCGTTTTCTCTGAACAGAATGTTTTTTCTCAGCATCATCGCATCAGGCTATCACTGGTAATGCCTCATTTGCAGCATTTCCTAAGACACCCTCCAGATAGGAGGTACTGGGGGATCTGAGGAAATTTAGGAGAGATCAAGATATCCTTGGTAGTAGCTACATTGACAAGGCAGGGACATCTCTCAGAAAATCCTTGATCACAACCTAGGAGTGTACATAATTGGTGAAGACCGAAGAAAGGGGCTTTTTTAAAAAATTGAAGTTTAGTTGATTTATAATATTGTGTTAGTTTCAGGTGTACAGCATAGTGATTCAGTATTTTTGCAGATTATACTCCATTATTAGTTATTAAAATATAATAAGTGTAATTCCTTGTGCTATGCAGTAAACCCTTATTGCTTATCTATTTTATATACAGTAGTTTGTATCTGTCATTTACTACCCCTAATTTGTCTCTCCCCCTTCCTTCTCCCCTCTGGTAATCACAAGTTTGTTTTCTATATCTGTGAGTCTACATTTTTGCATATATATTCATTTGTATTATATTTAGAGTCCACATGGAAGTGATATCATACAGTATTTGTCTTTCTCCAACTTATTTCACTTAGCATAATATTCTTTAGATCCATCCACATTGCTACAAATGGCAGTATTTGATCTTTTATGGCTGAATAATATTCCAGAGTGTGTGTGTGTGACAGAGAGAGACAGAGACATCTTCTAAATGAAATCATCTGTCGAGGCATATTTGGATTGCTTCCATAGTATACAGTGGGCTTCCCTGGTAGCTCAGTTGGTAAAGAATTCACCTGCAATGCAGGAGAACCCAGTTCGATGGGTCAGTAAGATCCGCTGGAGAAGGGATAGGCTACCCACTCCAGTATTCTTGGGATTCCCTTGTGGCTCAGCTGGTAAAGAATCCACCTGCAATGCAGGAGGTCTGGGTTCAATCCCTGGGTTGGGAGGATCCCCTGGAGAAGGGAAAGGCTACCCACTCCAGTATTCTGGCCTGGAGAATTCCATGGACTGTATAGTCCATGGGATCGCAAAGAGTCAGACATGACTGAGTGACTTTCACTTTCATAGTATATAGTACAATGAACATTGGGGTACATATTTCTTTTAAAATTAGTGTTTTCGGTTTTTTTCTAGATAATGTACCGTGGAGTGGAGTTGCTAGGTCATGTGGTAGTTATATGTTTAGTTTTTAAAGAAGCCTCCAGACTGTTTTCCACAGTGGCTGCATCAGTTACATCCCCACCAGCAGTGTACAAGGGCACCCTACTCGTAACACCGTCTCCAGTGTTTGTTATTTGTAGACTTTTGATGTTAGTCATTCTGACAGGTATGAGGTGATTTCTTATTGTAGTTTTAATTTGCATTTCCCTAATAAATAGTGATGTTGAGCGTCTTTTCATTAGCCATCTGTATGTCTCTTAGCCATCTGTCTGTCTGTTTTGAAAAAATATTCAGATCTTCTGCCCATTTTTTAATTGGGTTTTTTCAAATTGGAGTATATCTAATTTACAATGGTAAGTTTCAGATGTACAGCCAAGTGATTCAATTATACATATATTCATTCTTTTTTAGACTCTTTTCTCATGTAGGTTGTCACAGAATATTGAATGGCGTTCCCTGTGGTACATAGTAGGTCTTTGTTGGTTATCTTATCTTATACATAGTAGTGTGTGAATGTTCATCCCCTTTGATACCCATTAGTTTGTTTCCAATATCTGTAAGTCTGTTTCTGTTTTTTGAATAAGTTCACTTATATCACTTTTTAAAAAAAATTATATTCCACATATGAGTGATATCATGTGGCATTTGTCTTTGACTTAACTTCACTTAATATAATAATCTGTAGGTCCATCCATGTTGCTGGAAATGGCATTATTTGATTCTTTTTTATGGTTGGATAATATTATGTTGTAAATATGTACCACATTTTCTTTATTCATTCCTCTGTCGGTGGACATTTGGGTTGCTTCCATGTCTTGGTCATTGTAAATAGTGCTGCATTGAACATTGGGATGCACATATTTTTGGAATTTCAGTTTTGTCTACATAGATGTCCAGGAGTGGGATTGCTGGGTCATATGGTAACTCTATTATATTTTTAGTTTCTGAAGAAACCTCCATACTGTTCTCCATAGTGACTGTACCAGTTTACATACCCACCAGCAGTGTAAGAGGGTTCCCTTTTCTCCACACCCCCTCTAACATTTATTGTTTATAGACGTTTTAATGATGGCCATCCTGACCGGGTGAGGTATTATATCATTCAGTTCAGTTCAGTCGCTCAGTCGTGTCTGACTCTTTGCAACCCCATGAATCGCAGCACGCCAGGCCTCCCTGTCCATCACCAACTCCCGGAGTTCACTCAAACTTACGTCCATCAAGTCGGTGATGCCATCCAGCCATCTCATCCTCTGTCGTCCCCTTCTCCTCCTGCCCCCAATCCCTCCCAACATCAGAGTCTTTTCCAACGAGTCAACTCTTCGCATCAGGTGGCCAAAGTACTGGAGTTTCAGCTTCAGCATCATTCCTTCCAAAGAACACCCAGGGCTGATCTCCTTTAGAATGAACTGGTTGGATCTCCTTGCAGTCCAAGGGACTCTCAAGGGTCTTCTCCAACACCACAGTTCAAAAGCATCAATTTCTTCACAGTCCAACTCTCACATCCATACATGACCACTGAAAAAACCATAGCCTTGACTAGATGGACCTTTGTTGGCAAAGTAATGTCTCTGCTTTTCAATATGTTGTCTAGGTTGGTCATAACTTTTCTTCCAAGGATATAGTTTTTATTTACATTCCTCTGGTAATTAGTGATGTTGAGCATCTTTTCATGTGCTTTTTGGCCATCTGTATGTCTTTTTAAAATTTTTATTTTATACTGGAGTATAATTGATTAACAATGTTGTGTTAGTTACAGGTTACAGCAAAGTGACTCAGTTATATCCATACAGGTATCCATTCTTTTTAAAATTCTTTTCCCATTTAGGTTATTGTAGAATATTGAGACAAGGGCTATACAGTAGATTCTTGTTGGTTATCTGTTTTAAATATAGTAATATGGGGTATTTCCTGGTGGTCCAGTGGTTAGGACTCCATGCTTCCACTGCAGAGAGCACAGGTTCGATCCCTGACTGGGGAACTAAGATCCCACATGCTGTGCAGTGTGGCCAAAAAATTATTTAAATATAGCAGTGTGTATATGTCAATCCCAAACTCCCAATCTATACCCCCCACACCCTTTCTCCCTGGTAACCATAAGTTCGTTCTCTAAGTCTGTGTTTCTGTTTTGTAAGTAAGTTCATTTGCATCACTTTTTAAACAGTTAGATTCCACGTGAGTGATAGCATATATTTGTCTTCTCCATGTGAGTCACTTCACTTTGATGATCTCCAGGTCCATCCACGTTGCTCCTCTTGAATCACGGCACCAGGGGTTCTCTAGTTGTGGTGCATGGTCTTAGTTCTTCGACGAGGGATCGAACCCATGCCCCCTGCATTGCAAGGCGATTCTCAGCCACTGGGCCACCAGGGAAGTCCTGCTCCCATTCTTTAGGTTGTCTTTTTGTTTTGCTGATGGTTTCCTTGGCTGTGCTACAGTTTTTTTTTTCCTTTTGAGTTTAATCAGAACCCATTTAGAAGGGGGCTTCTTCCTTCTCCCCACTGCAGCATTCCTGCATATCTACAGACTGAGCAGCTACTGGACCTACGGACTCCTTCTGTTCTACTCTCCCATCTTTATTCTCTCCAGAACTTGCTGCATCCCTTTTTCCCAAATTCACCATCTTTACCTTTGAGGCATGTTTTTCTGATCTCCATGCAGCCATTCTAAACAAACAGATACACCTTGGAACTTTCTGATACTAATCTGATAGTTACTTGCTTATATGGAAAACAGTATGCTGTCGTTCAGTCACTGAGTTGTGTCGGACTCTTTGCGACCCCGTGGACTGCAGCGCACCAGGCTCCCCTGTCCACTATCTCCTGGAGTTGGCTCAGATTCATGTCCATTGAGTGGGTGATGCTATCTAACCATCTCATCCTCTGCCACCCTCTTTTCCTTTTGCTGCCGATCTTTCCTGGCATTAGGTTCTTTTGCTACTGTAGAAATAGGGCTAGACCACTGGAGGATCTAGAGTTGGACTGGATCTTCCATTTCATGTATGACCCTGAGCCAGTCTCTTTTACACCTACCTATTAGAAGGAAGGCAAGCTCATTGATATGCTGGCGCCAGCCTGTCCTGGCTCACAAAATCTGATTGTTAAATTTTCGTAACATTGTCAGCTGTTGCTTTTTTAAAAAAATTATTCAGGCATCAGAATATTCCTTATTTTATTTCTTGCTCTTTTTTAAATTGTGTTGAAGTTTATATATATAATACATAAAATTTTTATTTTAATAATTTTTAAGTCTGTGACATTAAGTATATTCACATTATTGAACAACCATTATCACTTTCCAGCTCCAGAAACTTTTCATTATCTTGAACTGAAACTCTGTATTCATTGAATAATGATTCCCCTTCTCCCCCTGAGCCCCTGGTAACAGTTATGCTACTTTCTTTTTTAAAAAATCAGTTTATTTTTAATTGGAGGATAATTGCTTTACAGTTATAATTAATAATGCTGTGTTCGTTTCTGCCATACATAACCATGAATCAACTATAGGTATATACATGTCCCCTCCCTCTTGAACCTCTCTCCCCACCTCCCACCCCATCCCACCCCTCCAGGTTTCCACTTTTCAGTTCAGTTCAGTGGCTCAGTCATGTCTGACTCTTTGCGACCCCATAGACTACAGCACACCAGGCTTCCCTGTCCATCACCAACCCCAGAGTTTACTCAAACTCATGTTCATCAAGTTGGTGATGCCATCCAACCATCTAATCCTCTGTTGTCCCCTTCTTCTTCCGCCTTCAGTCTTGCCCAGCATCAGGGTCTTTTCCAATGAGTCAGTTCTTCGCATCAGGTGGCCAAAGTATTGGAGCTTCAGCATCAGTCCTTCCAATGAATATTCAGGACTGATTTCTTTTAGGATTGACTGGTTTGATCTCCTTTCAGTCCAGGGGACTCTCAAGAGTCTTCTCCAACACCACAGTTCAAAAGCATCAGTTCTTCAGTGCTCAGCTTTCTTTATAGTCCAACTCTCACATCCATACATGACTACTGGAAAAACCATAGCTTAGACTAGATGGACCTTTGTTGACAAAGTAATGTCTCTGCTTTTTAATATGCTGTCTAGGTTGGTCATAACTCTTCTTCCAAGGAGCAAGCGTCTTTTAATTTTGTGGCTGAGGTCACCATCTGCAGTGATTTTGGAGCCCAAAAAAATGAACTTTCTCACTGTTTCCATTGTTTGCCCATTGTTCCACTTTTTGAGTACTGCAAATAATGCTCCCAAGAACAGTGGTTCAAATATTGTTCAGTTCTCTTGGGTATATGGCTAGAAGTGGAATTGCTAGGTCATATGATAATTCTTTGTTTAACTTTTGAGGGACCACCATACTGTTCTCCACTACAGTTAAACCATTTTCCATCCCTGTTTACAGTGTGAGAGTTGCAGTTTCTCTGTACCTTTGCCAGCGCTTGTTATTCCTGGCTGGTTCTGTTTTGAGTTTCTTGTGTACCAGGAGTTATCCTGTGGATGTGATGTGATGTGATGTCGCACGTGGTTCTGACCTGCATTTCCCTGATGGTCAGTGATAGTGGGCACCCTCTCATGTGCTCACTGGCCATTTGTGTGTCTTCTTTGGAGAAATCTCTACTCAGACCCCTTGCCCATTATTTACTAGGGTTGTTTTCTTTTTTGTTGTTGAGTGTTAGGAGTTCTTTACATATTCTAGATATTAATCCCTTATCTGATATGTGATTTGCCAATGTTTTCTCCTGTGCCATTGCCTTTTTACAAAAAAAAAAGAACAATAACACCATGGAAGCTATTACAAATTAAATTATGTAAGCTTAAAATTAACTTACATTTTAAAAATATAAAATGCTCAAAACTTACCATTTTCTAATTATCTGTGCTCTTGTGTGTGTTTACATCTACTGCATCTGAGTGGCGAAAGTACTTTACAGTGGTGTGCTGCTGTGCTTTTTTTCCCAACTCTGAGTTCAGTGCCTTTGTACTGATAGCATAAAATTGGTCCTGATAGGAGTATTTATAGCACCAAAATCATCCAACACTACAAATCAGGGTCCGGTTTATCCTTTTGTTGATGATCTGAATTTAAGAAAATGATGAATAAAATGTTAATGATTTACTGTCTATGACTGTCACGTGAATAGCACAGAAATTGAGAAAATATTCTTTTAACGTTTGAAAACTACTAATTTAGCAAAGAAGTCACTCAGATTATTGAGAAATGAGTGACATTCCAACATAGAACTTTGCTATTTCAATTTTGTCATATTCATGAAAGTGAAGGAAAGTGTTAAATCATACCTTCATGGTGAACTTACACTCAAAGACTTGGCTGTTCCTTATTTACAGACACCACTGAGTAGGCTCCATAAGAGCAGGAACTTTGTCCTGCTTATCACTATAAACAGGGAACCTAGAAAATACCTGACTTGTTGAACAAATGAAGACATTTAACTTCTCAGTGTCTCAGTTTCTCACCTGTAAATTAAGGACAGTGTTCCTAAGCTACTGTCACACTGGGGTGAGGGGAAAGCCAAGGTGATGATAAAGATGCAAGTGCTTTATAAACATGCTGCTGCTGCTGCTAGGTCACTTCAGTTGTGTCTGACTCTGTGCGACCCCATGGACTGCAGCCCACCAGGCTCCCCCGTCCCTGGGATTTTCCAGGCCAGAGTACTGGAGTGGGTTGCCATTACCTTCTCCTTTATAAACAAGCAGCATTAAACAAATGTAAAGTAGTGTTATTAAGATATGATGTGGTATGATACAATACACATTGAGTATATATTTTCTTTCTATGTTGGTTAAAGGACTCTTTAATGAAATAAGGGTTTTTATGCAGATCATTTGTTTCAACCAAAGCAAACACATATTACTCACTTTATTTCTCTGAATACTTGGCAACTTTTTCTTTTGCCTGGTTCAGCTCCAGGTGCTCTAGAAAATACCAGAGAAATATATTCCTTGCACTAAATGGGTGCATAATCTGCTTATAATGATAATTTACATTAACTAATCTGGAGAACAGAAAAAAATTAAGTAATAAATGTTTGGTATTAGGCACTCTGCCAAGGATTTTAATGTGTATTCTTTTTTTTTTTCCTTAATAAGATGCTAAAGATACTGTGGCTAGTATAATTTTTCTGGTTATAAAAACTCTTTGTAATACCTCTGAAGTAGCGTAGATTTTCTTGTCCAGAGCATCTTGAATGCTGGTATTTGATCATCATTAGTAAGCATTTAATAGGTGATTGCTGTGTGCTCTCACTGTGCTAATAAGAATGTCAACATTATGATTTACAAAGTTGGGTGAAATACGGTCTGTTAGAGAATAAAAATAGACAGCAGAGAGGCATTAGAAATATATATCCACACAAACTGTTAGCCATCTCTCTGCCTCTTAACAGTCTGTCTTACTCTACCAAATATTATTTCCCTGAAAAAAAAAAAAATTATTTCCCTGGAATAAGTTGTCTGTGTCAAGAGGACCAAAACATGGGGGGCCAAGGGATGTACAGGGGGAAAAGCTTTATATTTTCTATATGAGAAAATATAATGGAAAAGAAGAGGATTAGGGTCGAGGAAGCTAGGACTCTCTCCTCCACCCCTGTATACTTTGTCTCACCTCTTAAAATCAAACTATAACTCTTAGGGGTACAGTCCCTGGCTGGTGGTTGTGGTCTTGATATTAAACAAGTACATAATTTGAGAAGTTAGTGACAGGACATTTTTAATGATATGCCCCAAACTTGTATTCTTTCTGTTCAAGGTTCCATATGCACAGACCTCAGTCAAATTTTCCTGCTAAGGGTTATTTACCCACATGCCTAACCTTAATCAAATTGTCCCTCATCACTTTATACAGACCGGTATTAAGAGTAGCTCCACATTAAAGGAGTTGGCCCTCCCCTTTTAAAAAATCTAAATCCCACTGAGACATGGAACAAACAGATTTGTGTTTACTGCTTAACTGTTCCTTTGGGACAGAAATGATATTTTATATTTATATATTCTACTTATATTAACTTCTGTGAAAAGGGTCTTTTGAAGTTTATTTCCATTAAGCCTCAAAGTCTAATCCCTTGATCTAAACCACATTAAATACTTTGATGGCAGCCTGTGCTTTGAACAAATATTTCAAGTAGATAACATTAACCTAAATAATCCTGTTGTCTAATATATTCTCAGATAAAATATTGATTTAAATGCTAATATAGATGTACAAGGTTCTATTTGCTTATTGCTCTTTCCTTCTACACAAAAATGGATGAACATTTAGCCTTTCTAGACAGTGGGACTTGTTCTGCAGCCTGCAGCAGGATTTGAGAGCCATGTTTAACTTCCCAAAGGCTTCATGCTATTAGATCAATGACTTGCCAAAATCAGTACTTGATACGTATGCTGCCTGATTTACAGTATACCCTGTGATCCATACTGATTAATATAGTAAGTAAGCAGACAAATATAATCATGATAATAAAGAACTGGATCTGAAAGGTCTTAACAGTTTACAAAGTACTTGCACATACGTGATCCTGTTTGAGCCCCTCCAAAATCCTGTGAAGTCGATACAGCAGGTATGATTATCATCCCTTTTATCCAAGGGCCCCCTGTTTCTAATGAGCTACACTTGAACCCAAGTCATCACACTCCAGGGCCTGTGCAGTTTCCATAATGCCATGCTTTGTCTCTATTACGGCAGTCAATTCAGTCACTCAGTCCTGTCCAACTCTTTGCGACCCCATGGACTGCAACATGCCAGGCTTGTCTGTCCATCACCAACCCCCGGAGCTTGCTCAAACTCATGTCCATCAAGTTGGTGATGCCATCCAATCATCTCATCCTCTGTTGTCTCTTTCTGCTCCCACCTTCAATCTTTCCCAGCATCAGGGTCTTTTCAAATGAGTCAGTTCTTCGCTTCAGGTGGCCAAAATATTGGAACTTCAGCTTCGGCATCAGTCCTTCCAATGAATATTCAGGACTGATTTCTTTTAAGATTGACTGGTTTGATCTCCCTGGCAGTCCAAGGGACTCTCAAGAGTCTTCTCCAACACCACAGTTCAAAAGCATCAATTCTTCGGCGCTCAGCTTTCTTTATGGTCCAACTCTCACATCCATACATGACTAGTGGGAAAACTGTAACTTTGACTATACAGACCTTTGTTGGCAAAGTAATGTCTCTGCTTTTTAATATGCTGTCTAGGTTGGTCACAGCTTTTCTTCAAAGAAGCAAACATTGGAATATCACCTATTTCAGGGTATATTGAAGAAATACAGTATTTGCATATAAAAACATTAACTGTCTTATATAAAGACTATAATGGTTTCTTACTTCATTAGCGTAACAGATTTCTGTTACATGCCTTGGTACTTGTCGATCTGTGTTCTAAGCCATTTTAGTGGTTGTTAGTATTTTCCCCTCTCTGATCGGGTCTGCCACGTCATCACTTTGGGTTTGCAGATGATGCTGTCTAATGCAGTTGCTCTGTAGAGAATGAGACAGTGGTGAGGACTGCTAGCATAGCCAAAAAGCAGAGAGCAGTGCTGCTTTGGGTCCTGTGAGCTGGCTAGTCTTTTCTGTCAGACTCTCAACAAGGAATTTCTTCACATCTCGTCACTTCCTAGACCCGAATGTTGCATTCTAAACCTTTTTCTGTGCTCTAGCAAGATAATAAGGGTAATGCACCTAAGAATCAACCTTTCATTTACTTAAAAGGATAATCCTGCAGTAAAGGAGGAAATGACAGCTACTCTGATCTTCGAATACCGGGCAAAAGGAAGCCATTCCTAAGCACACAGTCCTTCAATATGATGTAACCTTTTTCATTTAACAGACATTTTCCCCTAGTAACTCTTTGTGCTGGCACACCATGAAAGGAAGCATGTAGACTTGGCAGTTGAACCCTGAAGTTTGTGTCTAAAAAATTATTGCAATTTATGTGCCAGGGCTTTAAATGACATTTGTCATTTGGCTGGGCACAGACATCTCCAAAATTAAAAAGGATGACCTTATTTCACTTAGTGGAATGAAAGGAACTCTTTAATGGAACCCATTTTGAGTAGTTGTTCATAGTGCAATGATGTCAAAAGAATGAAAAAAATTATATTTTTTGTTATCAGAAGAAAATACACTCCTAAATAATCTCAGTAGGACTTGCTTGGTTCTCACTGAGAACCTCATAATGCCATTTTAAAATTCCTATTCCTAGGTGAAAATTTGGCACAAATTTTTTTTTTTTATAAGTTGAAAACAGTGGTCACAGCACAATTGATTATCTATGAGAGAAGCACTGATAAACTCTAGGAATATACCTTTCTCATAATTTAGATATTTCCAGTAATGATAGTTTTAACTTCTGGTATTTGAGAAAAATTTAAAAGTTGGAAATGCAAACTGCAAAATATTGACTTTCAGAAATCATTGTGTGCTTTCATTGGAGAACAAACTTTTACAAAATCTCTGAGGTGGGGAATGAGGCAGGAAGGGGGCAGGGCACAACCTTTAAAAGATTGATGTAGCCCCGGAGGACACAACATAAGCTAGTTAGGACCAACTAGGTCTGAGATGGTGGACAAGTTGACTTCCACTAAACCCGAGTCTCATTATATGCTCATTGTAATGTATTAGCTAAATGACACACTCACAGGCACTATGACAGTTCCAAGGCAGCCCACAAAAGGCCCAAAAGTGGGTGGTGGCCCAATTTCAGAAAATCCCCTGCTTCCCCCAAATAGTTGAAATAACCTTCCCACTTATTAACCTATAAAATTACCCACTCCTATAAAAACTGGCAACCCTGTACCCTGGGACCTCTCACCTTTTGAGATGGCCCACACTCTGTCTACAGAGTAGTATTTTAGGTAAACCCCAAAGATGATCATGTTAAACCTGGATTAATTTATCTCCCCGGCCAGTGGACATCCTATTAATTGAGATCAGTGAATGACACTAGGGACATATACTGTGATTCTTTCCCCCAACGCTTCTTAACATCATATCTTTTCAGTGCAGATGTTTGGGAAATTGGTCGCTGAATTTGAAAGAGGTATATCTGTGTTATGTTTTTCTTATATCTATAAATAGGATGGCTAGGCATGTTCAATTTGGTAGGGAAGCTTTATCATTTAATGCCATTTTCTGTTACAGACTTGAAATGGTTAGATATACTTAAGTTCTAAGATGGTTCCTCACTAAATGTAATTAAAAGTGTGTAGCTTTGCAAAACCTAAAGGTGTCCAAAGAACGATGCTCTCTGCAATCTTGAGGGAGATTTAGAGTCTGTGCAATACCCAGGAAGACTGTGGAAATTTGCACTCACGCTCATTCATTCACTGGTGCACACAAGCATGGTTGTTGTGGTGTTGAGCTCTGCCTGTCCCCGCACCCATGATGCTCCCTCTTATCCAAAAGGCTCAAAATCCACATTTACTGCTTCATGATGAGGAAGTCCAGTCTGGAATGAGTCTTTTGCTTCCAATCCTGGCTGGCATTCAAAAAAGCATTTAGTCCTCTGGGGCCTTGTATGAGCATCAGACTTTAGTCTGCCTGACCGACTCCACCAAGTGAGGCTGGTCTCCCTACCAGGTCTTTCTTGTTGTTAAGTCGCTTCAGTCGTGTCCGACTCTGTGCGACCCCATAGACGGCAGCCCACCAGGCTCCCCCGTCCCTGGGATTCTCCAGGCAAGAACACTGGAGTGGGTCGCTATTTCCTTCGATGCATGAAAGTGAAAAGCGAAAGTGAAGTCGCTCAGTCGTGTCCGGCTCTTTGCGACCCCATGGACTGCAGCCCACCAGGCTCCTCCATTCATGGGATTTTCCAGGCAAGAGTACTGGAGTGGGGTGCCATCGCCTTCTCTGACCAGGTCTTTCTGCCCACCTCCAAATAGACTTGCACGGACCTCCCAACAATAGCCACCAAACACCAGGAACTGTGGTGCTAAGATCTTGACAGGCTCCGTCCTGCCATAACCATTTTCGTGTCTGATTACTCCTCATCACTTATCTTCCATATACAGGAAGCTGGTCATAAGTGACCCCAGTCCCTGCATAGGCATTTCTGCTTTAACACGTTCTCCCATCTTCTGGACTGCTTTCTCTGTCTGTCTCTCTCTTTCTCATGTTCTCTCTCTCTCTCTCTCTCTCTCCATAGCCTATCAAAAGCATCCCACCTCTGTTTTGAATTTCCAGTGATCTCCACCTCACCCTCATTTTCTGTTTCACTTATAGACATTAACACACTTATCAGGTGTTGTTCCTGTATTTTCTCTGTCAACCTTGAGTCTTCTAATGAGATCATAAACCCCTGTG
This sequence comes from Bubalus bubalis, assembly GCF_019923935.1. Taxonomy (NCBI): domain Eukaryota; kingdom Metazoa; phylum Chordata; class Mammalia; order Artiodactyla; family Bovidae; genus Bubalus; species Bubalus bubalis. The sequence continues at coordinate 14,687,268 of NC_059176.1, forward strand.
AGGCCAGAAAGGATTTCAAATGCTTCTTTTGTGTTCCTTATTGTCTCTATCCATAATAAATACTTATTCAGTAAGTAGCCCTTGGTAATACCCAGGGACATAATAGTGATAGAATTTATTGAACCCTTACTCTGTATTAGGCACCATGTACATTATCCTGTTTAGTCCTCCCATCGACTCCATGAAATGAGAACTATGATTACATCCTTTTTTTCACTTGACACTCAGTGAAATTACACAGGTAGTAAGTGGTAGGGCTGCAAAGATTTAAATCCAGACCTGTCTGACTCAAAGCCCGTGAAAATAAACACCTGCATTTCCTTTGTCTTCGGTGTTTCTTTGCCTGGGGGACAAAAATCTAGATAAGCAATAACCTTCTAGGAGCCTGGGGATTCCTAGAGGGACTTATTCATTTGGTTTGTCAATATTTGTCAGTATCTATTGAATCCTTAATAGGAAGAGGCTTTAGAAACTTGCACACAAGTGTGGAAGTGGACAGATGGTGAGTTCAGGGAGGGAAAAGAAGAGGCAAGCAGTAAGGACAGATGGATGCTCACAAATATGAATTGAACAACTCATTTGTTCCCTCTTTTAAAAAAAAATTATTGGAGGATAGCTGATTTACAGTGCTGTGTTAGTTTCAGATGTACCACAAAGTGATTCCTTTCTGCATATACGAATATTCAGTCTTTTTCAGATTCTTTACCCATATAGGTTATTACAGAATATTGGTTCCCTGTGCTATGCAGTAGGTCCACTCCTATGTAGAATCTAGTTATGAAAATGATACAGCTTATTTACAAAACAAAAACAGACTCACAGATTTAGAGAACAAATTTGTGGTTACCAAAGGGGAAATGTGGGGGAGGGGGGATAAATTAGGCGTTTGGGATTCACGTACATGCACCACTGTATATAGAAACTAGGTAGCCATCATTCCCTCTTTAACCCTTGGAGTGGAAACCTGACTTGTGACCCTACCCCATGTCCAGTGAAACTGCTCCTCGAAGGCCCACCAGCATTTCCCCAAGTCCTGTCCTCTCATCCCGGTGTGCCCTTCCGGTTGTGACCTCCCACTGCTTCCCAAGCCTCTTGCCTCGGTTATTCCCTGTGACATTCTGCTGAGTCTCTGATTATTGCCCTGACGACTGCTCTTTTTGTTTCCTCCTCCGGCCCTTTTTCTCATCCTGTATGCAGGCATCCCCTCAGGTTCTGCCCTTGACCCTCGTCTCTCCTCCTTGTAAACTCTCTCCCTGGTAGCTCTCACCCGTTTTCATGGTGTCAGCTCCCATTTGTTTGCAGGATGCTCTCTCATCTATAGCTTCAGCAATCCAGACCTCTCCCCAGGGCTTTAGTCCCATGTTTCCAACAGCCTGTCAGGTAGCTTCAGTCAGTTCAGTTCAATCGCTCAGTCGTGTCCGACTCTTTGCGACTAGCACTTCAGTATATCCAAAACCACACATCATCTGTTCTCTCAAGCCTCCTGTTTCTCTCCTGGGGACCCTATTCCTGAAAGACATCAGCATTCTCCAAGTGACCTTTGACTCGTCTCTCTTGCTGATCCCCACAGTAGTCAGCAGTCTGGACCTGTTGACTATATGTCCTAAATAGCCATTGCCTCTGTCGCTTAATTTCCATTCCCACAAACTTCATTACTACCGGGTTAATCTCTCCGGAGAGTAGCTCTGAGCATCATTAATTCTCTAGTCAAAACTTTAAAGGACATAAAGTATTAAGAAGAAAGAAATGAAGGGAGGGAGGAAAGAAAGAAAGGAGAAGAGGCCTCATTAACTGGGCACCCAAGACCCCAACCTTCCTTCCTTGTTCCTTCAAGGACAAGCAACAGACCTCTGCTGCCGCTGGCCACACACACTCATGACCTCTCTAAACACATGTGTGTCTGGGTATCTCTCACTTGCATTTCAATTATTAGCATTTATGTTTCTCTCTACTGTGAGAGATCATGGGCTCTCACCTTGTTCACCTAGTGCCCCCACTGAACCCAGCACTGTGCTTTAATGCCTAGTAGATACTCAGGAAGTGTTGAGTAGTGAAGTGTGACCTTGCCTGCACCTGCCCCCAGTTACTGCTCTTTTGCTCCGCACAATGGGTAAATGGAAGATTTCGCCATTGTATGTGGCTTAGGTTTACCTCCTTCTTTGCCTCTGTCAGGAACATGTTTTGTGGGGTCTGATGTTGCGGGGGAGGTTCTTGCGCGGCTTCCTTCCTCTGTGAGGTTAGGCATCACTGAAGCCATGTAGAGCCTCTGTCATGATTATTTCCAGGCAGCCCACCGTATTCTGCAGCCACTTTGGTCTATTGCTGAGTGTAAAGTGGGGACAGAAGGCAACTTGCTGCCCTCTGGAGTATTTCGGGTAATTCATAGCCAAGCCATCCATGGCAGAAAGTTCCCTTGGCAGAACAGATGCAGCCAATTCCAGAGATTGAATCTGATCAATCTTCGTGGATAGCTCTGTTATAAATAGAAATGAATCCTTGTGGCCAACATGGTGCATAAATTGTATAATAAATATTTCAAAGTCCCTTCGAAATTCAGGGTGTGCTATTAGAGGAGTAGCCTGTTTACCCTGACTAATATATTCAGATTCTAAAACAATGCATCATAAATCCAGTGTTTATTCCTGGACAGGGTTCTTATTTGAATTTCTGCCTTCTTTCCTATCCTCATGAATGACTTAGAAAGGAACGTAAACGTGTTATCTATCACCTTTTCCTCTTAAACCTAAAACCTGAAACAAACTCTTGCAAACTATACCCTGGGCCTTAGTACCTCAAGGTCCCTAGGAGCTCATTGCCTGCTCCCCCCCAAAAACACCATAACTTTAAAGAGCTGCAGAGAGACAAACGTCTTTCCCATCTTTGCAATTTCTTTTCCACTCCTATGAAAGTTCCCCCGCTCAAACCTGGTGATAACTTCTGGGATTAGTTCTTACTCTTGGAAACATTATCACTTAGATATCCTTGATGTGCTGCTATGGTTCATCTCCTCAGAAACCTGGAGAAAGGAGAGTGAGTGTGAGCTGAGGCAGCAGTGATTCATTCATTTATTCTTCACTTATTCACTCCTTTTTGTTCAGCAAGCATGTTATTTACTATTTGCTAGGCACTGAGGTTTGAGGATGGGAAAGACATGGTTCCTGCCCTCAGAAAGCTTACTGTTAATGGAAGAGTGCCACTAAATAGTCAAATGTAATGTTTCTTAACTTTGTTTAGGTCAGAGACTCCTGTGAGAATTTTTAAAATATTTGTTTGCTTATTTGGCTGCACTGGCTCAGTGTCTTCACTGTGTCACGTAGGACCTTCCGTTGCAGCGCATGGACTCTCTGGTTGCGGCGTGCAGACTTCATTGTTCTGCAGTATGTGGGATCTTAGTTCCCTGACCAGGGATTGAACCATGTCCCCTGGATTACAAGGCAGCTTCTTAACCACTGGACCACCAGGGAAAACCCCTCCTTTGAGAATTTAATGAGATTATTAGCTTCTCCTTCCACCCCTGAAAGTGGATACATACACAATTTTGACTACAAAAACCACTGATGTACCCCATGTGAAAATATCTGGCCTTCATTACCATACGTAAAATAGCTAGCTAATGGGAAGCTGCTGTGTAGCTCAGGGAGCACAGTCTGGTAGAGAAGTGGGGTGGGGTGCAGAGGAGGTTCAGGAGGGAGGGAACATATGTGTACTTCTGGCTGATTCATGTTGTTGTGTGGCAGAAACCAACATGATATTGTAAAACAATTATCCCCCAATTAAAAAATGAATTTAAAAAAAAATCAGGTCTTGTAGGTGCTAGGAAATGCAGTGTTAGGATGTTAATCTCCATTTTTATCAGCAGACAGAGAACTGGAAGATTTTTTAAATAGTGCTCTCAAAATGAGAAAATTCATCAAATGTGTACATTAACTCCAAATGAAATTCTAGGTCCTCAGACTATTATAGAAATTAAAAGCAGAAGCCTTATACGTAGAGTCACACAAGTTATATAAAAGTGATCCAGTTTTCTCTGGAACTCTTATTTGGTATTTATTTGAAGCCCCTTGAACCACTGGTATGGATATATTACTTACTCAATTTCTGGTGAGAACACCTTCCTCCTTGGGGGAGAATATTAGTTTGAAGTATGAATTTGAGAATCATTGGCCCAAACTGCTGTTATGCATTAAAAATCAAATTATGGCTTACAGAAAATCTATAATCAAGCTATACTGCCAAAATAGGAGACGAACTAATTCCTGGGGCTGGAACCTCACTAATTTATTCATTCAACATCACCAAATGTTTGTTGAATGTCCACTGCATGCCAGGCACCATGCTGGACATGTGGAGTACATCAGTGAACAAAACAGACAAGAATTCATGCTCTCAGGGAGGTTAAATTCTGGCTGACAGCCACGAGTAGATGATAAATAATTAACATAATAAATGAGTAAATTATATGATATGTGAGAAGGTGCCTATTGTTAGAGAAGAAAAAACCTTAGGGCAGCATAAGGAGGATAGCCCTGGTGGGCGAGGTGTAGTCTCAAACCCAGGACTCAGTGTGGGCCTCATTGAGAAAGCGAGATCCAGCACTTGAAGAAAACGAGGAGTTGTTTTTTGCAGAGCAAAGGGCTTAAATGGGAGTGTATGACACACAGCAAAGAGTCTAGCACGTCTGGGCTAAGATGATTGAGACGAAAGTGAGAAATGAAGGCTGTTAGATCATGTAGGGCCATTTGAAGCCATTGACTTTGGCTTTTACTCTGAGTGAGATAGGTAGCCATTGCAGGGTTTTAGCAGAAGAGTCGGAGGAGGCAATGGCACCCTACTCCAGTACTCTTGCCTGAGGAAAATCCCATGGACGGATGAGCCTGGTAGGCTGCAGTCCATGGGGTCGCAAAGACTCGGATGCGACTGAAGCGACTTAGCAGCAGCAGCAGCAGCAGCAGAAGAGTGATTTACATTTTATTTTCTTAAAAAAAAAAAAACTTTATTAGAGTTGATTTACAATGTTGTTAGTTTCTGCTGTGCAGCAAAGTGTGTCAGTTATGTATGTATGTACACATATCCAGTATTTTTTAGATTCTTTTCCCATGTAGGTCATTACACAGTATTGAGAGTTCCCTGTGCTATAGAATAGGTCCTTATTAGTTATGAGTGAAGTAATCAGACGAAAAAAGACAAATATCATATTATATTGCTTGTATGTGAAATCTAAAAAATAAAAGGTAAAAAATTTATTTACAAAACAGAAATAGAGTCACAGATGCATAAAACAAATTTATGGTTACCAGGGGAGAAAGTGGGGAGGGATAAATTGGAAGACTGGAATTGACAAGTACACACTACTATATTTAAAATAGGTGACTTACATTTTAAAAGGACAACTCTCGCTCCTGTGTTGACATAAGACTAAGATGCAAGGAGGTCAGGTGGGAGAAGTCTAAGCCCAGGATACCGGTGGTGGCTTAGATCAGCATGGTTGGTAGAAGTGGAGGTGTTGGGAAGGAGTTAGATTCTGAATGTATTTTGAAGGCAGAAGTGACAAGGTTTCCTGTCATATTAGATATGACAGGATATAATATTAGATATGACATTATGTCACATTAGATATGACAGGGTATAATGCCAGGCTGGATGAAGCACAAACTGGAATCAAGACTGCCAGGGGAAAATATCAATAACCTCAGATACACAGATGATACCACCCTTATGGCAGAAAGTGAAGAAGAACTAAAGAGCCTCTTGATGAAACTGAAAGAGGAGAATGAAAAGGCTGACTTAAAACTCAACATTCAGAAAACTATGATCATGGCATCCAGTCCCATCACTTCATGGCAAATAGATGGGGAAACAATGACAGACATTATTTTGGGGGGCTTCAAAATCACTGCAGATTGTGACAGCAGCCATGAAATTAAAAGACGCTTGCTCTTTGGAAGAAAAGCTATGAACAACCTAGACAGCATATTAAAAAGCAGAGACATTACTTTGCCAACAAAGGTCCGTCTAGTCAAAGCTATGGTTTTTCCAGTGGTCATGTATGCATGTGAGAGTTGGACTAGAAGGAAAGCTGAGCACTGAAGAATTGATGCTTTTGAACTGTGGTGTTGGAGAAGACTCTTGAGAGTCCCTTGGACTGCAAGGAGATCCAACCAGTCCATCCTAAAGGAAATCAGTGCTGAATATTCATTGCAAGGTCTGATGCTGAGGCTGAAACTCCAATACTTTAGCCACCTGATGCGAAGAACTGACTCCTTGGGAAAGACCCTGATGCTGGAAAAGATTGAAGGCTGGAGGAGAAGGGGATGACAGAGGATGAGATGGTTGGATGACATCACCAACTTGATGGACATGAGTTTGAGCAAGCTCCAGGAGTTGGTGATGGACAGGGAAGCCTGGTGTGCTGCAGTCCATGTGATCACAAGGAGTTGGACACGACTGAGCCACTGAATTGAACTGAGCTGATGTGAGAGAGAGAGCGGAAGAGTCAGGGATGAATACGAGATTTTGTCCTGAACTACTAGAAGGATAGAGTTGCCGTCAACTGAGATGGAAAAGGCTGTGGTGGAGCCCATTCGGAATGAAAGAGCTGGAGTTTAATTTCCCAGTGTTCCATCACTCGGGAATTCTCCAACTGCGTCTGGTGCATCTGGGATTCAGCTCAGAAGTAAAGGTGAGACGAATAGGAGCCAGGTCTCTCCCAGTCAGAGAAGGGAGTCACAAGTGTGGAAAGAGGGAAGACTGGAATGGATCATGTGATGTTGGATTAGAATTGTAATTATCAGTATGAACTCACTTTTTTTAATATATAGATACATAGGTATAGAAATGGATATAAATATACACTCTCAAACATATTTTCTTAACTCCATCACTGAAAAGACTGGAAAGGAATGGCATTTCACAAACAATGAGCACACAACACCTAGGTTTTTAAATATCACTCTCCACTAGAGAGATCAGGTACTCTGGAGAAATAGCTGATTCCAGACGGGGTCAGAGAAAGGGTAGATGAGCCCAGGACATCTTACTGTGCCAGGAAGTAAGGAAGGACTCAAATAATAATACAGGCATGTTGAGAAGACACAGGAACAAACTTGAAAGGATTCCACTGGCCAAATCTGGGACTATAGCATTAGCTTAAATATGAATAAGACCTGTAGATAAGGTAGTATTATTGTATCCATGTTACTTTCCTGATTTGCATAATTGCACTGTGGTTATGTTGAAGAATGTCCTTGTTCTTAGGAAACATCACAAGTGTTGGGGGAGTAATGAGCCATCACGTCTGCAACTTACTCTCGAATGGCTCAGAAAATAACACTGATATAGATCGCCACATATATGGGTAGAGAAAGAATGCTTAAGTAAATATGGAAAAATGGTAACAGGGAATCTTGGTGAAGGGGATAGAGGATTTCTTAGTATTATTCTTGCAAGTTTTCTGTAAATCTGAAATTATTTCAAAACAAAAAATTACAAAGAGAAGTTCGATGTTGGACATACGGAGTTTGAGTAGTAGACATCTAAATGGAGATGTCACACAGACAGTACCATATCCTGGAGTTTGAGATAAAGGTTTGGGCTGAAGATAAACAATTGAGGGGTCTCCATTATAAATGGAGTTTAAGGCTAAAGGAGTACATCAAGGCTGTATACTGTCTCCCTGCTTATTTAACTTATATGCCGAGTACATCTTGAGAAATGCTGGGCTGGATGAAGCACAAGCTGGAATCAAGATTACTGGGAGAAATATCAATAACCTCAGATATGCAGATGACACCACCCTTATTGCAAAAAGTGAAGAGGAACTAAAGAGCCTCTTGATGAAAGTGAAAGAGGGGAGTGAAAAAGTTGGCTTAAAGCTCAACATTCAGAAAACGAAGATCATGGCATCTGGTCCCATCACTTCATGGCAAATAGATGGGGAAACAGTGGGAACAGTGGCTGACTTTATTTTTCTGGGCTCCAAAGTCGCCGTGGATGGTGATTGCAGCCCTAAAATTAAAAGACGCTTGCTCCTTGGAAGGAAAGTTATGACCAACCTAGACAGCATATTAAAAAGCAGAGACGTTACTTTGCCAACAAAGGTCCGTCTAGTCAAGGCTATGGTTTTTCCAGTGGTCATGTATGGACTGTGAGAGTTGGACTGTAAAGAAAGCTGAGCACCGAAGAATTGATGCTTTTGAACTGTGGTGTTGGAGAAGACTCTTGAGAGTCCCTTGGACTGCAAGGAGATCCAACCAGTCCATTCTAAAGGAGATCAGTCCTGGGCGTTCATTGGAGGGACTGATATTGAAGCTGAAACTCCAATTCTTTGGCCACCTGACTCGAAGAGCTGACTCATTTGAAAAGACCCTGATGCTGGGAAAGATTGAGGGCAGGAGGAGAAGGGGACAGCAGAGGATGAGACGGCTGGATGGCATCACCGACACAATGGATATGGGTTTGGGTGGACTCTGGGAGTTGGTGATGGACAGGGAGGCCTGGCGTGCTGTGGTTCATGGGGTCGCAAAAAGTCAGACACGACTGAGTGACTGAACTGAACTGAACTGAAGGCTATGAGAATTGACCAGACTACCAAGGGATTAAGTTAAGGTAGACGAAAACCAAGGACTGAGTCCTGGAACAATTAAATAATTTGTATTTCCCTCCAATAATGCTCTTTACTTCACTTTTAGTCGGTTGTCAGAGATGAAGAACTTGGGATTTGTCTAAAAGCCAGTTGTAAAGCTGAAAGGAACACTGTTAACAGCTGCGGAATGGAATTACTGTGTGTTTCCTATCTGCAGTATTCAGTGACCCCCAGCTCAGTTTTTTCCGCAGATGTTTTGGTGCCTGATTACCAGCAGGTTGTCCACAGAGATTATCTGTGTTCTAGGAAGCAGTGTCGTCTTGCGTGGTGAATGGCAGCTGGGTAGAAACAGGCCTGCCTATCTCACAGCAGGGCAGAATTTGGGAATGCAAACAGTCTTCCATTCAGAAATCCCAGGCAAACTTTGGGATGCTGAAATCAGCCCTCTTCGCACAAGTTCCTCTCGTCAGTTTCCCGGTAGAAAGCGGCTGTGCTGCCGCAGATAGAAACCAGCGTCTGGCCGTGATTAGATCTGAAAGAGCACCCCCCTGTTTCCTCTTTAGTGTGCAAGCCTCAGTGTCAACCGCTGTGAATGGCAGTGGGAGTTGGGGTGCTGTACTTAAAGTGAGTGAACCAGTGAGCCTAACATTCCTGAGAGAGATCCTCCCCGCCGACTGCTGGGTCACGTATACACTGTCTCTGATCGGTATGCTTGTTTGAAACTAATGTCAAAGGCAATGTGTAGTGTTGGTACTAATTTTTGACAAGAAACTAGAAATGAACCCTTTGTTCACCGGTCCAAAGATTTGCCATCAGAGGAACCTCTGTTTGTCCTTTGATACCTTCACTGTGCCCTGGAAAATATTTCTGTGCTTATCTTCCAGGAAGCATCATTCTTTCCACCCAACCAGTAATAAACATAAATCTCATACAGCACTTGGTAACTTACAAGCCCTTGTACATCCATTGTCTCATTTAATCTTGACAACAGAACTAGAGAGCACCTTATCCCCATTTTATAGAGAAAGAAACATAGCTAAGATAATATACCATCAAGAAGCAGCTGTGACTCTCTTTTCCCTGGTGGATTGGTATAGAATGTATTTGAGTTTCCACATTGAACCAGTTGAGGAAGTATAGTTTTATTAATCACATCATCTAATAAATCTAACCATCTAACATCATTACATCATCTCCAATGTGATGGAGGAAATACCTCATACAGAACATACAGGAGAGATCGACATACACACATTATTGAGACTATGTATAAAATAGATCACTAATGAGAACCTCTTGTATCACTCAGGGAAGTCAGTGCTCTGTGGTGACCTAAATGGGAAGAAAGTCTAAGAAAGGGGATATATGTGTACATGTCGTGATTCGTTTTGAGGTACAGTAGTTACAATGGCACCCCACTCCAGTACTCTTGCCTGGAAAATCCCACGGACGGAGGAGCCTGGTGGGCTGCAGTCCATGGGGTCGCGAAGAGTCAGACACGACTGAGCGACTTCCCTTTCACTTTTCACTTTCATGCATTGGAGAAGGAAATGGCAACCCACTCCAGTATTCTTGCCTGGAGAATCCCAGGGACTTCGGAGCCTGGTGGGCTGCCATCTGTGGGGTCGCACAGAGTGGGACATGACTGAAGCGACTTAGCAGCAGCAGTACCAGATACTACCACAACTGTACTCCCTATCACAAAGTTGTAAAGCAACTATACTCCAACAAGAATTAATTTTGTAAAAAAGCAACATCGAGGAGAAAAAGCTTTTAAAGACCTACTGGAGATGGATGGAACTTCTCAGTCTCGTGAAACTTGAGAAATGTATCTTTTGTTGTTGTTTGGAAGCAACAGAATCATATGAACTGAAATGATTGTTGCGTGTGTTGTATATGACCATCCTGATTTTTTCTGAAAGAGTGGAGATGTTTTCTTATTATTATTGGCAAGTATCCTCTAAATTACAGGGAGAGTACTATCACTGTTAGACTTCAGCATCATAAAGACTTATCACTGGAGCTCAAGCCCAGGGAATATAGTCATTCACTTGGGCAACAGAGCTATATCAAGAAAAGGCAGGGGAAGGGAGACCATAGGCAAGAAGAGAATTTCTTATATGGAGAAAGACTAGGTTGCATCAACGGTTCTGGCATCCTGGGTCATTGCCAATAAGCATGCTGAAGGGGATGTGATGAATGATACAAGAGAATGCATTGATAAGAATATATCCTTTACAGCCTTACTGTAAAGAATGAGGAATTTCTATTGTGATCCATTCTGCTTTCCTAGAACCAGAAGTTTGTTTTCTTGAGAAATGTCAAGAGTACTCTTTGAGTGTGGTTTGGGGAGAGGAGCAAACACCTGGGCAAACGATGTAGAGATGTAGAGCAAAGATGCTGTGAAATACACCATTTTTTATGAAAACCAGATAAAACTTGAGAGACACTGTCCAGGCCTTTATTATCACAAAGATCATTTTCCTTTGTTGTAGCCATGCGTTCCGGGAAACAAACTCACTCAGAAGGACAATGCAGATAGTGGAGTGCAGTTTATTACACCGGCGGGACCAAGGCAGAGTCTCCTCTTAGCCAAGGACCCCGACCAGTTTTTATGAAAACCTTATATACCCTAAGAGTACTTGCTCAAACCCATCTCAGATCCCAGATTCCTTGAAACTAGTCTGGACAAGGTAAAAGAGAGATACAATCAACGTTAACCCATGATTCATGTGTCACAAGACTAGATAAACAGTGGCTATTTATCAATAGGCCTGTGGTCATATCCTGATAAACATAATGGAATTTACCACTTTGTTCTGTTACAGAGATAATTAGCATATTCTTTTAGGCAATGGAGAGTCCAAGTGCTGAGGCTCTTTTGTCTGGGAGGGTCTGGTTTTCCATTGGTATGCCATTTCTATAGACACCAGGCACAAAGTTCAGAGTCCATTGGGAGGGTGACCATGCGTGTAGCCTGATGTTCGCAGCCTGGCCTAAGATGGAGTCCAGCTCTGTCTGTTTCCTCCTTCGCCTTCTGGTACCAGCAACATTCTTCTCATAAGATAGGTCCCCTGTGTTTCATCCCTTGAAAGTGGGGGCTCAATCCTTCTCTCTTTTCCTTGGACCCACCCTGGCCAGAGTATACCCAAGCAGTTCTTGTCTGTGTTTGTGCTGTCTAACTCAGTGTCTCTCACATTAACTCCACACTGAAATCATTGGGAGCTTTAAAAAAAATACTGATGTATGTATGATTTTTTAAAGAGCTCTCCACATGATCCTAATGTGTAGCCAAAGTGGAGAATTCTGTTCAAGAGCAGTGATTCTCAAGCTTTGATGTGCAAGTGAGTCATCTAGGGATCTTGTTAAATGGAAGTTTCTGGTTTCAATAGATCCAGGCTAGAGCCTGAGCTTCTGCATTTTTAACAAGCTACCAGGTGATACAGAACACTCTGAGTAGCAGTATTCTGCAACAGGGATTCTCAAATTCTGGTTATAAGAATTTGGCAAGTAACAAGTAACAAGATCACCTAGAAAGACTTCTAGTATCCTGTTCTAATATAAGGAGCTTGGAAGTCACCATCCTGTCCTGAAAGTTTAAAAAAAAAAGCTGAATAGTCTGAAAATGTAACTGCTCTTCTTGGATCCAAAAGAGAGAAGATGATACAGAGCAAATCAGTGCCCCTCCCCAAGACTGGAGAGACTAGCAAATATAGGGAGTCACAAATTAGCAGAGCAGAAACTGCCAAAGGGACCAGTGTCCTAGTAGAAAAACCTGAACTATAATTGACAAATTGCAGAAAGTTCAGTATGGACACTATGAGAGTTAAACTCTAGGGGATCAATACATAGGTTTCCCATAACACTGTGAGATTTGCCACCAGGAGCTCCTCCAGGCTCACACAATAAATATCAGAGAAAAATTCCCTCACATTTCCTGCAGGCAGGCCTGAGGGGTGGAAGTGGGATGAGAAAGGGACCATTTTTACATACATCAGAGCACTCTATTCTTCTTAATAAGGCTGACCCTAAGAGAAGCTAATTAACCAGAGCTAACACTCTCAGATTGGAGAAGGCAATGGCACCCCACTCCAGTACTCTTGCCTGGAAAATCCCATGGATGGAGGAGCCTGGTAGGCTGCAGTCTATGGGGTCGCTCAGAGTCGGACACGACTGAGCAACTTCACTTTCACTTTCATGCATTGGAGAAGGAAATGGCAACCCACTCCAGTGTTCTTGCCTGGAGAATCCCAGGGATGGGGAAGCCTGGTGGGCTGCCGTCTATGGGGTCGCACAGAGTCCGACACGACTGAAGTGACTTAGCAGCAGCAGCAGCAACACTCTCAGATGGAGCTTCCTTGGTGGCTCAGTGGTGAAGAACCCGCCTGCCACTGCTGGAGACGCAGGTTCCATCCCTGGGTCAGGAAGATCCCCTGGAATAGGAAATGGCAACCCACTCCAGGATTCTTATCTGGGAAATCCCATGGACAGAGGAGCCTGGTGGGCTACAGTCCATGGGGTCCAAAGAGTTGGCCATGACTGAGTGACTGAGCACTCACACATGCAACCTACTCAGATATTATCAGAGCCTAACTGACCTAGGGAAAGAAAATAACCAACTGCAACCCACTCTAGCCATCCTATCCCACCTAAAGAGGGGGAGGGAAAAGCTGAGAAATACTTCTGAAGTTCACAGTCCAGAGGCACAGGGTCACAAAAAGACTGAGATCTAATCATAGGAGTTTAGTATGCTTCCCCTCACACGTGCCTTATCATACTACTAAAAACTTATTTATAACAGTTCCCTGTATCCAGTCATCATGTCTAGCTATCAATTAAAAAAAAAAACAACAAGGAATTCAGAAAGACAAATAACACAATTTTAAGAGAGAGAGCAAGCTTCAGAACCAGACATAGTAGTTGTTGGAATTATCATACTGCAAATTTAAAACAACTGATTATTTTGCTAAGGGCTCTAATAGATAAAACAGACCCATGCAAGAGTGGATGGGCATTGAAAGCAGAGCAAAAGAAATCCTAAGAGCCAAAAAGGAATACTAGAGATAAAAACCACTATAGCATAAATGAAGAATGCCTTTAAAGGGTTTATTAGCAGACTAGACATGCCTAAGGAAAGATTCTCTGAACTTGAGGATTTCTCAATAGAAACCTCCAAAACTGAAAAGCAAAGAGAAAAAAAAAAGATTGGGAAAAAAGTGTATCTAAGGACTTTGGGACAGCTACAAAAGGTGTAACACACATAATGGTAATAACAAATTAAAAAGGAATAAAGGAAATATTTGAAATGATAATGACTGAAAATTTGTCCCAAATTAATGTCAAAATAAAGATCAAGGAAGCTTAGAGAACACCAAGCAAGACAAATGCAGAAAAGACTACACTTAGTCATATCATTTTCACATTACAGACAAATCAAAGAGAAACAATCCTGGATTTTTTATATAGATCTGGGGTGATTATGATGTATCAGCAGAAGTTCATCAATTGTAATTGTGTACCAGTCTGCTGGGGGATATTGATAATGGGAGATTGTATGCTTACTGGAGAGCAGGAGGAATATGGGAAATCTCTATATATTAGTCTTAATTTTGCTATGAATCTAAAACTGCTGTAAAAATTTATAAAATCATCTGGTGAATTTAGAAAACAGACCAATAATGGTCCCTACTCAGACTTATGAAGTCAGAATCAATAGGAGATAGTGTCTAGCAAGAATGGATATTTTTTAGGCTCCCCTAGTGATTCCACCACTCTGTAACTAAATATGGGACCCTTCATTCTAAATCTGCATTGTGGTGGTGTTTGGGCACCAAGTCATGTCTGACACTTCTCCAACTCCATGGATTTTAGCCTGCCAGGATCCTCTGTCCATGGAATTTCCCAGGAAGGAATACTGGAGTGGGTTGCCATTTCCTATTCCAGAGGATCTTCCTGAGCCGCAGATCAAACCCACATCTCCTGCAGTGGCAGGTGGGCTCTTTACCACTAAGCCACCAGGGAAGGCCCAAATCTGCATTGTTACTAGCCACTAACCACTTGTGGGTATTTAAATTAAATTAGACAAAAAATTCAGTTTCTCAGTTGCATTAGCCACATTTCAAGTTGCATCAAGCCACAAAGTGGTTAGTGGTTTAGATAGTGCAGATATAAAACATTTCCATTAACGCAAAGTTCTATCAGCCAGCACCGAAAACTCTAGAGCAGCTCTATACAACAAATAGTCTGAAAATAGAAGTGCTCTTATTTCTAAAACTGTTGCATTCTGTTTTCTTGGTTTTAAAAAGATCAAATTTCATCCAAAAAGAGACCAGATAAACTGTTCTAGTTTATAATAGTCATTTTCAGACAACCCTGTTCTCCTATCTCCTAGTAGAATGTTCTGTGAGCTTGTAAAAAAATACATTGGTTGATCAGTGCTGTCCGGTCTTTATAAATAGAGATACCTGTGTTAGAAGTTGAAGCAAGGTTTATACACGTGTGATAGGATGTGGGCTAAAACATCTGTCTGTCAAACTCTTAAGTGTTTGGTGACATGTCAACATTAAATTTAAAAGAAAAAGTAAGTGTGGCGGATTCATTTTGTTATTTGGCAAAACTAATACAATTTGTAAAGTTTAAAAATAAAAAAAATAAAAATAAAAGAAAAAGTAAGTAATTTTATAATCTAAAATTTTTTTCTTTTACAACGTTCTCTTCAAATAGACGATCGGTCATACTCAGGTCATGTCCAGCCAAAATTGGATTGTTTTTCTGCTGTAGGGACTATTCTCAAGTCCAGGGGTCCCCAGCCTCCAGGATCCAATGCCTGATGACCTGAGGAGGAGCTGATATAATAATAATAGAAATAAAGTACACAATAAATGTAATGCCCTTGAATTATCCTGAAACCATCCACTACCCCCCCATCTGTGGAAGAATGGTTCTCCATGAAACCTGTCCTTGGTGCCAAAAAGGTTGGGGACCATTGCTCAAGTCTGAAACTACACATCAGATTAAACAAAAGCAAACTCAGAAAAACCTCCCTTTAGAAGTCTGCTGAAGGAACAATTTCAATTCTGGTGTGAGACTCCAGAATGGAGAATATTTGTAGTATTTCTGAATCAAAATTTATAATAGAAAGCAAGTATTCTACCTCCAATCATATATATATTTTTTAAATCAAAGACACTTTATTTTCAAGTAACTCATAATTAAGTTCTGTGTCTCTCATACTTCATCTTGTTAGGAGCTGTGGGCAGTCAGTTTGGGTCTTGTCTATCACGTTTTCCCCCTGGAAATCCAGTAATTGGAAGAAGGTTGCAGGGCTAGAACATTACACTGTATTAGAGATTTTATTATCGAGCCATCTCCTGAAGAATACTGGAGTAGATCTCAAGTTTTAGCAGAGCTGATCTTTAAATGGAGATCAGAGAATGGGAGAATGAAGAACAACTCAGTGTCCTGTTTAAAAACACCAAGTCTTCCCTCACCTGGTAGGCCTGATCATTCTTAGAGGTGAAGAGATTGTGTTTCTTGTGGCAACAGTTGTATGGGTTATAGTTCAAGAATTGTCAGAACTGAAGAGAGCACAAAAGGTCTGCTGTTGTCTTTACTGTGAATGCTTTGTCCCGGGAGGGCGTTCATAAGCCTGGCTTGGGAATCGGTTTTTGTGAATATCTGTGCTTCAAACCCATCCCAGGGCTCTGAAGCAGTGCTGGATTGAGCGCACAGAATGCAGCAGGAAGGACCTGTCCCAGGCACTCAGGGCTCATTTGTATGGATGCACGGATGCTCTGGGAGCCGCATACATCAAAGCTACTGCAGTCCCCATCATAGAGCCTCGTGGAAAACAGGATTGTTCTGCAGCTTTGCTTTCCCATCAGAGTTCCACCTCATAATCTAGCACCCTTTAACTAGAGACGATCTGGGAGAAAGAGCCCTGAATGTACAAAGCATAGAACAATTTAACTACAGTGCTCAGAAATAATTGGCCACTTAGGGTAAGATAAAGTCCCATAATGGTAAAAATCATCATAGCATCTTAGCTCTGGCAGAGACCTTGAAAGGTCATACAGGCAGACCATCGGCCTGTCTTCAAAACTTAAACCATTCTAGATGGATAAGAACCGATTCTGCGATGTAGGCCCTCCAGGAAGAAAATGACACAGCTCCCTGTGGAAAATGTTCTGATTTGTAGTACCTTTCTCACGGTTTGTAAGTTCATTCTTCAGTGAACCCAGATCAGTCCTATTGCAGTTAAAACTGGTTTTTATTGGTTCGTTCTTTACTGGAGATGTATAATGACTAGTCACTATCCCTTATGACAAAGTCCCTAAAGATCAGCCATAGGTAAATTAGCACTTCAACCTTCTTTTCAGACAGAAATCTCGGTTTCTTTACATATTTTCTGATGGCCTGCTTTTTAGCCTCTTACTAATTATTGTTTTCAACTTCTCCTTCAAGTTCTCCATGTCAGTCTTTGGTTGTAATGTCTGAACTGAATCCAGTGCCGTAGAAATATCTGACAAATACATAGTATAATAAGAAACTCACCTCTGGTTCCTAAATACCAGAGATTATTGCTTTGCACATTAGTGTGAGACTAAGAATGACCATGCAGTCTGAGACTGGAGAGTGTGGTTTTAATAGCTGTTGGGAAAATTGTTACATAAATGTGTGTTGAAACCTTAAAAAAAAAACACCTGTTGCTGTTGGTTATATATGTACAGAGAAATTAAAAAACCATGGTCTAACTAGTATTAAGATGCCGCTACTGCTGGTAAGTCACTCCAGTCGTATCTGACTCTGCGACACCATAGACGGCAGCCCACAAGGCTCTGCTGTCCCTGGGGTTCTCCAGGCAAGAATACTGGAGTGGGTTGCCATTTCCTTCTCCGAGTATTAAGATACTGTAATTTAAAACATTAAAAATTTAAGTCTTTCACTTCTGTGTAAAAGACTTTTCCTGGTACTTCCCCAGCAGTCCAGTGGTTAAGACTCGGCACTTCCCCTGAAGGGGGTGCGAGTTTGATCCTTGGTTGCGGAACGAAGATCCCACATTCCGAGCGGCGAGGCCAACATTTTTTAAAAATTCAAATAAATAAATAGGGCCAAGATAAAAAAATACTGAAAGAGGCAAAACCAAACAAACCCAAAAAACATATCCAGAGTAGTTTGAATAGTGCTTGCCTTCTTGTCGTATGGCTTACACACTCGGCACACATCCTTTGCACGCTTTGGCAATTTGTTACACTCCTTCCTAAGTTTGGATCAGCTTCCAACGTTTATTTTCCTGTGTGCTATCAGTTTCATGAAATAGCTCCAAGAGCTGCTTTGATGTGAAGTTTTTTGCCAGCTTCACTTCCTCTGGGACATCTTCTACTCCTCATCACAGCCACTTTGCTCACTCACGTTGATTGGTTTGCCTCCCCTCAGTTCCTCTGCCGCGTGTGTCTAGTCTCTCATGCAGCAGTGTCAACAGCTCCCACTTAGCTCCCTCTCCTATAACTCCCTTTACATTCCAGCATTATCACTTTCCTCTTCTTTATTTTGAACGTGCGTTTATGTATTTATTTTGGCTGCACCAGATCTTACTTGTGGCGTGTGAACTCTTCGTTGCGGCACGTGGGATCTGATTCCCCGTCCGAGGACCGAACCCAGGCCCCCCGCAGTGGAAGTGCTGAGCCTCAGGCACTGGGCTACCAGGGAGGTCGCCCCTTTTTTTATTCTTTGCTACATGTTCATCTTTGTTGACCAGTTCTGTTTTTCCATTGTCGAGTTCATCACTGGGAGGCAAGGAGACACCCCATGGGACACTCTGTTGTTTGTGTGTAACAGACCCACAGTGACCAATCACCAACAGACTTTGGAAGAAGAGATGTGATTTGTCACCAATCATGACACATATTCGTTATTTATGTTGTGATATGTGGACTGAAGAGCAGTGAAATTTGTACCTTCTCAAGTACAGCTGCTGTCCCTTGGCCGCTGACATTTAAACCCTGTTCTTGGAGGACTTGTTTAGCTAAACTACTATAACTGAAATTCTGGCATTTTAGAACCACACAAAATAAGAATGGCCTTATTCAGTTCCTACATGTACCCCAGGTCGGTGCTAATGTTCTGGTTCCTGCTGTGTGTTATCCATGCTGACACTTAAGGTCTTTTTCTGACATACAGCCCTGCCAACTTCATCATAGTAACGTTTTCTTTTCTCACCAGGGATATTCCATTAGGTCTTTCTGCTTTGATTTCATACTTTTGTTTCTACTAGGGAACACTCCTTCAGTCTCTGAAGTTTTTTGGAATTGATTCCCCTCCCAAGTTTACTAGCATTTGCAAATTAGACGTTTCCCCACTCATTAATGTGAACACTAACTATCCTCACAGCATGTCAGTTCCTTATTACCTCCCAGATTGACTCGGCCAGTTCCGAGGTATCCTTTTGGTCATGCGGTTTAGTCAGTTCTGGTAGCTCAAGGCCAGTGGTTCCCAGTTATCGTTCAGCATTAGGATCTTCCAAGAAATTTTACAAACAGCTCCCCAAGCCCTTTGAGGGTCTGGGGAAGGATCTGGGAGTCTGTGCTCCCATGTAATTAGCAAGGTTTGGTCTATAATATAAGCCATGCCTTCCTAGTTCTTAGTGACCTTATCCTAAACTAATAGAACTGACACACACATTAGAGATCATTTTGTTAAACCTACTCATTTTAGAAATGAGAAAAGTAGGAGACACAGAGACGCCAAATGCCTTGGCCATAGTCTCATAGTTACAGACTCAGTGGGAACTGGAAGCCATGTTTCCAGACTCTGAATTCCAGAATCCTTCTCCCTGATTTCCATCATTTGGGTCATAATCAGAATTACTAACTATCATCTTCAAGCTCTGCTTTGGTAATTTTTTTTTTTTTCTTGGTATGAGTGAGTCTGTGTATTAGCTTCTGAGGAGAGGTGCTTAACTAAGGTGCTCTGTTATGGATGGGCAGGGTGGAGGTCGGGATTTCTCGCGTCGCGGGTGCTGTGGGCCCTGGAGAAGCTCTGGGGGCCTCGGCTCCCTCAGGCTCTGGTGCTTGTACCCTGTCTGCTGTGTGCCTGCCCGCTGGCGCCCAGCCTTCTGCCTCTGATGTGCTTAGATATCTGCTTGAATTGTGCACAGTGTTTGTTTCCAGAGGTTGTGTAACTATCGACACCTCCTGACAGGAGAGGAGGAACGCAGGGTGAGGTGGGGATATCCTACTCTGTGAAGCTTTTTCTATTTCCACGAGACGTTCTTACAGCTAAACTAAGACTCCAGTCTTCAGGTTTGCTGACAGAGGAAATTGAGTCTGTCTGTCATTCTGAGAGAAGAACTAAGGAGTCAAGCATATATCCCTTTGATATGTTTTATGAGTTCATGAAAAATGAATGGGGATTGCCGAACAGAGTGTGTGAACAGTTAATGTTTACATTCTAAGCCTGGCATGGAAAAAACAAAACAAAAACAGAATTTGTCTACCTCCTAATCTCCCTGAGCTCCCCTGTCAGAGGCAACAGCGTTTGAAATGTTAATGTGTCTGGTAGCCATTTTAAAGAAGGAGTTGCTGCTTATCCCTGTGAAGCTGAAATCCAGGGCCTTGCTTCTACATTTTCTTACCTTCTCAAGCACATGCTGCCCCCACCCCAGCTTCCCGCTAGACCCCAGAGGATAAAAGACAGTATTTCTATTTAGTTCTTTGGCCCATTTTTTGATTGGGTCATTTATTTTTCTGGAGTTGAGCTGTAGGAGTTGCTTATATATTCTCGAGATTAGTTGTTTGTCAGTTGCTTCATTTGCTATTATCTTCTCCCATTCTGAAGGCTGTCTTTTCACCTTGCTAATAGTTTCCTTTGATGTGCAGAAGCTTTTAAGGTTAATTAGGTCCCATTTGTTTATTTTTGCTTTTATTTCCAATATTCTGGGAGGTGGGTCATAGAGGATCCTGCTGTGATGTATGTCAGAAAGTGTTTTGCCTATGTTCTCCTCTAACACACTGAGGAAACCAGAAGGGAAAGAGACACATGTACCCCAATGTCCATCGCAGCACTGTTTATAATAGCCAGGACATGGAAGCAACCTAGATGTCCATCAGCAGATGAATGGATAAGAAAGCTATGGTACATATATACAATGGAGTATTACTCAGCCATTAAAAAGAATACATTTGCATCAGTTCTAATGAGGTGGATGAAACTGGAGCCTATTATACAGAGTGAAGTAAGCCAGAAAGAAAAACACCAATACAGTATACTAACGCATATATATGGAATTTAGAAAGATGGTAACAGTAACCCTGTGTACAAGACAGCAAAAGAGACACTGATGTATAGAACAGTCTTATGGACTCTGTTGGAGAGGGAGAGGGCGGGAAGATTTGGGAGAATGGCATTGAAACATGTAAAATATCATGTATGAAACGAGTTGCCAGTCCAGGTTCGATGCATGATACTGGATGCTTGGGGCTGGTGCACTGGGACGACCCAGAGGGATGGAATGGGGAGGGAGGAGGGAGGAGGGTTCAGGATGGGGAACACATGTATACCTGTGACGGATTCATTTTGATATTTGGCAAAACTAATACAGTTATGTAAAGCTTAAAAATAAAATAAAATTAAAAAAAAAAAAAAAAAGACAGTATTTCATTGAACCATGGCATTTTAGAGCTGGAAGAGGCGTTAACATTGTGTTTCAATTCCAGATTCTTAGGTCTCTCCTCTGAGGGCCCAAGGGGTCGACTGACTTGGCCACAATCACGTGACTTGTTTGGAGCTGGACCTGACTAGAGTCTAGTGCAGGGCTCCTGACTCCCAGGCCAGTGTGGTTTTACTGCATTGTATTGCACATAATAAAACACATTTTTCAGGCTTCTTTTAATACAAAATCCTAGTGATTTGGCAGTTGTGAGTTTTGGTCTCTATGACAGACTTTTAGAGGAGATGGGACTGCATTCCTACAGCTGGAGAAACCACATCAGTACTTTTCTACTGAATAGAAGATGGAATTTAGAAAGTGTCCTGTGTGACTGGACTGGAGGCTCCTGCTGTCTGGGAGATGGACCTGGGCTCCTTGCCTAAAGCCAGGGGCCAGAAGGGACTGTCCAGTTTCTGGTAAGCATCCATTCACTCTGGGCGGGGCCCAGAATTAGGCTACTTGTAAAGCGCGGAAGCCCCAAGCCAAGGAAACTAATGTGAAAACTGGTCCAAAGACTAAAGGAGAAAACAAAAAACAGCCATGACCACAGCCTCTCCACTGAGATGACTTTTCAACTCAGGGGACCAGAAGGATTCTTACACAAGGCAGCTCTCCCTGGAGATGAGCTCACAGAAAAAACAAAACCCATTTGCAGACAAAACCAAGAACCTACAGCTAACAGAACAATATGAAAGAAACTTTAGAAAAAGTTTGCTTAAAATGTTCAAGAGGCAAAGGAAGAAACTTATGAACAGGACATTAGGAAGGATGTTCTTCATTATCCGGTTGATTCTAGGTGGAGATATTTACCCAAAATGTAGTGTTCCTGGGATTAGTTTTACAGGCAAATCAGGTTTGAATCCATTGAGTATTCCTTGGTGATGGTGATTTTCCCCCTTTTAAATTGTTTTTTGTCTTTCCCTATCTTCACCAGAACTGATGTATAAACACCATTCAGCTTCTAAAAGCACACCCAGCTTCCCTGAGGGTGGGTTCCCTGTATAGACTGCCATTGCCCTTGCTTGGTTCTTGGAAGAATCAGTTCTGGAATGTCATCTCCTCCACGTCCCTGGTGTGTTCCATCTCTGACTTATTCTGACATTACCAGCTCAGTCAGGATTGCATGCTGAAACTATTAAGGTGGCAGACTCTACCCTCCACATTCTTTTATATGACTCAAGTTTTTCCAGAAAGTTCCTGGAACCATAAAGAATTATCCATGAGTACCTTTCACAGTAACGCGTGTGTGTGTCTGCACATATATGTGTGTGTGCTCAGTCACTCAGTTGTATCTGACTACTTGTGACCCCATGGACTATAGCCTACCAGGCTCCTCTGTCCATGGGATTTCCCAGGGAAGAATACTGGAGTGGGTTGCCATTTCCTTCTCTAGGGATCTTCCCACCCCAGGGATCAAACCCACATCTCCTGCATTGACAGATGGATTCTTTACCACGAGCCCCCTCTGGGAAGCCCCCTTCATAATAGCATACTCTTTTAAAAATATTCACAGGCCCTACTGAGAAGTTGTAGAAAAGATTCCACTACTTATTTAAGTTACAGCTCACCCTGAAGACAGACCAAAATATACAGAAACATCTATTTTGATTATATGTAGATGCATCCGATCCTGGGACGATGAGAAGGAACATCTTAAAAAGCTAGAAGATTTGAAAAAGAAACCTAGGGAAATTTAATTTGCAAGTGAATGCTCAGTTTTCTATTTCCCAGTAAAGGTTAGCATCAACTAATAAATATTTTTAACATGAAGTCATATACCTTCATAAACAAAGAAACATTACCTTCTTTTCTTTGGGAATCATACTAGCAGTTGATTCTAGGTAATAATTTTCTTTCTATTTTCTGTTTTCTTTCCAAGCTTTTCAGTATAATTTGTGAGTAGTCAAAGTGTTCTTTGGGGTTTCCCTGGTGGCTCAGTTGTAAACACTCCTCCTGCCAGTGCAGGAGACAAGGGTTTGCTCCCTGGTTGGGGAAGATCCCTTGGAGAAGGAAACGGCTACCCAGTCCATATTATTGCCTCGGAAATCCCATGCAGCCTGGCATGCTACAGTCCATGGGGTCACAAAAGAGTGGGACGTGACTTCGTGACTCAACAACAATAAAGTGTTCTTTAAGAGCTTCTAGTCAGGTTCCTGAAGCCCCATTTCTTTCCCAGTGAAGTATGAAAACTCTAAACAGAAAGCAAAGTATATAGCATATACTTTGAGACAGAGTCTATACTGTATATGCTGCTGCTGCTGCTGCTAAGTCCCTTCAGTCATGTCCAACTCTGTGCGACTCCATAGACGGCAGCCCATTAGGCTCCCCCATACTGTATATAGAACCAGGTATCTTCACCCCATTCTATGAATGCTGTCTAGTTCTCAGCAGTCCTGCCATCTCTATGCTATATTTAGACACCTGAAGTTTTCTGTATCATTCTAGTCCCTGACTTTGCAGAAGCGGAGACCAATCCAGTCTCAGTTTGGTATTTTTAGCTGGTCACTAGTTCAAGAGTTACAAAATAGTTATCGTCAAAGACTTTCTTCAATAAGATTTAGAAACAGTGTGTGCATGCTAAGTCACTTCAGTTGTGTTCGACTTTTTGCAACTCTGTGGACTGTAGCCCACCAAGCTCCTCTGTCCATGGGATTTTCAGGAGTGGGTTGCCATGCCCTCCCCATCTAGGGAATCTTCCTGACCCAGGGATTGAACCCATGTCTCTTACATCTCCTCCATTGGTAGGTGGGTTCTTTACCACTAGCACCACCTGGGAAGCCTGGGATTTTCCTGGAAGCGATGTCTTTCCAGAGAAGCTTTAAAGGTCTTCCAGTGCATCTTTCAAATTGTCTCCAAAGAAAAATGATCATGGGAAAAAAAAAAAAAAAGATTAAAAGCTGTAGTGTCCTGGCTTCATCCTACATGAAAGCATTTAATTTTTCTATAAGTAAGCCCTTTTCTTCTTTACTTTAAAATTCTTGTGATCCATGCTTTCTTTAATGCAGTAGATTATATGGCATTTTATAAAGTTCTCTGACATGCTTATCAGATAATTTTTATACTACCATGAGATATTTTTCTGTTTCTTCTCCAGAATACAAGATGATTCTAAGAGCTCACCCAATCTTACTGTTCATGTAGAATATAGATATTTATTAAGACTTGTTGTATAAGTTTTAGAATGAAAATGTACTTTCTCCTGTCTTGATAGACGTATCCTTCGGCAAACTCTATCTCAATAAAAGGACCTTCCATCTCCCTATCTCCTCTCATGATCCTTCCATCACCAAGTCCTGTCCATTTTAGTTCCTAAAGAACTGTCAAATCTGCCTACTTCTCATCTTTTGCCAGAGCCATTGAATAGATGGATGGTGTGCATGCTTAGTCGTGTCTGACTCTTGCGATCCTATAGACTGTCCTCCACCAGGCTCCTCTGTCCATGGAATTTTCCAAGCAAGAATACCATAGTTGGTTGCCATTTCCTACTCCAAGGGATCTTCCTGACCCAGGAGTTGAACCTAAGTCTCTTGCATCTCCTGCTCTGGAAGGCAGATTCTTTACCTCTGTACCACCTAAAAGAGCCTCCTAACTAGACTCCATAATCTTGTTCCTTTGTGATCACTCATAGTCTGAGCCTGTCAACTCCTTTACTTAACAACTCTTCAGGGCTTTCTTTTGCTCTTAGGGTAGTAACTCACATCCTTAACATTGTCTTCAAGGCTCTGTAGCACCTGACCTCTATCTCTTCTTCCACATCTGCCCCACTCAGGGCTCAACCATCCTACTCTTCCATCTCCTTGAAAGTACCTCATTGCTTTTCTATTCAAGCTCTTTGCACGTCTGTTCTTTATGCCTGGAGGGCTCTTCTCACCATTCTCCTCTCACTGGGGTATCTTCCGTACGTCCTTCATGTTAAAGCTTTTCCTCAAAGACTTCCCTAAACCCCAGACCAAGTCAGGTCTCCCTCATTATTTCTCTTCTGTTGTCCCTGTAGTTTTCCAGTTTGAAACTTTCGTAGTAGATTTGAGGATCTGTAGACCTGTGCATTGTTACTATAATAATAGTTGCACCAGAGGTTACACCATTTTTCTTATTATTCTGTTTGCAGCCACAAGCACAGTACCTGTCAGGGTAGGTGCTGAATCAATGTTTTTGAATAAATAAATGCCTTTTACATACAGTATATATATAATGAATACATGAAATGAGCACCCACAGTGTCTAGCCAGGGTCAGCTCCAATCTCAACTTTAACGAAACCCTTTCATTCACTGAAAGTGAAGGTGTTAGCCACTCAGTCATGTCCGACTCTTTTTGACCCCATGGACTGACTGTAGACTACCAGGCTCCTCTGCCCATGGGATTTCCAAGGCAAAAATACTGGAGTGGGTTGCCATTTCCTTCTCCAGGGGATCTTCCCAACTCAGGGATCGAACCCTGGTCTCCTGCACTGCAGGCAGATTCTTTACCTTTTGAGCCACCAGGAAAACCCCTTGTCTTCATTAAAATAACATGTATCTTCAGTTTCCTAGAGTGCCTGCAACTGAGGACCAATCTTATTTTTTTTAATTAATTTATTTGGCTGCACTGAGTCTTAGTTGCGATAGGCAGGATCTTTAATTGTGGCATATGAACTCAGTCGCAGCCTGAGGGATGTAGTTGCCTGACCAGGGATCAAACCTGGGTCCCTGCATTGGAAGCACAGAGTCTTAACCACTGGACAGTCAGGGAAGTCCGGGGAACCAGTCTTAAGATGAAGAAGACTCTGATTTCTGATACATGGTTTGGATGTTTGGGTGTTTATATGTTTACATGATCACTTTGTTTCACATGTAAGAGGGAAAAACGTCAAAAGACTAGAGAGGTGTCAAAGTGGAACACCATAAGCCAGGGAGCACTGAGAGAGAGCTAGGGAAGGTTCTTTTTTAAAAAAAATAATTTTGTTTGTTTATGGCTGTGCTGGGTTTTCATTGCTGCCTGGGCTTTTCTCTAGTTGCAGCAGGTGGGGGCTACTCTCTAGGTGCAGTGCACAGGCTTCTGTTGCAGTGGCTTCTCTTGTTGCAGAGTGCTCTAGGGCACTCAGTAGTTACAGCACATGGGCTTCAGTAGTTACGACTCCCAGGCTCTAGAGCACAGGCTCAGCAGTTGTGGTGCATGGGCTTAGTTGCACCATGGCATGGGGTGCTTGTTCTTCCTCCTAGCGTTTCTCATGATGTACTCTGCATAGAAGTTAAATAAGCAGGGTGACAATATACAGCCTTGACATACTCCTTTCCTGATTTGGAACCAGTCTATTGTTCCATGTCCAGTTCTAACTGTTGCTTCTTGACCTGCATATAGGTGTCTCATGAGGAAGGTTAGGTGGTCTGATATTCCCATCTCTTAAAGAATTTTCCACAGTTTGTTATGATTCACACAGTCAAAGTCTTTGGTATAGTCAATAGAGCAGATGTAGATGTTTTTCTGAAACTCTCTTGCTTTTTTGATGATCCAGCAGATGTTGGCAATTTGGTCTCTGGTCCTCTGCCTTTTCTAAATCCAGCTTGAACATCTGAAAGTTCATGGTTCACATACTGTTGAAGCCTGGCTTGGAGAATTTTGAGCATTACTTTGCTAGCCTGTGAGATGTAAAGGTATTACTTTGCTAGCATGTAAGATATAAAAGCAATATAATGCTACATAAAAGGAATAAACAAGTATCTTGGGAAATCATGCTAATAATCAATTAAATTTATAGACTACTATTTCCAAGTGGCAACTGGAGGAATTCAAATGGAAGTCTAAGATTCTGAGCAGTGAAATGGACTTTGAATTCAACCATAAGCTGATATTTCCCGGTTCCCTTATGCTAAATACTCTGTTCTCCACTTGGAGGTTGGTTTTGTTCTTCAGTCTTGGTTTTTACATCATTGCCCAATTCTTGTGTTTTTGAATAAGAAATATTCTGCCTTATCTCACTATTTTATCATTCTGGGATATTTTCCAGACTTACCTAACATTTGTGAAGAACAGTGAGTAAATGTGAGCAGAGATCATTGCATAAATTCTTAATGAAACAGAAAATATCCAAAATATTCACAGCACCTCCACTAATGCCTCATGACAATCCTCTTGGACTTTGGGGACCAAGAGAACAAAGCCACCGCAGTTTTGTGTATCACTGTCTAGGTTTCTTTCTGGTCAGGAGTGGTGGTGATGTTTGCAGATTTGCTGTCCCTCCCCTGACCGCTGCCCCAACCCATGTGGAATAAACTACTTTGAATCCAGAAGGAGGTTTACCTCTTTTCAGTCATGAAAGGCTGAGTTTAATTCCCAGTTCCTTGACTCTAGTGTCTGTCCCTTCTCCTGGGAATAGAATCCAAGTCATTATGGGTCAGAATATGTCTATAAAAGCCTAGGATTATAAAGCAAACCCTGGGAGATAGTGAAGGACAGAGAAGCCTGGCGTGCTGCACTCCAGGGGTCACAAAGAGTCGGACATGACTTAGCGACTGAACAACAGCAACAAGGATTATAGAAGCTGCATGAACATGCCATGGGAGATAAATTGAACCCTTTGTGGAAGCACTTTCTACAGTGTCAGAAATAGAGTGTGTTGCCCTCGAAAGCACAGGCTTATTTATTGGCAGTTCAGGGAACAGTACTTTCATATTCCTTTAAGCAAACTTCATATGTAAAAACTACGCTTATTCAATAGTGAAGGTTAAAGAACTTTTTGTTTTAAAGTTAGCAAATGTTTCATCTAAAAATCAAAAATCAAATTTCCTGGTATAGTTTTAAAGAACTTTTTGTTTTAAAGTTAGCAAATGTTTCATCTAAAAATCTAATTTCCTGGTATAGTCTTTTATTATAAAATAAAACACAGACATGGAAGACCATGTGAACCAAATGTATGGCATAGTAAATTATTATAAGGTGAATACCACCACTTTAGACTGAATGTTTGATCCTCCCCCAAATCCATAGAGTGAAGCCCCCATCCCCTATATGATGGTGTTTGGAGTTGGGGCGCTTGGGAGATAATCAGGCTATGAGGGGAAGGTCCTCATGAATGGGAGTAGGACCCTTATAAGAAAAGACACAGAGAAATGGCCTGGCTCTGCCATGTAGGGATGCAGAGAGAAGACAGCCGTCTGTAAACCAGTAGGCTCTTGCCACTTCCCAGCCACCCTGGTACCCTGACCTTGGGTTTCCCAGCCTCCAGAGCTGTGAGCAATAAAACGTTTGTTGTGTAGGCCAGAACTTTATTACAGCAGCCTGAGCTAGCTAAAACAACCATCCAGGTCACCCAGTCCATGTCCTCATCCATATGCCCTCACTCAATCATAGCCCTTTCCTTTCCTGATAAGTAACTACTGTCCTGACTTCTGTAAAAATCACTTTCCCTTGCGTTTTTATCATCTGATCACCCCAGTGTGCATTCCTAGACACTATATTTGAGCTGTGTCCATTTTTTTGTTGTTGTTTTCTTTTTTTTTTTTAATTTAAATTTACTTTTAATGGGAGGATAATTGCTTTATAATGTTGTGTTGGTTTCTGCCACACATCAACAAGAATTAGCCATAGATATACTTTTGTCCCCTCGCTCTTGAATCTCCCTCCCACCTCCCATCCCATCCCACCCCTCTAGGTTGTCACAGAGCAGCAGATTTGAGCTCCCTACATCATAGAAGCAAATTCCCACTGGCTATCTAATTTTATGTGTGGTGACATGTATGTTTCCGTGGTGCTCTCTCAGTTCATCCCACTCTCTTCTTCCCCTACTTTGACCACATGTCTGCTCTCCCTGCCTGTGTCTCCGCTGCTGCCTGCAGATAGGTTCATCAGTACCATCTTTCTGGATTCCATATGTATGTGTTAATGTATGATATTTGTTTTTCTCTTTCTGACTTCACTCTGTGTAATTGGCTGTGGGTTCATCCACCTTGTTAGAACTATGAATCGTGTCCATTTTTCTCAGTGCATTTTAAATTATTCAGTTAATTTCTGATTAACTTACAATTCTTTCAGGAAAATGTTATATAAAAGAGGGCACACCTTAAGTCTGCTTATCTTTCCCATTGTAAAGGCATTTGTGGAATGAGACATGTTGCCGTTACTCTTGAAATTCATGGAAAATAACCTAAGCCATTTGCTTGCTTTGTTTGTATGGGTGTGTGAAGGGCACCCCCAATAGGTATGACTGACTGTCTCCAAAAAGGAAAAGAAGAGAAGGAAAATCTAAAGAAGAAAATCTTAAGGGACAAAGAAATACAGCTGCAGTTATATATTAGTTAGTGTGGCTACATGAGGGTAAAAGGAGAGAGAAGGAAAAGGAGATGGTGTCACATCCTACCACATCTCAATTTGCTTAGACTCTGAATTCTAGAAAGTGTAAATCTTAGAGAAGGAGTAAATGGTAGCTGAAAGATAGGATTGGGAATCAGAATGTGGTCATTGCAAACATTCCCATACCCCAGCTCAAAGGCAGATTATCAGTATAAATTATAGAGCAGACATAAGTATCATCAAATAAGTAGTTTGGATAGGGCTAATTATATAAAGGATAGTCCCTGAAACTTCATTTGGGATCATATAAAAGTTTTTAAATGAAATTAGATATAATAATAAATACTGTCATTTTCCACAGCTAATGAAAGAACAGGGACTTCCCCCATTTACACACAGGTTGTATTCCAAAACTTTATTCTAAATTGGTTCATATTATAGAAACCTATATCATTCCAAAGATGTAATATTGTAAATGGTTGTGGGGTTTTTAGGTTAGCCCACAAAATATCACTGAACTCATGGAATGACTAATGAACCGTATTTTTTGTAATGAAAACCAGCAGAAATGCAAGTAATTACAGGACAGTTTGTTAAAAAAGAAAAAATGAAACCCAGTATTGAATAATACAGTTTTTTAAAGTTTTGATGTGGTGCTTAGTGAAAATCACATTATCAGAGGCTGATATGGAAATTGATGGATAGTCTTACTGTGATGTTGAAGTAGGCTTTTGGACATTTTCAGAGGCTGTATACACGACTCACTAATATTTCATTTATCCTTTCTTCAAATTACGTCACTTTCATGTTTACTGAAACCAGCATATAACTAGATCTTATTCTTATAGCTGTAATATGGATCATCTTTGTGTTTACAAGCTGAATGAAGAGTAAGAGGAGAAAGGGAAAGATGAAAATGTTTTGAGTTGGAAAAACTGTATGATAAGATAAATTGTGGGAATTGTGGACAGGTTTTTCTTTTCTTTAGCAGTAAATGTGTTTTACTTTTATGATGAAAAAATTTTTAATTTCTTTTTGAAGAATGTGTAGAATGAGGAAAACACTGCTGAGATGGTATTAATTAAATTGGAGTTCAGGAGAGAGACGGGTCATCTCTTTACAGGGGCAGTTGAAGCTATAGAAGTGGATGGGAGGGAATTCCCTGGCAGTCCAGTGGTTAGGACTCTCTACTCCCACTGCCAAGGCCCAGGTTCAGTGCCTGGTCAGGGAACTAAGATCTCACAAGCTGCAGAGTGGGACCAAAAAGAAAAGAAGTGGATGGGAAATCTCAGACTTCATAGAATAAGGAAAGAGAAAGAGATTGGAAGAAGAAACCACGGACAGCAGCAACATTTAAGGGGTGAAAAAGAAAAAGAGCCTGAAATAGTACACAGGAGACACACCAGCCAGAATACTATCCCAGAAGCCGACATGGAAGAGTGCTTTAAGGAGAAGTATTTGTCCATTATCCACAGATGAGGAGAGGCTGGGGGTGCTCACAGGCATGGCCAAAAGAACAACACCATTCCTTCTGCACTCCCAGGACACTCTCCGTTGATTGCTGGTAAGGAAAAGGCTCTACCTGCTGACTGGCAGGATTATGGGCACTGACAAGAATGATAGTCTCTATTCATCAACCTTATCATTACAGGCCCACAGCACTGTACAAACCAATCACAAATTTCACCTAGTAAAACTAATTGCATATTTAACGTGGGGAGAATAATTTTCTCCCACCTCCACAAGGCTGAAGTCATAATTAGCTTTCTCCCTCCAAAGGTGATTTAGAAAGAGTGTGATGAACAGTGTATGAATCAGGAGGATGCAAGCTGAGAGCAACCTAGGAAAAATGTGTGGGTCTATTTCTGGGCTCTGTGTTCTGCTGTGTTCGTTTTTGTCAGAACCACACTGTCCTGATTAATATAGCTTTATAATACATTTTGGAATCAGGTAGTATTAGTCCTCCAAATTTGTTCTTATGCAAAATTGTTTTGCCTATTTTAGGTCCTTTGTATTGCCACATGAATTTTAGAATTGGTTTGTTATTCTTCAGAAAGCCTGCTGAGATTTTGACAGCAGTCACACCGAATCTGTGGATCTATCTGGAGAGAATTGATATCCTAACAATACTGAGTCTTAAAACCCAGATACACATCCCTGCATTTGTTCAGGCCTCGTTTAATTTCTCTCAGTGATGTTTTGTTGGTTTTGGTGTAATTGTTAGAGTTTTTAATATTGCTTATCACTTGCATGTGAAATGTTATCTCATATAGGTTTTAGTGGAAGTCCCTGATGCTGGGATCAAGCATCTTTTGAGTGATTATTGGTCCTTCAGGTTTCCTCTTCCCTGGATTGCTTTCATGTTGACCCTACATAATACTTAGCAAGAATATCTCCATTTGGGTATTTTTAGGGTCTCCTGTTTTTCAACTATTTTTTTGTTTTTATTGATTGTTTAATTTTTTTGTTGTTGTTTAGCTCTCAATTCTGATATAGTAATTTAGGCTTAGGTGCAAATACCTCTTTACATCTTTTCATCGCTTATTAATTTTATCCTCTCCTACTTTCTGCCAGTTCAGTCTTTCTCCTGTGTCCTAGATGTTCTAGCTCAGATAACTTTTGAGAACTCTGATTTGAAAGCAAAGCAGGAGGTCACTTCACTTGTCAGTGTCCCTTGGGCGATGCCTACTTTATCTCTTTGCTCAGCTAATCTGTTCATTCCTCATGGTTCACTGCTCTGGACATTCTGCAAGTCTGTTGCAACCGAGGACATTAAAAGACAGAGACAATTGTGTGTCGCTGGGCAGAACTTGGGTAGCCTGGGGTTCTCACCTTTGAGGCAACAGGCACCTTGGCAGCTTGCTCAGCGACTCTGGGTGGTGATTATTGGAAGGCACAAGAGCCTCAGTCATTGTTCTGTAAACTTGCCTTTAGCAGCGGAAGGGATCTGCCCATACTAATTAGTCAAGAAAAATGTGTTGATTGATTTTTTAAATTTATTTTTTAATTGAAGGATAATTGCTTTACAGAACTGTAAATTGCCAAACATTGATTGATTGATTTTGATTTAAAAGTTTGGTTTCCGTAGGCTATAAAAGAGGCATTCTGTGATTTCTAAATCAGTGCTACCTGGATCTGGTGGTGTCTTACAGAATATTCTTTATATGAATTACGGCTTATAAATCGGTTAATTTTGCTTTTCACTACCTCAAACATTTGTTGAGCACTTACTGTGTGCTGAGCAGTGTGTCAGGGACCTGCATTATCAGGATGAAGACAGGATGGTCCTTCTAGCTTACAGATGCCAGAATGTAGGCAGAAATTAACTCCAGTGCTTTCTCAGAGGAAGAAATGGGAAGGTAAAGGCAGGAGTAGCGCCATTCTAAGACACAAAAAGTAAGGCGTTTTTACTTATAGAAACTTGGTCAGAAAGAATAGCCCTAGGGAATCAGATGAATACCTGCAACATGTGGTTTTTGGACAACTGGACTGTTAGACCAAAAAAGAGACATTGAAAGAAGCTGGCAGTCAGATTTCTGTGCTTCCAGACACTTGCTCACACTCTTTTCTTCCTAGAACGTTTTCTAGGACCCTTTCCATTTGGCCAGGTCCCATTCCTCCCTAAGGACTCATCTTAGATTTTATTTGCTTTGGGAAGGCTTTCCTGCTTGCTTCCCACCTCAGCCAGGGGACTCTCTTATGTGCTTTCATGCACCCTACCATACGCTCTCCCTGTTCCGTTCACCACAGTCCATCAAAGGTGCCTCTTATTGTGTGTCTCCTCCCAGCAGACCACAGACACGTCTTGCTCACCGTATTGTACCGTGTTGTGCCTGGCACTGCATAAGGCCTGCCTCAGGCGCTCATTAAATGTCTGATGGGGACATGAATAAACAGTGAACTATGTGATGAGTAATTGAATGATGATGAACAGATGAAGGGTGGTGAGGGGGAGTGTTTAGCCCAAAGAAAGAAAAAGACTAAAGATAAGAATAAGGCTGAGGGGACTGAAACTGGAGGGACAGATACTATTAGGGAGCATCAGTAAGTGGAGGAGGGTCTTGTTTTCTTTTTGCTTCTGATTGGTATTGGTCCCCGTCTCCTCCACAGTCCAGGTTAAAGACTTGGCGAGAGTTAGCAAAAACTGATTATGTGTGCTGTTGCCGCTGCTGCTGCTAAGTCGCTTCCGTCGTGTCCGACTCTGTGCATCCCCATAGACGGCAGCCCACCAGGCTCCCCCGTCCCTGGGATTCTCCAAGCAAGAACATTGGAGTGGGTTGCCATGTCCTTCTCCAATACATGAAAGTGAAAAGTGAAAGTAAAGTCGTTCAGTCGTGTCCGACTCTTAGCGACCCCATGGACTGCAGCCTACCAGGCTCCTCCGTCCATGGGATTTTCCAGGCAAGGGTACTGGAGTGGGTTGCCATTGCCTTCTCCGATATAAATCAAATATTCTTGAGTTAGGAAAAGACAAAGCCGATTATGTGCCTGGTTGTGTTCTACATGTCCTGGGAATTACGGTCTCTCCTGGAGAGTGGGCTGGTGCCTTCTGTCGTTGTCTAAATGAAGGGACTACTGGAAGAGACAGGATTAAAACATAGAGCTCCTCTCTAGATCTACTTGCTCTATTAAGCAGCACCTTTTAGAAAATGGTTGTTCAAATGGCTATAAATCAAACTCAGCCGAGAGATGACTGTCTATCTTGGTGACATGCTTTGTTCAAAGCCTGATTCACCATAGCTATGACCTTTCTCTGGCTGAGCTGTGGAGGGACTTCCAAAAAAAAGTTAATTTGATATGTTTCAACAGGATCCTGATATACTGAAACAGTAGGCTAACGTCCACGTAAAGAAGTGTACTAGGCATAATAAGCCCCATGTTTAGTTCTAGCAATTAATTGCACAAATCGAAGATTGGGAATGTCTGGCTTAGTAAAGGAGTGCTTGAAATGGGGTTCTAGATACCCACAAATTGAACAATGTGAGTTCCTCTAAAACCAAATACGGGTTTAGGGTGTTTTTAAGGGAACTATAGTGTTCAGATCAAGATTTGATAGCTTTACTGTATTAGAAAGCTGTTAATATTCTTGGAGTATCATGTTCAGTATGATCTTCTTAGTTAAAGAACATGAGCAAACTAGAAAATAACATGGGATATTTTCACCAAGACCTAGAAATAAGTCATGTGAAGATCCAGTTACAAGAATTAGGTATTCAGCCTGGGGAAGGGAAGACATGCTATAGTATAGTATCTGAAGGGTAATCTTAAGAAGCCTGAGTAGAGGATATTTCCATTCCTTTAGAAGCAGTACTAGGATCAGTGGATAGAACTTAAGGCATTTCTTCTCATTGTCAAGAACTTGCCACAGTCAGCACTGTTCAGAGATGCAGGGGACTAGTGTGTGAGGTGATGATTTCCCTGTCTTCCAGGAGCGACTGGAAAGCACCCTGAGAGCCGAGCTGTACAGTCGTGCAGGCTGGTTAGTGCACAGGGCAGCTGGGCAAGGGGCAACTAAGGCTGGCATCCAGCCAGTGTCGCAGTGGTTACATCATGTGTCCTGGCCTTGGTCTCCTAGAGGAAGAGGCACCTTTATATAGTTCACCAAAAGGTACTCCACACCTAGCAGATGCAGAAAGATTTTCTCATCAGGTAAGAGAACATATAACTCCCTGATAACTTTTACCATTCAAGAAGAAAAAGTTAAACAAACAAACAAAAAAAAAGCAAATAGATTTCATTTAACCCCAAAGTGCATAATTTAATTATACTTTTCAAATGTTGATGCATTCGAAGGCCTCCTTGACTCTCTCCCCATGAGCATCTGTGCTGAGCTGCGCAGGAGGGGATTAGAAGGATGGAGCTGGATGGTTGGCTATGCTTAGTAAGTGCTCCCAATAACAAGGTGTGAGCTCTGCTATGTTTGAGGCATACCCAGTGCCAGGTCATATCTTTCTTTGGAGATGAAGCACCATTCAAATGTTCCCTGCTAAAAATTCTTATATTTAAGTGTAAACTTTTAAAAGCAAGATATAAAATTGTACATATAGTATCACTTCAACTCTGTTGCATAGAAATTTTCTTGAACCAAAACAACAAAATAGTAACAGAGATCTACTCTCTGCAGGATGGAATAATGGGTGAGATTTATGTATTTTGTAAACGGAAAACAAGTACTTTAAAACAATCTTTCTTTCACTTTGAAAACTATACATTGAAACATTTCATTTCACCCTGTGTCTCCACATATGATATTAAAAAAAAAATGTTCTTCTCTTTTTCAACTTCCCATGACCCAAACTTGTCTGTTATACTGAGTTGGTGGACTGGGTTGGTTGGAATGTCTAGACTGATTGTTGAATTATAGTTAAATTATCTCACTAGCACATCAGAATTTGATTTTGGTTTCACCCGCCCACCCTGTCAGAAGATTACTCACCAATGAGATTCACACCTTCTACATTCTCATTTCTTTGATTGCATTACTACCGCGTACTACCAAAACAAAGTGCAATTAAAATCTTTGAGAGAAAAAGACACCTCATCGGCTGAGGAAATGCTCCTGAAAATGAGCTTCAGAAACAGACGGGGTAAATGGTGCATCCAAGAAGAGTGAGTTCCCCTAGATACCATACATGTTGAAGCAGGAGAAGGCGTAAGCTGAAAACAAACATCCGATGCAGTGCTTTTGACTCCTAAGCTGTGTTCCGTCTCCAGTCCAACGCTGGAAGAGGAGCATTTCAAAGACAAAGAAAAGAAGCATGAAGCAGTTTAGCGAGAGTGACTTGTCAGAAGTGCTGGCAGCCCGTAGGCCATGAGCATCAGGCCAGCGACCCGGGTTGTCTGTTATGTTTCTGGGAATAGAGGTTTATCTTAAATCTCCACCTAGTTCCCATTTGAATTTTAGAACTCTCTTTATCTAGTTCATTAATCACGTTACAATGGAGTAATTGTAGAAAATTAAGCATAGAATCCAATTTCCCCCTTTTTTCTTACCCTCCCTTTTATGATTTGCATTTTGTCAAATGCAGTCTGTGTCTCAGTCAGGACCCGCTTGTGACTTTGTGTGTGTGCAGCAGTCTGCTTTGACTTCATTCTTGTGTGTGATCCAGGGGCCTCGCCGGCTACAGGGCTTGTTCCAGTGGCTGACACACTACCAGGACAGAGACTTGCCACAAGTTCCCACTGACTGGCACTGAAAAAGGACCCTCACTGTGGGGAAGGGACAGAAAAACTGGCAATAATTAAAGCCAGTTGGCAGGTTTCATGATGAAAGGCCCCATCTGAGAGAGGAGGTAGTCCTATTAGAAAGCAGAAGAAATGAAATTACATTGCTCCAACAAAAGCATATCTATAACGATTATAGCTCTTACCTCCAGAAAATCTTAGCAGAGAGTGTTAGTGTCATTCATCTTTTCGTAACCAGGAAAACATCCAGTTAACTAGTCTAGGCCCTTCCTACTCCCGTAGTCACAGGCTTATCAGTGGCATATGTTCTATCTGGAAAGTCTTATGGATTTGGTTATAGGCCACATACAATCCTCTCAATCCTAGTTATAGTTATGTATTGGCTAAGACATTTGAAATGAGCCCCTTTAAAGAAGACCTTTCAGTGATTTTGAATATACGAGACAATTTGTATTTGTAGATTGCAATCAAAAGATTGCAGTATGTATTTGTAGAAATCCCACTACCGTCGCTGAGGGTCGGACACAACTGAGTGACTTCACTTTCACTTTTCACTTTCATGCATTGGAGAAGGAAATGGCACCCCACTCCAGTGTTCTTGCCTGGAGAATCCCAGGGACAGGGGAACCTGGTGGGCTGCCGTCTATGGGGTCGCACAGAGTCGGACACGACTGAAGCAACTTAGCAGTAGCAGTACTTGATATGGAGAAATGCCACCTAGGGGGAAGGACCATATCTGTCTTGTTCTTTATCTGCATCCTCAGAATCTCATACAGAACCTGGGCACAGTAGATGTGGATCAAATGAATGAATCTGCAAGGCTATCAAATTCCAAATAAAGAATCAAAGCAATTTAAACCTCTTTTTTGGGGTGTCTTTAACAAAGTATATCCTTCCCTCTAAATCTGTATTAAGGCCTCTGGATAAAATTGATCAGTTCTTATTCACCCACAGTCCTGTTGCACCCCTGGTAGCATAAAGTAATGTTACTTTAGGTACCAATTCAGAATAAAAAGACAACTAACAGGATTTGGGATGAAAGCAAAGATTTTTCAGTATTGTTCAGTTATTAACTTTAAAATTCTAAATAGAATTTTTCCTGAGCAATGTAAGAATAAATGATTATGAAGTTATTATGCCCTCAGCAAAGGAAATCTTTTTGCAATTTTAGGAAAAACTTGTTAAACATAGAAATATATTTTTCCCTCAGAGTACAGAAAGAAAAACAGCTTCCTTTAGTCCCTAAAATTACCCTGCATCTTCCATATCCATTCACAGTAGAATAATGTGGATGGATCCAAGGCATTCTGTTAAAACCGCCTTTAGGAAAGCTGTAAGCACTTTATGTATAGTAAATGGATTGTCATCATTCCAGCTTGGAATGAGAAACATACAGAGTAGAATGGGAGTCAGGAGAACAAAAGAAATATATTTCATCTACCAGAGGCTTGAAAAAAATGAAATTCCCAGGAAATTCTTCTGAGAAAGGGGTCAATTGCTTTGCTCCTCACTTTCTCACATCTCGGTAAGAAAAGTGCTCTGCAAGACAGCATACGTCCTCCTCAGTTTTTCAATTAAAGATAGAAAATATTCCATTGTAAGGAATACAACCAATTTTGAGTTCTTCCTTAAAACATCAGCTGGGCCTTAAACGTAAAAGAATCACAATGTGATTTGAAGGATTTGCTGCAAATAATCTGGAATGGGAGACTGCAGATGAGACCAGAATGGTTGTGAGTTTATTATTGATGAAGCTGGGTGATATGCATATAGGAGTTCATTGTACTAGTCTCTCTACTTTTGTATATATTTGAAATTTTCCATTAAAAAACCTAAACATTAATCCTCCAAAATAAAAAAGAATTTTTGAGATTAGCATGGTAAATAGCAGATGGAACATGGAATCAGAAGCCCAATACTTCTTATGCAGGTGTCAGCCCCAAAGTGTATCAATACTAACAGTGTGACCTTGGGTTTGTTACTTCAGGTCTCCAAACCATGGTTTCAACATCTGAAAAACTTACCTAGCTCGTGGGGTGTCATAAGGATAAATGAATGAATATTTCTAAAAATACTATGTAACTTGCAAATTTATCCAAAACTGTAAAGTTAAATAATTCTTAATAGAACTATAAACCCATCCAAAGTTATTTGTGCATTACTTTCCCCAAATTTAGATTTAATTAAACTAGTTCCATCTAGAACCAAGCTCAAGGTTTTCTATATCTAGAGCAGCAGAACAAAATTGAAATCTCTTCTTCTTTCCCTCTGTTTCTATCAGAGATCTGAACTGTTG
The DNA here is from genome assembly GCF_019923935.1 of Bubalus bubalis. Classification (NCBI taxonomy): domain Eukaryota; kingdom Metazoa; phylum Chordata; class Mammalia; order Artiodactyla; family Bovidae; genus Bubalus; species Bubalus bubalis. Next base: position 14,726,303 of record NC_059176.1, read on the forward strand.
TTCTGCATGCATTCCTGCTAAGTCGCTTCAGTCGTGTCCGACTCTTTGTGACGCTATGGACCATAGCCCACCAGGCTCCTCTATCAGTGGGATTCTCCAGGCAAGAATAATGGAGTGGGGTGCCACGCCCTCCTTCAAGGGATCTTCCTGACCCAGGGATCCAACCTGCGTCTCTTAAATCGCCTGCATTGGCAAGCAGGTTCTTTACCACTCCCACCCCCTGGGAAGCCCCTGAGTTGTTGTTCTAGTCAACTCCTAACTGATCTTCCTGCTTTCCTTCTGCCCCTCTGCAGTCTTCCTGAGACCTACTGGCAGAAAGGTCCTCCTAGAACACCACTTAGATCATGTGCTTTCCTTGCTCAGAAACATTCCTGGATCCCCACAGGCCCTTAGGATTAAATCCAGTTTACCTAACCACCCTCTCAAAGTTTCCAACATTTGGATTCTAACTTCCCTTTCCAGCTGCCTCACATTGCTCATGTCCTCTTAACCTTCAGCTCCAAGCAACAGGCTTTCTCTGTGGTACTTTTGTTCCTCATTTCTCTTCTTGGAATGCAGTACCCTTTTCCTCACTGTTGGCCCAGATTTTTTTTTCCTTTGGATGCATTAATCTTCTCTTTATTTTCTTTATAATTAAATTTATTTATTTTTAATTGAAGGATAATTGCTTTACAGTATTGGGTTGGTTTCTGCCAAACATCAACATGAATCAGCCATAGGTTTACCTATGTCCCCTCCCTCTTAAACCTCCCTCCCACCTTCCTCCCCATCCCACCCCTGTAGATTGTTGCAGAGCCCTGGTTGAGTTACCTGAATCATACAGCAAACTCCCATTGGCTATCTGTTTTACAAATGGTAATGTATATGTTTCCATGTTACTCTCTCCATACATCCCACCCTCTCCTTCCTCCCCAGCCTACCGTGTCTGTAAGTCTGTTCTCTATGTCTGCATCTCCATTGCTGCCCTGCAAATAAGTTCATCAGAACCATCTTTCTATATTCCATATATATGCATTGCTGCTAAGTCACTTCAGTCGTGTCCAACTCTGTGTGACCCCATAGACGGCAGCCCACCAGGCTCCCCCGTCCCTGGGATTCTCCAGGCAAGAACACTGGAGTGGGCTGCCATTTCCTTCTCCAGTATACACATTAGTATATGATATTTGTTTTTCTTTTTCTGATTTACTTCACTCTGTATAACAGGCTTTAGGTTCATCCACCTCATTAGAGCTGACTTAAATGCATTCCTTTTTATGGTTGAATAATATTCCATTGTATATGTGTACCACAGCTTCTTTATCCATTCATCTGTCAGTGGACACCTAGGTTGCTTCCATGTCCTAGCTGTTATAAATAGTGCTGCAATGAACATTGAGGTATATGTGTCTTTTATTTTGGTGTCCTCAAGGTATATGCCTAGTAGTGGAATTGCTGGGGTTACATGGTGGTTTTAGTCCTAGTTTTTTAAGAAATCTCCATACTGTCTTCCAGATAGGTATATCAATTTACATTCCCACCAACAGTGCAAGGGAGTTCCCTTTTCTCCACACCCTCTCCAGCATTTATTGTTTGTAGATTTTTTGATGACGGCCATTCTGACTGGTGATATTTCATTGTAGTTTTGATTTGCATTTCTCTAATAATGAGTGATGTTGAGCATCTTTTCATGTGTTTATTAGCCGTCTATATGTCTTCTTTGGAGAAATGTCTGGTCAAGTCTTTTGTCCATTTTTTTATTGGGTTGTTTGTTTTTCTGGTATTGAGTTGTATGAGCTGCTTGTATATTTTTGAAATTATTCCTTTGTCAGTTGTTTCATTTGCTATTATTTTCTCCCATCTTTTCATCTTGTTTATAGTTTCCTTTGCTGTGCAGAAGCTTTTAAGTTTAATTAGGTCCCTCTTGCTTTTGTTTTTATTTCCATTACTCTAGGAGGTGGGTCATAGGAGATCTTGCTGTGATTTATGTTGTAGACTGTTTTGCCTATGTTTTCCTCCAAAAGTTTTATAGTTTCTGGTCTTAAATTTAGGTCTTTAATCCATTTTGAGTTTATGTTTGTATATTCTGCCCAGATTTTATCAATTCCTAAGGGTCAGCCTAAATCCTTCCTCCTCCAGGAAGTCTTCCTAAACCTTTTGAGACCATATGATGTCTCCTTTTTCACAGTCTTAAATATGTTTGCTTTGGCAATTAATTCTGTATTGTTTCATGATATCACTTTCATTGTTACATTAAATAGTTATACCTACTGTTATTTAACTTTCTTCCTAGCCTGTTGAGTTAGATTACAAACTCGTAGAAGGCAAGAATTAAGACTTTTGTGTCTGCGTCAAGACCCTGTGCTTTGCATATAGCAGGTACTTTGATTAACAGTTTTAATTATCACTTGAACTGAAGTAGAACTGTATAGTCCCTGGTGTGACCAGTAGTTAGCGTATTAATACTGCCCTCATTTGTATTTTTTTGGATCTTAAAAATGACCTCAATTTTAAAAAAATTTTGTGTGCTACCTTATAGAGTAGAGTTGTAGGGGAAAGCTCAGTCTTACATGTTCCACAGATCTAAATTCAAATCCCAACCTAGACACACTAGCTATGTGAAATCCTGGCAACTTACAAGGCCTTTTTATTCCTTATCTTCCTCAGTCATAAAGTGGAAACAATAGCAATACTTGCTTTGCACAGTTGAGCACAGTAGGTGTACAGTGCCTGGCCAATAAAAGACAGATAATCTTAGTGCACATCGTATGGTTTTGATAGATTGTCAAAGTGAAAGATCATGGTTGTATCTAACTCTTGTGGGTTAGGATGCAGCAAATATAGAACAGAGTCAGAAAAAGCCTCCACCCACTTCTCCAAACCTTGCCTCCATGCTCTCTGTTTGCACTTATGCATCCTCAGCCCTAAGGATTATGGGCTAAATATAGCTGGAATCCCTAATTGTCAATTTAAAAAGTCTTAGGTCCCCAGACCATTTTTCATCCCATTCTGTAGCAGGTGAGTTCCCTTAGTGCTTATTTGGAGGCACCCCCTCAACCCAAACCATAGCTCAGTTATACCCTCTTTTTTTGCTTGCTCTTTTATTTCGTAGCAACCATAATCGTACTTAGTTTTCATGCATTTTTCTACCTGCAGTTATATTAGGTTTGCCAGCTCTCAGTCTGAACCATGGGCTGTAAATCATCATGTTTTCATTTATTTAGTGATCCAGGGTTGCCTCTTCTAGACAAGACCCGCAACAATGATATAGACAGTCTTCAGCCATAAAGCACAATATTGTCTATACTTGTGGATATAAAACTAACAGAATACAAGGTCAAAAGAGAATTATCATAATCTGAAATTGGCCACGCTCTCTCCTTTGAGAGCATGCTTCTGGATACGTGCTTGCTTACACATATGAAAAAGCGTCAGTTCGTGGAAAAGGCCAAAATCAAATATGCCATAATTGAAAAACCTTGTTAATATCAGGATTGTTATGGGAATTTTTAAAAACATTTAATACTATATTATTTTTCATGCTTGAAAACAAACCAAAAAAAAAAAAGTTCTGGAAAAATGGCCATAGACACATTAGTTAATCAAAGAAATGAACAGGGGAAATCGAATCATAAGAGGATCATGTTATGATATATAAGGACTTTTGATTGTTGAGTCCTACCCATTGTGTGGAGTGCATTTCTGAGATGGATCCCTTGTGGCTAATCTATTTAAAATTGATCTATAACCAGCAAGTGGTCATCTTATTTAATCTGTGGTTATAACAGAAGTTGCATTCACAAATGCTTTTAAAAGGGCAGTTTTAAAAATAGGTTATATTTTTGTCAGATACAAGATTAGTCTTCAATTTGTCCACTTTGGCTACTCAGTCTTGAGTCATAAAAAGGGACTCAAATTCTAAGTTATATTTGTTTTTCTACTGCTCATTATCACTGATCATTTTTTACTCATCTTTTATTGATTGTAAAACAGACCAAAGGAAAACTGTTGGTTTCCATTATATGGACCTCATTTTTTAAGAATAATAATCTTATTGGAGAACTTTAGTGAGTGTGGATAGAAATAACTTGCTCTTTCATTAGTACCAAGCAATGGGTCTTACCAACTAGAACCCATTAAAAGAGAAGAGAAATATTGAACTTAAGTCCATTCACTGTATTTTGCTGGTCTTTTAACAAGCAAAAAGGTCCAGAAAAAAATTTTAGAGGATTGCCAGGAATCTCAACACACAATATTACTATCAGTGAGGTCCCCTTGGAACCCGAAAGGCAGCCATATGTCTATGGATCTAAACACACCCCCAGAATGATGGAGCATTAGTCCTGGTAGGGACTTTGGTCATCGTCTGGTTTAGAGACATAAACTAGTTGGTGTCCTAACCAGAGTTAAGAACCCTTGGGTCTCCTATCCCAGTTCACCCTGCATTCATCCCACTGCTCTATTTGCAAAGCTTTCCGTATCAACAATTAAATAAGTCCATTGCAATTATTTTCAGGCACTTATGGCAGTTTTGCTAACACTACCTCAGTATCAATCGATTTCTTTGGAACTGCCAGGACTGTATTTGGTTTATTTTTAAAGCCAAGCAGTTTTTTAAACCTTAAAATACTTCGTTTTCAAAACCTAAAATGCTCTTTATTTAGTCCATGATGAATATTTGAATAGTGTTAAATTTATCATCCTGGCAGTACTCACATTGTACTTGTCATCAATTGTGACTCATCAAAGAATGTTTTGATGTTGAGTCCTTGGCTAACAGATGGCTCCGTTGAGAGGAACTGAGGTAGTGAGCTATAAGGTCCAAGGAGAGAGACTTCTTACATAATTAGTCACTAGAAGTTGTTTGAATTGGTAAGAAAGCAGTCTTCTGTGATGGTGGGGAGTGGGCTTTGTACTAGGATAAAGGCTTCGTCATGTCCTCTCTGTTCAGAGAATGGATGGAGGGGTCGACGGCAGGGTTGCCGGTATGCCCCGTGTGACTTGGATTAACATGAGTGGCCAGCAGAGAGACGCAAAGTCCAGCCCTGGGGTGTTCTGTGTCTACTGAGCCTGTCATCCTGCAAATCCTTGGTCACAGAGACCACCACGCAGGAAAGAACAGGCCCTCGAGCAACAGTGTTGTCAATAAGAACTCGGTAACAGAGTGTGAACCGACAAAACCTGCTTTTAAAAAGCGTCACGTCAGAGGCAACAGAAACGTGCAAAACCTATGCCCTTCTTCCTCTCTCTTTCACCTTTTCCTTTTTTTTTCCTTCCAAGATTACTTTTCCTTACCTTTGTACTTCGGTACATCAATGGTACTCAAGCATGAGCAGCACTCAGCACATTATTCAGCATCTGTGTACCAGCCTGTATTAACATGAGTCTGGCTGATTGAATATCCCTCTAATAGTCTGAATCTAGTGTCTGCACAAGTGAGTCATTCTTTGGAGTGAAGTGGCTTCTTTAATTTATGTAGAAAAAGAGGAACATACATTGTATCATAAATGGAATGACGAAAAATCTGATAAAAATTTCAAATCCTCTTAGACATATTCTAGAAATGATCATATCTATTCTAGAATATTCTAGACTCATCATATTCTAGAATATTTTCTATTCTAGAAATAGCCTTAGTTTCTTCATCTATAAAATAGGATAATAATATATACCCCGTGGAGTTACACAAGAATTAAGCACAGTGTCTCGCTCACAGTAAGGATTCAGTAAATCTTTCCTGTGTTTAGAAAGAAAAGTAAACTAAGTAAGTAGGTGGTGATGTCTACTTGCTTGCTAACACAGGAAACACGGGGAAAATGATAAGGAATCAAGGCAGACTGGTAGTGGTATTAATAATCAGTGCGAAGAGGCTATTTTAAAAGGATGTTTGGCAAGAACGTGGCATTCAGCATCAGGTGGTCATGCTGTGACTGTACATCACTGGAGTGTTAGTTCGGTTTGAAGCTACAAGCCTTTAAAGCCCTGAGAGAACTAAATCAAGTTATACAAATGCCTGCATGGCTTCTGGAAGGTCCATAAGGAACAGTGGAGAGAATCAAAGATTTGACATAGAAATCCTGGATGTGAACCTCTGCTCGGCACTTAAGGTGGCCCAGGGGTAATTTGGATTCCTACAATGCAGGAAATGTGGGTTCAGTCCCTAAGTTGGGAAGCTCCTCTGGAGAAGGAAATGGCAACCCACTCCAGTATTCTTGCCTAGGAAATCCCACGGACAGAGGAGCCTGGTGGGCTACAGTCCATGGGGTCACAAAAGAATCAGACATGACTCACCAGCTAAACAACAACAGCAAACTAGAAATTATCACAAATGCTTTAATAGGCAACACACAATCTCACTTAATTTTCATATCTATAAAGATTAAGGATAATTTTAAAAATCTCTGATAATTTCTATAAATATGCACTTTGTAAATTGCAAAGCACTATATGAATCACTTTTTAAGGAGATAATAGGGGAAGATATTTACTCCCCCCCAAAAAAGGCTGACTAAACTCCTTCCTGATATTACAGGTAAAAGAACAGATAAGGAGTAGATGATGGTAATTCTTGTTTTCATAGAGGGGAGAGTTGAAAGAAATGAATTGATAATAGTATAGTCAGTATTGAAGATACAAAAGAGAAAAGGCCTAAATATAAAGTTATACAAACAGTGGACAGCGATTAATGAGTTTTGCTTGTACCTCTCCTAAAATTCATAGATTCATAATTTCCAGCCTTTGGGGAAGGAGACAAACACACACAAGTAAAGTGCTATGTAGCATCTTTAACAAATGAAAATGACTTCAAATTCATTTTATTTGATGCTTTGGAAAGTTGCCAAGTTCAGGTTCAGAGACCATAAGATAGGCAATTACATTTGGGAATGTTTTAGTTGACATGTGACCCAGGAATGGCATCATAGATTGAATGGCTTCTTGAGATTCCTTCGTTTGATCTATTTTTCTTAGTTGAGCAGATGTTTCTAAGTAACTGAGATGCTGAAAACTTTGGAGCAGAAAATGTCATCTCACATCATGTGTATTTTAATTGGTTTGATTTCATTTAATTTTTTTTTTTTTTACACAAAACAGCTGAATTTAAAAGAACTAAAAATGAGGAGGAAAATTCTGATTTCCCTTCTGATGAGCTCTTTGTACAAGAGCTGATTCAGTCCCTTCAAGTATTAAGGGGAAAAAAATATGTCTGGATTAAAACATTAAAAATAGAAACAAATTCCAAAACTTAAGTCTCTTGAGTTATTTGACATTTGAAGTAATTTCCCCAAAGTAATTTCCTTTGTAAAGGTTTATAAATTTATGAGAGAAAATACCTTACCCTAGCTAGAGATTATTGTGTCAAATGAGAATAAACAGGGATTAGAGAAAACCAAGCATTAGTTTGGAAATAGATCTGCCCTAAGTGTGATGGGATCATATTCAAATTATTAAGTGAAATAGTGTGTGCTATCCTTTCTTCTTATCTAAAACTTGAATGAGTGTAGCTGTGAGTGACTTTCTGAAGACTTGTTGTTTGCATGTCCCAGCTACTTTTCCTTGTATCTTTGGTTTCTTTGTCGAGAACTTCCCCCCAAAATACATGAACTCCAAATGAACCCCAAGTTATCCATCTGAAATTCTGAAAACATTTGGATTCTCTCATATATCCAAGACCTCAGGAAAACAGTCTTTGAAGCTGCCACCTTATTCTTGGTTATAACCAGAGTAGATACAGCCCATTGGAAAACAAGCAACATATAGAACAGAAAGATAATGTGTTCCTTTACTGGAAACAAATATATTTTCCCCAGAGATTGATTGCTTGCAAAATGTATTAAGAAGTTGTATGCTGAGCAAGACAAACCTCACTTAAGTTTCATGGTTTGCTGATCTACCCACAAAAACAGCCCCTTTTGCAAAGCAGGTTCCTTCAGCAATTTTTCCATATCACTCTATGTACATACATATGTATGTACATACGTACAAAAACAGAAATCAGACTTTCAGCCATTCACTGTAGAAAGCTCATAAGATCAACAGAAAATCCCTCATGATAACTGAATCTCCACTGGCTTTCTCTGCTTGGTCAAATGCTTAGCATTTTTGGTTTGAGATGATAACTTTATTTTAAGCCTGAGAGAGTAGTTGACTTGCCCTTGATCTAATGATACTGAGCAGCTGCCAAAGCCTGTTTTATATCCACGGGAGAAGACTGTCCCCTGAGAGGGGACATATAACCATGCACGTCTCTTTCAAGATGTCTCTTTGGGTACCATGTCAAGAAGTGACTTTCCAAGAGGAGGGAAGGATCTGTGTTTGGCTTTTTTTTATTATGCCTCTGTGCACAAAGGAGAGACCGTGTTAAAAATTTGAGATTTTAAGAAAATTCTTATTACTTAATTTGCATTTACAGTGCACCTAAAGCTTGGGATAAAATTTTGGATTTTTCTTATTTTTAAGCAAAATATACCAAAGACAAATAAGTGGATTCTCATATACAATAAAATGACATTTTTTCCCTCCTAAGTTCCAGAATCAACAGGGACATGATTTGCAGCAGGAGATGCAGGAGGAGGAGACATAGTCTCCTTGCTGCTGCTGCTGCTGCTAAGTCGCTTCAATTGTGTCCGACTCTGTGCGACCCCATAGACGGCAGCCCACCAGGCTCCCCCGTCCCTGGGATTCTCCAGGCAAGAACACTGGAGTGGGGTGCCATTTCCTTCTCCAATGCATGAAACTGAAAAGTGAAAGTAAAGCCGCTCAGTTGTGTCCGACTCGCAGCGACCCCATGGACTGCAGCCCACCAGGCTCCTCCGTCCATGGGATTTGCCAGGCAAGAGTACTGGAGTGCGTTGCCATTGTCCCCTTAGCTGATAACAATTATAGCTTCAATTTTCTGGTGATTTCTCATGTAAAATGCTTAGCAAGCTACCTAACACATATAAGATTCTCAATAAATATCTGTTAAATGAATGAGTGCTAGGTGCTATGCTAAGTATTTTATATCATTTGTCACATTTAATTTCACATGAAGATGCATATATATCTTCATGATAAACATAAAAGACACTGAAACTTCATTTAAACAATTTACCCACTGTCACACAGCAACTGAGCATGGCAGCCAGGATTCCACACTAATATGACTCCAAAACCTATACTTAATCACATCTACCTACCTACCTACACGCACGCATACACACACACACACACACAGTGTCTGAGTTCACTATCTTTTCAGATTGTCATGTTTTAGACTGTCTTATTGCCTTTCCTGTACTCTCCTTGTCAGATTTACTCAACACTATTTTATATGCATTTAATCTCATTTCAAGACATTCCTTAAACCAGACCCTGTTTTACAAGAAACTCCTCCCTTATTCTGGGAATTGTTCTTCCCGTTATTTGTGGAGCATCTTAAATTGTATTATCCCAGAAAGTCTTTGTTGAGTATTCTGTGTTTTCCCTGAGCCTACAACATACTGAACTGTTACTATTAGTCGCTCAGTCGTGTCCGACTCGTTGTGACCCCATGATCTGTAGCCTGCCAGGCCCCTCTGACAATGGGATTTCCCAGGCAAGAATACTGGAGCGGGTTGCCCTTTCCTTCTCCAAGGGATCTTCCAGACCCAGGGATTGAACCCGGGTCTCCTGCATTGCACGCAGATTCTTTACTGTCTGAGCCACCAGGGAAGCCCTACAACATACACAACTCCTTTTTCATTTATGCATTATTTCAATATTTATTATCCCCCCTCTGCATTCACTGACCTCCTGTTTTCATTTATCCAACATACTAAATTTATTGTTTCATAACTAGAAGGAACTTCAGCAATCATCTGATCCTGACTCCTGATCAGTTTGTCCAGCTTTGCTTCACCATGCCCCTGAGACAGGAGGACTCTACATCTGCTTATTTACTGCCATAGAGGTGAGCTCAGTGTGGTTGAGACTACCTGGGAGAATAGCAGGGGAATACTGAGAGAGGTTCCAGTGTAGATGAGATAAAATTAACCCATGTCTCTTGCACAGCATTCACGGAGTACCCACCATGGTCAGGGCATTACTTCCAGGCCTTAGGGTGGGCAAACAGTGAGTGGGACACAGTCCCCACCCCCAGGAACATAATTTAATGATTATTCCTTGTGGGGTAATGAGTCTACTGCATGAATGTCTGTCCAAAAAAAAAAAAAATACATGAGTTTAGAGACAAATGTTTTGAGCCTTTAAAGGAAGGAAATATGATTGACATTCGGAAGGAATTTAAAAAGACTTCATGAAGAAAGGTAAATTCATGTTAGGCCTAGCAGGATGGTAGGAACAGTCTTGTTAATGGGACCCTGCTAGACAAGCCTATTTCATCTAGCCAAGGGAAGGCGGATGTGGCCGGTGCCAAGCTCAATAGAAAAGAGGTGCTACAGGAATGCAAAGGAAAATGTCATCGTTGTTGTTCAGATATGGCAAGCCAGGATGAGTCACCTCCCCTTCCCCACACACATTGTCACCCAACGCATATTTTGGGATGGTGTCGGGGTGAGTAAAAAGCAGCACTGTGTACCTTTTGGAATCATTCTTTGGCCTACCCTTTAATATTACTCATCTTACTTTGGCCCCCAGATTCTCACTTCATCCTCTCACTCAGCCTCTGTGTTTGGGATAAGGAATCACATGGGGCAGCTGAATAGTTTGGGGTCTGTAAGGCAGCCATTGAGTCACTGTCTCCCACAGCGCTTGGGTAAGCCAGGGGCCATGCCGTTTGCGTTGATGATCTTGCTCATCTGCCTTGGGCTTCAGCCTCCAGCAGACCTCCGTCTCATCAGTGGATGGACGGAGGCGTCTCTGGCCCAGAAGAAGGTCCTGGATCACCGTCCGTGTGGTTCTGTGCCTGTCCCCATGACAGCACGGGAGCAGGAAGGGATAAGAAGTGCACAAGCTGAATAGCCCTCTTCCTGGTGATATTTAATTGAATCTGGGCACTAACCAGGCTTGGCTGAGGAGCTTCCTTCCCATCGCGAGCCGCTCAGCTCTGCCAGATTGCTTCTGTAATGATCATTCCACTGAGGTAGCCCAGAACTTTTCCAGAGAACGAGGATCAAGAAACCTGGGAACTGATTTCAATCATGTCACAAAGTTTAGAAAGTATTAGTTGCTCAGTTGTGTCTGATGGTTTGTGATCCCATGGACTGGAGCCTGCCAGGTTCCTCTGTCCATGGAATTCTCCAGACAAGAATACTAGAGTGGGTAGCCATTCCCTTCTCCATGGGATCTTCCTGGCCCAGGGATCAAACCCAGGTCTCCTGCATTGCAGGCGGATCCTTTACCACCTGAGCCCAAGTCACTTCATTTCTGTCAGTTACATTTTCTTCATTTATAAATTAGGAAGAATGCCCACCTTGCCAGTCACCATGAATTTTTTCATGAGACTGTAAAACCACATAATAGCTGAGAATGCCCTTTGAAAGGTTAAATATGTGCTGAATATTGCTATTACTGGAGTCTTACTGTTAACACACCTAAGTGCAAATAACACACCCATGCAGGTAACAAACGAAAGGCACAATGTGGAAACTTGCTAAGCTGTCTTTCTGTTTACACAGGAGTGTAAATTGTAACTAAGGTGTGAGGTTCTTGTTGTTGTTGGCAAGGAAAGTTGAAGATGAAATGGGAGGGAAATGGGTGTGAAGAGCAGGTGCGTAGGAAGCAAAGAAGGATCTACAAGGCTTATTGAGCAGCGTGGTCTGTGGTGTTAATGAGGGATGTCAGTCATAGAACAAAGAGTCTGCAGTGTAGACCAAAGGAGTAGAGGTTCTCCATTTGTGTTTCCCTGTTGCTCCCTGACCAAGCCTTTTCACTGCTGATCTTTAGGTTGTGGCATAGAAGTGGCACTTGCTTCCTAGGCGTGCTTGCCTCTGCCACCAAGGACTGGGTCTTACTTGGATGGGGGGCAGGGGCGATGCTACCAGAGAGAAGCCCAGAAAGCAGGAGCGAGGACTTTTGTAGGGAGTGGGGGTGCTTTGCTGGGTCTTTGTTTTGGTACAAGAGCTCTCTATTGCGGCACACGGGTTCTCTAGTTGCACCACAGCACATGGGATCTTAGTCCCCAGGCCAGGGATCGAACCTGTGTCCCCTGCATCAGAAGGCAGATTCTTAACTACTGGTCCACCAAGGAAGGCCCGGAGCAAGGGCTTTTAATGCAGCTGTCCCATCCCTTCTCCCTTACTCTACCTCGGCAGCGTCCGGAGTTGTGCTTCCCTAGGAATGCTCTGAGAATGCTTTAGCAGAAACCGAGACTGGGCTCTGCCTCATGGCCCAAAGCAGAACAGCAGTAGAGAAGAAAGTCATTCCTGAGACCACAGGACAGAGGCTCCGTGGAACTTCTCAGGGTCGAGCCCCTGGCTTCCAGGGTTCCCCAGCAGCGGCAGGCAGAGACCCATCTTCCTGATCTAGGTGACTTCCCAAGACCAGATTTAACATGCTTCTCAGCGGCCCTTTCTTTCTTCATTCTGCTTTCTGCTGACCTCCAGTTTTCCTCAAGGAGGCAAATAAACTATTTTTCAACTCCATCCACTTCTCCCGCTCACCCCCCTTCCCTGATGGATTGTCCAGGTCCCAGCTGCCTCCAGCAGCCTCCGACTGAGGTGCGCCCTGCCACATGTGTCCCTTTGACCATCCTGATGAAAGAGGACCCAGCTCAGAGGTTGCAGGCTCCCTTTATTTGCATAGAACATTTTCCTGAGGCATTTCAGGAAAGTGCAGTCCTCATTCCTGAAAGCTTTTCTGCAGTGCCGAAGCCTGGGTCACCAGGCGTCCCCTCTGCATGATGGCTGCCCTCCCAGACCATCCAAAATGCTCATTCCCTCCTTGCTGGCCGAGTGATATAGAGTCATTACATAAGTACCACTGTGACACTGGGCGCAATCTCATTAAAAAAAAAAACTGTATAAAGAACAGTTGAGTTGTGGTGGAGAATATTCGTTTTATTCCAGTTGACTCTGATCCATGTAATAGAGCATTAGCCTGAGCACGAATGCCGATGTTTCTCTGGCTTCCTGATGAAATGTCTTTGGAATATATATTTAGTGCAGCTCACGCGTATGTGGGGCATGAGAGAGAGTCAGATTTTCCCACCTGGGGAGGAAGTCGCTCGCTGTGCTGAGCAGATTGTTGCTTGATCCTCCTCCTCCCCGCAGGGCCGCTCGGCCAGCCAGGACAGGACGACCACGCGGCGGCTCTGAACCACTCTCACGCATAGACGGAGGCCCTGATGGACTTGGGCCTGGACGAGCGTGTCGCCATCACAGGTCAGCCTTCCCTCTAGGCTGGGAGAGAGGCCCGGCCGGGAGAGCGTCCGTCACGAGTTAGTGTTGATTTTCAAAGAGGTATAGTGGGCAGGCTCTTTTTTAGTACAAGAATGTTCTTGGTTGATGGCCTGTGAATTATCCCTACTGCATACCACTCACCATAACAAACAAGAGCCATTCTAGGACCTCCCTGGTGATCCAGTGGTTAGGAATCCACCTGCTGATGCAGGGGACATGGGTTCGATCCCCAGCCCTGGAAGATCCCACATGCCTCGGGGCAACTAAGCCACAGCAGTGAGAAGCCCAAACACCGAAACTGAACAGCAACCCCTGCTTGCCACAACTAGAGAAAGCCAGTGTGCAGCAACAAAGACCCAACACAGTCCAAAATAATTAAAAAAAAAAAAAAAAAAAAAAAAAAAAGCTATTCTACATAGTTTTCTGATATGGCAGCCTAATACTCAAAAGCACTGAGGAGCAACAATATCCAATATATTTGTACCCTCTCCTGTGTGTGACATGCTTTAAGAACTGAGTCGCTTGTGTTTAATTATCTAGGGCCCCAACCATCTAATACCTGGAGTCTGAGAGCACTATGAATTCTTTTACTTTAAATATTTTTCATCACACAAAAAGTCAACCTCATGGAACATTTAGAAATTATGAGAAAAGCTCTCAACTTCAGCATCTTAAAACACTGATATAATTTGCTCTTACTTCCTTCTAGTCTGCTTTCATCTTCGTTCTTGTACATGTAATCAGAATGTTCTATATTGTTAACCTTTTCCCCTGCACAGGTTGCCAGATGGCCCCACTTGAATTTTATCTGGTCACATGCCATGTTTAAAGGAAAGAAACTAAGGTTATTCAGTCTCTGTTTATATGAAGAGCATTATATCGTAGCATGTATATTCCTCTTGTTCAAAATCAGTGTCGCTTGGTCCATAATCAAAGTACCAAAAAGGCAGTTAGGGGAGCATTCTGCTAAGCACCCAGCTCCCCTCTCTGGTTATGAAAATAGCTGAGCAAGGCAGCTGGAGAGAACCATCAAGAATCTGGAGTTGGCTGTCGCTGGCATGGATGCCCCAGCTGTGCCTGTTGGTCAAGATCTCTTCATCATCTCAGGATGCCAGGTTCCAAGCTGAGCTCGCTCTGGGGAGGGTGGGGAGGGTGGGGAGGGTGGGGCGGGGGGGACAACTCAGCTCCATCAGATGAAAATGCTTGGCCTCTGCCTCTGTCATTTAGGAGCTGCAGGTGACTGAGGCTAAGAAGCACAGTCGATGCCTCTCTTACTGTGACCCTGCCAAGAGGGTTGTGTGTGTGTGTGTGTGTGTGTGCGCATGTGTGTGTGTGCGTGCCTGCACACGTCTGTCCCCAGGCATGCCTGAGACAGCTGAGAGAGAGGGCACAGATCCATCACCAGGGACCTGTCGTCAGCATCTGTCCTGGTGTAGTTCAGGCATAGGTGTTCATCTGCACGGATGCATCTTTTAAAGGGTGAAGCCAGTGTCTGTCCCCAGACTAAGAAGACTTGCTGTCCTTTTTCTTGAGAATGGGAGTGGATGTAGGATCTCATTCAAGGAGGATGTGCCCCTCCCTGGTCACATGCTCCTCCTGCCCTCACCCCTCCAGCCTCCCTATCCTGCAGAAGGTTCTGGACCCTGTGTGCTCAAGGAGATCTGAGGGGCTTTCTGCAGGGTCTGCATCAGCTGCTGCTACCTCTGCAGGAAGGGTTGAGACCCCTGAGCGGTGGGGGTGTTGGTCATCAGAACCTGCAGTATAAGATGGCCTCCTAGCCCTCTGTACACCAGAGGGGAAGAAGGAAGCAGTTAGAGACACTGAGGCATCCTCGCGTGGAGCAGCTCATTGTCACAACAGCCAAGACAGGTTCCAAAGCGCCTGGGCCTCCCTGCCAAGCTGTGGTCTCCACGCAGCATGCAGCTGTATTCTTTTTTTTCTCATCTTTGTTTTTCTTACAAGTAAGCAGAGCTCCCTGAAGTGCACTCACTTTCCAAACATGTACACGTCAGGATGTGAGCGATCACTTGTCTGTAATGGATCCGTATGTCCAAGCTATTTTCCTTGTGTATCAAGCTGTTCAGTTTAGGACTCCTAATGCATGATTCATGTGTGCTTAAACAGTCATTGTCTAATCGGACTGTTTCACCTTTGGGACTCGAGTGAGTATTCAAAACAGACGTACAGAAGACGCCATCAGCATGTGCAGAGTAATCCCGCAACTCCAGCCTTGAACAAGGATTGAACATCCTGAAACTCAAATGATGCCCATCCAGAGCTATGATTTCCACTGAGCTGCAATGTCTTCTCAGTTTGCAGAACCATTTGTTTAATTCAGTATTTCCTGAACATCTACTGGACAAGGCCCCACAAGTTGTAGAAAGGGGACTGGATGTGGGCCCTACTACAGGGAGCTTACAGTCTAGTAGGACATGGAATATGTTTATGAATAGTTACAGCACTGGGTGGAAGGTTAGAAGGAGGACCTTAAGACCGATTTAAAGAAGGAAAGGCCATTGTGAAGGGGCCTCGAGTGGACCATGAGTGTGTGGATGGGCCTGAGGGGAAGGAGGCAGGGAGTAAGGAGCTTGCAGTTACCAGGAGCAAGCAAGTTACACAGAGCTTGTCAGGAGCCCTGTGGGGGCTGTGTGAGGCCTGAATCACCCACACAAGCATGAGGAGGTGAGCTCACTCTGGGGCCGGCGGCGCCCCCATCTGTGAGCCTCCTGGAGCCCTTGCCCTGCAGGCTTTGCTCCCAGCGCTGCAGCCCTGAGCTGCTTACTGCTGCTCTGGGCCTGTAAGGCTGTGAAGCCGGAGGAGTGTCCCCGAATTCTAGATATTTATTTACAAAAATGTGATTTGAACCTAATGATCTGTGGGCAGATGGCAAATAGGAAGGAAACTAAGGTGGCTGACTCTGAACATTTCAGTCATTTTCATTTCATCTCATTTGCAGCCCGTCCAGGGCCTTAGAGGATATGCATGTGACTCATCACAGAGTCCAAACCCTTCAAATGGGTCAATGCCTGAAAAATGGATGAGGACTCTTGCTCTAAGGGATGTTAGTGAAGGGACAGTGTCGGGCCTGTCCTTTGCTGAGAATTCTTAGAACCGCTTGCACATAAATAGAACCTGAAGAAACAGAAACTTGGCTTGAAGATGTCTTATAGGGAGAGAGTATTGGTATGTGTGTGTATTTATGCATACTTCAAAAAAAAATGACACCCTCTTTCTGGAAACTGCTTTAGAAGTTAGGCTCATAATTGCTACATGATTCAACCACCAAATTACTGAAACGTTACCCTCAAGGAGTATTTGACATTTTGTAGAAATTTTAATAGACTGAAGTGAATATGTCAAAAATTCAAACATTTTAAATTCTTTCACTTATTCATACTTGACTTTAGAAGGAAGAAGAGCTTCCAGTAGATTTCTTTTTTTTTTTTTTCCTTGACTTAAAAATAATGGTGGGGGTCAGAGACTCACCTCCAGGAGGACTCAGGACTTCTGCCATGATGTCCTAACAGATTTCCCAGGTGGCAGCCAGGTGTTAAAGTACCACACATTCTCAGTCCCTTTTTAGCCTGTCAACCAATTTTTGGTTATTTTAGAAAATGCCATATGGCACGGTGATTATGTATTTGGGTTCTATAGTTAAACTGCCTCATTGCAGCTACCAGCTCAGCCACTGACTGTGTACTAATCATCACATCACCAACCTTCCCTGTGCCTTAGCTTTTCCGTCTGTTTAATGGGCTTGATAATAATGCCTCTCTTACGGTTGCCATGCGATGAAGCAGTACTTATGAAATGCTTAATGCGGGGCCTGACACACAACACTCGGTCCAAGCTGGCTTTCTTTGTGCTTCCCTCCCCGCCTCTCTTACTTATCCACCTGCAGGAGGATAAAAATGAGATGGCGGCTATTTGAAGAGCATCAGCCTGGCCGCTTTTTTGCTTTTGCTAACAGCTGGGGTCAAGGGCTTTGACATGTGATTCGGGTTTGAGTTATCTCTTAATTTTCGACTATCCCAGCTGCCTCTGCCTCATCAACAAGAAAATTTAATTTATCAAAAACTTTAACTCCCCCAGGACGACTCTCTCTCTGGCATAATGTGCCGCTGAGCTTTCTCCCTGGATCTGAGGTCTGTGCTGCCCCTGCCTTTCTGAATCGCTCTGTAAGTGATTCAGCTCACCAGTTCCCTTGACTCCGTCTCCATCATCCTTCATCATTTGTTTATTCTTCTTCCTCTTTTTCATGCCTTCTTCATTCCTGGAAACCTCCTTAAAATCAGAGATCATAAAAACCATCGTTTTAAAATCAGAATTTTAAATTTCAAATGGATTTTCTTTTGTAAATTGCTTCTTAGCACACAACACCTAAACTCTATGGGAAAGCAGTTCTAACTGTCATATTTTGCCCAACTTGAAGTTGTCAGCATGAAATTGAGATGACAGCTTTTAAATATGTGGAGTTTGGAACACAGTATAAATGGAAATTTTTGTAGCCATGCGTGGCTTTTTGTAATCTACCAGTAGTATATTTCCAAGCTAATATTCTTCACACATATGCTCAGATCCAAGATAAATATCCAGCAGCCCTCCCTGTGGAAGGCTTGCTAAAAATGAATCATTCAAGACATTTATGCCAGGAAATTTAGATTTTAAAGCATATCATACAATAAAACAAAAGTCACTTAAGTACCAGTGTTCATTAAATTCTACTCAAGTGATACATTTAAAAGCAGTCACTTCTATAGATAGTTTTTGTTTTCTTTTGGACTTGTTCACCCCAAATTGACAAGATGGTTAGAAATTTAAAAACTTGTCCTCTTTAGCATGTGGTGAACCAGGAGAAGTAGTTTAACTACCATTTGAAATCGTGTCATTCAGTATTTGAAAGACCGAAATTTCCTATGAGACTTCCAAAGTATCTACTTTAATTAGCTTTAGTGCATAAATTAATCAAGTCACCACCCAGAGTACCTCTGTCTTTAAAAATGAGCTGGGAGAGAGTTTGAGGCACAGAGAGGCGGCTGTGTGACCACCCTGTGGGCATGAAGGGAAGCGACGAGAACAGGATGAACCCAAGAGCCTCATCAGCCCCTCCGTCCCAGCCTCATGGAGCAGGACTCTTCCTTTAAAAAACCTCTTCCCTCTGCTGCCCCAGCGCCCAGACCTTCCTTCAGAGCCCAGCACAACCCAGCCTCTACTCCATTTCCCCTTCCCACCAGCTCCCAGACGTATCTTTCATGTTTTCTCTTGCATCTTACATTAATACATTAGTGACATCGGAGAGGCTGTGGGCTAGGACAAAAGAGAACGAACAGGGGCTCTGAGCCTGAAATTCCTCATGTGAAAGATGGAGAGGATTAGAAACGGTATGTGTGCATTCAGTGCCTGGTACATGGTTAGCTCAGATTCTGTCGCCCTAAAATGCTCCCCTTTCCTTCCTGTTCTTTCCACATGTCTATGAATATGCAACTGTGACAGGAGAAAGCTATTAAATGATAACTATTTACAGTCATGCTACACGCCCACACACATAGACACACCCCACCACACCACGAGGACGAGCACCCTGCCGTTGAAAAGCTGGACTGCACTGACTTTGCTGTGATGAGCAGAGAACTGGATAGAGCTGCAGATTTGAAGCAGTTGAGAGTTTTACCTCCAAAAGAGAGAGAAGGGAAAGGGGACTGGATGGGACCTGGAAGAGGGAGATGTGAGAGGGGAGGATTTGAGTTAGCTACCTGTGTAAGTGAGACTTGGGAGAAGACTTGGGGCAAGCTTTACTCTCTGTAGTGCTATGTAGCCCCCACTCCACTCCCTAAGAAATGTTCACCAG
This sequence comes from Bubalus bubalis, assembly GCF_019923935.1. Taxonomy (NCBI): domain Eukaryota; kingdom Metazoa; phylum Chordata; class Mammalia; order Artiodactyla; family Bovidae; genus Bubalus; species Bubalus bubalis. The sequence goes on from NC_059176.1 coordinate 14,745,443, forward strand.
GGCTGTGTTACACTCCGGGATATTAGGAGCTGGGTGCCTGTAGTTGACCGTACATGACGCTGAAGGTGTTTTTGGTATCGGTGTCGTCCCGGTGGGCACAAAACAGCAGTGGCAGGCATCAAAGGCTCAGGTTTCAGCAGCCTCTGCCCTTCCTACTGATATTTAATGTTATAGGAAAATCTAAGTTCATATTTTTTTTAAAACTGAGACATCCTGAGTGGTAATTTAAATCAGTTCCCCTCTGCAAGTGGTAATGGCTTTGGCTTTTGTGTAGTACTCTTTCTTATTCTTTGGGTTCAGAAGCAACCTATATTTTTTGCTTTTGTGCTGGGTCTTCATCGCTGCATGGGCTTTTCTCTAGTTGTGGCAAGTGGGGCTCCTCTCTAGTCGTGGACTTCTCGTTGCAGTGGCTTCTCTTGTTGCGGGCCACGTACTTCGGTGGCTGTGGTTCCCAGGCTCCAGAGCACAGGCTCAGTAGTTGTGGCACACGAGCCCAGTTGCTCCAAGGCATGTGGGATCTTCCCACACCAGGAATTGAACCCGTGTCTCCTGCATTGGCAGGCAAATTCTTTAGCACTGAGCCACCAGGGAAGCCCTTCAGGAAAATTTTTTATTAAAAAAAAAAAAAAAAAAAACAGCGTCAAAATTTTTAGGAAAATTTTCTGCTTCCTTGAATGGCCAAGTACTTCCTATTGAGCTAACTCACCACAAATAACAACTATAGATGCTGGACAAAGTATAAAACACAACCACTTCAAGCCACCAGGGCATGATTGGAAAGCAGCAGAAACTCAAGGAGGGTCTACTTTGGTGGGGAGGAAATAGCAGAGGGGGATCTTCCCATTCTTTTATGGCTTTTAGCTGGAGCATTATGTCCCATTTACTGTCATGTAAGGCAGAAAAAACTCATAGAAACCATGGTTTCTATCAAACCCACAGAGGTCATAGTTTGGGATAACCACAGCAGCTGGAAAGTGGAGAAGAAAATTCTAGTAAGGAGAGACACAGATAAGGCAACCCCAGATTCTGTGCACGAATTCTCCCCAAATCTCTGGCTGACCCTTGACTATGTATGCATGCCTGGGACAGACTCCCGGGAGCCCATCTAAGCCTTAAAAACTCAAAACTTTATACCTTCTCTAGGTAGCATCTCCTTTTTTAAATGATGCAAGTAAATTCTTGGTTTATTGAGCTCTTGGTTTGGTGTGCAGCTGTGTGCTGGGGCAAGTTAAGTATGGCTGAAATTTGACTTTGAGACCATCATTTCAGATATTAGTGAAATTCCACACACACATGAAACCATAACAAGGATGTATTTGTGTAAACATGGAACAACACAGGCCACATTCAGAGCCAAAGGTCTGTCATGCACAAAGTGGGACTTTGCCCTGAAAGAGTTGTATTAGTTTCCGAGGGCTGCTATAATAAATAATCCCAGACTGAGTGGCTGGAAACAACAGAAATTTACTTTCTCACAGTTCTAGAGACCGGAAGTTTGAAATTAAGGTGTCAACTGGGTCTTGCTCCCTCTGAAGTCTCAGAAGAATCCTTCCTTTCCTCTTGCTAGCTTCTAGCAGTTACTAGCAGCCCTGCCTCCATCTTCATCTAGCTCTTCTGTCTGTCTTCTGTCTACGCATCTGTCTCCACATGGCCTTCTTATAAGGACGCGATCCATTGAATTTAGGGCGCACCCTAATCCAGGATGACGTCATCTTAACTAGTTGCAAAGATCTTATTTCCAGATAAGGTCACATTCTAAGGTTCTTGGTGGTGGTGGTTTGGTCACTAAGTCATATCTGACTCTTTGCAACCCCATGGACTGTAGCCCACCTGGCTCCTCAGTTCATGGGATTCTCCAGGCAAGAATACTGGAGTGGGTAGCCGTTTCCTCCTCTGGGGGTTCTTCTGACCCTGGGATTGAACCCGAATCTACTGCTTGGCAAGCAGATTCTTTACCACTGAGCCACCTGAGAAACCCTCTGAGGTTCTTAATTAGACATAAATTTTTGAGGGAGTAAGGGAACTCTTTTCTACTCAGTACAGAGGTGAATAAAAAGTATTATGAAATATCCAGAACTAAGTTCTGGGTCTCAATAATCCTTAAATATTGAAGTACTCTCTCCATCTCATGAAACTCTGTTATTCAGGAAAGTATATTGTGTGTTATGATGATGAATACCTAATTACTCATGACTCATCTATATTTTAACTTTTATATGTTGTCATTAGAAGTAAAAACAGTTTAATTTTATCATTAACATTTAAAATTAAGACTCTGCTAAGTAATCCTGGCCTTCTCCTGGCTATTTCTCCCTTCCATTGTTTCAAATGAGTAAAGTTAAATGAATTTGGGGGAGAATAGGGTTATAAAGCCCTTGACATAATCTGTTCTCTAAAGCAAAGCTATTCCATTAAGGAGACCTAAATTTAGGCTGTCAAAGCCCCATAGACTGAAAAGCTGGTTGTTAAAACTTATAATGAGTTTCAGTGTTGCTGCATTTGGAAATGCCTGCATCTCAGTGGTGGCCTTTGTACTAGATTGCACTAAATTGCTCTCGGAGAGGGAGGGGGCAGTAAAGGACTCTTGTCTTTGAGGCTGTCATTTCAGAGATTATGGAATTCCATATTTTTGACCTTCACAAATTCTTAAATTGTAAATTCATAGCAGCTGTAATGGCATCACCAACTTGATGGACATGAGTTTGAGTGAACTCTGGGAGATGGTGATGGACAGGGAGGCCTGGCGTGCTGCAATTCATGGGGTCGCAAAGAGTTGGACACGACTGAGTGACTGAACTGAACTGAATTTGGGGAAAAAAAAAGTATATGGGCAGATCACCTAATGACAGATCAGAGATGACTGATTTAAAATATGTAAATCAATTTAGAAGAACCAAAGGGGAAACATCCTCTCTCACCCACCCTCCACCCCTATGCCAGCCACCCTGGCATTTTCTTAACAATATCCCTGAGTCAGAGAAAATGCAAATGAAGCTTTTGAGATTCAGCTTAAAGTGAAAACATTTTGCAGTTGTCATGGCTAATTTGATGATAAATATAAATACCAGTCAGTCTCTTAATATATTTCTTGAATAAGAATCTTAGCGATGAGAAAAACAGTGCCTCCAGAGTGCCTGCTGATGGGCTAAATTGTGAGATGTGTTTTTGTATTTCCCCATGCCTGGAATCGACTCTCCTTGGTGTGAAAGTGATCACTGACATAACACTTGAAGTTGGTGCTGAGACTCAGCTGCTGGCGAGAGAGGAGCATCCCTGCAGGATTTTGTGCACAATTAGTCTCAGTTCTGCTGAGGCCAGTCTAAGGAAAAGGCACTCTTAATGGGATTTGTTAGATATACTTTACTACTTTTAGTTTTACAGCTTTTATTCAGTCAAGATTTCTTTTCTTGAGTGCCTGCTGTGTTTCAAGAATTAGGCATACCAAAGGAATAAGACAAGGTCCCTGTCCCCCCACCCTGCCCCCATGACAAATTAGTAGATCATTACAACGTCTTAGAGGGGTAGTATGTCCAGAATACTATGGAAGATCACAGGAGAGCACCTAAAGCTAACTTTAAAGACGTGTACAAAGCTCTGTTCATACAAACATGACTTCTATGCCTTAATAATTGAATTCAACAGTGTTACCTATAAGGAGGAAATGTATTCTAGTAAACTTAATTTTTTTAAACTAAGATTTTCCAAAACCACTGTGCTCTAAAAATAAATCAATGTAATGACTGATCTGGGAAATCTTAATTATTTCCTTAATTAACTCAGTAGTCGGGTCTTGGAAGAATTAATGACCCACTCACCAAAGTCGTTGTGATAATGCTCAGTTTAAAGATAACTTTTCAACCTATTCTCCCAGCCTCCTTACTGAACTGAAATGGTGGACCTTGTCTTCCAGTTCTACTTCTCAGTTACACCTACCTCTCTTCAAATTTGTCACTAAAACACTGTGTATCCTGCCACCTAAATATTTCTTTGATCTATCCCATTTTTATCCTCGTCATTATTATCTTAGTCTGCCTGTCCATCAAAGCTCATCTGGGGACTTCCCTGGCCATCCAGTAGCTAGGACTCTGTGATTCCACTGCAGGGGGCATGGGTTTGATCCCTGGATGGGGAGCTAAGATCTTACATGCTGGGCAGCACAGCCCACAAAAACTTGGAAATAATTAAAAAAAAAAAAAAAAAACAACTCATGTGGATTATTACAGTGACTTTCTATCTGATCTTCCCTTTTGAAACAGAGAGTCATGTTCTTGTTTTTAAATGAATTTTTACTGGAGTATAGATGCTTTACAATATTGTTAGTTTCTACTGTACAGCAAAGTAAACCAGCTATACATATATCCCCTCTTTTTTTGGATTTCCTTCTCATTTGGGTCACCACAGAGCACTGAGTTGAGTTCCTGGAATTATATGGTAGGTTCTCATTAGTTATCTGTTTTATACAGAGTATCAATAGTCTATATAGGTCAATCCCAATCTCCGATTCCTCCCACCACCCCCTTCCCTCTTTGGTGTCCTTACACTTGTTCTCTATGTGTCTCTTGCTGTTTTGTAAATAAGATAACCTGTGCCATTTTCTACATTCCATATTAAGCATTTATATACAATATTCATTTTTCTCTTTCTGACTTACTTCACTCTCTTAGAGTCTTACCATCTTCTAATCCTCCACCAACATGAAACCTGCTTACATCTTATGCCCACTCAAAATCTTGGCACTCCTTGCCATTGCTGACAGAATAAAGTCCTTAGCATAGCATATGCAACCGTTCAGCACCTGACCCTTATCTTCCTCTCTGTATTTCACCTTGATCTCCTGCAACAGATCTTGTGCCATGGCAGGTGGTAAAATTCCTAGAACATGCGCTGCTCTGCACATGCCGTTCCCCGTGCGTTTCTCCCACTCGTGGGCTGGCGAGCTCTGTGCTTCCTACGGGACTGGTGTGTCAGTCCCTTCCTTTGTGAGATCTTTCTGGTAGTCTCATTCCGTCCCACTTTCCCTGCACGTACCTCTGTTATGAAATCGATCTCCTCACTGTAATGTGTGAGAAACTCTTCCCCTCGCCAAAATAAGGTTCACCTCTATGAAGGGAAAATGGAGAGGATCACCCCTTCACTCTTCATGGCTGGAGTCCTCCTGGGCAGGGAGATGAGGTATCAATCATACGGCTTCAGAAGAATTGTTACCTGAGGTGCAGGAAGGACTTGAACTTACAGAGAGGCTGCCTAGACCCCGTTCCATTGGCTCTGTCCTCTTACAGTCTCATGTCACATGCTTTCCTAGGTAGGCACCTTTGATAAGTTAAAAAGAACACCTTGGAGAACAACATTAGACACTTTACCTGAGGAGAAAGACCCACAGAGCCCAATAAACTTGCCATCGATGCGTCATTTTTCTGGGGCAGCAACATGTCTTGCCATGAGCTGATAACTTCCTCTGGCCTATACTTGTATTAAAGATTAAGGATATCCGGAGTGTGCAAAGGAATAACAAGATTGATAATAGCCTTTAGGGGGATGGAAAGAACACGTGTGACCTCTCGTGTGACACCCAGCCCCTGGCTCAGCTCCCCCATCTAGGGGATTCAGGGTTCGTTACCAGCTGATCTCTAACATCCTGTGTATGAAGATTTGAAAATGTTCTGATCCCCTCAAAAAAAAAAAATCTAAAAGAAAAAAACATAAGAAATCTGGCTTTAAATGCTGCTTATTTCTTATTCATCATTTTCAAACACTGTCGACTAAGTTATTGGTTTCCTGTTAGGTTTTGAAGAGTTTTCCCCCTTTTGTTAGCCTCACGGAAAAGCCTGGCATCGCTTTTTCCAGCAGGAAGGGCTTTCTTTTTTTGTAATTTTGATTGCGCTGGGTCTTCGTTGTGGCACACAGCCTTAGTTTCCTCACAGCATGTGGGATCTTAGTTACCCGACCAGGGCTCAAACCCATGTCCCCTGCATTGGAAACTGGATTCTTAACCACAGGGCCACCGGAGCAGGTCCCAGGAGTGGTTTTCTGCTTGAAGCAGGCCAATAGTGCCCAGGTCTGAGAGTCATAAAAAATTTCAAGCAGTGGGCTTTAGCTATGCATTTGGACATAAAGTCCAAGAATTATAAATTCAACCCCAAAGTGCATGAAGGATGGAGCCGTAGGTTCCTTCCACAGGGGCCACAAGAGAAAAATCGATAGATGGGAGTCCAGCATAATGGAAGCATGTGAACTCTGGGGCAAGGCAAGCCTGAATTTGAGCCCCGTATACTAGCTGTATGGGCCTAGATATGTCATTTAACTCATTAGGGCTTGGTTTTCTCTTTTGTAAAATAAGATTAATAGAAACCTTTCAAACGGAATTGTTAATACTAGAGAGAATGTTTGTAGAATGTTTTGCACATTTCTCTTAAGAAATATTAGTTATGATTTTGGTTTTGTGTTGAGAGTGACATAATGGATTCTGATGTCCCACCCAATCCCCCGGGGCTGCTGCCATTGGCAGTGGTCCATATCCCATGATTGCCGAGGGAGGGCTATACAAGGCCTGGCTGTTTTGGTTCTGAAGGACCATTCTAGCTCCAGAGCTCAATGTGGTTCAGCCAGGTTGACCCCAGGCCTGCATCACAGTTCACCTCCTCCCTCTGCCTAGTCCAGCTTTCTTGCCATGAGTGTCAATTCCACGAGCCCTCCTTAAAAACATCCTGTGTACTAAACCCCATTCCAGAGCCACTTCCTGTGTAAGCTGTGACAAGAGAAAAGGCAGATATTCAATCCTGTGTTATTTATCTCCTGTTGATCTAAAGCCCAAAGATCCTGAGCATCTTGGCCAGGTGTCAGGAAGTGTTTTAGAAAGACAGGAAGAGCATCAGAAAAACTGTGAGAGAAAGAAGAAACACATAGAGACATGAAACTTGCCCGTAGGAAGATGTCTGATAATTTCCAGAACTTAAAAACATCCTAAATCCTATTCCCCATGATCCTAGGAGCAGGGCAGTGTTTCCCAACATCAGCTCCCTGAAAGGAACTTGGCTCTGAGATTCACATCAATATAATTATGTAGAAGTAATGATTAGTCTTTTCCAGTATTGAGCATTTAATTCCCTTTCCAATGGCAGGGACCCAGCTAGAGACCTTCCTGGAAGCAGAGCTGTGTTTCCCTTTCCCTGGAAGGATCTAAGAGGACTTTTCCTAGTTCACAGCAGAATGTAAAATGACCAGACTCGTTCTGTTATAAGTTTCACGTAAATGGTCTTCACTGTCTCAGACCTGCTAGAGGCAGTTTCCAGAATTGAATGAATTCTGTTTAGTTACTCTTCCCATTTACTTTGAGCAATGGCCCTGAGTTTTTTAAATTAATTAAACTAGCGATAAATGTCTTAATAAACATTACTTTGTAAAATTACTGGATTACCCTTTTTTTTCCCACTTCCTTTTTTAATCCTCACTTAAGACAAACCTAGAGTGTGATAACTCTGGTCAACTGAAAAGAGAATCAAAGACTCTGGGCCACAAGGGGACATGAGATCATTTAGACAGAGGGAAACTGAGGCTCAGAGAGAGAGATGATGGCACTCAGGATTCGCCTTTCCTTACTCCCTCATGCCCCAGCTCCCTGCTCAAAGCTGAACACAGAAGACTTGCCTCCCTGGCATGGAACCCATCTCATACCCATCCACTTCCCCATCCCTTGATAGAGGCGCATCTGTATCCTCGCCTAGCAAAGAGGAAGGAGAAGACTGATTGGTCATGACAGCCCAGACACAGGGCGGACTGAGAAACTGAAGGAGCACAGATTGGGGAGGAGGCAGCAGCAGGCAGAGGTCTGGGGCGGCTCCCAACCCACCTCCTAGACAAGAGATCCTGCAGGCCAAGAGAGAATTGTTCTGGAACAGACTTTGGCCACTGGCAGAACTGAGGCGAGAAGGCAGCTCTTTCTCCGAATTGGGTTTGATGATACCTGCCAGCTTTATTTTCTGATGATCTAGTTCATGGCAAAAGGGCAGTGAATTTTGTGCTGCTTAGCCACTGAAAGTAGATGGTAATTGGGGACTTGAACTTTGCAGCCAGAATTGGGCAGCTGCCCACTGGCATGAAAGGCAGAATTGGGAAACCTGGCAGGGAGGGACAGAGTTCCTCTGTAGTATTAAATTCCCAAGCTGAGGGCACTGAAGTTGGGACTCTTGGTACAGGAGAACATGAAAGATAAATAAAAGTGAGAATTGTACCAACAGAGCTGGATTGTCATGGAGTTCCAATACCTACTTTCTCTCCCCCGTTCTCCTGCAGGCCTTGCCCTGTAAGCTGCTGGAGACTGACAGGTGCTGGAGAAGGGCGGATCTAGTCCTGTGAGCCCCAGACCATCAGCTTTGGCATCACTGGATCTCGTTAGGCCCCCTCCAGACCCACAAAACCAGATAGTCTAGAAGAGGGGCCCAGCATTCTGTTTTAACAACTTTCTGATTCCAGTGCAGGCTCCAGTTGGCACCGCTGGTCCAGAGCATGGTATGGTGCTGAATTTATTAAGGAAACTCTGTTTTCAAGAGAGCTAGCCGTGGCCTCCTCCCTCACCTCTCCTCTCCACCCCGTTCCACCACTGACATAGCTGCTGTTGGGAGATTTGGGCTTTGCCCTTTGCTTCCCCGGGTCTCAGCATTTGCACAGTAAGCCATCTTCCCACCACCTGCTTGTCTTCTGGCCCCAGCTGTCTCACTCCTCTCCTGGGACTTCAGTTTTATTGTTGCAATGAGGTTGTCTCCACTTAGCGCTGGGAAAGGGCGTAGGGCATCCATCAGTGGGACCGTAGAGCAAGAGCCGGCCCCGGAGCCCACGCTCAGAGTCCTGTCTGCTCTGAGGAGAGACTTTTCAAGGGAGGCCTGGCTGTCCTTCTTAGGGGAAGCAGTGAGAACGACCAGTCTGGTCCTAGCTAAGGACGCCAGCAGCTGTGAGTGACTGGGTGAACTCTGGGGAACTTGGGCATCCAAACTGGGAGCCGTAAGCTCTACTTGTCCCTCCTTCGCCCTTCACCTGCCATGAGGATGGGCAGTCATCTGCAGACTCCAGGAGGAAGTCCACTGGATTCTTTTCCCTTGTAGGTTATTAGAGAGTATAGAGTAGAATTCCCTGTGCCGTACAGAAGGTCCTTCTTAGTTGTCTGTTTCATATATAGTAATGTGTATATGTCAGTCCCAGTCTCCCAATTTATCCCTTTCCCCCGGGGTAACCATATGTTAGTTTTCCACATCCGTGACTCAATTTCTGTCTTATAAATAAGTTCATCTGTACCATTGTTTTTAGATTCCACATATAAGCAATATCATATGATATTTGTCTTTCTCTGACTGATTTCACTCAGTATGAGAATCTCTAGGTCCATCCGTGTTGCTGCAGATGGCATTATTTTGTTCTTCTTTGTGGCTGAGTAATACTCCACTGTATGTATGTACCACACCTTCTTTATCCACGCCTCTGTCAGTGGACAGGTCGGTTGCTTCTGTGTCCTGGCTGTTGAAAGCAGTGCTGCAGTGAATGCTGGGGTGCATGTATCTTTTTAAACTAGGGTTTTCTCTGGATATGTGCTCAGGAGGAGGATTGTGATCATATGGTAGTTCTGTATTTAGTTTTTTAAGGAACCTTCATACTGTTCTCCATAATGGTTGTATCCATTTACATTCCCACCAGCAGTGTAGGAGGGTCCCTTTTCTCTACACCCTCTCCAGCATTTATTGTTTGTAGGTTTTTTTTTGCCATTTTGACCTGTGTGAGGTAATACCTTATTGTAGTTTTGACTTGCATTTCTCTATTAATTAGCAATTATTGAGCATTTTTCATGTGTTTTTTGGCCATCTGAGTGTCTTTGGAGAAATATCTATTTAGATCTTCTGCCTACTTTTTGTTTGTTGTTGTTCAGTCACTGAGTCATGTCTGACTCTTTGCGACCCCATGGCCTGCAGCATGCCAGGCTTCCTGTCCTTCACCATCTCCCAGAGTTTGCTCCAACTCATATCCACTAATTCGGTGAGGCCATCCAACCATCTCATCCTCTGTTGCCCCCTTCTCCTCCTTTCCTCAATCTTTCCCAGAATCAGGGTCTTTATCAATGAATCAGCTCTTCACATCAGGTGGCCAAAGTATTGGGAGCTTCAGCTTCCATATCAGTCCTTCCAGTGAATAATTTAGGATTGACTGGTTTGATCTCCTTGCTGTCCAAGGCTCTCTCAAGAGTTTTCTCCAGCATCATGGTTAGAAAGCATCAGTTCTTCAGTGCTCAGCCTTCTTTATGGTCTAAATCCCATATCCATATGTGACTACTGGAAAAATCATAGCTTTGACTATATGGACCTTTGTTGGCAAAGTAACGTCTCTGCTTTTTAATATGCTGTCTAGGTTGGTCATAGCTTTTCTTCAAGGAGCAAATGTCTTAATTTTGTGGCTGTAGTCACCATCTGCAGTGATTTTGGAGCCCAAGAAAATAAAATCTGCCATTGTTTCCATTTTTTTCCCCACCTATTTTCCATGAAGTGATGGGACCATATGCCATGATCCTAGTTTTTTTAATATTGAGTTTTAAGTCAGCGTTTTCACTCTCCTCTTTCACCTTCATCAGAGATTTTTGCTTGAGTTGTTTGTTTGTTTGTTGGTTTGTTTTTTGATATTGAGCTACATGAGCTGTTTGTATATTTTGGATATTAATCCCTGTTGGTCACTTCATTTGCAAATATTTCTCCTCTTCTATGGGTTGTCTTTTCATTTTGATTATGGTTTTCTTTGCTCTGCAAAAACTTTTAAGTTTAATTAGGTCCCCTGTGTTTATTTTGTTTTTATTTTCATTAGGCAGGGGATCAAAAAAGATACTGTTGCAAAATTGTGTCAGAGAATGTTCTGCCTATGTTTTCCTTTAAGAGTTTTATAGTGTCTGGCCTTACATTTAGGTTTTTAATCCATTTTGAATTTTTTGTGTGTATGGAGTTACAGTGTTCCAATTTTCATTTTTTACATGGTCAGTCAGTTCAGTTGCTCAGTCGTGTCCGACTCTTTGCAACCCCATGAATCGCAGCACGCCAGGCCTCCCTGTCCATCACCAACTCCTGGAGTTCACTCAGACTCACGTCCATCGAGTCAGTGATGCCATCCAGCCATCTAATCCTCTCTCGTCCCCTTCTCCTCCTGCCCCCAATCCCTCCCAGCATCAGAGTCTTTTCCAATGAGTCAACTCTTCGCATGAGGTGGCCAAAGTACTGGAGTTTCAGCTTTAGCATCATTCCTTCCAAAGAAATCCCAGGGCTCATCTCCTTCAGAATGGACTGGTTGGATCTCCTTGCAGTCCAAGGGACTCTCAAGAGTCTTCTCCAACACCACAGTTCAAAAGCATCAATTCTTCGGCACTCAGCCTTCTTCACAGTCCGACTCTCACATCCATACCTGACCACAGGAAAAACCATAGCCTTGACTAGACGGACCTTTGTTGGCAAAGGAATGTCTCTGCTTTTCAATATGCTATCTAGGTTGGTCATAACTTTCCTTCCAAGGAGTAAGCGTCTTTTAATTTCACGGCTGCAGTCACCATCTGCAGTGATTTTGGAGCCCCCAAAAATAAAGTCTGCCACTGTTTCCACTGTTTCCCCATCTAATTTCCATGACGTGATGGGACCGGATGCCATGATCTTTGTTTTCTGAATGTTGAGCTTTAAGCCAACTTTTTCACTCTCCACTTTCACTTTCATCAAGAGGCTTTTTAGTTCCTCTTCACTTTTTACATGGTAGCTGTCCAATTTTCCCAGCACCACTTATTTAAGAGACTGTATATTGTTGCCTGCTTTGTCATAGATTAGTTGACCATAGGGATGTGGGTTTATCTCTGGACTGTCTATCCTGTTCCATTGATCTATATTTCTGTTTTTTGTGCCAGTACCAAACTGTTCTGATCACTGTAGTTTTATAGTATAGTCTGAAGTCAGGGAGCCTGATTCCTCCAGCTTCATTTTTTTCTTTCTTAAGATTGCTTTGGCTGTTCGGAGTCTTTTATGTTTCCATACAAATTGTAAAATGTTTTGTTCTAATTCTGTGAAAAATGCCATTGGTAATTTGATAGACAATACATTGAATCTATGTATTGCTTTGGGTAGTACAGTCGTTTGGCAATATTGATTCTTCCAATTAAAAACATGGCATAGTTCTCCATCTGTTTGTATCATCTTTTATTTCTTTCATCAGCATCTTACAGTTTCTGCATACAGGTCTTTTGCTTCCTTAGGTTTATTTCTAGGTGTTTTATTCTTTTTGATGCAATGGTAAATGGAATTGTTTCCTTGATTTCTCTCTCTGATCTTTTACCGTTAGTGTACAGGAATGTCAGAGATTTCCATGTATTAATTTTGTATCCTGCAACTTTACTGACTTCATTGATGAGTTCTAGTAGTTTTCTGGTCGTGCCTTTAGGATTTTCTATGTACAGTATCATGTCATCTGCAAATAGTTAATAGTTTTACTATTTTCCTATTTGGATTCCTTTTATTTCTTTTTTTTTTTCTTCTCTGACTGCCATGGCTAGGACTTTCAAAACTATGTTGAATAAAAGTGGTGAGAATGAGCACCCTTGTCTTATTCCTAAACTTAGAGGAAATGCTTTCAGTTTTTCACTGTTGAGAATGTTAGCTGTCAGTCTGTTGTATGTGGCTTTTATTATGTTGTGGTAGATTTCTGGAGAAACCTCTATGCCCACTTTCTGGAGAGTTTTTAACATAAATGGATGCTGAATTTTATCAGAAGCTTTTTCTGCATCTATTGAGATGATCATATGGTTTTTATTCTTCAGTTGGTTAATGCAGTGTATCTCATTGATTTGCATATATTAAAGAGTCCTTATGGACATGAGTTTGGATAAACTCCAGGAGTTGGTGATGGACAGGGAGGCCTGGGGTGCTGTGGTTCATGGGGTCACAAAGAGTCAGACACAACTGAACTGAACTGAAAGAGTCCTTGCATCCTTGGAATAAATCCCACTTGATCATGGTTTATGATCCTTTAAATGTGTTGTTGGATTTGGTTTGCTAGTATTTTGTTAAAGATTTTTATGTCTGTTTTCATCAGTGATATTGGCCTATAATTTTCTTTTTTGTGATATCTTTTGTTTTGGTATCAGGGTAATGGTGCCTTGAAGAATGAGCTTGGAAGTGTTCCTTAGTAATTTTTTGGAAGACCTTCATAAGGATAGATGTTAACTCTTCTCTAAATATTCGATAGAGCTCACCTGTGAAGCCGTCTGGTCCTGGACTTTTGTTTTTTGGGGGAGTTTTTAAATCACAGTTTCAATTTTAGTACTTGTGATTGGAATGTTCATATTTGCTATTTCTTCCTGCTTTAGTCTTGCAACTTTGTACCTTCCTAAGAATTTGTGCATTTCTTCGAGGTTGTCCATTTTATTGGCCTATAGTTGCTTGTAGTAGTCTCTTATGATCTTTTGTATTTCTGTGCTTCCCTTGTAACTTCTTTTTTGTTTCTAATTTTCTTGATTTGAGACCTCTTTTTTTCTTGATGAGTCTGGCTAAAGGTTTATCAATTTTGTTTATCTTTTTTAAGAACCAGATTTTAGTTTCATTGATCCATTCTATTGTTTTCTTCATCTCTACTTTCTTTCTATTCTGATCTTTATGATTTCTTTTCTTCTACTAACTTTGAGTTTTATTTGTTCTGCCAAGCCTCTGAAGGGTTTGGGTTAATTGCATATATTTGATATTTTCTACTTCTGACCTTGTCTGTGAGAAATAACTTTGGGATAAGGAGAAGATGCAAATCTGTGGCTTGAGAGCCCCTGGAGAACATTTCCAAAGTGGTGGCCATCCCCGCCAGCTCAGGGGTGCTGCAAAGGTTGACGTGTAGCCAGACCCCACCTGAGTGTTCTTGTCTGGGGAGAACACAGCCTCGTCTCTAAGGCCTTGTCATGTACAAGTCCACTCCGCCTAAAGGAAGAAGAGCTTACAGGAGGCAGAGGAAGTTAGTTGGAAAAATGCACAGGGTCCTTATGCCTGTTATGTCTCTGGTTTTGTTATGTCTCAGTAATCCTTTGAGAGATGTAGTGTTAACCTTGTTTTGTAGCTAAAGAAACAGAAGCTCAGATAGATTAAGGGACAGGTCCAAGGTCACAAGCTGAGGAATGTCAGAGCAGGGCTTTGGCTCCAAGCCCAGGGCTCATCCTCAGTGACTCTTCCCAGGGCCCTTCCCCTCTCTGCTCTCTTTGCCTCCACCTCAACTCCAAGGGAGTACAAGTGACCTGATAGGAAAATTGAAAAGGAGATTGTACCAGGACTCAGAAATCCTGGCCTCCTTCATCACGGGATGCGTCCCGCTCAGAATTCACCACGTTTGTTGGTAGTAGCCAATAAACAGTTTCCCGCTGAGGGTCAGAGAGGCCGAGGGACAGGCTGCAGGATTATGAGAACCAGTGAGGATGTGAGCTTGACGCAGCGCTCCTGACCCTGGCCACACAGGCCACTCCTCTTAACCCCAGAAATTCCTGGGCTTGACAAACAGCATGTGCATTTGTCCTTTGGGGAAAAAAGACAATAAAATGTATTGTCAGTTTACTGTCTTTAGGGTTGGGTGCAAGGGGATGTCTGTTTTTTTTAAGTAATTTGTTTTTTTAATTTGTTTTATTGAAGTACAGTTGATTTGCGATGTTGTGCTAATTTCTGCTGTACAGCACAGTGATTCAGTTATGCATATATACATTCTTATTCATATTATTTTCCATTATGGTTTATCACAAGATATTGAATATAGTTCGCTGTGCTATACAGCAGGACCCTGGTGTTTATCCATTCTGTATATAACAGTTTGCATCTGCTAATCACAGACTCCCCACCCATTCCCCCTCCTCCCTCGCCCTTGGCAACCACAAGTCTGTTCTGTCAGTCTGTGAGTCTGTTTCTGTTTCATAGATAAGTTCCTTTGTGCCATGTTTTAGATTTCACATAAAAGTAATATCGTATGGTATTTGTCTTTCTCTGACTCCACTTAGTATGATCATCTCTAGATCCATCCATGTAGCTGAAGTGGCAGAATCCCCTCCTTTCATGCCTGAGTAGTATTCCCTTGTGTATGTGTAGCATGTCCTCTTTACCCATTCGTGGGTCAGCAGACATTTAGGTTTCCGCGTCTTGACTGTTGTGAATAGCGCTGCTGTGGGTGTAGGGGGGCCTGTCATCTTCTTGAGTTGTGTGTGCCTAGTCGCTCAGTCGTGTCCAATTCTTTGCCACCCCAGGGACTGTAGCCCACCAGGTCCCTCTGTCCATGGGGATTCTCCTCCAGGCAAGAATACTGGAGCGGGTTGCCATGCCCTCCTCCAGGGGATCTTCCCAACCCAGGGACCAAACTCAGATCTCCAGCACTGCCGGCAGATTCTTTACCATCTTTTGAATTGTAGTTTTGTACAGATGTGTGCCCAGGAGTGGGATTGCTAGATCACGTGGCAACTCTACTTTTAGTTTTTTCCGTTTTTTACATTAATTTATGTATTTGGCTGTGCTGGGTCTTAGCTGCAGCATGCAGGGTCTTTCACTGCTGTGCACAGACTCCAGTTACGCTGCATGGGCTTCAGTAGTTGTGGCATGAGGGCTAAGTTTCTCAAACCCATGTCCCCTGCGTGCAGGGTGAATTCTTAACCACTGGACCTACAAGGAAGACCCTATTTTTAGTTTTTTGAAGAACTTCCGCACTCTTTTCCGTAGTGGCTGTACCAGTTTACATTCCAAGGGAGTGTTTATTTGCCCCCCAAATGCTGGGCTTTCCTTACAAATTATCTGACATCTGACGTCATGTTGTAGAGAAGGCATAGTTTTATGAGAGGGTGTGTGTGTGAGAGAGAGAGAGAGAGAGAGAATATGAGCTTCACACAAAATGCTGAGTTGTTGTCCCCCCCCTCCCTCAACAAGCTTGGCTGAGTTTTTGTAATTCTATAGCTGTGACATGACTAGTCCACTGAGATATTCAACTGGCTGGAAAAATACAACTGAAACTTATGCAATGAGCAGCAAGAAACAATGACACTTCTAAGAGTCACTTTACTATAAAGGTGGCCTCGCTGTAGGAAAGATGGACACGCTTGCTCTTTTTCAGGCTCAGCTCAGATTTTTTTTTCTTTCTGGTAACTTCCCCAAGTACAAGGAATCCACACAGGAGCAGGGGTGCCTTGGCTGTGGAAACATCATCACTGATAACTCAATAAGTCTAGCGCTGTCCTTAACCCTGCTCTTACGAGCTGACAGCCGCTTTGAGGGGTCTGCTCAGAGATCCTAATCGCCCCTGTGGAGTCTGGCTTGGGCCATCTGTGCTGACAGAACATGCAGCCCTCCCTCTTGTGACGCTGACTTGGGCACGGTGACCTCCGTGTTGCAGATGGAATGTGTTTGCCCTGCCCTGTGTGCAAGTCCTCTGCCCACCACACCTCATGGTGCTGAGCTCGGCCAGTTCTCTGACCCGAGCCAGGACTGCCAGCGGGGCTCCCTGAGGCTCCACGCCTGGCATCGAAACCTACAGATAGCTCTTTGCATCATGGAAAGCACCCTGACTCTCTCAGTCCTGCCTGTTGAGTGGGGAGGAGCGGGCTATTGGTTCAAGAAGGCGCTGCGTTTGTTAAGGACTAGCCGGGCAGGTGGCTGCAGGAGTCCAGGTGCGTGCCATTCCTTCTCCATCTGAACTCCAACTTCCCTCCTTAGGCCCTCGTCTCTCCCCACAGGAGCCACATAGCCACTGGTCCCAGTGCAGTGCTGGGACCTCCTGGTGCTACAGTCTAGATACCAAGTGCCTACATGGGCCCCAGCCTTGCTGCCAAGCCCTGGAGTCTGTCTCCGCTGAGAGTCAGGAGCGAGGGCTCCTCTCCGGCCCTGCGCTGAGCTGCCCGGCATTTCTCCATGGAGCTGAACATCTCCCCCAACCCCCATCTCCTCTTGGAGGGAGCCGGCTGCTTGTCTAGCTGCAGCCTCAGCAGTTCCTGGACATATTTTGTTGGTTTACCACTAAGCAAGAAAAGTGGGCTCCTGGGCCCGGAGCTTGGCAGGAGTTCGGGCCCTTCAAAGAAAATGGAAAGTGCAGCGGTGAAGAAATCCAGTGCCCTGCTGGTTGTGTCTGTGCCCCTCTCCTCCCTGTGCCCCAGAAGCCCGGCCGCTGTAGTGTGTGAACACCAGGGCAGAACGGCACCCCGGGAATTGATTCACACTTCCCGCTCCGTGTGCTCGTGCCCTGGCCCTGAGAAGATGAGCTACCGTGGCTGTCCCCCTGTGACATTAAAGTGCTTTCTCTCAGCATCTGCTCCTGAACCCGGCAGCTGGCAGCGCCCGCGTGCCCTTTGAGGACACAGATAAGAAAGCCAGTCTTGGGCCCACAAGAAATGTAAAGTTAGGTCAGAACAGAGGCTGGGGTTTCCTCCCACCCTTGGTGCCTCATCCCACCCCAAGGACAGCTCATTCCATCCACTCTTGTTCCCTCCATCCTGGCATGGCCTTTCCACACCCCTGGACTCTTGTGTTTTGGGGACAGGGAAGCTGGTGCCACCTCCTGCAACCCTCCATCTCCCCTCTGCCTTCTCGAAGGGCCATGAAGCCATGGCAGCTCCCCTTAACCGCCTGGGACCCAGGATCTGAGGAGGTTGTGGTGTCTCTTGCCCTCTTCATGACTCAGGTAGTTGGCACTTACAGTCTGCCTGCCTTCCGGGTAAGTGGGATTGCACAGGGTGAGGCCCAGTGAGTAGGGGGCTTTCTACATGTTAGCCCCTCTGATCAGAGTGCACCAGGCCAGAGTCCCTGGGATCAACCCTGTGATGGGTTAAAAAAAAAAAAAGCTGTTCTCCTGCCCAGGGCTATTGATTGTGAGGCAGAAAATGTGGTGAACCTTGAACAGGTTAGGTCGCTGGCCCAAGCCTGCCTGCTGCCTTCACTGGACAATAGATAAGCCATGGAGAATCAGACCAGGCACTCCAGGAAGGCGCCTGAATTCTCCAGACCTCAGAGTTGCAGAGCGGTTCCAAGGGGCTCATGCATCATTCTGGGCACCGTCTAGACAGAATTAAGAGGTGGCCTGTCTATGCACTACATTTTTAAATATGTGTGTAGGTACTACTATGGTTCATAAAATGTAAATTTATGTTTTAGATGGGTGCTTCATGCGCTGTTTTGCCCTTACTCATGTCCTTGTGAGGAGAATAACCTCCGAGATTT
Source organism: Bubalus bubalis (assembly GCF_019923935.1). NCBI lineage: Eukaryota > Metazoa > Chordata > Mammalia > Artiodactyla > Bovidae > Bubalus > Bubalus bubalis. Next base: position 14,763,652 of record NC_059176.1, read on the forward strand.
AGCTGGATTCAGGTGCTCTGCCTCAGCTCGCTTGTCCCGAAGATAAACGGCCTCGGGCTTAGAGCCCCGACTCTGTGACTAAACAGTAATCACCTGTCAGCGTGAGCGCCTGTTTCCCCAGTGTAATCAATGGCTCAACATCCAGCTCAGAGCACCCGGGTGAGAGTAGCGCCAGGGCGACTGCGGCCAAGGGGAAAGGAGGTGGGCTCACTGGGCTTTGCCATCCCACCGGAGGAGAAGGCTGGCTGCCAGAGAGTAGTCCAGAAAGCCCCAGCTTAAGGCGGGGAGACCACAGAGAGGGACTCCTAGGACACGGCGGGCATCTGTCAGTGCAGGCCAGGAAGTTTTCAATCTCCAAACACTAGGCCCTGCCAGAGGTCTGTTGTGGGAACCCACCACGAGTTCCACCTGAATGTGACTTCCCCCAGAGGCCGCCTGGGGCCCGGCCACCAGCCACAGGCCCAGTGCTCCAAGGGAGGGGTCACTTCATGGTGGGGAGCAGGGCTTTCACCAGATGCTGGGAAATAGAAAAAACTCTTTTGTACTGATATAAACAATGTACATGTGTGGCTGTTATTGTTGTTTTTTGTGACTACCTGGAGAAAAGCCAGTGCTTCCTTTTTCTTCCTGTGAAGTGGAACAACTCCAAGGTTGGATCTACTGAACTTAACGTTCTTACCAGCTAAGAGCCATGCAAGTGTATTTGAGCCACCAACTCATGTGACTGAGTTATTTTTATGGAAGACATGGTTCTTATTTAAAAGTCCATGTGATTTCTATCACAGAAGCACGATTTCCCCATGGCTGCCTCGGGCTCCTGTGCTAATATGGTTGTTGTGTGCAAAAAAGCCAACTTCTTCAGCTATTAAAATTCCCCCTCAGGGCCAGGGAGGAGAAGGCAATGGCACCCCACTCCAGTACTCTTGCCTGGAAAATCCCATGGATGGAGGAGCCTGGTAGGCTGCAGTCCATGGGGTCACTAAGAGTCAGACACGACTGAGCGACTTCACTTTCACTTTTCACCTTCATGCATTGGAGGAGGAAATGGCAACCCACTCCAGTGTTCTTGCCTGGAGAATCCCATGGACAGAGGAGCCTGGTGGGCTGCCGTCTGTGGGGTCGCACAGAGTCGGACATGACTGAAGCGACTTAGCAGCAGCAGCAGCAGCAGGGCCAGGGAAGTTAAGAATCCACCTGCCAGTGCAGGAGACACAGGTTCCATCCCTGGTCCAGGGAGATCCCACACACCAAGGGCCAGCTAGACCTGTCTGCCAAGACTGCTGAGCCCACATACCCTAGAGCCCAGCTCCACAACAAGAGAAGCCACCATAATGAGAAACCTACAACTAGAGGAAGCCCAGGTGCAGCAATGAAGACCCAGCACAGCCTAAATAAATAATAAATCTAAAAAACTCACCCCAGGATAGACAAATGAGGGGTGTGGGATTAACAGACGACTATAGGGCTTCCCTCATAGCTCAGTTGGTAAAGAATCCGCCTGCAGTGCAGGAGACCCTGGTTCAATTTCTGGGTCAGGAAGATCCCCTGGAGAAGGAAATAGCAACCCACTCCGATATTCTTGCCTGGAGAATTCCCATGGACAGCGGAGCCTGGCAGGCTACAGTCCATGGGGTTGCAAGACTCAGGCATGACTTAGCGACTAAACCACCACCATATATAAAATAGGTAAGCAACAGGGATATATTACATCATGCAGAGAATTATACCCATTACCTTGTAATAACCTATCATGAAGTATAACCTGCCAAAATGCTGAATCACTCTGCTGTTCACCTGAAACTAACATAATCTAATAAATCAACTATACTTTGATTAAAAAAAAAAAAGAAACCCCTCCCCCAGCTGATCACAGTGTAGTAGCCAGCTTGGTACAAAGGAAAATTTGTAGAGAAAAATGTTCATAATATGCACTGTCTCTTAGTATTCCATTTCAGTTGCTTTGAGAGAGAGAATAAGTACAGGACATGCTGCTTGAGATAGGGTTAAGCCTATTTCCTCCGTTTAAAAATGAGTTTAAGTTCTTCTCACCCTCAGGTGGATCAGTAAGAGTTGACAGCCATGCCCACAATGACCGTTGTTCTTAGAGTCCTTTGAAAGACCTGGTTTTATGGCCCGTCAGGCTGAAGTTCCAGGGTGATTCACGACAAGGCTCTGTTGTGAGAGTAGCTTTTTCTGGTGGGAGACCCGAGGGTGTAAGAATGGGGACCGCTGCCTCAGGGCTGTGTCATGGGAGGGAGCGCGAGGCCCGCAGAAGAGGAGGGAGAGGTGCCCACGTGCCACCACCTTCCTTAGTTGAGCTGTCCCCTCGCTCATCCTTCCAGTCCTGCAAGGATAAGCTTCTTAATATACACGCTGAGAGATTTGCTATCCTGCCCTAGTTCTTTTTGAAAAGTATCAGGTGAGCTGGCAGAAGGGAAATAGTGAGGGGTAAACTATTTTCTTTTATATTTTTAAAATGTATTTTTATTTATTTGGCTGTACCGCGTCTTGGATGCAGCATGCAAACTCTTAGTTGTGGCATGTGGAATCTAGTTCCCCGTCTAGGGATAGAACCGGTCCCCATGCATTGGGAGCATGGAGTCTTAGCCATGGGACCATCAGGGAAGTCCCTGAGGGGTAAATATTCTGAAGAGGTCTTGAAGATCTGCCCATTCTTGGAGCAGGGCCAGGCCCTCCCATAACACCCCATGGCCTTGGGCCTTGCCCCAGGTGAGATGGTTCGGATCTTACAAGACCACCTTGATTTCGATGCAGCACTAAACACAGATCCACCAGAGACGAGCATCTTGGCTGAGCTGCGGAAACCACTGGGGAGAGGCCCAGAGACGCTGCCTTGCAGAGCTCAAGTGTCAGGACAGTGTCAGACGCTGTCCTGACACTCACCTGCAAGCCATTCTCCTCCCAGCTCATTCCAGGCAGGTCCCTGAAGAAGAAGGTTATGGGTTTAGAAGCGAGGGACTTAATTTCCTGACATTCTGTAAAACCTTCTGGCCACCCCCTCCACCTGCTATTCATTGATTCAGCAAATAAGCATTGAGGACGTCCCTGCCATATGCCAAGCCCTGTGCTGGATTCTGGGGGATGGCTTCTGCCCTCATGAAAACTGTAGTCTAGAAAGGGAGCAGATGATACATCAGTAAACAAATAATGAACAGTACACTGACAGGCTGGTCAGGGCCATGAAGGAAATAAACAGGATAAACAAAGGACCTATGAAGAGACGAGGAGGGATCATTCTGTAGGGGAAAGACTTCTCTGCACCAGAGACATCTGAGCTGAGACCTCAGGGAGATGAGTGGAGGGAGGGCATCCCAGGCAGAGAGGACGCAAAGATGCAGAAGAGCCTTGGCATGCTCAGGAGTGGGGAGACTGTGGCCGGAGAGGAGGGAGAATGGTTTGGGGGAGTTCAGAGAGGAGGCCAGAACCAGGTTATGCAGGGCCTTGAGGCCATGGTCAGAGTTTGGATTTTGTTCTGATAGCAAGACAGGCCCCTTGCTGACAGCGTTAGGCAGGAGCGATAATATAGTTAAAGATCACGGGGTGCTCACTGCAGTTCAAACCTGTGAGGCTCATGTATATGTGCTGCTATAGGAAGAATCACAAGAGACCCTACGTGGGGAAAAATCCCAAGAAACAGAACACGGTATAAAATATGCCGCTGACGTTTTTTTTTTAAAGAGAAGATGTATATGTATATATCAGCTTGCTCGGGTATAAAATATAACCACATTAAGGATACACAAGAAAAGAAGAAGAAAGAGGATCCAAGTTTGAGATGAACTTTTGGGAAGAGAACTTCTAACATAGTGTATTTCAAATTGTAGGTCACAACTCAGGAGACGTTCTGAAATTACCATAGTGAAGTCACAGATAGCACTTAAAATATCAACCTACATCTTGCATAGTAAGGAGAGCATTTTGTGAAAGTTGTTTTAATTATTTATGTGTGTAGATACATAACGCATGTTCATGTATATAAATGACACGTACACACATTCATGTACATATGTGTACATGTGTTGGCTTTCAGTATAAAATGTTTTAAACTAAGCGTTACAGTTGAAAATATATCTTAAGGATCTTCATGGTGGAAAAGTTGAGAAATGTGACTTAGTGATTTTTCACGAAGTCGTCTTTACTTCTGTCTTAGTTTCCTCATCAGGCTTCTCTTACAGATAATCCTCTTCAAATTCAAAAAAGAAAAAAGTCAAAACCAAAAAAAAAAAAAAAAAAAGATACCCAAGAAGCTCCTGGGGTGGGGAGTGAGGTCCAAGGGAGACTTACTCTTCGTAGTATATGCTTTTGTATGGTTGAATATCTTACTATGTACCTGCATTACTTATTCAGTTAAAAAAAAAAAAGTTTGTCTAAATGGTGGTCACCCTGGCCGCCATGTGGAGCAAGGGCGAGCCCAGAAACAGAGGACCGGCTAGAAGGCTCTGGCCGGGGCCGCGGTGAGAGACGGTGTCTTCACCTGTGGGGTGGGTGATGGGGATGGAGACAAGCTAGACTCAGCATGTTCCACCCGACGGGGACTGGGCCTACCTGAATCTATCTGCCTTATCTTTGTGGAAGGAAGGGTTCTTGGGCTCCTTCCAGGTGCTAAAAGCTTCAGAATTCCCAAGAATGTTGAATCCATCACAACGTGGAGGACATGGTTATGGACATGTATCCCTTTCATATCCTCACGGAACTGTCACAAGTGACCTTTAATGACCCTCAAAACACAATTACACTCTGTTTCTCAGTGGAGCTTGCTTTCTTTGCAGAGAGATGCCAAAGGCCAATACCTGTTTGACCTTCTCTGCCACCACCTGAATCTACTGGAGAAAGACTATTTTGGGATCCGCTTTGTGGACCCTGATAAGCAGCGGGTAAGTCCATATTCAAAGCATGGATGGGGGAGAGCATCGGTCAGTAAGCCTGAGGCACTAATCGTCATCTATGTTCAGAGCTTAGCCTCACGAGTCAGGGGACCAGCTGGACCCTGCAGTTGGATATCATCTCTTCGGATCATATTGTGAGACCTAGAACACCCCGCAGCAGAGCTCACCAGGCGTGCTCCATCGATTGCTAGACACTGAAATGGCAACCTGGAGAGCTGAAGTTGTTGTTGCTGTTCAGTTGCTTAGTCGTCTCCGACTCATTGCGACCCCTTGGACTGCAGCACACCAGGCTTCCCCGTCCTTCACTATCTCCTGGAGTTTGCTCAAAGTCACGTCCATTGAGTCAATGATCATCCAACCATCTTGTCCTCTGTCGCCCCTTCTCCTCTTGCCCTCAGTCTTTGCCAGCATCAGGGTCTTTTCCAGTGAGTCAGCACTTTGCATCAGGGAGCCAAAGTATTGAAGCTTCAGCTTTAGCATCAGTCCTTCCAGGGAATATTCAGGGTTCATTTCCTTTAGGATTGACTGGTTTGATCTCCTTGCTGTCCAAGGGACTCTCAGGAGTCTTCTCCAGCACCACAGTTTGAAAGCATCAATTCTTTGGTGTTCAGCCTTCTTTATGACTATAGTCCAGCTCTCACAGCCATACACTACAAATGGAATAACCACAGCTTTGACCATACAGACCTTTGTCAGCAAAATGACATCTCTGCTTTTTAATATGCATGAGAGCTCAAGAGATTTGCCCAAAGCTGCCCAGTTAGAGGCAGAGCAGCTGGGCTGGTGTGGTGGCCGCAGAGCCCAGGTCACAGGCTGAGGCTGTCCTGCCCCTTCCCTGGTAAATGGGCACGCTCGCCTTGGTCTGATTAGGAGGGGCCTTGCCTGAGTCCCACAGCAACCCTCCCCGAGCAGGACAGAGGTGGAGCCCAACTGACACAGGCTTTTCGGCCCTTGCAAATCCTGCAGTTCTTCACCTTCCAAAGACAGTGGCGTGTGAAGAAAAAAGGGTAAAATGTATCCTGTTCAAGGGTGAAGTGTGTCCTGTCCATTGTTTTTCACTTAGAATGTGTTTGAGGAGAAAAAGAGAGTGTGTTGAGATTACAGAGATTTAATAAAAGGAGACAGAGAAAAATAAGGAAAAGGAGAAATAAACTTTGATGGAGTGGCTGCCATGTGCCAGGCTCCACACTGGGCACACCCCTAGACCTTTGAGCCGATGGATGTTGAGCGCTGAGGTGTTAGCATGCACGAAGCTGAGAGCTTCACATAAGTTACTGGATCCTTCCCATGAATGAGATGTGTACTGGCAGTTGACCATCCACTCTCCAGATGAATGAACAGTCTCCTGACAGGTTACCTAACTTGCCCAAGGCAAATGACAAAGCCTGTCTCCTGCTCAGACCTGCCTGATGCCAGAGCCTGTGTGGTTTCTGGGGTTCTCTGCTGAATTCCTGCTCTATGGCCTCTAAAGTGACCTGATTCTGTGCCTTTGTTGAGGGTTTAAGCCGAGCAGGGAGGCTTGCAAGGGTCGTTGAGCATTGTGAGGAAATGGACCAGTAGAGAATTGTCCTTCTGTATCTACTGATCACAGTAGAGATGGAGGAGGTGAGCTCCCTGGCTCCCCCTAGACCCCTTCCCCTGAGCACCAGGGAGGCAGAACCTGGCGCTCACACCCATGCTGTCCCTGCCCACTTTTCAGGGGTCTCTGTAGGGTCTGGGATTCCTCTGGCCACTCTTGGATGAGCTACCCTCATTCCCCATCCCCTTTTGCCCCTCAGGCCCTGGGCTCATCCTGATCTCAGCCTGCCCTTCAAGCCTCCCAAATCTGAAGACTGTACCACACCAGTCCACTCACCCAAATACAGGTGGAAGCTCCTGTCTCTGAACCTTCTTTTTACTCTTCTCCTAACCCCACCTCCCCAAGCCAGTGTTATCAATTTGCTAGTGATTCTGGGACCTGGATTTAGCCAGACAGCTGCAAAAGGTCACCCTGGCCCTCACCATATTTGGGGGGATGCTGTCAAGATTTTTCTGCCAGATCCTTGAAGTCTCTCAGAAAAAGCTTTCCACTGCCTGCCCACCCCTCTGAGTCTCCTCCAGCCTCACTTCTTTCAGGAGTCTCACTCCAGTACAAACTCTGCTCTCCACCTATTGCCAAGAGGAGTAGCCTCTTGTGTTCAGCCTCTCTGCCTTCTGCTGCTAACGGATCTGTCACTGCACTTAGTTGTGTGGTTGCTGTTGTGTCAGTCGCTTAGGCGTGTCCGACTCTCTGCGACCCCATGGACTGTAGCCCAGGCTCCTCTGCCCATGGAATTCTCCAGGCAAGAAGACTGAAGTGGATTGCCACGCCCTCCTCCAGGGGATTTTCCCGACACAGGGATCGAACCCAGGATCCTGCATCGCAGGGAGATTCTTTACCATCTGGGCCACCGGGGCAGCCCAGTGTCTATCTCCCTTTGTTCATTTTAACCTATGGGTCCAGTGCCGCAGGGCGTTCTGTCTTCTGAGCCCCAGACATGTGCTGTGTTCATCTCACTGTCCACAGTCCCAGTGTGCTCTGCACAGGCCAGCCTCTGCCGCCTTCCCAGGCACGGCCTGGAACCCCAGTCATTTCCATGCAATTTCATCCCTTGCCTTTCCTTCCCTGGGAAGCCACGCCACGATGGGCCGTGTAATGTGAGAAGGACCTCTTAACCACATTGAGTGGCTATAATGAGTTGCCAGCCTCATGGGAACTCAGATCAGAGGGAAGCAAGAGAGCAGAGTGTCAGCTCAGATTATCCATGTGGCACTGATGGGAGAACTGGCTCTTAGTGGGTCCATTAACTGCACGAACCACGGCCCAGCCCAGAAGGTGAGAGCTGGAAACCGAGGGAGGCCAGGATGTGTCTGCACGGCCCCGGCTGCTCTCCTGCCAGAGAGAGGACTCTGCCAAGAGGCTCCACTGTACTGAGCAAAAGTCACCAGAAAAGAGGGAGGTGACGACTAGCTTCTCCATCCGTCTTACTGCTGAACATTGAACGCTGAGCTGGTCACCAGTGACACACTGGGAAACAGGCAGAATGTCCTGCCCTCCCAGAGCTTATGGTCAGTGCTTTTAAGCTACTTCCTGATAATCAAGACCCAAATATCAGCTATTCTAGCTCTGCAAATTGTCAAGTTTCCTGATTAGCACAAAAGCAGCAAACATCAATAATGCATTTTATAAGTTATCCATGTAGAAGTGGGAAAATGATATAGAACCGTCTCCTTGCTTCCTGACCCAAACGGAAGTACCGTGGGGGGCGGGGGGCAGGGGGTAGGAATGTGTCGCTACTGTGTCCAGCCTCTGTGAAAATCCGGGGAAAACAGGATACTACATTAGTTGTGGTTGGGTATCTTACAAGACTTACATTTTAAACATCCCTGGATGCCAAGGAAGTCTGAATATGTATTCCCTCACACAAGGGCTGGCAATGTGTTGCTCAAACAAAAACGAAACATACACCAGCCATCCCTGCCTTCTCACCATTTATGAAATTCCACCTGCCAGTGCTTTCGAGAGCTGCTCCCAATAGCCTCTGTGTGTCCTCACGACCCCACCACATCACACAGACATGCACAGCCCATGAGAGGGAGCCATTCGCCACTCAGGCCAAGTGGAGCTCTGTCCCCAGCACACATCCGTGCATTCACTGCTGCCCATCAGCACACCAGAAACATGGCTCAGAACTCTGGCGCCCCATCTTGGAAGGCGACATTGCCAGGGAGCCCCAGAAATGGCATCTGAAGCTGGAACTCTTCCCCCCTTCACAGCTGGTTCCATGGGGAACTTATTTCAGAAAATCCTATCACTCTCTACTCTCCAGACGTACATATCACAGGCTTCTGAGCCGCGTTCACCCTGGGCTACAATCTGTCTAGCTATTTAAATCAAATACAGCGAGATATATTTGACACTGCTTCTCATTAGGGTTTTCTTGGTCTGTGTTCTCTGTTTCAGCATTGGTTGGAGTTTACAAAGTCTGTGGTGAAGCAATTGAGATGTAAGTACTGTCCATGTAAAAGATAGAAGCCTCGCCCCTGGGGAGGGCGGGAGAAAACCTCCCCATTGTAGTGTGTCTTGGGAACCTTCCTTTGTTCTGAGCGGAAGTTGGCCCTAAACACGAGAGGATCTTCTGATGGTTCAGAGTCCTGTGCGTCCAGGGGGGCAGCGAGTCCCGTCGTCTTCCAGGGAGGGTCTTTGCTGATGGACACCTCTTTTTCTGTGCAGCCCAGCCTCCGTTCACCATGTGTTTCCGTGTGAAGTTTTACCCTGCAGACCCTGCGGCCCTGAAAGAAGAAATAACCAGGTAAGGCTGGTTATTACATCCCTCAGCCTCCAAGACCTGTTGGGAAGGATAGGAAAGAGGGGCCGTAACTTCTTAGGTCCTCTGTTTAGAAAGCGCCTAGGCAAGAATTCTTCCTAAATATAGCCTTACTTCTGCGTTTCACTTCCGTGTGCTCTCTTTGCTCATCTCCTCAGTAGAACTGCAACAAAGTGAGGTTCTTTCCTTCAAGAAGTGTGAATGCTTCACCTTAATCTGGCCATCTGCAAAGGTAGCTGGAGTAATGTAATTACTCAAAAGCACTTTTTTCTTTCACCAGTGATGTGGCCACCGGGGATGTTTTGGGAGAGGGCTGTGTTGCTGCTTATTGGGGGGCTTGAAATAGACTCCAGCAGCCTAAATGGCAAAGCAGGAAACTGGAAAACAAGCCGGGAAACACTGAAGATTTTGAATTCAAGTGGGTGACCTCCAGGGTGCTGATGGCCCAGGCTCGTGATAAACTCTTCATTGTGGGGATCATGTTGCAGGGAAGGCAGGCAGCTGCATGGCATGAACCGCGTCTCATCCAGCACCACTTGAGGATGAGAAAAAGCCTCTGTGCCCACGCCACGCTACAAGAGGCTCAGCGAGCAGGAGAGGCACCGCTTCCTCGAGGGCTTGGTACATGGGAGCCGAATTCACTCTAAAAGTCTTGCCTCAAAGGTTCAGGCAGTCTCTGAACTGAGACTCTTAATTTTTATATTAGAAAGATCTGATTTTGACATTAGCAAAACCTTTACGTTTCCCTGTGAAGGGTGGAGCCCTCGGTAAAGATGTGATGCCAGGAAGTCCTAGAGCCGAGGAGGAGACGGCTCTGCCAGCTCTAACCCCTTCCCTAAAGTCTTAGAGACAACAGGGACTTCCCAAGTGGTCCCCTGCAGGAGGCGAGGGTTCAATCCCTGGTTGGGGAACTAAGATCCCACATACAGAGCAGTGCAGTGAGAAACAAAACCAAAAAACCTTAGAGACAGCCAAGACTGGACGAGGCTGTTGCCAGTGCAGAGACTGCTTGTCCTCTAAGGCCTTGAGACCTGTTTCTAAACCCTGAACCCGCCCAGCCTGAAGCACTGAGGACAGTGCCCTGTGTAGTTAGAACCAAATCTCGTGCTCCGGAACTGGGCGCCTGCAAAGTGCTGGCCCCGCTCGGCCACACGGAAGTGGGTGTGGCTACCACTTGGCTTTTGAAAACCAAGCTCATCCAAATTGAGGAGCAAACCTGTAGCTTCAGGCAGGAGAGTGAGGGGAGAACCATGATGTTTAACCACTTAAGCAGAGAAGAGTTTGGGCAAAGCACTGGCCTGCCCTGCTCAGGGGGCACTAGTGGTAAAGAACCTGCCTGCCAAGGCAGGGGATGCAAGAGACACAGGTTCAATCCCTGGATTGGGAAGATTCCTCTGGAGAAGGGAATGGCAACCACTCCAGTATTCTTGCCTGAAGAATCCCATGGGCAAAGTGGCCTGGCAGGCTGCAGTCCACGGGGTCGGACACAGCTGAAGTGACTGAGCACGCTCTGCTCGTGACTTCCAGAGTGTTTGTCCTAGCCCTGCCCCTCCCCCGTGCCTCTCCCCCCTCCCTCCCCCTTCTCCCCCTTGCCTCTCCCCCACCTTCTCCCCCTCCCCCTTGCCTCTCCCCCCTCCCCCTCCTCTTTGCCTCTCCCCCCTTCTCCCCCTCCTCCTTGCCTCTCCCTCCCTCCCTCCCCCTTCCCTCTGGAAAGAGGTGAGGAGGCCAGGGTCCACCCTGAAGACCAGGCTCCTGTCCACGTGGCAGAAACATTTAACACATCTTTGTTGAGAGCCTGACTCCCCGCCTTCTAACACCCAGCGTTAGGATCACCTTGTCCACACCTCCCTGGATTAACAGAGAGGATGAGAAGGATTGGTCTAACCCAGAGGGCTGCCCGCGAGAGCACGGCAGACACACGGCCTTCTGATTTGATTGAAGGACGAAAGTACACGGTTCTCTCAGCCGTTAGGAGGTCTTAACCATAGACTCTTCTAAAGCAAATGTCACTGCATAATACTAATGTGCCCCCCAACTAAAGGCAGCAGAGACCTGGGGGCTCAGATCCTGTTCTGTTACTTCTGTGTGGCCTTGAGCATAAAATCCTTGACTTCTCTGACCTTCAGGTTCCTTATTTATAAAATGAGGATGGTAATAGTTCCCACAGCTTTGTCGGGAGGATTAACCACTACACGGGGTCTTGTACTTCTAATGCACCCCCAGGGAGCCTGGCATTGAGCTGAGGCGCACTGTTCATTGCCAGGTCAGTCACATGGCCTGTGGACCCCAGCGGCTCTGCAGAGGGCACAAGTCCACCTGGTTCTGGCTTTGCCCCCTTGTTGCTGTGATAATCCCCACTCCTCTTCTGTCCCAGCCAGCGTCCTGACACTTAAGCAGCTGAGGCCTGAGAAAGCCAGGGTCAGGCTTCTCTCCAAGTCAGCAGACTTTAAAGACACTGGCAAGAGTGTGAACTCCACCCCTCTCCGCACACATCCATGCCCACCGTCCTCCACAGGGGCCCCCAGACTCCAGGATCTGATGCCTGATGATCTGAGGTGGAGCTCAGGTAACAATAACAGAAGTAAAGTAAGAAAGGTGATCGCTTGAATCATCCAGAAACCATCACCCCCCACCCTCCCTGGTCTATGGAAAAACTGTCTTTCATGAAACCAGTTCCTGCTGCCAAAAGGCTGGGGACCGCTGCTCTACTGTTTTCCCCCTGCTCTCCGCCTCAGCAGCCCTCCTTCCCTCGGGCACATTTTTTCCAGGCGTTGCCAGGAGTGTGGCTCTCAGGGCGCCTGGGTCTGCTTTGGAGTCTGTGTCCCCGCTCCCTGGGGTGTTCTGTGGAGGCCTGGGCTCAGCTGCACCTAAGTGGGTGCCTGCCCTCGCCTCACTCAATGCCCACAGTTCACTCCTGGCTTAGAGCCCTGCAACCCACCTTCCTGCCAGACTAATTTAGCCGTCAGTGTGTTTTTTTTCCGGGCATTATTGGTCCTAAATTTCACCGCCGTCTCGGCTGTCCCCATAAAGCCAGGCTGAGAGGAGGGATGAAGTAGGGAGTAAAGAACTGTGCTTCAATTTATCTCTTGGATTCTTCCCAGATGATAAATTTAGTTGCCAAATCCTGATTAATCTCTTTTGTCATTTTTTAAAGTAATAAATAGATTTTCTTGTCTGAGCTAGAGACAAGGCAGAGAAAATGGGGATTTAGGCACCAGATTTAGCTTTTAACAACGGCTGCAGGTGTTCGAACTGGTTGAAAGATCAAGTGATAGAAGGCGATTGAGTGCAAATGGGGCCCCACCTTCCCAGGAAGCAAACGGCCCGACACATGTTTGAACAGGTGCTCAAAAAATGTTCATAGATTTTTTTAGGCCATTTTTTTAAAAATGTTAATAAAGCGTATAGGTAATTTATTCCAATGGTGAATATCACTTGAGCTTAGCTTAGGCTAAGATGGGTTGGCAAACTTTTTCCGGAAAAGGCCAGAAGTATTTTAGGCTTATGTGGGCCATATGGTCACGGTCACAACTACTCTGTTCTGCCATTGTGATGCAAAACCAGCTGTAGGCAACACATACATGATGAGCATGGCTGTGTTCCAATCAAAGGTTATTTTATCTCACTGGGGACTCTGGTGGCAGGCTTGGTTTGCCAGCCCTGGGCGAAGGAATCAAGAAGACCCAAGTTCAAATCCCAGATCGTTCTTTAGCTGGATATGTGACAAAGCAAGCAACGCTGCCTCTGATCATTCCTTCTCCTCCTGTATGAGACAGGGATTAAAACAGTAATCACCTTATTGAGTTGCTGTGAGGATGAAATGAAAGAGTGCATGTTAAACGGCACACAGCCTATCTAAAAGATGACAGAGGAAAACCTGAGTAAATCACTGGAATGTCAGCTCCATAGAAGGAGGACTCTGGTTCTCTGCTGTATTCCTAGCCGCTGTGGCAGTGCCTGGCACACGCATGTGCTCAGAACTGGATGGGTGGGTGGGAGGGAGGGAGGGAAGAGGCACAGGATGTATAAGCTCTCCAAAAGTGAAAGTGAAGTCGCTCAGTCGTGTCCGACCCTTTGTGACCCCGTGGACTGTGGTCCACCAGGCTCCTCTATCCATGGGATTTTCCAGGCAAGAATACTGGAGTGGGTTGCCATTTCCTTCTCCAGGGGATCTTCCCAGCCCAAGGAGCGAACCCAGGTCTCCACATTGCAGGCAGACGCCTTACAGTCTGAGCCACCAGGGAAGTCATAGGCTCTCTAGAAGAATATTAAAGGTAATGAAACATGAATCTCTAATTCCAAGGAGCCCACAGTCTAGTATTGGGGTGGAAGATATACTAAACTTGATCATAGTCAGGGAAAAGAAGGGCAGAAAATAGAGGAAGCCAGGGGCAGAGAGGAAGACAGGGCCAAAGGGTCTTCTGGAAGAAACTCTTCAGGGGCCACCAGTGCTTTCCAGAGTTCAGAACCTCTAATTGGGGGAGTATCTCTGGATTCATCCCCACCCTCTGATGTCAGAAATCACAACGCCAATGCCAGTACCTTGGATGTGCGTGTTCCAGAAACGCTCGGGTTTTCCTCCGTCATCTTTTAGGCTCTCACACGTTCTGCCTTTGCATGGTCCTCCATCAGTTTAGGACAGCCTGGCATCTAAACAAAACTGGACATGAGGTAAAGCCTCTTTGAAGCAAAAAAGGAGAGAGGCAGAGTTCAACCAAAAAGGTGTGCTAAAGAGCAAGCCTTTCTGTCTTAAATCTGATCTAAAGCTGATTTCTCTTTTTTCCAGTGAGAATTTTTCTCTGATGACAAGGAGTTCCCCTGACTTCATTTAGGACCTTTCTCTCCCTAACTATAGCTCACTGAATTACCACAGGGGTAGAAAAAGTATCAGGTAGAAAAAGGTTCTGTTTCCTCAACTATACAACGTGGGAATTAGGCTGTGTGACTCCTCCTATGAGGCTCTGAGCCTGGGTACCCCAACCTGCCTGCTCGTCATGGACAGCTGGTCTGGGCAGCCCAGCAGGCTGACCCTTTGCCTGGCAGCCCAGCGGCCCTGGTGACAGTGCCCCCGGCAATGAGACAGGCTTCCTTAGGCCCTTGTGTGGCAGGGGAGAACATGTCACGGCATCTTGGGGATAGGTGTAAGGATGCTGTGAGTCATGTGAGATGGATTTCATGACCGACAACACTGAGTCACTGGTTACCTTCTCAAATGAACAAAACACAAAGCTTGATGGAAGCCGCTGGGGCAGAAAAGGAAGGGGGGGGGACCCCTGTGGAACTCCGTTCCGTGGAGCCATCATATGGTTCTTTCACGAGCTTGTCTCTTGTCCTCTGAAGACTGCGGTGTGCTGCTTTAGGATGCTGACTTGCCCCTCCCTTGCCCCTCCTGTCTTGTGATGACCCCGTCACCGGACCGTATTCCCACAGCCTTCCCCTTGAGCTCCCTGTAGCTCTTCTACCTTCAGAAGGCTGAAGGAAGCCCGCCCAGCAGTGGAAAGCCATGTTTCCGCTCCAGCTCACCGGAGGTCCCTGTCGTGCATCGATCGTGGTTCTCGCTGTGAGGAGGGTTATGTCCCCCTTGGGGAGCAAATCAGAAGCTCCAGAGAAGCCTTTTCAAACCCAGGACCACTCATACGCAGACTCTCACATGCTCCCCACCGCCCCGGGGGATGTTCTCCTCACCACCACATTGAGGATCGCTGCCCGGGGCCTCTGAAACCTCTCTCCTTCAGTCCAGTATGTGCTGTCCCTGAATGTTTGACCCAGACAAGCAGAGGGCTGTGGGCGGAGTGATGCGTGAACTCAGGTCCAGGAAGTGATCCATGAGCAGGAGGCCAAAGGCTTGCTATCACGCCTTCCCAAAGCCTGGGGCAGGTGGGGCTGGAGGGGTGAGAGGAAGAGAAGGGCTCAGCCCCTCCCTTCCACACATCTTGTGACATTCCACCATGGGAAGCAGGGTGTAGACAAACTGGATTTGGTGGTGGTGGTTCACTTGCTCACTCGTGTCTGACTCTGCGACCCTGTGGACTGGAGCATGCCAGGCTTCCTGGTCCTTCAGTATCTCCCGGAGTTTGCTCATACTCACATCCATTGAGTCAGTGATGCCATCCAACCATCTCATCCTCCATCGCCCCCTTCTCCTCCTGCCCTCAATCTTTCCCAGCATCAAGGTCTTTTCCAGTGAGTCGGCTCTTTACATAAGGTGGCCAAAGTATTGGAGCTTCAGCATCACTCTTTCCAATGAATATTCAGGGTTGATTTGCTGGCTTAAATTTTAAAAATTTAAACAGTTTAAAAAATTTACAGTTTAAAATGCTACAGTTTAAAAAATTACTATTCACCGCATAATGTAATTTTCCTTCGGTTTTCCTTGGCAAATATTGGGTCGATTGGGAGTATGGTAGGTGGGAAAAGGAGGGGAATTCTTACTAACTTCCACACTACAGCAGTCGTCTTCCCTTTGGTTTGAGGGGGGTTGTCCACCCTAATGTGGTTAGAAGGATGCTTTAGAATTTCTTAGGGACAGTGCTTCATAGATTTTAATATATGTCCAGATCACCTGCGGATCTTGTTACAGTGATTCATTAGGTCTCACATGGGCTTGATTCTCCATTTCCAACAAGCTCCCACCTGCTGCTGATACCTCTGTAAGGTGGGCTACACTTTGGGTAGCAGGGCTTAGAAGAGAATGACGATTACTCCGTTTGCATTTAATTACTTGAATCACAAGCCCCGGGCTCTGAGTCACCTGCTGGTGACCCTCCTCACCCTAGAAGTTGTGCTGTCACTGGTCTGCTTGCTTTTGAGCATTTTCACATGATCCAGTGGGCATGGACTCCTCGGTGTTATTCTTCAGACTGAAAACAGAAGCAGATGCAAGCCTCGAGTTGTCCAGGAAGAGCCGGATTTCTTTTTGGTTCAAGCTCATGGAATTTAAGGGAATTTTACTATATTCCCAGGACTTCCCTTGTGGCTCAGCTGGTCCCTGGGTTGGAAAGATCCCCTGGAGAAGGGAAGGGCTACCCACTCCAGTATTCTGGCCTGGAGAATTCCATGGACTGGATAGTCCGTGGGGTCGCAAAGGGTCGGACAAGACTAAGTGACTTTCACTTTCCTTTTCACTATATTCCCGTTACTTCTGTAGGGATGCTGTAGTTACCTATGACTGTTTAATAAAATGCTACAAAACTTAGCTTAAAATCACAAGGATTTCTCATCTCTGAGTTTCTGTGGGTCAGGAATTCAGGAGCAGTTTAGCTAGGTGGCTCCAGCTCAGGGTCTCTCTTGGGGTTGAAGCCAAGAGGTGGGCTGGGCCTGTGGTCATCTGAAGTCTTAACTGATTCACTTCCACCATGGTGTACTCACATGGCCATTGGCAGAAAGCTTCAGTTCACTTTTAGCTTTTGGCAGAAGGCATCAGTTCCTCACCACATGGACCTTTCTGTAGGACTGCTTAAGTGTCCTCGAGCAGAATGAGTGATCCAAGAGAGAGAGGGAATGAGGAGAAAGCTGTAGGGATGTTATGACCTGGTCTCAGATGTCAGACATTATCACTTCTGCTTTATTCTGCTTGTTTGAAGCAAGCCACCAAGTCCGACCCACACTCAGATGGAGTAAATTAAGCTCTACCTCTGGAATTGTGGATTATCAGGGAATTTCTCAACTTTTTTTTGTTTGTTCTTTGCCTCACCACATGGCTTGTGGGATCTTAGTTTCCCAATCGGGGATTGAACCCGCACCCTTAGCAGTAAAAGCATGGAGTCCTAACCACTGGACCACCAGGGAATTCCCTGTGGACATGTTTTTAAACCACCACAGATGCCCCCTGGCCAAAGAATTGCTGTGGTGGATGACTCACTTAAGGGCTTGATACCCCTGGCTTCTGCTCTTCCCAGGGGATCTGTGATGTAATGTACATCAGAGACTCCACTCCTTGCAAAGATCTTTCAAAATGGAGCGTCAACAATTCTGTGGTCACAGGGTCCACCCAGCTACTTGTGAGAATACGAAGCAGCCATAGCACAGCGCCGAGAGGGAGGAATAACACAGTGATGAAGAGCCGACCTCCGTCTTGAACTTGAATCCTGGCTCTGCCATCTTCCAGTTATGTGCCCGTGAGAAAATCACTGAAGCCTCAGTTTAGCTTATAAAAAGGGGACAAAAACAGTATCTGTTCTCAGAGTGGTATGTGCAAATTATCTGAGAGGCTGCAGTAAAGTGTATAATCCCCGGACTGGCAGATGGTAAGTGCTCAATATGCATCAGCTGCTATGAGTTGCTCTTGAGAGTCAGCCTACTTCCACCTGAGGTGAGAGCTCCCTGTGGTTGAAGAAATGCTAGTCACAAGTTTCTGTCCATCCCTCACCGGTGCCTCTTCTTACACCTTATTCAAATTCTGAGAGATCTGGTTGACCTCTGCCAATAACGAGGGCTGTTCCACATAAGGACAGGTCCACTGGCAAGCAGAGGCAGATCCCTCCCATGGGCTCGTTCCTTCCCCACATTTCTGCTTGTTTATTGGTTACTTACTTACCTGTGTACCTACCTGCACTGGGTCTTAGTTGCAGCACGCAGGATCTTCAACGTTTGTTATGACGTACGGGATCTTTACTTGCGGCACATGGGATCTAGTGCCCGACCAGGGATCAAACCCGGGCCTCCTACATGAGGAGTGCCAAGTCTTAGCCACTGAATCACCAGGGAAGCCCCCTGCTTCTTAAGAGACATCAGCGAGAGTCCAAGGAAGAGAGCGGCTCTGTCAGCCCTTCTCTTATGATACAGGTTGCTTTGTCGGTGCTGAGAGACTGGAGTTGGCTCCTTCCAGAACCCAACACTGGGCACAGTGCTTTTAACCAGGAGATACCATTTCTGTTTTGAGCTGCAGTAGGAAACTGAAAGGTTGTTTGGAATTGAACCTCAAAATCAGTTCAGGGCAAAGTGCTTGAAAGAGTCTAGTCCTCAGGGATATGAAAAATGTATTTGTTGAGATTTTTGTTTTGAGGTAGTAAAAGTGTCCTGACAGAGATTTTGATAGGCTGATATTACATATTTATGTCTTTAAAGCAATCAAAGAAATCCTTTATAGTTCATTCTCTGTTTTCTCTCCAGGTATTTAGTCTTTCTGCAGATCAAAAGGGATCTCTACCATGGCCGCCTCCTCTGTAAAACATCAGATGCAGCCTTGTTAGCCGCTTATATCCTTCAAGGTAATGACTTTTGACAGGATAAATTTGCTTTTCATGCTAAGTACTGATTACATTATTTCAGTTACCACAGATGACTACTTCTTGGATACAAACAGTATCTAACTTGAAACAGAGTCCAAGTTAAAGGGCTTTGCCTGGACTCCCTTGATCCAAGAAGCTCTGACCACTCAGCCTCAAGTTGTCCATAGTTCAGGTCTTTCTGGAAGCCTCTTCAAGTCATTCAGACTCTGTTTGTGCGGGGGGGAGGGAGCGTTTCCCTGCACCCTTGGTTGATAAAGTTACTAAGCCTCTGGAGAGTAATCCGAATCTGTTCTGTTTTTTCCCTGTCCTTTTGTGCAAATCTCAAAGATGTGAAGTGCCTTGGGATTCTGGTGTCGGTTTCAGAGACTTTCCCATTCAGATTGCTCAAAGTTGAAAATGTTTCCAAGTTACAAACCCATTTTCTACACACAAATAAGAGTTGGGGCTGTACCCAGCCAATACCCAGACTGGCTTTTTTTTTTTTTTTTTTTTTTTTTTTGCAAAACAGAGGGAAAGCTATGCACTCTTCATACATCATCCCTTCTCCTTTCATGAGATGCAGGAGACTCCTAAGTGCCACTTCCTGGACTTCTCTTAGTCCTTCAGCCTGAAACTGTCACTGGGTTATTTTGGACTATAGCGCTAAAATTGTGAAGTTTCTCCCAAAGAAACTGAACTCGTAATCGGAAATCTGTGAACTCCAGGAAGCTACTTTGTGAATAGAACCTAAAAAAAAAAAAATGCTTGCCAATAAGAAACTAAAGTTCTTCCGGCAAGAAAAATGTCACAGCTGCGTTATGAATGTAAAAGTCATTTTATTACAACTTTGACTTCTGAGACTCCTGTTTTAAAAAACCACCCAAGTAGGAAGTCTAGAAGGTGCTTGCCAACTTTAAGGGACCCAAGGAGATCCCTTTCATTTTTAAAGGAAAACCTGGTCCCATCTAAGTGAAATTTTAAACTCTAGTCTTTTCTTTAGTTTTACCCTGACAGCCATATTGAAATTTTTTTGTTTGTTTTAAAGAAGTCACTGATATCCAACATTGATGTTTCCCACTGGGAGCTTTCTAAGTAAAATTATAATAAATGACTCCATGGCTCAAGGTCATTTCGGACATTAAGCCCCAGGAAACCTTTAGTCTCTTTCTAAATGATAGAAATTCCCAAGTAATTTGGAAGATACTATCAGGAGACTAGTGCCACAGAACAATACTCAGTTGTGAAAAAAGGGCACATTTTTTTCCTTAATATTTACTCCTCACTCAAGACTTCTCACCCGCACTGGCTG
Organism: Bubalus bubalis; assembly: GCF_019923935.1. Lineage (NCBI taxonomy): Eukaryota > Metazoa > Chordata > Mammalia > Artiodactyla > Bovidae > Bubalus > Bubalus bubalis. The sequence goes on from NC_059176.1 coordinate 14,783,423, forward strand.
TGGTTCTCACTAGGGAAGGAGAAAAGACAAGCGCACAGCAGCTGAACTGCCCAACACCCTTCCTCCTCACGCACACGCAGCTTTCCCTGCGGGATGCTCCGTGTGGAGAAGGCTGGGTTCTGACCTGGAGACACACTGTGAGGAGTAGGGTGGGCCCAGTGACCCCCCGAAGTTCACTGATCTGAGGTCTCAGCAGTTAGGGGATGGACTCTGTAAATTTTCAGGGGGAGAAAGCCCAGCCCCACCCCCACAGGGAACTGAGAAGTCAGCCTTGGGACCCGATGCTCCTGAACTCCGTGGCACTCTCTGGTTACAGCCAGTCTTCCTGCTCTGCAGGCTTCTCCAAGGGGCCTGGCACCTGCTCAGCCCTCAGTGAATAGTTACTCAAATATATTCACTTGATCTGATTTGGACCAAGAGTTGAGTTCTGAGTTTGGGTCATGACTCAGTCATCATTTGGCTGTGTCCCTGCTAAAATCTTCAAAACGAGATTTAGACTTTGTATGTGGCCACAGGCCCAGAAGGTTCTGATCTCCTGATCCAGCTCAGTTTTCTTCGCTGCCACAAAGAGCTTCGCTCCCAGGCGCTCTCCTCGTGGCTGAGTGAATGTGGGCGTGGTGCAGGGGTCTGAGGTTTCACAGCAGTTTTACATGTGGTGGCCTCAGGACACGGGCTCAGCTCCCCTGTCTCCACGTGGCCTTGAAACCAACCCAGTCAATGGACACAGGAGGGAAAACAAAGCTGGGCCTGCTCCTGAGGACCTGCCCTCCGCGCCACCCACAGTTGTGCTCAGGATCCACTGTTCTTGGCAAATCTGGTGCAGACTTTGCCTTTTGCTCTGCCTGTTAGTCTCCTGTTGTGCTGCCAGTGACGATTTACCTGTCCTGTCTCCTATTGTTTTCCTCTGCTTTCCTTTTGCAAGCGGAGATCGGGGATTATGACCCAGGAAAACACCCCGAAGGCTACAGCTCCAAGTTCCAGTTTTTCCCTAAACATTCAGAGAAGCTGGAAAGGAAGATTGCTGAGATTCACAAGACAGAGCTCAGGTGCGTGTCCCTCGATTCAGGCCAGGCCACTGTCTGCTCCGGTAGACCTAGCCCTCCTCACTCCAGGATGTGACGATGTTCCATTCTCGGTGATCCACTGTGGGTACAACCCTAAGGCTCCCTCTCTAAGAACAGTGGTGTAGGCTGAGGCTTAAAGGCAAGAGAGATGCTATATTATAAGGAAAACGGTGAAGGATTTGCCTCTGAAAGGTATTTGCTTCACTAAGATAAATGGAGAGAGAGACCAGGGTGGTGGAGTGAGGGGGAGGTCGGGGGAGGGCAGTAGCGGGGTGTGGAGCAGAAGCATGAACTGGGGAAAAGGGAAAAATAAAAGAAATAGCTAAAGAGAACAGAGAGAAGAGAGGAGGGTTAAGAAAATGGGCACACCTCCACCCCTGGTCTGTGACTTCTGGGTCAGCAGATAGGACTGAGCAGGGCCAGATGCTCTGGGTGCCGGGAGATTCCTGGTTCGGGGGTTGTGACTTGAACACTGCCTCCCTCAACCCCACACGGCTGTACCCAGGGAAGAAGGGGAGAAGCAGCCAGAAGCAGGAGGTAACTGTCCTCCTCAGATTGTCCTAGTTCACCCAGAATATACCCAAGTCCATAAAAATAGTATTAATGCATCCTTTCACCCATATGAAATAGGATTTTCTACAAAGGTTTTTATTTAAAAAAAAAAAACAAAACAAAGGGGTATTTAGACTCTACTTTGTATGGCATGCTGCAGCAGACGCTCAACTGCTAAACTGTGAAGAAAAAATTTACATACAATACAGCACATTAATACAGTACAATTTTTTTTACTCTTTTAACATATTTTGTAACTACCTTTCTGGGGAAGGACAGTGCTCAAGGGGAGGGGGAGAAAAATATTCCTAATGATAATACTAAGCTTAAACTAATTGCTAACTGATGAAGTCGCTCAGTCGTGTCCAACTCTTAGCGACCTCATGGACTGCAGCCTATCAGGCTCCTCCGTCCATGGGATTTTCCAGGCAAGAACACTGGAGTGGGGTGCCATTGCCTTCTCCAAGCGTGTGACATTACTAAGCCATTTAGGATTGGTTTTCTCATCTACCAAGTAAGCTGATAACCACGCCTGCCTTGCAGAATTACTGCCAGTGTTAGATGGCTCCCCGCCCCCCCCCCCCAAAAATCCTTCACCTTCACTCAAAAATTTTACCAAGAAATATGTCCCCAAAGCCTCCTTACTTTTATAAACAGACCTCCTGCCCGCTGTGTGTGGCCATATTGGACCCCACCCCGCCTAGAGGAATGAAGACCCCCATTAGAGGTGGAATCCCAGCCCCTCCCACGGCTCCTCCCATCACTCTTAGCGAATAGCGGCCCCTTGTGGTAAAAGTCAGAATAGACACAGATGATGAGGGCTCATGGCTCATTCAAAGGAGAGACCCCAGGGTGTGCTGGGGCTGCCCGGAGTCTCTGCCAGGAAGGTTTTAAGAGACGTCAGAGCAGTGGAGACAGTCCTCCAGAAACCTAACAGAAGTCAGGGGGATCCCCCAGGAAATGATGCCCACTTGGAGGACCCCAGAGGGTTGGGCTGACTCCAGGGGTGAATGGAGCCCACGGAGCCCTGCAGCCTCCAGACAGGGAACAGAGCCTCCCTGGAAGGGGTATCGGTGCTCAATGGCGTCTGGGGCCTGGTTTTCTGCCTGCTGTGCCAGCGTTTTCCCAACACCTTCCCCGTGTCTCTGGTGCGCTGGTGGAGGTACGCATCTGCATTCCACAGAACCCTCACTGCTCACACAGGCTCAGCCTCATCTTCATCACGTAGAACTGGTCTGCATTTCCTCTCCCGGACTCTGAGATCCTTGAGAGCCCTGGCTGTGCATTAAATTCTATGGTGTGTTTCACACCTGGCCGCCCAAAGGCTGCTGAGGTGTTGATGGATTGCTGCCTCTCCAGAAAGACAGGAGCGGGAATCCAGGGCTGTTCCTCCTTGGGTGGGCTCATCTTCCTGCCCTGCCATAGGACTCAAGGCAGATGATGAACTTAGAGAGTTCCAGTCCTCTCCAGCAGCCGTGGGAGTTGTTGACTGCACAAACTGCCTGCCCCCTCCTGACCCTGAAGCCCACCCCACATCAGTGGAAGGACGTCAGCTTGCCAGGGCGCTGGACACTGAGACCCCGTGTGACCCTGCCTGCCCCAGTCCTGTTCGGAGCTTGTCCACACCTCTGCTGAGGAGCCAGCAGGAGGGGGACGATGCTCAAGGCTCCTTCTTCAGAGGGCTTGGTTCCAGCACTGGTTTCTTCCTTTTTCTGTTTGTTTCCTCTTCATAGTCATCACGTTGTGGGCAGAGAGCTATTGTGGAGTCTGGGGAGCTCAGCAGCGTCTGTCACTGCGTCTCTATTCCCCAGTCCCATGTTCCCTTTTTGTAAAGGAAGAGGGTTAGGCAACAAGATACACAGGTCCTGTCTTGGTGTCTCAGTCCAGATCAGATGGCCTGCAGCCAGCCTATAGATGTATTTTTTCCTGCCCCCATTGTATTTAAAACTGGGAAATGCCACATAAAAATCAGTATGTCTGAATTCTCTTTAAAAATCGCACCCAGCAATGCTGGGCCGTGCTTTCCAACACTACCATCTTGGAGCTGGAGAGAAGCTTCCCTCTATAGATGGGGCGGCATTCCCAGTTAGCCACAGTCCCCACCACTCCCTATGGTGTTACACTCAGCCCATGTCATTCATCACACAGCCTGCCTCACTCTGAAGACATCTGAGGGATTGACCCTGGAAAAGGGTCTGTGAAGTCGGTCCTAGGACAGAGCCGGGAGCACACCCCATGAAAAAATAGGAGCGTGAGAGACCCTGGGCACTTCTTAATTGAGTTCATCTCAGGGGAACCTATAGGAGCAGGAAATCCTGAATCGCTTCATTTTCTTTATTCCAGTGGTCAAACACCAGCAACGTCAGAGCTGAACTTTTTAAGGAAAGCTCAGACATTGGAGACATACGGAGTGGACCCCCACCCGTGTAAGGTAAGGCCCCCCTGTGGCTGGAGACCGCACCGATCTTGCCCCCCGCCCACCAGAGGATGACAGGCAGGGAGGGACCTCATGCCTGCACCCCCCACCCCTTCAATATTGGGATGATTGGCTTCATTAGTGACAGAGGGCAGAGAAAACGTCTCATTGTGAAAACTCCTCTGGATTCCACGCTGCGGAATCTTGTGCCACATCAGAGCTGAAGCATACAGGCACAGTCCGTCTAGATAACAAATCTGAAACCAGGGCCCCACTTTGGGAGCCGTGGGTAATTTGGTGGAACTGAGGAGAGGTGGAAGGTGGGAGCCCTGCCCCTCCCAGGGAATGATCAGAGGCAGCTCAGCGCAGGGCCCACCCTTCCGTGACCCGTAATCTAGTTTCTGTCCAGGAGTGGGTTTTATTGACTGTAGAGCTGCAGTGGAGTCGCACTTAATTCCATTATGCGCCTGTGAGGGCGGGACGGGGACCAGCCCGGGAGGCTCTGCCCAGAGAAACTCTCTGTAATTACTCACATGCGTCTGGCACTTGGGAGATGAGCTCGGGCAGCCGTGGACACTGAGGAGATCGGTGGAGACCGTGGCCCTCTCTCCCTGCCTGTCTGTGGCTGGATCCCCCCACATGTCATCTCATTCCAGCTCTGACGCTTCTGGTCTCTGCCTCAGTCCTCCAGATCTGTGCCTCTTTCTCTCCACCACCAGAGAGACCCCAGTAAAACTGACTCTTAACATTGACCTCTCATTCCTAAAAAGTGAGGGGCAATGTAGGCTTCCAATAAGAAAGAACAGAACAGAAACCAAAGAAGACAGAATTACCTTTCTCGTGTCCCCTTGGTGAGGAGATGCTCTTGCATAGGATTATATGCCGAAACTTCAGTTAACGTTGAGAACATTCTGGCACTCAGAAACCTGGCCACCCTCCCAGCTCCACGGTTCTGTCCACCAGCACAGCCTACTGACAGATAACCCGTGTTCCTGAGGGCACTGTCAGAAAACACACACACATACGGGTATGTGCAAGTGAATTAGCACAGCTTCCTGAATAATGCCTTCTGCACCACCAGCGTAGTTTAACTTGCATTGATTGCTTGGATACCAACGGCAGAGGGCTGCAAAGGACCGAAGAGAGCTTTGGGGTCAACCGGCCTTGGTTTTAGTGCTGCTCTCCTCCTTACTGGGGCCTTCAGAGGCTTCTCTGAGCCTCCCTTGCCTTGTCCATGCGAAAGCCCTCAGCAGATACTCCTGAGTCACTTCAGGACCTCAGGAGACACCGCTGCCTTCTTTTCTTCTCCACCACCCTGTGCACGGCTGAATTTGCTCCACGTCTTCTCACAAGACTTTCAGGACTGAGCGATTTCCTGGCCAAGAAGCAAAAACAGAATCGTCCCATTTCCCAATGGATTCAAATGAAAACTGGTAATAAAATCAGGTACCACTGCAGAAGACACTGGAGAAGAACCAAGCTGGGTCTTTGAGGAGTCTCGCATGTGAAGCGGCACACGTTGGGCTGTGTCAAGGTCACTTGCGTCTTATCATTATCACTTTGAGAGCACGTACTGTCTGACCTGCTGGGTGTTTTATTGGGAAAATGATTTTTCTCTGTGTCAAGTGTTTCTGCACTAGTGCTTTTGGCTTAGTAATAAACACGCGAGGCCTTTTGTTGGGGAAAAAAAAAGACATAGCTGCCTAAAGATGCATATGGTCAACCGAAGATGCCAGGTCACCTCTGCATGTAACCCCACATCTGTTTGGTCCCTGTGATGAGAGGAGGGTCCCTGGGCAGGGCCGTCACCTGGTGGCATGTAACCTGAGCATGACAACTGAGTGCAATGCATGAAGGTCTCTCCTGTTGTCTCCGGAGATCTGGAAGCCAAGGAGCAGCCCGCTTGGTGTCCAGCCCAAATCCACATGCACCCTGGGACTGTGGGGCTCCTGGCTCAGCCCTGTCTTTGAGCCTGTCCACCATCAGACACAGAGGTGAAGGAACCAGCGTTCATACCAGGCACTGCACGAGGCCCAGTCCCATGTATCACATCATTTCAGCCCCGCGGCATCAACTCCAAGGAGGGAGGGAGGAGAGGCTTGTGGCATGTCTTCCCGGGCAGGCCCACTGGAATCCTCTCACATTATTTTCTCATTTAATCCTCATGCCAGCACTGGGGTGTGGATATTATTCTTCCTGATTTATAGACAAGGAGATGAAGGTTCCGGCAGGCCGCAGTGCACAAGGCCCTGAGTGGCAGAGCAGGAATATGAACTAAGGTCCCTTCCTGTTGTGCATCTCTAAGGAGCAGAAGCGCCCAGGAGACTTCCTCGTGGAGAAGGTGGGGGCAGTCATCTCACTGGGCTTCCACGCCCGTGTTCCTGGGCTCCATACTTCTTGCTGGCGCAGGGCCCTGCTGCAGGCCCCACGGCTCATCTCCTTGGGCTCCAGCTCAGGATCTCCTCAGCCCTTCTGAGCAAGGAAAACAGTCTGGGAGCCTTTTACTCTTGCCACTAAGTAGAGTCACTTTGGTGATAGGCTACCAAGCACTCGCCTTGACGTTGCTACAAGGGGAGCCGAAATAAGCTGGAGCGCTCGGTGTAATAAATACTGATGATTTCTATTAACAGAGAGGCAATTACTGGGCCCTGGGAATCTGGGGCACGCAGCCCTAGGGACGACAGAAGAAGAAGAATCGTTTCGATAATTAAATGAGAGCAGAACAAGGCTTTGGCTGGGCTCTGTTCTCCTGGACTGATTAAGAACCTGCTGCTCTTCCTGTCCATGCTGATGGTTTCTTTCTGCCCAGGATGTCCTTGCCTGGCCCTGGGACTAGGAAGAGGAGATCCTACCAACTCTGGGTGGAACAGCCAGAGGGCTCCTCTCTAGCTAGCTGTCTTACACTAATACACGAACCCTGAATTCGCAAAAGCTATTCTGAGCTCTCTGCCTTTTCCCTGGGCCCCAGCTCCCGGCAGAAGCCCCCAACAGACCAAGCCTACAGCTGCTGGAGGAGAAAAATGGAGCAAACCGCTGATGGCCCAGCCTTGTGCCTGCCCCCCTAGCTTGACACCTCTCCAACATCAGGGGACACCATCTTGCTCCTTTCAGGGAGCCTGAGCCTGGTGCTTTGCCCTGGTCTCCAGACTGTGGCCCCCTGCCCTGCTGAGGCTCATGGACTGGTCGAACTCATCACGAGTCCCTCCTTACCATGAGTCTTGAAGGTGCCCTTTATTGAGAGCCGGCACATGCCAGGCACATACACACAGTATCTCATTTCATCTTTACAACTCTGCTAAGAATTCATTCTTGTCTTCTCTTTAAGATAAGAACACTGAGCTTTGAGGGACTAACATGTCCAGAGTTACTGGCAGGGACGGTACTGGGACTCGAAGCTTCGATGTCTCCGTGCTGTGCTCTTTCAGTTGTCGTCATGGTCTTCCACCTGGAGAGGTGGCGTTTATTTAGGAACAGAGCGGGACTCACACCACCTCTGATCAAGAGAGGACAAAAAGGCCCATGAGACTTGAAATCATCGTAGAAAAATGTAACAGAAATTGATGAGGTGGTTTTATGCCTGTTCTGTATAGACCAAGAAAAAAGTTGACTTCAGCAGGTTCTAGATTAGATCAACCACACAAATGCAAGGTGGTGCCGTTTCCTTGCTCTTAAAGTGGGATCATTTATGTTCATAATCCAACTGCATAGGCTCCTCTCTCAGAGAAGACAATGGCACCCCACTCCAGTACTCTAGCCTGGAAAATCCCATGGGCAGAGGAGCCTGGTAGGCTGCAGTCCACGGGGTCGCTAAGAGTCAGACACGACTGAGTGACTTCACTTTCACTTTTCACTTTCATGCATTGGAGAAGGAAATGGCAACCCACTCCAATGTTCTTGCCTGGAGAATCCCAGGGACGGGGGAGCCTTGGTGGGCTGCCGTCTCTGGGGTCACACAGAGTCGGACACGACTAAAGTGACTTAGCAGCAGCAGCAGCAGGTTCCTCTCTAAAGCCACCCCCCATCTTGACACGTTGCCCCCCAACCTCAGAGAAGCAGAACAAGAGGGATCCGTGCTGACTCGCCTCACCCTCAGGTTGGCCCCTCTTGGCTACCATGCAGAGAGTGTTAGGTTTATTGCCCAAATGAAAAACTTGACTAAAGTCACTTAAGTGGCAAGTTTCTGCCAAGGTTTGCATTTCTGAGCTCTCATGGGTGGATGCCAAGCCTCTTAGAGGGGGCTGCCTGCTCTCCTTATCGCCACTGTACATTCTTGTGGCCGTGTTTTTTGTTTGTTTGTTTAGACTTACTATTTTTTTTTTTTTTTCCTTTGGACATGCCTCATGGTTGGAGGACTTTAGTCCCCCAACCAGGAATCAAACCCATACCTCCTGCAGTGGAAGTGCAGTCTTAACCACTAAACCACCAGGAAAATACCATGACTATGTTTAAGTATGTTGAAACTGGGTGACTCTCATGATCGGCTTAGTGTGAAAGTCCCCCAGCTCCAAGCTCTTTCAGGAATGGGCATCACTGTCTGGAAGAGCAAGTGCAATCTTCTTTTCTAAGGTTTTTTCTGTTTGTTTTTTTAAGAATAATAGAGGCTTCATCCACCCAGATTGAATTAGTTTTGGTCGGGTCCAGAGGAAGGGCTGTGTGACCTTGAGCGGCATTAACAACTGAGAATGCTGTGGTCCTGACCCAGTCACCCCCAGGATGTCCTCTGGAGGGGTGGCAGACAGAGCCTATTTCACTGTATTCAGAGGTGGGTCTGGGCAAAGGTGGCCCAGTGTCCCCATTTCCAAGAACCTGTCAGGACTGATTTCCAAAAATCCTTTTCTGGGCAGAGTGATCATCTCAGGGCGAACAGTTGATGACTGATGGATGCAGGTTAGGTCTCATGGTGGGTTCCATATGAACACGTGAATGACTCTGCAAATCCATCCCCTCCCCAAAACACCATTGGCCTTGTCCTGCCGGTACGTCATTTAGGCCATCTTCCTAAAATCAGACAGAAATAATATTTTTTTTCCTTTTCTAATGATTTTTTAAAAACTTATTTGGCTGTGCTGGGTCTTAGTTGTGGCACGTGGGGTCTTTAATCTTTGCTGCAGTGTGCAAGATCTTCAGTTACGGCGTGTGGGCTCTCAGTTACGGCGTGTGGGCTCTAGTTCCCTGACCAGGGATGGAACCTGGGCCTTGGCATTGGGAGTGAGGAGTCTTAGCCACTGGACCACCAGGGAAGTCCTGAAAGTAGTATTTCTTGAAGTATATATGGTGGTCCTCATCTTACAGATGAGGAAACTGAGGCCCAGAGGAGCAAGGAGGTGACGGAGCAAATTAAGAAGCATCGCTGGGGTCCTAAACCAGGACCGAAGCTCCTTCCACAGGGATGAGGCGCAGGACGGATGTGGAGCAGGGCCGGTGGTGCCTGCTGTGTGGCTGGCGAGGCCTGGGTGTTTACTCCACTTCCCAGGCCACTGGTGGCGCGGTCTGGGGGGTGCTGATACGTCCGCATGGAGGGGACAGGCAGGAAAGATGGCTGAGATGGGAGCCTGAGGGACAGGGTGTGGCCGTCTGTCACTTCTCTCCCTGTCCTCATCTCCTTCTCTTGTCAGTAACTCGTCCTTTCACATACAAACCCCAGGGGCAGGCTCACAAGGAGAACGGCTCGTTAGAGGAAGGAAACCGGGAAGCTTCCAGAGACGGTGTTGGTGTGGCCGCCTGTGTGTTTTCACGCTGGTCCAGGTGTGAGGTTTCATGCCGTAATTCCAGTCCCGCTCCTCATGTGCAGAGACAAGTAGCAAACCCCCCAGCTGCCTGGCCCCCGCCCAGTGGATATCAGGTGCCAGGGCCTTGCAGCAGCTTTGTCTGCAGCTGTTGCATCAGAAGCAGTCTGGATAATTGCTCTCTTCAAACGAGAGGGTGGATGGGGATATAGCACAGGTGCTATTATTATTTATTGGAAAGATGAGTAATATTTACTGGCGTTTAATCGGGGTTTCTTTGCATGTTTGATTCCTGTTCCTAGTCAGCCAGTCTGGTCAGGAGAGACTGTCTCTAACTCCAACACATCCTGCGCTTGGAGGCCAGCCCTGGGGTATCTGGATGGTGCAGTGACCAGCGCAGCCAAGGAGCCCAGCCAGCACCAGCCAGCTCATGGGAGGGCCCGCCCTTCCCGTCACTGTCACCGCAGTGACCCTCACAGAGGTCTGACTCCTCCAGCCCGCCCAGTTAGTGCTGGGGCCCCCTGGCACATTCTGCATTGTGTGCAGTGCTGATGTTCAGCCGTTAGCACTCACCACCAATCCCTGATGACAGGCAAGGGGAAGCCCAGCCCCATGGCTTCACAGTATCTCCATTCAGGTTATTTTTAAACAGCTTTTTGCTGTGCCCATGGGTTGAACGATGCTGTGTTTGCAGCCAAGTGTTGGGGTCACAACAGACCGAGAGGAAAGGACAGTAACAGCTGTACGTTCGTTTAAATGTTTGCAAAATGTACATTTGGTTTACTCCCTGGGCCCAGTGTTCACACCTGTAACCCTGGCTCGAAGAGACAGTTTTAAGGCAAAACTGTACTTTTTTCTTGAGGCAAGGCCCATGAGGCCCTGCAGAGCCCCTGCAGAGCCTCCACTGTCCTCAGGACTGATCAGGCTGAAGGTCTGCGCCAGTGAGGCAAAGCTGGAAGGTGGGAGAGGCTAGGAGAGCCCCACAGCCACAGCCCCCATTTGCACGCATCAGGGACCCGACTCCGACCCTGTGGCACCATCTGAGTTGCGTCTCAGATGACTGTCCTGTGGCCAGTCCAATTCAGTCAGCATCCAGGCATAATTTCTGGCCCCCTGCACACCCTCACCCCCCAGCAGAACAGATGCTCACCCGTGGCCATTATTAGGAAGGAAGCACCTCTGAGAGAATGTACCCCAGCATCCAGCTTTCTGGGCCCTGTCCCAGCCTCAAAAAGGCCCGGGCCTTCTGGAGCCCGTTTCCCATAGGAGGGAACCAGGACCTACAGCTTCTGCCACACCTTCTCCCCTTTCTGCCCAGCAGAGCCTCAAGCCTCGTGTTTACCGGCTGAAAGTGACAGGTGATCTCTTGGTTGGTTCAGGAGACACAGGGCTGGCGGTAACTGTTCCACTTGGCTGGTTGCTTCTTACATTTTCTTCAGCTAAACTTTCCTGAGGGAGTCCAGTGTGTAAGGCCGTCATGATACTGATTACTGCTAGTCTCACTCACTCAGAGCAGCTTTCTCGAAATACAATTCACACATCAAAACAACCCATCCTTTTTGAAGTGTGCGGTTTGATGGGTTTTAGCCCGTTAACAATTGTGAATCCGTCACAGCAATCGAATTGTAGGGCGTTCCCGTCATCCAAGGAAACCCTGTACCTCTTGGCTGTCCCCCCCACCCCCATTTCCCCGCAGCCTCTGGCAACCGGAAACACACTTTTTGTCTCTGTGGATTTGCCTGTTCTGGACAAGTCATATAAACGCAAGCGTACACCGTGTGCTCTCTGATTAACTGGCTTCTTCCACTTGGCACAGTGTTTCCAAGGTTCATCTGTGTTGTTGCAGGTGTCAGAACTTCATTCCTTTTTACTGCCAAATAATATTCCATTGTATGGATGTGCCACATTTTGTTTATTCATCTTTCAGCTGACGGACATTGAGATTATTTCCACTTTGCAGCTGCTATGAATAATCCTGCTCTGAACGTTCATGCACAAGTTTCTGTGTGAATGTATGTTTTCAGTTCTCTTGGGCACATACCTAGGAGTGGAATTGCTGGGTCATATGGTAACTCGACATTTAACAATCTGAGGAACTCCCAAACCGCTTTCCAAAGTGACTGGACCATTTTACAATCCCCCCAGCAATGTGTTCTCTGGATACTCGCAACTAAGTATCCAGAGACTTAGTTGCGTAAGACTGGTATCAATCTACAACTTAAATTAAGGGCACTGAGGCTCAGGATAAGAAACTTGCCTGTTCCTTTCAAAGGCCAAGCTCTTCCCTCTGTGACTGGTTGCCAAGTATTAACCCTATATCCTCAGAGGACAGCTGTGTTCTTATGCCTGCACCACCCTATGAGAAACCTTTATGTTACAGGACGTGTCAGGAAATGCTGCGTTTCTGGCCTTCACTCCTTTTGGGTTTGTTGTTCTGCAAGGAAACAAGAGGGTCCACTTCATTAAATGGTGAGTATCTTCATTTCCAAAACAGGCTTTTTACCCCTCACCAGCTGGGGAGGGCTGTGGTTCCCATGTCCTTTGTCTGTGAGTGGGCGAGTTCTGGTTCTGAACCCTCTCCTAAGCCTTGCGTCCGTAATGGTAACTGGTGAAGGTAGTGGTCTCTTCTAGGGATCCTGTTCTTCCAAAGGGGTGTTCCTGAGAGCCATCAGCCTCTCCAGAGAAAGGGTGTGGATACTTGGTTCCTGTGTAGGATGAGGTCTAGATAGCTGGAGCCAGTGTCAGGGAAGCAAAGTTCCCATGAGAACCGAGTCCTTGGGACTGACCTCCACTGGGGGCAATAGCATCTCAGGGAGGGTCACTTCTTACCCACTCTCCTAACAAAGGAGGGCTTGCAGTGACCCCTGGGGCAGACAGAAGTTACCCTGGTGCTCTGCGCAACACTCTCCTCAGACTGAACCTCTCAGGGGGCACTGCCTATGGAAACAGATGCAGCTGTCTCCCATCCCTTCTCAGGGCTTAGGGGTCCTCGACCTCCAGGAGTCACATGCCTCCTCTTTGTCCCCTCCCACTCCCGTCTCCAGCAGGCAGGAGCCCCTACTGCCGCTGCCCTGACTGCTTCCTCCCTGCTCATCTGCCGGGGTCTGTTCTGCGGCAGGGCTCTATGAGCTGAAGCCACAGACTCTGGTTTGTTGATGGACACGTGGCTCTCCAAGAGAATCTTTCTCGGGTGCATGCAGACACCGTGCAGCCTCATCAGACCATGCTGCACATTCTCCTCGGCCCCTGCGACCCCTGAACCTCCCTTTAGGCTGCCAGGTCTGAGCTGGTCCGCTCCTCAGGGGCTTGGACAAGCAGCTTTCCTTGGCCCAGCAGGGCTAGCCACAGAAGCCTGCTCCTGGCTTATCCCCTTGGCCTTCTCCAGAAGAGCTGGTGGGAAACCCGAGGACAGAGCTCTCCCTGGCGAGCTTTCTGCCGGGGTTGCTACAGGCCAGACACCCCCTTTCCAACCCTCGTGACTTTTGTGAAGCTTGGAGACACAGTCATCATGAGAGTGCTCGTGAAACTGCTCCCCAGATGTGCCCAGTCAGGCCGCGTTCCCCAGAAAACCCCTTCCCAGGGTGGGCCTGCTGCACTGCGCTAACTGGGGTACACCCCAACACTCCCGTTTGCCCGACCTTCCCAAGTTGGCCTCACTCACTGCACTCTCTAGGTGAAGATGGTGAGGGTTTGGGGTCTTCTGTCCAACCAGATCTTTTCAGACATTGAGCAGTCAGGCACCGCTCTCCTCGTGAGGGGCACTTGCCACGTGGAGCCTCTGGGTGGTCTGACGTTCCCAGAGCACCCGCATCCTGGCCACACTCCGACCAGGCCAGCTGTCACGAGGCAACTGGTAGGGAACATTTTAGCTAAAAACATGGAGGACTCGCCTGTTACCAGGGCCGGTGGTCCCTAAAGGACCCTCACCCTCCAGAAGCCCTCCTGCACCTCTCCAGGCTGCCCCAGACCCTTTTCCTTCTCTGGCTTCTCTCACAGCCCACTTCTTCAGGAAGTCTCTTCATCTCTCTCAACGTCAGAGTCACAGATGTAAACTTCAATCTGACTCCCAACAGAAAATTTTCTACTTTCCTACCTTGCTTGTTGAAGCCGAGATGATCCATGTGCTTGTTTATGTTATCAGTCGATTGATAAGTACGGTATTCTGTACGTGTATGAGTGGTGGATTGCCTGGGAGGGAGTCTCATAGGGAAGGAACCCCACGTGGCTCGTATGAGCTCGGAACTGGTGGTCAGTGGTGCGAGCTCTCATCCTGACCCGGCCGTGGCTTCCAGGGAACAAGTGGCCTTCCTCTGCCCCGCAAGTTCTGTCTGGGAGTAAGCCGGGTACACTGTTCTCACCACCTTTCTGCTGCCGTTCTAGGATGTTGAGGAAAGCTCCCTAGAAATCGCAAAGAGGAAGAAGCCAAGTGGAGGCAGATATGCATGGTCAGACCTCCCTGCGCGGGGAGAGGGTAGAAAAATAAAGACTCTGCCCCAGTGAGGTAGGAGGGGGCCTTCGGGCTCCACAGGGAAGCTGTCAGGCAGATCAGTGGAAGGGAAGTTGAGGCCTCGGTCGATGCAGAGGCCTGGTCCTCTGGCTCTCAGGGACAACCACCTAAGCTAAGACCCTGGACCGTTTTCCCACTTTGTAAATGTCACCAAGGCTGAGAGCAGGATGTGGAGGTGAGGTCGAAGCTGTGCCATGTACAGTAACCATGTCACTTCTTCTGATTTGTGTCTGTCCTGCGGGCGATGTACCCCAGTATCCTGTTTGCCTCTTTTACTGCAGCCATTCACTGGGCTGGTGGCTTCAAGGATTTTTCTACACAAACCCCTAAGCCCCTTTCCTGGTCAGTACGCTGCATGACTGTTCCATGTAATCTGTCCTCTCTCTGGTATGTTGCCCTGCCCCCTCCCCGAGATCGTCTGACATTTGTCTGCATTAAACTGCATTCTCCATCCAGTGGCACCGTCACCTGAAAGACTCAGCTCCCTCAGAACCCAGTTGCATTGTTTCTCATTATTTGCTGTATCTTGAACTTTGGCCTCATCAGCTACCTGTGGCACCTTACATTTGACAGTCCCACCTAGATAATGCACCTGTGTTATGAACCAAATCCTGAAATGGCCCAGGACCACTACCTAGACTCACTGCCCGTGCAGACATTTCCCTTTTACAGCCACTGTTGATGAGCCCGAAATCCTCCTATCACCCTATTATGATAGTGTGATTGACCAGAAACTGTGGGTTGAACTGTTTCAGCGACTGCTCTCTAAGGCCCCTGCGCTGCTGTCTTGTTTCGGTTCTAATTTTGGCTAAAACTGTGTCTGTGCCTGGAGCCCCTTCCAGTCAGGGTGGGCTGTGCATCTACGAGACTTAGCTGTCAACAGGCGGCCCACGGCGAGCTGACAGGCGCTCTCTTTGTGCTTCTAGGAATGAGGTGACCAAGCTGAAATTTGAAGGAAAGACCTTTTATTTATACGTAAGTCAGAAAGAGGTGAGTGCTAGTTTCCTTCTCTTCAGGGAGGGCTGGGGCTGAACCAAGGTGGTCCACCAAGGTAGAGCTAAGCCCCCCTGCAGGCTAAGTCAGGACCAAGGGCAAGATATGGAGGTAAGGAATGGAGGTGGCTAGGCCCTGGAACACAGGGACTTTGGCAGGGACGCTGGTGACCCCTAAGGTTCCATACCTCCAGAAAGTACAAAGTAAGATTCTTTTGCTTCCATATGAAAATTCCAGGAAGATAATAAATACCCCCAAAAAGAAGAAGAAAATTCCAGATGAGAGTGCCACTTTCTCTGGGGAGGGCTCGTCTTGTTCACGCTAGGCCAGCGGAGACTCACTCCGACGGGACCTGACTGCCAGGTGTGCCCTTGCACACTGACCTGAGCTCTGCCCGTGGGTGCTGAGGCTTCTCTCCCCACCTGAAGCCGATCCCTGGGAGCGGCAGGGAACCCTCAGACAGCCCCAGGGTCAGTGTCCTGGCCCACTTCACCCTTTGCGTCTCCATCCACACTCAGCTGTTCCTATGTGGGATTTTTTGTAGGAAAAGAAAATTATTCTCACATATTTTGCTCCAACTCCAGAAGCCTGCAAGCACCTCTGGAAATGTGGAATCGAGAACCAAGCCTTCTACAAGTGAGTGGATACCTGGGGTGGGGACTGCCTTGATCAGGGCCAGAGTCAGAGAATCAACTTTTAGAGCAGTGATGGGCAGGAAACCAAGAAACTGACAAAGGCGAACACGAGATGACAAAGCTGAGCTTCCTTATAAAACCCAGAGTCCTTTCCAGGTGACTGTACCAGCTGGAGGGTCAAAGCTGAGGTCTGGGAGAGTGCCTCAGCAGAGCTGCCCAAGGGGTCTGTCTACCTTGTGATGTCCCTGGACAGCCGCCCGCACCGCACCGCCCCCCTCCCCCATCCCCCGTGGCAGAGCACTTCTGTGTCTTCCTAGGGGAAGGCTTGGGCCAGAGAAAGTCCATGGATATCTGACTGTAAGCTAGCCCTGTGGAGCCATTCAGAGGCCTGGGTGGCCCAGAATACAACAACTCCATGAAGGAACGGGCACAACCCAGAACAGTTTGCTAAGTCTTGGAGAGACTCTGGGGCCCACTCACCAGTGGGTGGCCTGGTGCTGAGCTGCAGTGGAGGCCCAGCCCTTCCTGGCATGTCACTGACAGAGATGTTGCCGGCGACAGGCCAAGCGCCCGGGAGCCCGGCGTTGGGGTAGCTGGAGGGAGCAAGGACTTGTCTGTTACTGAGATACCAGCTTAGAGCACAGCTTACCAAATGATTTTGTAAAGTTATACTGAGGCTTTTGTGCCCAGTTTTAAGAAAGTGGTTATAAAAGCATCAGGAAGCAAAGAAATAGCCCATCAACAAACTGTGGTGATGCCAGAAAAAGTATGTTTCACTAAAACTCTTGGTCTTGTTTTTAAAACAGAATGTAGTGATTTATCCCGTAATAAGCTGCATCTTGATCACAACAACAAAGACAGGATGTGTAGTACATTTCTCCTCTGACAGGCCATAGTTCTCCCTGTCAGGGGAAGGGGGCTGGAGGGGGTCAGGGGGCCCCATCCTCCCCACTCCAAGGACTCTGCTGCCTGCTGTGGGATGTCTCCTCCCTGTTACCAGGGCCCCAGAGGCTGTTCCTTGGGCAGGTTTTCTGAGCTGTGTAATAACTTCTGTGCATTTGATACCAGAACTGGGGGGAGGAACTGAATTGACAGCCTGAACTCTCACCTGAGTGGGCTTCTTTCCTCTCATGGAGAAGGCATGTGGAAGACTTTCATGTGGTCCCGTTTCCCTCCTATTCAATCCCTGGCTGTCCAAGGAAAGCCAGGACAACATCTCACCATTGTTTTTAGAGGCCTGCCTTTGCTTTTCCTTCTGTGCCATGGTCTGAACCTGTGACCAAACTCAGTTTCTGAGTCTTTCATGAATAGATCTCCACACCCTGACAGCACCCACAGCGGAAACCAGGGCTGCTTGCCACTGTTTTCCATTGACTACTAATTAAGTATTAAAAGCCTGGTCCGATCCCCACTTATGCCCAGTCTCTATCAAGAGCCACTCTGGCCTCACTCAGCATCTGCCATGCACTCAGATCCCTGCTTTGTGTCTGGCCTAGGGTTTTACAAGGTGCTGGCTGGGTCAGACTCAAGAACGTGCTCAGATAAAAATGTAACTACATATCTGACACGTATTAAATATTTTGAAGCAAAAAAAAAAAAAAAAAAGAATGTGCTTAGGCAGGAGGGCAGGTAGGCTCAGAGGCTCGTGGAGCCCTGACACAGGTGGGGATGGTGTCCCCAGGAACTGCTGTTCCTGGATATAGGGACGCCTCCCTAAATGTTCACTGACCGCTCAGGACAGAGGCTTTGGACCAGATGGGTTCCCAGCTGGGTTAGCACGACATGCACCCAGGGCGTGTTGTGGGTGGAGCTGGGTCTTAGGAGATTCAATCTGGGGAGCTCTGCCCAAGCTTCCTTGTCCAAGTGTGAGAGGACTAAAGAGGTCACAGAGGTCACTCAAGAGGATAGATAGGCTGTCCACAGCCTGGGCAGCAGTGTTAGTAGGTATTCTGAGAGAGGGCGAATGGGTCCGAGTTCAAATAAATGGTGGAACTTGTGCTAAGGTTCAGCTAGTTTCATTTCAGGGCTTTTCAGAGTCTCTAAAGTGATACCACACTGAAGGCTCTCTCCAAGGAGGAGACAGAATAGGAAGGCAGACTCTCCTCTCTTCTCCAACCACAGTTACCCAGATATCCACATGGACTCTCAGATGCTGGGTCTGGAACGGACTCCTGAGGTCAAGCAGTCCCAGCTCCACTATTTTATAGAGAAGACTGGGAGAGGAAAGAGACACCGCCCAGGGCACACTGCTAACAGAGGCCTGGCTGAGATTCAGCGGGTGGCATTCTTTTACTCGGCCAGCCCCTGGCCCTAATGTTTATTCTTTCGGTCCCCCTGGGGAGCCCCAGCCAGCACTCCCGAGGAGCCTGTACCCTCCTGATATGGAAGCAGGTTGCAGCCTGCCCGCCCCCAGCACTGAGGCCGTGAGTGTGGCCCTCAGGGGCTGAAGGAGAGTCAGAGACAAGTGGGGCTGTGAAGGGCCTTTTCCCAAAGGGTTTCCTCAAGTAGCCTTTGAAGGAGCTGGGGATGCGCTGCCTTAGGCGCTAAGGCCTCGCAGGCCATCTGTCACACTGGACTTTGCCTTGCTGCAGGCTGGAGAAGTCAAGCCAAGTGCGCACAGTGTCCAGCAGCAATTTATTCTTTAAAGGGAGCCGGTTCCGATACAGGTAAATAGTGACAGTAAGTAACCACTACGGACCTATTTTCAGACCCTTCCCTGGAGCACAGTGGCTCAGTGGTCCTTACCCTTGAGAACAGAGATGCTGGGAACCTCCAGAAAAGCCTGTGGTTTCCATCCGGTTCTCCTATCTCCTAACCCTTTGACTATTTCCTTCTCTGCAGCTGTTTGCCTGTAGGGCTTGACAATATGTATCTTCTCCTCCTGCTCTTACAAAAGCAGCAAAATAAGAACTGTAACAGTGATGCCTCTCATTTTTGTCTAAAGATCTTTTTTTGAGGCAATATTTTTGGAACATGCTGGACAATGAAGAATCATTCTTTAAATGAGAACGGAAGATCCCAAAGTCTCCAGATAGAGAGCAGTCAGGATGCCTTAGGGCTCTTTACCCCCACAAGCAAGCCCTTCTCAGTGGCCTGAACATTGGGATGGGGTAGGCCAAAAAGGCTACTTCCCAGTGCAGCCAGTTATCTGAGATCTTAGAGAGGAGCGCGTCCTGGAACACTGTCTCACTTCCTGCTGCGTGTTTTATTTTACTACTTACAGCGGCCGAGTTGCGAAAGAAGTAATGGAGTCCAGTGCCAAGATCAAGCGGGAGCCGCCAGAAATACACAGGTAGGCTGCCAGGGGCTTACCCCCAGCCAGGTCCCAGATCAGATCTCAGGATCTTAAGTTGAGCGCTATAAAGATTCTGGCCATGACAGCTCCCAAACCAGGCAGGAGACTGAAGAGACCAGTCTCGGCCAAAGGCCTGGGGAACAGGCTGACCCTGGTTCCCTGAGCCCTGATGGAGAATGAGGGCAGGTGGGTGAATGGAGCCAAGACAATACATGGGACCCAGGAGCCGCCTTCCTGGGTAATTCTCTGCGTCATCCCAAGTCCTCAAATTAGTCACAGACCTCAGAGGACACGCCCAAGCAGCAAGATTTCATGGGTTTTGTAAACAATCCATGAAAGGAAGTCAGTCACACTAGGTCTGAAATAGTTTCAGGATCCAAGTGTAAATCAGGCATGTCCAGGAGTCCATCTCCTAGAACCTGACGAAACCCGGGGAGAAGACGATTGGCTAAGAGGGCTGGGGTTGCCGCCAGCCTGACCTCTGCGAATGGGAGAGGTCATTACTCCTGCCTTCACTCGGAGCCACAGCCACCAGCAGCCCCTGTGGGAAGTCGGGGGAGGCTGCAGAATCGGTCTTAGGCACATTTTTAGGAGTGCCGCATATCCTGGGCTCTACCCCCCTGACAGTCCTGCCCAGGGACTGGTGGCACCGTTGCCACACTAAAGAAAGGTTCTGGTGGGTCTGGGATGTTAGGAGGTTGACAGGTTTGAAGTAGTGTCTCTGGCTGGGATCCAGGGACTAAAGGCGATAATGATTCTAAAAAACAAAACACAACACAGCCAGGCAATTCTATGTAACTAGAATAGTCAACTCTACATCTGTCTGTGCACTGAGTCAAACAGTTCTCTTTTTCTTTAACCTCAGAGCGGGGATGGTCCCCAGCCGCAGCTGTCCCTCCATAACCCACGGCCCAAGGCTGAGCAGCGTCCCCAGGACCCGCAGGAGAGCTGTTCACATCTCCATCATGGAAGGTGAGCCCGAGCTCTGGAGGTGACCCAGGGTCCCTCCACGTTGCAGGCTTTCACTTGTGTTCCAGATCTGATACCCAGTCTCTACAGCCTAAAGGACCAAAGTGGGTGAGGCAGTTCAGCAGGAAGTGAAAGCCCGTTCGCGTGGTCCTGAGGCATTCCAGTAGCTGCCACCACCTCTCCTTTTTAGAAATCTGTCCTCTCGGTGGAGGCGGGAAGAAAGACAAAGTCTATGTATCTTCACCAAACCAGACACCCCAGAAGCTGAGGCTGACACTCTTCCAGTCTCTGGACTGTTAATACTGTGAGGAGACTCTAGGACTCTTGCTGTCAGCTGTGGTCACTGACCCGGGCTGCCCCACAGGCCTGATACGGGTATAAAGTTGAGTGCTTTCCTTCCCGAAGATGACATTTTATAGGGCCTCAGGGGGTGTCAAGGAACAGGGCACAGAATATGACTGCTTCATACCTCTCTGTCCTGGAGGCTGGGGAGGGAAGGCCCTCTGCCCTTTCTGTGGGAACAGTGTTTGTTAATGAAAATGGAGAATCCCTTAGGTTAGGAAGGACACTGTTCTGCTGCTCCTCTGGGAGGATCCCTGGCTTGTGCTTAGAATTTAATGATGTGTCAGTGACTGCATCACCCGAGTATGGCGCAAAACTACAAATAGGCTAGGGGTTAAGAGCCCTGGCCGGGCAGCCACCATCAGCTGCCTTAATTATGGGAGTACCATAGTGCTCCATTTGTAAAACTCCATGCGGCTGTGAAGAAGCTGGTGTATGTGCGAGTACTTTATTATTTTATGATTTTGGGGGTGAGTACTTTATTATTTTATGATTTTTGGTGGCGCCAGATCTTCCTTGTTGCGTGCGGGCTTTCTCCAGTTGTGGCGGTGCTCGAGCTTCTCCGTATGGTGGTCTCCTGTTGTGGATGGAGCACAGGTTTAGTTGCTCCGAGGCATGTGGGGTCTTCCCGGACAAGGGATCAAACCCATGGCCCCTGCATTGGCAGGCGGATTCTCAAGCACTGGACCACCAGGGAAGTCCCTGTGCAAGTAAAGAGATGGAAGCACTGACTGGGAGCAGCGAGCATGGTGCAGAGAGCCCTGGTCCGGACAGAAAGCTGAGGTCAGCTCCTGTGCGTTTTCTGGGACAGCTTGCTTAACCTGAGCCTGTTGGCCCCACTCTAGTGGGGGATGGGTGTCGTGGGTGGGGTGGCCTTGTAAACTACCAAGCAGGTATGGAATTACTGAGTTCTGGCTGTCATCAGACACTGCCCCCAGGTTTTCCCTATCTGACTCTAGTGGAGAACTGAGCCCGGCTCTTATTCTGGGGTGTGCATCTCAGCAAAGCGGAACGTCTTCTCATCTTTTGAGGATACATATCTTCCTCCCCTCTCTGAGGCCCTTCTTGCCATCAGGTCCATCCCAGGACTCCCGCAGGAAGTCGGGACAGCTGTCCTCCCAGAGAGAAGGGTCACCCCCAGGGGGAGCTGGCACTGATACAGGTATCACAGAGCAGCCTTGGGCATTACTGCTCCCCAGTATAGGGAAGAATATCAAGAAAACCAGCATTCCCAGAAGAGGGAAGACTGGGGCCATCCAGGTGGGGATACAGGTCATCGGGAGTAGCTGCAAGCAGGGTTAGCAACACCCCAGGGGTGGGGACACTGTTCTCAGGCTTCCCCAAGACGAGCAATGGGGCCGCCTCAGCTCCCGGCCAGCGCTGGCTATGCCTTCAGCCTCCTCCCATCGTAGCAGCAGTAAGCTCCTCACCATCCAAAAGTCACCTGAGCTTGCAAAATGGCCAAGGAGGATGCAGAGGGCAGAGGCCACACGAAAGCCGTTAGAGCAGAGAACCCCTCTCCCCCCAAGGCCAGGGCCTGGCCTCAAAAGCTCAGCCTCAGAACTTGACACCTGGCAGATGACAGCCCAGCAGGCCTCTGTCCCAGTGCTTCTCCCCAAGCCGCCCTGCTCCTCACAGCCTGGGCCCCAGGCTGCCTACAGCCAAGCACAGCCTTCATCCCCACCCGGGGCCCACTTAGACCCAGGAGGGAGCAGGCAGCTCAGAACTGCCCCCAGTGGGAATAAACTCACAGGCAGAATGAAAGTCAGTGTGAGAAGAGGCAGATGGACCTCCACCTTGGAAAAAATACAAGACTTCAGCAGTTAAGTGGCTCTTATCAGTGTGTGCGTGCGTGCTAAGTCGCTTCAGTCGTGTCCGACTCTCTGTGACCCTATGGACCATGGCCTGCCAGGCTCCTCTGTCCATGGGATTCTCCATAAGAATACTGGAGTGGGTTGCCATTTCCTTCTCCAGAGGATCTTCCTGACCCAGGGATCGAACCCATGTCTCTCATGTCTCCTGCATTGGCACTGGTTCTTTACCACCAGCGCCACCTGGGAAGCCCAGACAGTAAATGGCTTCTTAAACAGAGTAGAAGAGAGGTATGAGCCATGTGCTTAGTCACTCAGTGACGTCTGACCCTCTGCAACCTCATGGACTGGCGCCCGACCCAGGGATCGAACCCACATCTCTTGTGTTTCCTGCACTGGCAGGCAGACTCTCTATCACTGTGCCACCTAGGAAGTACAGGGGTCATGAAGCCTAGTGAAATAAAGAATGGATCATTTCAGGAGGAGGAGTTCAGCTGCATCATCTCTGAGGGCAGGTTTTGCCTTTAAAGCCCCCTAACATGGCTGATCCCCACTGTCCACCCAACCAGGCAGGGAAGGGTGGGAGGGACGTGACGGGGGCCTCAGAGGAAGGGCACAAACCAGCACAACTCCCAGGAAGTTATGGACATTTGACTGGGTTCATGCTCCATCAGGGGTTGTCTTTCCTGCAGTCCATACACCATATAAATTGTTATCACAGAAACCATTTGCCTTTTCCAGGGGAAAGTTTTGTTTTTCTCCAAAAATGGGGGTAAACAGCAAAAACATTAATGTAACATTGCAGTTTGAATGAAACCATGTAATCTCACAGAACTGAAACCTTTAAACAGAAGCCTGCACTGGTTGGCCCTGCCCTCTGCTCTCAGGGATGCCAAGATAACACATTAGCACAGGCCTGACCCAGAGAGGTATGTCCATTCCTGTCACTCACTGTACCCCCGGGGGCACCAGTCAGCAACCAGACTGCATAGAGCCCAGCAGAGGAGAGGGCCCATTTCCAGCCGCAGAGCCCCCTCCTCACACATCAGAGCCTCACACCATAAGGCCCCCTGCCTCTGTGGCTTCACATCCTGGGTTTTCTGGGGCAGTCCCGCTTCCTCTACCCTCTGGCATCACCTCTACCCTCTCAGTCCCTAACCCTCTGAGAGGCCTGGGGCCCTGATAACGGGCCTCAGGGAACCAGCTCTACGGGCTGGGAAAACATTACTTTTTATGGGTCTAAGTGCTTCTAACTGAATCCAGGGCCCTGATAAGCTTGGCCTCTCAGAGCCACTCTGCTGTCTCCAGCACAGGAGGCACTGCGAAGAGGCTGCCGTGGCGTGTGATCAGTGAAAAAGCCTGCGTCCCTGGTTGGGTTTCCATCCGTGCCCCCTGTACCTTCTCTTCCTGGCTGGTCCCATGAGGAGACCAGCTGGTTTCCGCTGAAGACGTGCCTGCCTTCCTGGGCCACCATGGGGAAGAGCCTGATTAAGATTCACACGCGAGTCCGAGTTCAGCTCCGGCTGACTAATCACTGCCTCCGGCCCCTGAGCGTGCGCATCCTGAGGCTGGGGCCTCGGCTTCAGGGGAGGCTCCTGACCGCTGTGCCCCCCAGCCCGCTGGGAGCCGACTCCAGGCAAGGCAATCAGCTGGAGCGCCTCCAAGGTAAAGAGACACCCTCTGTCTTGCTGTACCGCCCACCTGAGCCATCCCAGAACAACAGGCTTGAGGCGGGTGATGATTTCTACTGAAACCTGAAGCTCTGTACAGGACTAACGTGGCATAGGAGTGATGATTTAAGATCACCTTACAGGTGGATCTGAGAGTGGGTGGCCATTCCCTTCTCCAGGGAGTGAACCTGGGTCTCCTGCATTGCAGGTGGAATCTTTACTGTCTGAGCCACCAGGGAAGCCTGCTGTTGGGGGAATAGAAACTAATATTTACTGAATAATTCTGTCTGTCGGGTGCTCTCCTTAGGGAAAAAACGCATGCGTAGCCAGTATCTTGCTCACTGAGAGCACCAACAACTCACGGTGACGTGGCTTCTGCGGCCTCTCTGACTGTGCTTTCTCATGTCACGGCCTTTGCCTCTCACCTTCCCCAGCAAGCTCAGAGCTGAATTGTAGGCCAAGCTGAGATTGCAGTGAAGTGGCTTCTGGCAGCTAATCTGGTCATATGCTGGAAAAATCTGCCATCAGAGCTGTCCTTGTGAGGTGCAAGGGAGAGGAGGTTCCCGAGAACAGAGAGTCACAAGAGGATCTGGGAAAGGAGCTGAGCCAGCATCACGTGCAGTCAGGGCCTGAAAAGGCTTCTGTTCTATCAGGAACCCACTTCACACTCGCAGGCACGTGTTTCTCAGGTTACACGTGCAGTGGGGGCAGAAGCGGGGAAGAGAGAGCAGAGGAACATCGAGGGCGCTGCAACAAGGGACAGGCTCTTAATTCTACCTTATTTCATGACGGTTTCTTGGGCAACTTAAATCTAAGGCAGGTGCAGGCTGTTCACTTAATTCATCCTGGCCCGCTGTTCCGCTCCCCGGAATCCAGCTGGATGGTCGTCAGCACCGTGGAATAGAAAGATGCTAGGACGCTACCATCGCCTTTGCCAGTCACAACCAACCACATGACTCTGGAAAGTTGTATAACCTCTTGCCCTCTCTACTTCATGAAGAATGTTGAAAGATAAAAGTGCATTGAAATGTTTAAAACATTATACAGATTTAAGAGTTTAGAGCATAGGGACAAAGGAAATACAGCCAGGACCATGAAGCTTCTGAAAGCAGGAGCTGAGAGCTGTGGCAAGTACACTAATGGCGATGTGATGGGGAGCAGAGGCGGAGAACGGGGGCCGCCATCTGCCCCACGCACCCCAGACACTCGTTCATTCCTCTGGTGGACCTGTAACTGTGCACATGCTGAGAACAGCTGAAGCAGCCTGGGCAGGCAGGCGGCCTGGCTGCAACTGGCTACCCTACAAGGAAGCTAACGGAGATGAGACACACTGCTTCTGAAAGGTGACTGGCACCTTTTAAAAGAAGCTAACCCTGAGCCAGAAAACTCCCTAAGCAGCCCTGGTTAGGTCAGACCTTTACTACTTGGGAATCTGGTTCAGTCTGGGGCAGTCAAGGTCAATTTCAGAGCAATAGAAAGGGACAAGCTTCTCTTGATGTGGACCACAAAGGTAGGGAGAGCCACTCCGGCAGCACCAGTATGTCCAGGAGTGGGAAATGCAGACACTGAACCTGAAACAAGAAGCCTTTTTCTTGGGAGCTCGGTGACAGGGAGCACGGTAACAGGGTGCTCGGCCAGTCTGAGTCCACATCCTCAGGCCTGGGTGGCGGCTGTTTGGTTGAGGGAAGTAACCAGTTTCTGTTTTTCCCTACCAGAGCTTAAGCTCTGGAAAGTGAGAAATGTTCTGAGAAAGAGAATAATGAGCAGTTTTAGGGCCAGAAGACCCTTCCTCCAGACAAACGTGAGAATTTCCCACTGGTCCTCTTCTCAGAGACCAGTCTATACTCCAGGCTGACTCCCCTGGTTTCACCTATTCTGGTCGGCTCATTCGAAGGTGAAAAGAGAGGGCGAGCACTTAGGAAGAGCAGGTTGGGTTTTCACCCCACTCTAGGTCAGTACAGCTAAGAGTGGAGGCTGAAGAGACTGACAGCAACTGCAGAAGTCCAAAAGATGAGCTCACGAGTTCAAGGAGCAGTGTGTTCGGGTGTCAGGACACTCAGCTCCAGAACAGGTAACTGATGAGGCCCCATTGGGCAAAACAGTCTCCTCTTCATTCCTGCCTCTCAAGACCCTCAGCTCCCTGAACCAAGACCCCAGCTCTGGGTCAGAGATAGTTTGCAATTCTCTTTCAGGTTGGGCTGAGCCAGGACACCAAAGGCAGGAAAGGCAGAATCTGTAATGACTATGGCCAAAACTATAAGCAAAGAGAGGAAAAAAAACAGAAACTTACAGCCAGTGACACCCTGATTCCTGCTGCTTCTCTGGTCCTACTCTTGATGCATCAAAACAGAGAGCAGGGGCGACGGCAGCTGGTCATGTGGGGCTGCAGAGGGGCTTCCGAAGACTTCAGTGACCAAACGGAACGGGGCTGCCTCCACCACACAAAGCGCGCGCCGGTACACAAAGGCCTGCTCACTTCCCCTTTGTCTTTCTAGGCCTCGAGTCCCTGCGGGACAGCGCCCACTCCACCCCAGTACGTGCCTCCTCCCACGGGGACACATTCCTGCCTCACTCGAGAAGCAGCCGGGCAGACAGCAACGAGCGAGTTGCCGTGATCGCGGACGAGGCTTACAGCCCTGCGGACAGCGTGCTGCCCACCCCTGTGGCCGAGCACAGCCTAGAGCTGATGCTGCTCTCCCGGCAGATCAACGGGGCGACCTGCAGCATCGAGGAGGAGAAGGAGTCTGAGGCCAGCACCCCGACTGCCGCCGAGCTGGAGGCCCTTGGGGGCGAGCTGAGGGCCCTGTGTCAGGGGCACGGCAGGCCGGAGGAGGAACAGGTGAATAAGTTTGTTTTAAGTGTCCTCCGTTTGCTCCTTGTGACCATGGGACTCCTCTTTGTTTTGCTCCTCCTCCTGATCATCCTTACTGAGTCTGACCTTGACATTGCCTTTTTCCGCGATATCCGCCAGACCCCCGAGTTTGAACAATTCCACTATCAATACTTTTGTCCCCTCAGGCGATGGTTTGCCTGCAAAATCCGCTCAGTGGTGAGCCTGCTCATTGACACCTGAGAAGGCATGAATCCTCCCAATAACTAGCCAGGTGGACCAAGGAGCCCGGCTACCCGTTCCCAGCAATGGGGCCCATCGCGGAACCATCGGCACATGTTCCAAGTCCTCTTCTCATGACTCAGAAAGTCCACAGCCTAGGAGGGTCGTTTCCCAGAAGAAGAAAGGGGCTAGGCACACGCCTTGTCTAAACTAACTGGGAAAACTCATTTCCTTCAGAGGTTCTCTCAAGAAAGGCTCAGCAACTCCGTTTCTCATCCTCCCAATTTGCAGGATAATTTTTGGTTCTGAATTTTGATTTTTCATAGATGTGTATTATTTTGAAGATATCAAAAATAATTTATTTTGTTATTACTGATTCTCACGGTAGTGTCACCCAGCAGACGAGACACTAGACTAGAGGGCTGTCGTCGGCTGTACCGCAGGAGCTTCCCTGCTGAGGCCCAGCAGCCTCATCACTGCAGCCTCAGCGCGGCAGGTCAGGGGCCTGGACAATGGGGACTGTCTAGGTTTTCTTCCCAGACAGAGCTTTTAAAAAACAAAGTAAACATCCATGTAGAACGATTAAATGGAACGTTGCTTCTTATGACAGTCTGAGTTGGATTTTGTTTTCCTTTTCTTTCTTTCAAATCTGAGCAGAGTGGGGATCTGAAACGACCACTGCTACGGCAGCTAGAGCAGCAGGGGTGGGGTAAGTCTGTCCCCTTAGACTAGATCCTAGGGAGCACCACCACGAGTTCTGTATAATGAACTTAGACTCCTGTGACTTTTTCTAAGGACCTCAAGACTTTCACAGTGCTCCAGAAGCAGTAGGTGAATTCAGTGGCACCAGGGGTAGACAGCACTGTCAGACGCTGGACTAAGTACGGTTAACAGAAACCAGAGCTGAGGTACCGGAGAGACTGTTGAGATCACACAGCAGTAAACTTATTTTGTACACCCCTCGCCCCCTAGAAAAGACTATTTCAATTTATATTTTAACAAAATATTATTTTCTTATCAATTCACCTTTTGTTTTTACTTTATGGAGTAAGAAAAATAGAGCCTGATGAACTTAAAAGATGCAAGAAAGAAACTGATCCTGAGAATGAAAAGCTTCAGAAAATAGAATTCCAAGATCAACCAAACAGCCTTAGAAGGGACCAGGAAAAGAATCTCTTTAAATAAGAGTTCTAACAGATGCCTCCAAAAGAAGGTGAACGTGGCAGAGACCAACACTTAGCTGTAGAAACACTGCCCCCTAGGGTCGTCATCTGCACCAGGAAGACGAAAGCTGTAGGAAAACGCTGGCTGTCCTGGCTGGGAGCCGTGGAAGCAGGCGGAAGTGTGAAGGGCGAGTGTGGGGTCCGCGGCCCAAGCTCCACAACACTTACAGCCGCTCACACACAAGAACTTGTTTTCATCTCAGGGAGAGAGTTCCAAGTCACGTGGGCTGGAGGGCGTGGGCAGGGCGGCCCGTGGACAGACTGCGGGCGCAGGACAGAGACGCACGTGCAGGTCTGCTTTGAGGTGGCAGAACCGTATCCATGTACAGAATATAACAGCCATGGAATAAACAGAGTTCTTTTTTAAGGTGGGTATTTATTACAGAATTTTAAACGCCCTTTTATCTAGACCAAGGGTCGGCAAACTTCTTCTGTAAAGTGCCAGGTAGTAAATATTTTTAAATTTTGGTTTTGAAGGCCATACTCTGTGGCAACTACTCTACTCTGCTGTCTGAGCACAAAAACAGCCACAGGTAATACATAAAGGAGCAAGGCTCTGTTCCAATAGAATGTTTATTTATAAAAACAGATGGTGAGTTTCAATTTGGCCCACAGGCCAGAATTTGCCAACCCCAATCTAGACAACAGAACTGTTTCTTAGCAGTGTGTGAGCAGGAGGGCCAGCTCTGCTGTGATTTCTAACAGGTAAAGATCCAGGATCATTTCCCAGTAGAGACGCTGGGCTTGCTTGTTTAAAGGGTGCTCGAACAACCAACCAGCAAAGAGATGCCTGATGCCACGATGAGCAAGATCAAGTACTGTAATGCTAATACAGCCAGAATCGAAGCCTGGAAGAGAAGAGCCTGTCTGACCATTTCCATACCAGCAACAATTTGGGCAGAATTACAAACATCTGTTTTCCAAGTGACAAGACAAAAACTGAGGGAGATCCGAGTAAAGATTAGGGATCACTCAGAACCAGATAGCCACTGCCACTTGTCATCTACACAGGAAAGGCTTTACTAGCAGAGGACTTGAGTGAAAAGTAGACTCAAAGAGGACAAGGCTGTCAGGAGACACGGGGCTGGTTTTACCCTGGATATCTACTGTCTTATGCAACATAGCAGATTACCTTTTAGTGTAGTGTTCCTACCTCAGTCTGTAGAATATGGTGTTTCTATGCAGTGAGTGATAGCCTCGACTCTGACCTTTCATATTCACATTAACGGAAGATGCAGTATTGCATATCTTGGTATGTTACTTGTATCTAGAGTTCCAACGGTACAATAGTCCACACCACTTCCAACAGCGGGATTTGCTCTCTGAACAGAAACTTGTGGGTTATATTTTTCCTGAGCTTATCCTACCTACAAAATACAGATAGAAAAGTCTCCTTCAATTTGCTTTTCACATAATGCTTGAATAACAAACCTCCTCTGTTAGTGACTAGTCTTTTTTGCTATCTCCCCCATCATCAAAAGTTGTTCACGTTTTTTAACCTAGCTTTACTGTGTTCCACTATGTCTATTTTCTCTCAAAATTAGTTTGATCTCATTGTAGAAAAAGCAATGGTTTCCATAGCTTCATCTATCAGAGGAAATAAACTTACTGAAGAATAGTGTACTGCATCTTTAAGCAGTAGAAGGTAAACTACCTGCAAATGTGAATTTCTTAGTTTCATTAAAATATATATAGTTGTTAACCTTTTGTGTGCCAAAAATTCTAAGTTACATTTTCCTTCAAAGCAATGTACTTTTTTCTACATATGCAGTATGTAGTTAGCATAAAATCACTGGTGCCATGAAAATTATTTTTAAACTTAAATAAATATTTAAATATCATAGAAGAGAGTGGACTCTTTTTTTTCTTTTTAACTGACAGCCGGTCTCACTTTCTCCTCCTTAAAGTTAACAGCCCATAGATAAAAGGACACCAGTGGGGTTTACACAGCTGACTGCTGTCTGTGACTGAAGTTATTTAAAAGAATCACTTTGCTTAGAGTCATCTATTATCTTTATTCCTGGCCCCCACCCCAGATAAATACTACTAAGAACTTAGGAACATATGTATACCCATGGCTGATTCATGTTGAGGTTTGATAGAAAACAACAAAATTCTGTACCAGCAATTATCCTTCAATTAAAAAATATTTTTTTAAAAAAAGAACTTAGAAGCTTTAAGTGTGGAATGATTTTAAATATGAATTGGACCTCGTTTTTCTGATGAGGAAAAAACAAATTATTTCCCCAAGGTTACATAGTCTTAGAGCCCAGAGGAGAACCTAGACGGTCCAACTTCTGAACTGGTATTAAGCCTGGAGTAAGAAAAAGAACAGAAAACACCTCCTATAGAGGGAACAGGATGACCTCACCACCACAGTGACAAACCTCATACTCACAAGTACTTTCAGCATCCATTCCTTTAATGCTAGCTCATCTCATTCTGTAACCACTCTATGGCTACAGGCTGGTAATGGTCTTCTAAATTCCATGAGCATAAAAGGTGAAACTAAGGTCCACTGTGCTACTTATTACCCAATCTTGTTTTCAATTCTACCTGTCCTCCAACCCTCCATTCTGCCACTAGATCATCTTCCGAAAGCAGTTACCTCCACATTTTAAGAGATTCCTATTAGCTTTAAAATGATATCCAGTGTCCTGTCCCCAGTGAAGTTTTTTTTTTTTCTAATCGACAAAACTCTTTGCTGCAAGTGAGCCGAAGAGGAAAAAGCATGAGAACCACTGGATGAGAGTGGCTTCCCCTGACGCTACAGCGTCACAGCTGCCGCCCTTCCTGGATAACTGATGAGGACTCACCTGTGTGCACGTCGTCTCAGGGCCCCTGTCCATTGGGGTTCCTCAGCCACCACCACGCTGCTGCACCTGAACACATTTCTGCTTTCAGCTCCTGAACAGGATTCCTCTATACACCCCTACCACCTGCTGATGGAGTGGAGTAAGACACCCCAAAGATACTTACAAAACATTTCCTCATATAGATTCTATTTTAGGAAAACATATATTAAGATGTTTTATTTCTCACTCTGGGTAACTGTACTAAATGTTACCTTCCTCACAAAATTCCACCTTTTCATTTGAAAAGTCAAACACAGCCAAATGAACCAGAATTATGGGTCTATGCTGTCTTAGATTGGCCATCAGTGAAGTGAAAGGCGCTCAGTTGTGTCCGACTCTTTGCAACCCCGTGGACTATACAGTCCATAGAATTAATTCTCTAGGCCAGAATACTGGAGTGGGTAGCCTTTCCCCTCTCCAGGGGATCTTCCCAACCCAGGGATCGAACCCAGGTCTCCTGCATTGCAGGTGGATTCTTTACCAGCTGAGCCACAAGGGAAGCCCAACTCAGTATTAAAAAGGAAAAACAAAACAAATCAGAAGGGACAGCCTAACAAATGAGATGCCTAAGTTTCTGGAATCTGAAGACAGAGGGCATCTATTTTTTCCTTCAAGTTTGATACAGAAGGCACTTCTCTGCCCTGTTCCTCGTCCCCTGTACACTGGCTGGAAATATTTAAATCTTTGAACCACAGCCCTAAAGCTCTCTGCTTTCCTAGAGAAGTGCCTTTGCAAAATCTCTGTGGAAAGGTAACTCAAAAGCCAGAATACTAAAACAGGTCTTAAGCAATTAAGAGTCTATCAGTCCTTAATCATTTGCAGTTTCTCTTAGTCTGACCAAGTCTCCATTCACCCCAAACGAGATCATCTCCTTCCTCCTTAATGTCACATTAAAAAAAAAAGTCAGGCATCTCAAAGAAAATAACACCAGTAGAATTCAGAGCTTACATGGTTATGAGATATTATAAAGGCCAACACACACAAAAGGTTTATCCGGGAAGGAGAGAGAGCAAACAACATACACAGAACGACAGAAGCCACATGGCTTTAAGCAAGTCTCTGGGAAAAGTGCCTTTCACAACAGAATACAGCTTAAGGACGTCATAAGGGAACAATTGTCCTTTATGTGCTTTCGAGATTTAAACAGCTGCTTCATTGTAGAGCTTACCATGAAGAAACAAGCCCCCTACCCACTCTCCTTCCTGCACTGCCTCAAGAAGACAGAACTCTTGAATGGATATCAATAGCACAGCTTATGAAGAGTCAATGGCAAGAGACCACAAAAGTGAGAACCATGAAGAATTTTTTAACATTTATAGCAGAAGCCAGGTAATTACCACGAAGTATTCAAGGCTTAAATGACAGTACTAATTTGATTAAGAGTAGTTTTCAACATGTTAAGAAAAAGAACAATTCCCACAGAACCAGCCACGACTAGAACCTATAAAATTAAGTGATGTGGAAAATGGAAAGGGAGCCTAAAGTCTTTATTTAACTATTTCCAGAACAGTTTATAACATACCTCAACCTCACATAGGGCTTCCCAGGTGGCACCAATGCAGGAGACATAAGAGGTGCGAGTTCTAGTTCGATCCCTGGGTCAGGAAGATCCCTTGGAGGAGAAAATGGCAACCCACTCCAGTATTCTTGCTGAGAGAATCCCATGGACAGAGGAGCCTGGCAGGCTGCAGTCCATGGAGTCACAAAGAGTCTGACAGAATTGAGCATTTAAGCACATGTACCTATACAACTTCACACAGCCTTACTTTGTATTTCATAAATGAATATTTCCACCTTGCTTATCAATTCCTGTATTCCAGCACCAAGAAAACAGAGAAACCCTATTCCTTATAAATACCCACAACCTTTTAATAAGCTTCAAAACTTGTTTAGTCTTTAATTACAGAGAAGGAAATTATTTAAGCAAAACGTTGGAGGAACTTCCCTGGTGGTCCAGTGGTTAAGACACTGCTCTCAATGCAGGGGTCCAGGTTCAATCCCTGGCCAGGGACCTGGATCCCACATACTGCAGCTAAAGATCCTGTGTATTGCAACGAAGACTGAGGATCCTGCATGCCACAACTAAGACATGGCCTGGCCACATGCATAAATAAATATTAAAAAGAAAAAAAATATTATTCAAGGAAATTACACACATCACTTTATTTCTGTGACATACAATTCTGAAAAAATCGTATTTCCTCTTAGAAATCAGGCATATTGCTGAAACTATTTAGAACAGTCTTTCAGTAGTTGTTTGGCAATGAAGAACAACAGAAAAAGTTGGATCAATAATAACACACAGTAATCTCTGTCGCTGATTTAGTAGGGTCCAACAACAGACACATTCAAGTTGCCACAGCTTCTGAAAACAAGTATTTTTAATGAATACACGCCAGAAATGGTATTCCATAACACTTTTCCCAGGCTACTAAATCTCCTCTGGAGAGTTTAAAAGACAAGGACACATAAAGCTGGCCGGGACCTTCTAGGGTAGGAGCTCTTACTTCTTTAACCATGACCCACTACCACAGTAATAAAGAAATACATTTTACATCATAAAATACATATGCATGTACATCTACAGCTATGTATGCATATGGAACTAAGTTTCACAAAAGAATATTTGTTCTAATTATGTTTGCTATTCTTTACTATTCATCTCCTTTTCATTTTTTAAGACACTGGTCATGGTCACTTAACTCATATCAATAGCTACAACCCCGTCTGGGAAACATTGGTCTGACGGTAATCTCATGCTGGGTGACAGGGGTTAGTATATTCCCACCCTGTGCCTACAAGCCCTGGGACTTCCTGGCTGTGTCTCAGGAGCCACGGAGAGGAGTGAGGAGAAGGTCAACACAGGGACCCAGGCCCTGCCCAAGTGAACCACAGCTTCTCAGCAATTATCTTGGGATTTCATGTAAGATTTAATTTAGAGGCAAGGGGGAAAAAGTGCTCAGTTTAAAAAATTAAAAGTTTCAAAATCACTCAGATGAGATAACCTTTCAGGATCCCTTCCAGTGTATATAAGTCTAGAAATAAATATGTATTTCAAACTGTAAAATAAACCACAAATCTATATATGACTATAGAATCAAGGCGACAAAAACAACCAAAACAATGATCACTCAAAGCTTTGTAATTTATAATGCTAGAATTTCTCAACATTCTGCCTGGTTAAAAGTGCTGAAAGCATCACAGTCTCCCCTCCAATGCCCTCCACATCCTACAGAAACCAACCTTCAAGGCCTCTCTCTTCCTAAGAGTACATTCTGCTCATAATTCTTATTTACAAAGCAAGTTTATATTCGCTAAATAGTACATATTGCCAAGCAAACAGACTAAGCCACACGAATTACTAGGCTCCTTAGACAGATTAATTTGAACAAATTGGTGTTTCCAAACCAAAAACTCCACGACTTTCTTAGTTCATAAAAACATGTACCCTCCCACTGGAATTACCTCCAGCCAAAATATACCGAGTTGGGTGCACAGCATTGATGGAACACACAGAGGCAAGGCATTCTCCACCCAGAAAAGAGTGCACCCACTTTCCTGTCTCATGGAAGACCTCCACCCGCCGCGGCTGGGCCATGCTGCCCACGATGATACAGTCTTCCTGCTTGGGGTCCCACACGGCCTGGAACCTGGTCAGCCATCGCCCAGTGATGGTGTTGTGCCTGATGAAAAAACAATTTTTTTGAAAGACAGTAAGTGTTAAATAACTCAGAATAGCATGGGCAGAGGGTAAAGATGGCACTGCTCCTAAATGCTGGTTTTCTCTGCCAAGTTTCAAGTTACTGAGTCATCAACGACCTAATCTTATCCTTCCTACAAGACTGAAACCTGGGAGAGAGATGATGTCTGCATTTTTGAATCTCCAGTGCTGAGTACAGTGGTTTGTGCTCAGTGGATGGTCACTGAACACACTGAAATGGCAACATTTTTGTTCGGCTTCCTCAGTGCACTCCCCTCCTTTTTTTTAACACATGCAAATACAAGACCTAGAATAAAGAAATACACAATCTAAGTTATTGCTGTTTAACAGAATCTGTTTCCCATATTTGTATTCCCCTAATAACCAAACCCTGCAATCATTTTATATAGTCTCTACAACCTTAAGGTAAAGAGTACTTTGGGGGCTCAAAGAAAAAAATCACAAGGGAAATTAGAAAATATCTGCACACAAATAAAAATACAACTACCAAAATCTATGGGATGCTATGAAAGCAATACTAAGAGGGAAATTTTTAACAGTAAACATCAAAAAAGAAGAAAGATATCAAAATCAACAATCTAACTACATCTCAAGGAACTAGAGAAAGAAGAATAATCAAAACCAAAAGTCAGCAGAAGGAAGGAAATAATAAAGATTAGAGATAAAAGAATTAGAGAATACAAAAACAATAGAAAAAATAAACTGAGTTGGTTTTTTTACGAGAACAAAACTGGCAAGCTAGATTAAGAAAATAGAAAGTGCAAATAACTAAAATAAGAAATGAAAGTGGGACATTACAACTTATGTTACAGAAATAAAAAGGGTTATAATACTATGAACAATCATACACCAATAAACTGGACAATCCAGAAGAAATGAATACATTCCCAAACGCATAAAATTTACCAAGACTGAATCATAAAGAAACAGAAAATCTAACTAGAACTGTAACTAGTAAGGGGATTAGAATAATAACCAAAAACTTCCCATCAAAGAAAGCCCCGGACCAGATGGCTTCACTAAAGATTTCTACGTAACATTGAAGTAAGAATTAACACCAAATGCTCCTCAAACTCTTCCAAAAAACTGAAGAGGAAGGAACACATCTGAACTTATTCTATGAGGCAAACACTTCTAATACCAAAGCCAGACAAAGACCCTACTGGGAGAAAAAAAAACAAAAAGCCCTACAGACAAATATTCCTGATGAATACTGGTGTAAAGTTCTCAACAAAGTACCACAAAAAAAAGTCAAACAGCACATTAAAAGGGTTATACACCACGACCAAGTTGAATTTATACCTGGAATGCAAGGAAGGTTCAAAACACAAAACCCAACTAATTGACATACCACATAAACAGAACAAAGGACAAAAATCATAAGATCCTCTCAACTGGTACTGAAAAACCATCTGACAAAATTCCATACCCTTTCATGATAAACACTCAACAAACCAGGAACAGACAGAAACTATCTCAACATAATAAAATAGGGGTCATATATTAAAGGCCCACAGCTAACATTATACTCAATGATGAAAGACTGAAAGCTTTTCCTGTAAGATCTGGTAAAAAGCAATGATGCCTTTCTTGCCATCTATTCAACATATTTAACACTGGAAATTTGGTAGAATTAGAAAACTGGGTAGGATTAAAGACTACACACACACACACACACACACACAGTTAAAACTAAATCTCAGCAAATTTGCAGGATATAATCAACACACAAAAATCAGCTGCATTTCTACATACTAACAATGACCAATCCAGAAAGGAAAATAAGAAAACAACTCCAGGACTCCCCTGGTGGTCCAGTGGTCAAGAATCCACCTGCCAATGCAGGGGACATGGGCTCGATCCCTGGTCTGGGAAGATTACACATGCCATGGGGCAACAAAGAATGTGCACCACGGCTACTGAGCTTGTGCTCTAGAACCCATGCTCCTCAACAAGAGAAGCTACCACAAGAAGAAGCCCATGTGCCACAATGAAGGGTAGCTCCTGCTTACCACAACTGGAGAAAGCCTGCACACAGCAACAAAAACCCAGCATAGTCAAAAATAAATAAATATATTTCTTTAAATCCCATTTATAATAACATCAACAAGAATAAAATATTTTGGAATAAATTTAACCAAAGATATGAAAGATTTGTACACTGAAAACTACAAAGCATTACTAAAACAAATAAAAGACACAAGACACAAACAAATAAAGACACAAATAAATTATCTGTGGATTGGAAGACTCAATATTGTTAAAATGTCTGTACTACCCAAAGTGATCTATAGAATTCAACCAATGCAATCAATCCCAAGGGCGTGTTTTACAGAAATAGAAAAAAATCCTAAAATTAATATGAAAGCTCAAGAGATTACAAACAGCCAAAATAATCTTTAAAGAGAAGAACAAAGTTGGGGGCCTCATATATCCTGATTTCAAAATATACTACACAAAGCAACAGAAACCATGACAGCGTGGTACTGGTATAAAGACAGATGCTACAGACCAGTGGGACAGAATAGAGCCCATAAGGAAACTCTCACGTTCCTGGTCAAATGATACTAACAAGGGTGCCAAGACCACAAAATGGGGAAAGGAGAGTCCCTTCTGCTGGCAAAACTAGATATCCACATGCAAAAGAATAATATTGGACAGTAACCCTCATGGCTCAGTGGTGAAGAATCTGCCTGCAATGTAGGAGATGGGGGTTTGATCCCTGGGTCGGGAAGATCCTCTGGAGGAGAAAATGGCAACCCACTCCAGTATTCTTGCCTGGAAAATCCCATGGACAGAGAAGCCTGGCGGGCTACAGTCCATGGGGTTGCAAGAGTCATAGATGATGTAGTGACTAAACCAGCATAACCTTATGCTGCTGCTGCTGCTAAGTTGCTTTAATCATGTCCGACTCTGTGCGACCCCATAGACGGCAGCCCACCAGGCTCCCCTGTCCCTGGGATTCTCCAGGCA
Organism: Bubalus bubalis; assembly: GCF_019923935.1. NCBI lineage: Eukaryota > Metazoa > Chordata > Mammalia > Artiodactyla > Bovidae > Bubalus > Bubalus bubalis. Next base: position 14,821,227 of record NC_059176.1, read on the forward strand.
AGAACACTGGAGTGGGTTGCCATTTCCTTCTCCAATGCATGCAAGTGAAAAGTGAAAGTGAAGTCGCTCAGTCATGTCCAACTCCTAGCGACCCCATGGACTGCAGCCTACCAGGCTCCTCCGTCCATAGGATTTTCCAGGCAAGAGTACTGGAGTGGGGTGCCATTGCCTTCTCCAAGCATAACCTTATACTATATACTAAAATCAACTCAAAGTTGATTAAAGACCTATACCTAAGACTTGGAACTCTTAATAAAACATAGAAGAAAACACAGGGGAAAGTTTCAGTACACTGGATTTAGCAATGATATTTTGGATATGACACCAAAAATACAGGCAACCAAAGCAAAAATAGACAAATCTACATCATACTTATAAACTGTGCAAAGGAAACAGTCAACAGACTGAAAAGGCAACCCACAAAATGGTAGAAAGCATGTGAAAATCACATATTTGATAAGGGACCAATATGCAGAATATGTAAGGAATTCCTGTAACTCAACAACAAAAATGATGTAATTCAAAAATAAGCAAAAGACCTAAATAGACAATTCTCCAAAGAAGATAGACAAATGGTCAATAAGCATATGAAAAGATGTTTATCATCACTAATCATTAGAGAAATGCAAATCAGAATCACAATGATATACTACCTCACAATCATCAGTGTAAGTATTGATACATATAAAGAGAAATTAGAACTCCAATGCACTCCTGGAATGTAAAATGGTTTGGCAGCTATGGAAAAACAATATAGAGGTTCCTCAAAAAATTGAAAATAGAATTATCAGATGATCCATTAAAATCTCCTTTCTGGATATTATCCAAAAGAATTCAAAATAGGATCTTGAAGAGATACCTTTACACCCATTTGTTCACTGTAGCCTTTTTCACAATAGTCAAGAGGTAGAAACAACCCAAATGTCAATCAAGAGGTGACTGGATAAAGAAAATATGGCATATACATGCAATGGAATTATTACGCAGCCTTTAAAAAGGGAGAAGATCCTGTTACATGCTAGAACACGGATGAACATTGAGGACATTATGCTAAGTGAAATAAACCCATCACAAAAAAACAAATATGATTTCACTCATATGAAATATCTAAAGTAGTAAAAATCATAGAAACACAAACTAGACAGATGGCTGCCACAATATGGAAAAGAGGGAGAGAAGAATTAATGTCTCATGGGCCAGGTTCAGTTTTGCAAGATAGAAAATTCTAGAACTCTGTTGCACAACGTGATCACACCTAACGCTACTGAACTGTATACATATAAATAGTTAAGGTGCTGATTTACTGTTACGTGTTTATAATCACAACTAAAAATAAGGTAAAAAACAATTTAGATATATGTGGGGCTCTTCACTGCTCTCCAAAGCAAAAAAACAAAGCACTGCCCTTTTATTCTCTACATCACAACACCACCAACAGCCCTTTCTTATTAAAGAAGGATGAACACTGGAGAGCCACATTTCCCACTGCCATTCAATGACCATATCTCTACTGACCCCAGAATCATCACCCTAGATAATTTTTTAAAAATTAACACTAGAAGTCAATTAACTAGAGTTAATAAAGTTTGAAAAAGGAAACAAAGAGGGGAAATTCTGTGAAAAAGAAAATAAGCATATTAAATATAGTCTCTCCAGTGTTCTTGCCTGGAGAATCCCAGGGACAGAGGAGCCTAGTGGGCTGTCGTCTCTGGGGTCGCACAGAGTCGGATACGACTGAAGCGACTTAGCAGCAGCAGCAGCTACAGACTATAAAACTCATGAAGCAACAGTTAACATATATTGCATACCCTGTCCCCAACTTTATAAATGCTGATAAAGAAGTATGTGTAGGAAGCAGACACTGAGTAAAGTTTGATGTAAAATACATATATTAAAAGTAGCAGATGCAAAAAGAGGATAACCAAACAAAGAAATAGGAAAATGGGGAAGCTAAGCCCAGAACAAACAGGCACAGATAAAGAGTGCTTCAGCTAGCCTCACGAGCAGGGCAGTCTCAATATGGTAACATGACTAATTCAGTTTTTGAATAAAGTCATTCACCTTAACCAAAAATAACCACTCAGAGGCAAAGAACAGCTACAGACTAAAAGAGACAGAACCTCTTTGTAGACACAAGCAACCTGGAAGCAAGAACTCTTCCGGATGGGATAGGAACAAGTAACCAGGAACACTGTAATATAAAATCAGACCTATACATCTCTTTGATAATCAGATGTCTGATGTATGCAGTCCAACAAAGATATCATAGTAATCCAGGGTCCACATTATTTGGCATATGGGCACTGACCTGATGGTGGTAAGAAGAGGAATCTTCGAGGATATACAGCTGCTGTCAAAGATTCTGCAAAATAAACAGCAAGAATAAAGAAGCACTCTTTTTATTATTGCTTGAGATTTTTCTGAAATATCATCAGAGTATTTAACAAGCTTTTCACTGGTTTATGATAATGAAATGGTTGTTGTTTTAAAATATATAGGATCAGGTTCTAACAAACCTCAGCTAGCTAATATATATATAAATGTTACAAAGAATATCGTAAAATTCAGTTCTTAGAGTTTAGTGTGCAAACTAAACACTATTATTCCAAACTTAAGTGTACATTCTACAGTGATAATCCAGACTCTATAATCAGATCCACAGTAATATAGGTCATACACAACGGATGTTGTCTGAAAATGCACAAATAACCTAAAAGTGCAGGCATGTATCACAAGCAATTTGCCCATGAGACTTATCGACTGAAGGAGTCCTACTGTCACTTCCAGGCTCTGGCAAGACTGACTGGCCAGCAACTAAGCGGAGGAACTCTGTGGGGCAACTGCAGGAGCTCAGAAGCCTCCACTAGGCACCCTGGCAGAAAGTACCCATGTCATCACCACCTCGCCCTTCTCCTTGTGCCTAGCTATCCCACTGCCATTTCTTCGCACTAGAACTCTAATTAGATTACCAGAAAGCCAAATCACAAGAGTAAAGTCTGCAGTGCAAATGAACAGGAATGGGACAAGTTAAGTGGTCCTTAAGACAAAGAAAACTGCATGGGTGGAAAGGGGACAGTGGGCTGTCATTGCCCAGTGATGAAATCTCTTAATGTACTACCTGGTAATACTCACAGACTTTACTAGGAAATAACAGGGCACCTGTCACACACTATAAACCATGTTCTTCCCAATATATGAGTCTAAACAGAAATTAGGTGATTTTCTAGAGCCCAGCCCACAGTATACATTCAACAGATACTTGTTGAGTGAATAATGAACACATTCCAAAATCACTTAAGGTAAAAGTCTCATAAATTGAGAACTGCTTGCAATGTTAAGCAAAATTGTGGATTTTAGAAGAGAACAAAATTATTTCCTTCATTGTTGTGTTAACATTCTCCACATTTTTAAAAATTGGCATTATTTTCTATTTTTGTTCAACTGGCTTATATTACATTTTAAAATCCATTTTTAGGTAGTAGCTATAGAACGGTACCAAAGCTAAAATCATAAAATTTTATCCAGTAGTTTGTACAGAGCCCCATTTTTTGCTATCTTTTCTGCCTGCCCATGGCCAAGGGCTCTGCAACTTCAATTCAGCACTGGACTTGTGGGAGGGATCCCACTATCCCCAGAGTAAGAGCTTCTTCCTATGCTAAAATTATCTTCTGTCCAAGATATCACACAGAAGGGCTTCCCTGGTAGCTCAGTTAGTAAAGAATCCACCTGCAATACAGGAGACCACAGTTTGATCCTTGGTCGGGAAGATCTACTGGAGAAGGGATAGGTTACCCATTCCAGTGTTCTTAGGCTTCCCTGGTGGCTCAGATGGTAAAGAATCCTCCTGCAATGCGGGAGACCTGGGTTCAATCCCTGGGTTGGGAAGATCTCCTGAACGGCTACCCACTCCAGTATTGTGGCCTGGAGAATTCCACGGACAGAGGAGCCTGACAGGTTACAATCCATGGGGTCACAGAGCTGGACACGACTGAGTGACTTTCACACAAGATATCACAAGCCTGATTTCATCCGATTTCACAGTGCTAAAAGGAAAGCCTGACATCATTCCCCAGGGTAGCTACAGACCTTCCTTGCCAATCTCAAGGAAATTTACAGATTCCAAAACTGCTGAAATGCTATTAAGTACAAGTAGTTGATCTTTGGGAACCTAGACATGGCTACAAAACAATCAACGCTAGTGATTTAATAAGGAGTAATAGTTAAGAGAGCTACTGGTTAACACAGTAATTACAGACTCTTAACAACGTATTTCTGTCTTCCCAATTTACCTCAGCTTACAATCAGCACATGTGGTTACTACTCTGTTACCAGTAAGAGGTGAAAAATAGGCTGAAGCGATGCTCTTTGTGTGTTCAGTTAAAGAAATCAAAGGCTGGTTTCCACTGAGATTCAGGCATCTTGCATCATAGACATGAATGTCCCTGTAACAGGAGGGATAATTCTCGTGTCATCACAGCACACAGAGTAAGCCTCTACAACAGCTGGAGCATAAAGCAGACACTCAAATACACACTACGCTGAAGAACAGTTAACACAGGCCCCTCTAATCTTCGGTATTAATTTTAAAAACACGGGTATAGATTAAAAATTAGAAAAATTCCAAAATTATAGCATATATATGTAACCAGGTGGGTATAGAGAGACAAGATTCTAGCTGGTTTTCTCATCGCCTCAAGAAAAAAGTTAACACAGACTAAGAAATTGTAGGTCCCATTTAACTTGTATTTTTTACAGATTTTCTTCTCAAAAGACTGAAGTAAATGCACAAGACCAGGGAAAACAAAAATGTATATTTGTTCAATATTTTTACTATGTATTAAATCTCATTTTAAAGAATCACAAAAAAACTAAAAAAAAGAAAACCACCCTCAAATTAGCATAGAAAGGAAAATTATTTGGTCTGTGGGTATCACAAAAAAGTCTTTGTCAATCAAACTAAAACATTATTCCTAATGTTAAAACATCTGTATCATAAACTTTTATGAAGAACATACCTTAACCCTGCAGTGATAAAATACTGTCTCTGCACTGGGTGCACATGAACAGTTCTTATTTTGCTCAAAGAAGTTTTGATAAGTTTCTCACAAGAAGTTCCAGGAGTCCGCCTATCCACTAGTGACATACTTCCATCCCAGTGACCTACTATTAAAGTGGAGGCATCTTCTGTCAAGAAGTCAAAGGAGGAAAAGCTTCTTGTTTCATCTCTATATACCTAAGGATATAAGGAACAATCAACTTAAGTAATGCTCTTCTTTTAAAAAAAGCCAATGCATAAATTCTTTGTTAAAAAAGTAATACAACACTTTACCCCAAATACCTCATTTATCCTCCCATCATCCCCACAAGAAACACAGGACAAAACGGTCATCCTCTTTTGCAGAGATGGAATCGAAGGCACTGATCAACTCTAAGACTTGCCTGCAATCAAACAGCCCATCCACCCATGTTGGGGCTACATCCCAAATCTCTTAAATCCAATAAACCTCAGCTGCAGATCTACCCTGAAACTTACTAGGAAATAGACTGAATTTGAATTCTACTCAATTGAAATACAAATTGAAACTCAAAAAGATATATGCACCCCAATGTTCACAGCAGCACTATTTACAATCGCCAAGCCATGGAAGCAACCTAAAGGGTGCATCCATAGTGGAGTGGATAAAGAAGATGTGGTACATACATATGATGGAATATTCAGTTTCAGTGAAAGTCGCTCAGTCATGTCCGACTCTTTGTGACCCCAGGGGCTATACAGTCCATGGAATTCTCCAGGCCAGGATACTTGAGTTGATAGCCATTCCCTTCTCCAGGGGTTCTTCCCAACCCAGGGATCGAACCCAGGTCTCCCCACACTGCAGGCAGATTTTTTAACCATCTAAGCCACCAGGAACATCCTGATGGAATGTCAGCCACAAAAAATAACAAACTAATGCTATTTGCAGAAACATGGATGGACCTATAGATTGTCATTCTAAGTAAATCAGATACAGACAAATATCATATATTGCTTACATGTGGAACCTAAAAAAAGGGTACAAATGAACTTATTTACAAAACAGAAGTAGAGTCATGTATGTAGAAAATAAACTGTGTTTACCAGGAGATGGGGGGGGGGGGGCGGGTGGATAAATTGGGACTGACATATACACACTAATATATATAAAATAACTAATAAGAATCTGCTATATAGCACACAGAACTGTACTCAATACTCTGTAAAGGTCTATATGGGAAAAGAATCTTGTGGATAATATGTATAACTGATTCACTGTGCTATACACTTGAAACATAACACTGTAAATCCACTATACACCAATAAAAATTTTTTTTAATTATATGGACAGTAATCACATCACTGGTTTCCAGGGGCTTGGGAAAGAAGAGAGGACTAACTGCAGAGGGTCATGAGGTAATTTTTTTCAGGTGAAGGAAATTTTCTCTATCTTGATTGCCATGGTGGTTACATAAGTTTGCCAAGATTCATAAAACTGCACACCTAAAATAGGTAAGTTTTATAGTATGTACTGTATACCTCAATAAACCTGACTTTTAAAAAAATAAGTGGAGAACTTTGACAACTCAATACTAAAAAGACAGCTAACCCAATTAAAAACAGGCAAAGATCCAAATAGACATTTCTTTAAATAATTACAATAATTACTAATAAGCAAATCCCCATCATGAACAACAGCCTTGTCATGGCGAAGGGGCTTGTTTAACTCAATGACACTATGAGTGATGCTGTGCAGGGCCACCCAAGACAGACAGGTCACACTGAAGAGTTCTGACAAAATATGGTCCACTGGAGAAGGAAATGGCAACCCAAGCCAGTATTCTTGTCAGGAAAACCTCATGAACAGTATAAAAAGGCAAAAGGAAAGAACACCGGGAAGATGGACACCGGCCCCTCCAAATCGGAAAGGGTCCAACATGCTATGAGGGAAGAGCAGAAAGCAATTACTAATAGCTCCAAAAAGAATGAAGCAGCTGGGCCAAAGCAGAAATGCTGCTTGGTTTTGGATGTGTCTGGTGGTGAAAGTAAAGTCCAACGCTATAAAGAACAGTAGTGCATAGGAACCTGGAATGCTAGGTCCATGAATCAAGGTAAATTGGACACACTCAAGCAGGAGATGGCAAGATTGATCTACAGATCGAGAATCCCCAAAATGGTGTTATTTATCCTCAACACCATTTTACTAGACCACAAACCAGGAGACTAAAGCTTTAGTTACTGACACCTCTGCCTCAACTTCAAGGCATCTGACAGCTGTCTGTTGACATCTGTCAGACAGAATCAAGTCTGCACGTGGGTTTGGTTTGGCTCACTATTTCTTTTTTCCCCCTTCTTAATTTCTTTTTACAGTTTTACTGAGATGTAGTATTTCCTATACCATAAACTTCACTCTCACCATGTTTTTTAAACTATGACTTAGTTCACAACACTGACTTTTTTTAAAAAAACTCTTAGGACAACTTAGGAATCAATGAACTAAAATGGACGGGAATGGGCAAATTTAATTCAGATGACCACTGTATCTACCACTGTGGGCAAGAATCCCTTAGAAGAAAAGGAGTAGCCCTCATAGTCAACAAAAGAGTCCAAAATACAGTACTTGGGTACAATCTCAAAAATGAAAGAATAATCTCGGTTCATTTCCAAGGCAAACCATTCAGCATCACAATAATCTGAGTCTATGCCCCAACCACTTAGGCCAAAGAAGCAGAACAGTTCTATGAAAACCTACAAGACCTTGTAGATTTGACACCAAAAACAAAATGATGTCCTTTTCATTACAGAGGACTGGAATGCAAAAGTAGGAAGTCAAGAGATACCTGGAGTAACAAGCAAGTTTGGCCTTGGAGTACAAAATGAAGCACTGCAAGGCTAATAGAGTTTTGCCAAGAGAATGCACTGGTCATAGCAAACACCCTCTTCCAACAATACAATAGACCATTCTACACATGGACATCACCAGGTAGTCAATATTGCAATCAGACTGATTATATTTTTTGCAGACAAAGATGGAGAAGCTCTATATAGTCAGCAAAAACAAGACCTGGAGCTGACTGTGGCTCAGACCATCAGTTCCTTATTGCAAAATTCAGACTTAAATTGAAGAAAGTAGGGAAAACCACTAGACCATTCAGGTATGACCTAAATAAATCCTGTATGATTATACAGGGGAGGTGAAGAATAGATTCAAGGTATTCCATCTGGCAGACAGAGTGCCGCAGTTCTTCAAACTATGGACAGAGGTTTGTAACACTGTACAGGAGGCAGTGACCAAAACCATCCAAAAGAAAAAGAAATGCAAAAAAGCAAAATCGTTGTCTGAGGAGGCTTTACATATAGCTAAGGAAAGAAGAGAAGTGAAAAGCAAGGGAGAAAGGGAAAGATATACCCAACTGAGTGCAGAGTTCCAGAGAACAGCAAGGAGAGATAAAAAAGGCCTTTTTAAATGAACAATGCAAAGAAGTAGAGGAAACCAACAGAATAGGAAAGACTAAAGATCTCTTCAAGAAAACTGAAGATATAAAGGGAACATTTCATTCAAGGATGGGCACAATGAAGGATGGAAGCAATACAGACCTAACAGAAGCAGAGGAGATTAAGAAGAGGTGGTAAGAATACACAGAAGAACCGTACAAAAAAAAGTCTTAATGACCCAGGTAACCAAAATGGTACAGTCACTCACCTAGAGCCAGACATCCTAGTATGTGAAGTCAAGTGGCCTTAGGAAGCATTACTTACAAACAAGCTAGTGGAGGTGACAGAATTCCAGCTGAGTTACTCAAAATCCTAAATGATGATGTTAAAGTGATGCACTCAATATGTCAGCAAATTTGGAAAATATGTCAGCAGTGACCACAGGACTGGAAAATGTTAGTTTTCATTCCAATCCCAAAGAAGGGCAATGACAAAGAATGTTCAGACTACTGTACAATTGCACTCATTTCACATGCTAGTAAAGTTATGCTCAAAATCCTTCAAGCTAGGCTTCACCAGTACATGAATAGAGAACTTTCAGATGTACAAGCTGGGTTTAGAAAAGGCAGAGGAACCAGAAATCAAATTGCCAACATTCACTGGATCATAGAGAAAGCAAGAGAATTAAAAAAAAAACAACTACTTCTGTTTCACTGACCACACTGAAGTCTTTGACTGTTTGGATCACAACAAACTATGGAAAATTCTTAAAGAGATGGTTTCTCTCCTGAGAAACCTGTATGATGGTCAAGAAGCAACAGTAAGAACCAGTAAGAACAGTAAGCAACAGTAAGAACCAGACATGGAACAACTTACTGGTTCTAAATTAGGAAAGGAGTATGACAAGGCTTATACTGTCACCCTACTTATTTAATTTATATGCAGAGTATATCATGCGAAATGCCAGACTGGATGAAGCACAAGCTGGAATCAAGACTGCCAGGAGAAATATCAACAACCTCAGATATGCAGATAATACCATTCTAATGGCAGAAAGTAAAAAGGAACTAAAGAGCCTCTTGATGAGGCTGAAAGAGGAGAGTGAAAAAGCTAGCCTGAAACTCAAACATTCAAAACTAAAATCACGGCATCCAGTCCTATCACTTCATGGCAAGTAGAAGGGGAAAAGTGGAAGTAGTGACAGATTTTATTTACCTGGCCTCCAAAATCACTGTAAATGATGACAGCGGCCATGAATTTAAAAGATGCTTGCTCCTTGGAAGAAAAGCTATGCCAAACCTAGACAGCACATTAAAAAGCAGAGACATCATTTGGCCAACAAAGATCTGTATAGTCAAAGATATGGTTTTTCCAGTAATCATGTACAAATGTGAGAGCTGGACCATAAAGAAGGCTGAGTACTGAAGAATTGATGCTTTCAAACTGTGATACTGGAGAAGACTTTTGGGAATCCCTTAGACTGCAAGGAGATCAAATCAGTGAATCCAAAAGGAAATCAACTCTGTTATATATTCATTGGAAGAACTGATGCTGAAGCAGAAGCTCCAATACTTTGGCCATCTGATACAAAGAGATGACTCACTGGAAAAGATCCTGATTCTGGGAAAGGCTGAAGGTTGGACAGGGTGGACTGCAAAGAGATCAAACCAGTCCATCCTAAAGGAAATCAGTCCTGAATATTCATTGGAAGGACTGATGCTGAAGCTGAAGCTCCAATACTTTGGCCACCTGATGTGAAGAACGGACTCATTGGAAAAGACCCTGATGCTAGGAAAAATCAAAGGTGCGAGGAGAAGGGGATGACAGAGGATGAGATGGTTGGATGGCATCACTGACTCAATGGACATGAGTCTGAGTAAGTTCCAGGAGTTCGTGATGGACAGGGAAGCCTAGTGTGCTGCAGTCCATGGGGTCACAAAGAGTTGGACACAACTGAGCAACTGAACTGAACTATTACTCACTTAATACCATTGTATCATGACTGATCAACAGAAAAATAATAGAGTTCTCTATCACCAAAGCTACCATTTAATAAGAAAACCTATAATCACTTTTTAAAATCCAGATGCATATCAGAATTACAAATGCCTAGGTACTGCTTTTTTTGTCCAAAGCTCCAGATATGTTTCTAATGAGCAGCCATGTTTAAAACCAACTGGACTAGATGATCATCTTTTACTTTCATCTAGTTTGTTTCATTTTTTCTTCATACTCAGTGCTCCATTTCATTAAGTTTAGGTTTTCCAATTTCTCCATCTATATTTTTTTATGCTCTCTCTCAAGCCTTTATCAAGCATAGCAGAAAAACTTTTGTATACATATATATATGTTATGCATAATATATGTATTTTAGAAAACTTATGAATTTTCACCTAACTAAAAAATTTATGACATTTTGATTCCACTTGTTTGACTTAGTATGAAGAGAATGCTAGATTTCTAATTTAAAAAAAATAGATGCAACAAGTAACAAAGGTTTACTGTATAGCACAGGGACCTATAGTCAATATTTTTTAATAACCTATAATGGAAAATAATCTGAAAAATAATATGTATAACTGAATCACCTTGCTGTGCACCTGAAACATTGTAAGTCAACTATACTTCAATAAATACATGTATTAAGAAAAACTCCTATAAGTAATTATAAATAATCTGTACACAGAACATTAGAATAATTACAAAGACATCAGAATGTGTTAATTTTGAGTACTGGCTCACATAAAAAATTAAGGCATACATAAAATTAGATCAATTAAATTAGTATTTATGACAATAAACCATAAGTGATGATATCATGTTTTCTTCATTGTTTCACACATAAAATTGCACTTATACTGAGGATGTCTAAAAACTCCAAAAGTTTCATTCAAAATAAGTTAAAGGGTAGAAACCTACATCTAAACCATCCTAAACTTCATAAAGATTAAAATTCACATTGAAAAAGGGTTTAATTTATAAGAATTCTCTTAATGAGGAAATCTAATATGGTTAATGAGCAAATGTGAAAGCTCACTTGAAATGACATGTTTGTTGTAAGCATTAAGTAGCAGATATTTAAGTAGGAGACCAAATGTAATCACTGGCATCAAATACTGTGAGGATTCCTCAGGCCTTTGGAAGCTTCTGGTCTACCCAACCAGAGATCAAATGGATTAGAAAACCTTCAAGGGGTAAAGGCTGTTTACCTTGGTAGAGTTATCTTTCAGCAGATGGATAGTCACAAGTACGAGCCTAACGTCTTTCAACTATTCTTTTTTTTTTTTTTTTTTTAATTTTATTTTATTTTTAAACTTTACATAACTGTATTAGTTTTGCCAAATATCAAAATGAATCCGCCACAGGTATACATGTGTTCCCCATCCTGAACCCTCCTCCCTCCTCCCTCCCCTAACCATCCCTCTGGGTCATCACAGTGCACCAGCCCCAAGCATCCAGTATCGTGCATCGAACCTGGACTGGCAACTCGTTTCATACATGATATTTTACATGTTTCAATGCCATTCTCCCAAATCTTCCCACCCTCTCCCTCTCCCACAGAGTCCATAAGACTGTTCTATACATCAGTGTCTCTTTTGCTGTCTCGTACACAGGGTTATTGTTACCATCTTTCTAAATTCCATATATATGCGTTAGTATACTGTATTGGTGTTTTTCTTTCTGGCTTACTTCACTCTGTATAATAGGCTCCAGTTTCATCCACCTCATTAGAACTGATTCAAATGTATTCTTTTTAATGGCTGAGTGATACTCCATTGTGTATATGTACCACAGCTTTCTTATCCATTCATCTGCTGATGGACATCTAGGTTGCTTCCATGTCCTGGCTATTATAAACAGTGCTGCGATGAACACTGGGGTACACGTGTCTCTTTCCCTTCTGGTTTCCTCAGTGTGTATGCCCAGCAGTGGGATTGCTGGATCATAAGGCAGGTCTATTTCCAGTTTTTTAAGGAATCTCCACACTGTTCTCCATAGTGGCTGTACTAGTTTGCATTCCCGCCAACAGTGTAAGAGGGTTCCCTTTTCTCCACACCCTCTCCAGCATTTATTGCTTGTAGACTTTTGGATCGCAGCCATTCTGACTGGTGTGAAATGGTACCTCATAGTGGTTTTGATTTGCATTTCTCTGATAATGAGTGATGTTGAGCATCTTTTCATGTGTTTGTTAGCCATCTGTATGTCTTCTTTGGAGAAATGTCTATTTAGTTCTTTGGCCCATTTTTTGATTGGGTCATTTATTTTTCTGGAGTTGAGCTGTAGGAGTTGCTTGTATATTCTGGAGATTAGTTGTTTGTCAGTTGCTTCATTTGCTATTATCTTCTCCCATTCTGAAGGCTGTCTTTTCACCTTGCTAATAGTTTCCTTTGATGTGCAGAAGCTTTTAAGGTTAATTAGGTCCCATTTGTTTATTTTTGCTTTTATTTCCAATATTCTGGGAGGTGGGTCATAGAGGATCCTGCTGTGATGTATGTCAGAGAGTGTTTTGCCTATGTTCTCCTCTAGGAGTTTTATAGTTTCTGGTCTTACGTTTAGATCTTTAATCCATTTTGAGTTTATTTTTGTGTATGGTGTTAGAAAGTGTTCTAGTTTCATTCTTTTACAAGTGGTTGACCAGAGTTCCCAGCACCACTTGTTAAAGAGATTGTCTTTAATCCATTGTATATTCTTGCCTCCTTTGTCAAAGATAAGGTGTCCATATGTGTGTGGATTTATCTCTGGGCTTTCTATTTTGTTCCATTGATCTATATTTCTGTCTTTGTGCCAGTACCATACTGTCTTGATAACTGTGGCTTTGTAGTAGAGCCTGAAGTCAGGTAGGTTGATTCCTCCAGTTCCATTCTTCTTTCTCAAGATCGCTTTGGCTATTCGAGGTTTTTTGTTTTTCCATACAAATTGTGAAATTATTTGTTCTAGCTCTGTGAAGAATGCTGTTGGTAGCTTGATAGGGATTGCATTGAATCTATAGATTGCTTTGGGTAGTATACTCATTTTCACTATATTGATTCTTCCAATCCATGAACATGGTATATTTCTCCATCTGTTAGTGTCCTCTTTGATTTCTTTCACCAGTGTTTTATAGTTTTCTATATATAGGTCTTTAGATTCTTTAGGTAGATATATTCCTAAGTATTTTATTCTTTCCGTTGCAATGGTTTTGTTTCCTTAATGGAATTGTTTCCTTAATTTCTCTTTCTGTTTTCTCGTTATTAGTGTATAGGAATGCAAGGGATTTCTGGGTGTTGATTTTATATCCTGCAACTTTACTATAGTCATTGATTAGTTCTAGTAATTTTCTGGTGGAGTCTTTAGGGTTTTCTATGTAGAGGATCATGTCATCTGCAAACAGTGAGAGCTTTACTTCTTCTTTTCCAATTTGGATTCCTTTTATTTCTTTTTCTGTTCTGATTGCTGTGGCCAAAACTTCCAAAACTATGTTGAATAGTAATGGTGAAAGTGGGCACCCTTGTCTTGTTCCTGACTTTAGAGGAAATGCTTTCAATTTTTCACCATTGAGGATAATGTTTGCTGTGGGTTTGTCATATATAGCTTTTATTATGTTGAGGTATGTTCCTTCTATTCCTGCTTTCTGGAGAGTTTTTATCATATCTTTCAACTATTCTTAAACAGACTTCAACTTAATCTGACCTCATAGAGGCTAGATTAGCCCAGAAAAGACCTTATCCTCAACAGGTGGTTACGAATAAACCTGGCCTAAGATGTTCTGAACGAAATCGCCTGGGTGTCCATTTCTTGCCAGAGTACAATTTTATCACATCCTATTGCAGTATTTCATTCTAACTTCACCAGATAAAAATAGCTGAGCTAATCTATTATCAGATATATATATATGGCATGTAGGCCTGATAAATCTTAGCTAGAAGACAAAAAAACAAATTTTATAGTTTCTGTGATACATTAAGTGAGTTAATGTAGACTTGCCATATGTTTTAGATATAATGTGCTATAGTACTATTTGTTATGTGATGAATTTCTCTATAGTCTTTTCTGTCACATCTAAGAATCAGCCTCACAAAATTCATATCTGCAAAGGCTAGAAATAATAAACAAAAATATAATAATATTCTAATATTTTTCCTGAATAAAAGACAAGTTTTAAGCCTTAAAACAGAAGAATAGGTTATTGTCTTTAAAAGATTTTTGCAAAAATAAAAAATAAGAGCAAAAATCTCTCATGTGCCAGGCTCTGTTTTAAGTACTTTATCTACATTAACTCACTTAATCCTCGTGACAGTCCTGTAAGGTAAATATTACTACTGTTTCACTTCAAAACTAAGGAAACTGAGACACAAAGAGGTAAAGGAACTTGCCAAGGTCACACAAAGAGTACCAGATGGGATATGAATTTAGGCAGAATAGTTCTAAAGTCCCTGTTCCATCCCATCTCATCCAGTCTGATGGTATAATAATCATTCATGTGGCATTTCATAAAGAATCTAGAATATCATCTAAGGTCAATATGTAAACACATTAACATTTACCTCTTCAAAAACAGCCCTGGAAAAGTCCCCACAGCGTAATGTGCCATCATAGCTCAGTGACAGCAGGTGAGCCGCATTGGCAGGTGAGAAGTAAAGACAGCCGACCGGCTGACTGTGGGGCTGAAAAAGATAAACTCCATCCTCTTTAGGTTGGTGAGTCTGGAAGAGAGTTAGGGGTAGGGAGAGAGACAAAAACTGGTGAGAAATAGTAATATATTCTATGTCATTAAGTCATTAAAATATTTTTGTCTGTATTATAGTCAGTCTTTTCTCAGTCTATTATATACCCAACCTCCCAATTAGAAAGTCAGAACTAGAAACTTTAGACTCTAAGCTATTTTCCTAATTTTCAATCCAACAGAATTAAGTCTCATTTATTTTAACAGTTTCCAGTTTTTTACCACTAGACAACTAATTTTTCATAATGCAGAGGGGAAATAATTACTGCTTATTCTGACTTAATTTCATGAAATCCTCAGGAAATGTGAGATTTACTTTTTATTGCACACACAGGATAATTCCTTCCTACTAAAATACATCAACGTTACTTCTACTTTGCTTGCTAAGTATGCTTCTCTATGAGTATATCATCCTGAGCACAATTTTCGTAAGTTGCTTGGTTCTGGCCCAAAATGATAGTATTTACAATATTTTATCCCCTAAATACTCTGGCCACCTGATGCGAAGAGCTGGCTCACTGGAAAAGACCCTGATGCTGGAAAAGATTGAGGGAAAGAGGAGAAGGGGGTGGCAGAGTGAGGGCAAGAGGAGAAGGGGGCGGCAGAGGATAAGATGGTTAGATAGCATCACTGACTCAATGGACGTGAGTTTGAGCAAACTCCAGGAGATATTGAAGGACAGGGATGCCTGGCATGTTGCAGTCCATGGAATCACAAAGAGTTAGACACGACTTAGCAACTGGAAAAAAAAAAAAACAAACAAACAAATCCCCTAAATACCCCATGAAAAATGCATGTATTTGAATTTCTGTAGTAATATTACTGCTTCTAAAGATTATCCTCTCACCACTAGATTATCAACTCTGAAATCATCATGTTTCGAATTTCCACACTACATTCCTATACCGCATGTTATACTATGAACCAACAACTATCATCTCCAAATCTAGCCTAGTCTGCTCTGAAATACTCAAGCACTGTTTTTGTCTTTTTTATTTAAGTTTTTAAAGAGAAAAAAATTTTAAAGGAAAGAAAGAAAAATTCCTTTTAGAAAAAGGAAAAAAATTACAACCACACATACTCCTCCTCCTACCCAGAGTTAACCACTGTTAACTCTTTGGCATATTTGTCCATAGCATATATTTTTTAGAAAAACAATACGCTCCAGACAAAAGCTCTGAAAAATCATTCAAAACCCAAAATTGACCAAAATTATCACTGAAATACTGAGCAATCATTATAGATGTCTTTACATTTAGTTACTTATATAGATAGAAGGACAGAGAAGATTTTTGGGGGGGTGGGATGGGGAAGGCCACTTTTAATAGTATTAAATTTAACTATACTTTAAAATAATAAAAGAAAAGCAAGCTGAAGGAATTTTTGAATTTCAAGTATTTCTTTACAAGAGTTATCTAAGAAGGAAACAGTATAAAGCATAAAGCCCTTACAGTCATTAAGTTTTATTTTTAAATTTAACTATGGATGTCTCAATTTTAAATTTCTATTGATTGAGGACACTATTTCCTCCCACCCTCCTATCTCCCCTTTTTCCATCTCTATAGTTAATTTTGTCCAGGTTAACAACATTCATATCTAGTTCTGTAACCATAATTCATATTGCTGTTTAATATTAGTTCTTCATTTAAATGGATTCAATACTCATCATCGATTCTTCTGTCAAGCTTCTTCACTTGTGAATTCTTAATTTTGACTTACTTTTAACTGGCTGAGATTTTCTATCGAGCAGTTTTTTCCAGATGAACTCATAGGTCTTGAATTTCTTGAGTTTTTTCACATGTGAAAATACCTACCTGCTGCCTTTACATAAGAATAATATCTTGGGCTACCTATGTATTCCAGGCCACACTTCCTCCCTCAGAACTTTGTAGACATTACATAAAATGTTGTAGAAAACTGAGGCAAGCCTGGCTTCTCCCCTTGAATATAATTTGTTTTTCCTACCTGAAGAATTCTTTGTCCTTTAAGCTCCAAAGCTTCCAAGAACATTTCATATATTTTCAAACGTGCCAATCCAATTCTGGCTTTTCCCTTAAAACTTTTTTCATCTGTATTTAAGATAACCTCAAATCTTTCCTTTAATATCAGTAATTTTATTTTCAGCAATGTTTATTCTGTTCCTTCTCATTTATTAGTTTCACTGATTTTCAATTTGTTTCCTTAGTTTTGCTGTCTCCTTCATTCCATTGTTTGTTATCTTATCTTTGAGCCTTATTTTACCAAAATTAATGCTGTTATTAACTTGCTCCACAGCATCACTGTCCAAAAGAACTTTGTGAGATGACAAAAATGATATATGTATGCACTGTCCAATATGGTATCCACTATTCATGTGTGGCTATTAAGCACTTGAAATGTGCCTGGTAGAACTGAAGAACTGAATTTTCTATTTTAATTACTTTAAATTTAAACACAGGTAACCTTGCTTTTCAAAAGTTTGCTTTGTGCTTTACACCACTTCGCTCTTACAAAACACCTATGTTAACACCTATTTTCGCTAACTGAAGGGAATCCAAAAAGGATTTTCGTTTTTATGAGAAAAGGTGAAAAATGAAAATAGTATTCAGCATTTGTTTTGCAGGAAGCTGTTACAGAGGCAGCGCACCCCAAGCAGCAAGAGTGGCACCACCAAGCTCTGTCCCAGGGAACTTACACTCAGGATCTCAGCATGAAGCCGCTCTTAGCTCTGAACTGTGTCTGACAGCATCTGTACTTTATCTTGATTTATTCTGTGCATTTATTAGCAAGACACCTTAAGGTAATTGCTTCTTGCATTACACCATTTGAGCTTACAAACTGTTTCATAGTAATACTCTACTGTTGGATAAGGTGGAGAAGGAAATGGCAACCCACTCCAGTATTCTTGCCTGGAAAATCCCATGGGAGGAGGAAGCTGGTAGGCTACAGTCCATGGGGTCACAAAGAGTCGGACACAACTGAGTGACTTCACTTTCACTTTCACTTTGGATAAGGAGGGAAACCTGCAGTTCAAATTTCATTTCAGTCCAAAAATACCAAGTTAAGTGTACATCTAACAACTTCAAACCAAAATGAGTCCAGGACCAGTTTGTTTTGCGCCTAGAAATGACTGTCTGTACACACTGTATTGGAATATGAAAACTGAAAGTACAAGCACCAGTAAAGACGATTACTCCCAAAAAAGAAAAGAAAAAGAAAATGGAGCCCTCACTAATCTGCTGTTAGCCAGGACAGGAAAGAGAGGGCAAAATCATTAAAGGATTTTACTAGACATAAGGAATGAAGGGACAACCTAACTCTTCCATGCTTCCTCTTGCTTTTAGGATAAAAAGCAAAATTCTGAACAAAATTTATAAAGATATACATCTGACCTCTTCCCACCTCTGTATTTCCCCCCTACTCTACTCATCCCTTCCATCTATGCCTTTGTTGTCCATGCTCCAGCCACACAGGCATTTTTTCAGGTCTTTGAATGTATCAAGCTGGCACCCTACTGCCTAAGGTCCTTAACATGCTGTTCCTCTTGCCTGAAATGCTCTTTTCCCTTTCTTTGCTTGGTTTATTCCTACTTAGCTTTCAAATCTCAACTCAATTCTCTCTTCTTCAGGGAAGCCTTCCCTGATCCTCCAAATTAGGCCAGTCTACCTGTTACGTGATAATACCACTCTTCCTTCACTCCATTAATCAGAGTATATAATCCACTCCACTTATCAAACATATAATTACTTCATTCATGCTGCCTTTGCCACTAAATTCCAAACCCTATGAGAACATGGACAGTCTTTCCTCACAAATATGGCTGGGGCATCATTAGAAAGGTACTTAACACAAAATACTCAGTAAGTGTGGAATGAATGAATGGGTACATGGGTGACCAAATGAATGACAATGCAACTTTTGACCCTAGGCGAGACTAGGAATCTTAAGAAAAGTTAAGTGGAAAGCTGAGGGCATACCAAGGCAATTCAATGCGGCAAAGGAGTCTTTCAACAGCGCTGGGACAACTGGATATACACATATGAAAAGAGGAACCGGGGCCCTTACCTCAGAGCATATACAAAAACAATTCAAAGATTATAAAAATAATACTAACTCAAGGTGGATCAGTGAACTAAGTGTGAAAGCTTAAATTATAAAAATATTTAGAAAAATACATAGGAGAAAAACTTCCTGACTTCAGGCTACACAGAAGATTTCTTAGATGACACCAAAAACACAATCCATTAAAAATTTGATAAATTGGACCTCATCAAAACTCAAAACTTTGCACTTCAATAGCATAAAGAAAATGAAAAGACAAGGAGAAATATTTGTAAATCAAGTACCTGATAAGGATTCGCATCTAGAGTATACAAGGAACTCTTACAACTCAATAAAAAAACAAACAATCCAATAAAAAAAATTGACAAAAGATCTGAATAGACATTTCACCAAAGACATCCAAATGGCAGGATAAGAGCCTCAACATCATTATTCATTAGACAAATGCAAATCAAAACCACAGGGAGATAAAACTTCACTAGGAAAATACACCCACTTTGAAAGACTATAATCAGAAAGACAGACAATAATAAATGTTGGTGAGCATGGATGAAAACTGGAACCTGCATACATTGCTGGTGGGAACAGAAGATGGTGCAAACCCTTTGGAAAGCAGTTTGGCAGTTCCTCAAATGTTAACCAGTTTCCATATGACCTAGCAATTCTATTCCCAGGAACCCACTCGAAAGAAATGAAAACACATTTCCACACAAAAATGCGTACACAATATTTAAAATCAAATTATTCAGAACAGCCAGGAAGTGGAAACAACCCAAATGTCTACCGGGTGATAAATGCATAAACAAAATGTTGTATAATCAAACACGGAAATACTATTCAACAATAAAAGACAGAGGTGCTGATAGATTAGCATCTACAAGCATGTTATAGTAACACAGATACACCTTAAAACCATACTAAAAAAAAAACACCAACATAAAAGACCATGTATTCTATGATTCTATTTATATGAAATTTATCTAAAAAATGCAAATTTGTAGAGATTTGCCCAGGGGTAAGGGTAGAAACAGGGATTAAATGTAAATAGCCATGAGGAATCTTACAGGAATGATGAAAATGTTCTAAAACTGAATTATGATGATAGTTACACAACTCAATAAACTTACTAAAAATCATTAAATTGTACATTTTAAATGTGTGGATTTTATAAAATATGACTTATACCTCAACAAAACTAATTTAAAAAACAAAAACTAGGAGAGGACTCCCCTGGCTGTCCAGTGGCTAAGATGCCCCACTCCCTGTGCAGGGTGGTCGGTTTGTTCCCTGGTCAGGAAACCAGATTCCACATGCCAAAACTAAGAGTTCACATGTTTCAACTAAAGATCCCGCATTCCGCAGCTAAGAGCAAAGAACCCATGTGCCACAACAATAAAAATAAATATTAAAAAAAAAAAAAAAAACTAAGGAAGTTGGGGAGTGAGAACAGGATAGCTAAGACACTGGCTTTAGACTTGCTCAGTCTGTTGAGATAACCAGGTGTCCTGAAAAACTAGAAAGTTGATAAAAACACTGGACTGCAGACATCCAGTAAAAAAGATTTTTGGAGATCAGAAAAGACATGACAAATGGACTGTTCTACATGTCTTCAACTCTGTGCTATATATCAACATGCACCCTTAAAAGATACTCACTTGACTACGCTAATTCTGTTTTTCCTTTTCTAAGTTCTTCAACAAATAGTCTATCCACTGTTTTCATTTCTTCTACTTCATTTTTTTTTTAATTTTTGTTTTATTTACTTTTGGCTGCACTGGGTCTTCATTGCAGCATGCGGGTTTCTCTAGTGCAGTGAGTGGGGGATACTCTTGCTTGGGATGCTCAAGCTTCTTATCGCGATGGCTTCTCTTGGTGCAGAGCACAGGCTCTAGGCACTCAGGCTTCGGTACTTCTGGCTCACAGCCTTAGTTGCTCCACAGCATGTGGACTCTTCCTGGAACAGGGATCGAACCCATGTTCCCTGCGTTCACACACAGATTCTCATCCACTGCACCACCTGGGAAGTCCAAGACCCCATACTTTTTTAATCTCCTAAAAGTCTCTGTTCCTTCCTTACCTTATTGTTGAAGCTATTCTCTCAACTCACTAATCATACCCTATGTCAAAACGAACATCCCTTTTTTCTGTTCCCATTCTTTTTGGTGGTCGTTTAGTCACTAAGTCATGTCCAACTCTTGTGACCCCATGGACTACAGCCCTCCAGGTTCCTCCATCCATGGGATTCTCCAGGCAAGAATACTGAAGTGGGTTGCCATTTCCTTCTCCAGGGGATCTTTCCAACCCAGGAATCAAACCTGTGTCTCCTGCATTGCAGGTGGATTCTTTACCAACTGATCTACAAGTGAAGCCACCCATTCTTCTTAACTCCTCTGAAAAAAAGCCCTGTCAGACTCTCATGCTTGAAATTCATCTCTTAGCTTATACAATCTTATACTATTTCTGGTCCTCGTCCCACTTCCCTGCTTCTGTTTTCTTTACCAAATCCTTTCGCCTCCTACCCCTACTAACATCTTATCAAAGTAAGCAAGAACCTAGGCACTCAAAATAAAAGAGAACTTGGTTTTTACTTCTTCTCTTCTCACAAAATTCATTTTATTTATTAACCCCAACCATCGACAAATTAACCCCAACCCTTGACAAGTCACAATGGCTTCTCCGTCTCCATTAACTGTCCTTCAGGCATTTCTCATGTCTTTGTTCTACTTCCCCAATTAGAAAATAAATTCAGGGCTTCCCTGGTGGCTCAGTGGTCTGCCAGTGCAGGAGACATGAGTTCAATCTCTGATCCGGGAAGATCCCATATGCTGCAGAGCAACTAAGCCAGTGTACTGCAACTCCTGAGCCTGTGCTCTAGAGCCCAGGAGCCACAACTACTGAGCCCATGTGCCACAGATGATGAAACCTGAGCGCCCTGGGGCCCATGCTCTGCCACAAGGCAAGCCACCGAAATAGGAAGCCTGAGCACAACTAGAGAGCAGCCCCGGCTCATCGAGACTAGAGAAAAGGCCAAATAGCAACGAAGTCCCAGCAAAGCCAAAAATAAATAAATACATAATTTCAGAGAATATTAACTTGGCTTTATTCAATTTTGTAACCACTAAAAGCAATCAATGCATTATTATATATGCAATGAACGAAATTTAATATCAGTTTCTGACTCATCAAAAATGACTAGGATCATCCTAAGATCATCCCTGGGAAGATATTTTGATCCAGTTTGAAAATTATATTTTAAACATAATTAGTAAACTAAGAACTTGCTATGATCTTTTCATATATACATTTAAAGCTGTAATAAAGTTTCCTGGCAGGCATTTATGCCCAGATGACTAATGATATTCAAGCTAAAAATGTTAGAAGTTTTATAAAGTAAATTTAAATTCCTCTAAGTTTCTAAAATTTGAAATCACAAAGCACAAAACTATATATCTCAAGTAACACCTAGAAACACATGGCTCTAGGCTATTCTTCCGCACTCTATTTCCTTTAGTTGAATTTCAGTAGCTTCAAAAAATTAATAGTAACTTACCAAATCCCAAAGTCCAACTTGCCCAGATTTGGCCCCAACTGCCACCAAAGTTCTCATTTCCGATGGATGGATGGCCATTGAGGAAACTGAGCCTCTGGTAACTTTACAGACAGTATCTTCACTAATGACCATGCCATTTAAATTGACTTTGTAGCTGAGAACATTAAAAAGTTAAACTTGAGAAGTAAAACCAAACTCAATGGTCAAAACAATAAAAGGTGATTCAAAAAAGAAAAGTAATAATAAATGTGGGAAAATATTCAACTTCCTGGCAACCAAGGAAATCAAATTAAACAATAGAGTACTATTTTTCACTCATAAAAGTTAGTAGGCTATAGTTAAACATTCATATATACTAAACATTCATATATACTAACAGCAGAGTAAATTCATATAAGATTTTCAGAAATTAAAAAAAAAAAAAGATTTTGGAAAACAATTTGGCATGTCCTAAAGGGGAACGCAGATAACCACAATGGTGTGATCACTCACCTAGAGCCAGATATGCTGAAATATGAAGTCAAGTGGGCCTTAGGAAGCATCACTACAAAATTAGTGGAGGTGATGGAATTCCCGTTGAGCTATTTCAAATCCTAAATGATGATGCTGTGAAAGTGCTGCACTCAATGCCAGCAAATTTGGAAAACTCAACAGTGGCCACAGGACTGGAAAAGGTCAGTTTTCATTCCAATCCCAAAGAAAGGCCATGTCAAAGAATGCTCAAACTACCACACAATTGCATTCATCTCACACACTAGTAAAGTAATGTTCAAATTTCTCCAAGGCAGGCTTCAGCAATACGTGAACCGTGAACTTCCAGATGTTCAAGCTGATTTTAGAAAAGGCAGAGGAACCAGAGATCAAATTGCCAACATCCACTGGATCATCGAAAAAGCAAGAGAGTTCCAGAAAAACATCTATTTCTGCTTCATTGACTATGCCAAAGCCTTTGACTGTGTGGATCACAACAAACTGTGGAAAATTCTGAAAGAGATGGGAATATCAGACCACCTGACCTGCCTCTTTAGAAACCTGTATGAAGGTCAGGAAGCAACAGTTAGAACTGGACATGGAACAACAGACTGGTTCCAAATAGGAAAAGGAGTTCGTCAAGGCTGTATATTGTCACCCTGCTTATTTAACTTAAATGCAGAGTACATCATGCAAAATGCTGCACTGGAGGAAGCACAAGCTGGAATCAAGATTACTGGGAAAAATATCAATAACCTCATATATGCAGATGACACCACCCTTATGGCAGAAAGTGAAGAACTAAAGAGCCTCTTGATGAAAGTGAAAGAGGACGGTGAAAAAGTTGGCTTAAAGCTCAACATTCAGAAAATGAAGATCATGGCATCTGGTCCCATCACTTCATGGCAAATAGATGGGGAAACAGTGGAAACAGTGTCAGACTTTATTTTGGGGGGCTCCAAAATCACTGCAGATGGTGACCACAGCCATGAAATTAAAAGACGCTTACTCCTTGGAAGGAAAGTCATGACCAACCTAGATAGTGTATTAAAAAGCAGAGACATTAGTTTGCCAGCAAAGGTCCATCTAGTCAAGGCTATGGTTTTTCCTGTAGTCATGTATGGATGTGAGAGTTGGACTATAAAGAAAGCTGAGCACCGAAGAACTGATGTATTTGAATTGTGGTGTTGGAGAAGACTCTTGAGAGTCCCTTGGACTGCAAGGAGATCCAACCAGTCTATCCTAAAGGAGATCAATCCTGAGTGTTCATTGGAAGGACTGATGTTGAAGCTGAAACTCCAATACTTTGGTCACCTGATGCAAAGAGGCTGACTCGTTTGAAAAGACCCTGATCCTGGGAAAGATTGAAGGCAGGAGGAGAAGGGGACGGCAGAAGATGAGATGGTTGGATGGCATCACTGACTCAATAGACATGAGTCTGTGTAAACTCTGGGAGTTGGTGATGGACAGGGAGGCCTGGAGTGCTGTGTCCATGGGGTCACAAAGAGTTGGACACAACTGAGTGACTGAACTGAACTGAAAGGCTATAAAAACGTCCATGATGTTTGACCTCACTTCTGGAATCTATCCTAAGGAAATAATCCACTATCACAATATAAACTTCAACAGATACACAAACACACAACACTCAAAACTAAACAAAACAACTCCAAATATCAAGAGGTTAAGCAAATTTCATCTACTGAAATATTACTCAATTATTCCATAAATTTAAAGACTCTAGTAACATCCAACCACAATGTTAATGGAAAAGCATAATGCAAAACTGCACATATATTAAAACATAATGAAGCAAAAATGTATGTAATTATACTCATTTATTAAACACTGAACAAATATATATTATGCGCCATGCACTTTTCTGGTTATTGAGATAAAATCCATGCATTCATGAAGCTTGTGTCCCAGTGGTTTTGTATATAGCAATATTTGAAAGGAAATACACAAAATCAACAGTTGTTAGGGTAGAAACATGATGGATAATTCTTTTCACCTCATTTTCAAATTTCCTCTAATGGTATATAGTCTTTATAATTTAAAGATCTCAGGAAATGTAAAACAAAAGCAAGGGATTTTAACTCACCTTTTAATGCTAGATAATTCCTTCTCAGTGTTTTTACTTCTTGTCTGAAACAATGAGAGAAACCAAAGTACTAAATTAACATATGCACTGAAATTTGCTTAAAAGCTTGGGTTTACCCTCCCAAGTGATACCTTGCTCATTTCTGCCCAAGTCTGCAAAAATCCTTTAAATAGTGCATTGTCATCATCTTGATTTTCAGGAGTCATTTCTAAAGGCCCAGGAGGTATCAAAGGCTGTTATAAAAAATAAGAAAAAAAAAAACTTGGTTGTCACTCTGCCTTAGAATTCAAGCTTAAGGTTTCTCTTTACTTTCAACATCTACAACAGGGGTGACATATAGTTAGCAATCAAAAACAGTTGTTCAATGAATGAATGCCAAGTATCCTGTAAAGTAAAAACATGTATTATCTCATTTAATTCCCTTAATAATCCAGTGAATGAGATACCACATTTCAAAAACAGTGGAATGAAACAGAGAAGTTAATTTATCCAAAGTTACACTGACCATAAATAGAGTTGCTAGGAATTAATTCAGATCAGTTCAATTTCTTTACTCAAGTTATTACTCTGTATCATTTTTATATCAGGGATTATAACCCACAAGTCATGAAATCATTTTAATATGTTATAACCAACACAGTGTTTTATTGAATGAGGAAAGAATAGACCAGAAAATTCAAAAGTACATCATATGTAGTAAGGGTTAAGTATCATTTCACAAAAGGTTTGTTTCAGTTTTGTGTGTGTGTGTGTGTGTATATGCATGCACACGCACGTGGAGTGGATTCAATGTAAATTATTTCTTATCATGGATGCATAGAGGCTTCAAAAAATGAGCTACTCTCTCTGTAGCAACTTAATTTTCAATTAGCTCTCAAAGCACCAGGCTAATGAGTACTATCTTCCAAGTTATAATTAAGCACTTAGATATAAAGTATTAAAAACAGTAGATGCTCCTGAATAAAAAATAATCTTACTCAGACAATAAACTTGGTACATACACTCTTTCCACTCACTGACAGCATAAATTAAACCACAGTATAGGACCCCCATCATTATTATCACATATTATTATTAATACTACCATTTATTGCTTACTAAGTAATATAATACATTCAATATAATTAAGGACCTTTATCCCTCATGATACCCCTTGTGAGAGGTTTCTGTTATTGTTGCTATTTTAAAAATAGGGAAACTGAGGCTCGGAATGGCTAAGCAATTTACCCACAATCTGACATAGGTAAGTCTGCAGAAATATATAATCCAGTCTTTCATGAGTTTGAAATCTTACTCATTAAACCATATTAGTTAGTTAGTTCAGTCGCTCAGCTGTGTCCGACTCTTTGCAACCCCACGAACCACAGCACGTCAGGCCTTCCTGTCCATCACCAACTCCCGGAGTCCACCCACACTCATGTCCATTGAGTCGGTGATGCCATCCAACCATATTAAACCATATAACAGTCAAGTATTAAATTAATGAAGTACAAATTAAACATACTTTACTGACTTTTTACTCTACTTTCAAACACTTCAAATTTTTCAGTATTTTATTGAGTTAATATAGTGTATTTGCACTCTTTCTTACATTTTCATCTACTTCTAATACTGTCTGGGTTGGGGCTGCTGGCAATGGGACTCCTGAAGGATCAACTCTTAGTAATCGCATTGACCTTCTACATCCAGTTCCATTTTCTTTTTTCTTGGGTTTCTTCCTAAGGAGTGGAAGGAAAATCATGTTATACTCATAAAAGAGTTATATGTATTTATTACTACCAAGGCGATAACTTCTAGTAATGTATCTCACACATATAGTCAAACACTGCAAAGATATATATACATACCTACACTAATTTTAATTAAAAGTTTGGAAACATGGTAACTGTTCACTATGGGGAGGTAAGGGGTATTAAATTAAGACATACATATCTAGTCAACTATTAAGCAGCCATAAAAAAAGAATGAAATAGATCTCTATGTGCGACGACATGAACTCTAAGATATAAGAAGCAAAAGAGAAGGTACAGTATATGTTGAATATAGTTACATTTGTTTTTTTACAAAATATATACATATACATTTGTAACTGGTAAGATTACCAATGGAAGAATATCCATGAAAATATTAACAGTGGATTACTCTAGGAAGAAGGGTGGAGAACTAAGGTCTAAACTTAAAAAAAAAAAAAAAAAAAGACTTGACTATTTCATTGCATTTGCTTCCATATCATTTACCTTGTAAAATCATAGATACCCTACTTTTTATTTATTATTTTTTCATTTAAAAAAGTAGTTCAGAGGATTCCACGGTGACTCAGTGGTGGGGAATACACATGCCAATGCAGGGACAGAGGTTCAATCCCTGGTTTGGAAGATTCCACCTGCTGTACAACAACTAAGCCTGTGTCCTGCAACTATTAAAGCTCGCAGCCTAGAGCCTGTTAACTGCAATTACTGAACTCATGAACCAAGACTACTGAACCCACGCACTCCAAAATACGTGCTCTGTAACAAGAGGAAAAAAAAAACCTGTGCACAACAAAGACCCAGCACAGCCAATAAATGAATAAATAATAAATAATATAAAAATAAAAAACCTCAGAGAGATAAGATGCAGCAATTATGAAATAAAAACAATGTGCTTTTGGACTTCCCTAGAGGTACAGTGGATAAGAATTCCTCCTGCCAACACAGGGTACATGGGTTGGATCCCTGCTCAAGGGAGATTTCACGCCACAGAGAAACTAAGCCCATGTGTCACAACTACTGAGCCAGCATGACCAAGAGCCCAAATTCTGCAACAACAGAAGCCAATACAATGATAAGATCACACACCACAACTAGAGAGTAGCCCCCACTCTCAGAAACTGGACCCCAAAAAGCCTGGGCAAAGCAACAAACATCCAGCACAGTCACACACACACGGGAATGCTGCTGCTGCTGCTAAGTCACTTCAGTTGTGTCTGACTCTGTGTGACCCCATAGATGGCAGCCTACCAGGCTCCCCCGTCCCTGGGATTCTCCAGGCAAGAACACTGGAGTGGGTTGCCATTTCCTTCTCCAATGCATGAAAGTGAAAAGTGAAAGTGAAGACGCTCAGTTGTATCCGACTCTTAGCGACCCCATGGACTACAACCTACCAGGCCCCTCCATCCGTGGGATTTTCCAGGCAAGAGTACTGGAGTGGGTTGCCATTGCCTTCTCCGCAAAGGAATACTACTTAGCCATAAAAAAGAACAAAGTTTTGCCATTTGCAGCAACATGACTGCATCTGGAGGGTAGTATGCTTGATGAAATAAATCAGACAGAAAAAGACAAACACTGTATGTTATCACTTACATATGGAATCTAAAATATAAAATGAATGAATATAACAAAACAGAAACACACTGACAGATACAGAGAACAAATTAGTGGTTACGGGTAAGGAGAAGGAAGAGAGGAGGGGGAATATAAGGGTACGGGAGTAACAGGTACAAACTACTTTGTAAAAAATAAGCTATAAGCATATATTTATAGCACAGGAAATATAGCCAATATTTTATAATAACTATAAATGGAGTATAATCTATAAGAATTTAAAATGACTATGTTGTACACCTGAAATTAATACTGTAAATAAACTATACCTCTATTTTTTAATTAAAAACATATATACCTGTGGCGGATTATGTAAAGTTTAAAAATAAAATAAAATTTAAAATCTTAAGAAAAAAAAATAAATAAATAAAAATAAATTTTAAAAAAGATATGCAACAGAACAAATAAAAACAAACTCCAGGGTGGTCCACACAAAAACCTACACATATGTTTATAGGAGCTTTGCTCACAACTTGCCAAACTGGGAAGCAACCAAGATATCCTTCAACAAACCAATGGACAGATAAACTGGGGTATCTCCAGACAACAGAAAATTCAGTTCAGTCATTCAGTCAGTGTCTGACTCTTTGCAACCCCATTGACTATAGCACACCAGGCTTCCCTGTCCATCACCAACTACCGGAGCTTGCTCAAACTCACGTCTATCCAGTCAGTGATGCCATCCAAATATCTCATTCTCTGTTGTCCCCTTTTCCTCCTGCCTTCAATCTCTCCCAGCATCAGGGTCTTTTCCAGTGAGTCAGTTCTTCGCATCAGGTGGGCAAAGTATTGGAGTTTCAGCGTCAGCATCGGTCCTTCCAATGAATAGCCAGGGTTGATTTCCTTTAGGATTGACTGGTTTAATCTCCTTGCTGTCCAAGGGACTCTCAAGAGTCTTCTCCAATATCACATTTCAAAAGCATCAAGTCTTCGGCGCTCAGCTTTCTTCACAGTCCAACTCTCACATTCATACAGTTCAGTTCAGTCGCTTAGTCGTGTCCCACTCTTTGTGACCCCATGAATCACAGCACGCCAGGCCTCCTGTCCATCACCAACTCCCGGAGTTCACCCAGACTCACATCCATCGAGTCGGTGATGCCATCCAGCCATCTCATCCTCTGTCGTCCCCTTCTCCTCCTGCCCCCAATCCCTCCCAGCATCAGAGTCTTTTTCAGTGAGTCAACTCTTCACATGAGGTGGCCGAAGTACTGGAGTTTCAGCTTTAGCATCATTCCTTCCAAAGAACACCCAGGACTGATCTCCTTTAAAATGGACTGGTTGGATCTCCTTGCAGTCCGAGGGACTCTCAAGAGTCTTCTCCAACACCACAGTTCAGAAGCATCAATTCTTTGGCTCTCAGCTTTCTTCACAGTCCAACTCTCACATCCATACATGACCACTGGAAAAACCATAGCCTTGACTAGATGGACCTTTGTTGGCAAAGTAATGTCTCTGCTTTTCAATATGCTATCTAGGTTGGTCATAACTTTCCTTCCAAGGAGTAAGTGTCTTTTGATTTCATGGCTGCAATCACCATCTGCAGTGATTTTGGAGCCCAACAAAATAAAGTCTGACACTGTTTCCACTGTTTCCCCATTTATTTGCCATGAAGTGATGGGACCAGATGCCATGATCTTCGTTTTCTGAATGTTGAGTTTTAAGCCAACATTTTCACTCTTCTCTTTCACTTTCATCAAGAGGGTTTTTAGTTCCTCTTCACTTTCTGCCATAAGGGTGGTGTCATCTGCATATCTGAGGTTATGGATATTTCTCCCGGCAATCTTGATTCCAGCTTGTGCTTCTTCCAGCCCAGCATTTCTCATGATGTACTCTGCATATAAGTTAAATAAATAGGGTGACATGACCACTGGAAAAACCACAGCCTTGACTAGACAGACCTTTGTCGGCAAAGTAATGGCTCTGCTTTTTAATATGCTATTTAGGTTGGTCATAGCTTTTCTTCCAAGGAGCAAGCATCTTTTAATTTCATAGCTGCAGTCACCAACTGCAGTGATTTTGGAGCCCCAAAAAATAAAGTCTCTCATTGTTCCCATTGTTTCCCCATCTATTTGCCATGAAGTGATGAGACCAGATGCCATGATCTTCATTTTTTGAATGTTGAGTTTTAAGCCAGCTTTTTCACTGTCCTCTTTCACTTTCATCAAGAGGCTCTTTAATTCTTCTTCACTTTCTGCCATAAGGGTGGTGTCATCTGCATATGTGAGGTTATTGATATTTCTCCTGGCAATCTTGATTCCAGCTTGTGCTTCATCCAGCCCAGCATTTTGCAGTCTGCATATAAGTTAAGTGCATATAAGTGCATTTTGCACTCTGCATTATGTACTCTGCATATAAGTGCATTTTGCAATCTGCATTATGTACTCTGCATATAAGTTAAATAAGCAAGGTGACAATACACAGCCTTTACATACTCCTTTTCCTATTTGGAACCAGTCTGTTGTTCCATATCCAGATCTAACTGTTGCTTCCTGACCTGCATACTGATATCTCAGGAGGCAGGTAAGGTGGTCTGGTATTCCCATCTCTTTCAGAACTTTCCAGTTTGTTGTGATCTATACAAAGACTGTGGCATAATCAATAAAGCAGAAGCAGATGCTTTTCTGGTATTCTCTTGCTTTTTTGATGATCCAACGGATGTTGGCAATTTGATCTGGTTCCTCTGCCTTTTCTAAATCCAACTTGAACATCTGGAAGTTCATGGTTCACGTACTATTGAAGCCTGGCTTGGAGAATTTTGAGCTCTGCTTTTCTAGCATGTGAGATGAGTGCAATTGTGCGGTAGTCTGAACATTCTTTGCCATTGCCTTTTTTAGGATTCAAATGAAAACTGACCTTTTCCAGTCCTGGGGCCACTGCTGAGTTTCCCAAATTTGCTGGCATACTGAGTGCAGCACTTTCACAGCATCATCTTTTAGGATTTGAAACAGCTCAACTGGAATTCCATCTATATGGAACTATCATATATATTAACAAAAAATCCTAGGAGAACCGACTACAATTGCAGCCTGGCTTCCCATTCATTCCCATCATTATTATGATCAGTCAACAGGAACTGAGCACATACTGGGAATTTTAATGTGATCTTGAGTAAATAAGATCCAGAGGTAATGCTTTTTTTCCCCCTGGTGAGAGAGGTTCACGATTTAATGAAGTATATGACCTATTTATATGTACTTAAACTGTTCCGCTGGGCTTCCTTCGTGGCTCAGACCTGCAATGAGGGAGACCTGGGTTTAGTCCCTGGGTTGGGAAGATCCCCTGAAGGAGGGCAACCAAAGCCAGTATTCTTGCCTGGAGAATCCTCATGGACAGAGGAGCCTGGTGGGCTACAGTCCATGGTGTCACAAAGAGTCAGACACAACTGAGCAACTAAGCGCAGCACAGCCAACTGTACTGCTATGAAATCTAATATGAGGTCCAAAAATTGGACTGATTTCTTGCCCAAGGCCTTAAAAGGACTGTAACCAGCTCCTTTTAACTTAAATGTTACCACTTTAGGACTCCCTGATGGCACAAAAGATAAGAATCTGCCTGCCTACACAGGGTACACTGGTTCAATCCCTGGTCCAGGAAGATTCCATATGCCATGGAGCAACTAAGCCGGTGCACTGGAACTACTAAAGCCCGAGGGTCCTAGAGCCAGCAAGCCATAATTACTGAGCCCACATGCTGCCACTACTGAAGCCCGTGTGCCTAGAGCCCGTGCTCCACAACAGAAGAAGCTACTGCAACGAGAAGCCCGTGCACCACAACTAGAGAGCAGCCTCCAAGCTCTGTGGCGAGAGAAGGACCACATGCAGCAAAGAAGATCCAGTGCAGTCAAAAATATATAACTTAAAAAATAAATGTTATCACTTTAGCTTAACAATGAAGTATTAATATAAAACAAAACCAAGTATACTTGTTATATACTTAGTTAAATACTGGTTAAATTTACCAAAGATTCCTGTAACAGTCTTTGGTAGATTTAACATTCATTATTAACTTTCATGAGAGTGAAAGTGTTAGTTGCTCAGTCACATCCAACTCTGTGAACCCATGGACTGTAGCCCACCAGGCTCCTCTCTCCCTGGGACTCCCCAGGCAAGAATACTTGAGTGGGTTGCCATTTCCTTCTCCAGGGGAATCTTCCTATCCCAGGGATGAAACCCAGGTCTCCTGTATTTCAGGCAGATTCTTTATCATCTGAGCCACCAGGGAATCCCTATGAATTTACATAGTATTAAAATATTATAGGTAATATGCCAACTTCAGAGTCCTCTAAATCTTTTGTCAGGAAGATAATGATGGCATCATAAACAGAACTAAAACCTGATATCACATATTACTAAAACTGACATTTATTTCCAAAAGGATTTGACCTATGGTAACTGAACTCTGAAAAAAGTGAGAAGACTAGCAGTTGGAGAAAAGTAGATCTGTCACATTACTTAGTCAATGGCAGTTCCAATGTAATTTAGCCATAGTCTTTTTGCTGAAACGATCTAAATAACAAAAGATTCATAATAAAAATATATGGGGGAAAAAAAAAAGAAATGAGCTATTAAGTCATGAAAAGATATGGGGGAAGTTTAAATGCATAGTACTAAGAAAAAGAAGCCAATCTGAATGAGGCTACATACTGTATGATTCTAAATATGTGACGGCACCAATCAACAGCCATCACCAAAAACCTACGAACAATAAATGGTGAAGAGGGTGTGGAAAAAAGGGAACCCTCTTATACTGTTGGTGGGAATGTAAATTGATACAGCCACTATGGAAAACAGTACGGAGGTTCCTTAAAAAACTAAAACTAGGGATTCCCCTGGTGGTCTATGTGCTCCCCATGCAGGGGGCCCATATTCAATCCTGGTCACAGAACTAGATCCCACATGCTGCAACTAAAGATCCCACACCAGGCACAGCCAAAATAAATGAAAAACTGTTTTGAAAAACCCTAAACAACAACAAAGAAAACTTCGTTTATAAATGGACCAAAGACCTTAACAAACATATCACCAAAGAAGATACACGGATGGGAAATAAGCATATGAAAAGATGCCTCGCATTACATCTCATCAGAGAAATGCAAACTGAAACAATGAGACCACTACAGCCATATTAGAATAGCCAGAATCCAGAGTTCTGATGACTCCACATGCTGGTAAAGATGTGTATCAGCAGGATCTCTCATTAACTGCTGGTGCAAATATAAAATGACACAGTCACTTGGGAAGATAGTGTGGTGGTTTCTTACCAAATTAAGCAAACTCGTCACATAAGAGTCCAGCCACCGTGCTTCTTGGTATTTACTCAAAGGAGCTGAAAACTCTGCACAGAAGCACACACTCGGTTGTTTCCAGCAGCTTTGCACATAACTGCCAAAACTTGGAAACAACCAATAAATAAAGTGTGATGCATGCAGACAACAGACTATTATTCAGCACTAAAAAGAAATGAGCTATCAAGCCATGAAAAGACAGGGAGAAAACTTAAATGCAATAAAGCCAACCTGAAAAGGCTACATACTGTATCATTCCAACTATGTGACATTCTAAAAAAGGCAAAACTGTGGAAACAGTAAAAACATCAGTAGTTGTTGGAGGGTAGTGGTGGGGAGGGATGAAAAAGCAGAGCACAGAGGATTTTCAGGGAAGTGAAAATACTGTGTATGCTATCTTAATGATGGATACATGTCATTGGACATTTGTAAAAACCAACAGAAGATACAACACCAACAACAAATCCCAAGATAAACTATGGACTCTAGGTGATTATGATGTGTCAGTGTAGGTTCAGCCTTGGTAACCTACAAACCACTCTAATACGTAATGTTTATTATAGGGGAAGCTTCGAAGGGGCAGGAGTAGAGAATAAATGGGAAATCTCTGTATCTTCCTCTCTATTTTGCTGTGAACCTAAAACTGTTCTTTAAAAATTTAAATCTTAAAAAAAAAAAGTAGTTCATTAAAAAATGTTGGAGAAAGAGAAGCCTCTGAAATTACTTCCAAAAATTCACATGCATAAAGCTCACCAACAGTCCACCATTAGTTTAGAAGAATGATAACTACTATTTATTTAAAGTACATTGTGTGGTAGAAACTATACTAAGCATTTAATACCTCATTTAATCTTCAAAAAAAAATCCTCAGCATATGCAAAAATTGGGGTTCTAATATATAATCCTCCTAGAGAATCCTCCTCAGAGAGAAACTCTTCACACATAAACACCAACAGACTTAAGACTGAGCAGAGCAGCAGTCTTTATAGTAAAGGAAATACAAAGACAATTCAACTGTCCATATTCAAGTCAACATAGTGCATTCATAGAGCAGAAAAAACAGGATGAAGTAAAGCTGCATACAACATGAACGAATTTTAAAACATATAAAGATGTAAAAGTGAGCAAAAGAAAACCCCAGAATATAAAAATGGCATATTATATGTTAATATAAAAAACAGATAAAAATAAGTAAAACAGTGTATTACTATTAATATTATATTAATATTAATATACATTCATTGATGGTAAAACTATAAATAAATGCAAGGAGTGATTATCACAAAATTCAGCATAATGACTGTTACCTCGAGGAGAGCCTTAAAAGGTACTATAAATTTCTACTGACCTGGATGGCAGGTATAAGGATGGATGTTTGAATTATTATTATTGTTTCAATTACATAAATATTCATATGTGCTTCTTTGTATGTATATTTAGTAATTTTTTAAAACCCCTCTAGATTGGCATAACGTCAACTTTACAGATAAGGAAAGATTATATAAATTGTCCAAAGTTAATACCACCGTTATAAGTTGCTGAATTGAAACTTCAAAGTAAGTTTGCCAAATTTCAAAATTTATGCTCTTTTTTCTATATAACTTCTGCTCTAGCTGCTGGATACTTATCTTGACACAACTATTAAGTGCTGTAACTTTGTGACTTAGGTGATTTAGGGGAAAAAAAATCACTAATCTTTACTAACAAAATAATATACAAAGGGAACTAAGATCCCACATGCCACACTGAGCAGCAGCCAAAAATATATAGATGCATGCAAATATAAAGCTAATGATCAACTGACAACAGGACGGCTGCTATTATCGTCCAGTGTCAAACACTGTTTGTTCCTCTTGTAACAATTTTTCACACTTGCAAATACCTGGTCATAATTAAAGGTTCAGCTTTTCTCAAGCTAGTTGACCTATACCAGAATCAAATCAATTAAATGATGTTACATTAGCATCTAGTACTAAAACAATGATCTAATGATGCCAAGGTTTTCAGTTTCTTCATTTATACATAAGCATTGTTAAAATGCAGAGAAGAGGGCTTCCCTGGTGGCTCAGACGATAAAGAGTCTGCCCGCAATGTGGGGAGACCCAGGTTCAATCTCTGGGTCGGGAAGATCCTCTGGAGAAAGGAATGGCTACCTACTCCGGTATTCTTGCCTGGAGAATTCCATGGCTCGAAGGGCCTGGCAGGCTCCAGTCCATGAGGTCGCAAAGAGTCAGACAAGACTGAGGGACTAAACTGCTTCTCACTTAAAAAGAAAAAAAAAAAAAAAATGCAGAGAAGAGAACCTAAGGCATCCTGGAGGTCAAATCCTGAAGCTTCCACTTAAAAGCTGATTTTTTTTTTTACCTTTTTTTTTTTGGCCATGCCACATGGGATGTGGGCTATTAGTTCCCCGATCAGGGATCGAACCAGCACCCCCCACATTGGAAATGGGGAGTTCTTAACCACTGGACTGCTGGGGAAGTCTTTAAGAGCTACTTTGACCTTGACCAAATTACTTTACCTCTTTGAGTCTGTTTTATATCTCACAAAATTTTTGCCAGAATTAAATGAGATAATATAGGATGTTAGGTCCTATAGATAATATAGGGCCTATATTATCTATAGGACCTAAAATTTTTTTAGGTCACTGCATTGTATTTCAGAGAAGGAAATGGCAACCCACTCCAGTATTCTTGCCTGGAGACTCCCACAGACAGCAAAGCCTGTGTCCATAGGGTCACAAAGACTCGGACACGACCGAAGCAACTTAGCATGCATGCATGCACTGTATTTCACAGATGTGCAACAAATGTTCATTTCCTTCCTTTATTCTAGGAATGGGAAAGAAAAAACAAAAAAATTAAGTAGAGGAATCTTTAAAAAACAATAGTTTTTTTTTTAGGGAAAAATAAGAACAATTTAGTGGTAAAAAAGATTTCTCTCAGAGTTCCCTGGTGGTACAGTGGATAAGAATCCACCTGCCAATGCAGGGGACATGGGTTCGATCCCTGGTCCAAGAAGATTCCACAGGCCATGGAGTAACCAGAGCCCGTGTGCCACAACTACTGAAGCCTGTGTGCCTAGCACCTATGCTCCACAACAAGAGAAGCCACTGCAACGAAAAACTCATGCACTGCACCTAGAGAACAGCCCGTGCTTGCCACAATTAGAGAAAGCCCACGTAGCAATGAAGACCCAGTACAACCAAAAAAAATTATAAATATTTAAAAAAAAAGATTTCCCTCCATTAGCAGCGATAATAAATATAAATAAAATTCAGTTCTCAAGATTTTATTTCCTCTACAGTCCTTTGATGAAGATGAGAACTTTAGAGTTATTAAAAGGTAGTATTCCCTCAGAGATATAAACGATGAAACCAAATTACTGTTTCTGATCTGCTACTTATTGTACTATGTAGAACCATTTTTTCAAATTATAAAACAACTCAGCAATATATCATGGTATAGGAAATGCAAACCCAATCTTTCACCTTTTGGATTCAGGAGGCTGTCTCTTCTTTATCATTTCACGGAGCCTTGCAGCTGACTGTAAAATACACAAAACATAACACATGTAAAAATACTATCTTATTAAAAAAAATAATAATACTGTAACTACATAGCTTACCTTCTAAAACATTTGAGTATCTGCTACTATATGCACACTAAGCCAAGATCTCTACAGGAAGTAAAGAACCTTGGGATTGACAACTGCTCTCGGCAGCAGACATGAGGCAAATACACTATCGATAATAAAGAGAAGTATATAATACTCTCTAAAGGACTGACATTCTGATTCCTGGCACCAGGCTACTAACACGGTGACACAAGTAAACATTTACTAAATATACTATTACACATTTCCAAGTTTAACTTATACTTCAGGCAACCCTTTGTGGGTGTTTTCCAGAAAAGTTACAGGTTATACTTCCATAAATCAATAATTTCTGTTAACTAAAGTCAAAATAAGAGATATTTTTGTCTCCATTTCTGATGAATTTTCAACTGTTAGTGAGTGACTCAGCAATTTAGTGCCTTATATTAACTCACCCTCCCTCCCCTCAAGATGCAAATACACACTGAATATTTAGGAATCTGGTATGCCCAGAAACTATTTAATAAAGCCAAGGGTTTTAATGTATTTTGGGGGGAAACATCACACACCCTCCTGGACAGCTCTTCTCACACACATAGAAGCTTGACCGCAGTGTGAAGACCTTCAATGTAAATTATACCTTTAGTAATAATGATTAGAAAACATTAGCATACTTATGGCCATTAACCCTTAAATCTTCCAATACTAACCATATTTTCCTCTATTCTTTATTTTGGCTGTGCCTCGAGGTGTGTGGGGTCTTAGCTCCCTGACCAGGGATAGAAAGGAGTGAGGGGAAGCTTCCAATTACAGCTTTAATACAACAGTTTAAAAAAAAAAGTCTTGGAATCAATAAAATACGGTAAACTGTATTAAGTGTAGATCTTGCTAATTTTACCCTCCCTCATTTGACACTACGAAACCTGATAATGAGTATTTTATGGACCTACTAGCAAGAGGAATAGTATCTCAGTTTAGATTAGAAACTTCAAACAAACCTCAGACAACTGAAGAGAAGCAAAAAAGCTTGCATTTTCTGATATGTTCTTCAGTCTCTTTCTTTCATATGGTGACAATTCTGAAAAATCATCCTATAAAATCACACCAAAAAGATTCTATTATTTACATAATCCACAGCAAAAATACCCCACAAAACTAGCTGTTGCATTCTCCACATGTATATGTTCCTTCAAATTGCATCTACTATGGTTATTTTATGTTATATTACCAAACAGCACATAAACTTTGCTGCACTGGATACTGAGAAGGAGTTTAGGTTTGGGATAATTGCAGGATATATGCACGGCTTCCCAATTAAATAACAAGTGATCTGATATCAGAAGTCAAGTAGGACAGCTGAATAGCACATTACTTTTTACTGGCCCTTTCACAAACTGACCTTTTTATTAAGCAAAACAAGAAAGAACTCAAAAACAGAAATTTTTAAATTTACTGAGATGATTAAAGAAATTCAATAAAAAAGAGAATCACATGAGCAGAAAAGACAGTTTTAAACTAGAGAATCTTAGAGGTCCAATATCCAACTAATAGTTACTATAGGGCGGGGAAAGGAGCAGAGAAAATGGAGGAGAGAAAATCATTAGAGAAATAATACAAGAAAGCTTCTCAAAACAGAAGAAATGAGTTTCCAGATTAAAAGGGCCCAACGTGTATACCACACAATGAATGAAAACAAGACTTAAGCCCAGGCATATCATCACAAAATTTCTCAATACCTGAAGATGAGTGAAATAAAGAGAAGATCCCAAAAGTTTGCAGAGGGAAAAACAGACCACAAAGAACCAAGAATGATAACTTCACAATATCCAGGAAGCTAGAAGACAAAGGAAGAATATGTTAAAAATGTTAAGGAAAAATTATTTTCAACTTACAATTCTAAATCCAATAATGCCAACAATCAAATGTAAAGCATAAAGACTTTTTCAGACATGCAAACAATCTGTTGGGCTGCCCAGGTGGTGTGAGTGGTGAAGAATCCACCTACCAATGCAGCAGATGCAAGAGACCCAGGTTCAATCCTTGGGCTGGGAAGATCACCTGGAGAAGGAAAAGCCAACCCACTCCAGTATTCTTACCTGAAAAAATCCCCTGGACAGAGAAGCCTGGCAGGCTACAGTCCATGGGGTTGCAAAGAGTCAGACATGACTGAGCACTTACCAGCAGAAAACTATCTGTCATACACCAGCTTTCAGGAAGTTACTATAAGCCGCACTTCATCAAAATTAGACAATAAACCAAGAAAAAGAAAGACAGGATCCAGGCTACAGAAGTCCAACACAGGAGAGAGAAAAAAGAAATTTAAAGAAAAACAGTAAAGAGAAGGCCAAGAAAGAGAAAACGGTCCTGAATGATGGAGGGTCCCAGAAAACATTTCATGAATTATATACATACATACATACATACACACACACATATATAATATATATAAAGCCATTAGAATTCATCTATTTATACTGAGAAAAATTTTACACCTGAGGTAAAGCTTGGACTATATGTAATACGGAAGGTAAAACACAGGAAGGAGGAGGAGACAGCACATGTGTAAACTTAATCTTCTACAGTAAGGCAATAGGCGACGTGGGGGAGAAAAGCTAAAATGGCCTAAAGTCTAATTTGTCTGTTGAGCAGTGATCACAAATAGGTAAGTAACAGAAAATTGCTGGCTGTTTTGATTTGGTTCTGTGTATACATACATGTGTGTGCATATGGAATTGGGTCTTCCCCACTGGTTCAGTGGTAAAGAATCCACCTGCAATGCAGAAGAGGCGGGTTCAATTCCTGGGTCAGGAAGATGCCCTGGAGAAGGAAACGGCAACCCACTCCAGTATTCTTGCCTGGGAAATCCCCTGGACAGAGGAGCCTGGTGGGCTACAGTCCATGGGGTCACAAAGAGTTGGACATGACACCGCGACTAAACAACCACCACATATGGAATTACCTTTGTGTGAAACTAAGATCATGGCATCCAGTCCCAATACTTCATGGCAAACAGATGGTGAAAAAAGTGGAAACAGTGACAGATTTTATTTTCTTGGGCTCTAAAATCACTGTGGATGGTGACTATAACCATGAAATTAAAAGACGCTTGCTCCTTGGAAGAAAGCTATGACAAACCTAGACATCGTATTAAAAAGCAGAGACATCACTTTGCCAACAAAGGTCCATACAGTAAAAGCTATGGTTTTTCCAGTAGTCATGTACAGATGTAAGAGTAGGACCATAAAGAAGGCTGAGCGCTGAAAACTTGATGCTTTCAAACTGCAATGCTGGAGAAGACTCTTGAGAGTCCTTTGGACTGCAAGGAGATCAATCCAGTCCATCCTGGAAGAAATCAACTCTGAATATTCACTGGAAGGACTGATGCTGAAGCTCCAATTCTTTGGACACCTGAGGCAAAGAGCTGACTCACTGGAGAAGACCCAGATTCTGGGAAAGACTGAAGGCAGGAGAAGCAAGCAGAGGAGAATGAGATGGTTAAATAGCATCACTGACTCAATGGACATGAGTCTGAGCAAACTTCAGGAGACAGTTAAGGACAGAGAATCCTAGCATGCTGCAGTTCATGGGGTTGCAAAGAGTTGGACATGAACAACCGAACAACAACAAATATATATACACACACAGAATTATGACTTACTATGACTTAAACAGGTATGTACAAGTATCAATTTGACCAAAATGACGATTTTTCTCACACACATAATAGTGACAGCAAAGGTGAATGGTTATTTTGTCATTGCCTTGAACAATGCCTCTCAGAGGAAAACATTACCACCATCATCAGACTTTCGAAGAATCTATCTTAAAACGCTGCATTTGGAGATCAAAGGAACAAAATTTAAATGATTCTAATTACCACAGGAAAAAATAAGAAAATTTATTAAGAAAAATAAGACTTTTTTCGAGGTATGCATCATTCAAACTATTCCTACCCATTA
Source organism: Bubalus bubalis (assembly GCF_019923935.1). Classification (NCBI taxonomy): domain Eukaryota; kingdom Metazoa; phylum Chordata; class Mammalia; order Artiodactyla; family Bovidae; genus Bubalus; species Bubalus bubalis. The sequence goes on from NC_059176.1 coordinate 14,862,744, forward strand.
TCTGCCCCTCCAGGACTTGCAACATCAAAGACCAAGCAAAGAATATCAAAGTGGGTTCTCAAAGTAAATATATATTATAGGAAATAGAAATGTTTTTAATCCCATTAATGTTTTATCTTCAGAGACATTTGAGCAGTTACTGCATATATAAAATAAGAGGGAAAACGCTACCTTTAGAAAACAAAAGAAAAATAACTTGAATTAAAAATGTGCTGATGCCAAAAATTTACCAGCTGTATGAACACATATATAATGTTCTCCAAATGACAGAAGTGTAGAGATGGAAAACAAATCAGTGGTTGCCAGGGGTTAAGGCTGGTGGGAAGGAGGGCCATAGCCTTAACTATAAAGGGGTAGTCTAAAGGAGATCTTTGCAAAGATGGAACAGTTCTGTATCACTTTTGTGGTGGTGGTTACATGAATCTACACATGCGATAAAAAGATAGAGAACGGGACACACACCTAGCACCAGTATGAATTTCCTGGTTTTGATACTGCAATGTAGTTATTTAAGATGTGCTCACTGGGGGAAATTTCCTGGTTGCCTAGTGGTTAGGACTCTGCACTGTCACTGCTCTGGTTCAATTCATGGCCAGGGAACTAAGATGCGACAAGCTGTGTGGCACAGCCAAAAGAGTTAACTAATTGATCAAAAATAAAATAAGATGTACTCATTGGGGAAAAACTGGGTGAAGGGTAAATAAAACCACTCTGTACTATTTTTGCAAATTCCTATGAATCTGTTAAGCACTTCGAAATAAAAATTTCAAGAAATATACGTTTCTCAGCTAACATCATACTTAACAGTGAGAGACTGAAAGCTTTTCCCCTAAACTCAGGAACAAGATAAATATGTCTCTCACCACTTCTATTCAACACTGTACTGGAAGTTCTAGCCAGGGGAATTAGGCAAAAAAGGAAATAAAAGACATCCAGATTGAAAAGGAAGAAATATAACAATCTTTACTGCCAATGACATGATCTTATCTGTAGAAAATCTTAAAAAGAATCCACACACAAAAAAATGAGAGTAAACAATTTCAGCAAAGTTGTAAGATACAAGATCAATATATAAAAATAAGTTGTGTTTCTGTACATTAGCAATGAACAATCAGAAAATGAAATTAAGAAACAAATACCAGAATAGTATCAAAAAGAATAATATATTTTGGGGACTTCCCTGGTGGTCCAGTGTGGGTGTCTGCCTGCCAAAGGGACGTGGGTTCCAGCCCTCATGCAGGAAGATCCCACAGGCTGCAGGGCAACTAAGCCCTCAAGACACAACAAAGCAAGCCACTGCAATGAGAAGCCCACAGCTATACACAGCCAACAAAGTCCCAGTACAGCCACAAATACATAGAAAAACTTTTTAAAAAAGAATATACTTTGACACAAATTTAACCAAAGAAGTGCAAGACTTGTGCACAGAAAATTATAAAACACTGAAAGAAATTAAAGAAAATCTAAATAAGTGGAAAGACAGCTCATGTTCATAGACTGAAATACTTACTATTTTTAAAATGGCAGTATTCCCCAAATTGATCTATAGATTCAGTACAATCTCTTGTCAAAATTTTAAATGTCAGTTTTGCAAATATGGATAAGCTGATCCTAAAATTCATATGGAAATGAAAGGAACCCATAATAGCCAAACAATCTTGAAAAGAATCAAGTTACAAGACTCACACTTCCTGATCTCAAAACTTAGTACAAAGCTACAGTACTTTGGCCACCTGATGCAAAGAGCTGACTCACTGGAAAAGACTCTGATGCTAGGAAAGATTGAGGGCAAGAGGAGAAGGGGGTGACAGAGGATGAGAAGTTGGATGGCATCACTGACTCAATGGACATGAGTCTGAGCGAACTCTGGGAGAAAGTGTTGGACAGAGAAGCCTGGTGTGCTGCAGTTCATGGGGTCACAAAGAGTCGGACACGACTTAGCGACTAAAGAACAACATTAACAGTATTTAAAAGAGTGTGGTACTGGCATTCAGATAGGCAGATAGATCAACTGAATAAATCTGAGTCTAGAAATAAATCTATACACCTATGGTTAATTTATTTTCATTAAGGAAATCCAGACCATTCAGTGGGAAAGACGAGTTTTGACAACAAATTGCTCTAGGACAAATGTATATCCACATGCAAAAGTATGAATTTGGATCCTTATCTCATGTGATATATAAAAACTAACTCAAAATGGATCAAAGACTTAAATTTAAAACCCAGACTATAAAACTCTCAGAAAATAGACGTGTTAATCTCTATAAACCTGGATTTGCCAATGGTTTCTTAGATATGACATCAAAGCATCAGTAACAAAAGAAAAAATAAACTGGACTCAAAACTACTGATAACGTTTTTAACAATTAAATTTAAGGACTTCCCTGGTAGTCCAGGGGTTGGGAGTCTGTCTGCCAGTACAGGGGACATGGGTTCGATCCCTAGTTCCAGAGGATCCCCCATGCCATGGAGTAACCAGATCTGTGCAACACAACTACCGAGCCAAGTGTCACAACCACTGAAGCCTGTGTGCCTAGAGCCGATGCCCCACAAGAGAAACCACAATGAGAAGCCCACACACAACAAAGAGTAGTCCCCATTTGCCATAACCAGAGAAAGCCCACGCACAGCAATGAAGACCAAAAACGCATAGAGCAGCCAAAAATAAAATAAATTTTTTTAATTTAAATTAAAATTCAAAACATTTGTACAAAGGACACTGTCAAGAAAGTGAAAACAAAGTCCTAGAATGGGAGAAAATATTTGCAAATAATATACCTAGTAAAGATCCAATGTCCAGAATATATAAAGAACTCTTACAATTTAACAATAAAAAGAGAGAAAAAAAAGGACAACTTAATTCTTTTTAATTTTTTAATTGAAGGATAACTGCTTTACAGAATTTTGTGGTTTCCTGCCATACATCAACAATAATCAGCCTTGGGTACATCCACGTCCCCTCCCTCTTAAACCTCCCTCCCATCCCACCCTTCAGCCTGTCACAGAGTCCGTTTGCCTTCCCTGAGTCGCACAGCAAATTCCCATTGGCTATCTTTTTTACTTATGGTATTGTAAATTTCCATGTTGCTCTTTCCATACATCTCACCTTCTCCCTCCTCCTCTCCCCCAACGTCCATAGGTCTGTTTTCTCTGTTCCTCCATTGCTGCCTGAAAATAAATTCATCAGTGCCAACTTGCTAGATTCCATATATAGGCATCAGTATGCTATGCTATGCTATGCTAAGTCGCTTCAGTTGTGTCCGACTCTGTGTGACCCCATAGACGGCAGCCCACCAGGCTCCCCCGTCCCTGGGATTCTCCATACAAGAACACTGGAGTGGGTTGCCATTTCCTTCTCCAATGCATGAAAGTGAAAAGTGAAAGTGAAGTCGCTCAGTCGCGTCTGACTCTTAGCGACCACATGGACTGCAGCCTACCAGGCTCCTCCGTCCATGGGATTTTCCAGGCAAGAGTACTGGAGTGGGGTGCCATTGCCTTCTCCAAGGCATCAGTATACAATATTTGTATTTCTCTTTCTGACTTACTTCACTCTGTATAATAGGTTCTAGGTTCATCCACCTCTTTAGAACTGACTCAAATGTGCACAACCTAATTTGTTAAATAGGCAAATGACTTAAATAGACATTTCTCCAAAGTACAAATTGCAAGTATGCACATGTAAAGATGTTCAACATCATTAGTCATTAGAAAAATGCAAATCAAAACCACAATGAGATACCACTTCATATCCACTAGTAAGGCTATAACCAAAATAGTTAAGGACTTTACGTTAAGTGAAATAACGGTCACAAAAAGACAAACATTGTATGCTTCCACTTATACATGGTACCTACAGTAGTCAAATCCATAGAGACAGAAAGTAGACTGGTTAGGGGCTGAAGAGCTGGAGAATGAGGAGTTCTTTAATGGGTATGGGCATATGTGCTAAGTCACTTCAGTCGTGTCCGACTCTTTGAGACATTATGGACTGTAGCCCACCAGGCTCCTCTGTCCCTGAGGATTCCCCAGGCAAGAATACTGGAATGGGTTGCCATGCTCTTCTCCAGGGGATCTTCCCAACCCAGGGATCAAACCTGCATTTCTTACGTCTCCTGCATTGGCAGGCAGGTTCTTTACCACAAGTGGCACCTGGGAAACCCTTATGAGTATAGTTTCAGTTCTGCAAGATGAAGAGTTCTGGTTTTACAACTATATACATTTACATAACACTACTGAATTGTACACTTAAAAATGGCAAAGAGCTAAATTTTACATTGTGCATTTTACTTCAATTAAAAATTTCAAAAATGTTACAAAAGACATAAGTATTGCTGAGGGTATACAGAGATTGGATTTTTTTAATATATACATTGCTATTGGTTATGTAAAAATGGGGCAGTCACTTTGGAAAACAATTTGACAATGCCTCAAAAACCTAAACACAGTTACCCTATTTCGCTCCAAGGTGTGTGTGTGCACCCAAGAGAATGGAAAACATCACATAAAATCTCACAAGTAAATGCTCATGGCAGCATTATTCTTAACAGCAAAAAAAAAAAAAAGTGAAAACAACTCAAATGTCCATCAACTGATGAATGCATAAACAAAATGTGGTATGTCCATACAATGGAATAGTATTTAGCCATGAAAGGAAATGAAGTACTAATACATGCTACATGAATGAACCCTGAAAACGTGCTAAATGTAAGAAGCCAGACCAAAAAAGCCATATACTGTATAATTCCATTTATATGAAATGTCCAGAATAGGCAAATATATAGAGACAGAAAGTAGGTAAGTGGTTTTCCAAGGCTGAGAGAGGGAGGGGGAGGGTTTATAATCACTACTGACAGGTATGCAGTTTCTTTTTGGAGTGATAAAAATTTATGAAATTGGAGAGTGATGATGGCTATACAGCTTCATGTATATATACAAAAAACACTGAATTATACACTTTAGTATATGTTATGTGAATTCTGTCTTAATAAAGAAATAAATATATGCTTGATGACAGAAACCGGATATTCACATAGTCTCAAAGTACCTTCCTCAAAGCATTCAGTAATTACCAAGGGAAAAATACTAAGCTTACACTGGGAAATCCTGGCAGACACCACTGTAGCAGTGATGAAGGTCAACATCACCAGTAAAATATCAACATCATGTACACTCTGATATGATACACTGAGGAGGGCACCTTCACTTCTGTGGTATCCTTCCCCAAAATGCAAAATCTTAATCTGATCATGAGAAAATAGCAGATAAACCCAAACTGAGGGCTTCCCAGGTGGCTAAGTGGTAAAGAATCCACTGCCAAAGCAGAAGACTTGGGTTCAATCCCTGGGTCAGGAAGATCCCCTGGAAAAGGAAATGGCAACCCACCCCAGTAATTCTTGCCTGGGAAATCCCATGGACAGAAGAGGCTGACAGGCTGCAGTCCATGGGGTCACCAAGGGTCAGACACAACCTACTGACTTAACAACACAAACTGAGGGACATTATACATCATTATATGTCTTTGATGTGACAAAAGCCATCCTTCATTTAGAAAGAAATAAGCTTATAAACTAAATACTGATCCTAAACCATGGTACCATAAATTTTTACCCCCAAACGATAATTAATGAAAGGGAAGAGAAAAAAAGAATGAAATGTTCTAAAAAAGATGTGAGATCTTTCAGCCTGTTGTAAGAAAATGTATGCTGAGCATCTATGACCTGTTTGACTATCTCCAGTAGTCACTATCTCACGTTCTAATTTCTGACCCTACTTGTTGTTGTTGTTTAGTTGCTGAACCGTGTCTGACTCTTTTGAGACCCCATGGACTGTAGCCCGCCAGGCTTCTCTGTCCAAGGAATTTTCCAGGCAAGAATACTGAAGTGGATTGCCATTTCCTTCTCCAGGGGATCTTCCCAACCCAGGTATTGAACCCGAGTGTCCTGCATTGGCAGGCAGATTCTCTACCGCTGAGCCATAGGCAGAAGCCCTATTTATTTTACATCAAAACAAAATCTGCTTTATATTAAGCCTCAAATACTCAGAATTTTAGAGTCTAAGAGGCAAAAAGAGACAATCCAGTCCACTGGCTCTCAAAGTGCAGTCCTGGACCAGTCGCTAGGAAACTATTTTAGACATTCAAATTCAACCCTCACTCAAAACTTCTGAATCAGAAACAGGTGGTGAAGCCCTGCAATAGGGTTTTAACAAGCCCCCCAGGTAATTCTAACACAGGCTAAAGTTTGAGAACTATCAATCTTATCTAATTCTCTCACCACAGAAGTGACTTGCTTAAAGGTACAAGGTTTCTTAGGAGTGGCCATGCCTAAAACCTAGACTTCCAAGCCCCTGTCCAATGCATTTCTGACTTAACCCACACTGTGCCACCACAGGTCCTAGTTCATTACAACACCTCCTCAATTATCCTATCTCCCTTTCCCTACCATCATTTTCTGTTCCAGTTCCATCTACTTCTTACCATGTGACAGGGTCATAAAACTTGTCACTTTAAATGAAGTACAACATTCCTGGTAGGCAATAAGAGCCAAAAGAATTAGATGCTTAATTCCTTAAACTGATTCGAACTATCATTTCAAACAGAATTATTGTTTTTCATGTATCTTCTCTACTCCATCGTTTGTCTCCTTTAAGTAATTAAGGGAATTATTCAGCACATCAATGCAGTCAATTAATGATGATTTTCCCACCTTAACATCAAGAGTTACTCAAGTACTATATGTCCTTTACAAGTCAACTTCTTCTGGTATACTATGCATAAACATGCAAAGGCGAGCAAGACGCCCTTAAGTAGGAGTAAGCTCAAAAATAAGTGCAGCAAACTGAGAAAGAAAGAGAAGCAAAGTCAATCCTCTCCTTCACAAATCAAAACCAAGAGCCCCCCCAAAAGAGAAAAAAAACAAGAGCCAAATAAAACCAAGGAAATTACCTGTTGTACATTTAAAAAATAAAATTTCACTTAAATATAAATTAGATGATAAAATAATCTGTTTAAGCTAAAGAGGCCCTTGATAACCATAGCTTAACAAAGCTCCAAATTTTTAAACATGAAAATTTGAATAAGCTGGTAATTAGATCCTTACCAGGCCTGGTGTGGTGTCTTCGTCACTGTCTCCTTCCTGGCTGCTTTCTGTATCAGGACTGAGAACCACAGTATCTGAAGGGCTCTTGTACTGCCACTTGTTGCTTTCAGCATGAACATCCAAGGATGATTTTTGCAGAGTGGATTCTTCCTTGGAAGATGTGGCTTCCATCTTTGGAGTTAAAATCCTTCTGCAACTTCTCTTTATTTCAGCTTTCTTAGATTTCTTACATGTCACTTCACTGTTAGAATTCTTATCTAATAGAGATTTGGGGCGCTTAAGTTGGCCTGTATTGTAGTTACTGAGTGAAAAGGGGACAAGACACACCTTAGCTGTTACTCCTAAAACTGTAGTCTGTACCGGTCTCAGGGATATATCAGCGATGTTTTGGTTTTCCTTATATTCATTCACCTATTCAGGTCAATAAAGGAAAACAGTATTAAAATTCCAGGTCCTTAGCCTTTTCTTACTCTTTACAACCCTATAGACTACAGCCCACCAGGCTCCTCAATCCATGGGTTTCTCCAGGCAAGACCACTGGAGTGGGTTGCCATGCCCTCCTCCAGGGTTATCTTCCCAACCCAGGGATTGAACCCACTTCTCTTCTGGTCTCCCGCATTCTCAGGCAGGTCCTTTAGCACTAGCACCACCTGAGAAGTCCCCGAGATTTGTGTAAATAAATCTAATTCCTATTTCAAAATAACAGCATAAATCCCAGCTGACAGCCTGTAAGGAAACTTTTTTCCCCTCCAAAATCTAGATACCTAATTCATTAACCTAAATAGAATTATTATACTGGGCACTGACCCATGAGTCCGCCAGACCAATAATAAAAATGACTGCAATTTGTTATTAGGAAACTGAGTAACTGGAATTGTTCCAAGAGTGGGGAACTGACCAAAACGACTGCAATAACAAACGCAGACTTCCTGATCCCAGCCTGACACTATTTCTGGGGTTACTGACAGGCATCTTCCTTGGGGCTAAGGGCCCAGTTTCCACAGAGGAAAACCAGGACAGGCATCCCTGCCTATCTGTTGAAGCAACACCCGGAAAAACCCAAAACCCGTTACACTGAGAGATGCCCCAAAGAGCAGGAAATAGTTTTGCAGCGAGGAGGTGCCGGTTGGCAAGTCCTCCCCGGTCTACGCCAGGCATATCCCTCACGAAGAATGAGGCAGCAACACACCCGAAAGGGACAAGCCGTTTCTAACATTCACCTGAAGTCGCTGTCTGGAGTCCCCCTTCTGCTCAGCCTCCGCGCGGGACCCAGACATCTTTCCGCAGCGTAGCCCCTGGCGTCTTCCCGCCAAGACTGCGGCGAGAGGCGGGGAAGAGTGGTGATGGGAGGGGCGAGGAAGAGCCCCGCGCCCGCGAGGCTCGGGCGGCGAAGGCGGGCGCTGATCCCAGCCGACGGGAGGGGGAAAGGGGCACGGGGCGTTACATTTTCGCCTAGGTACGCAAGCTTGCCAGCCTCACCCCAAACTCAAATTCTTTAGGGAAGCGAAGGGACCGAATCGCCATTTTTACCTTGGATCCCGGTGGTTTTTGACGCTGCTGATGCCTGTATCTTACTTTGAAAAACACTTGCGCTTCTCCTAAAGAAAAACCACCTCGCCTAGCAATGTGAGCCTGGAAAAGATTCAGGGGCATTTAGTTGGCCAGATGAACTAGAGAAGAAATGAAATCAACCTGCAGGCTTTACCTCGACCCGATGATTCCTTGTGATCCTCCCACCAGAAAATTATGCCCTATGGCTACCGTATTCTCTTCTTCCTAGGAAGGGAAGTATTTTGATTTTTTTCCCCCCAAGAGCTGATAAGGTGGTTTAAACTTCACCCACCAGTTAACTAAGATTCTAGTGATGACCTTACAAAGCCCAAGGACAGGGGGAAAGTCTTAAATAACTTTTGTATCACAAAGCACCATAAATAAGATTTTAGGACACTGTATTTTAGTCGTTGCCATATTAAAAGTTGTTTTGTTGTTGTGGTTTTCTATTTTATGGGTTGCCAAGAGCAGAAAGAATTGCCTTCCCGTCAGATTTACTCACTCGGGATAGCATAGTTTGGAGCTGATAAATTTACGATACAAATTTCTATCAACGCTACTTTTACAGTCCTTTGTAGCTCAAAACTTGGTCGTGCACTGTTCTTTGATTGAGACTTGCCCAATTTTATTTCTTCTCCCAGCTGAGGCCCAACTGTAGAACAGGTGAAACTACTCGAGAAGTAATGCTACTAACAGTACCTTCAGGAAAGTTCACTTCAGCAATTTTCACTCCTAGACTCAAAAATTACTGATAAAATCAAACTTTTCACAGCGCCTGATATAATGCCATATTTCTGGACTTCAAGACTTTGCTCACACTGTCCCTTCTCTCCCTACACAGAAGTTATACCTTTTCTACAATGCATGTGTTCTACCAACTAGCCTGTTTTTTTTAACACGATCCACCCAGAAAATTGGGTCTATTTGTTCCTATTCTATAAACCCTTTCAGTTCAGTTCAGTCGCTCAGTCGTGTCCGACTCTTTGCAACCCCATGAATTGCAGCATGCCAGGTCTCCCATTGGAGAAGGCAATGGCACCCTACTCCAGTACTCTTGCCTGGAAAATCCCATAGATGGAGGAGCCTGGCGGGCTGCAATCCATGGAGTCGCTAAGAGTCAGACACGACTGAGCGACTTCACTTTCACTTTCACCCATAGGAGGAGGGAATGGCAAGCCACTCCAGTGTTCTTGCCTGGAGAATCCCAGGGACGGGGGAGCCTGGTGGGCTGCCGTCTATGGGGTCACATAGAGTCGGACACGACTGAAGCGACTTAGCAGGCCTCCCATTAAGGCTTACTAAATAAAATTCAAGTTCCTGGAGGACACGAGCCTTTTAACAATATTCCATATTCCTTAGAGAGATCTAAGTGATGTAAACACAAGTGCTTAATAATTACTTACGGACTCATATACAAACATTCCAGCCAGGAATATGTTATAATAGGCAGTCTCCAGAAATGGACAGAACTGGAACGCTTAATAGTGTTCGGATTTCAGACATTATTCTAAGCCTCTTGGGGGATTTTTTTTTCTTGCCACTGGCCTAAATTACCACCACTTGCCCTCAAGTGACCAAAAAATACCTTACCACAATCCGCTCAGCCTCATCAACTGAGCTAATCAAGTGCTGTTAACGGGATTTCTATTCCAATTAAACTCTGAGCTTTCAAATTTGACAGTCTTTACAAACTGCAGTTCATTATCTCCTGAGTTTCATTATTCATCACTACCCTGTAATACTCGGGTTTAGACCAACCTAACGAACAAAACCTTAACTTGAGACTTCCCTCGTCGCAGGATCTTAACAGCAAATCCCAGTGGAACCCACTTCCGCCGGGACGACGCGTACAAACACTGCGAGACTGACAATGCCAGGGCAGCCTACGAACATGCGCAGTAACAGACTCCACCTTCTAGTCGTAGGCGTCTAGAAGTCCTCCACAATCCCACAATCCTCTGGTCGTATACTTCCGGTTATTCTAGCTTAGCCGTAGGTGGTGTTTCTATCAGTCGCGCCGCAGTTTGCAGTGGTCCTAGGAGGAGAAGGTTTTATCTGTTCGTTGACGTTGTAGCTGTTCACTTTGAAATCAGTCGACTTTCGGGAGTCACCGACGCTGTCGTCAACATGTCTGTCCCAAGCTCACTCATGAAACAACCGCCCATTCAGTCAACGGCTGGGGCCGTCCCGGTTCGCAATGAGAAAGGTACTGTGTTGAGCGGTTTTCCAGTCGGATCTTATCTCTTTCGTCAGCATATTCCAAACTTACCCCGGGCCCAGCACCTTATCCCCAGCGATCCTTAAGACCCTGCCCCTGTTTCTTCTACTTTCCCTGTCAAAATCGGATCCGATCGCGTTGCTACTTAGAACTCATCTCGTTAGTAGAACCTGTGTGCTCTCTCCTCCACCAATAAGTTAAGCTAATATAGTGAATGCCTGCTATTTGCGTGGCGTGTGTGGCATACATTTTGTTGTCCATTGTCTGTTTATGGTGCTTTTATAACTCGTATCACTGTAATTACGTGTCCACCTCCGTCTGCTACATCGTAAGTTAATAACCTACTTGAGGCAGGAACTCTATCTTAAAACTTTTTATCCCTTTCAGCCATCGCAGTGACTGTATTAGTTAAATTGAATATAGAATGGTGTAAAACAGTGGTTAAGGAACTCATAGTCTGTGAGATGTGTAAGAAGAGGCACATTCTGAACAAGTTTATGGTCTTTCCCACCTATAAAACCTGTCACATAGGTGATATAAACGAAATGCTTTGGGAGGTCAGAGAAGAAATAATCTCTTCAGATTGGAATATTTAACTTGATCTTTAAAGGATGGGTAGGATTCTAATGAGTGCAGATGGATGAAGGAAAACTGTACTTGTTTGGGGAGTCAGACTGAAAGTCTGAGTTTTTTCAGTAAAGTATTTGGAAAATAATGTCAGTTCTTTTTATCTTTTAAATATACAGTATCTATCTTTGTGCATTCTGCCTTTTGTTGTTTTTTTCTTAAGTCAACATGACTTTGGAGAAGTGTCCTTTGGATACATGAAGGTCTTATTCATTCATTTTAACTGCTTGTTGTTTAGTTGCTAAGTCCTGTCTGACTCTGGGACTCCATGGGACTGTAACTCACCAGGTTCCTCTGTCCTTGGGATTTCCCAGGCAAGATTACTGGAGTGGGTTTCCATTTCCTTCTCCAGGGGATCTTCCCTACCCAGGGATAGAACCGGTGTCTCCTTCATTGGCAGGTGGATTCTTAACCTCTGAGCCACCAGGGAAGCCCCTTTAACTGCTTATAAGTTCCATTGTATAATTAAACCACAGTTTGATCCCTGTTGAGGGACATTTAGTTGTCGTTTTGTTACTTTTTTTCCTTTTACAAATAGTGCTTAAACATGTCTCTTTAGTACACTTGTGTAAAAATTTCTACTAGGGTAGTGTGAATCTACATTGACACATCATTTATCATTCAGTCGGTAGTTTACATTAAGATTCACTCTGATGTACATTCTATGGATTTGGACAAATGTATAGGGATATATATCCATCATTATGGTATCACACAGTATTTTCACTTAGTAATATGCATTTAAGGTTCCTGCATGTATTTTCATGGCTTGATAGCTCTTTTTGTTTTGTTATTGCTGAGTAATATTCCATCATCTGGATGTACCATAGTTTATTTATCCATTTACCTCGTGAAGGACACCTTGGTTGCTTACAAGTTTTGGCAGTTATGCAGGTTTTTGTGTTTTGCTCCTTTGTATAAATACCAAAGAGCAGAAATTAGATCATATGGTAAGAGTATGCTTAGTTTTGTATGAAACCACCAAATTATCTTCCAAAGTGGTTGTGCCATTTTGCACTCCCACCAACAATAAATCAGAGATCCTGTTGCTCCACATTCTTACCAGCATTTGGTATTGTCAGAGCTCTAGATTTTGGCCATTCTGTGTGTAGCAACATCTCATTGTATTTTTTTTTTTTAATTTGCATTCCCTGAAGACATATAAGGGCCTCCCAGGTAGTTTAAAAAAATACTGCCAATGAAGAAGACAAAGGTGTGATCCCTGGGTGAGGAAGATGCCCTGGAGGAGGAAATGGCAACTCACTCCAGTATTCTTGCCTGGAGAATCCCCATGGACAGAGGAGCCTGGCAGGCTACAGTCCGTGGGGTCGCAAAGAGTCGGACACAACTAAGCCACAGAGCATGCACGAAGACATAAAATGTGGACCATCTCTTCACATACTTATTTGCCATCTGTATATCTTCTTTGGCAAGGTGTCTGTTAAGGTCTTTTACCTCACCTTGTTCTTCAGAATTGTCTCGGCTCTTTTTGACTTCCTGTTCTTCCGTATGATTTTAGAATCAGCCTGGGGACAGCTCTTAATGAAATTACATTAAAATTATAGAGCACACATTTATTGATTTACTTGGGCACAGTTGCCATCTTCTCATCTTTGAACATGATACATTTCTTCATTTATTTTGATCTTTTATATCTTTAAAAAAATTATATATTTTTCCTCCTATAGCCTCACACATCACTTGTTGAATTTACTTCTTAGTATCTTATAGATTAGTTGCTATTGTAAATAGAATTTTTAAACTGTATTTTCTAATTATATGTAGCCAATGTACAGGTACATTTATTTTTATCTAGCATTTATACACCTTTCCACTTGTTTTTAAGCTTCTCTGGTTATCTTGTATTTTCTACGTAAGTAATCATATTGGCTGCAAATTGTGGCAGTTTCTTCCTTTTTAATTCTTACCTTTTATCTCTTTCTTTTCTTATTGCCCTGAAACCATAATACAATGTTGATTAGAAGGTATGATAGGGACAACCTAACGATGCCTACTGTTTTTTAAAGGAGTGCTTCTAATATTTTATCATTAAATATAATGTTTGCTGTATCTATTGTTAAGATTGTGTGACTGCAAGTATATAAACTTTAAAAAGTATATTACTTTTTCCCCTGTTAATTTTCTAAGGTTAAGCCATCCTTGTAGTCCTGGGCTAAATTTTAATTATGTCCCTATAGCTTAGAGGGGCTTCTTGGTTAGTTTTTATGTTGCCTGTATCTATGTTTGTAAGTGAAGTCCACCTAAAGTTTTCCCTTGAACTGTCCAGCTTGGTTATCCAGGTTGTATTCCTCTTAGAAAATGTGTTGCTTAGTTTTCACTGATTTTCTGTTCATTGGAATTGTTGGTATTTGTAAAAGAAATATAATCTACTCTTGCAGGTTTGGTAGCACATAAGCTAAAAGAAAAGGTAGAAATAAAGATTAGAAGATGGAATTATGTGGTAATAGATTATATAAAGACTGCCAGAGAAATACCTTGAGGAACTAAAAGAATGACTGAACACTATTTTAATTTTATATTCCGACTGAAGTCACCCTTACTGTGTGCTGGGCACTGTTAAACAAATAATTCACTTAAGCATATAAACAGGTGGATGTAGTCTCCCTATTAGGAGGGACTTTGTATTGTTCCACTGCCCACCCTTCCTCCACTCATTGTACCCAAGCTAAACCTCATTATTAGTTTTGGTGTTCACAGGAACGCCTTCTCATGCCTTGGCCTTTGTAGGAAAAAGATGTAGTTGAATAGATGGTTGGGTCAGGGCTCCTTCTCCTGCTTGGACTTGGTTTGCCAGGAATACAGGGCTTTTTTACCTGGAAAGGCCAAGGGTTGAGGGACACTGGGAAAGAGGTTACTGAAACGTAAGTTCTGTTTCTTACCCAGGTGAGATTTCGATGGAAAAAGTGAAGGTAAAACGTTATGTATCGGGAAAGAGGCCAGACTATGCCCCTATGGAGTCCTCAGATGAGGAGGATGAAGAGTTTCAGTTCATTAAGAAAGCCAAAGAACAAGAAGCAGAGCCCGAGGAACAGGAGGAGGATTCATCTAGTGACCCTCGGCTGCGGCGTTTGCAGAACCGTATTAGTGAAGATGTGGAGGAGAGGTAATGACGAGGGTTATGTTATCCTGGGCATGAACCCAGCAATAACTGCTAATACTTGAGTCGCACTTCCTGTGCACCAGGCACTGTTCCTGGTATATTACTTTAACTAATTGTTGTAATCCACATAATGACTTTATGAGGGTATGATTATCCCCATTTTTACAAGCCAGGAAACTAAAGCAGAGTGGGGTTTGGAAAATGATTCATTAAGGGGATTGAAAGCACAGATCGCTGGTTGGTTTGTTGAGGGGTCTTTTTTGCACAGAGATGTTTTCTAAAATTTGAGAAATTGATCTTTTCCAGGTAGTTATTCTAAAAGCTAAGGAGGAGAAATGATACTGATAAAGTAGGAGAAAAGGACTGATGAGTGGTCTCATGTCAGAAAGGGACCCCTTCCAACGAGGGATTTTTATTTTGTATTGACTGAGACATTACCTTACAGAGTAGCCAAAGGTTCCCAACTTTCACAGTTCACATAGTCTCAGGAGTTTTTTCACAGAGCCTCTGGGCCCAAACAATTCTCTTTATTAAGTAGTTAGAGCTAAGTAATTTAATAAATATTTATGTCCTAGCAACTTAGGTACTTAAAAACTTTAATACCTATAAAAGAAAAAACATTTTTATTTCATTTTTACATAACCACAATTACTTTTGCGGTTTGTGTGCCTCTTGGGCACTAACTTCTCAAACCTTAGAGTCACATTGGCACAGTCACTCATTTCCTGTTCTATATTGACTTTCATGCAGAACTTGCTTTTTATCACAGCAGCCCAAAAAAAGTTTTATAAAGACACAATACCATTGAAAGGAAACATAATGTGATCTGCCGTTGAAACTCAACTACTTTGAGCTTTACAGTATATCCCAGTGCACCCATCTAAGCTTGGTACAGTGCCCCAGTGTGCCTCAGCATACATGTAATGTTTTAGATCCAACTTGACTATTTCTTCTGACACTGAGTTAGTTTCTTTAATCTGCACCTCAGTTTCCTCATCTCAAGGCTTCAGTACTAATAAAAGGAAACATAATGTCCTGGTGCTCTGTGACTAAGGAAATGTCCTTTTTGTGAAGTTGGTATTACAGTCGGACACTGTCTTTCAGATTGGCTCGACATCGGAAAATAGTGGAGCCTGAAGTGGTTGGAGAAAGTGACTCCGAAGTAGAAGGAGATCCTTGGCGCATGGAACGAGAAGATAGCAGTGAAGAAGAGGAAGAAGAGATTGATGAAGAGGTATGATTAAGGAAAGTGGGAAGTTCTTTCTGGGTGGAAGAAGAAATTAGGGCCAGTGCTCCTTTGTTGAGGCCTTAGAAGCGCAAGATATCTGCTTTTGGCAGAAGTCTGATCCAGTGTTCCCTACTTGTTTTGGATAGGATTGAAATAGAGTGGTACTAAGTTGCATTTACTCAACCAGAATTTATTGAGCTTGATGAGGTAAGAATAAAAAGCAACCGCACAGCACAGGCCATTTGGCTGACTGGTTTGGACATGTAACTTGATAGGAAATAGAGCGGCGCCGTGGCATGATGCGCCAAAGAGCACAGGAGAGAAAAAATGAAGAGCTGGAAGTCATGGAGGTGGAAGACGAGGGACGTTCTGGGGAGGAGTCCGAATCAGAGTCTGAGTATGAGGAGTACACAGACAGTGAGGATGAGATGGAGCCTCGCCTTAAGCCAGTCTTCATTCGGAAGTAAGTATTTCACAAACCAGGCCTGAATCCACATAATTACTGCTTCCTGGGTCTGAAGACGGAAGCCTCTTTTCTCGCTCATGCTCTTCTGAAATGTAGGCACTAAGTAAAAATCTTCTGCCCAGTGCCCCAGCTCAGCAGAGCATTTGCTGAGGAGTATCTTGGTGTTGGGCTTCCCAAGTGGCTCAGTGGGTGAAGAACCCACCTGCCATTGCGGAAGCCATGGGTTCGATCCCTGGGTTGGGAAGATCCTCTTCCAGGGGGAAGAGGCATGGTAACCCACGGCAGTATTCTTGCTGAAGAATCCCATGGACAGAGGCGCCTGGCAGGTTACAGTCCATGGGGTCGCAAGGAGTCAGACACAAGTGAAGCGACTGAGCACGCACACACGCATCTTGGTGGCAGTCTGAGTTCGTTTTCACATCTCCTTTTCCACTTAAAGAAAACACACTTGCCAAGGTCTTATTTTAAATACAAAATCAAGCTTAAGAGCAAATTCCTATTCCTTTCCTAATGGCTAGAAATCCTACAGTCCAGCAGGTTTCTTGATATTCAGGCAGTTCAAAGATAATGGAATTTTGATGTTCTAAAGACTGGAAATGATTCCCACTTTTAGCTCTTTGCAAATAATAGAGCCAGAGACCATTTGGCTTTGTCTGGTTTGAATGAGACTTGATTTAGGGAACAAAGAGCACTACTCTAAGGACTTTGGGCAATTAACAGGACCTCTGTGCTGCAGGAAGGACCGGGTGACGGTTCAAGAACGTGAGGCTGAAGCATTGAAACAGAAGGAGCTGGAGCAGGAGGCCAAACACATGGCTGAGGAGAGGCGCAAGTACACACTCAAGGTGCTGGGCGTGGCTGTGAGGATTGAGTGTGAGGAGTTGTGTGTTTCGGTCTGTCTGAGGGAGAATAAGAAGTCCAACCGTTGAATTGTTCTCCCTATCCAGATTGTAGAGGAGGAAACCAAGAAAGAGCTGGAGGAGAACAAGCGGTCTCTGGCTGCCCTGGATGCACTCAATACTGATGATGAAAATGATGAGGAGGAATATGAGGCCTGGAAAGTTCGGGAGTTAAAGAGAATCAAGAGGGACAGAGAAGACAGAGAAGCGTGAGTAACAGGATGAGCTTAGAGCGTAATACCACTGGGTGGTCATATTCCTAGTAGGGTAGCTCTTAGGCTCCACACCTACTGTGAGTTCCATTCTAGCTTTCTTTAGGGTTCCTACAGCTAGGTGTGTTCCCCATAACTGGAAGGCGGCTTATTATAATAAAATCAGGAAAGAGAAACACATTTTGTCAGTGTTTCTCCATGGTAAGAGTGCAGCTGATACTCCCTTTAGTAGTTTCCTAGTAGACACAAACTAGTTAACTACCTGTAATCAGTTTTCTGTTGTTGCATAACAACCCAACCCAAAAGTAAGTTGACGTTAAAACAATTATTTCTCACAATTTTGGAGGTTGCTATGCAGTTCCTCTACCACACTCAGTTAGACCAAAATCATCTTGGAGCTGCACCACCCAATTCCTAAAAACTACTAGGAATGCTTTTTTTTTTTTGAAGAAAAGGGACTTATGACTCTCTACCCCCTAAAAAAGGTTAAAACTGCTGTAATCTAGTTAATGATGGTGACCCTTGGTTTGTGATATGTAAGCACATTATTTAAAAAATACCAGTCAAGTCTTATACAGAATTTAATTCTGATTTTTTTTTTTTTTAAACAAAGAAGGCTCTTCAGGGAAGGGAAATTCGTAATGTTATAAAATCAAGCAGTAGTGGTATGTCTGAACCTCAAAAAGACTAGAATAAACTTTCAGAAGTTTGTAGTACCAGGTCTTGCGAGTGTAATGAAGACTACCTGACCTTTTCATTTATTAAACTTCCAATCTTAATTCCTAACAGATAGTAACTAGAATCAATGAAGATAAATAATGCTTGAAAGGAGGTGGGACTGTGTCATATTCAGATAACTGGGTCTTTATGAAACTAAAAGGAAACTAATAAATAGTTTTCATTCTCTGAACAGACTTGAGAAGGAGAAAGCAGAAATTGAACGAATGAGAAACCTAACTGAGGAAGAGAGGCGAGCTGAGCTTCGGGCAAATGGCAAAGTCATTACCAACAAAGCTGTTAAGGGCAAATATAAGTTCCTACAGAAGTATTATCACCGGGGTGCCTTCTTCATGGTAAGAAGTGAAAAGAGACTGGAATAACCCCCATTTTCCTCGTCCTGGGATGTTACTTCTACTTACCAGTGGTCAGCTTTCTTATTTGCTTTTTGCCTGTGAAGAATATAAAATCAGAGGAAAGCATTGGCAGCAGGATTTCAGAAATGGCAGCAACTGTTCCCTTTTGGCCCCAGCTCTCAGGAGGAAATGATGTAACAGCAGAATTGAGGAAGTGAAACAGAGAGTGATCTAGACTAGACTAGACTAGACGATTTAGGTCCCCCAGATCACTTAGATATCATTTTTCATAGCTGAGAGATTTTGATTATGAGAAAACCAAGCTCTGCAAAGAGCTTTACATTAACTCATGTTTGGGTGATTTAAGTTGAATTCACTTCCTTCTCAGCGGACAGAAAGTGACTAAATCTGACCCAAAAGTTGTTAATTATCTAACCATTATTTGTAATGCCATGATCTCTGATCTTTATATAAGTCAAAACAGCAGTCTGTTAACCCTGTATAAAATGAAAAGGACTGCTTCCAAATTATTTGGATTAGCACTAGTGGTAATTCCTTAATAGAGAGATAGCAGGAAAGGAAATGGGAGAATTGATGACATTTATTACTCCAATGGCATGTGGTTTGTTAAATTATTTCCTGATATTAAAGAAGTTTGTATCAAAAAGTAATCTAGCTTTTTGAGATGTTGTTTAGCAAACCTTAGTATCTCCACTGCAGCTAAATTCCTGCCTTTTGCTGTAGATACCAGTAAAATTGTAACACTTTAAAAAATTGTAAAAATAAGGGGGATTCCTTATTCTTCTCCCACCAAAATCAGTCTTATCTAGTCAGCAGGAAATATTTGCTTATTATGTAGTTTTCTAGCCCACGTAGCTTTCTAGATAGGAGTCAGTGGAGATTATTAATTACTTCTTAGATTGCTTCAAAGTCATAAAATATCATTGCTTTAGCATTTCAACAGTTTTAATAATCAAGCTCCTTAGAGAACCAGTGCATTCCTAAGATACATAAGGAAAGGTTCATGTGAAAGTCTTTTGGTACACATACTCAAATATCAACTCTTCTCATCTGGACGAGGAGGGTGAAGTGGAAATAGCGTCTGAGATTAAATGAGGGACTTTTAGGCTCTAACAAGGAGAAAAATTGGTCTCATGAAAGGCCTACCTTTAAATTGGGCCTTTCAAGAGCTGATGGGAAGAGAGTATCCCAAAACTGTTCAGTTAAAGGATTCAGCTCTTCCGTGAAACTTTCCTTAAGATGGTACTGTTTTAATTCTTTCAGTACATATGTTTATGGTCTGTATCATAACATTATAGTTGTATTTATATGTTGATTTGAAACTATTCTCTATAGTTGTTTTATACAGTTCATTAAGTAAACCTTTGAGCATTTAGTGTATGAAGGGTAGTACTGTTTAACACAGCCATAGCTCCTTGCCCTCAGAAGGCTTACAATCTAATAATAGAGCTAAGGCAAATACATACTGTAACATAAGGAAGAATGAACATACTAAAGGACTTCTGAAGAGAGAGGTGTTATATTTGGTAGGATTGAAAAGGATATCAAGGAGATGACATGTAAGATGTATAAACTTCCTGACATTCAGTGGTAGGAAGATATTCCATGTAAAAGAACCAGAAGAAATGGAGGCAGAAAGTATCGTCTGTCAAGGCAAGGAGTACATTAAGGCTATGTAGCATTTGGCCTTGACTAGTACACAGAGGTGGAGAAGGCAATGGCAACCCACTCCAGTACTCTCGCCTGGAAAATCCCGTGGACGGAGGAGCCTGATAGGCTGCAGTCCATGGGGTCGCACAGAGTCGGACACGACTGAAGCAACTTAGCAGCAGCAGTACACAGAGGGATTATGCTTATTTAATAAAACAGAGAACCTCTGAAAGTTTTTGAGCAGGACAAAGGTATAATGAAGATTGTGTTTTAGGAAACACATTAATTTAAAGAAATGTGTAAGGTTGATTGCAGGGAAAAACTGTAATAACCAAATAAAGAGAATCTAGAGAGAATGTTGGTCCTATTACAGAAATTAAGTCAGGGAGAGGCTGATTTGGAAAATTTCAGGGATGTAGTTTTCACTTTAGTTGTGAGTTTGAAATCCCAACAATACCTAAGATATATATTGGGCAGTAGAAGAATCAGGATTGGAGATTTGAGAGGCCTGTATGAAGTTGAAATCATGTGAGTGAATGAACATATTGAGTGAAAAGAAGATAACCAACCTTCAGGAAATAGCTACATTTAAGAAGGAAAAAGACAACACAAAGGAAAACAAGGAGTATCATCTCCTTAACTTGATGTAAGCTTTTGGTCCAGTAGGTTCAATGCCCTCTGGTTTCTTTTTATCCTTTGTTGTACAATTTAATGAATTTGTAGTTTGAGGGACTTCCCTGATGGGTCCAGTGATTACAACTCTGTGCTTAAACTGTAGGGTGGGGTGTGGGTTCAATCCCTGGTCAGAGAACTAAGCTCCCATATGCTGCCCAAATAAATAAATAAATAAAAATAATTTTAAATGGTTTAAAAAATGAGTGATACATGAGAAATAAAACCACAAGACTGATAAGACTCTTTTTTACAGGATGAGGATGAAGAAGTATACAAGAGAGATTTCAGCGCACCTACCCTGGAGGATCATTTCAACAAAACCATTCTTCCCAAAGTCATGCAGGTATGGGGAACCTTAATGACATGAGAGAAAAGGAACATATTGAGGCCGGACCATGATAAATCTGGTGATATAACTCATCATCTATCCATACAGGTCAAGAACTTTGGACGCTCTGGTCGTACCAAATACACCCACCTCGTGGATCAAGACACCACCTCCTTTGACTCAGCATGGGGCCAAGAGAGTGCCCAGAATACAAAGTTCTTTAAACAAAAGGCAGCCGGGGTACGAGATGTATTTGAACGGCCATCTGCCAAGAAGCGGAAAACTACTTAGAGTTCAACTACTTATTCTTCCAACTGTTGGACACAAGGGGAAATCTCAGCATCTGGTCCTTGATTTGTTTTTACTACTATTCACATGGCCCCTGTATCTGGCCTGCTGAACCTACTGCCATACTTGTGGCACTGGGCAAACCCAGTGTTTGAAAGTGCTTTGTGAGGTTTGGACTCATGCTGAGAAGCCTGCAAAAAAGCACTGTCCAGGTAGGATTAGAGGCTCCCACTTAGGACTATTTCTGAGAAATCTTGAATGTCATTACTGCTCTGGCTTCCCATATTCACTTGGGACTGTTCCAAGTTTCTTCTACCAGCTCTGAGCTTGGGTTAGAAACATGGATGGGCATCTAAGTGGACAATGTATTATTTCTACCTTACAGGAAATCTAAAGTCATTGAAAACCTGTTTTGCATTTTTGGGTAAATTTTTCTAGGCAAACATACTTTTTGATCCATTTATGTGCAAGTGTCAAGAAATAAAAAAATCATACACCAAGAGGTTTTTTTAGCATATCAGAAACAAAATGTGCAAGCTGACAAATATCTATTAACTAAGATAAAAGACAGCAGGGAGTTGTCAGGCAAAGGATGTTTCACATTTTAATCATACCCTTTCATCTCAGGAATAAGCACAGATGCAAGATAAGCTATATTGTAAGTGGCACCTAGATTTATTCCATGAGCAAATATGTGATTGTCACTGCTGTCTAAATCGTAGCTGTATATAGAACAAAACAGGACACACAAAACACGGAATCCAAGCGCACACCAGTACCTGCTTGCCCGGCTCATGTACCAAGGAGGGCACAGTGCTCTTGAGCTGGAATGTAGTGACATCATGCTGGACATCACTGGCAGTTACATTTTTCATTTAATATGTACTACATAACCACCCTGCATACGGCAGAATATTAGGAGGCCTAGGGGTTATAAAGAATGACATTTAACCAGTGGGAAGACTTATCTCTATATTGCATTTAAAAATGAGAAGGGCAAGGTCTTTTCACAGTCTTTAAATGCCGCACTAGGAGAATCATCTGTAAATCCCTAAACGTCCTAGAATAAAAATGAGTGCAAATAATTACTATGAAGTAATAAACACAAAGATGTATATAAGTCACTGTTGTATGTGCCAGCAGATACAATCCAAGAATTATCCTAGAGTCAAAATGCAAGTCAGAGCTACTCGCCTGCTCATCACTTCTTACAAGAATCTATCAGATATGTATTGTTTTACAGCTGAGGAAACAGAAGCTTAGCAAGGGTGACTTGGCCAAACTTGATCAACTTTTAAACTGCTTTCTCTCTACGTTAGAAAATGCAATCTTAAGGTGTAAGTGCTGTGGTTCAGAATTAAAATATTAAATCAATTAAAATCTTTTCATAAATTAATTCTAAGACATAACCTTTGATAATTTATTGAAGTTACCATGTTCCCTGTAACTCAGTTACTGTAACTCACAGTGGCTTATGAACTGGATTGGTGACTTTTATCTGTATACAGTGACTCCTAGACAGGTGTTGGCCTTTCAGCTATTGGTGAGCTACCCTAGAGACACATGCCATGGGGTAAACTTTACTGAGCCAATTAGTGCACCTTGAATATTGCTGAGAATTAGTCATATGAATGAGCCTGGTCTGCTACCTAACATCTGAACATGAATTACTCTTCTACTCTGATCCTCAACATAGGTTCATTAAGGGTTATACTCCAAGATGTAAACTTCCCACAGTAAAATAAAATATGTATCATACTTGGTCCAAAATGATAAAACTGAAACTTAAAAAGACATCTTTATTGAAATAAGTTAATCCAGTGGGCCTGAGAAAACCCAAATCAGTTGGTTAGGGCAATAAGAGCTTCCACCACGTTGCCCATGTGTTCCCTCAAGCTCCGTTCTGCTGCTGCTCGGGAGATCTCCATCTCTGTCATCTGCAGGGAAAGGATCAATGATTTTACCAAAATCTCCTGGGCAATAAGGTGCCAGCAAAATGTGAAGACTCCACTTGTTCAGAAACAAAAGACATACTCCCCACCCACACAGTAGTTAGGCATTCCTACTCACTATCAGCTCCAGATCTTCCTTCTTGATGGTGACTTTTGCCAGTTCCTTCTCCCTGAAAATATTCAGGTACTTTAGTCCTCATTTTCTACCTCCACCATAAACTCCCAGAAAGGATCATGCGCAGTTGTGCCTTACAAATAAATGACTTGATAAACACTGTTGACTGAAAATACAAAAGGACTCCCCCTAGCCTAACATCCCATCCCACCCCATCCTCTGGAATATTTATAGCAGCCAAGTGTTGCCAGGAGGCCTTTCCTTCCACCAACAAAACAGTAAAGTTGTAAATCTTAGGTCTTCAGAAATTGGTGATAGAGCTGAAGAACAACAGTACGAAGTACAAAAGCCTAACGATGCCTTTTTTGTCTGGGATATAGTGGGGTGGGTAGGTAAGACTTACCGCTCCTGTTTGGCTTTCTGCTCCCTAGACCGTCTATCTCCAATCACGGACATGGCCTATGGGAAAGACAGATCAAGTTACTGCTCTGCTACTCACAATTCCTAACAATCTAAAATACCAATAACAAGCGAGTGAAGTGTGGATTCACAATGACGAGCGTACTAGGAACCCGGGCCTATGTTTAGTTCACTTCTGTGCACCTGAGACCCATTTTAAACCCCATCTCCATCAAGCGGAGGGGCCCAATGACGGTTCAGTTTCCCTCTCGCCTCCTCCCACCTGCGGGATGCGGGCCCCTCCTGGAACCAGGCTTGCAGTGTCGGCCTCCTGGCCCCGTCTGCTCTCATCCAGCCCAGACACGCTGCCCGGCCAACCTCACCGTCTCCAGATTGGAACTCTGGATCTCCTTCTCTTCCGCATAGTCGGTGACTCGCTCCAGGTCCGCCGCACCACTGTCATGCTTCCGTGGCTTCTCCGGAGGCCGCTCCGGACCGCTCGTCTCTGTCTCCAACTCCAGCTCCACGTCCCCCTCCGTCGCCATATCGATCCCAACGCGCAGCCCCACGGCCGGCCCCGCCTTAGAAGGACTTCCGGCAACTACCTCGCAACTTCCGCCGGGATGGCGGGGAGGCGGGGCTAGCCCTGGGCCACACCTTCTTTAGAGCGCTGGTTCTAGAAGCTTCAGCAAGCAAAGCAGTTCGTTTTTCAGACTTCGTTCTGGGCTTGTACAGTGTTTTCTGCCAGGCCGTGTCCCAGACCTAACCCATCACCACTGCAGACCGTCCCAGCCTTTCTTAAACTAGGTTCAGCCCACACACGGCAAGGAACTCTGTTCAAGATGAATGACGTCTAATCCTAAACCAATTAAGAATGCTAATCTACAGACCAGATAGGCAAACTGCTCCCTAATCTGGGGAGAACAGCCTGAGAAGCCCAAGGGCCCTGGGAAGAAAGTAGTTTCACAGGGATATCTGCATTTCCCACGACCCGGGGGGTCGGTGTTCTTTTCCTGGTATCCCTCCCCATTCTGCCTTAAACTGGGTAAACAGCCCGGGACTGCAGGAGTCCAATGGGCTGAGGACTAAAGAAAGCTTCTACTTTCTCATCTGCCTTCCATCTGGTGGACCTGGGCTTAATCCCTGGGATAAGGATGGTGGGTGAAAAAGCGGTCACAAGTCCCAACACCTCCCTCCGCCTGGCACCGCAACGCGGGGGAGTCAACGGTGTCATAGTGAGTCCTCCCTTCTATCAGGTGAGAGGGTACGTGGGCAGAGAACTCCCCCGAGCAAGAGCTGTCTGAAAAGGGGAAGGGAATGGTGGCTGAAGCTGTGGAGGAAAACCCACGGGAGCTGGTAAAGATGGCAGACCCGCCATTTACTGCTGAGGCCCTTCTGCTGCTTTGTGTCTAAGACTACTGATCATTAAACCTCTCCTCCCATGTTCCTGGTACCAGATGTTTAGGTCCTGGGAAAGATTAAGAGGCCAGATGTAATAGGCTCTTAGGAAGTTCTGCCAGTTATGTTAAGCTCTTATGATGAAAGCTCTACCTGACGTCAGTGGAAAGCAATCCTAAATAGCTTGGAACCAGACAGTTTGAGAATTCCTAAATGAAAGAGAGGGGAGGGGAAAATTTTGGAATTCAGCCTCATGGGTTGACCTCACAAATGTATTGATGTAAGCCTATCCTCAGCGTGTCTCTACCTTGTTGCCCTGCATCTGCTCTACCCTCAGGTGTCCTGCTGTGGGCCTGTTCCCAGTACCTGCTGCTGCCCTTCTAAGCAGCCCCCTCTCACAGAGCCTCCCTGTAGCCGCCTGTTCTACATCCTCCTCCACATGGGGACCTCAGCAGTCTGCTGCCTCCTGCTGTCAAGGACAGTGGTGGAGAGAGTTTGGGGCAAGGCACATGGGGTACGTGGGAGGGCTGGGCTGCAGCGGGAAAGGATAACAGGAGAAAGTCTGAGGTAAACGAGATTTGGACTGAGGGTAGGGGACACATGAGTGGACGCACCCACGAGTAGGTACTTCTCTGTGCATGACGACTTGTCCAGCCATTTCTCACATGTGCCTTCTTCCCTTCAGATCCAGATGCCCTCAGGGCTGTGTGCCCATCTGTTTGGCCACTCTCACTGCCCAGTGCTGAGCGGCTCTGGGGCTGTATACCGCCTATGTGCAGCAATTGCCACCTTCCACCTGCTGCAGGCTGTGCTGCTGATCGACCTCCACTCCCGCACCAGCCTAAGAGCACAGCTACATAATAGGTCTGTGTGTACTCTTTGGGTGGGGAGAGGACAGGGAGGGAAGTAGACACAAGCTGAGTAAAGGAAATTTCCAGAGGAAGTCATAGCACTGTAAAAAGACAGAGAACAGGTTTAAGTCCCTGCTTCCACTATACTTGCTGTGTAACCACAAGCCATACACTTACCCTCTTTGATCTTCTAGTTTTTTGAAATGGAGGTAACAGTGGAGTTACTATATGCAAACCCTCTGTCAACTCTAGAACACTGTCCAGATGTCATTTAGGTATCAGGGTCAGAATTTGGAATAGGCTGTGATCAGCCTGTCAGTTCCTCCCTTCCTCTACTTAGTCTCTCTTCTCCCCTTTCCTATAGTTCTGCTTTCTCCTTTGCCTATTCTTCTGAGACATTTTCTTTCCCTCTTAACCAGTTTCTGGCTCCTCAAGCTGCTATTCCTGCTAGGTCTCTGTGCTGTTGCCTTCTGCATCCCTGATGAGCATCTCTTTCCAGGTACGTTCTATTTCATCCTAATCAACAGGTGTAAGCTAAAAGATTTTCTAAGAAAAAAATCTTCCCTGGCAGTCCAAACACTTCCAATGCAAGGGATGCGCATTTGATCCCTGTGTGGGGAACTAAGAACCCACAAGCCTTGTGGCACAGCCAAAAAAAAAAGGTAGGAAGAAGACCAGGAGTAATGATATGATCAGTTACATTTTCCTACTGGTGCCTCACCTGCAGCCTGGCATTACATTGGCATATGTGGCGGCTTCACATTCATCCTGCTGCAGTTGGTGCTTATTACTGCCTTTGCTCATTCCTGGAACAAGAACTGGTAAGGAGCACATAACCCTGAAGGCTTCCTGGTAAATCTGACATTACTAGACCCAGTCAGGTTGGGCAAAGGACATGACAGGTTGATGATCCCAACGCTTCCAATTAAGCAGTATGGAAAAACTCAAGAATATGATGGCTGTAGGCCAAGTGGGATAGGCAAGTCTCACCAGTCTTCTGGGAGAGGGGGAATAGCTGATAATGGGTAAAAACAAGAGATGGAGCCCCAAGCCACTGCCCACCTCCCACCCTTAGGCAAACAGGTGCAGCCCAAGACTGCCGCTGGTTCCTGGCTGTGCTGCTGACCACCCTAGGATTCTACAGCATGGCGGGCGCAGCAGCCGCACTCCTGTTCCACCACTACACGCACCCAGCTGGCTGCCTGCTCAACAAGATGCTGCTTAGTCTGCACCTTTGTTTCTGTGGCCTCCTCTCCTTCCTCTCCATCGCTCCCTGCATCCACCTCAGTGGGTACATGCCTTACAGCATTAAAGACTTGGGAGGCCTTTAGTATAGCAAATTCCACCATCCTCAGTCACTTCAGTTATCTCTCTACAACCCCTTTGCAACTCTTATGGACCACAGCCCACCAGGCTCCTCTGTCCATGAGATTTTCCCATGGCAGACTTACCATGGAGCCACCGGGGAAGCCCAGATAGCAAATTTCATTTGCCTCCCTAATCTCAACCCTTCTCTGCTTCCTCCAAAGGGTGGGGAGACAGTAGCACAGATGAGGGTAGGGGTGAAGTAAACTAGTACCAAGTAGGCTAAAGCAATTTCTGTTCTCCCCAGAGCAACCTCGCTCTGGCCTTCTACAAGCCTCTATCATCAGCTGCTATATCATGTACCTGACATTCTCTGCACTGTCCAGCCGTCCTCCAGAGAGGGGTAAGGAAAGGACCTGGATTCTTAACAAGGTTTACCCACGCTAAAACCGTTTTTGCTCCTGCCAAATACCTAGCTCTTTGTTCTCATTATCTTTCTCTTCTGTTGCCTTGCCCTTTCTCAGTAATCCTTCAAGGACAGAATCACACTCTGTGCCTGCCTGGCCTGAGTAAAATGGAATCCCACACACCAGATACTTCTCTGGCAATGATGAGTGCTGGCATCATGTATGCTTGCGTGCTTTTTGCTTGGTGCGTAAAAGTGTCAAGGGAAAGGTGTGAGAAGGGAGGATGCTCACAAGGATAGGGATGGTTAGGATAGTCTGGGGCCACGGTTTATTTAAACTTTAAAGGAAGGTAAGAGGAAATCTCCCCACGAACAAAAACAATTTCTAAGAATAGCACCCGTCAGATGATCTGTATTTGACAAAGGGGACAAGGGAAATGACTTGAGAAACTTTAAAAGCACAAAAGATTTCAGGGCCCTCACATGAAAAAATTTCAAGATTTTTGGGGGAAAGGGCTTTGGGAGATCACTACCCTCCTGAGTTACTAATATGGACCAGCTGGCAGTAAATGCTGTCAGGTAACCCTCCTGCTATTTGACTGTATCAACTTGAGAACCGTCTCTTCTCAGCAACGAGGCTTCTTACCTGGCTGAGGTATTTGGGCCCTTGTGGATTGTCAAGGTTTACAGCTATGAGTTTCAGGTGAGGATGGGTAGCTCAATATCCCCAATACCCCAACCCCCTTCACACATAGCAACACACACACACATCCTATCAACCTCTACCCAAAATGCTCAGATTCTAGCTGCTGTTACCTTTTATTGAGTACCCACAATATGCTAGGCACTGTGCTAGATACTTTACATACACAATCTCATTTAATTTAATCCTCACAACAACCCTGTGAGGTAGGTGTTTGCTCCATTTTACAAATGGAGAAATTGAGGCACAGAAGGTTAAACATCTTACCAAAGTCCCCATAGCCAGTCATATACTGGAGCTAGAATTTGAACCCAGGTGTGCCTCCACTTGTCACCCACACCCATCTTTTTAGAGGAGTTTCCTGTACTATTTCCCAGACATTCTTTTTCCAACATGCTGCCTTTCATTTCACAGAAGCCCTCACTCTGCTTCTGCTGCCCTGAAACAGTGGAGCCAGAGGAAGGCAAGTGTCAAGTGAGGATCCGTAAGTGTAGACTTCTGTAGAATGCCAAAGAGTGCAAATGCCTTCGTGAAAGAGGCTGGGGAAGGGAAGAGGTGTTTCAGCAGCTCTGCTACCAGCAGTTCTTTTCTCTCTCTCCAGGACCAAGAGGTGTGGCTGCGAGACCAGCTGACCAAGAGACCTCTCCAGCTCCTCCAGTGCAAGTCCAGCAGCTTTCCTATAGCTATTCTGCCTTCCACTTCGTCTTCTTCCTTGCATCACTTTATGTCATGGTTACCCTCACCAACTGGTTCAGGTAGGATGGAGGGGGGCCTGGGATACTCTTCCGAAAACCTAGTTGTTTTAGGGAAAAGAGCACTTCAAGGCCAGTCCTGAGTTCTCCCGAGACACACGAGTCTACCATATTCTCTGGTGGGGCAGCAGGATAGCTCTAAGCTCTGAAAGTCACGGACCTGCCGACTCTCTAACCAGAGACTTTGGTTCCACAGCTATGAGGGAGCAGAGCTGGAAAAAACCTTCATTGCAGGTAGCTGGGCTACCTTCTGGGTCAAGGTTGCCTCATGCTGGGCCTGTGTACTCCTCTATCTGGGGCTGCTACTAGTACCATTCTGTTGGTCCCCAACCCCGGACCCCCAGCATCCTATCTTCAGGCGACATTGTCATCGTGTATTGCCAAATGACAAATATCCAATCTAGGTACTTTCAACAAACGAGTTCTTGACTGTGTACCCCTAGTCTTAACTCACAGGAGCTGTCCAGCCCAAGAGATTCCTCAAAGACACAATGGGAAGTTACCTCCCTTTAAGTTGAAGTCAGTAGTATGTCTGACTTGAAAAAAGTGGCCACACACACCCTAATACCCTGGGCAGAGTATCTGACTCACTGGAGCTACCGTTACTTCTTCAACCCAGCTCAAGAGCCTGATTCCAAGTCAGCAGCTCAGCAATCACTGCCAACCCAGCAGACAGTGTGGCACCAGCTCACTCCTGGCTCTCATGGTAGAGATGGGGGCAGGGAAAGACCAAAGGGGACCAAAGACTTACTTGGCTCTACCTTTGGTGATAAAAAGGAAAACAGGAGTCCACCCCTGGGTACAGGGATGTAAGAAGCCCAGAACCCTAGAACAAACCAGGGCATAGGAAGAAAGGTGCACAGAGACTACCCTAAGTTTTACTCCTGATGTTGACGGCAAAGGAAATGGGAAGACAAAATCTACCCTCATTCCATGAGGAATGACAGAAGAGAATGTGAACACTTGAGAGCAGCTAACCATGGGAACTCTGGCAACAGCAGGGTCTGGGCCAACTTTCAAGCATAGGAACAAACTGAGGAAGAATGAGGAAGAGGGAGCATAAATTTAGGTCTTGCAGCCTTCCTTCTCAGGACCTCAACTCCATCCTTAGGATGATGTTCCAGGTCTGACTGGGGGACAAAAACCACAAAAAAGAAGTCCCTACGGCTCTTAGAGGATTTCTCTACCACATACCCAATACCTGTCTGTTGCAGTACATTAAAGAATTTTTCTGTGATGTTTAAACTTAACCTACATATTCACAGCCTTTTAGAGTGTGAAATTCCCTTCCCTTTTGATGGGAAAGGGCAGCCATTCCTCCATCCCCATCCCCCCAAATCCCCAGTCAAACCAGGCGCTCAAGGAATTACAAAGCTACTTTTAATACTTTGGGGTGAGCCCCACAGGAATAAAAAACACTGGGAAGGGGTAACCCTCTCACCCCCAGGAGTGGCCCAGGGGGAGAGAGGCTACCTGAGGGGTAGGAAGCACAAAAGGGACCCGCTGCAGACTCAGGGCAAAGGGAATGCCATCGGTGCTGGGACCTGTGAGCACTACAGGAGAAAACGCGAGCGTGATGGGACTGGCTCCAGGCACACAGGCGAAGGGCAAGAGGATTGGACACGAAGCCACAAAGCTACTTGGGTTCCTCCTTCTTCTCGTTTGCCTTTTTCTGCTTCTGCTGCATGATCTCCGAGTCCCTAGGGGTAGAGATGATGGGGCACTGGGAGGTACCAGAGGGCAAAAAGGACAAGATGCAGGGGTATGAAGGGCACAAAGGATAAGATGGAAGTGGATGGGACAAAATTCAGCATATGGCTGCTGTATTCCCACCCTAGGAGAACAAGAGGAAGAGAGCTGAGGCTCAAAAGGCAATCAGTCTCTATCTGGCTGTTGCCCAAGGGGTCAGAAGTCTGGCCACACAGGCCCAAGGCTATACTGTGCCGAGTACCACACCCCGCCACACCAGTGAGGTTGGGAGAAGGGAGGGCAAATGAACAGCAAGGAGGGCCAAAAGTACGGGGCTGTCAACCACTACTGCATTTGAAATGTGAAACTCCCTGCCCTTGCCCTTAAGGTCAGACCCGGGGGCACTCAGAAACCAGACCGAGGGCAGCATCCGTCCCAGTCCCTTCCTGTAACGCTGTGAACTAACAATTTAGAGGGTGAGAGGAATAAAACCCTAGAGGAAACAATGCACTCTGCCCCTCACGGCTAGTCCAGATGAAAGCTCAGAGCTAACTTCTCCAGGTACAACCCTCGGTCTAAACCCAGGTCTCACCCCAGCCTCCCCTCCCCTCCCTGGGGCTACCTCTGCTTGCGGGCGGCAGCAGAAAGCCCGTCATCTCGGCGCTTTCCCTTAACCGAGTCGCTCTGCTTTTTCATATTCTTCTGGCGGGCGAGCTCGCGCTGGTTACCGCCTAGAGAAAAAAAAAATTAAACATGAGACGCGAGGGCCTTTCCGGTCGCACACCGGCGACCCTCTCCCCTCACCAGACACCAGTAGGCTCCCACACTTCATTCCCGGGGCGCCGACACCGGCCCGTTTGGGGCCTGGGCTGCAGATTCGGCGGGGGAGGTGAGGTGGGGGGAGCTGCCACGGGGCAGGTCAAACTGGAGAGTGGACAGAGGACGTTCTGAGGAGCCTGCTAGAGGCGTGTTTCGAATTTCGGCGCAGCATGAGGACCCAGACAGGTAGTGGCGGTGTCTGCAGACGGTCTGGGTCTCTGTGGGGGATGGGCAGGGATCCGGAGTAGGGGGCTCTGGGTCTATCACAGGCGCGCAACTCTTCCCACATCGCGGAGAATCGAGGAGGACCTTTGCAGGCCGAGGAGCGGGAGGGTTGGGGGGGAAGGTTCTCAAGAAGTGGCGGTGGGCAAAGGGTCGATTTCCGGGCTCCGAGTGTGAGGGTGGCTAAAGAGCGCTCCCAGAGAAAGGTCTCCCTGGGGAAGCCAAGAGGAGGGCAATGCCGAGGTTCGGCAGTCGTGTTCAGGGTAAAGGGGAAGAAAAGGGCAAGGAGAGAGGATCTCAATGCTCACGGGTCATGGCGACGGCAACGGCTCCGGCCTGCCTCCGTTGCGTCCCCTCGTTCAGTACGACGCTACAGGCCCCGCCCCTTTCTCGCAGCGTAACGAAGTCGTCTTTTCCTCCCCGCCCCTTCGCGCCCGGGCGCCGATTCCTATTGGCCAGGAAGAAACACATGTGGCCGCGGGCCACGCTGGAACTCCGGCGGACGAGAAGGGGAGGTTCGCAGGCCGAGCGCGCTGCGTGGGGCGGGGCTTTCCGAGCAAGTCGTTAGGTCGGGTGGAGAGAAAGTAGGCCAGGTCACGTGACCAGGGTCGGAGGCTGGAGGGGTGCGGCTGGCGATGTGGCACTCCCGCGGGCTCCGGCACGTGACCTGGCAGAGTGACCTCATACGGGGACGGTTTGGGAGACAGACTCACCCAGAAGGAACGCCTGGGGAACAGAGTGGGGAGGCTTCGCGGGGGCTGAGATGGTCCGACTGGTGCTGTCACCAAGACAGGAACAAAACGTCGGTATTACTTAGGATCCTTCACAACTAACCACCTATTTGAACACTTGAGTGCACAAAATCATGTACCAGAACAACAAACTCCCTTCCAACATTATTTTTCGCCCATCCCAAACTCCAATACAGAAATTCGCCGCCACATCCAGTATGTACAAAAATCATGGCCCTGCATATTTGCCCACAGAAGCTCTAAATATGCAGCTTGGAAGTATTTGAGGACCCCAAAGTCACAGACTGTGGCCTTGTGTCAGGGACCCAGAGACTGGGAAATGCACATACTATGTTCATTTCTCCTTTGGCATTTCCCCCACTATACTGTATCTACCAGCAACACCTGTTTTAATTGGCAGTTGAATAGGGCGGGAAGCTTAGATTTCCCCCTCTCATTCCCAGATTCACTAATATGTCTACAAAACTCCCCACCAGTCGTGAGGAATTCACTGGATAAAGGAGAAGTGTGTTAGTTGCTCAGTCGTTTCTCGCTCTGAACCCCATGTTTTTCCATACCCAGGTATCACCTGAACTACTTCTATTTATTACTTGAAACTTTTGTATTTGGAGGGCAGAAGTTACGCTGCCCTGCAGGGCTTGTGGGGATTTCAGTTCCTTGACCAGGGATTGAACCTAGGCTGAAAGCACCAAATCCTACCACAAGACCACCAGGGAACTCCCTGTATCAGTTTCAAATGCAGGATATAATGCAAAATTCATATTTCTTTAGTAAATTAAAAAAAAAAAAAAACACCGGCATCTGGTGATTCATCACTTCTGATGTTAAAAGACACAGTGACTTTTGCTTTCCTCTCTCTCCCTTAAATCACTGGCTCATGGAGAGTCAGCTGCTATGTCAGGAGGAGAGGCCCATGGGGTGAAGAACTATGGTCACTGGTCAACAGTCAGAGGGTAGAGAAGTACTTCCACTTTAATTCAGGATGGAAGTTGGAGTTGAGAGTTAGGGACTAAATTAGAGAAAATGGAGATCCAAGGCTCTGAAGCAGAGAAGGAGGTGAGGTGGGATTTAAGGATCCCACATATACAGTGAGTAGATGAGGAAACTGGACTTCAAGAATAGGGACAGCATCGCAGACCTAGAGCCACAGACTGACCATAGTTCATAAAAAGAATTTGGACGCTCTGGTTTCCTAGCCCCAGGTTCCCATGGTCCCCTTGCATTTAGAGAGACTACAGAGCCAGCCCCATGGAGAAAGCCTGGCTAGCCAAGGATGAGTGAAATAGTGCAGGATGAGGAAGCAATTTCTCTCTTGGCACATGCTACCTCTTTATCAGCTCCAGCAGAGAGAGAGTAGAACAACCCTGTGACCATCTCCTCTTATTTAACTCACCCAACACTATCCCCATTCAAGAGTCTATTTCCAATCCTAACAAAACCTAGGCTGATTGCCACAACTCCTTCCAATCTAACTTTTCCTGGAATTGCCAAAGAAGGCACTCAATCTTTGGACAAATATTCATTGTGTTAAGCACCAAGGATGTATCATCTATTGTATTCAGTTCAGTTCAGTTCAGTCGCTCAGTTGCATCGGACTCTTTGCAACCCCATAAATTGCAGCAGGTGAAGCAGAAGATATTAAGAAGAGGTGGCAAGAATACACAGAAGAACTGTACAAAAAAGATCTTCACGACCAAAATAATCATGATTGTGTGATCACTCACCTAGAGCCAGACATCCTGGAATGTGAAGTCAAGAGGGCCTTAGAAAGCATCACTACGAACAAAGCTAGTGGAGGTGATGGAATTCCAGTTGAGCTATTTCAAATCCTGAAAGATGATGCTGTGAAAGTGCTGCACTCAATATGCCAGCAAATTTGGAAAACTCAGCAGTGGCCACAGGACTGGAAAAGGTCAGTTTTCATTCCCAAAGAAAGGCAATGCCAAAGAATGCTCAAACTACCGCACAGTTGCTCATCTCACATGCTAGTAAAGTAATGCTCAAAATTCTCCAAGCCAGGCTTCAGCAATACATGAACCATGAACTTCCAGATGTTCAAGCTGGATTTAGAAAAGGCAGAGGAACCAGAGATCTATTGTATTAGTCCCTAGGTTTACAGTGATGAACAAAACATTTGTATCACCAGACTCATGGAACATATAGGATAGAGAAAAAGAAGAAGCTCTCTCTATATATATAATACATATATAAGTATGCATGCATGCGTGCGAAGTTGCTTCAGTTGTGTTCAATTCTTTGCGACCCTGTGGACCATAACCATCGGGCTTCTTTGTCCATGGGATTCTCCAGACAAGAATACTGGATCGGGTTGCATGCCAGCCCAGGGATCAAACCTGTGTAAACCCATATGTCTTATGTCTCCTGCATTGGGAGGTGGGTTCTTTACCACTAATGCCACCTGGGTTAGTTAGATAGGAAATAGATAGTAGAGACAAGTATTAGGCAAGCCAACTGATGCCTGGTGAGCATGGTATGAAACTAGGTCAGGAAGTAGACAGAGTAGTTATATGATCTGAGTCACTACTGCTAATACCCCTCACTACTAGCTAACATTAAGTGAGTGCTTATTAAGTATATTAAGTATACTTTTCTTATTTGGATCTTACAATGACCTTTTGAGGTGTCATTATCCCCTTTCTACTGATTTAGAAATTTTGGCACAGTCAGGTTAAATAAATTTCCCAAGGAAGCACAGATAGTAAAAGGTGAGGCTGAGAATTTAACCCAGCCACTGATATTCATCAGGATGTAGTTTTTTTTTTTTTTAAGAGATCACTCTGTGGGAGGAAAGTGGATTAGAACAGATAAATGGAAATGGGAAGACCAGTCAGGAGGCTCTCACAGACATCCAGGATGCTAGGCCTAATTCGGTAACAGATCATTGAAATGAAGTTCAGACCAATTAGGCAGAAAGGGGAATTTGTTGGTTTATATAACCAAACTAGGGCATGGGCTGCAATGTGAATGATTGTCAGTCAGTCAGTCAGTTCAGTCACTCAGTCATGTCCGACTCTTTGCGACCCAATGAATCACGGCACTTCAGGCCTCCCTGTCCATCACCAACTCCCAGAGTTTACTCAAACTCATGTCCATCGAGTTGGTGATGCCATCCAGCCATCTCATCCTCTGTCGTCCCCTTCTCCTCTGCCCCAAATCCCTCCCAGCATCAGTCTTTTCCAATGAGTCAACTCTTCGCATGAGGTGGCCAAACAAAGTACTGGAGTTTCAGCTTTAGCATCAGTCCTTCCAATGAACACCCAGGACTGATCTCCTTTAGAATGGACTGGTTGGATCTCCTTGCAGTCCAAGGGACTCTCAAGAGTCTTCTCCAACACCACAGTTCAAAAGCATCAATTCTTTGGCGCTCAGCTTTCTTCACAGTCCAACTCTCACATCCATACATGACCACTGGAAAAACCATAGCCTTGACTAGACGGACCTTTGTTGGCAAAGTAATGTCTCTGCTTTTGAATATGCTATTTAGGTTGGTCATAACTTTCCTTCCAAGGAGTAAGTGTCTTTTGATTTCATGGCTGCAATCACCATCTGCAGTGATTTTGGAGCACCAAAACATAAAGTCTGACACTGTTTCCACTGTTTCTTCATCTATTTCCCATGAAGTGATGGGGCCAGATACCATGATCTTCGTTTTCTGAATGTTGAGCTTTAAGCCAACTTTTTCACTCTCCTCTTTCACTGTCATCAAGAGGCTTTTGAGTTCCTCTTCACTTTCTGCCATAAGGGTGGTGTCATCTGCATATCTGAGGTTATTGATATTTCTCCCGGCAATCTTGATTCCAGCTTGTGTTTCTTCCAGTCCAGCATTTCTCATGATGTACTCTACATATAAGTTAAATAAACAGGGTGACAATATACAGCCTTCACGTACTCCTTTTCCTATTTGGAACCAGTCTGTTGTTCCATGTCCAGTTCTAACTGTTGCTTCCTGACCTGCATATAGGTTTCTCAAGAGGCAGGTCAGGTGGTCTGGTATTCCCATCTCTTTCAGAATTTTCCACAGTTTATTGTGATCCACACAGTCAAAGGCTTTGACATAGTCAATAAAGCAGAAATAGATGTTTTTCTGGAACTCTCTTGCTTTTTCCATGATCCAGCGGATGTTGGCAATTTGATCTCTGGTTCCTCTGCCTTTTCTAAAACCAGCTTGAACATCAGAAAGTTCACGGATCACATATTGCTGAAGCCAGGCTTGGAGAATTTTGAGCATTACTTTACTAACGTGTGAGATGAGTGCAATTGTGTGGTAGTTTGAGCA
The DNA here is from genome assembly GCF_019923935.1 of Bubalus bubalis. Lineage (NCBI taxonomy): Eukaryota > Metazoa > Chordata > Mammalia > Artiodactyla > Bovidae > Bubalus > Bubalus bubalis. The sequence goes on from NC_059176.1 coordinate 14,899,861, forward strand.
TTCTTTGGCATTGCCTTTCTTTGGGATTGGAATGAAAACTGACCTTTTCCAGTCCTGTGGCCACTGCTGAGTTTTCCAAATTTGCTGGCATATTGAGTGCAGCACTTTCACAGCATCATCTTTCAGGATTTGAAATGGCTCAACTGGAATTCCATGAATGATTGTAGGGGAAACTAAAACCAATAACAGGGGGATGCCTCCCCATCTCTTATTTTTGCTCTGTTTTCTCAGATCCAGATCCCTTGACATGATAGCAAATGGGTACAAATGGTCCCTACCCTCAAATATCACACCATGTCCAAGAGAGAAGTTCTGAGTCTCTTCCTTTAAATTCAGTGTTTAAAACCCCAGGTCAGAGCTCCGATGGTTTAGGTGCCCACCTTTGTGGTGGGGAGGTGGTTGTGAAGCAGATATAATGAGAGCAGCCCCCAGCAGAACCATTTGTTTCTGCTAACCATTTGGTTAGTATGGGGAAGGAACAGGTTTATCAAAGAAAGAGAGTTTGCTCCCCAGAAAAGGAGGATGCTAGACAGATAAAAGATGTCCATTCCCTCAGGGCACAGGAGATAGTCACTTGGGCTGAAATGGTGGCAGCAGAAATGGCAAGAGTGTACAGCTTCAAAATATATTTTTGGAGAAATTGCCCTGGTGGTCCAAGAGGCTAAGACTCTGAACTCACAACCTAGATCCTACATGCCACAACTAAGAGTTTGCGTGATGTACCTGAAGATCCCACGTGCCACAATGAAGATGAAGATCCTGTGTGCCGCAACTAAGACCCAATGGAGCCAGATGAATAAATAAAAGGAAATATTAATATATATATATTTGGAGATTCAGTTATAGAGGAAGATACTATCGATTCCTGGGTTCATTCATATTCTTCATGAAATTCTCCAAGCAAGAATACTGGAGTGGGTAGCCATTTCCCTTCTCCAGATCTTCCCGACTCAGGGATCAAACACAGGTCTTCTGCATTGCAGGCAGATTCTTTACCATCTGAGCCAACAAGGTAGCCCAACACTTTAGTGGAGGAGACTTAACAATTTACAAGTACCAAACAATATGAAATTATAGCTTACTTTAAGTGTTAAAAGAGAAACAAAAGTGTAAGGATATAGAATAATGGGAAAAACCCACTTCTGTGTTGACTTTTTTTTTTTTTTTTTTTTTTTTTGGCTGTGCCACGCAGCTTATGAGATCTTAGTTTCCTAACAAGGGATCAAACCTGGGGCCTCTGCAGTTAGAGCATGGAATCCTAACCACTGAACCACCAAAGAATTCCCTGTAGTCACTTTTAAACTGAGGCCTGGAGCCAGTTGTAGGGAAAGTAGAAGAGGGTTCCAGCCATGCAGCTGAATCCCTAACACTTCTAACATATCACCTTTAACAAGGAAGAGCAATAGTTTTAGGAACTTCTTACCTTCCTCCCTAAGTTCCAAGGGTAGAACTGAATCACTAAGTCAATCAAAGTAAATTCATCACTCTTAGCTTTGATTAGCTCAGGAATCCCTCCCTAAACTGTGCATGGTATTCATCTGGTGACAGTTATTGGTTCGGGAGTTAGCATGTTACCTAAATAGGTCTGATCAGAGTGAAACCTAGCAGAGCCCTCTGGGGCTCCCAAAGATGGAAGCCTTTCTGTTTCCCATTTCTTGTAGGCAAGACTCCAGCCTCCGTGTTTGGAACACTTGAGAATTGAGGAAGGAAAAGCCAAGAAACCACCTGAGGTAAGATTAAAGGGACCGGAGAAGCTCATAAGATTAGGAGATTGAGGGGCTTCCCTGGTGACTCAGTGGTAAAAGAATCCACACGCTGATGCAGGAGACACAGGTTCAATCCCTGATCCAGGAAGATCCCACGTGCCTCGGAGCAACTGGTTCACCACAACTATTGAGCCTGTGCTCCAGAGCCTGGGAGTTGCAACTATTGAGTCCACCTGCTGAAACTAGCCCCTAGAGCCCTGCCTCACTAGAGAAAAGCCCACCCAGTAATGAAGACCCAGCACAGTCAACACTAAATAGATCTTTTTAAAAAGATTAGGAGATCTACCACCTGAGAGGATATTAAAGGAGTGCAAGCCCTGCTCACACCCTAATCTTGTCAGACCCCACCTTTGACCCACTGTTTTAACAACCCTCATCAACTTCTCCGTGGTGGAGACACAGTTTTTCAAGAGAGAAGCCCAGTGCATCAATAAGGCTATCCTTTTCTGCTTCATCCAAAACTCTATGTCCTGTTAAAGGGACTTATATAGTCAAGAAATACAAGAGAAGAAAAAAAGATCTACAAAATCAACCCCAAAACTCTGTCTCCAAGATTTTTTGTTGTTGTTGTTACTGTTTTTTAAGTTGCTTAGTCATGTGTGACTCTTTTGCAACCCCTTGTAGCCTGCCAGGCTCCTCTGTCCATAGGATTTCCCAGGCAAGATTACTGGAGTGGGTTGCCATTTCTTTCTCTAAAGGATCTTCCTGACCTAGCCTCTCCTGCATTGCAGAGGAATTTTTTACCACTGAACCATGAGGGAAACCCTGTCTCAAGGATTTTATTTGCCACCAGTGTACAGAGAAGCCTAGCTTTTGGTAACAAGACCAAAGGGAGGGACTTTTTTTCCACTGTGTAGCTCTTTCTCATTGACTTGAATAAGGATTCATTCACATAGCCCTTAACTGCTTTTGGCTTCTTTGACCTTGAAGCACAATCCTTAAGTTGAAGCAAAGTGAGTGGCAGAAGGAAATTGGGTCCTTGATGATGCTCTTGGGCCACTGAATAAATCAACTGTAACATTTGTTCTGTCTCTGAGCTTCCTGCTATGAAAACCACCATATTTGTTTTTTGAGTAAAGTGTGTTGAATCAGTTTTCTGTTACTTCCTCCAAATACTTTTAAAGCAATATACAAACAATAGAAATAGCATATGCCAAGGCCCTGAGATGGGGAAAAGCTTGAATAAATAGATTAATTGGAGGGATCACATAATGAAATGATCCAGTAAATTTATTGTAAAGTGCAATCAGTCCTCTCCATGCATACTAAACTTCTAGTTAGATTTTAATGCCTTGTAGAGATGAGTAGATAGCCGAGGATCAGCAAGCACTGAAGAAAACACTCAACATAAAAATAGGTCAAAGCAAAACAGAAACAGAAAGTAAGCTCTCAGAGGATTAGAAACAATTCCAGGAACAAAAAAAAAAGTTGGGGAGGGGCAGGGAGAGGGGACTATAATTAGTATACTTAGAAATGAAGAGGATATTGAACAAAAACAGGGGAGCTAGGAAAAAAAAAAATTCAAAAAAATAAAAAAATAAAACATTCAGAGAATAAACAGCTCTTGGAAATTAAAAATATGATAGAAGAGTTGGAAGATAAAAGTTGAAGAAATAGTCCAGAAAATTAGGCCAAAAAGCAGTTTGGTAAAGCTTAAGGATCCCTTCTAAAAAAAGGTTTAAAATACACCAATGGGGGACTTCCATGGTGTCCAGTGGTTAAGAATCCACCTGCCAATGGTGGGGACATGGGTTCAATACCTGCTCCGAGAAGATTCCACATGCTATGGAGCAACTAAAGCTGTGCTCCACAACTACTGAGCACCCTAGAGCCTGTGCTCTACAGCAAGAAAAGCCATCCCGAGCAGAGGCCCAGGCACCACTAAAGAGAAGCCCCCACTCTTCGCAACTAGAGAAAGCCCGAGGGCAGCAATGAAGATGCAGCACTGCCACAAATAAAATAAATAAAATATTTTTTAAAGGTATCTGTACATCCATATTCATAGCAGCATTATTCACAATAGCCAAACAATAAGAAGCAACCCAGACATCTATTGACAGATTAATGGTCATAGAAAATGTGGGGTAAACATACAATGGAATCGTATTCAGCCTTAAAAAGGAAGGGAATCCTGACAGATGCTACAACATGGATGAACCTTGAAGACAGTATGCAAAGTGAGATAAGCCAGTCACAAAAAGACAAATACTATACGACTGCACTACGAGGTATCTAGAGTAGTCACATTCAGTGAAACAGGAAGGAGAAGGGACTTTCTGTTGGTGGGAACTGGGAGGAGGGGGAAATGAAGAGTTCTTGTTTAACAAGTACAGAGTTTCAGATTTACAAGGTGAAAAGTGTTCTGAAGATTGGTTGCACAGCAACGTGCAAGCTCTGTACAACTAACACTGTGTGTGCGCTCAGTTGCTAAGTCATGTCCGACTCTGCGACCCTGTGGACTGTACCTTGCCAGGCTCCTCTGTCCATAGGATATTCCAGTCAAAAATACTGGAGTGGGTTGCCATTTCCTCCTCCAGAGGATCTTCCTGACCCAGGGATCAAACCTGTGTCTCCAGGGTCTCCTGTATTAACATGTAGTTTCTTTACCACTGAGCCACTTAGGAAGCCCTACTACTAACACTACTGTACTATTAACACTACTGAGCTGTACATTTAAAAATGGTGAAGATGGTAAATTTTGTTATGTGTATTTTGGCACAATTAAAATAAAAAATTAAGACTACATGGGATCATAAATGGTATAATTGATTATATTCATATATAGTTATCAAAATATTAAAATGTTTCTGGTATAGTAACTGCATTTTTATCAAAGCATAATATAAAAGATCGAGGCAATAAGAATTGTAATGGTAATAACAATTGTAATTATAAAGTGGTGAAACTCCAGTACTTTGGCTACCTCATGCGAAGAGTTGACTCATTGGAAAAGACTTTGATGCTGGGAGGGATTGGTGGCAGGAGGAGAAGGGGACGACAGAGGATGAGATGTCTGGATGGCATCACTGACTCGATTGACATGAGTCTGAGTGAACTCCGGGAGTTAGTGATGGACAGGGAGGCCTGGCGTGCTTCGATTCATGGGGTCGCAGAGTCGGACACGACTGAGCGACTGAACTGAACTGATGAGTGCAAATGGGGTTTAGATATCGCTCCAACAAATGTGATATGAAATGAAAACACTTCTCATTTCTCTTTGTAAGAACATCATTACTGCCAGTACAAGTGGTTTGTGCCTACATTCATAACTGAAAGAAATGTTACATTTTATTAGGGTTAGTGAAAATAAAGGGTGTAATTTTCCCCTTTCCAAGCTCACAGAATTCCTGAGTTCTATGGTCTGCAGACACAGTTTTAGAACCTCTGCCCCGTGACCCTGGATAAGCTTCTCTATTTCAGTCCTTACTATTGGGCCCATTCCTAACTCACTCACCCTTCTAGGCAATAGTTTCACACCATTTTTATCCGTCCACTCCTATTGCTCCTCCTTCATCCTCATACTCTTTCTCAGTTGCTTCCTGCTTCACCGAGAAGACGGAAGCAATCAGAAGAGCACTCCCCTAGACTTTCTCCACACCTGCCAGTCTTTGTTGTTTATAACTTTATTTATTATTTTTATATTTGCCTGCACTGGGTCTTTGTTGCTTTGCACGGGCTTTCTCTAATTGCAGTGAGCGGGGGCTACTCTTCACGGCGGTGCTTGGGCCTCTCATTGCAGTGGCTTCTCTTGTTGCAAGAGCACAGGCTCTAGGAACTTGAGCTTCAGTAGTTGTAGCACACAGGCTCAGTAGTTGCCCCATGGGACATGAAATTTTCCCAGACCAGGGATTGAACCCATGTCCCCTGCATTGGCAGGCAGATTTTTATCCACTGTGCCACCAGGGAAATCCAGACCTCTACCAATCTTTTTCACCTGCACCTACCTTCTCTGTCCATGTGGCCTTCTCCTGTAGATGAGCCAACAATACTCCTTTGGAAAGCCAGTCCTGAATAGATCCCGCAGCCTCTATTCTACTCAAGAACCCCACTTCAGCAACCCTCTTCTCTTTCCTACATCATCAAAGTTTGGGGGATATTCCCCAAATAATTCCCACCAGCATACAAATATGCACTTTCTCCCACCATAAACCTTTCTCTTGATCCTATTTCCCCTAACAATTGACTCCCTATTTCTTTGCTCTATAATTTAGCAAAGCTTAGGTTCCTTATATCCTCTGTAGATGCCTTATCTACCATTCTCTTTAAACCTTCTCCAATCAGCTTTCCCCTTACCATTTCACCAGAACTGTTCTTATGAAGGTTACCAATGAATCCACATTGCTAAACCCAGTGATCAATTCTTTTTTCCTTCTGTAATGGTTGAAATGTAATTCACATGTCATACAACTAACCCATTTGAAGTGTACGTACAATTTTATGGTTTTTAGTATAATCCACAGATGTATGCAACCACCACTGCTGCCAGTTTTAAAACATTTTCATCACAATGGTCAGTTCTTAATCTTCATTTTACTTGCCCTGTCTGTGGCATTCTAAAAAAATTTATATCTTATTTGTTTGGCCACACCAGGTCTTAGTTGTAGCACTTGGGATCTTTAGTTGTGGCATGTAGGATCGAGTTCCCTGGCCAGGGCCCCTTGCACTGGGAGTTTGGAGTCTTAGCCACTGGACCACCAGGGAAGTCCCTATGGCATTTGACACAGTTCTCTTTTCTTTGAAACATGGTTTTCACTTGGCTTTCAGAACATCACACTCTCTTTTCCCTCCTTTCTCCCTGCCTTTCGATCGCCTTTACTTTTCTTCCCCCTGACTTATTTCTAGAGATTGGAGTGCCCTAGGGTGTTGTCCTTTAGTCTCGTCTCTGTCTTCTTGGATGAGTCATCCTGTCCTATGGTTTTAAATATTAGGTCGGTGGAAACGTAATTGTGGTTTTCAATTGTGAATTTTAAATCATTATAATGAGGCTCCAAACACATCTTTATTAATCAAAATAGGAACCATTACAGTCAACACATTTTTGCCAATGAGAAATAAGTTGGTTTATTCCTGTAGCATAAAGATATGTGCTTCAGGATTTGAGGAACTTTAGGAAAGCATTTTCTGCCTCCTTGCTGGTTGTGGAAGCATTTTCCCTGCAAAAAAGTTGTGGTAGTTGGTTGGCAAGAGGTCAGTTGAATATGGCGGATGAGGCAAAACTTTGTACCCCAATTTGTTCAACTTTTGAAGCATGTGACACATGTGATCAGGCATTGTTGTGGAGGAGAATTGGGCCCTTTCTGTTGACCAATGCCAGCTGCAGGTGTTGCAGTTTTTGGTGCATCTCATTGACTTGCTGAACATACTTTACAGATGTAACAGTTTCACTGGGATTCAGAAAGCTCTAGTGGATCAGACTGGTGGCAGACCACTAAACAATGACCATGACCTTTTTTTGGTGCAAGTGTGGCTTTGGGAAGTGCTTTGGAGCTTCTTCTGGGTCCAACCACTGAGTTGGTCATTGCCAGTTGTTGTTTGTCGTATACAATCCACTTTTTGTTGCACATTACAATCTGATCAAGAAATGGTTCGTTGTTGATGATAGAATAAGATGACACTTCAAAATGATGATTTTTTAATTTTCTGTCAGCTTATGAGGCACACACTTATCGAGCTTTTTCACCTCTCCAGTTTGTTTCAAATGCCAAATGACTGTAGAATGGTCGACGTTGAGTTCTTGAGCAACTTCTCATGTAGTTGTAAGAGGATCAGCTTCAGTGAGTCTCTCAATTGGTAGTTCCAATATCAAATGGTGAAGTTCAACAATGCAAAACTGCAATTACTTTTGCACCAACCTAATACAATTTATCTGTTTAATGCTACCAAGTTTACATCTCTAGCCCAGCCAACCCTCACCATCTCCAAACTTATCTATACAACTTCATGCTCCACACCCCCATGTGGATTCTAACAGACAACTCAACATATTCAGAACTAACCCTATTCCACCAGCAGTGTTTCCTACCTCAGTTGATGACAATTTCATCCTTCTAGTTGTTCTGGCCAAAAGTCCCAGTTATTCGTGATGCCATTTCTCTATCACATATCACATTCAATCCATCAGGGAATCCTGTCGGCTCTACCCTCAATATGTTCAGAACCCTATCCCTTCTCCCACATCTGGTCCTGGTGCAAGTTGCCACCATCTCTAGCTTGCTGCTAAGTCACTTCAGTCGTGTCCGACTCTGTGCGACCCCATAGACAGCAGCCCACCAGGCTCCCATCCCTGGGATTCTCCAGGCAAGAACACTGGAGTGGGTTGCCATTTCCTTCTCCAATCTCTAGCTTGGATTACTGCAATAGTCTCCTAACAGGTCATACTGCTTTTATCCTTGTCCCCTACAGTCTATTCTTAACAGCAGCCACAGTGAGCCTTTAAAAATAGAAGTGACTTCATGTGATTCTTCTGCTCAAAACCCTACTTTGACTCCTCATTTCACTCCAAGTAAAAGCCAAAGTCCTTACAGTGGCCCACAAGGACCCACCCCTGCTTCTTACTTTCCTGACTTCATCTCTCACTACTCTCTTCCTCAGTTACCTTGTTCCTGTTACACTGGCCTCGGCTGTTCCTCACACTATCCACACATACAGAGTTTGCACTGGCTAGTTAGTTCCTGGGAAAAGGCAATGGCATCCCACTCCAGTACTGTTGCCCAGAAAATCCCATGGATTTTCTGGAGGAGCCTGGTAGGCTGCAGTCCATGGGGTCGCTAAGAGTCAGACACAACTGAGCAACTTCACTTTCACTTTCCACTTTCATGCATTGGAGAAGAAAATGGCAACCCACTCCAGTGTTCTTGCCTGGAGAATCCCATGGACGGAGAAGCCTGGTAGGCTGCAGTCCATGGGGTCGCACAGTCAGACACAACTGAAGCGACTTAGCAGCAGCAGCATTTAGTTCCTATGCCTAGAAAACAGTTCCTCCAACTGTGTATCTTGGCCAGTCCCCTCACTTCCCTTAAGACATTGCTCCCACTAAAAAAAAAACTGCCTGTGTGTGGGGCGAATTCCTTGGTGATCCAGTGGTTAGAACTCAGTGGTTTCACTGCTGAGGGCCTGGGTTCAAAACCTGGTTGCGGAACTAAGATTCTGCAAGCCACGCAACATGGCCATTAAAAAAAAAAAAAAAAGACATTGCTCAAATTTCCTTTTCTCCAGAAGGCCTTCTTGGATCATCTTACTTAATATACAGTCAGCCCTCTCCACCCTCTTCTTCTTCCTCCTCCATTTCCAAACCTTCTACCTTCTACCTTGTTCTCTCTCTCTGTTTTTTTTAACTATAGCTCTTATTACCTTTTAACATATACTATATTTTTTGTTTTGTTTTTACTTTAAAATTTTTTTTAAATTTTTCTTTATCTTTTTTCTAATATTCACCTTATTTCTTATGTTTATTTCTTTGATGCATATCTAGTGTCTCCTTCAGAGAAGGCAATGGCACCCTACTCCAGTACTTTTGCCTAGAAAATCCCATGGACGGAGGAGCCTAGTAGGCTGCAGTCCATGGGGTCGCTAGAGTCGGACGCGACTTTACTTTCACTTTTCACTTTCATGCATTGGAGAAGGAAATGGCAACCCACTCCAGTGTCCTTGCCTGGAGAGTCCCAGGGACGGGGAAGCCTGGTGGGCTGCCGTCTATGGGGCCACACAGAGTCGGACACGACTGAAGTGACCTAGCAGCAGTAGCAGCAGCAGTGTCTCCTTCCCCTCTAGGATATAAGCTGTCCCCAAACAAGAATCTGTTCACTGATGTATCCCAAGGATCTAGTACAGTGTCAGGGACAGAGTAAGTGCTCAGTAAATATTTGTTGAATGAATAAATGAAAAATGTGGATAATGATACTCACTCTAAAAAGTTACTGTGGGGATTAAGTAACATACAGAGACCCTGACACGCTGTTAGATACCCACCTTCCCTCTCTCTTCCTCAAATGTCTTCCCTAGTTGCCTCTTACAGCATTGCTTCTTCCCGCCTCTTTGGACATTTTAACCAACTTAAAGTTTAAATCCAGGAAAATCCAACAGAAGGCCACAGATATCATCTGAGAATCAAAAGGACCCTGGGAGACCAGCTCTACCCACTGCCACAACTGTTTATCAAATTAGGAAATTATTACCCAGAGAAGCAGACAGCCTGAGGAGAGGGCTAGGTCAGTGTTTTGTTGTTGAAGTTAGATTTAAAAATCAACGTTAGGGAGTTCCCTGGTAGTCACAACTCTGAGCTTTCACTTAAAAAAAAGAAAGAAAGAAACCAAGCAACTTTATTGAGGTATATTTGCTGACATTAAAATAGATACATTTTAAGTGTACAATTTGATGAGTTTTCACAAATGTAAGGGCATTAAGGTCATCAGGGATTTAGCAGAGGTATCCTGGCCAGGAAAGAGAACACCACCAGGGCTTTTGGGAAACAGGGCCAAGTGGAGACATAAAGGGCCGACAGGAGATTATTGGTCCTGGGGTTTCACTGCAGCAGGATCTGAACCTCTGGGATGTCTGGCAACTTCGCGGCACCTCTTGGTCTTCACGAGGGAGTGAGCCAGCTCTCTTTCACACCAGTCTCCACCAATCTCCCGTGTACAGGCCACGAGGGAGACCTGGGACTGAGTTCTGTCTCTTGTCTGTCCTGCAACAGGCAAGGAACCTGGAGGAACCCCCCGCCGGGTCAACCACTGCCCGCATCTCTGCCGATCGATGGGGGGCGCTCCAGCTTGAGAAGTCAAGCCTCTCTCCTGCCGACACACCCACTGGGCCCGATTTCCTCTTCATTCTTAGTTAGAAGCCGGTTTCGGGTCAGCAGCGGTACCGTTGGCTGGGAAAAGCCAAAGGGCTACGCCAGGTGCTGGTCTCGGGAATCGCCCCTCGGGTCTGCCCTCCTCTGGTTCCTTGGGGCTCTTGGCGTGATGAGCCGGCCCTGCCCAGCAACCAGTCGCTATCTCCCGCCCTTCTGCACCTAAAACCCTCTAGGGGGTTGCAGGTTCAGCTTCACTTAGAGACCGCAGCTCTTGAGTTCAAGTTAGTTAGAAAAACACAGGCAGGAATGGGGACTCGGGTGAGGTGTCTGAAGCTGGCCGCAGACTTTCTCTCCGGAACTGGGAGAGCCTCTTCGGAAAGCCCAAAGAGCTGCCCGCCCATCCATGAAAAAACTGCTGGGGTTGGTGCTGGTAACATCTCGGGGAGAGCGAGGTGCCGCCCCCAGCTACTGGGAAATCCCAGGGGTGGCGCTGGCTGTGGGTGGGGCCGGGGTGGGGTCCCGGCGGAGGGCGGGGCCTACCTGGGCGCCAGGGTGTGCCAGCCTAGCCCTGCACAGCCGAGGTGGTAGTGGCCCAGGTCTGTGGCTCGCGCTCTACCTGCCCCTGAACCTCGCAGCCATGGAGGAACCCCAGGAGCTTCTAAGTGGGAAGCTCCGGCTCTGCTTCACCCCGGCTGCCCGGACCAGCCTCCTACTGCTCAGGCTCAACGACGCAGCGCTGCGAGCGCTGCAAGAGTGTCATCGGCAACAGGTACGGCTGGCACGGGCCCCATCCTTTCTATCCCCTGCTTCTCCGGAGGTCGGGTCTCAGCCGGCGACCTTGGCGAAGGGACCTGGGGATGGAGAGCAGCATCCTCGGCTCTGGCTCCCCCAACTCTCCAAGTGAAGCCCGCTAGGCAAGTCCCCCCACCCTGGGCTCCCGACGCCGGCTCCTGGGGACGCCTTTTCTGCTGCTCTTGGCTCAAGTCTGTGCTCTGCCCGCAGGTTCGGCCAGTGATTGCTTTCCAAGGCAACCGAGGGGTAAGCACGGGTCTGGGGTCTGTGGAGGTGAAGTGCAGGGAGAACAGACATGGGCTTCACGAAGGGATCGTCAGGGCGGGAGGCTGAGAGCAGTCACGGTCTGATGAAGTTTCGAGAACTGAACCCAAAATGGGGGAAATCGGGGCTGCTGGGGTTGGTCCCAAGAGGCTGCAGTTGAGGAGACTGCGGCGACTTAACCTCCTGAGGAACTCAGGCTCAGCTGCACCTCGTGTGCTAACGAGCCCCATGGGACCCATCTTCAGTCTTCCGCTGGCTCAGGGAGGAACAGCATTGGTTGGGGAGGAGGAACTGACTTTCATGGGGTTTACTGTCTCCTTTCACCCACAGTACCTGAGGCTCCCAGGTCCCCACTGGTCCTGCCTCTTTTCCTTCATAGTGTCTCAGTGTGGCCAGGAGGGCCCTGGTGGTCCAGGTTTGGACCTTGTGTGCCAGCGCCTAGGCAGGTAAGGAAAATGGGTAGCAGGTAAGAATTTGTGGTAGGTCAGGGAAGGGGATGTCCACAGTTGCTTAAAAGTTCTCCACCCTCCTGTTTTATGTGTGTGTGTGTGTGTGTTTTTTTAACCACCTTTTCCCAGGTCTGGGCCTAACCGCCTCCACTGCCTGGGTCCACTCAGGGAGCGCCTCACGATTTGGGCAGCTATGGATTCTATCCCAGCTCCATCTTCACTTCAGAGACACAACCGGACTGAAGATGCCAGGGACCGTGAGAGCTGGCAGCATGTGGGAGACTATCCTGAAGGAGACACAATTTTACAGTCACAGATGGCACTAGAAGAGGTGAGGCCAGAAAGTGCAGGGAGTTAGGATAAGGTGGGGCAAAGCCTGAAGCCTAGGGAGCCATGTGCCCCTGCCACTTTCCCTGCCAGGTGCCAGATCCACTGGCAAGCAGCCAAGGACAGTCACTCCCAGGATCCTCGAGGGAACACATGGCACAGTGGGAAGTGAGGTACTTGGGGCAGGGTGGGACTAACCCAGGACACTCTGGTATTCTTCTCTAATCGCCACTCTAAATGCTGTGATAAGAGATGGAGCCCTACTTTCTACCCTGGGCTTGATCTCTCCTATTCTCTCTCCTAGGAACCAGACTCTTCTTCCAAACAGAGATCCTGATCGGGCATTGCCTCCCTCTGCCAGCCAGAAACACGTGGACAAGGTAAGTTGTAATAGCAAGGGTTTTTCTAAGAGTTGTGTCCAATGAGGCTAACATTTTAAAACTGAGAGCTTAGCATTTTCATGCTCCCAAATCATTATATGGAAGTAATTTTTGAGAGAAGGGCAGAATAGGAGGCTTCTGAATTACTGTTTATGTTCCTGAGATATGTTCCCAACAGAAACGTCCAGCGCCTGCAGCTATGGTAGAATTAAAACAAAAGAGGCTCAGAACTCTAGCTCCAAGTCCCCTACAAGGACTGCCCAGTCAGGACTTACAGGAGGAAGATTGGGAGCAAGAAGATAAAGATGAAGACATGGGTCCCAGGCTGGAGCACAGTCCCTCAGTTCAAGCAGGTGAGTTAAAGAGAGGGTGAAACTGCCATAATGGGGAGGGGAAAAAAAAAAAAAAAAGTGTTATCATCACCTTCATGTCTTGTTTCCTTTCTAGATTCTGAATCCCCAAGCCCTGAAGAAGTACCAGATTACCTCCTGTGAGTCCCTTGCCATTTCCAATTTTTTCAAGCCTTGTGCATTCCTGGGAGCTGGAAGCTTTGGGGGTCAATGATACTGATGGTGACAACACTCTGCTCCTGGCAGGCAATACAGGGCCATCCACAGTGCAGAACAGCAACGTGCCTATGAGCAGGACTTTGAGACAGATTATGCCGAATACCGCATCCTGCATGCTCGCGTTGCGGCTGCAAGCCAGAGGTTCATAGAGCTGGCAGCTGAGATGAACAATGTTCAGCGTGGAACTCCAGAACACAAGGTAAGGACTGGATGAACCCAGGCTGGCTTTCAAGTTCTACTGGCCATAAACTCCCTGCTAATTGCCCATAAGTGTGTTTGTTCAATGACCAAAGTGACAAGCAAGTCTGTTTTGAGAGAAAAATTAGTCTGCCTAATTTATGAGAAGTTACTTTAATCGCTAAGAGAGCTGGAGATTTTTTTCTCAAGGTTAAACTTGGTGCTAACATTTTCTGTTTCAGGTGCTGGAAGAAAAGATAGTCCAGGAATATAAAAAGTTCAGGAAGGTAAGACCGGGCCTGGGGATGGCAGCAAGAAGACAGAAGTGACTTTTTTTTTGACATGGGCGCTTTTTCTCTGCAGCGGTACCCAGGTTACAGGGAAGAGAAGCGCCGCTGTGAGTACTTGCATCAGAAACTGTCCCACATCAAAGGTCTCATCTTGGAGTTTGAGGAAAAGAACAGGGGCAGCTGAAGCTGACACACGGCTCTTTACCCTCGTGTGATATGAAAGAAAAAAGCAGCTATTAACTAAGAGGACAGTTGTCTGCTGTTCGTATTGCTGAGTCCATAATGGCAAGTAGGAGAGTTGCTCTAGGTTCTTGAGGTTTGGTTTTCATTATGACCATATTTAAATTTTTAGGGCATGGGCACAGTGCCAAGACTCCACAGCTGTGCCCAGGAGTTATCCAGTAACTGAAAACTAGGCAAAGTAGCAGAGGCTTGGCTTCTCCACCTTTAGTTCAGCCAAGTCATTTTCGAATCCTGAGAAATGACACCGTTTCCAAGACAAGATACCTTGAGCACATTAGAATTTACCTGGTAGCCTCCCTGAAAAAACCTTTGGTAACAAAGCTAAAGGAACTTGTAATACAACAGGACATAATGGGAAAGGGCTTGGGCGTTACCCATGTATTAGAAGTGAATTCTTTTACAAACATGGCTAAAAAAATTAAAACTGATTGCTTCTGTGTCAAGTTTTATGTTTTCCTTAAATCCTCCAAGGTAGTGGTTCTCACCCTTGCTTGTGTATATGAACCATCTCTGGGGTCTCTAAAAAATTAGATCCTTAGATCCCAGCCCAGGTCTTTTTTAAAAAATATATATTATTTTATTTGGCTGTGCCGAGTCTTGGTTGTGGCATGTGAATTCTCAGTTGCAGTATGTGGGACCTAGTTCCCTGAACAGGGAGATCAAACCTGGGCCCTCTGCATTAGGAACGTTAGTAAACTCTCCTTCTCCAAACATGAAGGATGAGGATCACCTACAACTAGGGCTCCTATCTACAATTATCCAGTAACTCAAAACTATAACTGTAGATAGGATTTGGATTTACCCAAAAAAGGAAGAGGGAAATGGTTCAGTTCTTTTGCCAGTCCTATCCTTTTTGTTCCTCACTGCTGCATAAGAAAGTGGATATTTCACTCACAACCAAGGACACTGCCTTTCCCGTTTCCACTGGAGAAGGAAGTTAACGACCACACCCTGGGCTTTGCGGGAGAGAGCTGTACCCGGCAGTGTCAATTCCTGAAACAGCGTGAATGAACCCCAACCTGGTGCCACACCCACACAGGGCATTTCTGGGCAAGGAATAGCCCTTGGGAGGTATAAACATGCTCAGCTGCATGGCAAGGATAAATAGCAACCCAACCTTAGGGCATGGGAGGCCAGCAACAGCCCAACAAGAAAGGTCCTTCACCTGTTCTAATCATCAGGCTAGGGTCCTGTGCAATAAACACATAAGGATAGAAGGAGATGAAATTTGGACATGATTTGCAGGTGATTAACTATGGACCCAGTGCAGACAGCTGAACGGACCATCATGGTAGTTACTCGCCCTACACATAACTATTTAATGAAAATCTAAAATATGGTTCTAGCTGCATTTCAAATGCTCAACAGCAATAGGTATTAGGCAATGAAGATTATAGAACATTTCTATCATAGCATAAAGTTCTACTGGACAGTGCTGGTCTAGAGAACCTTTGGTTTCCCACCTCATGGAGAAAAGACAGTATAAAGGGGGCGCATTTATTGTCACTGTTCCAAATGTACAAAAAAAATTAGAAAATAACCCCCCAACTCAATTCCCCCCACCCCCACAACATTCCCCTCAACACAAATAATTTTTCCCAAAACCACAAACATAAACTGGTTCTGGTATTTTCATAAACAGTGCAGCTAAGAAACAGTTTAGAGAAAATTTAACAGGACTCAGATTATAACCATTCTGCCCTCTCAGCCCTGAGAGGCAGTAATTCCATACGGGTCCCAGTCCTCCCCATTGGTTTTCCCATCTCTGGTGGAAAAGTCCTTTGACAAAGTGGTATGATGTTTGGCTGCTGCTTTAGAGATCCTCCTGTGCCTTCTTCTTCTTCTTGGGTTTTTCTTCTTGAATTACAGGGGGGTTTGTAGCCTCTCGCTTTAGATAGCTAATAAAATCACTTAATTCACGGCCACCCTGAAAACAGAAAGATAACTCTGAAAATTTAACCTTTTAAAAAACTGTGGATTTTCTCCCCCCTCAATAGGAAGCCTTTTGTATTTTAAAAAGCACATTAGCAACCACATATATTGACCATGAGAGTTGAGTTTCTACTTATATAAACTCAGTTAAAGAACTGGATCTGTATGTGTGTGTCTGTATTTGTGGGAAGATAAGACGATGCACTTACTTCATATTTCTTTGGATTTTGCTTCTTGTTGGCTGGAGAGAAGTAGATGGTAGGAAAACTGGGAAAAGAAGAAAGAGTTGATAAAATTTCAGAGTAATTCTAATGTACACTTTCCTAATAACTGTTTCTAGGAATAACTTTTCTTCATGATTTCTAATCTGACCAGATACTATTGTCCATCAGTGACGAAGTTACACCCTATTAGAACACAGGAATATGAGCGCTCACAAGGGCTGGGGCAGTCACGAGGGCCCATGCTGCAGAAACTTGAAGCCAGGAAGGCACTGGTGGTTCTGTGTTCAACTGGAAAAGAGGACTCTCCAAGCCATGCCCAATATAAACATGGCTTACAAGCTCATCTTTTCCTATCAATTGCCTAGACACTTTAACTAGCTTTTAATCTACTTACCCTCTGACTTCATATGGAGAAGGCACATCGTTGGCTGTAGCATCCATCTTGGCTATGACAATATTTGGATCTTTTCTGAGCTGTTAATAAAAAGGTTAGGTCTTTAAAAGTTTCAAGTTTTCAGTGACAGAGGGACACAGTCAATTTAGGACTTAAAACCATTAACAGCTGGATAGGTTTTGCTGCTGAGATGGAAAGAGTAGTGATACTTTCACAAGTATCAAACTTCCCATAAACTTCCCTTTTCTCTCTTGGTTCCTACATATTAAGACTATATACAGACACCTGCAAAATTACCTGGCCTAAGGAAGACATCAGCTAAGACAAGTGATTTAAGATGGAGGAATATAATGAATTCATATAAGCCATTACCAAATTCAGAAGCCAAGGTACTTTTAATCATAATCTAGATTGAGTCTGAGGAGTGGAAAGTTAAAGCAGGTATCTAAGGTACTGAGTAGGCTCAGAGTGCAGTCAGGAGACAGCACATAGGAGACAGCTGAAAGAAAATCCACCAGTGCCTAAGTTCTGAACTAATTAAACAGTTCTGACTATTAATCAATAGCCAATGCTAACTTCCAACTCAAATTCAACTGTATAATATACTTCACACTTACCTTCTCTCCCAGTTCTTTATATTTAGGCTCCAGATTCTTACAGTGACCACACCAAGGAGCATAAAACTCAATCAGCACATCTTTATTTTCATTATTCACTATTTCATCAAAATTCTCTGCTACCACTACCTGGAAAACACAGAATATTCTTTAGTTGGTAAGGCCAGTTGAATACATTCATGAGCTGTATTTGTTTCTGGACTCAATCCCTCTCAAATTGGTTGTGTTGCCACTGAAAATACATTATTGAAACCCAACTTGCACTTACAGGCTTTATTAAGACATTACCATTTCCCCAGAAAGCAACTCACTCCCATGTCTGTCGCCTATCAGACTAAGTTCAAGAAATCACAGGGAACAAGTGCTACCCAACTCTTCCTTAAAATAATCTTACAGCAACAATGTTAAAACTACTCTCAGGGGTTAGCTTGTTCTGTCCCAAAGAGTCACCGAGCCCTAATAAAATATCATAAAATTCCCCTATTAAGCATTATGAGCTCTGCCAATGCTTAATTTATGATGAGAGAGGTAAGGACAAACAAAAACAGAAACTCAATAGCCAACCTCGTCTTCACTTAGACCCAGCATTTTGGGAATAAAAAAGTGAGGAGAGGCAGCTGTGTAGGGGTTTGAGGACCCTGTGAGCCCCTCACCTTTACAGGCCCATCATTGCTCTCGGGAATAGGCTCAGACTTCAGGTATCTCTTCAGGTTGCCGTCAAAGTAATCCTCAAGGAATCTCTCAAGAGCCTTGCCATCACGCCTGGTATTAGAAAGGCAAGGATGAGCTTGTGAACATACTCCCACCAATGAGAGAACTAAAGGCAGTTTTTTAGAATAGTTTCCACTTTAGCTTAATTGTTTCTGTTTTAGCTTAAGTTTCAACCCTAGGAAGTAACTGGAAGTTAAAAAAAAAAAAAAAAAAGAGGGAGCCCTCATTTCTCAATATGCAGAACTACAGACTGAATAAGAAACCACCACCTTCTTGTATTTCTAGTGTGTTCTTTGTGGATTAGAAAGGTCAGAGAAAGAAGAACACATCGGTCCTTCTGGAAATTCAATTCTGCGAAAGAACCAGGTCTTACTTTGTTGCTCTGGAGAACAGAGCCTATTTATCGTATCTTGTTTTACTGGCTTCACTCACAGGAAAATTTTCTCTTGTTTTAATCTCCCGAAGTCTCAGAAGGTGATGGTCAAAACTGTCTGGTTTTGTCTTAAGATGTCTCCAATTTCCTGAGTTTACTTTAGGCCAATGTGGTATTCCAAGAACAAAGACATTCTGTAGGGATGGGAGGGGACTGGTTTGGTCTGAAATTACATCAGTCTCAAAGAGGCTATCTAGTGTTCTCTATTTACTATATTTAATGGCAGGGTGGAAATAGTCATGTAAGAATTCCAAGCTGCCATCTTTTTTGCTTTTCAAAATTTATTAAGAATCATGATCCTTAAAAATATATCTATAACTAATTGAGAAAAACAACAGTCATGGGTCTTAACCTAGCTTCACATTCCAATGTTCTTCTTTATACATCCTCAGTAGCGTCTAAGGCTTCAACGGTGTCTTTGCAGAATCAAATGCCAAACCCACGCTAACTTGTAACTCACGAGAACTCCTCCTGCATGACAAACTTCTCTCCTTTTGCGGTTCTGACAGCAACAACAGGAATCTCTCCAGTAGTGCTTTCCAAGCCAAAATCTGAAAGTTCATGGCTAAAGGTTTTACGGCTAGCTACAGCAAAATGGAGTTTCTTCCCAGCATCCAGGAATTTCTTTGCCACCATCATTACTCTGTGGGAAACAAGGAAGATTTATGCCACGAGTACACCAGGATGGTAAATCACTCCTGAAACCAAGAAGCAAGAAAGTAGAAAGCAACATTTAAGAGTCCCTGCAGCCCTCTGGAATCAGTCTGAACTTGTATTCTTGTGCACTGACATAGGATTATGGTGTACTCCGATGTCCTACTGAACTTCACTGCCAAACTAGTGGTATTCAAGCAAACAGTCCATTCCCACTGAATGCTGCCATATTATATAATATAAAATACTGCAGGCATTAATAACTAATCCAGAATGAAAATCTCTAAGGATCAAGTGCACTGAGGGTCTCAATGGGCAACAAGGCACAATGTGTTAAAGGACATTTTAGATGGCATTTGCATCTTTTCTGGGAGGGCAGGAATCAGCTGTGTCATAAGGCAAAGAAACACCTATGGAAGATATGCCCAATAGTTTTTGGAAATAGTTTATTTGTCCTTATAGCTTCAAATGATCACACATGGTAACAGGATAGTTAGAAGAAACTGTTTATGTACTGTGTAAACTTGTCTACAAAGGGGAAAAATTATTCTTATTACCTGTTTCTCCAGTAGTTGGAACCTTTAGCATTCTTTTCATAGTCCACATCATAGTAAGCGATGAGTAAATCCTTGCCCTGTAGTAAATCTTTATTGTCTTCTGTCATGTGAGGGCAGATACCAAAACTGAAATGACAGAATCCATCATCAAATTTGGCAGGTTTTTATCTATATTATGAAATTAACATTAAGTAACTGATAGTATGCTTAATAACCAAGATTTAAAAAAACTAAAATGAAGCCAAGAAAGGCCAAAAAAAGTATAAAGATGTACTCACATGTTTTCCTGAATAAATCTTTTAATCTTCCCACTGGTCATTTTCTGTTCTGTATATGCCACAGTCTTGTCTTCAAACTTGTTCGTCAGATGGGGAGGACGAAACAAGGTGATACCCCTTAAAAAAAAAAAATTTAGTAGGTAGAAAGCAGAAGAACTATCTCCCATCTTTTATTATTTAAAGCTCAAACTATCTACAACATGATCCTCTCATCAACGCTAAGGAGCTTACCGCTTTAATCTCAAGTGCAAAAATTGGTTTTAATAAACCTAGGTTGGAAAGTTAGGAGACCTTAGTTCTAATTCTTGTTCTACCAACTAACTTCAAAGATCTTGGGCCAGCTATCAGTTTAATTCTTCAGCGCTTCAGCTTTTACATCAGTACAAAAGGGGGTTAGAGTAGATAATTTCCAAACCTTTAAAAACAACAGAAAAAAGTACCCAACTTACCCCAAAGCCCTAATATGTACAAATAAGAGAAAGTAGAACTTGCTCTTATTGGAAGGTACCTTGCCCTGACACTCTACTTGAAAATTCAACTTTCCCATATAGTAAGAAAATTACTTCAATAGAGAAAATATAGTTAAGATCCCTTCCAGTTATAGAAATTCTATAGGTATAATTCTATATGATTATAATGTTTAGGTTGAAATCAGTAGAAATTTTTTGGTTCTAGATTTTTCTATCCCAGTAAATCCAGTTTACGTAATTTTCCCTTGCTGGTAATACTTTGCGCCTCTCTCCCTAAGCCAAGTTTTCCTCATTCCACTGAACATTTGAAGGAAATTCCTTTTTACTTTCTACTCTTTTATTCAGCTAACACCGAACCCCAATTTGGTTCTGAGTCACAGATTTGTATCTAATACAAACATTCCCAGAAAATATCACTGTTCTAACCATTAATATCTTTCCTCTTGCTTTTGCTTCCCCTTCAATTCATTCCTCCTCTCCATACTATACACACCCATATATAGTTATATCATTTGTTTGGGGCTAGGTGTCAGCACCTTTAAGTCCTTATAGCCCCCTCTCAACTCTTCCAACATTAACTATGAACTTTATGTCAATTTTAAAACACAGGTATTTTCATAGCATACAGGGAAACTACATAGTGAAAAAGGACCTAATACAAACATGCTGGGCAACCAAGAATCTAAATCTAAGACTTATACTTTTTAAAGCAGTGTTGGCCTCTTGATGATAGTGAAAGAAGAGAGTGAAAAAGTTGGCTTAAAGCTCAACATTCAGAAAATGAAGATCATGGCATCTGGTCCCATCACTTCATGGGAAATAGATGGGGAAAACAGTGTCAGACTTTATTTTTGGAGGCTCCAAAATCACTACAGATGGTGATTGCAGCCATGAAATCAAAAGACACTTACTCCTTGGAAGGAAAGTTATGACCAACCTAAATAGCATATTCAAAAGCAGAGACATTACTTTGCCAACAAAGGTCCATCTTGTCAAGGCTATGGTTTTTCCTGTGGTCATGTATGGATGTGAGAGTTGGACTGTGAAGGCTGAGCACCGAAGAACTGATGCTTTTGAACTGTGGTGTTGGAGAAGACTCTTGCGAGTCCCTTGGACTGCAAGGAGATCCAACCAGTCCATTCTAAAGGAGATCAGCCCTGGGTGTTCTTTGGAAGGACAGATGCTAAAGCTGAAGCCCCAATACTTTGGCCACCTCATGCGAAGAGTTGACTCATTGGAAAAGACTCTGATGCTGGGAGGGACTGGGGGTAGGAGGAGAAGGGGACGACAGAGGAAGAGATGGCTGGATGGCATCACCGACTCGATGGACATGAGTTTGGGTGAACTCCGCGAATTGGTGATAGACAGGGAGGCCTGGCATGCTGCAATTCATGGGGTCGCAAAGAGTCGGACACGACTGAGCGACTGAACTGACTGACTGACCAAGTTTCAGAGCAGCTGCTGTCAAAAAATTGAAATCAGTTCCAGATATGATCTTTAATGACGATATGGCATTGGGATACACATGAAGGCCTTAGGACACCGTTCTCATAAGGTCTTCTAAATAAGACTTCTGATCAGAGGCTGATCACCACCTTTAATGGCAAGTGTGAGAGGCGGACACAGTGAACAAATCTAAGGTTAACAAGCTGATATGTGGTGTGCTTAATGAGCATAGAGCCTCATGGCAAAGCCCAACAACTTTGCAGCCAGATCATCTAGCAGCAAAGGTTCTACCCTAGTTCTGCCACGTATAGCGTGTAAAGCTTAACCTCCTTGTGTGCCACTCTTAGACTCTCTTGACTGCCTTGCCATCCCTCCCCTTTCAAACCTCCACTATATGAGTGCCAGTGACTTTTCCTCTGAAACACAAAATTCATCACATTACTCTCTAGCTCAAAGTCTTTCAATGGCTCTCAAATGTCTAAAAGATAAAATCTACATTTTTCTGTATGGCACTTAGGTCTTCTCTAATTTGGTCTCTGCTGACCTCTCCAATCTTACCTTTCACAATGACCTCATCTATGAACAATACTTCAGCAGTAATACAGGTTCCAACACACCTAGGTTATTTCACATCTCAAGGCCTTCCCTCCTGCTGCTCTACATGGAATAATCTTTATCCCCCACCATAACCTGCCCAGAAAAATTTATCTTTCAAGATACACCTCAAGAGTCAGTTTCTCTATGATTTTTTTTCCCCTGATACTACTCCTGATCCCTCCTATGTACTTCTGGTACTCTGCCTAATTTCTATCACAATACCTGTAATGCTCACTGACACTTGTATTTTTAAATATATTTACTATCTCCTGCTACTAGATGCCCCTCAAGGGCAGCAACAGTTTCCAGAACTTAGCTTACTGCCTAATATGTGCTCAATAAAGCTTTTGGAAAAACTAGGCTTAAAAACCACCAGTTCAGTCCAGTCCAGTGGGTAGGATTCCACCTTTCAATGCAGGGGGCTGGATTTGATCCCTGATTGGGAAACTAAGATCCCGTATGCCATGAGGCATGGCCAAAAGATTAAAAAATAATCTTAAAAAAAAAAAAAAAAAAAAAAAAAAAAAACCAACACCAGTTCACACAATAGTACTTGGTCAAGATGTGTATCTACAAGGGCATTCAACTCAGTTACTTACTCTCCATCATCATCATATTTGTTCACCAGAGATTCAATATTGGTGTGTGCAAACCGGTAGTTATCCCTCAAGTTGCTGGCTGCTTTTAGAAACTCAGAGTGAGCTTCACTGAATAAATCCTTGAAAAAACCTATACAGAAAACATCAAACACAAGGAAGAAACAGTAAGTGCTGAGACATATTCAAAACTTTAGAACTCCTCTATTCTTCAAAGCCTTTATTATGGATAAGCAAAGCAAGATAGGAAGGATCAGTTCTGCTTTGCCATGACTACTGAGGATATTCAACAAAATATTTAGGATAACAATTCTTTCTCTACCCTTAAAAAAAATGTTCTTGAGGAAGCTGAGGGAGATAATTTGTCAGGGTTCAAGTCTTAATTCTAGTTTTTCACAGTTGAAAATTTTGAGCATATTGCTTAACTCCTTAGTGCTTCAGGGACTATTTTAGGTGTCAGAGGAGTAAATCAGGCAGTATGTCAAAATACAATGTAAATTAATTCACCATATTTTTTCTATGTCTTATATCTTTAGAACTTCAAATGTAGTAAAGTGTTTATTAAATGTCAACTTATGGTTTAACTCCTTGTAAAAAATACAGACTCAGGGCTTCCCAGGTGGCAAAGAGGTAAAGAATCCACATACAATGCAGGGGACATGGGTTCGATCCTTAGGCTAGGAAGCTCCCACGTGCCGCAGAGCAGCCAGGCCTACACACCACAATTACTGAGCCTGAATTTTGGAGCCTGAGAACCGTAACTACTAAAGCTCGAGTGCCCTAGACCCCATGCTCTGCAGCAAGAGAAGACACTGCAATGAGAAGTCCTTGCGCCGTAACCAGAGAGTAGTGCCCGCAACTAGAGGAAAAACTAGAGAAAAGTCTACATAGCAACAAAGACGGAGAACAGCCTAAATAAATAAAACACACATACATACACAGAATGAATAAAATCCGGATAAGAAGTGACTTTTGGTCAAACTTAAACCATCCTCTACTGCCAGAAAATCAGTTTTATTACAATAACGAGGAGATTAAGAGAAGCACAAAACTGTATGTTTAAATTTAAGTCAAATGTATTATACAACACATTTAAAACAAAACAAAGAACACTCAAGATGTAGAATGTGTTTAACTGCTTCAAGTTATTTTAAAAATAATGAGATATGATAACATCTGAAAAACCAAAGATTGCTGTAAAAATACACACAAAGCCAGCAATTCAATCTTAAATTGTAAATTCCTCTACAACTGTGAAGTAGCAGCTACAGAGGTTTATCATTTATCTATACCCTCCCCCTTTAAAACCCCATTTTCAGTCTTATATTATTATTTGAGTTAAATCTCAGGAGTTTAAGAAGTAACAGGAAAAACTAAAGCTATTCCTCTTTGAGTTCTTTGACTAAATCTTTACATCTGTAAGAATACCAAGCCACTCAAATAAAACCACTTTCCCCCCCGTATTACATTAATAGTACTGCTGACCTAGTTTTGCGAGTTGTCTTTTAACTGCCCACAAGGCTTCCTAAACAGTTTTAACTTGATTGTTTACTTAGATTTAGAGGACTTTTGAAACCATGTTGCCAATTTTGTGGCACAATCAAACTTGCTACTTACCCACCACAGAAGCATCTTTATCACTAATGAACTTTTCAAATTCTTCCTCAGACTTGAGAGGTACTGAAGCTGGTCCAGCCTGTTTCTTCAGGTGGCTGACAATTCCATCTTAAAAGACAAAAGATTATAGCAACACAAATTTATAATTTTTGAAAAGTAACCAACCATTCACATGATTTAAAGTTGGAAAGGTTAAAAAAACATACATAGTGACGTTTTCTTCCTGTCCCTAGTTACCCAGTCTCCTCCCCACAGGATAAAATGTCAGCTTCTTATATATCCCTGCAGACATACTTCTTTGCTCCTCTAAAGACAGCATACACATATGCTGTTCTGTATTTTGTTTTTGCCATTTAACACAATTTAGAGATAATTACGTCAATAAACATAAAGAGTTATCTCAATCTCCTTTATTGCCACATAGTATTTCACTGTATGGATGTAACATAATTTATTTAACCAGCCACAATTGATGAACATTTGTTTCCAATTTCTTGCTGCTATGATACTGCCATAAACAACCTTTGTACTACTGTCCTTTTACACATGATTGAGTGTATCTATAGGGTAATTCCTAAAAGTGGATTCACTGGGTCAAAAAGAGGACATGCATTTATAACTGTTTAACTGGCTCCCAAATAGACAGTACTTATTTATATCCCTACCAGTAATGTAGTGAAGTGTTTACAACATAAACGATGCCCTTGTGCACGCTGTTCACTGCCTCAGTCTTTCAGATAACCACCTGGCTTCCTTCCTCACTTCCTCCTCCTTTAGGTCTTCACTCAAAATGTCATCTTCTGGTGGTAGAGTAGGTGAGAATCCACCTGCCAATGCAGGGGACAAGGGTTTGGTTCCTTGTCCGGGAAGATCCCATATGCTGAGGAGCAAGTAAGCCCATGCACCACAACTACTAAAGCCTGCATGCTTGAGGGCCAAGAGCCGCAGCTACTGAGCCCCTGTGCGTAGGGCCCCGCGCTCATGCGCCGAGAAGCCTGTGCATCACAGCTAGAGAGGCACCCCAGCACTACGTAGAAAAAGCCTGTGTGCAGCAACCAGAAGGTAAAGGAATACATTCTAAAAATAGGTACACTGAATCAGGTAACAATTCTTTGGCCTGCAAAGGGACAGTAATTACTATCAGATCAGATCAGATCAGTCGCTCAGTCATGTCCGACTCTTTGCGACCCCATGAATCGCAGCACGCCAGCCCTCCCTGTCCATCACCAACTCCCGGAGTTCACTCAGACTCACGTCCATCAAGTCAGTGATGCCATCCAGCCATCTCATCCTCTGTCGTCCCCTTCTCCTCCTGCCCGTAATCCCTCCTAGCATCAGAGTCTTTTCCAATGAGTCAACTCTTCGTATGAGGTGGCCAAAGTACTGGAATTTCAGCTTCGGCATCATTCCTTCCAAAGAAATCCCAGGGCTGATCTCCTCCAGAATGGACTGGTTGGATCTCCTTGCAGTCCAAGGGACTCGCAAGAGTCTTCTCCAACACCACAGTTCAAAAGCATCAATTCTTCGGCACTCAGCCTTCTTCACAGTCCAACTCTCACATCCATACATGACCACAGGAAAAACCAAAGCCTTGACCAGACGAACCTTTGTTGGCAAAGTAATGTGTCTGCTTTTGAATATGCTATCTAGGTTGGTCATAACTGTCCTTCCAAGGAGTAAGTGTCTTTTAACTTCATGGCTGCAATCACCATCTGTAGTGATTTTGGAGCCCCCAAAAATAAAGTCTGACACTGTTTCCCCATCTATTTCCCATGAAGTGGTGGGACCGGATGCCATGATCTTCGTTTTCTGAATGTTGAGCTTTAAGCCAACTTTTTCACTCTCCACTTTCACTTTCAAGAGGCTTTTGAGTTCCTCTTCACTTTCTGCCATAAGGGTGGTGTCATCTGCATATCTGAGGTTATTGATATTTCTCCCGGCAATCTTGATTCCAGCTTGTGTTTCTTCCAGTCCAGCGTTTCTCATGATGTACTCTGCATATAAGTTAAATAAACAGGGTGACAATATACAGCCTTGACGAACTCCTTTTCCTATTTGGAACCAGTCTGTTGTTCCATGTCCAGTTCTAACTGTTGCTTCCTGACCTGCATACAAATTTCTCAAGAGACAGATCATGGTATTCCCATCTCTTTCAGAAATTTCCACAGTTTATTGTGATCCACACAGTCAAAGGCTTTGGCATAGTCAATAAAGCAGAAATAGATGTTTTTCTGGAACTCTTGCTTTTTCCATGATCCAGCGGATGTTGGCAATTTGATCTCTGGTTCCTCTGCCTTTTCTAAAACCAGCTTGAACATCAGGAAGTTCACGGTTCACATATTGCTGAAGCCTGGCTTGGAGAATTTTGAGCATTACTTTACTAGCGTGTGAGATGCGTGCAATTGTGCAGTAGTTTGAGCATTCTTTGGCATGGCCTTTCTTTGGGATTGGAAGGAAAACTGACCTTTTCCAGTCCTGTGGCCACTGCTGCGTTTTCCAAATTTGCTGGCATATTGAGTGCAGCAGTTTAACAGCATCATCTTTCAGGATTTGGAATAGCTCAACTGGAATTCCATCACCTCCACTAGCTTTGTTCGTAGTGATGCTTTCTAAGGCCCACTTGACTTCACATTCCAGGATGTCTGGCTCTAGGTCAGTGATCACACCATCGTGATTATCTGGGTCATGAAGATCTTTTTTGTATAGTTCTTCTGTGTATTCTTGCCATCTCTTCTTAATATCTTCTGCTTCTGTTAGGTCCATACCATTTCTGTCCTTTATTGAGCTCATCTTTGCATGAAATGTTCCTTTGGTATCTCTGATTTTTTTCAAGAGATCCCTAGTCTTTCCCATTCTGTTGTTTTCCTCTATTTCTTGGCACTGATCGCTGAAGAAGGCTTTCTTATCTCTTCTTGCTATTCTTTGGAACTCTGAATTCAATGTTTATATCTTTCCTTTTCTCCTTTGCTTTTTGCTTCTCTTCTTTTCACAGCTATTTGTAAGGCCTCCCCAGACAAAGAACTTTACCTCAGGGGTATGATGAAAAGTGTTACTTTTTTCCCTGAGTATTTACAATTCTCTGAGAGGTATAATGGGAGTACTGAGCAACCAGTTTATTACTGATCTCCTGGAGCTTACAATATAAGTAAATATCCAACTAAATCCCCAAATAAGTAAGCAATTTAAAATATCAGATAGTGGGACTTTCCTGGTAGTTCAGTGGTTAAGACTCTGGCTCCCAATGCAGGGAGTTCGATCCCTGGTTGGAGAACCAGATCCCGCATGCATCCTGCAACTCAGAAGTCCACGAGTTGCAACTAAGATCCAGCACAGCTAACAAATTAAATAAAGAATATTAAAATATATATATTAGATAGTAACCAGTGCTATGCAGAGAATGAAGAGGCTGTTAAGTATATGACTGGCTGGCTACTTTAGGTTTGATAGTCTGGTAGAAAGAGAATTTGGTGGGGCATGGTATACTACCCAGTTTGTGGAATCTTAGTTCCCTGACCAGGGATTAAACCCAGGTCCCAGCTGTGAAAGCACCAGTGTACCACCAGGCAATTCCCTGGGAAGTGAAATTTAAGCCAGGATCTGAATGACAAAAAAAGTCAAGCCATGCAAACATGGGGGAAGATGATCTCAGACTGTGAACACAACCAGGACAAGGCCCTAAAGTCAAACAGTCTTGAGGTGACATTTGAGTTAGGCAGGGGCCATGTTATGTAGAGCTTTGTGTACAAGTAACAATCATACATGCTGAAAAAATTCCACGTCACCTAAAATGCCCAAACTGAGCGAACCTTCCTCTTAGCTGTTAAAATATGCTCAGTCAATTGTTAAGACTCAAGATCAAACTGTCCAAAATATATTTTCTCATCCATTATGGGCCCTACCAACAGGGCCAAACTACTTACCTCCCAAACCTCTCCTGTCATCCTTGCTAATTATACTCCAGCCACAAGGTCCTTCTGCCTTTGAACACATCAAGCTCAGTGATGTCTTAGGGTCTTTTTGCACGTTTTCCCTCTGCCTGGAAAGCTCTGGTCCACATATTCTCATGGCTAGCTCCTTCCGAGCATTCACCTCAAAGGTTACCTCCCTAATCACTGCTATAATAACGTGGTACTCCCACCCCCAATCACTATCACATCGTACAGTTTTATTTTTCTCCTTTTTAATGCTCTTATGACTAACTGAATTTATCTTATCCATACAGATTATTGATGTGTATAATAATATGGCATACACACTTTTAAAATTGTGGTAAAATATACATAGTATAAAATCTGCCATTTTAACCATTTTAAAGTATATAGTTTTGTGGCATCAAGTACATTCACACCATTGTTCAACTAATCTCCAGACTGCAGAAATGAATTGCTTTCATCTTGCAAAAATGAAAGTCTATTCATTATAAACAACTCCCCACCCTTGTGAAGCACATTCTACTCTGTCTCTAGGAAACTAACTACTCAAAGGAATTTCATACAAGTGGAATGACACAGTATTTGTCTTTTTGTGACTGGCTTATCTCACTTAGCATGTTTTCAAGGTTCACCCATGTCACAGCATATCAGAACTAACTTTTTAAGACTGAATAATATTCCATTGTATTATATACAATTTTTATATAATTCTTCCAGACTCTGCTTTTAATTCTTTTAAGTATATACTCAGAAGTGGAACCGGTGGATCATACAGTAATTGTATTTTTATTTTTTTTGGAACCGCTGTGCTGTTTTCCATAGTGGCTGCATGCACTATTTTATGTCAAGTTCACACCAATATTTACAAGAGTTCCAATTTCGCCACATCCTTGCCAACACTTGTTCTTTTCTTTTTTAGTAGTAGTTATCCTGATGGATGTGATGTGGTTATCTACATATGTATATTTTTAAACCTGTGTGCTGCCTTCATTGCCCAGAATGTAAGCATCATGAGTGAGAACCATGGCTGCTTTGTTCATCAATAAACTCTGGGCATCATACTATAGTATCTAGCACAGAGTCAGTACTCAATAAATATTTGTCAAATAAAAAAATGCCTGGTAAACCTTATAAATCAACCTCAAGTATTTTCTATATTACTTACATAATCTGTTCAGTTAAAGAAGTCTTTTGTCAAGTGTCCAAACTGACTTCTTAGATGAGGAATTTTTAAGTATGTTGTATAGAAAATGGCATTTCCACTACAAAGAAGAGAGGCCCCAAAGAGTTCCAGTTTCCAAAACGTAATTCAGGTTCCTTACCGGCAGTCCTAGGCCCGTCATAGGCACCTGATTCTTCACCATCTCTAAATATCTTCAGGGTTGGATATCCACTCACTCCATACTTATTACAGGTGTTCGTGTTG
The DNA here is from genome assembly GCF_019923935.1 of Bubalus bubalis. Taxonomy (NCBI): domain Eukaryota; kingdom Metazoa; phylum Chordata; class Mammalia; order Artiodactyla; family Bovidae; genus Bubalus; species Bubalus bubalis. Next base: position 14,929,793 of record NC_059176.1, read on the forward strand.
GCAGTACAATCCACCTAAAGATGAAAATACATGAAACATTTGTTATCCAAAAGCCTGCTGCAGGCTTTTCCCACATTCCCAAAACATGAAGAGTGGTCAAATCAAAATATCAAGCAATTCTTGACACACATACCACAGACACTCGATTTTAAAGGCAGACTGGTGTTGGTCTAGCTACATCAGAACCACCTAACAGGAACTCTAAAATTTAGATTCCTGGGCCTCATATAAAATGCACAAATGACTATTTAAATTCTACCCTTGGAGTCTCTATTGTCTAAAGCAATGTTTTCTACCCTTTCCCTGTCCCTCAGAATATGCGAGAGATAAATCACTTAAATTAGTAATAGTGGCTTACTTTGATAATGATTATCATCAATGGGATGTATGGATTGATATATCACCATCAGGTGGGGTATAATTTGATTTAGCAAGTCACAAATGGTTATTAGCAAAGGTACTGATATTTAAACAAGCTCCCTGAGCTAGTCTGAATCTGGGCTAAACTAAAACTTGACAGATAGATCCAGTGAGACCTACCAGGAAGACGAAAAACAATTTTCCATCTATTTAGCCACTTCTTCTAAGCAAGGTAATGCGGCCAGCACTTTGCATATATTTCCTCATTTAACCTACACAAGATTCTGAGGAATGATCCCAATGCCTTAACATAAACTGACGTTCAAAAAAGTAAAGTATCTACAGTAACGTAGGCTACAGCTACATGAGGCAGGAACAAAGTCATGACAGAAACTCTTTTTCTTTTTAAAATTAACTTATTTTTTATTGAAAGATAATTGCTTTACAGAATTTTGCTGTTTTCTGTCAAACCTCAACATTAATCAGCCATAGGTATACATGTATCCCCTTCTTTTTGAAACTCCCTCCCCATCCCACCCCTCTAGGTTGATACAGAGCCCCTGTATGAGTTTCCTGAGCCACACAGCAAATTCCTGTTGGCTATCCATTTTACATATGGTAATGTAAAAAAATATGGAACGCTTCAAGAATCTGGGTGTCATCCTTGCACAGGAGGGGCCATGCTAATCCTCTCTGTATCGTTCCAATTTTAGTATATGTACTGCCAAAGCAAGCACTGAACTCTTTTTCTATGGCAAGTTGCCATAGAACATCAGGATTAAAAGTAGCTTTCAGGAATTCCCTGGTTGTCCAGTGGCTAAGAGTCCATGCTCCCAACGCTGGAGGCCTGGGTTCGATCCCTCGTCAGGGAACTAGATCCCACGTGCTGCAACTAAAACCCAGTGCAGCCAAAGTAATAAATTAAAAAAAAAAAAAAAAATCAGTTTTCAAAAACAGCCCTATACAGGTACAAATTATTTACTTGAGGCTGGTAAGATATGAACTTTTAGACTGGAGCAACTAGGAGTTTGCAACACAACAATGACAAAATTCTGGAAGCATTACTTTAAAAGCAAATACTAAGTTTACAGTTGACCAGTTACTCACGTAACATCCTCTTGTCTTCTTCCTATTCCCATCACTGTGACTAGCGTATGGTAATTTAGGGAACTCATTTACTCAATGATAATTTTCCTCTAACCTTGTCTACTGTAATTTTACTTTCCATATTTGCCCCTTCTTATTTACAATATATCTTACTTTTTTCTTATGCCAGTATTTCCCTTAGTTTCACCACTTTTAATCTTTCAAACCCATAATCAACAGTCAGTTGTGTATTTGCCCAGAACCTCCTTTTCTCTCTTCTTAGCAATTATGAACAAAGAAAATCAATGTTAATTGTTAACCAGTTACTATTTAAAATACTTTGTTTCCTTTAATGAAGAATTTGCCTATACTCACCTTTGCTAATGGGACTATTCCTTTTAATCTGGTAGCTGCAGCTTCATACTCTGGGGCAAGCTTTTTGCAGTGTCCACACCTATGTAAATATATTAAAGAAAAAGCTTATATATCCTGTAAGTTTGTTAATTATGTTTCTCTAGGAAGGACTTCAAATTATACTACTGCTTTTGACTAATAGCTGCTTCCAAAAGAAAACACATCATCTGAACAACATCCAGTACTGATAAGGTTAATCAGATCTCTCAGAAGTAAAGGTACTATCATCTCAAGCCTGTGATCTACTCTATAGGACTGGCTCAGTCCAGAACACCATCTATCCTCTCAATTAAAAGTGCAATGGGGGTGGGGGGATAAACTGGGAATCTGGAATTAACATATACACAATACTATATGGTAAGGGCTTACTGTATAGCACAGGGAACTATATTCAATATCTTGTAATAACCTATAATGGGAAAGAATCTAAAAGATGTACCTAAGGAGCAAGCCTGATTTTTATGGCTACACAGTTCACCTGACTATAACAGCTCATGAGGATAAAGCATTGTGTCAATTAGAGTATTTTCCCAGAGGGCCATTATAACACCTGCTCCTCTGCCCAGACGCCCTATCAACCCCTTAGGCACAGTGTACTTGCACTGTGGGGAGCGGTGTATCAGTACACAGCTAGCACCGCCTTATACCATCTCTTCAAAAACCAACAGGTTGCAGAGTGATCCCTTAGAGAAGGTGCGTAGTTCTTTGACCTCCCCTCAGACAGCAAAAACAGAATCAGAAAACATAAGGAAGGAAACAAAGAAGAAATTTGAGCTGACATATTCCACAACCAAAAGTCACACATTTTACTTAGTAATGGATGAATAAGTAACTCTGAAACACTTTGCCCCTCAAAACTTGTTTAAAACAAAATAATTTATATTCTTCAAGGTCCATAGAAGTCCTACTCAAAAATAATCACTAGAAAGCTGACAGAGAAAGAGAGTAATATTAAAAAAAAACTATAACATTAGATGTTGCTTAGGGTCGCTGATGGAGAAGGCAATGGCAACCCACTCCAGTACTCTTGCCTGGAGAATCCCATGGACGGAGGAGCCTGGTGGGCTGCAGTCCATGGGGCTGCTAAGAGTCAGACACGACTGAATGACTTCACTTTCACTTTTCACTTTCATGCACTGGAGAAGGAAATTGCAACCCACTCCAGTGTTCTTGCCTGGAAAATCCCAGGGACAGGGGAGCCTGGTGGGCTGCCATCTATGGGGTCACACAGAGTCGGACACAACTGAAGTGACTTAGCAGCAGCAGCATCACTGAATTGATGCTTCTGAATTGTGGTGTCGGAGAAGACTCTTGGAGGGTCCCTTTGACTGCAAGGAGATCAAACTAGTCAATTCTAAAGGACATCAACCCTGAATATTCATTGGAATGACTGAAGCTGAAGCTCCCAATACTTTGACCACCTGATGAGAACTGACTCACTGGAAAAGACCCTGATGCTGGGAAAGATTGAAGGCAGGAGAAGGGGACAACAGAGGATGAGATGGTTGGATGGCATCACCAAATCGATGGACATGAGTTTGAGGAAGCTCCGGCAGTTGGTGAAGGACAGGGAAGCCTGGTGTACTGCAGTCCATGGGGTTGCAAAGAGTCAGACATGACTGAGTGACTGAACAGAACTAGGGTCAAAGACGTATTTACTAAAAATATAGAAGAACCAAATGATAAAAACCAAATTCAGGACAAGGAAGTGTGTAACATGGGGAAAGGGCACACAGGAAACTTCAACTGCACTCGCTTTATTTTTCAGACTGGGCAGGTGGTGAATTAATGGTATTCCTTATACTGTATTTCACAGATGCACATTTTACTGCATTAGAACATCAGAAACTGGGATATGTCTTGCAATCCATCATGGTTTCAGTGGTAGCATTTCTCACTTTGTGAGACATAAAATATGGTATTACTTATTATATCCTCTGTATTCCATAATATATTAAAAAAACTCATGCACGTGCATTGTAACAAAAATACACAAACCCCAAACTGATTTAATAAAATAACCAAATTAGCTGAGAAATCTAGGCTTCTGGGAACATAATACGGGGGTGCAAAGGTTAAAAATGAATGTGTGTTAAGGAACTGATCTGGGTCTTAAAGATTTAAGGCTTCATACAGGACAGGATAAGGTATTTTACAGAAGGGAATAGTAGAGTAAAATTACTGGTAAGAATGATTGATTCAAGAGAACTACAAAGGGCTTTTTTTTTTTTTATAAGATACAACAAATGTGTTATATGTATTAAGAGATTTCTGTTGAATACATATGTAGTAATTGTCCAAAAAGAATGAGGCAACAGATTTATGAATAGTTTCACTTCAGCTACCTTTAAACATCGGAAGAGAATAGTATAAAATAATTAGGCCAGACAAGTGGGTCTCACGGAGAAAGCAATGGCACCCCACTCCAGTACTCTTGCTTGGAAAATCCATGGACGGAGGAGCCTGGAAGGCTGCAGTCCATGGGGTCAATAAGAGTCAGATACACTGAGTGACTTCACTTTCACTTTTTACTTTCATGCATTGGAGACGGAAATGGCAACCCACACCAGTGTTCTTGCCTGGAGAATCCCAGGGATGGGGAAGCCTGGTGGGCTGCCGTCTATGGGGTCGCACAGAGTCAGACACGACTGAAGCGACTTAGCAGCAGCAGTAGTAGCAGCAGTGGGTCTCAACACAGATGCATATACAAAATATCAATTAAGCATTAAAAAAAAAACAAAACCCAAAACCCTGTGCTGAGGCACCACCCTGGGACTTACTGAATGATTCCTCTGGGAATCCAGGAGATAATCAGAGGGACTGGGCTGGGACTGAAAACCGCTGCCTTAAGCACTGCTGCTATCCACAATATCATCAAATACCCAAAGGAAGGACCTGTCTGACAAGTTCCAGTGGAGGAGACTGCCTCTTTAAAATTCATCAGGAATAGAATTTAGGTGGCTTTTGAAGGTGATCATCAAGTTTTACCACTACTTCTTTCACCTACTACTGGATAATACTAAAACACAAATAATCCCATTCACCTTCAGGGATGCTACCTAGCAACTAATCCAGGTAGTTTAAATTAGGAATCCCAACATATATTCACCCAACAACCATTACTTCATGACTGCAATGTGCCATATGCTATTTTAGCTTTTGACAGAAGAAAAACTGATATAGTCCTCACCCTGTAGAAACATCAGTCTGGCAGGGGTGATAGTATTATTAGGTCCTAATAGAGGGAGCAACCAGTTAGTGGTCCAGAGAAGTAAGACATTAACTACTGAGCTAAATCCTATTGAAAAGACCAAACTGGGGAGGGAGAGGGGGAGGGAATTCCAAGGAAAGAAATCAGTATGTGTAAGAAAAATATTAACTATTCCACTTTATACTATCCACGTAGTCTTTTTCTCTATCTATAAAAACAGTATCAAGTATCATTAATTAATACTACTGCCCCAGAGGACAGGGCACAAACCTACAACACACGCAGATGCTGAAGACGTAAAACTTCACACTGACCAGTAATTTTCAGAAATTATCACATTTAAATAGTTCTATTTATTCCCACAGAAATTCAGATACTCCCATTCTTCCAAATTACATAGATGATGACTCCATAATGGAAATATTAGGCTACAGAATCAGCTGCAAAGATATCTTGTCACTTTCACTTGTAAAACGAAAGTGGAAACAATACCCTAAGACAAAAGAGAAAAACAACTTGCTCACAACAGGTCCATTTTACTCTTAACAAGCATTCTTTTTTTTTTTTTAAGTTTTTATTTAATTATCTGGCTGCACTGGGTCTTAGTTGTGGCATGTGGGATCAAGTTCCCTGACCAGGGATCAAACCCAGGGCCCCTGCATTGGGAGCATGGAGTCTTAGCCACTGGACCACCAGGGAGGTCCCTTAACAAGCATTCTTTAACTGTTCCTATCTTGCATGTAACAAGAGTACAAAGGAATAATAGCAGCTGGAAAATATTTTCAGCTAAAATATTAATAAATAAAAATAGCTGAATGTGAAGAAATAAGGACATCATCAACAGGTAACTTCCTTGATTCCAAATTACTCATTCAGCAAACTGATCCTTCCTGCAGGCATTACGGAGGATGACTCTTTACCTTCCAGACCAGTTAAAAGGTGACACCACAGCAGAGGTCCACCCAACTTTAGGGACAGTTTAGTGCACAATGGGCTGTGCAGGTCTTAGGGAAGCAAGTAGCATGTGCATGCGTGCTGAGGCTCTTCGGCCATGTCCCACTCTGTGCAACCCCATGGACTACAGTCGGCCAGGCTCCTCTGTCCAAGGGATTCTCCAGAGAAGAATACTGGAGTGGGTTGCCATGCCCTCCTCCAGTGAATCTTCCTGACCCAAGGACTGAACCAGAGTCTCTTGTATCTCCTGCATTGGAAGGCCGGCTCTTTACCACTAGCGCCCCCAGGGAAGCCCTTAAAGTAGCAGAAAACACCTCAATTGTAAAAATAAAAATCTTTAAACTAACAGTCTGATAGCCCACAATTCTCCAGCAATTCACTTCATATTGACCCCTCTAGTCACAGAGGCACCTCCCAGTTTTGATAGGGCTCCATACAGCCATTCTAATTACAGGAACACCCCCCTCAAAGTCAACAGCATTGTTATGTGATTGAGACCAGTTGTTTCTGAGAGAATGTGAGTTCTAGAGATGTATAAAGACCACCTGTGATGTGTAACCAGTACTGCCAGTTAGTTGAGGGAACACCCTAGATGCAAAGTCTATCAGAAGTTGAAAATGTGTTGTTAAGCACACCCTTCTGGTTCAGGTGGTCTTCATTACAGGATTTCTAGTGTACCCTCAAGTCGGCTGAGCCCCTGTAGAGTGAAGACCAGAGTTACTGACAAAAGTAAATGCAAGTTATCCACTAACTTTCTTTTACTTAGACTTCTTAATACAAATAGTTTTTAATTAAGGGTCACTGTGGCAGGAGAAAAATTAAGTACTGTAATTAGCATGGTTATACTGAGCCGTCACCAGCGTTAAGATAATGATTGTTTGCTATGATAAATATCTTGGGGTTAAAAAAAAAAAAGCCAACATTCAGGTTTCCTGAGCCAGAAATTCTATTTGCTCTCTCCCCACCCCCACCCCCAGTCAGCTGTATCCTAAGGAACTTACATCCTAGTTCAGTCACCCTTAAGTGGAGTATTTCTCCAACACTGCTTACTTTCTCATTGGGGTCTTCTTTGGCATTTTCCAGAAATCCTAATTGAAAGTGACCATTTAGACAGCTTCTGGTGGAATTACTCTGTCCATCTACTCTAACTGAATTCTGCTGGTGCTGAGAAGCATCAGTTGAACGAAGAAAGTGTGCACCAGGCGATGGACAAAATAACTGCCTGCCTTAAGAAAGCACAAATGACCATTCTGCAGCCACTTGAGTGACCTTGGCTAGAAACCAACGGCTGCCTGGGGCAAGAAGAAAGGAAGTACCCTGGGGGCGCAGGGCCTCTGCATTTGGTGAAACGTTAGGTTCCAATATAAGGCCTCGCGAAGCCTAGTCTGTAGAACGGAAAACAGTAAGCACTGACTCACGCAGAAACTCTAAAGACACCATCGAAGCTGGGGGGGAGGGGGTGGTTAAACCCTCTGCAAATAGGAAGTGCCGCAGGAGCACCGAGGTAAGGATGTGGCCCTGCGCGAGAGGGGCCTTCGCTTTCTCCTTCTCGGCTCTCGCTTCCAGGAGGCTCAGCACCGACTTCTCCGCTCTCGGCGAGGCAGCTCGGGTCTCCGTGGGCGGAAAACCTGCCGGCCGCAGCCGGGCTCTCCGGAATGATGGAGGGCGCCGACGCTGCGTAGGCCCAACCGTTCCCGCGCCTTCGCCCCCTGCCCACCCGGCCGCCCCTCTCCCGCCCCGGCTGAGTGGCCTCACCAGGGGGCGAAGAACTCGACGAGCATGAGGCCAGAAGAGCCCGTGTCGGTGATGCGACTCTCGAAGTTGTCGTCCGTGAGTTCCAGCACATCGGAGGCAGCAGCGAGGCGGGCCGCGGCGAGGAGCAGCGCCAGGCCTGGGAACAGCGCTAGGCGGCGGAGGCGCATGGCGACGAGGTAAGGCGAGGGGGCCGCCAGGAGGGTCGGGGCTCGGTGGGGACTGTGGAGACCGGGCCGGCAACCACGTACCCTCAGCCTGCGATCGCGCGTCTGGCCCAGGCGGACCTGCAGCCGGAGGTCCCAACCCCCTAGCCCGGCTCGGGCCGCAGTGTGGCAGCCGCCGATTGGCTGTGCGGCGCCCGCGTCGGGCGGGCGGGACCAGCTGGTAACCGCCGAGTGGCCGGAGCGTGGGGCGGGGCCGAGGCGGCGAGCGCCGGGGCGACCGGGGCCGCGAAGGGGGGCCCGGGTCGCTGGTTGCTGCTGGGGGTGGGTCCGGGGACCAGCCGGAACCCGGGACCGGGCGGGACCGGGCGGGAGCCGGACGTGTGGCGCTGCGGAGCTGGGAGCCGACCCTGAATTCGTCCCGCCTGCGGAGAGCCGAGCTCAGGGGGCGCCAGAACCGGAGGCGGAGGAGTTGAAGTCAGGGCTGAGTGGGCGGAAGAGAGCCTGGGCTGAGATGAGGCCCAGGAGCGGGAATTGAGAGAAGGAGCTGGCACCCGAGGGAGCGCGTTGGAGTGGTCACGCTTGGGATCGGACACATTTTCAAAATGTCAGGCTGTTGCCTTTTATCCAGTTCCTCGTGGAACTGGGTTTTTCTTTTCGGAGCCAGTTGCTGAGCCCTCCCTCTGTCCCATCTCATTGCATTACCTGACTCCCTCAGGTCCAGGTGGTGCTTGAATTCCTGTTTGTCCAACCCGGGACTCCTAGCTTTTGTGGCTGCTGCATTTAACTGGAACTGCTGTCACACGGGTGAAGGCACCCGGCCGCTTAGTCAGCTACGCAGATTCTTTAATGACTCCCGTCTCCTTTTGTTTCAAAAGGCCTTGAGTCTGAGTACAATGTATTTGTCCTCTTAAGGGCGAAGACCTTGGGAGAAAGGGAAGAGAATCTCTAAGCCTTGGTGCAACTCCAAAAATGAAATGACACTTTTATTTTCTTAACAGACATGGCCACTTATCACCCATCAGGACACATGCAACTACCCCGGGCTGATGCCATTCGTTCCCGGCTCATTGATACTTTCTCTCTCATCGAGCATCTGCAAGGCTTGAGCCAAGCTGTGCCACGGCACACAATCCGAGAGATACTTGGTCAGCAGCCTGTTTCTTCACTAAGATGCATTTAAGGCTCCCATCCACACCCTTCCCAGGTGGCACAGTGGTAAAGAATCCACCTGCCAATGCAGGAGATGCGGGTTTCATCCCTGGATGGGGAAGATCTCCTGGAGGAGGAAATGGCAACCCTCTCCAGTATTCTTGCCTGGAAAATCCCATGGACATAGGAGCCCGGGTCTGGGGGGGCAGGGAGGGTGGGCGGCTACAGTCCCTGGGGTCGCAAAGAGTGGGACACAGCTGAGGGACTGAATACACACACACATGTAACCACATCCTCCAAAGAGTAGGAAGCAGAGAAAATTTTAAGGGTGGAAAATTCAGGGGAGATTGGTTTGGTTGCAGCTTTAGAAAGTTACACCAAACTTGATAAAGACAATAAATAAAGCTCTGAATCCAGGAGATAGAACTATGTCACTCATTTTTAGGCCTAGGATAGCTAGTAGCCCTGGCTGGCCTGGATGTTTCCACCAAAGACACTGAAAACTTTGAGGGTTGAACCTGTAACTTATCTTGGGCATGAACAGTGTTGGTCATAAACAATAAGTTAGCTCTTACTTCAAACTAGTATTTGTTGCTATGTGAAGGAACAGCAAGGTAAGCCCTCGGGGGTGTGGGAGGGGTCCATTACTTAACAAGTGTTTCTGCCCCTCAACCCTACCTGCTCTTGATACTACCAAAGATTTCTTTTTATGTTTATCCACTGTCCCTTTTTTATTTTTGATGTAGATTCTTCCCGTCAGAAGAAGCTTATGTTGGGAGATCAACACCAGCTTGTACGCTTCTCCATAAAACCTCGTCATGTAGAACGGATTACACATGCCCAGAGGCTAATGAGCACCCTTCGAGTGCGATGCAGCGAGAGGCCACCTCTTTCCTTATGGGCTGGATGGGTCCTTGAACGTATCCTTTCATGCCACTTATTTTTTTTTAACATTTATTTTTTATTGGCGTATGGCCAGTTGACAGTGTTGTGATAGCAGACAGCAAAGGAACTCAGCCATGCATAAACATATATCCATTCTCTCCCAAGCTCCTCTCCCATCCAGGCTGCCACAAAACATTGAGCAGAGTTCTCTGTGCTATGCGGTAGGTCCCTGTTGGTTGTCCATTTTAAATATAAGTGTGTACATGTCGATCCCAAACTCTCTAACTATCCCTTCCTCCCAAACTCCCCACCCCCGACAAGAGTTGTGTTTTTTTGTTTTGTTTTGTTTTTGGTTATGCCCCATGGCATGTGGGACCTTAGTTCTCGGACCAGGGATTGAACCCACACCCGCTGCATTAGAAGGCAGAATCTTAACCACTGGACCACCAGGGAGGTTCCTCATGCCACTCATTTTTATCCCATTTTACTCACTCTTGCCTCATCATCTGCCTAAGGACTTATTTTTTCCTTCCCAAACTCCATTTTCTTCTCATTAGGGTTCTATTGCCCTAATTGTGTCGCCTGCATAAATTAGAAAGAACTTCATTCTGTATGTTTTCTTAAGAGAAGACAGGTCCTATCTTCAGAAACTTTATCATCTTCCTCATCTTCTTGAATACAGTTGTACTGATGGTTGAAATAGGTGAGAACTCACATTGAATGAAAGGATGGGGGTCATTGTTCCTTCAAGTTGATCACTTTACACTTTTGAATGTTATTTGAATTGTGATAGTGACAATTATATTAAGTCTCCTGGATTTGTGCAACTGCTAAGACCTAGAAGCATTGGGAGGGCTCTCAAAAGTAGTCTAAGGTAGTCCAGGCACTTAGAGGTAGGGGTAGCAGGCTCCTAAGGAATTGGAGATGGGAAAACCACCCGTATTTCTTGTGTTAGTTTAGTCTAATACAGTAAGTCCCCTACATATGAACGAGTCATTCCGAGAGTGTATTCATAAGTCCAACAAAGTTAGTCAAGGTACCCAACACCATCTACTATATAGTGCTAACATACTGTAATAGGTTTATGATACTTTTCACACAAATACTATGTAAAGAAAAAACAAATAAGGGCTTCCCTGATGGCGCAGTGGTAAAGAATCCGTCTGCCAGCGCGTGAGACACAGGTTCGATCCCTGGTCCAAGAGGCTACCACATGCCATGGAGCAACAATCCTGTGTGCCACAACTGTTGAGCCTGTGCTCTGGAGCCTGTGTACCCTAGAGCCTGTGCTTTGCAACAAGAGAAGCCACCACAGGAGAAGCCTGTACACCTCGACTAAAGTGTCCCTGTTCATCACAATTAGAGGAAGCCCATGCAACAACAAAGACCCAGCACAGCCAAAAATAAATTTTAAAAATTTAAAAACTGAAAAAAATAAAACATTTTAAATCTCACAGTACAGTACCCTGAAAGGTACACTACAAGATTTGGCACACAGCAGTTGGCATCGAGTGAACAAGCAAGAAGAGGTACTGACTGGAGGAGGGAGAGGAGGTGGGAGATGGTAGAGCTGAAGCATCATTAACCATAGGAGATGGAAGGCAAGCTGCAATTTCATTCATGCCTGATGTTGATGGCAGGTGTTGGTGGTTGATGTTGATGGTTCCTTGCCAAATTCAATTCTATCTATGCTCATGAAAGAAACAATCCAGTGATGTCTGGGTCGTAGCTCTTTTTTTTTTTTTTTCCTCATCTTCGATGACACGGGGGCACTGGATTGTGTTCTGAACGGCTGCTGCAACCTTTGTGTACTGTTCTATGTTCGGGTTCTGTGCCTCAAAAGCTAAAAGTATCTCAAATAAAATCCCCTCGCCATTTCCTGCGTTGTGACTCTCTCTGGTTCTTCAGTTACTTCTTTCTCTTGTCTCTCTTCGTTCCTTTCTCTGGACCTCCGATTTCTGGTGCCTCTTAGCAGTACCAGCTACATTACCACTGTTTTTACACTTGCTTCTGGACATCCTGGTCTTGAAATAAAGATACTGTACTCTATGTGGTACTGTACAGTAAAGTACACGAAAGCACAACCACTTGTAAAGGATGCACACACATGACCGTGTACACCAGACACATGAGCTAACTTATGTGATTGGATATGTGAACGCACATTGGCATCTTTGAAAGTTTGCAACTTGAAGGTTCGTGTGTAGGGGACATACTGGTGTTTTTTTTTGTTTTTTTGTTTGTTTGTTTGTTTTTAATATAATGGATCTCCTAATAGAGATACTGAGTGCCTATCAGCCTGTGATCCAACATTTACATTTTTACAAATAGATTTAGAAAGATTAAGTACAAATAAGAAAGCTCACAATGTATGTAAAGGTACAACTAAGATGTTAGATGAGCCAGAAGAATGACTTAAAAAGTAAATGACTCTAAAACCAGTCATAAATTTTGTGAAATGTATTAAAAGCAAAAGAATGTTTGAAAAATCAATGAACTCATTTGATTACGTCTCAAACAAACCACTCAGAAAGGAGAGTAGAAGTACTCACTTCCTCATTCCGTCACTATTTGGGGGATGTTTCCCACCTTAACAGTAGTCTTTTAATGCAGTCAGGTCAGAAGTATTTTAAGACCCAACAGTAATTGGTGTCATTGGCCAACTCCAGTATACTATATGCTTTGAACTCTTTTATTTCCTCCCCACAGTGGTGAGGATTTTACCCACATTTCCTATTTCTTGTTAATCATGATAATTGGCAAGTGTTTACCTTGTAGGATTAGGGATATAGACTTAAGCCTTAGAATATAAAGTAAATATATGAGATTCCCTGGATCTAATGGGCAGTAACTATATGGAATTCCTAGGATCTAATGGGCAAATCAAAATAGAACAACACTAACCATTCTTTTTGGTAAAATAGCTGAATATGAAATATGATTATTGTGTCAGAGAAACGGTGGACTGCCTATGTGGCAACCACCTGGCAAGATCATTAAATACCTTCTCATGGAAAGAACCCGCCTGCCAATGCAGGAGACATAAGAGGTGAGGGTTTCGTCCCTGGGTTTGGAAGATCCTCTGGAGGAGGGCATGGCAACCCACTTCAATATTCTTGCCTGGAGAATCTCATGGACAGAGGAGCCTGGCAGGCTATAGTCCATAGGGTTGCAAAGAGTTGGACAGGACTGAAGCAACTTAGCATGCACGCATGATAGAAAGGCAGGAGGGAGTTGGCAGAGGGAAATAATTTGTGACTAACAGTTTTTTGAATAGACTAATTTGTGTGATAAACATTAAGACTTTGTTTAGATTTTTAAAAGCAGTTTTCCAGATCATAAATATTACTGTTAGAGATAGGGAGAAAAATAGTAATGTAAGTAACAGTTCTCTAGATCAAAGCTCCCCAATCTTTGTTGTCCTATGACTTTGCTTCCCAGGAAAACATATATAACTTTGAAAACCTCCTTAGTAATTATAATCATTTTATTTTATCATGTTTTTTCTGTGATATGGAGAAATAAATTGAAGTAAAAATATTTTAAAGTAACATGTTACTATTTTATTTTAGTGTTATAATTTTAATCATAAAATGTGAGTAAATTTATACTTTTTCCATTTTATAAGTGATCATGCTTTTTTAAAATAAAGTATATTATTTGTCTAGAAATTAATTTTTATGTGGCATTATATATTGAGTCAACAAAGCTAGTGGAGGTGATGGAATTCCAAGTAAGCTATTTAAGATCCTAAAAGATGATGGTGTTAAAGTGATGCACTCAATATGTCTGTAAATTTGGAAAACTCAGCAGTGGCCTCAGAGCTGGAAAAGGTCAATTTTTATTCAAATCCCAAAGAAGGGCAATGCCAAAGAATGTTAAACTACAGTGCAGTTGCACTCATTTCACACGCTAGGAAGGTTATACTCAAAATCCTTCAAGCTAGGTTTCAGTAGTACATGAACCAAGAACTTCCAGATGAACAAGCTGGGTTTAGAAAAGGCAGAGGAATCAGAGATCAAATTGCCAACATTTGTTGGATCATAGAGAAAGCAAAGGAATTACAGAAAAACATCTGCTTCATTGACTACACTAAAATCTTTGACTGTGTGTATCACAACAAACAGGTAACTTCCTTACCTCTCTCCATAGAAATCTGTATGCCAGCCAAGAAGCAACCGTTAGAACCCAACCACTGACAGGTTCAAAATTGCGAAAGGAATACAGGGATGTATATTGTCACTCTGATTATAAATCTGTATGCAGAGTACATCATACAAAATGCTAAGCTGGATGAATCACAAACTGGAATCAAGACTGCTGGGAGAAATATCAACAACCTCAGATTTGTAGATGATATCACTCTAATGGCAGAAAGTGAACAAGAACGAGTCTCTTGATGAGGGTGAAAGAGAAGAGTGAAAAAGCTGGCTTAAAACTCAACATTCAAAAAACTAAGATCACTACAAAGTACAAAATTAACAACAACAACAACAACAAAAAACTAAGATTATGGCATCTGTTCCCATCACTTAATGGCAAATAGAAGGGGAAAGAGTGGAAGCAGTGACTGAGTTTGTTTTCTTGGGCTCCAGAATCACTGCAGACAGTGACTGTAGCCATGAAATTAGGAGACGCTTGCTCCTATACTTCCCTCATAGCTCAGTTGGTAAAGAATCCACCTGCAATGCAAGAGACCCTGGTTCGATTCCTGGATCAGGAAGATCTGCTGGAGAAGGGAAAGGCTACCCACTCCAGTATTCTGGCCTGGAGAATTCCATGGACTATACAGTCCATGGGGTTTCAAAGAGTCTGAGCGACTTTCACTGCTCCTTGGAAGGAAGTCTATGACAAACCTAGACAGTGTATTAAAAACCAAAGGCATCACTTTGCCAACAAAGGTCCATATAATCAAAGCTATGGTTTTTCCAGTGGTCATGTACGGATGTGACAGTTGGATCATAAAGAAGCTGAGCACCAAAGAATTGATGCTCTTGAACTGTGGTGTTGGAGAAGACTCTTGAGAGTCCCTTGGACAGCAAGGAGATCAAACCAGTCAATCCTAAAGGATGTCAACCCTGAATATTCATTGGAAGGACTGATACTGAAGCTGAAGCTCCAATACTTTGGCCATCTGATGTGAAGAGCTGACTCATTGGAAAAGACCCTGATGCTGGGAAAGATTGAAGGCAAAAAGAGAAGGAGGAGGCAGAGGATGAGATGGTTGGATGGCATCACCAACTCAATGGACATGAGTTTGAGCAAACTTTGAGAGATAGTAAAGGACAGGGGAGCCTGGTGTTCTGCAGTCCATGGGGTCACAAAAAGTCAGACATGACTTAGCAACTGAAGAACAACAACATATGTTAAGTTTGGTTTGGGTAGCAAATATATTTACTTTATTGGTTTTTTTTTTTTTTTTTTTGGCTGTGTTGGATGGCTAACGGGATCTTTGTTCTCTGATCAGGGATCAAACCCTGGCCTGTGGCAGTAAAAGTGCCTCCTAACCACTGGACCCTGGGTCACCAAGGAATTCCCTATGTATTATATTTTTATAGTTTTTGTTTCTTTCAAAAAAATTAGATATGTACTAGTTTTAGGTTTACAACATTGTGTATTATATGTTAAATACATGTTATATATGTTAAAGTGTAGGTGAAAATTTAATTATGTGTTCAGGCATAAAAAAATAGGAACTAATCTTCTAGAATGATATTGGTAATTCTTCGCACTTCAGACACCAATTGGCTTATTTTTATACTTTTCATATTTTGCTTCTAAATGGTGAGAGTGAGAAAAGAAAGTAGATTTGGCTTATTTGCAAGCCCTTCTCTGAAAATAACACATCATGAGTGTGAATAGTCCTTATTTCCAACAAAAAAAACCCTGAGTATAACACAATTTTAGCACTGATTTTTGAGGTTCTAGAGATATCTTTATGTGCTAAATAAAATTTTCTATCAGATGAATGCAATTTATAGAATCTGATGAAGATTGTCTTGAAATAAACTTGCAGGATTATTCTTTTGCTGTCCATGAAGTTGTATTTGAATATCAGTGTTCCTTACTTCATAATAGATGTAATTAGCCAAAACATTGCTGAAAACAATAACAATTTATAACTGAGTATGTATCAAAATTTCACAGCAGTTTGTGTTGTTCAAGGTGATTGATTATTCTCTTCTTGTCTCTATTAACCGCCAGGCATTTCAGTCATAGTGCCTTTGGAGGTTCTCAGATTATTCTGTTTCAAAGAGAAACAAATCATTATTTAGCTTTTAAACCTATTTTGATCTTAATGCTTTTTTTTACAGCATGATATACATCTATTAAATGTATAGAAGAGGTGAAGAGGGTTGAAAGATGAGTTAAGAAATCAAAGTTAGCAAATAGGTTCTACAGAGGGTTCAATTTGGATTCAGTTTGCAGAATAAAATCAATTTTAGGCAAAATAGAAAGGGAACGTTTTAAAACTAACAAAAGGACTTTCCTGGTGGTCCAGTGGTTAAGGATCTGCCTTCCAATACAGGGGACATAGGTTCAGTCCCTGGTCTGAGCCTAAGATCCCACATCCTGAGAGGCAGGTAAACTCACCTGCATGACTAAGCCCACCCACGAGCCACAACTAGAGAGAGGCCCCTGCGCTGGGAAGCCTGTGTGCTGCCCACATGCCCCAGTGAAGACTCAAGCACAGCCAAATAAATAAAAATAACAACCATGTAGTTTCTTGTTATAGCCTAATACATCCCATGAATTTGGTTTCTTGTTCCTAGACATGTTATAAAACCGTGGCCCTACATTTGCATTCTTTTCTGAAGGCCCGTTGCTGCTTTGTGAAGTTTGGTGTTCCGCTAACACCAAACAACAGACAGCAGACAGCATTGGTGGTCGTTAAGCAATTCCTTGGTGACTTTCTGACCCCAGAGTGAGAAGGCAGTAACTTGTAGCTGTTAACACGTACCAGAACCAACAGGAGATGACTTGAAGCTATTTTTCATGTTCAGTTCTGTTTCATAGGTTGAACCAACAACAGTATTAAGGAAAGAAACTCCTTAATTTTCCAAAAGAAAAATGGCATAGCAGTGGGCACAACTGTGGCTTTTTAGCAGTTGCTAATCATTCTCTATCATTCAACTTCCCCCTTCTTTAAGCTCTACTCATCCTTTGCTCTATTCTCACAGAATTGCTCGAATCTGCAAATACCCGATTGGAGCCACTGAAGCTGACTCTGGAGGTGGCAGCTTGGTTCATCTTGCTTGTTTTCATCTTGGAGATCCTTCTTATGTGGCTATCCAGCTTTTTCCTCTTCTGGAAGAATGCCTGGAACGTTTTTGACTTTGTGGTCACAGTATTGGTAAGGATAGATGGATATCCTGAAGATTAATTTACTGGATGGAGAAATGTGCCTAGGTGAATCAAAGACAAGAAAAGATAATTACAGTATAGGAAGAAACAAATAGAAATGTACCTAACTTCCTTATTTTGGTTGTTTTTTCTCTAAAACTAAAAGTCAGGCATTGCATGAGTTGTTATTGGAAGCAAGGAAGAATCTAATCACATTAACCTCAGCAATAACTTCTACCAGTTACTAGGCACTTATTAAATGTCAGGAACTATCCTGTTTTACTTGCTTTTTTTTTTTTTTCATTTGAGCTCCACAGTAATCCAATGAGATAAGCACTGAGATAATCCCCTTTTTACATCTGAGCAAGTTGAAATGCAGAGTTTAAGTAATTTTTTATAGGAAGACTGAATAGGAAACAGTCCCCAGAAAATGCTATTCAAAGGATAATGACCAAAGAACTATGAAAAAGAAGAGATAAAAAAAGGGCAGCTGTACTGGGTGCTTTGAGGGGTATATTTTACTCACAATCTGTGTTTCCTACAGTCCCTGATTCCTGAGATTGTGGTGCTGGCAGGGGTAACAAGCAAACCTGTATGGCTCCAGTTGCTGAGGATCTGCCGGGTACTAAGGTCTCTCAAACTCTTTGCACGATTCCATCAAGTTCGAGTCATCATTTTGGCCCTGGTCAGAGCCCTCAAGGTAATTTGACTATTGCAGCTCTATCAGGTGGGCAAAGTGGAAAAACATGGGGATATAACATGAAACAGTCTGGGTGGGTGAAAGAAGGCAATAAGAGACCCTGTGAAATATTGTCCATGAGAAAGGGCTGGGGACAAGCCACTGTGTTCTAGAGATGACTGGGCTCAGGCTAGAAGTGAGGGTCTGGTGGGGGATTTCCAGGGTGGGCCTGACTGGGCTGTAGGTGGAAATCAGCCTAGTCTGGCCCAGCTCTGACTCAAGGTCATGACCTTTAGAGCATGACCTTCCTCTTGATGTTGCTGCTCATCTTCTTCTACATTTTTGCTGTGGCTGGTGTCTACTTCTTCGAGAATTACACCCGTTCAACTCGCCAGGACCTGGAGTATCATGAGTTCTTCTCGTAGGCAGGACCAGGGGGCGCCTCGGGGCTGGGGGAGAGAATCTGGACATGAGACTGGGAAGCGAATCCAAAGTGCAGTAATACACGTATAGTCTATTGTAAGAAATGGGAATAGAACACAGTAGGGAGAGGGAAAGAGAAAGCAAAGAATAATGAGTGGTATTAGCTCCAATTTTGAGAATAGGGCAGCTAGTTCCTGGTTTGCTCTGGGTTTTGCAAATTCAAACTTACCCTTATCAACTATCTTTAAAAAGTAGTATACTCCAGTGGTTAAGCCCTGGTTTCTATGCTTCAGTTACCTCTTTTGAAAAATGGGATTAAAAGTAGCATAAGTTCATGAGTATAGGGATAAATGATGTAATTTATTTAAGCACTTACACAGCATTTCACACATTTCACACACATCAATAAATGTTACCATGACTCTCAAGCATGGTCACTGGTTTTACTGCAATCTCTCAGTGTAGAAATTACATATGAACACACTTACATTCTTTCAAAAGTAAAACCTCCTAGTAATCTCTGTCTAGAGAACTCTGATTACTAGTAGAAAGTCTATTTGGATTTAGAGGATACAAAGTTATTTATGAATTGGAATCCAATCTTGTCAGCACTTCTCAGCTCTCTATCTTAGACTAATAGGTGGTTTTGTAAGAGTATTGATTTAGGGAAGTCATAGAATTCATTCTATTCAGGCTCTGATGTTTTCAATAATTTGTATATGGAGGGATAAGAGGGAAATTTTTGATATCTTCTGAGATCTTTTGTGATATATTCATCATCATTCATTATTTGGAATCACATGTTTATGCCACACATCCATCCACTTACTTGGCTATCAATTCATGCAGCAAACCAAGTAGGCATGATGTTTGCTAAATTTGTGACTCTACCAGGTGAAGTCCATAGAACAGTGTAGAATGAACTTGCAAAAATAATGTGTAGTTGGTGATTCAATTTTTTAAAATTTATTTATTTTAATTGGAGGCTAATTACTTTACAATATTGTGGTGGGTTTTGCCATACATTCACATGAATCAGCCATGGGTGTACATGTGTTCCCCATCCTGAACCCCCCTCCCTGGTGATTCAATTTTTAAACATTCAGTTAATATCTATGTATTGAGTACCT
Organism: Bubalus bubalis; assembly: GCF_019923935.1. NCBI lineage: Eukaryota > Metazoa > Chordata > Mammalia > Artiodactyla > Bovidae > Bubalus > Bubalus bubalis. The sequence continues at coordinate 14,949,347 of NC_059176.1, forward strand.
ACTGTGCCCCAGGCACTGATGGAATACTGAGAGATATTCATAGATTATTCATAACAAAGGAAAAGCAAGTAAAGCAATTTCAAACTGAAGATTAGGTTAAAAAAAAAAACCAGTATGGTAGAAAAGGAGCCAAAGTCAGAGCAAACTGCAAAGAAGTGCTCGTATGTTGCTGTGAGAGTACAAATGGTAGTGTTTCGTAGAGAATTAGCTCCCTCTGTACTCACATCTCCTTTTTCTTTAGGGACCTACTGAATTCCATAGTAACCGTGTTCATTCTCTTCACCCTGGACCACTGGTATGCACTGCTTCAGGACACCTGGAAGGTGCCTGAGGTCAGCCGCACCTTCAGCAGCATCTATGTCATCCTCTGGTTGTTACTTGGTTCCATTATCTTTCGAAATATCATAGTAGCCATGATGGGTAAGCATAGAAGAGGTGAAACTTGGTGGGCAGGGGGGCTGGGAAGAAGTTAGAGTGAAAGCGAGGTTTGCTGGATTACAGAGGGAGAGAATCTGATGTAACAGGAAAGCGTGGGCCCTGGAATGGATGTTTCACTTGGTTTCTCCCCACCCAAGCGGTCTCCCCAGGTCTAGTCACCGCCGCCTTCCGACTCCTAATGGCCCTTTGGGGCAGTTACTAACTTCCAGAATATCAGGAATGAGCTGAACGAGGAGATGACACACCTGGAGGTCCAGCACAAAGCCGACATATTCAAGCGGCAGATTATCCAGAGGTCTGCTGCCTTATCTTCATACACACCTTCAGTTCTCGAGGGTTTCCCGATCCCACCCTCTATTTCTACTCCTTGGCCTTCATCCCGTTTCCCCCTGTGGGACAGATTTGCCTCAGAGTTAGAATTCCCCAGCTCTAAAATATTGCCCGATTCTTTATCCACTTTCAGGGCTTTCCTACTCTTTTTCACTCCTTTAGTACAACATGTTCTCACCCACTTTTCTTCACTTAATGATCAGAATTCTTTTATTTTTTCCTTACTACCCTCCTGCTTCCGTGTAACTCTCTTCACTGTTTTGCTTTTTTTTTTTTCTTTGCAGGAGACAAAACCTAATCCCTGAGGCACAGAGGTCAAGCATTAGCAAACTGGATGCCAGGTTAGGAGTGTATATGTGAAGTGGGATGCACACACGTGAAAGAGGTAGAAAACCAAAGGTGAAGATTGACTTTGAGAGAGGATTCTATTCCTTCAATAACTACTTATTATATCGGGTTGAACAGTGGCCTCCGAGAAGATATGTCCATGTCCTAACCCCCGGAACCTGTGAACATGACCTTATTTGGAAAAAAAGGGTCTCTGCAGATGCAAATAAATTAAGGATCTTGAGATGTGATCACCCTGGATTATTCAGGTGGGCCATAAGTCCAGTGACTTATGGGAGATATGGGAGAGAAGACATTGACACAGAATAGGAGAAGCTGTCAAGACAGAGACAGAGATTGGAGTGATGCAACCACAAGCCAAAGTAAGCCAGTGGATGCCAGGCTTCTACCAGAAGCTAGAAGAAGCAAGGAACCTTCTGTCTTTGAGATTCCAAAGGGAGCATGGCCCTGTTGACATGTTGATTTCAGATTTCCAGCTTCCAGAATTGTGAGAGAATAAATTTCTGTTGTTTTAGGCTACCAAGTTTGTGGTAATTTGTTATCACAACCATAGGAAACTAGTAACAGTACCTTCCATGAAACAGATGCTATTCAAAGCCATGAATGTGCAGCAGTAGACAAGAGAGCAGAAAGAAAAAGAAGAAATGCATCAACTAATAATTATTGAATACTTACTAGTTGCTTGGAACATATCAGTGAACAAAATAGACAATAATGCCTGTTTTCATAGAATTTATATAAAGTAGGAGGAGGAAAGAGACAATAAACAATGAACATATTAAAAAGAAAATTAACATGTTAAAATATGATAAGCATTTAATATAAAAAGTGTATATGTGCATAACTGAGTCACTGCTGTTCAGCAGAAATTAACCCAACATTGCAAATCAACTATACTTCAATTAAAAAATTTAAAAATATGATAAGCATTATGAAAAAGTAAAATGTATAACAGGTTAAGGGGGATTGGAGTATAGGGTAGGGATTCATTATGGGTTTTAATTTTAAACAGAGTGGATTTATTGAGAAGGTAACATTTGAGCAAAGACTTGGAGGACGTGAGGGCATTACTACATGGATATCTATGGGAGGAGTGTTATCGGCAGAGGGAACAGCTAGTGCAAAGGTCCTAAACAAGAAGCATGCCTGGTGGTGTTTGAGAAATGGCAAGGACACTATTGTGACTGAAGTAGAGTGAGCAGGGGGGAGAGTGATAGGAGATGAGGTCAGAAAGACAATGGGGACCTGATCCTGTAGGGCTGGGGGGACCGCTGTAAGGACTTAGGCTTTGATTTTGGGTGAAAATGGGAACAGAGCAGAGTAACGACATGTAATGACTTATGTTTAAGAAGGATTAGTCTGGGGACTTCCCTGGTGGTCCAGTGGTTAGAAATATACCTTGCAATGCGGAAATGGCACCCCACTCCAATGTTCTTGCCTGGAGAATCCCAGGGAAGGGGGAGCCTGGTGGGCTGCCGTCTATGGGGTCACACAGAGTCGGACACGACTGCAGCAACTTAGCAACAGCAGCAGCAGCAGCAGCAGCAGAGAACGAAGGTTTGATACCTGCTCTGGAAAGTAAGATCCCACATGTGTTGGGGCAACTAAACCCACACACTGCAACTCAGACCCAGTGCAGCCAAATAAATAAATATTTTTCAAAAGAGAAAAGGATTGGTCTGGTTGCTGTGTTGATGATAGACTATAAGAAGAACAAAAAGAGAAGCGTAGAGATGAGTTAGGCTATGCTGCTGTCCAAATAAGAGATGTTGATGGTTCAGGCCAGAGGAGCACCAATACGAATGAGAAAAGATATATTTTGAAGGTAGAGTCAACAGGATTTCTTGGTGGGTTGGTTGTAGGTTATGAGAGAAGAATTAAGGATGAGAGTCTGACCTGAGCAGGAAGGGTCAGTTAGCTGAGATGGGGAAGACTGTGAATGGAAGATTGGTGGGAAAAGAATTTAGTTTTGATTGGATTTAAGATGTCCATTAGACATTCAAGCTTTCTACATAAGTAAAAGTTATATATACAAGTTTGGTTTAAGGAGTGAGATCTGGACAAGGGGCTTAAATTTGCATCTGAAGTGAAAGTGTTAGTCATTCAGCCGTGTCTGATGTGACCCCATGGACTGTAGCCTGCCAGGCTCCTCTGTCCATGGAATTCTCCAGGTGAGGATACTGGAGTGGGTAGCCATTCCCTTCTCCAGGGGATCTTTCTGATCCAGGGATCAAACACAGGTCTCCTGCATTGCATGTCGATTCTTTGTCATCTGAGCCACCAGGGATCTAGGAGGCATTTAAACTCAGGAGATGAGATCCCCCAAGGAGCAACCGTAAATGGAGAAAACATAAAGACCTGAGCCCACTGTCCCTCTAATAATGAGATGGAATCGAGGGCTCAGGGGGCATAGTTGTGGTGTAATAGACATAGGGCCAAGGGCTGTGGGTGGGGCTAAAACTCTGCAAAATAAGGTGGAGTGTGGAATGTGAAAGCCTGGATAAGATTGAGCACAGAAGTTATGCAGTGAAGGGCACTAATAGGAGTGCATCCCATTGGTTAATTTAGGTTGGATATGCTTAAACTTAGATCTTGGCAGCAGTTTTTTAGGTGTGATGTAGAAATTCAGAGGCTGAGATGCCACAACAGAGATGCCTCATTGCTTTAAGTTCTACTTTTAGGCCAGGGCCAGGACTAGAATAGTGATAGAACTAGTCATATCGTGTAGATGTATTTGAAGCAATGAAATTTCCTTTTTCACTTACAGAGATGCCAGTCAACAGGGGAGACCTTCAGACTTAACAGAAGCTTCTCAACAAGAGTCTAAACAGAGTGCCACTAGAAAGGGTTCAAAAGCATCTAAGCCAAGAACAAAGTCCTTGTCCAAAAGGAGAAAGTCTACATCTTCCTTCTCTTCTTCCTCCTCTTCATTTTCCTCCTGCTCGTCGGCTTCTAGCTCCAGATATTGTGACCTTATCGGTAAGCAGAAGGTTTCTTCCAGTTGAATTCAGACCCCTCTTTTTCATGAGACAGCCCAAAATCTTAATAGGAGTTCTCCCACTGTGTGTATTTCCCCATTTTCTCCATCAGTCCGATGTTCTGGCCTTGATTACTTTCTTCACACCTCTTCATTTCCTCTGTGATTCTGCTGCAGTTTTTAAAAGTATGGTTGTGGCTTTCTTTGTTTACTGTAAAAGTGGTTTCTTGGTGCTACACATTTTTTCCTTCTCTCCTTCCTGCATCCTCTTTCATCCCTGCTTTCTCCACCTCCACCCCCATAGAATTTATCAGCTTTTATCCAACTTCCATGAATCTCAATATATTTTTAAGAAGCATTCCTCCTTCCAGGTCAGCTGGACTGGGAGACTCACGTGCACCAGAATCTGCCTGGGCTAATGGACATGGATCAGGATGAACGTGTTGTCTGGCCTAGAGATTCACTCTTCCGGTATTTTGAGTTGCTAGAGAAGCTTCAGTATAACCTGGAGGAGCGTAAGCAGCTACAAGAGTTTGCAGGTATGCCATGGATGCTAGGAGTTAAGTTCATCAGAGCAGCATATATATACCTGGGGAGACAGAGTATGTTCACTGTTGTGGCATCTCAGCCTCTGAATTTCTACCTCACACCTAAAAAAGGCAAATTCAGCATTTGGCATATCACTTTCTGGGCATATGTCCTGATTTCTTCTAACCTAGTGAGGACCTGGCAACTCTGCTTCTCTGGTTGTTATTGTTTAGTCACTAGGTTGTATCTGACTCTTTGTGACCCCATGGACCATGGGATTCCCCAGGCAAGAATACTGGAGTGGATTGCTGTCCCCTTCTCCAGGATCTTCCCGACCCAAGGGTTGAACCTGTGTGTCTTGTGCTCCTGCATTGGCAGACAGGTTCTTTTCCACTGTGCCACGTGGGAATCTCCCTGGTAGGGGACACAAATCCTGTGACGTCTGAGAGCTGATATCCCAAGAAAAAAGTACCCAGTTCCAGCTGTTGAGAATTAGGATAGTAAGGTGGGCTTTTGCTCTGTTTGGGCAGCCCAGCCGCTTTTGAAATGCGAGTTTCCTCTCTTTGAAGGTCACCTTTCAGGCCCAGGCAGTAAGGGCCTCAGGCTCAAGTTTGATAGCTGTGAGGATTGGGTAGTTGGCAGAAAGCTCTCAAGAGTCCGCTGTCCTCAAGAGATTTATGAATTCTCTTCCTTTCAGTCCTTTCTAGAGTCAGCCGACGCAGAGACAATATGTGATTGAAATAGCGGAGTTTGGTTTAAGCTGAGAACTACCTACTCAAAATTATCTTTCCTAATTTTCTCACTTGAGATTTTGCTACCTGGAGATTAATTTGGATCAATGAATTTTTCCTCTAAGAAGAAAAAAACTAGAAGAGTTAGGGGCATTTTTATTAGTGTTATCCTCCTAATACCTCCTAATACCTATCCTCCTTTTATTAGCATTTTATTAGTGTTATCCTCCTAATACCTGGCTAAAATCAACCCAAAGTGAAAATATCAATGAGGGAAGAGGAATGTGACCCCCAGAGGAGGGCACAGGAGAGCAATAAGAGGAATTTGTAACATTGAAACATGGAATTGAGAGCAGGATGTCAGACAGGTTTTGCCTGCTTCAAAATGGTGCATTTTTCCAGTTGTCCTGGCCCTGCCTCCCGATGTGTTCTGGGGAGAACAAGGTGAAGGGGAGGGAAAGGTAGCAAGGTGGTTTCTTTAAATACGGATTAATTCATCTGTGGCAAAGAGGACAGACTCATACAGCTTAATTTAGAGTAAAGATTAGTAAAGATGTGAGTAGGAACCTAGAACCCAGAGAAGCAGGATCTTCACCAAACATTTGTATGTTCTGAATATTCTTAGGTCTCCAGCCTCACAGTCTGTTTCTTTACAGTGCAGGCGCTGATGAACTTTGAAGACAAGTAGAGCTGACAGTGGATGGCGTCACTATTTTTGGCCAACATAAATGAAGGAAATAGCTGGAAATGTAGAATTCAAAGTCTAATAAATCCTGTTGATAATTGTGCAGTGATCTGTCTCAGAGACAGAGGGGATACTGAAAGATAACAAGATCAGGTGAAAAGTTGGTTCAGATGCCGCTGGGGGCCCCGGTCCTTGGCTTTCTACCCTTGCCACAGCTCCTGAGTCTCACTCTTCCCTTGGCATTGCCACTACCGCCCCCGTCTTTTCTGAAGCATCTACGTCCTACTAGAGTCCTAATTTACCTCACTAGTGAGTACAAGTCCCTGGGGGTTGGGGGTGAGGCGACCCCAGAAGCTGTGAGTGTAACTAATTGAGAACTCTTGTTGCCATTACTTTGGCCACCTGATTCGAAGAGCCAACTCACTGGAAAAAGACTGATGCTGGGAAAGACTGAAGGCGAAAGAAGGGGGTGACAGAGGATGAAATGGTTAGATAGCATCACTGACTCAAAGGACATGAATTTGAGCAAACTGGGAGATAGTGGACAGGGAAGCCTGGTGTGCTGCAGTCCATGGGGTCGAAAAGAGTTGGACACAGTGACTGAACAGCAACAACAGTTGTTCCCATTGCTACTCTAAGAACATTGCTTCTCCTGTGCACCGTTAACTTTAATCAAAGTTTTGATCAAAGTGTTTTCACCTGTTTCTGGGCCAAAACTGCGTCCCTTTTTTCCATTGCTATTTCTGAGGGCATTGAGTCCACTCTGTAGGGGGCAGAGCAGATCAGTATGTCCCACAGATTTTTAGTGTTAGAAGGGACCTCAGAATTCATCTGTCTCCCGTCAAAGTAGCAACACTTTACAGAACATCACTGAAAGGGGGTTATCCAATGTTTGATGTTTCTAGTTACTGGTAACATTATCTAGAGAGGATCCTGTTGGATGACTCAAATCTTTAGAAATGTTTATTATTAAAAATTCTGTCACTTGTTGAGTGTTAACATGTATGAACATATATATGTATGAGGAATACTTGAAACACTAAATTGTATACTCTAAAATGGTACATTTTATATTATATGAATTCTCAATTTTTAAAATAAAGTAAGTAAAGATTGTCTAAAACTAAGAACTAACATTATGTTTCAAGGAAAAGCATTTTAGTCATTTCCCATAAAATATGGAACAAAACACAAATGTTTGAAAAATAAACGTCAGTATTGTATTTAAAATCTTGTAATAATGGACTTCCCTGGTGGCTCAGTGGTAAAGAATCCACCTTCCAGTGCAGAAGACATGGGTTCAGTCCTTGGTCTGGGACGATCCCACTTGCCACAGAGCAGCCAGGCCCATGCACCTCAACTACTGAGCCCATGTTCTGCTACAAGAGAAGTCACCACAATGAGAAGCCTGTGCGCCTCCACTAGAGAGCGGCCCCCACTCACCACAACGAGAGAAAATCCCAAGCAGCAATGAAGAGCCAGCACAACCAAAAATACATAAATAAAATTATAAAATCGTATAATAAGAAAGATGGCATCAGTATTTGGAACGAAGAACTACAGATACAATTTTAGATGCACTTGTGTACCTAGCAACCCCAAAGGAATCAACCAGAATTAGAAATGACAAAAGATTTCCATTTAGTGCAAATAGAAGAAAAGTGCACTGGACTCAGAAGCCTGGGAAACAGGAACGTTTGAAGGACAGGAAGAGAAAGAGGAGCCAGGAAGAAGTCTGCGAGGGAAAAAAAAGAAGTCTGAGAGGGAGACTTCCCTGGTGGCCCAGTGGCTAAGACTCCACACTCCCAGTGCAGGGAGCCCGGGTTTGAGCTCTGGTCAGGGAACTAGATCCCACATGCCACAACTAAGAGATTCCACATGCTGCGACTAAGGCCTGGTGCAGCCAAATAAATAAATTATATATATATATATACACATATATAAAAGAAGGAGTTAAAAAAATGAGGTAGCAAGCACAGGCCATTCATTTAAGAACGTGAAGTCACTCAGTCGTGTCCGACTCTTTGCGACCCCATAGACTGTAGCCTACCATAGACTCTAGCCTACAGGCTTCTCCATCCATGGCATTTTCCAGGCAAGAGTACCGGAGTGGGTTGCCATTTCCTTCTCCAGGGGATCTTCCCAACCCAGGGATCGAACCAGGGTCTCCCGCATTGCAGGCAGACGCTTTACCCTCTGAGCCATCAGGGAAGCCCTCCACTTCATTTAAGGTTGGGTATAAAAATCCAGAAGGGGAATCAGTCCTCATATAGCTATAATGTGCTTTTGAAATTTTAATGTGTGTATGTAACACCTGATTCAATAGGCCCTGAGGATGGGACCTGAGATTCTGTACTTTCTAACACGTCAACAAGTGAAGCCAATTCTGCTGGTCCTCAGACCCTACTCTGAGAAAAACTACTCAAAGAGGCTGCTCAGGGAATTCCCTGGCAGTTCAGTGGTCAGGACTCCACACGCTCACTGCCGTGGGCCCAGGTTCAATCCCTGGGTGGGGAACTAAGATCCTACATTCCACAAGCCCCACAGGCACGACCAAAAAAGTTTTTTTCTAAAGAAATAAAAATATTTCAGGGCCTAAGGATCAAACCCCACTGGCAATGAGTCCATTACTCCTCCAGCTCCCTTTTTATCCTTGCCCTGACCTAGTATCCCTGCTATTAGTGAGTAAAAGTCACTTGGTCATGTCGGACTCTTTGTGACCCCATGGACAATACAGTCCATGGAATTCTCTAGGCCAGAATACTGGAGTGGGTAGCCTTTCCCTTCTCCAGGGGTTCTTCCCAACCCAGAGAATGAACCCAGGTCTCCCACATTGCAGGCGGATTCTTTACCAGTTGAACTATCAGGGAAGCCCATCTATAACTATCCTTGAGTCAAGGAAGAGATTCAAACTCTATGCCAGGTAACTATGATGGTTCCTCAAGAGCATTTTGGAAGAGAAGTTAGGATTTAGATACAGTTGTGATGTAATTAAAATTTTTTTGCATACTGTTTGAAATAAGCTTTAATTTTGGACCATAGTTTCCCCGTTTGATCTCCAACTATCCCTCACATCTTCAAATATCATTGGATGGATACATAACTTTCTTTTATCTATGGTGTTTTTATTTTAAACTTTATTTTGTATTGGAGTTATAGCTGATTAGTAATGTGACAGTTTCAGGTGGCCAGCATAGGGGCTCGGCTACACATATACATGTATCCATTCTCCCCCAAACTCCCCTTCCCTCCTGTAGGATGTTTTTTGTAAGGTGTTTCTGTTTAAAGACACCTTATTAATTATAATATGTTGTTGATTCAGTAGCATTGGCCCCTTTCAACAGTACTATAACTCGCGCTTGAATAATGCTTATCATACACACGTTTTCTTGTAAGATGCATTGCAGCCTTCCTGTGCTTAGGAGCATGAAGCTGGGAAACCATTTTAAACAGTGAAATTACTAACAAAAAGCACAAAAATACTAAAATTGTTGCACTAGATAGATGGTGAAAAGGACACTTATTTACAGTGTGAGAAGAAGGTAGAGTATTGCCTTGTTTCCCATCCAAGTGCCAGCCAGGCCTGGCCCTGCTTAGCTCCTGAGATCAGATGAGATGAAGCACATTCAGGGTAGTATGGGCACCGACGAGTACTGCCTTATTTGATCTCAGCTAGGAATGTACACATCAAGCGACTCAGATTTTTCACCACTCGGCACATGTCTGTGAATGATTGTGAGATTGCCACGGTTACTGATTTTGGGGTCACAAATGCATTTTAGTGAGCAGAGGAATCCGCAAAGACAGAATTCACAAATAAGAATTGACTCTAAATGCTGCGTGATAAATCGGGGCTAATTAGCCTTATGATACTGCTGTCTCAACGTGTGGTTTCCAGGTTACCTCAACAGCATCACTCACTCGCTCTTAAGCTCTTTGGTCATTTACTATCCGTTAGCCAAGACTAATCACCTGATTCCACCTAACTGCAAGAGATCTGGGGGTTGCTTGGGTCCTTAGTAGTATATATCTATATTTCAGTTATAAAAGGCAAACTGGAAAGGGAGGAAAATGGGACTTCCTTGCAGTCCAGTGGCTAAGACACCAAGCTTCCACTGGAGGGGACACAGGCTCAATCCCTGGTCGGTCGGGAACTAAGATCCCAAATGCTTTACAAAGGGAAGCCCATGTTCTAATCAGAAAGCGCCCTGTGGTTGGTTTGGGGAATTGAGGATGTTTCAGATCTCTCAACTCCCTTGGCTCCTCCCAAGTATCTTCATTCCAGTTGCCAGATCACAGAGCATAGCAATCACCACACCAATCTAACCCACTTCACTTAAGCAAAACACATGATTAATTTCCTGCTCTGGACCCCTGTCACTTCAGTTTGTTGGTTCTGGATTGCTCTTGTCCATGGATCGGAACTTGTCTTGCTTTTGTTGAACTTTTACCAGACTCTAAGCAGTAACTTGCTTATATTGAATAAGGCTGACATATTTGCTATAAACCCTAAGCACTTCACCCTCAGTTGGCACATCGTTTGAATCCTTGGCAGCAATAGGGCTGCTTAATCTGCTTCATCATCTGGTGGACTGCCAAGAATTTCCCCTTCTGGTTTGAGGAAGTCCTCATTGTTCCCTTCTCTGCTTGACTCAGCTAGTTCCATACTTGTTCTAAAGATCTTTCACTCAAGACACTACCTCTTGGTCACAATTTCTGTATTAATTACGACTCTGTAGCTTCAAATAAAAGAATCATATTGAGCTAGACTAGTAACAGTAGTCACATTTAGTGAATGTTTATTCTGTACAGTGCCTAGCACATGATAGGTAGTTTGTTGTTGTTGTTTTTTTAATGAATGCCAGGCACTGTGCTGAATACTTTAAATGCCTTGTCAAATTTAACACTCATGACAACTCTATACTAGTATTTCTCATTTTGGCAGAAAAGGACACCAACACAGAAACTGCCCAGGACACACAGGATTTGAATCCAGTCGAGTCATATTTTGCTACCTTATCAGCAAAAGGGAGAATTTCTTTTAAGAGGGTTGTTACAGAACAAAGGGCAGAAATTTAAGTGGCTTGCAGGATGGGTTGGAACCAGGAGTAGGAAACTGTTGGGAACCCAGGCCGTATTCTTCCTCTGATTCTCCTCTCTGTTTTTCAGACTAGATGTGGTAACTCTGATGAGCAAAGAGAAAATATTGGCACAGTGAGGCAATAGATCATTTCACTGGTTCTAACTTTTTGACTCATTTTGGAAAATCCCAGCACCGCCCTCACCTCCTTTGATTGCCGTGGGCCAAGTTATTCTATTTCTTTGGGCCTCCATTTCCTCAACCATAAAATGAGAAGTTTTTACCAGAGGATTCCTCAAGTCTTTTCCAGTTCTAAAATTCTATGATCTTAATAGATCATAATGGATTTGAACATACGGGTTTGGGCGATAGAATAAAGAAGAGTTCTAAGGGAAGAAGAAGAGAATATGGTTTGAGTGAAGCCTTGGTGTTGAATTACTCTTTAGAGCTGGTGTCAAGTGAAGGCCTTGGGGATATATAAGCAGACGGCAGACAAGCCTTCTCACCCTGACCAGATCGGAGAGATGGATCTCTCTGATCTAAGAGCAGTGTCTCTTTCTCCCTCTCTCTGTGTGCATACACATGTGTGTGTGAGGAGTAGCCCCTTTGCATAGTAATTTAACCTGGTTTCATTCTTTCTTTTCTCACCTCAGAATTTTCTAAGGGCTTTCACCTAGGCCACAGAAAGAAGGCCAGAGGACAAATCCAAACCCTGGAGTGACCGAATGAGCAAGTCACTCCTCTCTGGGTCTGTTTTCTTATCCATGGCACGAGAGATTTGGTCTGTGTGATCTCTGAAGTCCTGCCCAACTCTTAACATTTTGTGGCTCTGGGTACTGAATCAAAAGCCCCTCTCTTCCCAAGCGCTCCATCCTTGGACCAGACCTTTGTCTTCCTTCCTCTTCTCTGTATGCACCTGCCTGCTCAGATCCTTTCTCCTGGCCCCCTTTCTTCCTCAATTCCCTTGAATTCTACTTGCTTTTTAGCTCCCTTGTGCCCTCCCCCCTTATATTTCTGATATTATTGTTTATTTAATGCTATTTATATATACTTCTGCAGACCCTTCTAGATTACATTCCTGATCTCCAGAACTGCTCCACCTCTATGTCTGCCTCCTCTTATCTGCACCCTGGCTCCTAACTGAAGCTATATCCTCAGATTCCTCCCACGGTCCCCTGGGATCCGCTATCACTGGTCCCTCTGACAGGGGCACTCCTTCTCCAAAGCCAAAGGGTCAGGTAGTCAGTGGCTCAGGTGACAAATCTGCTGTCAGGTTACAGATACTGTTTCCTGAAAGACCACACTACGGTGTCAGCGGAGACTGGGGCTGCCTGCCGTGCCCCGTCCTCACCTGGCTCTCCCACACAAGGTAAGAATAACCAGAACTCACCTCTAGTACCTGCACTCTTCTGGAAACATGGCTCTGAGCCTCCGGCCCCTGCTTCTGCTGTCCTGTACAGGTGAGGGGGACAGTGGGCTGGGCTGGGCATGATGGGGATGGTTGCTGGAAAGAGACTTAAGAATGCAGAGATTAACTGGTTAGAGAAAAAAAATAAATGAAGGTTAAGAAATCAGGCCAAGACTTAATGTGGGTTGTTGAAAGGGACTCAGCTCACCATCTTTTGCACCTCATCCAGGCAGGGACTGGGCTCCAGGCCAGGGCTGAATTTGGGTCCCAGGCTTTTCCCTCCTTGGTGATTTCCGGTTTCTCTCCTTACAGTGACTCTGGTCCCTACTGGGTCTCAGCCCCTGGACTCGGGTCTCTCCCTCCTGAAGTCAGCACTCTCTGCTCTGGACCAAGCTCCCCAGGTGGCCCTCAGCCGCTCACGGTTCTCTGCCTTCCTGGCCAACATTTCTTCTTCCTTTGAGCCTGGGAGAATGGGGGAGGGACCGGTGGGAGAGCCCCCACCTCTCCAGCCCCCTGCCCTCCGGCTCCACGATTTCTTAGTGACGCTGAGGGGCAGCCCGGACTGGGAGCCAATGCTAGGGCTGCTAGGGGACGTGCTGGCCCTGCTGGGACAGGAGCAGACCCCCCGGGACTTCCTGGGGCACCAGGCAGGTGTGCTGAGTGGACTCGCGGAGGTGCTGCTGGGAGCCTTAGTTCCCGGGGGACCCCCTATCCCAACCCGGCCCCCCTGCACCCGTGATGGGCCCTCTGACTGCGTTCTGGCGGCTGACTGGTTGCCTTCTCTGCTGCTGCTATTAGAGGGCACGCGCTGGCAGGCCCTGGTGCGGGTGCAGCCCAGCGTGGACCCCGCCAACGCCACGGGCCTCGATGGGAGGGAGCCAGCCCCCCACCTCTTGCAGGGTCTGCTGGGTTTGCTTGCCCCAGTGGGGGAGCTGGGCTCTGAGGAGGCTCTTTGGGGGGGTCTTCTGCGCACAGTGGGGGCCCCCCTCTATGCTACCTTCCAGGAGGGGCTGCTGCGCATCACTGACTCCCTGAAGGATGAGGTCTTTTCCATTCTGGGGCAGCCAGAGCCCGATGCCAATGGGCAGTGCCAGGGAGGTGAGTGCCATCAGGTCCGGGGCTGGGCTGTGGCAGGGCCAGCAAGGTTGAGACTGGGGTAGTCCTCTTCCTTTCCCCTTCCCTCCTAGGCAACCTTCAGCAGCTGCTCTTGTGGTGAGTAAGGAGAGAGGAGTTCTGAGGGGCGGGGCCTGGGAAGCCATCAGCTTTCAGGGCAGGAGAGGAAGCGGATGAGAAGGCTGTGGTTTAGTGGTTTGGGAGGGTGACTGTTGGTGGTCGGCGCCCCAGCTTTGCCTCCTCCTAGCTATGTGACCTTGGGCAGGTTAGAGTATCGTTCTATGCCTCAGTTTCCTCGCTCATAAACTGTGGGTAATATTAACTGCCTCGGAGTTTTCACAAGGGATTAAATGAGTTGATACTGTATGTGTCAACCACCTAGAAGAAGTGTGTGCATGCCAAGGCGCTTCAGTCGCGTCCGAGTCTTTGTGAACCTGTGGACCATAGCCCGCCAGGCTCCTCTGTCCATGGGATTCTCCAGGCAAGGATACTGTAGTGGGTTACCATGCCCTCCTCCAGGGATCTTCCCAACACAGGGATCGAACTGCGCCTCTTACGTCTCCTGCATTGGCAGGCGAGTTCTTTACCGTTAGCGCCACCTGGGAAGCCCGTGCCTGGCACATAGTGCTTGATAAATGTTAACTAATAGATTATGGGAAGAGAGGACAAGGTTTGATTCCTCCTCCCCTTACTGTTTGGGTATAACAGTACCAGAGCACAGGTGGACATATTCAGTCGCTGGGCAGATGTCCTGATCTGAGGCCAACCAAAGGTTTTATTTTATTTAAGCTACCTAAAAGCATGTGCAGAAAGGAGAAAGAAGGGGGCCAGGTGGACAGAAGGGGCTCTGGCTGGGCAACTCCGGTGACTTTGTGCCTTGGAGGGACAGATCTCTCTCCCCTCCCCCATCCCAACATTTAAACACCGTCACTCCCAGGGACCTCACTTTTGGAAAAGCCTATGCTTGTCACCCTCCCTGCGGGGCTCTGGGCCAGGGCCAGAAACCTCAAGTGGAGGAAATGCAAATTGACCAGCTGCTTGCCTGCTCCTCCCTCTGCTCCCAGGGGCATCCGGCACAACCTCTCCTGGGATGCCCGGGCACTGGGCTTTCTGTCTGGATCGCCACCCCCACCCCCTGCCCTCCTCCACTGCCTGAGCACGGGGGTGCCTCTGCCTAGGACTTCCCAACCCTCAGCGCACATCAGCCCTCGCCAGCGGCGGGCCATCTCTGTGGAGGCCCTCTGCGAGAACCTCTCAGGCCCGGCACCACCCTACAGCATCTCCAACTTCTCCATCCAATTGCTCTGCCAGCACGCCAAGCCTGTCACCCCGCAGCCCCCTCCCAGCACCGCTGCCATCTGCCAGACAGCCGTGTGGTATGCAGTCTCATGGGCGCCAGGTGCCCAAGGCTGGCTCCAGGCCTGCCACGACCAGTTTCCTGAGCAGTTCCTAGACGCCATCTGTGGCAACCTCTCCTTTTCCACCCTCTCGGGCCCCAACCGCCGCCTGGTAAAGCGGCTCTGTGCTGGCCTGCTCCCACCCCCTACCAGCTGCCCTGAAGGCCTGCCCCCTGTCCCTCTGACCCCAGAGATCTTCTGGGGCTGCTTCTTGGAGAATGAGACTCTGTGGGCCGAGCGGCTCTGTGGGGAAGCAAGTCTGCAGGCTGTGCCCCCCAGCAACCAGGCTTGGGTTCAGCACGTGTGCCAGGGCCCCACCCCGGATGTCACAGCCTTCCCCCCTTGCTACATCGGACCGTGTGGGGAACGCTGCCCAGATGGGGGCAGCTTCTTGCTGATGGTCTGTGCCAATGACACCATGTACGAGGCCCTGGTGCCCTCCTGGCCTTGGCTAGCTGGCCAGTGCAGGATAAGTCGTGGGGGCAATGACACCTGCTTCCTGGAGGGGTTACTGGGTCCTCTTCTGCCCTCTCTGCCACCGCTGGGACCGTCCCCACTCTGCCTGGCCCCAGGCCCCTTCCTGCTTGGCATGCTGTCCCAGCTGCCACGCTGTCAGTCCTCCGTGCCAGCCCTTGCCCACCCCACACGCCTACACTATCTCCTGCGCTTGCTGACCTTCCTCCTGGGGCCTGGGGCCGGAGGGAACGAGGCCCAGGGAATGCTGGGTCAGGCCCTGATGCTCTCCAGTCTCCCAGACAACTGCTCCTTCTGGGATGCCTTCCGCCCAGAGGGCCGGCGCAGCGTGCTGCGGACCGTCGGGGAGTTCCTGGAACAGGAGGAGCAGCCAGCCCCGGGCTTTGACCCCACTGACAGCTCCAGCCCCGCTTTAAGCAAGATGGAGCTGCTGGCCTGCTTCAGCGTGAGTGATCTGCCAAAGTGAAAGTTCCCGGAGCAGAGGGAAGGGTCTCCATGGGAATTCTCTACGATCTCACTGAGAGACAGCAGAGCAGTGATTAAGCTCGCAGCTCTGAGTCATCCAGGCTTGGGTTCACACCTTAGTTCTGTGATCAACCCTGGACAAGTTTTCAGCCTCTCTGAACAATCCTTTTGTCCTTTATAAATGAATGGTGGAGGGACTTTACTGACCGTCCAGTGGTTAAGACTCCACGCTTCCTTTCCAAGGGCACGGGCTCAACCTCTTGTTGGGGAACTAAGATTCCACATTCATGTGGCATGGCCAAAAAAAAAGTCTCAAAAAAAAAAAAAAAAAAAGGAAAAACAAACGGTGGAGAATAATGGTGCCAGTCTTTTTAGGATGGCTGTAAGGATTACATCAGATGATACCGGCTGTGGGCTTAGCGTTAGTATGTGATATACAGACAATATATAATAAATGTTATCTCATTATTCTTCCTAGCTCTTTGATTTACCTCCTTTCTGCTTCAGAAAGGAAAGGGATCAAGTTAGAGGGCTCTAATTCTGTCCCTAGAGAGTGAGAATTGGAAACTGGCAAAATATAGGAAGATAAGGCAGAAATGAGAAAAATTCAGGGTGACTGCAGATCAGAAGTTTTAGGTTTGACTATGCCACAGGTGTGGTCTTAGCCAATTTACTTTGATTTTTCTGGGCTTTGTTTTCTTCTCTGTAGAGTGAAGGGGCTGGAATATGTGAACACCATAGTTCATTCGTTGAGTTCCCGTTATGTGTAAAGCACTTTGCTAGATGCTGTGGGGAATGTAAAGAGTCCTTACTCCATGGTAGGGCCCACCTTTCTCAATTCCTGGGACCAGTGAAATGTAATAATTTAGTTCATGTGTGTGCATGGTAAGTCGCTTCAGTCCTGTCTGGCTCTTTTTGACTCTATGGACTGTAGTCCTCCAGGCTCCTCTGTCCATAGGATTCTCCAGGTAAGAATACTAGAGTGGGTTGCCATGCCCTCGTCCAAATTTGGTTCATATCTCCAAATATTTACTGAGCCAGCTATGGCAAAGGCTATAGAAGAAGTTAAAGACTGTGGTCCCTGACCTAAAGGAGACACACACACAGCTTCAGAAGAAGGACAAGCATCCTAGTGAGTGGACCTGGGGAAGCTGCTGGAGGGACAGAGGGGACAACTCTCCTGGCATCTTGTCTGTCTCCCCACCAGCCCGTGCTGTGGGATCTGCTGCAGAGAGAGAAGAGTGTTTGGGCCCTGCAGATTCTAGTGCAGGTAACAGATGGGGGCAGGGTGTGTGGGCGGGCTGGGTGAGCTGTGCCCAGTGAGGCCATAACCACCATGACCTCCTGTGCCCAGGCATACCTGCACATGCCGCCAGAAAACCTCCAGCAGCTGGTGCTTTCAGCAGAGAGGGAGGCTGCTCAGGGCTTCCTGACGCTCATGCACCGTTCCTGGGCTCAGCTGCAGGTGGGCATGGAGGGAGAGGGGGACAAGGGTGGCGGGGGAAGTCTAGGCATCAAGAGCACCTGGAACCAGACAGGCAGCAGGCTTGCTCCAGCAGGAGGAATGCAAGAGGAGCTGGGGCCAAGAGAGTGGGTATCTCCAGAGCTGGCATCTGTTCCCATGCCCCCACAGGTGCCACCATCTGAGGAGCAGGCCCTGGGTCGCCTGACAGCCTTGCTGCTGCAGCGGTACCCAAGCCTCACCTCCCAGCTCTTCATTGACCTCTCACCACTCATCCCCTTCTTGGCTGTCTCCGACCTGATGCGCTTCCCACCATCTCTGTTGGCCAATGACAGTGTGTAAGGACTCTGTACCACTCCTCCCGATCCTGTCAGGGTCAACCCCACCCACCCAGAGCTGTGCTATGCTTGGTCACTCAGTTATGTCCAAGTTTTTGCAACCCTATGGACTTTAAGCCCACCAGGTTCCTCTATCCATGGGGATTCTCCAGGCAAGAATACTGGAGTGGGTTGCCATTCCCTTCTCCAGGAGACCTTCCCAACTCAGAGATTGACCCCAGGTCTCCTGCATTGCAGGCAGATTCTTTACCAGCTGAGCCACCAGGGAAGCCCACACACCCAGAACAGCCCCTTCTCTTAACACTAGGGAGTCCTTCTTGTCCATGTGCAGCGGGGCTGCACAGAGCCAGGGGACAGGGCAAAGGGGTGAGACCCACTCTCTCCCCAGCCTGGCTGCCATCCGGGATTACAGCCCTGGAATGAGGCCTGAACAGAAGGAGGCTCTGGCAAGGCGACTGTTGGCCCCTGAGCTGTTTGGGGAAGTGCCCGCCTGGCCCCAGGAATTGCTCTGGGCAGCACTGCCCCTGCTCCCCCATCTCCCTCTGGAGAACTTTCTGCAGCTCAGTCCTCACCAGGTATGAGAACGATTCATTTATTTGACTAGCAAGCTTTCGGACAGGTGGGATGGCATCAGTAACCTGTCTGCTAGTGAGCCCCTCCCCACAAGTGTCCCACAGTTATCCCAACATGAGCTGACCTTCCCCACTCCAGATCCAGGCCCTGGAGGACAGCTGGCCAGCAGCAGGTCTTGGGCCAGGACATGCCCGACATGTGCTGCGCAGCCTGGTGAACCAGAGTGTCCAGGATGGAGAGGAGCAGGTGCGCAGGTGAGTGCCTGTGGGGCCAGTGATCAAGGCCAGAGTGGCGGAGAGGCAGGTGCAGCTGCCAGGACAGGCTGGGGTCCCAGGAGGGAAGGGGCAACAGAGGAGGCGTGGCCCCAGGGCATCACAGGGCCTGGGAGAGAGGCCTGTCTGTGGCACCCACGTTTCATAGTTCAGCGGTCAGAGTGCTTGTTCCCTGTACCCACACAGTCCCTGCCTTAGTAGCAGCCTTAGTGACCACATGAAGGCCAGCTTCATGCCCTCCTCAGGCTGGGGCCCCTCGCCTGTTTCCTGACCCCCGAGGAGCTGCAGAGCCTGGTTCCCCTGAACGATCCAATGGGGCCGGTAGAACGGGGGCTGCTGGAATGTGCGGCCAACGGGACCCTCAGCCCACAAGGACGGGTGAGCCCCTTGGCCCAGGCCCTCAAGAACTCCAGGCTTCCCGTGGGGGGTGGTCTGTGTGGAAGATGTGCCCACTCACCTCAGCCAAGCTGGAGCACAGTTGGAGCCAGCCGTCATCCCACCACATCCACCTTCGTTCTTAATCTCCTTACTCCTTGGCCACGTTTACCTGTTACCACCTCTTCCTGACTCTACTCCATCTGGTCCACGACATCTCCAGCATTTCCTTTGATGACTTGAGCCCAAACTGCTCCTGTCCTATCCCTGGTTCCAAGCCACAGCCCAGGCCCTGGAATATCCAGATGTGGGATTAGAGAGGAGGCTTTAGGTTCGCCTGTCTTTTCTCTTCAGACCAAACCTTCTTTGGTTACAGGTAGCCTATGAACTTCTGGGGGTGTTGCGCTCATCTGGAGGAGCGGTGCTGAGCCCCCGGGAGCTCCGGGTCTGGGCTCCTCTCTTCCCTCAACTGGGGCTCCGCTTCCTGCAGGAGCTGTCAGAGCCGCAGCTGAGGGCCATGCTTCCCACCCTTGGAGGAGCCAGGATCACCCCTGCCCAGGTGGGCCTATCCCACTCCCTGGCTTCCGTCTTCCATCCCCCGGCATCTCAGTCAAGACAATTACATTCAAGGATGCTGTTGCCCGGCCCCCTCCCCGCCCCGAAGCCTCCTTTTCCTCTGTCCCAAGAAGAACCCCCTCATCCCTCTTCCTCAGATGCAGAAGGGCTGGTCACGGGAATGGTGGAACGGGAGCTGGGAGTTTGGGAGGTTGGGCCCTAGGGACCTGTTTGGGGACCTGGCTGCCAGGGCCTCAGTGCTGTTGCTTCCTGTCCCCTCCCGCTTTAGGCTGTCCTGCTGCTTGGACGGCTCCTCCCGAGGCGTGATGTGAGTGGCAGCAACTTTTCCGCACGGCCCAAGCTCTCCGTCCCCCTCCTCCCTGGCTCCCTCTCACCCCTGCTGCCTCTCTCTACTGTGATTGTCCCCTTCCCTTCGACCTGGCCCATCTTCTTCAGGCCTCTTGTCTCTCTCGCTCCCCAGCTGTCCTTGGAGGAACTCTGCTCCTTGCACCCTCTGCTTCCAGGCCTCAGCTCCCAGACGCTCCAGGCCATCCCAAGGCGAGTTCTGCTGAGGGCCTGTCCCTGCCTGGCCCCTGAACTGGCGCACCTCTCGGCCTGCCAGACTGCGGCGCTGCTGCAGACCTTCCGGGTAGGAGAGCAGCAGGGAGATAGCCGACCAGGGAGGAGGGCTCTGGTTGGGAGGGGTCACCTTCCCTGTGGCCAGGGAAGGACCCCCAAACCTCCCCACTTTTTGCACACACACACACACACACACACACACACACACACACACAGCCAATTCTCATGCAGGTGAAAGATGGTGTTAAAAATACGGGTGCAGCAGGAGCTGGTGCAGCTGTGTGCATCCCCGGACAGGTACGAGTGTGTGTGTGTGTGTGTGTGTGCGGGTGTGTGTGTGGTTTCTGCCAACTAAGCTCTTCTCCCCATCCTAGGGCTATCTCACACAGCTGGCACTGCCTCACATTCTCCCCCTGCAAGTGGCCCGAGTGTCTACATTAGCTCTGTGTCCTCTAAGACCTTAGTAGCTCTCTCTGTCCCGAAGCAGGAAGGCATAATGTCCTAGAACATCAAAGCCCTGAGGGTCTGAGGAATCTTCCAGGGCAGTCACCCTGCTTTCAGAAAAAGAGACCGAGGCTCAGAGCGACTAAGGGAGTTTAGTCCGTCAGGTGCCTAGATGGCAGGGACCTTTGACCACAACCGTGAGGGCTCTAGAGTGTGCCCTGCTAGGGTGGCACCTGCCGCTCCACCTTTCTAGTTTCAGGTCCCCTCCTGCCGCCGTAGTTCCCCTTCTTCTCTGAGGCCTGAGTCCAGACGCTCTCACCTGTCACTACACTGCTACACTTTACCCCTCCAACAGCCTATCCCCACCATCTGGCCAGACTGCCTGCTGCCCCTGCTCCCACTAAAGCTGCTACAGCTGGACGCTGCTGCTCTGCTGGCAGACCGAAGGCGCTATAGGGACCTGCCCTGGTCTGAGCAGCAGGTGATTCTTCCCACTAGCCTAGAACTCCCTTCTCTCAACATTTTCCACCTCCTTCACCCATCCCTCAGCCCTAGATTGGGCACCTTACTCCCAGCAGCCCTTAGGATGCTTTTCCTTCCTCGCCTTTCCCCCTATTTGTCTCTCTTTCCCAGGGAGTGGGCACTGGGGAGAGTAGGAGGCTGGTGGGACCCACAGGGTAGAGTGGCAGCCCTGGGTCCAAGGCATCCTAGGTTCCTGGGCAATAGCTCTGCTGGGAAGCAGCTCCTCTTTCTTTCTCTTGTAGGCACAGTTTCTCTGGGAGAAGATGCAAGTGCCCACTAACCTGACCCTCAGGAATCTGCAGTAAGTAACTTGTAATGAGTTGTGAGTTTAATTCAACTAACATTTTTTTGAGTGCTTACGGTGTGCCAGGCACCATATGATATCCAGGGGTGGGGGTGAGAGGCGTATGAGGATCAGTGACCTGTAGGTCAGCCTGTGGGTCTTCTCCTGGTTCCTCTTCTCCTGACCCTCCTGCCCTTCTAGAGCACAACATCCATCCTGAGTGGATCTCAGGGATTTTGAGAAGACTCAGATTCAGGTCCTAGCCCTGTCTCCTCTTCATGATCTTGAGCAAGACGTTCAACCTCTCTAAGCCTCATTTTTCCCTTCTTTAGAATAAGTATTGACATGGTACCTACCTCATAGGTAGTTGTAAAGATTAAACAAGATAAGGCATATAAGGTACCTAACACAGTGCCTGGCCCAGTGTAAGCTTCTGATAGATATTTGCTGATTAACCCCTCAGAGCCACTGACCAAGCAGGAATTAACAGGAGCAAGGATCACTTTACCTCCACCCCCAGCAAAAAACCCATGGGTATCTGAAGATGTGGTTCTAGCCTCAGTTGACAACATTTCTAGTAGGATGATATTGAACTGTCACTCGACCTCTGTAAATCTTTATTTTCTTCTCTGATAAACAATAATGGCGTGGGAGACCTATGAGAATATCTATCGAAAATATATATATATATATTTTTAATATTTCTCAAACTGCAAATTACTGTAAATGAACATCTGTCCTCGTGTTGAGAATGTTGATATAAGGTGCAGACAGGCTGTGGCATGTGTTGAATGAGCATGTGCCTACTCACACACCCACAGGGCTCTGGGTACGCTGGCAGGGGGCATGTCTTGTAAGTTTCTGCAGCAGATCAACTGGATGGCAGACTTCCTTGAAGTGGTCCACATGATCTATCAACTCCCCACTGGGGTCCGAAGGAGCCTGGTGAGACGGATGCTTGGGCATTAGTGGGAGCAGGGAGGCAGGAACCCCGGGTAGAGAACCGAGGCTCGGTGTTGAGCTCTGTCCTGAACCTGCCTCCCTACTCTGCCCCACAGAGGACCTGTATCTGGGCAGAGCTACAGCGGAGGATGGCAATGCCAGAGCCAGAGCTGGCAACCCTGGGGCCAGAGCTGAGTGGGCTGGACACCAAGCTCCTCCTGGACTTACCGTAAGGCTACACCTGGAGATACTGGATTCTCAGAAGGCTCAGCCTGGGGTGGAAGAGCTGCTCTTAGGAAACACCCCAGAGGTGGTGCTTTTCTGTCTGGTTGTTCCCTGACATCAGTTACAGCCTAAAGTGAAGGATGCTATTCAAAGTTGCTCTAGATGTTGAGTGGCTCCCCCAACAAGACCCCCAAAATGGGGCAGCTGAAGGTGGCAATATTGTGACGTGACCTGCCAAGCAGTCTTAATGTAACCTAGGCCCTATTAATACTGGTAGAATATGTAAAATGAGGGAAGTGAGAGTTCCCTGGTGGCTTAGTGGTTAGGATTCTGGGCTTTTATTGCCATGGCCTGGGTTCAGTCCTTGGTTGGGGAAATGAGATCCCACAAGCTGTGTGGGGTAGCCAAAAAAAGTAATTAAAATTAAATATATAAAATGAGGGAAGTAATGGTTCAATCCTGCCCCCACAGGACTGTAGTCTCCTTAGGGCACTGTGTTCTCAGTATGTTCAGAGGAGTAAGTAAAGAGAAAATGTATGAAACATGTGATAAAGTGAAAGTGAAGTCGCTCAGTCATGTCTGAGTCTTTGTGACTCCATGGACTGTAGCCTACAGGCTCCTCCAAAACATGCGATAAATGTGTCCAAATACCCCAGGAGCCATCAAATAGAAAATAGATCGGCATGTTTCTGAATGACCCCATTGGGCAGGACTAGCACCAGTGAATGAAAATCAGAGTTTTGTACAATATGAGGAAGATTGTGGTGGTGAATTCTGAGCTAGTCAAGCCTAGTCTGGATGGCCCCACAGCAAGAATGTTACAGAACAGATTGAAGTATGGGTGAGGAGAGAGAAGACTGATGAACCCAAGGCTCCTCCTAAACTAGAGACTCGGAGTTTATGAGTATCTCACTCACAGGCTTTTTTCCCCCATATCATCTCCATCGCCACCTCATTGCCAACTGAACTGTAAGTCAGAGCAGGAAAAGGCTGACTCCAGTCAGTATTTCTGGGAAGGAGCTGACTCTATCCTTACATTTTTAAAGGTCTTTCCACAGATCTGGGCTTTTGTACTACTTGGCCCAGTTCCAGACTTGGTAACCTTAGGTAGAGTATAGAGTATCACTCTGATTTTTCTGCAAAAAGACTTTTTAAAAATGCCATTCAAATCTGTTTGTGAAAGAGTGGTGATGGTGGTTTAGTCACTAAGTCATGTCTGACTCTTGTGACCCCATGGACTGTATAGCCTGCCAGGCTCCTTTGTCCATTGGATTCTCCAGGCAAGAGTACTGGAGTGGGTTGCCATTTCCTTCTCTAACATACCTCTTACCCCCAGGTTTTACCATGAAAATCAAATGAGATAACACCTAAAAAAACTTTGGTGCATGAGTGCTAAGTCACTTCAGTCATGTCTGACTCTTTGCAACCCTGTGGACTGTAGCCTGCCAGACTCCTCTGTCCATGGAATTCTCCAGGCAAGAATGCTGAAATCGGTGGCCATGCTCTCCTCCAGGGTCAATTGTATAGTATTATACAAATCAGAGGGGACCTTCTCACAATAAATAGAGGAAGGGTGGTCCTGTGGGAAATAGGAATTGAGAGTAAGACCCCACCATTTGGTCTCTGTGAATCTGTTTCAATTTTTTATTTTATTTATTTTAAATTAAAGAAATTTTTTTTCACTGTGCTGGGTCCTCATTTTGGCTTATGGTCTGTGGGATCTTAGTTCCCTGACCAGGGATTGAACCCATATCCCCTGCATTGGAAGGTGGATTCCTCTTTTCTAATTAATTAATTAGTTTGGCTGTGTTGGTTCTTAGTTGCAGCACTCGAGATCGTCACTGGGTCAAGTGGAATCTTTCTTTGTGGTTCATGGACTCTCTAGTTGTCATTCTCAGGCTCCAGAGCACACGAGCTCAGTAGTTGCTCTGTGGCATTATCTTAGTTCCTCAATCAGAGATCACACTCACGTCCTCTGCGTCACAAGGTGGATTCTTAACCACTGGACCACCAGGAAAGTCCATATGAACCTATTTTTTAATCCATAAAATGGGGGAGGGGATTTAATGATACTTAACATCTGGGCTCTTTTATTCTATTAGATGAGGTAGGATTGTTCGTCATTTCTTCCCAAGAAGACTGGAAATAGGTCTCTCCCGTTGTTCTCTCCCTGTAAGCATTGTGGTGGAAATTGGATCTGGGTCTGTTAAATATCAGTTCCTATCCAGGGCCACAGGGTTTGGTCTGGTGTTACCTCTTGTCTGGGGAATGGGGCATTCTGTGGTTCCCTTCTCAACTTGGCTCAATTCCAAGTCCTCCTGTTGTCAAATTGCTACAGAGTCCAGTTGATGGATAGACTGTCCAATGAATCCATCATGTTAGTGGTGGAACTGGTACGAGGTGCTCCAGAGCAGCTGCTGGCCCTGACCCCACTCCACCGGGCAGCCCTGGCAGAGCGGGCACTACAAAACCTGGTAAGAGTCCCCCCACCAAACTCAGAACTGTGGCCTGGGCCACTGCCATCACTCAGACAATGCTCTGTCTTCTAGGCCCAGACTCAAATGTTTGCTGCCAGGCAGGTTTTTGTCTACAGGGCCCTAGATCTACCTTTGGCTTCCATTCATTGATAGCCTGCTTCATGTTTCTTGTTCATATCCCTTGGAGTATTAGAAATTCCTTAGATTCCACCTCCCAGTCTTTCCACCTGCTCCTGTTTGGACTCATAGTTTAGAAAAGTGGACAGTGGCAATAAGCTTCATTGGATCTTGGATCGGGAGCTAGAGGGAGACAAGGTCTTTGTGTCTTGATCAAAGAGACTGGTCCTCTGAGTCAGAGGGATGTCGTCCCAAGGTCTGATCCCCCTCCAGGCCCCAAAGGAGACAACAGTGTCAAGGGAAGTGCTGGAGACCTTGGGGCCCCTGGTTGGATTCCTGGGCATAGAGAGCACACGGCGGATCCCCCTGCAGATCCTGCTGGCCCACCTAAGTCAGCTGCAAGGCTTCTGCCTCGGAGGGCCGTTTGCCACAGAGCTGGGATGGCTGCTGCTGCAGGAGCCTGTTCTTGGGTATGGGCCTCCGGCAAGTCCAGATTCTAACTCATCCTCACCCACCCTCTCAACCACCCTCCTCAGCGCAGCCCATTCAGTATGCCAGAGGCCCCTGGAGCCCTGAGTCCCCCGTCTCAGCATGTCTTTCCTCTTCCTCACAGTCCATTCAGCATCCTGATCTTCTTTCTGTCCCTCAGGCAACCAGAGTTATGGAGCCAGGATGAAGTCGAGCAAGCAGGACGCCTAGTATTCACTCTGTCTCCCGAGGCTATTTCCTTGATCCCCAGGGTGAGGTGAAGGAGCACAGGAGGGAGTGAGAGCAGAGAGGGGACTGGGGAGCTAGTTCAGGGGGGCGCTAAGGCCAAGGAAGTTGAAGGCAAAGGATGTGAAGCCCAAATCTGGGGGAGGCTGCTGAAAAGAGACAGGACTTCGGAATTACAGCCAGCAGCTGCTCCTGACATGCCTGGCTCTGCCCACCCTCCCTCTACCTTCTCTCCCAGGAGGCCTTGGGCCCAGAGACCCTGGAGCGACTCCTAGAGAAGCAGCAGAGCTGGGAGCAGAGCAGAGCTGGACAGCTGTGTGCGGGGCCACAGCTCACTCCCAAGAAAGCAGCGCTGGTAGCTGGGCTTGTGCGGCCTGCTGCAGAGAACCTCCCGGGTGAGATGGCCCGGATGCCCATACTTCCAGCAAGGGGTACAGAAAGAAGTATCCACCACGCAATCAGACTTGTGCCCTTTCAGCAGATTTGTACAAGGTCACTCTAGGCTGGGGTTTTCTAATCTATAAAGCCCAGAGCAGTGAGGGATGATCTTCAAGGCCTCTTCCAGTTGTAGGGTTCTATACCTCTGTGAATTTATCACTCATTACATTTTTAGCCCAGGACTCCCCTTTCCCTGCTCTCTTAGCCCTGTTAACAGCTGACTCAGCTCTAGGCTTGGATAAGTGTGGTGCTCTCTGCTGGGAACGTGCTTAGGATGGAGGAAGGTGACACTGTGGGGCTAGGAACCCGGGTTTCAACCTAGATCAGCCACTCAGTCCCTGGGCAAGCCCTTCAGTCTTCCATCTGTACAATGAGGGGCTCATCCTCCCCAGTCACCAGTTCTAATATCTTTGAGTCCTATGAATCTCACACTACAGTAATCCCTTGAGCCATGCTGCCTGTATTAGTCTATCCTTTAAAGGTTGGAGGGGTCATTCCATCTACAAATATCTCTCTGGGATTTTTTTTTTTTTTGAGAGGAGGCCCCCACCCACCATGGCCCCCACCCTTCATGCCCCTGGACCTGACCACTCTGGGCATGCTCTAGTACTGTACTGACCCCCGACCCTACCTTCCTCCTTTAGAACCTGTGCCAAACTGTGCAGATGTACGAGGGACATTCCCATCAGCCTGGTCTGCAACCCAGATCGCAGAGATGGAGCTCTTGGACTTTGAGGACTGCCTCGCACTATTTGCAGGAGACCCAGGACTTGGGCCTGAGGAACTCCGGGCAGCAATGGGCAAGGCAAAACAGGTTAGTGATGGAGAGTCCAGTCAGGGTTGGAGGTTGAACATAGGAAGCTGGTTGGGTGTGGTATGGGACACATGGAAACGGATAGCTGCATGAGAGATGGGGGACATAGGACATAAAAGAATTAGAGGGTTTGGATCCTGAGTAGGAAGTCTGAGAGGATGGATACTGAGGACAGGAAGCTAGTGAAATGGTTAGAGGGACTAGAAATTACCAACATTAGCAGGTATCAAAATCATCTGGGGAAAAAATTATTAAAGAAAGAATCATCTGGGGAGCAGGTGTTTGAAATGCTTGAGGATCCCATTGTAGACTTACTGAAGAAAGATGCTCTGAGGATCAGGTCTGGGCATCTGTATCTTGCCCCTGCTACCCCCCACCTCATGTCTGGTGCACATTGGAACTCGTGGACTAGAATCTGCTATTCTTTCCTACTGAGACTCTAGAGTCTTTCAATAACACCTTAGTCAGAGGAACCTTCATCCAATCCTCTCATTTTACGGTTGAAGAAACTAAAGACCCAAAGAAAGCAAGGGATTTGCTTCGAGTTACACAGTTCAGGTCGGAGGCAAGACTGACCCTCGGCATTCTGACTCCTCATTTCGTGCTTTTCCCATTCATACCATTCCTCTCTTTCTCCAGTTGTGGGGTCCCCCCCGGGGATTCCGTCCTGAGCAGATCCTGCAGCTGGGTCGGCTTTTAATAGGTCTAGGAGAGCGGGAACTCCAGGAGCTGAGCCTGGTGGACTGGGGCGTGCTGAGCACCCTGGGGCAGATAGATGGCTGGAGCTCAAGCCAGGTAACATCTTCCTCCTCTCTACCACCTTCCGAATGCCTCCAGGCCATCTAAAGCCCAAGGAATTTCTGTCTTGTGACCATACATGGCCATGCTTTCTATCTTTTCCTAATACTCCATACTAGTAGGAAGTTAGAGCAGTGATTTATTTACTGAGGCCCTGGACACATAATACTTCCTCCTGCCTCCTTTCCCTTTGGCCTCTTTTCCTGTCCTCTTTTTTTGATCCTCAACCTTCCCCATGGTTGTTGGCTCTTTGGGCTACCCTGGTGGCTCAGACGGTGAAGAATCTGCTTGCAGTGCAGGAGACCTGGTTTCAATCCCTGGATTGGGAAGATCCCCTGGAGGAGGGCATGGCAACCCACTCCAGTATTCTTGCCTGGAGAATCCCCATGGACAGAGAAGCCTGGAGGGCTACAGTCCGTGGGGTCGCAAGGAGTTGGACACAACTGGGCGACTAAGCGCAGCACAGAATTGGCTCTTCAGGTCTTACTAATAAGAAAATCCAGTAGCACTTGTCCCTTCCCTAAGCAGCTAGTTCCCCATCCATGAATTCCTCATGACTTTTCTCCTTATCCTGTGACCTCCACCCCAACTCCAGCTCCGGGTGGTGGTCTCCAGTTTCCTGCGGCAGAGTGGTCGACACGCGAGCCACCTGGATTTCCTCCACCTGACTGCATTGGGCTATGCACTGTGTGGACTTCGGCCTGAGGAGCTACAGCATATCAGCAGTTGGGAGTTTAGGTCACACATAGAGGAGGGGGTGGGCTGTGGTCCTGTGGGGAAGGTGGGCTCACTGGGGAAGGATCATGCAGGAGTGATCCCGTCGAGGAAGCAATCTCACTTAAAGTCATCGCTACCACCAACTCATGACCACGGACCCTGTCACTGTGGCTGAATCCTCCTCCCTTCTCTTCACACTCTTCCACAGCCAAGCAGCTCTCTTCCTGGGCAACCTGCATCTCCCATGTTCTGAAGAGCAACTGGAGGTTCTGGCCCAGCTCCTGGTGCTGCCTGGTGGCTTTGGCCCAGTCAGTAACTGGGGGCCCGAGATCTTCACTGAAATTGGCACAATAGCAGGTATAGGGAGACTAGGCCACCGCTGGGGCTGGTGTCAGGGGCCAGTTTCCACATTGTGAATTGACTGGGTGGAGGACTTCTCTGGAATCTTAAGGTGGGCGTCTAAGGCACCTAGGTAAGAGGCTAGAGACATGCTGGGGAAGGTCTGAGGAAAAATATTTTGGGAGTAGTTAGAGAAGGCCAGGGTAGGATAACATCTGGAGGCCCATCCCACTTGCCTTGACAGCTGGAATCCCCGACCTGGCTCTCTCCGCACTGCTGCGAGGACAGATCCAGGGCCTTACCCCTCTGGCCATTTCTGTCATCCCTGCTCCTAAATTTGCTGTAAGCACTGATGGGATGGGGTCTGAGGTGACCATAGAAGAGGGCCACAATGGATGCCCTGATGCCTGCTCCCATCCCCAGGTGGTGTTCAGCCCCACCCAGCTATCTAGTCTCACCAGTGTTCAGGCGGTGGCTGTCACTCCTGAGCAAATGGCCTTTCTGAGTCCCGAGCAGCGACGAGCAGTTGCATGGGCCCAGTATGAGGGGATGGAGAGCCTGGAGCAGGAAGGTGAGTCCCTAACTGCACAGACTGACTCCCGACCTCCTGGCCCAGAATCAGAGCCCTAACTCAGGGAGGTCTGAGAGTGAAGGGGTCTCCAGGCAAATAGTCTCCAAGTAGCAGTGGCTCCTGGGGAACAGAGTTGTGATATTCCTTCCATTCTCTGTCTTATTACAGGTCGAAGCACAGCCTGGGGTCTCCAGGACTGGTCACAACCCTCCTGGGCCCTGGCATTGACCATCTGCTTCCTTGGCAATCTGCTATGAGCCTGTCTCTGCAGTTAAAGAGATTTGTTGGGAAAGACATTTGAAGTAAAACGAACAAAGTGCAAATGGAAGTGCAATGTAATTATCCTAGGAAGCTGATGGAATATGGGTAGAATGTTAATGCTTTCCACCCACCTGAGAATCAGTGTTCCTGGCATGCCATATCTGGAGTCTCTTTTCATCATAAATAATCCCATTGCCTTTTTTTTTTTTCCTCTCCTGGAAGCTAGTTCCTCCTCATCCCACCATTAGAAATAACACAGACAACTGAAGCATAGCATGGAGCCTTTACTAGGACAGGGGGGTGTGGGTTGATGATGGCACCCAGGGCAAGAAGGGGCTGCCATTAGAATGGCAGAGGTCCTGGGAGTCTTGAGTCATCCACTGGGGACGAGAGTTAATGCTTGTTGGGGAGAGGTGGAGGGATGCGGATATCCTGGCCTCTCTCCAGACGCCGTTCACAGTCAATCAGGTAGTTTACTCCATCGATGACCAGCTGCACCAGCTCCACCTGGATGATACTGACCCTTGATCTCTGCTTCCCACAAGCTGACTCTCTTTAGCACCGATTTGCCTGCTCTGGGAACTCATGGCCAGTTTTCCCCCAGTCAACCTGAGTTTCATTTCAGATTCCATTACATTCTTGAGGCTCACTCCTTGTCAAATCACCCCCCACAGACCTATCCATAATCCCTGAGAATCTCACCTCTGACTTGCCCAGTCGGTCCAAATTAGAGATATCAAAGACACTGCCTGTGGCAGCTGTGTCTACTCCTCCAGTTCCACGTTTTTGGAGCCTTAGGTTCTCGAGGATCTTTGGGAAGCGGCTATCCTAGAGGGGAGACAGAGATTTGGAGGCAGGGTCAATAGTCTGAGATTGGTCCTACCCGAAAGAGCCCTGAAGCTGCCCAGAGCTTTTTCCCTTGACTCTAGAGCTACAATGGCTGCTCCTTCCCAAAGCGCACACTCCCTTTTCCACCCCACATGGCCACTTCCTCCCTCATACTCCTCTCTAGCCCAACTCCTTTACTTTGCTCAGCAGGGGCAGTTTGATGTGCACTCCTGCCCGAAGTCCAGTGCCCAGGTTAGACGGACAGGTCAAGATGTATCCCAGACGCTCATTCCACATGAACTCCCAGCCACGCTCCTGGATCAGCCGCTCCACCTGCATGCACAAAGCCTCCGTTAGTGACATGTCAGGGCTGTGCAAACCCTCCCTTAGTTGGACCCACAGGAGCTCTAGAAATATGTCTAGAACCAAAGATTTGGGATGTGAAAGAATGACACTGCTTTTTTTTTTTTTTTTGGTGGAAATGGCTCATTATTATCATGCATAAAAGATATTTTTGATGTTGCAAGCCCATCATGATGAGATTGTGCAAAAATATCCTGTGTGGAAGAAGAGAAACTTCAGGGAATGATGTGCTAAGGATGATCTGGGGAGATGAACGGAGGTGGTAAACTGAACTGAGAAAGGATTGATTATTCAGGGAGTTCTGCATGCATTGACATCTTTACTTTGCTAATGAGCTAGAGCTTGGAAGAATTCTTTCAGCCAGAAAATGAGGGTGTAGGCTTTGCAACAGGAAGAGGCAAGAGAGCCTGTTAGCTGTGGAAAAAGAGAAAGCAGAAAGGTGAAAATGGAGCAGAAGAGCTGGACTCATATTTGTGGAGGGTGGGGGAGGAGTGTGGGAAGCGTGTTCTTGTTCCACTTAAACATCCCAATCATGAAGATGACCACTAGAGTTGAAGAGACTGGAGACCTGCCAGGGTAATGTTCGTGAAGACCACTATGTAACCTAAGGGGGACCCTGTTCATAGTTCAGAAAGACCCATGGCATGGGGGATATTATAATGCTGAACAAGAGGAAATCCTTCCCTCTAGAATAATAACAGCAGCTAACACTTGTGAACTTTTACTATGGGCCACATGCTTTATATGCATTATCTCACTTAATCCCCACCACTTAAATGTAGGAAGTCTTCTTACCCCAGTTTTACAGATGAGAATACTAAGACATATAAAAAGTACTTCCTTACCCACTTCAGTGGGTCAAAGATATGTTACCTATTACCCGCTAAAAATAATAGGAACCTCCCGCTAAGATTCTAAAAGAAGGAGAGTTCTTTCCCTTTACAAGTCCAAAACATAACTGTATATATGAGACCATACAATAACGATTGGATTCATGGGAATTTCTAATCTAGACTCGAATATGGAGACCTAATTCCTGTAGGACTGAGGATTCAGTTCAACCCCTCACGTAGAGCCACACAGTCTGGAACTTAAACCATTCCATCTTCCACCTTCCCTGTTTTCCCTCCCATTCAGCTTAAAATCTAGACATGCTACTTTAGTAAGAAGGACAGAATCTAGAGTAAAGGCCTACCTTGGCTCAGAAATGGGTGGTTACATGAGAATCACGAACATACCAACCCCTCACTCCTTATATCTGTCCAAGCTTAAACCTTCCCCTTATATCTGCACATTCCACAACCTACCCCCCAGGCACTGACTCACCATCTCAATTCCTTCTTTGCATTATTTGGCAACTGCTTTGTTTACTTCCTTAGATTGCTGACATTCTTTCTCTCTTCCTATTCTTAGGACGACCATACCCAGATTTATGTATACCTGGTCCATGTATACCAGTACCATATGCCCTGGACAGTTCTGATTTATACCTATTGTCCGACTACAGTGATTGGTGGTCATCTCTTTCACTATGAAAAGTGTCCTGGGTTGGTTGATAAGTTATATCCCCATCTACATATTCTAGTTTCTTCCTTAAGTCCTCCCACCTAGTTCCCTTATGCATTCTTCTCCAACCTCTTTGAGGCCTCGGCAGAATCTTTCAAACACTTTCTTCATGTTGCCACCTTTCTCCATGGAGATGACCCGTGTATGATCCTCCTCATTCACCCAGATCAAGAAGCTCTTTTCATTGTTGTGCCTGAAGGCAGGAGAGAGGGAGGAACTGGAATTAAGAGGCAGGGCAAGGGAGAGATAGAGAAAAAAAGGGGCACTTTTAGGAGCCTGGGATAAGCTAAGCCTCATACCAGATTCCACGCGCATCTGGCCAGTCTCGAGCCATTCCTGCTGCAGTCAATAATGGAGATACAGGCTTATCAAACAGGAAGTGGTCCTGAGGAGGGTAAAAGGACTTGGGTTAAGAATCTACACAGTAGCCCCCGGGGTTCTCAGAGCCCATCTACCTCATCTGGCCCAGCCTCCCTTGATTCTCTTGTCTTTCCATCTGCCCCACCCCTGCCCAGCTCCCTCTCAAAGCCTCTCACATCAATTAGCTGCTGCTGCTCAGCCTCTGTCATCTCACTGAGCCGATAGTAGCGTCCAGCCAGGTCACCCTTCAGGCCATTCAGCGCATCCACGACGACACGTTCCACCTCTCGTCGCTCTGCCCGAGTACAGGCTGGAGGCAGGCTGAGTCCCCGGATACTCCGACCAGTTCTGACTCTCGAGGACAATACATACCTCTCATCAAAGTAGCCAGAACGGATCTGGGGAATGGTAGAAATTAAGGTAAGTCACAGAAGCAAGGTGGATGGGAGCTGAGGGCCTTGGGAAGCAGAGACCATAAGAACTAGAGGAGTCTTCATTGCCTGCACTGGAAGGACAGCCCATTGGGCAAGCATGCCAACTGAAGGGGCATTCATTGTGAACCCTCCCCCACACTGCCCACCTTGGGGTGTAGCCGTTCTCAACGCCCGCTCCTCTCCACAGCGGCTGCTCCTTAACATACAACTCTTTCCCCACACTGAGACTTGAAAGCTCAGCAGTATAATGACTATGAGTCAGAGAATAATTATGGTGGAAGGGACTGGAGAAAAACAGTATGTTGTACAAAAGGCAATGCAAATCAGAAGTGGGATATTTGACCTACCTTGCTGGCATCCAGGTCGGTGGTATGTTTCATCGTTCGGGGGTCATATCCATTGTGTCGCTCTTGGATCACAGGGTCAAACAGCTCAGCAAATACCTGAGGGGGAGTTGAGAGGGGAAGGTGGTTAAGGAGAGGGAACCCCTTCCCAAGATTTCATTGTGGATTGATTTCACCGGGTCGGAAAACACAAGTATGGATGGTCCAGTCTTAAGGGAAAGTGAGGGGCTTCAGGGCGTAGGAACTGGGATTGCTGGGAAGATGAACAGGGTTTTACCGGGAAACTCTGGGGCCCCCTACCTCATAGGTCTCCTCATCACCAGCTACCATGCCCACAGTCTTGATGAAGGGGTGGCCAGGGTTGTCCACGCCAGTCTGGATACACTGATCTAGCGTCCAGCCAGTGGGTGTGGTCTTGTCGCAGAGCCGGGCATAGACTGCCGGGGTCAGGTGACTGGCCATGCAGTTGTTGTGCTTTCGGAGGTCTGGGTACTCAGCACTAGGGAGGGGGTACCCAGTAACCATGGAGGGAGGGCACAGGGGGCCTGGACCCAGTGCACTCAGCTGGGAGCATGCCTGGCTTTGCTCCTTGGGAGGAGGGGAGGCTAGAGCGGGGCTAAACCTTGGTAACCTCATTAGGGACTTTCAGGATCTATTCTTTCCCAAGAGTTCTAGCTTCCTCTGGCTGGAGGCTCAGTTCTCCCATATCTGCTCCGTTCTTTTCTCCCATGGAAGCAGCATTAGGGATGGGGGAGGGGAAAGACTAAGGAGGGGAATTCAGGAAACCGGAGAGAACAGCAGGAAAGGGAGATGGAGGAGAGCGGAAAGGATAGTTCCTGGTCTCTCAATTAGGAATTTGAGCAGAGTAGGTGCAGCCAGAACTCGCAGGGCCAGAGCTGGCCTTGGGGGCGGGAACTGCGGGTTCCAAGTCCCCAGGAATGCTTTCACCTTATGGTTTTGGCCTCCCCTCACCGCCACCCCAGTGAGGTTTCCAGACTGCACAGCGCCCCACTCCAGAACCTCGGTGATTATACCCCTTCTCTATTGCCCAGATTATCATCTCCACCCCTATCACCACCTGCCTGACCTTCCCCCCTCCCCCCTTTCCCCGGAGCGCCTGAGACACTGGTACCTCGGGGGATACAGCCTCCGTCGTTCACTGGCGGCTCGAACAGGTTCTGATCGGAGTAGAAACCCAGCGGCGAGAGAACCAGCTCCAGCCAAAGCCAGGAGCCTGAGCCCGGGGCGGGCAGACAACAGACGAGAGAAGGGACCAGCCATGGCTTGAGGGTCTGCCTACGGAATCTCAGGGCAGGAGCTGCTGGCTCAGGGCAGGAGCCGGGAGGAGGGGGGCGATGCAGACAGGCTGAGAGCCGGAGCTGAGTGCGAGGCTGGAGCCGAAATGGGGGCTGACGTGGAGGCTGGAGCGGGAGTGAAAGCCGGTACCGATCAGACTGCAGGAGAGGCGCAATGAGCTAGCGGCAGGCGGGCGCAGGAGAAGGCAGCGCTGCAGTCTCCAGGGGTGGGGCTCGTGCAGGCCCCGCCTTCCCGCCTGCCACCGCGCTAGGTGTGCGGGGGCAGAGGTAGGCACCACCCCCCCAGGTAGATTAGGGAGACTGGCCATTTGCAGCCTTAGGCCCGGGAATGGGCCCACCTGAGGTGAGGCCGCCCAGATTTCAGCACCAAGTGGAGGACAGCACCCAAGGGGCCCGGCGAAACCCTAACACCCTTCCCCTAAGCCTCTCGGTTTCATTGGAACCCTCCGTTCGTCGCCCCGTTGGGTGGAAGAGGGGGACATTGCCCAACCTGCTCTCGTTTTTTTTTCGGCCTGCCCCTGCAACCTTTCTGTCTCCCCAGGAGAGGTGGCCTCGGGGAACCCGTGGCATAAACAGATACCAGGGGAAGACACACAGAGAAATCACACAGGCAGACACTGAGAAAGACAGTCTCGCTGGCTCAAGGTCACCCCTTCCTTAGAACCAGGAAGAGCACCAAGGCTCCTCCCTGTCACACCTGTGCAAGTCTCCTTACAAGGTTATGGAAAGATTCCCTGAGAGACATCGGGGAAACACCAACTCTTACTCCATCTAGCTGTTTTCCCCACCCCCACCCCACCTTGCCCCCAAGTCTGAAGCCCTGCTGTGTCCTTCCTCCGCTTCTCAGGATCCCTCACTTTTACCCCCTCCTCCATCCTCCTCTCCATCTCTTACTTCACCTTTGATCTCTTCTCAGCGAATTTTCCAGGCTGGGACCTATTTGCTGATCACAGGACTCCCTCCGAGTATTCTCGGCAGGCTTGCCTACCTCCTGTCTGTGCTGGGCGTGGGGCTGGAGTTGGGCAGGGAATTTTGTTTCCTCCTCCTCCTCCTCCTCCTCTCCTCTCTGTAGCTCCCAGTTCCTGAGCTGAAGGGGAGTGTAAGGAGAGGTGTAGGGTGTGGTGAGATGACGAGGTGAGGTAGGGAACAGGCAGGCACAGGTCTCTAACCACCACATGTGTTTCCTCTCTTGGCTCCCTAATGCTCTTTAATCCAGAGTGTAAGGAGGAGGGGTGTCCAAGGGCAAAGGGTCACCAAGGAATCTCTGCGTTCCTCCTGGTCCCTTCTCCTCCTCTCTCCTCACATGGTGCATATTCAGATTTGAGAGGGTTTTGTTCCTTATCTCCAAGTATGACTTGGGTGTGACTTGACCTTTGTCCTGGCAGAAGGAAAATGAATGCTTGGAGCTGAAATAGGGATGTGAGCTTCAGTATGGAGGCTCAGTTAAGGTGGGGTAGGCATGGCGGCATTAGTCCAGTCTTTCAGCTATCTTGATGTATTCATAAGACAGTAAGAAATTTGTTCATCTTAAGAGAGTTTTTGAGAAAAAGAAATCCCCTTCACCTTGTCCTCTGGCCTCACTGATGAGACCCCATTCCATCTGTTTCCTCTCATTTCATTCATTCCTCTCAGGCTTCCCTAGTGCTCCTTTTCCTGCCTTCCTCATCTGTGGGTATCCTTAGAAGATAATCACCTCTGTTCTCGGTCCATCAGTTCCTTCTCCTGCTAAGAGAGTAATTATCAGGACTAGATGGAGTTCTGCAGTTGTGTTACCTGAAAACTGGGTTGACCTTTTGGTGGTTATCAAGCCATTAGACACAACCAAGGTAAAAAACAGAAGAAGGAAGGACTTATTATTACTTGCTGCAAGTAAGTGGGACCCTGGGGATCTCTCCCAAAGCAATGTCTCCCCAAACGGCAAAGTTGGTGAATTTTTAAGCTATGGGTACTTGTATACTCATAAAGAGGTGAGACCAAGCAGGACCCGGGGTAGGGGTCCTGGGCATGGAAGTCTTACTGTGTCCCCCATTTCTTGATTGTTGGAAATAGGCTTCAGCTCCCAAGAACTTCCCCAGGTTCCAAAGGGCAGATCCAAATAGTTGCTAGTCAAGGAAGGGAGGGGAAGCAGAAACAAAGGAGGAACAATAAAAAACTATAGTGCAGGTGAAACAGTTTACCTTAGATTGGGACTTGAACTCATGTACCAGGACTCAAACTTAGCCAAAAGCCAGTCTGGGACTTGAACCCACATGGCCGGGACACAAACCCAGCCAATGGTCTTCCAACTGAAGTCACAGAACTGGTTTCAGCACTTAATGAGGCTCAGGTTCTTGATATCTTATCACAGAAAGAATTCAATGAGAGACAAAGTGATAAGAAGTGGATTTATTCAGAGAGAAACACAGTCCACTGAGTGTGGGCCTTCGGAAGAGGGCAAGTGAAGCCTCAAAATGTAGTGTTATTAGCTTTTAAGTGTTAGTTGCTCAGTTGTGTCGACTCTTTGCGACCCCTTGGACTGCAGCCTGCCAGGATCCTTTGTCCATGGAATTCTCCAGGCAAGAATACTGGAGTGAGTAGCCATTCCCTTCTCCAGGGGATCTTCCCAACCCAGGGATCGAACCCAGGTCTCCTGCACTGCAGGCCAATTCTTTACCATCTGAGCCACCAGGGGAGCGCCCCCCTGGTTAGCTTTTATGGACTGGGTAATTTCAAAGGCTAATGAATGAGAGGATTATTCCAACTATTTGGGGGGAAGGGGTGGAGATTTCCAGTCATTGGGCTACCACCCACTTTTGATCTTTGATGGTTGACCTTGGAACTGTCATGGAACCTCTGGGTGTGTCATTTAGCTTGCTGATGTATTACAAGGAGGGAGTGTATACTGAGGATCAAGGCTTCCCTCGTGGCTCAGAGGTTAAAGCGTCTGCCTGCAATATACGGAGAACTGGGTTCGATCCCTGGGTTGGGAAGATCCCCTGGAGAAGGAAATGGCAACCCACTCCAGTATTCTTGCCTGGAGAATCCCATGGACTGAGGAGCTTGGAGGGCTACAGTCCACAGGGTCGCAAAGAGTCGGACATGACTGAGCGACTTCACGTCACTTCACTTCATACTGAGGATCAAGGTCCAGCTCTCAGAGCCATCTTAGGCAGTTGATTCTAATCAGTTTATGTTGTGACCTCAGGCTATGTCATTCTTTAAAGGTTGTGCCCTGCCTCCTTCCCTTCTGTTTCACAGGGGCTTCCCTGGTGGTTAAGTGGTAAAGAATCTGCCTGCCAATGCAGGAGACATGGGTGGAAGGTCCCATCCCCCAGGTGGAAGATCCCTGGTCTGGGAAGATTCCACATACTGCAGGACAACTAAACCCAGGAGCTGCAACTACTGAAGCCTTCTGCTCCAGAGCCTGTGCTCTGCAGCAAGAGGTGGTAGGGGTGGGGGTTTAGTCCCTAAGTCATATCTGACCCTTAGACACAACCCCATGTAACCGGTAACCTGTCAGGCTCCTTTGTCCGTGGGACTTCCCAGGAAAGAGTACTGGAGTGGGTTGCCATTTCCTCCTCTAGGGCATCTTCCTGACCCAGGGATCAAACCCTCATTGGATTCTTTACTGCTGAGCCACCATTCCCTGGTGACCCAACAAGACAGGCCACCGCAATGAGAAACCTGCACACTGCAACTAGAGAATAACCCCTGCTGGCCACAACTAGAGAATAGCCCACATAGCAGCGACGACCCAGCACAGCCAAATAAATTAAAAAAAAAAAAAAAAATATATATATATATAAAAACTATAGTGCAGCAGTTAAAGTAGGATCCTGGTTCCTCCTAAAGGAATATACATAACAATATGCTTAGTTATACAGGAACAAAGCCTCCTCCCTTGCCAGTTACCTAGTGGCAAGTTGATTACACTGGACTCAATGAATCTGCCTGCCAATGCTGGAGACATGGGTTTGATTTTCCCCGGTTGGGAAGATCTCCTGGAGGAGGAAATGTCAACCTACTCCAGTATTCGTGCCAGGAAAATCCCATGGACAGAGGAGCCTGGTGGGCTACAGTCCACGGGGTTGCAAAGAATTGGACACAACTGAGTGACCGAGTACCCACACAAGCCACCTCCCAACCCCGCCCCCAGGTGGAAGATGGTAACTTCAGGCTGAATAACAGATTCCTGGAGCACTGCCCTATTACCTCACCACTCACCAATCAGAGGAAAGTAACATACCTGCAGCCCTCACCCGGAATTTTGCCTATAAAACCTTTTCCCCGAAAACCTTTGAAGCATTTGGGGTTTGGGGGCGTGTGTCACCTGTTCTCTTTGCTTGGCCTTGCAATAAAACTTTCTCTGTTCCAATCTCTGGCCTTTCAGTTTGGCCTCACAGAGCTTCCGGCACACAAACTTGCTTTGTAAAAGAACTTGGAATTGTCTTGACCAGGGAAACCTGAGTGAGGATGCAAAGATAAAAATACAAACACATGCAAAAGGCTTTCATATAATCAGTACCCTGTGAGTTAGAGTTTCCAGTCCTACTCTCTCACAAGTGAGAAAAGAGAGGCTGAGGGAAATTCACTGACTTGTCCAAGGCTGCACAGCTACCAAAGGTGAGAGAGCAAGCAATGCGTGGAGTCTGTCCATTTTATTGTCTCCTTCATAAATAAGTCTCTCTTCCATCTCTCAAATTTCTGATTTGTTTCTGTCTCTGTTTTTGTCTCCAGAACCACTTTCACTCTTCTGTTAACATTTGCAATGTACATTTATTGGATCCCTAGTGTGTTGAAAATCAGAGACATTACTCTGCTGACAAAAGTCTGTATAGTTAAGGCTATGGTCTTCCCAGTGGTCACATATGGTTTTGACAGTTGGACCATAAAGAAGGCAGAATACCAAAGAATCGGTGCCTTTGAACTGTGGTGCTGGAGGACTCCTGAAAGTCCCTTGGACAGTAAGGCGATCAAACCAGTCAATCTTAAGGGAGATCAACCCTGAATATTCACTGGAAGGACTGATGCTGAAGCTGGAGCTCCAGTATTTTGGTCATCTGATGCTAACAGACAACTCACTGAAAAAGTCCCTGATTTGGGGGAAAACTGAAGGCAGAAGGAGAAGAGGGCATCAGAGAATGAGATGGCTGGAGGGCATTACCGATGCAATGGACATGAACTTGGGCAAACTCCAGGAGATGGTGAGGGACAGGGAGACCTGGCATGCTGCAGTCCATGGGGTCACAAAGAGTTGGACACGACTGGGCGACAACAACCACCACCACATCTATCATATCCCGTTTTATTTTACAAGAGAAACAGAAGACCTGGTTTTGTCCTCAAGGAGGTGCAATGGCAACAGACTCTGCCTTTTTCTCTGCATCTTGCTCCCCCCACCCCCCACTTCATCTCACTGGAAAGTCTCTGTCGAGACCAAGCATATGGACTGTGGCGACGCAGTTAGAAATCGGAGAAAGAACGTCAGGTTGCACTTCCTCCCTAGAGCCACTAGAGGCCACCCGCCTCCGCGCAGAAGCGCCGGCCAACGCAGCCTGACTCCGCAGCCGGTGCGCGCCCTCCGCTGATTGGTGGCACCGAAGAGAAGTTGCACTTTGATTGGGCCGCTGTCAGGTGTCGCTGCCGGCAGGTTCGGCTGCGCGAGCGCGGGGAGGCGGGTGAGTGAGGGCCCGGGGCGGTGGGGGAGTGGCTGGGGGCTGGGGGCGGTATCTGAGGGGGTGGGCTTGGGTGGAGTGGGCTCCGTTGGTGCTGAGGGCCCTGGTTGGTAGTGGCCGGGGCGCCGCTCTGAGAAGGGAGGCAGCGGAGAGGCCTCAATGTCAGCGAAGGGAGAGTGAGGCGGGGAAGGCGGGGGCGGGCAAAGGCTAGAGGAGTCAGGATGGGCGGTGGTAATCGGGACCGGGAGCGGAGTGAGGAGAGCGCGGAGGAGGGGGGTCCGCGAGAGAAGAGATGGGCGCGTGAGGTCTGCGTGAGGAAGAGGGGTCCTGCCGAGCCAGGGCGTCTGCAGGGGAGAGAATCAGAGTGAGCAGGTCCGCGTGAGGCGAGGTGGGAGTGGAGTCGGACCGGAGAGCCGGCTGGAGGAAGGGGATTGTTGGAGAGAGGAGGGAGGTGACCCTGGAGGGAGGGCGCGTGGGGAGAGGTGGGCCACAGACAACCTTTGGGGGTGGGGGGTGGAAAGCACTGAGGGTTCCAAGTAAATTTGTTACCAAGGGCGGTGACTCATCGGGGTTTGAACGTCTACCTAAGGCTGGGGAGCCAGTGAGGGAGAGGGTTAGTCGGATTGTTCATTGGATCAGTTGATCAGTGAAAGAGGAGAGAGCGGTAGTTCAGGGAGTCAAGGAAGAGTCATTTTAGCAAGTAGGAAAAAGAAAGCGATATGAGGGAGTTGATATGGAGAACAAGGGCATCAGCACATTTCATCGGTGGCAGAAAAAGTGTATGTATGAATCATTCAAGTCTGCATCAAAAAAAACAAAAACAAAAACCAAAAAACCAACCAAACAAAAAAAAAAACTGTATCAAGTAGGAACTAAGGGGTCCACTGTTGAAGAAGACAGTGTTGATGGTCTGAGGAGTTTTAACTGTGTTGGAAATATTTCTGCCTGGACTCTGTACTGACGTTTCTCTTTCACCACTAATGGGGCCCTGCAACAAGTGCATGGTGGTTAAAGAAATTAGAGGACTAGGCAAGCAGCCCTAAATTCTAAGGGAGAAAGAAATTAACACAGTTTACCCTCCCTCAGTCGGTAAAGAATCTGCTCACAATGCAGGAGACCTGGGTTTGATTCCTGGGTCGGGAAGATCCCCTGGAGAAGGAAATGGCAACCCACTCCAGTATTCTTGCCTGGGAAATCCCATGGACAGAGGAGCCTGGCAGGCTACAGTCCATGGGGTCACAAACAGTCGGCACAACTTAGGAACTAAACCACCTACCCTCCCTTCTGGGCTTCCCTGGTAGTTCAGCTGGTAAAGAATCTGTCTGCAATGCAGGAAGATTCCCCTGGAGAAGGGATAGGGTATCCCCTCTTGTATTCTTGCTTGGAGAATTCCACGGATGGAGGAGCCTGGCGGGCTACAGTCCATAGGGTCACAAAGAGTCAGAATCGACTAAGCATAGCACAGAACCCTCCCTGCTATCCCCTCTCTTAAAAGCTGGGTCTTCTGTGTTGCAGGCAGATTCTTCAACATCTGAGCCACCAGGGAAACCACATCCCTTCTCTAGATCCAGTTTGACATAGATGTTCCTGAGGAGATTGTGCCCCTGCCCCGCCCTCTCCTTACCTACTGTCTCCTCCCTCCCTCCCTCCCTCCCTCCCTTTCTCCCTCCCTCCCTCCCTTTCTCCCTCCCTCTCTCCCTTCCACATTGCCCCAGTAAGACTTGCCCTTTAGCTGAGTGTAGGGTCTGAAGTTTTCTTTTGCAACAAAGTATTAGGAAAGAGAGAGGAGGAAGGGGAGAAGAGCACAGAAACCGGCTGTGGCTGTTGGAACACCGTGTTAAAGCCCAGCTTCTCCCAGAGGTACATCTAAATAAATCCTGGCTTATTTCATGGCTATTTCTGTCAGGCTTCTATTTCTGCTTTGTTAACTATGAATTTAGACCTTTCGTGTTCCTTCAGCTCGACATTTGTGAACACATTTTCCTTTGCTATTCTATTACCATCTCCTGTTAGAGAGTTAAAATAGAACTTCAAGAATGTGATAGTGTACATTCAGTAGCAAACCAGGAAGGGCTTAGTGGCAGAAAGTGTGAAGGGTTAGGAATCTTAGACATAGAAAAAGCTCCTGCTTCGGAGAAAGGATAAAGCCTGCCACAAACTTCGGCTTGCTTAAACTGTACAGGGACCTTGAGAATGTCACAAGTCATGGAAATTGGGTCAGGTCACTAGAACGGAATTCAAAGAAATAGCCTGTAATCAGGAGGGGTGTGTATGTGTAGAGACCTGCGGTACACAACTGGAAATGTTAAGTCTAAGGACAGTGTTGTCTGGTGGTGGAACAACAGAGAAAAGCAGGTGGTGAAGACTAGAAAGGTCAGGATCTGTATAAAGATTAGCTGTGGCTTTCTAATCAAAGCTTCAGAGTTCACGTGAAGGGTAAGGATTTAAAATAAAAATACAGAAAGGAATTATTGAGGACTACTGTACAAGTCTATAAGACTAAATCATTCCATTTACTTAACGGAGTTTGTGGCTTTCATTAGATCCATTGGTCAGTATTTCTGAGAACTTTTGCAGAACGTAGAAAATTGCTGATATGATTCAATTTCATTTTGGGAGAAAAGAATAACAGGTACTTCTATTCCCACGATTTAGTTTTAGCAGATATGTCTAATTATGTATGCAGTCATAAACATTTGTAGTATTTTTATTTGTACAAGTAGAATTGTCCTTCATGTATGTTTCTGCAGTTTGCATTTGGAAGCTATTCATGTTTTATATAGCTTTGATTCATTTTTTAAAAATTGAAGGATAATTTACAATGTTGTGTTAGTTTCAGGTGTACAGCAAAATGATCTATATATATATATATATGCACACACACATATATATATACTTTTTTCAGATTCTTCCATTATAGGTTTTTTTATTTGTTTGTTTGTTTTTTGGCTGCACCAGGTCTTAGTTGCAGCACTCGGAATCTTTAGTTGTGGCATGTGGGATCTAGTTCCCTGACCAGGGATCAGTCCTGGGCTATTTGCATTGCGAGCAGAGTCTTAGGCACTGACTCACCAGGAAAGTCCCTTCATTATAGATTATTACAAGATATTGAGTATAGTTCCCTGTACTATGCAGTTGGTCCTTGTTGTTTAGTTATTTTATATATAGTAGTGTGTATGGAGAAGGCAGTGGCACCCCACTCCAGTGCTCTTGCTTGGAAAATCCCATGGACGGAGGAGCCTGGTAGGCTGCAGTCCATGGGGTCGCTAAGACTCAGACACGACTGAGTGATTTCACTTTCACTTTTCACTTTCATGCATTGGAGAAGGAAATGGCAACCCACTCCAGTGTTCTTGCCTGGAGAATCCCAGGGATGGGGGAGCCTGGTGGGCTGCCATCTATGGGGTCGCACAGAGTCGGACATGACCGAAGTGACTTAGCAGCATAGCAGCAGCAGTATGTATATCTTAATCTTAAAGCTCCTAATTTATCCCCCAATTCTCTCTTTTTTTGTGGGGAGGCAGTGTGGGGTTTTCTTTGCTTTTCTCTAGTTGTGGAGAGTGGGAGCTTGTCTCTAGTTGCAGTGTGACGGCTTCTCTTGTTGCAGAGCACAGGTTCTACAGCACATGGGCTTCAGCAGTTGTGGCCCATGGGTTCAGTAGTTGCGGTTCCCAGACTTTAGAGCACGGGCTCAATAGTTGTGGCCCACAGGCTCAGCTGCTCTGAGTCACGTGGGATCTTCCTGGATTAGGGATAGAACCCAAGTCTCGTGCTTTGGCAGATGGATTCTTAACCC
This sequence comes from Bubalus bubalis, assembly GCF_019923935.1. Lineage (NCBI taxonomy): Eukaryota > Metazoa > Chordata > Mammalia > Artiodactyla > Bovidae > Bubalus > Bubalus bubalis. Next base: position 14,993,798 of record NC_059176.1, read on the forward strand.
TAGACCACCAGGGAACCCTGCCCCTGATTCATTTTAAATATTTGCTATTAGTCAACCATTTGTGTATACTACATTATATTTATCATTCTTTAACTTGTGACATCTGAATTGTTCTTAGGTTTTACCCTTACCAACAGTAGGTTATGAATATTCTTGCACATGTCTTCTTACGTGGGAAAATTTCTCTACAGGGAGTTTCTCAGCCTCGGCACCACTCACATTTTGGACTGGACAATTCTTTGTTGTGGAGGTATATGCTATGTCTTTTAGAATTTTCAGCAGCATCCTTGGCCTCTACTCAGTAGATGCCAATAGCACCTGCCGAGTTGTGATAACCAAAAGTGTCTCCTGACAATTGTTTATTGCACAGTATAATCACAGTTAGTTAAGAACCACTACTTCTATATGTGTACAAAAGTGGAACTTCCAGGTTGTTCTAATTCAATTTTAACTCTTAAGATATTACCAGAGCTTCCCAGGTGGCTCAGTGGCAAAGAATCTGCCTGCCAATGCAGGAGACACGGGTTCGATCCCTGATCTGGGAAGATCCCACATGCCACGGAGCAACAAAGCCCGCCTGTCACAACTGAACTTGTGCTCTAGAGCCCAGGAACTGCACCTACGGAGCCCACATGCTGCAGCTACGGAAGCCCTTGCGCTGTAGAGCCCATGCTCCACGACAAGAAAAGCCTCTGCAATGAGAAGCTCGAACTGCAACTAGAGAGTAGCCCCCACTCGCCGCAGCTGGAGAAAAGCCCTCTCAGCAAGGAAGACCCAACACAGCCAAAAACAGATAAATAAAATTATTAAAAAAAATATTCTCACTGATAATTGCTCTAGGTAGGATTTTTTTTTTTTTGCATTGTAACTTCTGTTATGAAGGACCTTGGCCTAGACCAGCCTTGTGTCTGTGTACCCTGTGACAGTAGAGAGAAAACTGAAATTTCAGTTTGAGAATGGGTTGGGGCCTGTTGTATGGATGCCTGTATCCTGAATTTCCCAACTAGCACTAGACCTTTTTTCTTGAACAGATTTTTCTGGAATTGGGTGTCTTTCTTTTAAGGTAAAGTAGATAAAGGAGAGTCAGGGCAAAGGGATTTTAATGTTCTTATACAATGCTTAGAACATATCAATCAATGCCCTCAATCAATCAATCAATGTTTTTTTTTGTTAGTCCTTGGTAGGAATGAAGATAGAGGTGAAGAGCAAAAGCAACTGAGCTCTCTCATTCCTCTGCTCTTGAATTGTTGTTGTTATTCAGTTGCTAAGTCATTTCCGACTCTTTGTGACCGCCCCCTGGACTGAAGCATGCCAGGCTTCCCTGTCCTTCCCTATCTCCTGGAGATTGCACAAATTCATATCCAGTGAGTTGGTGATGCCATTCAACCATCTCATCCTCTGTCCCCCAGATCTCCTCCTGCCCTCAGTCTTTCCCAGCATCAGGGTCTTTTCCAGTGAGTCAGCTCTTCGCATCAGGTGGCCAAGGTATTGGAGCTTAGCTTCAGCATGCTTCAGCTTCAGCATCAGTCCTTCCAATGAATGTTGATTTCCTTTAGGATTGACTATTTTGATCTCCTTGCAGTCCAAGGGACTCCCAAGAGTCTTTTCCAGCACTGCAATTCAAAAGCATCAATTCTTTGATGCTCAGCTTTCTTTATGGTCGGACTCTCACATCCGTATATGACTCCTGGAAAAACCATAGCTTTGACTTCACCAATCTTTGTCGGCAAGGCGATGCCTCTGCTTTTTGCCGTTGGGAGGTAGAGGAGGGCTGGGAAGATTTCGAATGAATCTGAAGTTGAAATGTCATTCTAACCTTCTTTTCTTATGGTAGGAATCAACAGTGGCCCTCCATGAAGAACTGCCTTTCCCATTTGCTGCTGGAGTTAATGATTTTTCCTGCTGGCAGAATCAGGGACATGCCAGCACGGTAAGGGTTAATCCAGTAATTCTCATCCCAGGCTCCTGGTTGGGGGTGGGGTGAGCAGGGAGAAAAAGGGAAACCTTGATTTTCTCTTGGGCATCTTTAGTCATTGCCAGTCACAGCCCACGTGCCTCCTTCCCTGTTGATCCTTGTCACTGTAGCTTTGTTTCCTGTTTCCCCTTGTAGTTCCCTCTTATTTTCTCATTCCCCATCCCCCAACCCCACCCACTACTGTGGGACTTGGATTCTGAGCTAACGGGGATCCCCTCCATTTCAGGGCGGGATGAGTGGGTGCTCCGGCGGGGATGTGGTCACTGCCGGCCAGTGAGGGCGAGAGTGCCACAGCCCACTTCTTCCTCGGAGCTGGAGATGAGGGGCTGGGCACCCGTGGACTCGGCATGAGGCCAGAAGAGAGTGACAGCGAGCTCCTTGAGGATGAGGAGGATGAAGTGGTAAGATTAGGGGGCATGATGTCACTTGGTGTTGGGACCCCCGCCATAGTGGAGATTCCATAGGATTGAGACACCTCCTCCCAATCTTCCCACTGAGACTCCCTGTCACAAACAGGCCCTCTTGATGAAAGGGAAGGGCAGTGGAGACTGGTTAGACTGCCGCTCCTTGAAGCCCCTCTGCTTGTGCCCGCCTCCTGTTGTCTCATGATTATTGGTTCTCTGACTCTTCTGCCTGAGTACACGTATCCCACTGTGGCAGGAGGAATCCCTGCAGGAACCCCAATCTAGGCCTGAGTTAGGAGACAACCTTAACCCCCTAAGTCCAAAGTCCTGACAAGAAACTCTGCCCTAAGGAGATGATGAGGCAGTGTTCCCTGATAAAGGCGGTTCAGGTGAGAAGTTCCTAAGTTCCTGACGGCACTTCCTCCTGGTAGCCTCCTGAACCTCAGATCATTGTTGGCATCTGTGCCATGACCAAGAAATCCAAGTCCAAGCCAATGACCCAGATCCTAGAGCGACTCTGCAGGTTTGACTACCTGACTGTTATCATCCTGGGAGAAGACGTGATCCTCAATGAACCTGTGGAAAACTGGCCATCCTGCCACTGCCTCATCTCCTTCCACTCCAAAGGTTGGTGTCTGTGAAGGAAAATGGGAAGGAGTGGTGTTGGGAATGCTGGACTGGGAAATGAGGCTCTTACTGTCAAATAGTAAAGAAGTCATCCTCTCTTCCCGACACTAGAGAATAGTGCAAAGGGATTTGCTTTTCCTACATCTTGGAGAAGTTGCTGGGGTTAGTTTAAAGCCCATATTCAAACCTCAGGAAGGCTCTGTAAGTTTCTTCGGATCTCTGACAAAATCGGTCTTTGGAAGGACCCTACAAGTAGTTTCTGTTTTGCTTTTTTCCTGATGGATTTTCTAGACTTGCAAAATTGGGCAGGAGGATGAGTGCTGGGTTGGACGGGTTGTGGAGCTCAGTGGCAACGAATAGCTTTAACACATTTCTCTGTTTCTCTTGCTGTTTTCTCACTGTTTCTCTCTTTCTTTCTTCCACCTCTCTATTTCCTCTCTCCATCCCAGGCTTTCCCCTGGACAAAGCTGTTGCTTACTCCAAGCTTCGAAACCCTTTTCTTATCAATGACCTGGCTATGCAGTATTACATCCAGGATAGGTATAGCTTTCTGTTGACTGGGGGGATGGGTGGCCCTGAGATCATGCCTGTTATAGAGAACCCACTCTGGGAGGGGCAGAGTCAAACAAACATGTCGAATTGTTGTACCAAACCCTCTTGAGTTCTATACACGGGTGTCTCCCAATTCCTGAGTGAATGAAATCCCTAGCCTCTCCCCTCGTCACCTGCCCCCACCTCTCCCAGCTAATTTATTCGGGGGTAACAGGAGGGAGGTGTACCGGATCCTGCAGGAGGAGGGTATTGACCTGCCTCGATACGCTGTGCTCAACCGTGACCCTGCCCGGCCCGAGGGTGAGTACCTGGCCTTGTCCAGTCCTACGCTGCCCCGCTTTCTGTGACTGAGCCCAGTTCTCCGTTCTCTAGACAGCTATGTGCCACCTGTCTCTGTGAGGCTTTGGTTACTGGACTACGGGTAGAGCTAGAGCCATGGGTCTTTGGACAGAGTCTGAGACCTTGTATACAGATGTTAGTTACCATATCTATTATTAAAGTATGGTCATAGAAATTTGAGGGTGATGGAGATTAAAACTCAGAGAAGTTGGGAGTTGGAAGCATTCTTGGGCCCTAGGAATGACCACACACCTACCTTTCAGAGTGCAACCTGATAGAGGGTGAAGACCAGGTGGAGGTAAATGGAGCCGTCTTCCCCAAGCCCTTTGTGGAGAAGCCTGTGAGTGCAGAGGACCACAACGTTTACATCTACTACCCCAGCTCAGCTGGAGGAGGAAGCCAGCGGCTCTTCCGTAAGGTGTGGGAGACATCTGGGGAGGCAGAGAAGTAGATGAGCAAGAATGAAGTTGTGGGAAGGGAAGCTGGAAGACTTGGGGACAAGTTAGAGGCAACCTTTTTTTTTTCTTCCCCTTCCTTTTTCTCCTGAAGATTGGCAGCCGAAGCAGTGTTTACTCTCCAGAGAGCAGCGTCCGAAAGACAGGCTCATACATCTATGAGGAGTTTATGCCAACAGATGGCACAGATGTCAAGGTTATGGTGGATACGGGGATTTAAGAGGTTATAAATGTCTGAGTTGGGTGGGGTGCTTGTGACGCAAGTAGAAGTGTAGGGAAGCAGTTATAGAAAATTAAGTGTGAATGGGATTGGCTTTCATATGCAGGTGAAGACAAGGATTGGGGAAGTAGGTATTTATATTGTCACTATCAGAGTGAGGGCAAGGGTAATGTGGAAAATGGAATAATGTTGGTAAGTTATTTCTTAGTAAGGACTAGGCGATAGTTTTAGAGTCCCATGAAGAAACTTTCATAATGATACTGAAGTTCCATCTCAGTTAAAAAAAAAAAAAAAAGTCAGTCTTCTTGTTCTTAATACTCGGGGGATTTGTTTGTTTTGTTTATGTTTCCTGGGAAACCAGCCTATAGACATGACGCTCATATTGCCTTCTCATGTACAGGGTGAGCTGTGGGCATACTCAGTGGTGCTATGTACCTGCAGGTGTACACAGTGGGGCCAGACTATGCCCATGCTGAAGCCAGAAAATCTCCAGCTTTGGATGGGAAGGTTGAACGAGACAGTGAGGGGAAAGAGATTCGATATCCAGTCATGCTGACTGCCATGGAAAAGCTGGTGGCCAGGAAAGTCTGTGTAGCTTTTAAGGTGAAGGGAGGCCCCTTGGTAGGGAGGTTGTGCAGGAGCAGGAGGGGTGCAGGGGAGGGGCTGTGGCATGAGGGAGAGGTTGGTGGGGCGAAGCTGAGAAGGCAGCATGGCCCTCTTGTTCTCATCTTCCCTTCTTCCCTTTGCAGCAAACAGTTTGTGGTTTTGATCTCCTCCGTGCCAATGGTCACTCCTTTGTGTGTGATGTCAATGGCTTCAGTTTTGTCAAGAATTCGATGAAATACTATGATGATTGTGCCAAGATTCTAGGGTAAGGGACACAGTGGTCTGGGCTGGGGAGAATGGGCTTAAAGAGGAGAATAGCAAAGTTTTACTTTAAAGACACCTTGTTTTGTTGAACTTTGCAGGTATTGTGTTTTTTTACATTTTGAAGGTTTGTGGCAACCTTTGAGCAAGTCTATTTTCACCATTTTTCTAACAGCATTTCCTAACTTCATGTCTCTGTGTGACATTTTGGTAATTCTCACAGTATTTTTCCTTGTTATTATGCTTGTCATAGTGATATGCGATCAGTGATCTTTGATGTTACTATTGCAAAAAGATTAGAACTTGCTGAAGGCTCAGATAGTGGTTAACACTTTTTAGCAATAAAGTATTTTTTAATTAATGTATGTATATATTTTTTTATACATAATACTATTGCACACTTACTAGACTACGGTAACTTTCATATGCACTGCTAAACAAGAAAACTCCTGTGACTCACTTTATAGAGATATTCACTGTATTGCAGTGGTCTGGAACTGAACTCTCAATGTCCCTGAGGTCTGCCTGTACTTTAAATGCTGTAAAAATGATTTAAAAGTGAAAAAGGAAAGTAGAGAAAGGGCTCCTCAACTCTCTTGCCTTCCCAACATGGCTCTCCCCAGAGGGAATTACTGTTAACTGTTTTAGACATAACAATATGTCTTTTTCTTCTGTATATAAACAGACCATTTATTGTACTAAATGTGATCATACCATAACACTGTCTTTCAACTTGACTTTTTAATATGTAAAACATTCAAAAATGTTTAAGGAATGATGGCTATGGTGAGTATCGGTATATTCACCATTGAGCTTAAGAAATAAAATATTAAGAATATAGTTGAGGGAATTCCCTGGCAGCCCAGTGGTTAGGACTTGGCGCTTTCACTGCTGAGGGCCCAGGTTCAATACGTGGTCACAGAACTAAGGTCTTACAAGCTGTGTGGTGCAACCAAAAAAAAAAAAAAAAAAAGCAAGCACATAGAATTGAAGCCCCTACATAACCCTTACTAATAACATCCCCTCCCCTCCCACCCAGAGGTAAACACAATCTTTATTACAAATATAGGGATTTTTTTCGCATGTCTTTAGATTTTATATTAACATATTATTAGTTTTTTTGAACTTCATTCAGATGTGTAGTTCTGGTTCATTCATATTCATGTGGGTTCTTCATGTTTCTCCTTCTAGGAATACCATAATGCGGGAGCTTGCCCCGCAGTTCCAGATCCCGTGGTCCATCCCCATGGAGGCTGAGGACATTCCCATTGTCCCTACCACTTCTGGCACTATGTGAGCAAAAGTAAAAGTTAAAAATTTGGAGTAACCACTTAAGACATCTAAGTCAGACCAGTGGTCACTTCCTGCCCCTGTGCCATCTGACCGGTGGAGCCTACCTGTATTCCTCATCTCAGATAGTCTTTCCTGTGTTCTTTGACATGGCGAGTAGGATGAAATGGGTGGCGGTGTGGGGTGGGATGGGGAGGTGGCTCTAACAGCATTCCCTGTCTTAGGATGGAACTTCGTTGTGTCATTGCAATCATTCGTCATGGGGATCGTACACCCAAGCAGAAGATGAAGATGGAGGTGACACACCCAAGGTAAAAAGCCGAGTGTTCTAATCTAGACAAATAGGTTTTTGTAAGGGAAATGGGGAGGGGCACCTCCCAGAGGTTTTTGCCTTTCTCAGCCCTTACTGAAGCTTCTCCTCCTTTCTTCAGATTTTTTAGTCTATTTGAAAAACATGGTGGCTACAAGACAGGGAAATTAAAACTGAAGCGGCCAGAGCAGCTACAGGTAAGATGATGAATCTGGCTGGCAGGAGCAGTGCTATGAAAAGACAGAGGCCAGGATGAAAGCCTAGCCAGCCAGGACTTGGCCTCCTGCGTGGACATCCTATTATTTCCTCCAGGAGGTGCTGGACATCACACGGCTGCTATTGGCTGAACTGGAGAAAGAACCAGGTGGTGAGATCGAGGAGAAGACGGGGAAATTGGAGCAGTTAAAATCTGTGCTGGAGATGTGAGAAAGGGAGTAGGAAAGAGGGTGTCAATAGCCATAAGAATTGGGTGCTGGGGTAGAAAGCAAACTGTGAGTTTATCCTGCAGGTACGGTCACTTCTCAGGCATCAACCGGAAGGTGCAGCTGACTTACTACCCTCATGGAGTAAAAGCTTCTAATGAGGGGCAAGGTGAGACATAACAGTTCTTTCCTTTACTACTCACATCTTTTATTCTTGAACCCTTAGATGACCTCTCTCCCAAATTACCTTTCTAGGCTCCTCAGAAGACTTAACATTTAGATGTCCCCACTGTTTTCCTTGTGCTTCCACACTTTCTCAACAGTAAAGAATCTGCCTGCAATGCAGGAAATGCTGGTTCAATCCCTGTGTCGAAAAGATCCCCTGGAGGAGGAAATGGCAACCCACTCCAGTATTCTTGCCTGGGAAATACCATGGACAGAGGAGCCTAGTGGGCTACAGTCCATGGGGTTGCAAGAGTCAGACACCACTGAGTGACTAAGCACACACTGTTTTCCTTAGATCTAGACCTGTTCACTCCCTCTTATTCCTGCAGATACACAACGGGAGGCTCTGGCCCCATCCCTCTTGCTGGTACTGAAGTGGGGTGGAGAACTGACCCCGGCTGGCCGTGTTCAGGCTGAGGAGCTGGGGCGAGCTTTCCGCTGCATGTACCCTGGAGGACAGGGTGAGTGTCTGGCGGGGCCGGGGAGGTGTAGATACATAGCAGGGCTGAGATACGATGATTAGAGAGTAAGTTGAGGAAACAAAGGGACAGAGGTGTTGGGGAGGTTAAAGGGGAAATGAACATTCTTGGGTGTGCATAGCCATCCATTTCTGGTCTTCCCCTTTGCCCCCAGGTGACTATGCTGGTTTTCCTGGCTGTGGGCTGCTTCGTCTCCATAGCACTTTCCGCCACGATCTCAAGATTTACGCCTCTGATGAGGGCCGTGTCCAGATGACTGCCGCAGCCTTTGCTAAGGTGCTCACTCTAGTTCTCCCACAGTCCCAGCTTCCATTAGGTAGAGAAGCACAGTTTGGAGAACTAGTCAGGAAATTTCAGAGGATTTGTGTGCCAACTCAGAGGAGTTTCTGCTTGTGTATGACTACATCCTATGCTACTGAGAATAATTAATAGGGTGAGCCCCTTGATCTGCACCCCAGCTCCCCCAAGCCAGCTCTCATTTGATCTCTGGGACCATCGAAGCCTAGGGGAAGTGGAATAGAAGGAAAACTTGATGGACTTCGTGCTTTCCCTCCAGGGCCTTCTGGCTCTAGAAGGGGAGTTGACACCCATTTTGGTACAAATGGTGAAGAGTGCCAACATGAACGGGCTCTTGGACAGCGATGGGGATTCCCTGAGCAGCTGCCAGCGCCGTGTGAAGGCTCGGCTACACCACATTCTGCAGCAGGATGCGCCCTTTGGCCCTGAGGATTACGATCAGGTCAGGCTGTCCCTATCTTTGTGCCCAATACACCCCACTCCCAAAGTCCTAGAATTTTAAATAATAGCCATCAGTAATGGTATTTATGATGTGCCAGGCACTGTTTCACATGCTTTCCATACATTCAGTCATTTAATCCTTGCCTACCCTTTGAGGTAAGTATGGGTCCACAATCTGTCATCTAGAATTTTGAAAATCAGAGATTTTTATAACCTTGCCACCAAGATTCATTTGGCAGGGAAGTCTGGTGGTCCAGTGGTTAAGAATCCACCTGCCAATGCAGGGGACACAGATTCAGTCTCTGATCCAGGAAGATCCCATATGCCTCAGAGCCGCTAAATCCATGTGTCACTACTGCTGAGCCCATGCTCTAGAGTCAGGGAACGGCAACCACTGAGCCTGAGCGCTGCGGCTGTTAAAGCCCGCATGGCCTAGAGCCTGTGCTCTGAGACAGTAGAAGCCACCGCAGTGAGAAGCCCGTGCATCACAACCAGAGAGTAGCCCCTGCTCGCCGCAACTAGAGAAAGCCCAGCAACAGAGACCCAGCGCAGCCAAAAATAAATAAATTTAAAAAGAAGATACGCCTTTGGCAGCAAAATCCAACATGATAAGACTCTTTCTAATCCCTATTTATCCCATCTTGTGTAAAATAGTCATCTACATTTTGCTGCAGAAATAGAACAGTGTTTGGTTATGCCCTAGGCCCTGCTGGAGGTATTATCTAACATATGGCATATGCTCTGTATTAACTTCTTAAAGTCCAAAAAATTCTCAGTTCCAAAACACAGCTGATCCCAAGGATTTTCAATAAAATAATTTTTCAATGTGTCTACTGCTGTATTAAAAGCCACCCCAAACTCAGTAACTTAAGACAAAAACCATTTTTATCTTCTCACTCACCATTCTAGGCTCAATTGGTCTTGCTTTGGGTCTTTCTTAAAGTTGCCCAGATGCTTAGGGTCTGTTCTAGAGAATAGCATTTTCTGTGTTCTCTGAGCAGGCCTCGATAAAGGGGCGGGACCTTGCTACCTTATTTTCCAAGTCATTGCTCAATGTCAAATCAAAAAATGCTAAGGCATCTTTTCCTTTTTGCCTTGCTACCCTTGGCCAGCAAGAATGGAACCTGTGAGGAGTGAGGTAGAATGAGTACATTCCACCTGCGGTCTCCTCGCCTCCTCCCCGTTCTTCATTGACTGGGACCATCCTACATGCTTGAGTTGGACTTAGTTCTGAAGCGGCACCTCTGCTCTAGGTTCAAGCTAGCACCTTGTTTAGAGGAATAAGATAATGTCATTTCTATTATCCACTCATGAAAACATTCTGTGGGGATTTGGGTTGAATCTTTATTCCTCAGCATTTTCTCTGAGTATTTTAGAACCCCCAAGAAGACCTAGATCTGTTTTATTTCCTCGGACTTCAAAACTTTTAAGATGACCCATTCTCAGGTAGCTGTGTGCTAGGCCAATCCCCTCACTGGAACTGCTAGTGTTCCCAGAAGCCTGGGAATGCTTGTGGGAGCAAGCCGACAGACAGAGCCGGTTTGCTGGCAGTCTCTGTGATGAGCGCACAGGAGCCTGGGCAGTTGGCACTGAGTCTGTCTTGCTCTCCATGTCTCTGTTCTCCACAGCTGGCTCCCACTGGAAGCACTTCCCTCCTCAGCTCCATGGCTGTTATCCAGAATCCTGTGAAGGTCTGTGATCAAGTTTTTGACCTGATTGAAAACCTCACTCACCAGATCCGGGAACGGATGCAGGACCCCAAGTCTGTAGGTGGGTTCGAACACTGCTGTCTTCCTTTTCAGGGTTTTGGGTATGGATAGGTTCCTCAGGCCACTGTGTGCCCTCTCCTACGTGTCTGAGACAAGTCATCCTCATCTCTCTGGCTCTGCTTCAGGTGTGCCAGGGCCTTTGGTTAGAGGTAAAGCCTCTGGTTCTCTCTGACCGTCTGTCCGCCTTCCAGACCTGCAGCTCTACCACAGCGAGACACTAGAGCTGATGCTGCAGCGTTGGAGCAAGCTGGAGCGTGACTTCCGGCAGAAGAGTGGGCGCTATGACATCAGTAAGATCCCTGACATCTACGACTGTGTCAAGTATGATGTACAGCACAATGGGAGTCTGGGACTTCAAGGCACAGCAGAGCTGCTCCGTCTCTCTAAGGCGCTGGCTGATGTAGTCATTCCCCAGGTGAGTCTCACGGAAGGGATCGAGTCTGGGGCCAGGGGCACTGGGCAGGAAGGAGAGAAAAGGCAGAAAGGAGGCACGCAGTGGGGACCAGGGGACAGAAGCTGGAGAAGGGATTAGTTGAGTTGCTACAGTACTGGCTCTGAGGAATCCCAAGAGGCTAACTGGGGAGAAACCTGGGGAGGAGGAATGCGGTGAACTGGGAAGAAGCCTGAGACCCGAGGTGAAGACAAGCATGACCTTGGGCCTGGGAGTATGAGGCGAGAGGAAAAAGAGATTTGTCGAGATGCTTATTCCTGGCCTGCGGCCCCTAGGAATACGGGATCAGCCGGGAGGAGAAACTGGAAATTGCCGTGGGCTTCTGTCTCCCACTGTTGCGGAAGATACTGCTTGACCTGCAGAGAACCCACGAGGATGAGTCTGTCAACAAGCTGCATCCCCTGTGAGGGAGGGCTGGGCGGGGTGCTGGATGGAGGGAGGGGGCGTGTCAGGGAGCTCTGGAGGAACCCAGGCCGGGACCGCTTGGGGAACCAAGAATGGAAGGGGGTTCTGGGATGGAAAGGAGAGAGGCTTTGAGGCGGGAGGAGGGAGTTTGTGGTGGGCCGGGAAGACAACGGGCTGACAGTGTGAGTGATCTGGCTGTTGTCTCAGGTACTCCCGAGGGGTGCTCTCTCCAGGCCGCCATGTTCGAACACGTCTCTACTTCACCAGTGAGAGCCACGTGCACTCCCTACTGAGTGTCTTCCGCTATGGGGGACTTCTGGATGTAAGGATCTTCCTTCTTCCCTCAGCCTATGAGCTTCCTGTCCCAGCGTTCTTTTACTCTCCTCCTCATTCTTTTCACTGCAAGCTTCCTCTAGTCTCCATGTCTCCCTGCCCATTTGCTGATGCCCTCGTCCTTGGGCACTGGCCCACCTCTTCTTGCGTTTGGCAGGAAACCAAGGATACACAGTGGCAGCGAGCTTTGGCTTATCTCAGTGCCATCTCAGAGCTCAACTACATGACCCAGATTGTCATCATGCTCTATGAGGACAACACCCGGGTGAGGAGCTAACAAGGCAGGACGAGGAGGGGGCCCCTTCTTTCTCCTCCATCCCCTTTTAGGGAAAAACTTTCTTATCCTTAGAATCTGTGGAATCCAGTTACATGTGGTATCTAAGTGCAGCACGCAGAGCGTGTCCAGGAGGTTCCCCTTGGAATGAAAGAAATGGTCTGGGTTGATGTTGGGTCAGAGAGATACCAGAGAACAGAGCTCTGACATTAGGGAGGGCATGGAATTTGAACCATGTTATAATGAGAAAAATAATGTTTCTCCTCTCAAACAGTTACACATATACCTTATTCACCTGGCTCCCCAAAGATACCTTTAAATGTGCTGCTGTGTGTACTGTAACAAAGCTGAATTCCTGCAGGAGATGGTTGGGGGGGATTCCCCATTCTACTTCCATTGTAGAACTGAAAGTTGGAAAGTCACATGGAGGTGAGGACATGAGGATCCCATGAGACTAGACTGTGGGGAGCTGTTACTGTAGAGGAGGGTGAGACACTGAAACCTCAGCCCTCCCTGGGAGGATGTGACCTCTTGAGTTTCTCCATTGTCCCTGTCTGGTCTTCTACCACCATACTCAGCTTCGCCAACTTCCCCTTCCTCTGATGATGCCCCGTAGGATCCCTTGTCGGAGGAGCGGTTCCACGTGGAATTGCACTTCAGCCCCGGAGTGAAAGGCGTCGAGGAAGAAGGCAGTGCCCCCACTGGCTGTGGATTCCGTCCAGCCTCTTCTGAGGTGGGTCAGAGCACTGGGATTTGGGACGGGAGGATTTAGGAACCAAGTGGTGGGAAACTCGGAAACAGTACAGGGAAGTTGAAAGGATTGGAGAGACTGGAGTAGGAGGCTGGAGGCCATTAACACCTCTCCCTTCTGTGCCTGCTGTTGGGTAGAATGAGGAGAGGAAAGCAGACCAAGGCAGCGTGGAGGACCTGTGCTCCGGAAAGGCATCGGATGAGCCAGACCGAGCATTGCAGACCTCGCCTCTGCCCTCTGAAGGCCCCGGCCTCCCAAAGAGATCACCTCTCATTCGTAACCGCAAAGCTGGCTCCATGGAGGTAATGGGAGGGGCCTGGGAGAAGGAAGTGGTAGAAATGCTCATAGGACAATATCTGTGAATCTCTGAATCCCTTCAGTGGAATTCTCGGGACCTTAAGCAGAGTCCTCCTGCCCCTGATGTATTTGTAATCCTTAATGTCACTTTCTCAGCTGGTCTCCCCATAAAGCTCCTTTAAGCTGGAAGCTCCTTCTGAGATGCTGGTGAGGGCCATCTGAGAGACAAGGACTTCAAGAGATGAGATTGAGGAGGAGGCCTTTGGATGCATTTGAAAAGGCAGCTCTTTAAAAGAAAATGAAGAGAATGTAATAGAAACAGCATGAACTCTGGGCTAAAATCTCGTTTGATAGATGCTGTGTGACCTTGGACAGGCAGCTTCTCCAAGCCTCAATTTTTTTCATCTGTAATATATGAATACAGGTAATACTCATCATATAGATGTTCAGTAAACAGTTGGCAATGAGGACAATACAGTTGATTAAAGGCCAAGCCCTCTCCATCTTCTTGTTGTCTTGGGTAAATATTATGGCTTTGATAGTAGTAAATATCACTTTACTGAAAATGGCACTTTCATTTAACCCCTTTAGAGTTATCTATACTCTCATTCCAGAAAGGGAATCAAGCCTGGAGTTCTGTCTGTCTCCCCTTTGTTCAGATGAGGTTTATCAACCTGGGCCTGTGTTCTGCTGTGCTTGGAATTTGTGTCTAGCTCTGGTTCTAGCCTAGAGGAAAGGATTTTTGTAAATCTTACATTTTATCCTGGGGTAAAAACCAAAGTTCTGGTCTTTTCTTCCTGGAGAGATCCTTTCCTTTTTTGGCTCATTGATACTCTTTGACCCCATGATTTAGCCCTGTCTCAGGACCATGACTGGTGTGGGTCCTGCTTTGACAGATGAATCTGTTCACTTGGTTTGGTACCAGTTATCTGTCTTAGAGGAACTGGCCTTTCCATTTTGAAGTATATCAGAAGAATCTATGATTAGCTTACATAGGTTCAGCCAAAGGTTCATGGTTCAGATTTTGGAGAAGACAAACTACAGCCTCTGTTCTAGACTCATCTTTTTCTTTCTGATTACATTAAGGTGGATTTGAGGTCATGAATACTCAGAGTTTCTTTAGGTGGGGTATGTATCATTCACTCCTTAAGATATGTTAACTTAGTATCCACAGTACATTAGAACCCTGCCTACTCACGTGGGTAGACCACTTGGACAGAATGACATGTAATTGTCCAGTAATAGACTGCTCCTCCACATCCAGTGTCTTCTCCATTGATGTCAGCCTCTCTGGCACTGTTGTGCTGGACCCCATTTTCTTCTGATTTAAGCAGTCAAGAGACATAGGCAAAGCAGAGCTCCCAGTGTGTTATCTTCCCGACTTCATGAAATTGATTTCTTTCTTTCAGACTTATAGGAAGCTTCCTGTTGTCATCAGATTTCTATCTCTCAGTTACTGGTTCTGCTTGTACCATGGCTCTTCAGGCTGATGGTTGCCCAAGATATGCTCCTCTGCAATAAAATCTTCTCTCTGCTGCTTGTTCATGCAGCCTTTTCATAGTAATAGTTCCTCTCCTTGTTTTATAAATATAGGCATCAGTAGTCTTATTCTTATCAACTATGACCCTTCTCTTCGTCCCTTCTTCCCTGATGTGTTTGGACTGGTTTAGAATTTAAAAACCTGTGACCTTCATAGCAGCCATGCCCTAGGTGATTGTCCTCTCTGGCCCTACAACTGTCTCTGCCCAGTGGGCATTAAGGCTTTGGAGAGCCTGGGGTGTGAGGAGGCATGGCTGGTTTTCCACCCAGCCTGATTGCAGGTCATGAACATTCAGTGCACGGGGAGCCTGGACCTAATGCCCTTGAGGGGAGAGCACCACCAGAAGTCAGGAGACCTCCCCTGGCCTTCCCCCACCATCAGCCTACAGTCCCGGGCTGTGTCCACCATGCTCCTGGCCTCCTGCACACACGTGTCCCTGTGTACCTCATCTTCCTTGATTGCCCTTGTCTTTGCCTTCTGGGACTTAGGGACTATAACGCTGCTGAGGAGGGTGTGTGCTGGGGGTTGTGTGACTGAACCCTTGTAGGCTTTTTGGAAATTCATTTCATGTCTCTAGGAGTGGAGGGGAGGGCTTCTGGTTCAAATAAGAAACTAAGTATGGAGACTTCTGATGGTCCAGTGGCTAAGACTCCATGCTCCCAGTGCAGGGGGCTAGAGTTCAATTCCTGGTCACAGAAGTATATCCCACATGCTGCAATGAAGACTGAAGACCTAGCACAATGCAACTAAGACCCAGTGAAGCCAAATAAGTATTTTTTTTTTTTAAAAGAAAGAAACTAAGTATGGTTGCTGTAACCACAACTGTCCTGTGGAAAGAAGTGGGCATGGCCGGGCTTTACTTCTTACTGTGGCTGAGCTATTGTGATCGGCTTTCTGAGTTCTGCGGAGGGATATAAAGATGAAGGAACCGTGCCCTGCTGAGAACTGAGAATGGTTGACTGATGGTTTCTCAGATTTGGGATTGGAGGGCTGCAGGGACAGGCATCTTGGAAACAGAAGTACTTTCTAGTATAGAAGGGTTCCCTGGGCAGTTTCCTCTGTAAAATGCGTTCTTAGACTTTGTATTCTTCTTTCCCACAAAAGTACTCTGGTTCTTAAACGTTATGACATTGCTTGGTTTCATAGGGCTCAGGAATTCAGGACCTGGGTTTTAGACTTCTCCACTGAAGTGTCTCAGTGGTCATACACAGTCTTCTTTCCCCAGGTGCTTTCTGAGACTTCCTCCTCAAGGCCTGGTGGGTACCGACTCTTTTCATCTTCACGGCCACCAACAGAGATGAAGCAGAGCGGCCTAGGTATGGCTTTCCAGCATCTCTGACCATTGTTGGGAAGGGGTGTCTGTCTGTTCTTTAGTTTTATTGTGGGAAACCATAGTCATGGGAGTTGGGGTCATCTAGTTGGTGGAGTTGTTGGATGGGGCTGGGGAGGATATAGTGGGAGAAACCATATTCAGATGTGAACTTTGACCCCAGATGATTGTCTCCATTCCAGGATGGTGTTTGTATTTTGGTTTTCTATACCAACCCCCATTTCTTTGACTGAGGGCATTTTTCTGGCTTCACTTCTTATTCCTTATCTGTCCCTTCAGTCTAGCCCAGACATTAAGGGTCCATAGAGACAGTGACCGTTCAGAGTCATCAGAGACAAAGCTATAAACAGATGTACTTGTGAGCCCCCTCCCCCAACCCCCACCTCAATAGGGGTCATGTTCCTCATTTGGAAAACTTGCGATATGTCTTCCTTTGAGACCTGTGTTTATTACATCCCTGCTCTGGCCCCTCCTACCTCCACGCCCTCCCCTTCATCGTCTCCTAATCCTGTAATTTTTTTTCCTTCCTTCCTGAAAATTGAGGGACAAATCTGAGACTGGTGTAGTGGCAGAGGCTTCTCTCAGGACTTTGAGGGAATGTCTCTTGATTTTTTTGATTCCTGGAGAGGGGTGGAGAACATCATTCAACCTTTCCTAAGAACACAGACTACAGGAAGGACCAAGCCTAAGAGGGTATTGTATTCTTCGGGAGTGGGGAGTGGTCCTTGGGAGGGGCTATCTTTGGACAGTGCCCGTGAGCCAGGACCCAGACCTGGCAGTTAGACACATGTTGTGGGGTCTAGACTCTGTTTTTTTCTATCTTGTCCCATTATGCTGCTTTCATTTTTCTGTTACTTTTCTCTTTGGCACCTAATTTCCTGGCCCCCAAATGGCCAGCATTTGGACCAGCAAGGAGAAGAAGGGTTTGGGGGAACTTTCCAGGCTAATTGTATGGGAGTAGATTGTCTTCTGGAGCCCTAGAAAGAGGTAGATGGTTTGGTGTGTGAAAAATAAATGACTAGTGTCTAGATCTGTGCTATGGAATTCTTTCCCCCAGATGTCCCAGAAAAGACTGGGTTTCAGGTGGGCTGGGAAAGAGGATGGGTATGTCTGGCCCAGTCAAGGGGCAGTGCTGTCAAGAACAGGGCAGAGATCTGAGTGTGGTGGACAGATGGTGGTGGTAAGGTAAAGACTGCCCGCTGAGATGATCCGGTGCTGAGCAGGACTGCACTGGCAGGACTGCACCAGAAAATCCCCAGCGGAGGAAGTGAATGTAGAACAAAGCCTGGGGGTGGTCTGGGGTGGAGCCAGCCAGCTTCAGCTTCTCTGAAGAGAAGCAGACATTTAGCAATCCTTGTCTCTCTCTTGAGCTCTATCCTAGAGGTGGTTTGCACGTGAAATGTAGGAGAAAATGCCACATAGAGGAATGGTGCACGGTTCCAGGGTGGAAGTTATTAGCCATCTGAACTTGTTGATATCTGTGATGACCCTGAAGTGTTGGGGCCCTTGAAAGCAAATCCCTTCTCTGTGGGCTCAAAGGAAACTGACCTCCTTTCCCTCTGTCCATTTGCCATATGAATGTCAAGTTCCCACGCCAAACCCGGGGTCTTGGCTAAGATGGATCTAGAAGTGAAGGAGAAGATCCCACAAATTGCGATGTTAATCTTGTTTCCTCCTGCGCATTGTCTCTATGTGGGCTGTAGTAGGTAGGAGAGGGGACCATGGAGGGGCCCAACCCTACTCTTGATTTGAGACATGACTCACTTGATTTACTTGCTTCAGGGATTTTTTCAAGTTTTGTTTACTCCTCTTATTGGCAAGAGGTTTCTTTGCTTTCTTTGAACTTACATTGTGAGCATCTGGCAATGAGCATAAGACTTACAAGACAACAAACTTTCAAGAGCAGAAAAAGCATGTGATTTTTGCTGTTTTTCTGCTCATCAGGTTTTCCTGAGTAGTGTGCTCAGCGGTTAGTAGGCATGTCCTACATAAATCACCTGAGCCCTCACATGCCTTTCAATCTGTGTCTATTTTCACTTCAGAAACAATGCTCTGTTTCTTCCCAATGAAAAAAATCATTATTTCCTTTCTAACAATACAGTTGATCCTAAGAGTTAGGAGACCCGGATTATAGTCCAGCTTAGCTCTAAACAAACTGTATGACCTTGAGCAAATGACATCCTTTTTGAATCTCAGTTTCTTCATCTCTAAAATCAAGAGGTTGAACTGGACAATCTTTAAATCCATGCCAGCTTTAAAAATTTAGTGACTCTCATACTTTCTTGGGAAAGGTAAAAAGGCTAAAGGAGAACAGAAGGGAGGGAATGTTGGATGAAAAACAGGGGGAATTGGAACTTATGAGAACTTGGTATTTGAGTTGACTACTCAAAACTTGGTCTCTAGTTCCAATCAAAGTTCTTTCCTTTCACACATATAAGGGACTCGATCTCTGGGTTCTTCTAACCCTATTTCGAGCATGAGGAGCACTGAATTATGTCTAGGGAGAGCAAGAGGAATCCACCTGTTCTTCGAACATTCCTGGGAGCCACCTAGAGAGCACAGTTTATCCCTCTTGAGTAGTTCTTTGACGCCCCTAATATGACTAACCCTGTATTCGTAGTGGCCTCTTGTATCCGTCAAGCAGACTTTCAGGAGACTCCTCACTCTGCTTGCCCAGTGTGGCTATGGACCGTAGTGACAGCTGTCCGTGGTTGTGCGAGGTGGCCACTGGGTGGTGGCTCTGAATGGTTATGTGTATGTGTGTCCGGATGTTGTCATGTGAAGTCGTGTGTACTTCTGTGCGGTAATTGCAGCTTTGCGTGGCTACTAATGCACTCCCGGCCTTGCAGGCTCACAGTGCACGGGGCTGTTCAGCACCACAGTGCTGGGTGGCTCCTCCAGCGCCCCGAATCTTCAGGACTACGCCCGCAGCCAAGGCAAAAAGCTACCACCCGCCAGTCTGAAGCACCGAGATGGTATGTGGGTGGGTTTGGGGGGGGCAACAATTTTCTTCATGCGTCTGCCAGCAAAGACACAGCTCAAGAACAATTCATGCTTAAATGGCACTGACACTGGCCTTATGAGTTTGCTGCATCAGTTATCGAGGGGAGAAAGAACCAGGACCCCCACCACCCCTCCATTCGCATTCCCTCTCGCCATACGAATACTACTTATTTATGCTTATCCCTTCATAATCTCCCACATACAGCCCTGCCGCATCAGTTTACTCCACCTTCGTATTCTTTCCTGGATTCTGGCCTTTAGGGGTAAGGACCAAAAAGGGCGACCCGTGGTCAGGAAGAATGCAGTGATACCTTGAAAATCTAGGAGGTCAGGAATGGGGAAGTTGTTCAGCCAAGGCAGGAAAAACAATCTGGGAAGAGATCGGGGGAAGGGATGAGAGTTTCTGCAAAGGTTTTTATTTCTGAATGACCAAAAAGAGGATGTGGTGGTGAGGTTAGGGCTGTTTGTGGGGCCTTATTGTGGTAGAGATGACACACGGATTCCTGAGAGGAGATTATCCAAAGGAAAAGATTGAAATACAGTAGCAGGGACCTACAGGGTGGGGGTGGGAGCAGATTGTTACTAACAGTAAGGAACAGAGTATGTTGTGAACAAATTCCAGAGCAGAGGGCGGGGACCGCGGTGGGTATAATCCCCGTGATGTCTTTTCTCCCCAGAGCTCTTGTTTGTCCCGGCCGTAAAACGATTTTCTGTGTCGTTTGCAAAGCATCCGACTAACGGTACGTTTGCTTCTGACTCAACGTCATTCCTCCTCACCATGTCACCGCCAGACATTTAACCTCTGAGTTCTGACACTGACTTCCCTCTCCCTCCACTGTGTTGACACCCTGCTGTCTCTGAATGAACCACTCACTAACTGTCCCTTCTGGGGTATACCCCTTGTTGTGACAGACCTTAGCCTCAGCCACAGCCTGGCTGCCTGATCCCTGGGGCAACTCAAGGTCTTCTGTGGTCACCTTCATCGCCATTGTGTCACTTTTTTTCAGCATTGTCACCAAAACGAGTTACACCTCTTCCTTTTTATCACATGACTGCCAGGCTTTGTACAAACATGGTAATGGTTTCCCTTCTTAGGAAGAGAGTAGTATTTCCTGTATCATCCCCATTTCTTTTCTCTTTTTTTCCCCAACTCCTCAGCTTATATAATTTTGACCTTCCTATTTGTTTCACCAGTTCTTTTGTTGGAGTGGACAACTAATTTGCTTGTGGAACAATGCTGTGGTCCCCAGTTCCCAAGCCTACTCATAAAGGGCATTAGTCTTGAGCATATTGTGTTCCATCTCTGTATTCCTGTCTCCCGCCATTGTGTGTATTTTGTGTGGCTCTTGTGCTCCTGACATCTGCTTTATGTTACTACTAATCTAGGGCCTGGGCCTACAAAACAGAAGCCCAGATTGATTTGGGATAAAAGAGAGAAAGAGAGGAGTAGGAGGTGGTAGGTTCAGGAAAAAGAATTGTGCCTTGAGGGTTTACACGTGGTTTCCATGTCGCCCCAGCCTCTCTGTAGCACTGTGGCCTCATAGAAGGGGAGGTAAAGAGGAGAGATGTCTACTGGGGATTCTGGGGGAGCTTAGGAATAAATCATATTTCAAGAATACTGAAGAACAGGGTCTGCCCACTCTAAGGTGGGAGAGTTTAGAGATCTGTGTAAACCCAGACTGAAGGGCTGTGGTCTCATTTGTAGGGTGTGGTGAGGAGCCCAGGACTTCCCCTTTGCTTTATCCTTTGTATCCTTAGTTTCTCTCTGCAGTTGTATCTTATCTTCAAGGTAAATCCAATTTTGTTTGATATGATTTTCTTCTATTCAAGAGCTAAGACTCTCTGAGGGAGGTGAAATTAGCCTGGCCTCCTGGCTGGAAGAAACTCAGGTACTGATCACCTGCTCCTTAGCCAGTGGCAGCTGTTGGCTCTCAGCCAGTTCAGGCCATACCTCTCCACTCAGCACTGCTGGGGTCTCCCTAGTCTGACTGGTCTATACATTTTCAGTTTACACCCTACCCCATCCTCTGCTCCCATTTGTGCCTGTGGCAGGATCTTCCCATTCCGAGTGGCCTGACTGTGAGGTTAGCCTCAATTCCGAGTGGCCTGACTGTGAGGTTAGCCTCAAGCTCTTCTGGCCTTCATGCCACAGTCATCTCCAGGGTATAACCTCATGCACCAACACTACAGCCTGGGATTTGGACCTGGAGGCTTGTTACTTAGGGACGGTACAGAAGATAGTACTAGGAACTTGGGCCCCTGACCTCAGAGCTAAATCACAACTCGCCTAAGTAATCTGTGAGAAAAGATCCAAATCCCCCAAATAGATCCTTAAGCCTCTGTATGTATCTGTAGTTTCCTGAAGCCTTGGTTAGCAGCTTTACCAATTGAAGAAAAGAAGAATTAATTCTACCAAAAGGAGGAGAGGAAGAAAGACCTGGACAATTACCATGCAGGAGAGTAATTTCAAGATCCCCTCCAATACCCTGCATGCATCTTCAGGGTTCTGCTGGCCTTTGTTCTTGCACTTGAGCTTGAAGGCTAAAGTGCCTGAGAAACCAGAATCTGGGATCTAGGAGAAATAGACTTGGAGTTCTTATGTCTCTTGTTGGAGATTATCTAGATTTAATTTGGCCCTCAAGACAATATGAGGGCTTTACCCCATGGCCAAATGTGACTGGACCGACCCAGCAATTACAGAGTGGATGCTCTGTCCACAATTGCTTGCAGCAGTTTAGTTCACAACAGTGTGCCAACCTACCATCCATCATCACCATCTCTTTGCCATGATACATGGCTTTGAAATAGCAGCTGGAGAAACTGGACCTGGCTTTGAGAAGGAGGCCAGGCACTGCTACTTCCTTGCTTTGTTAGGAGAACATCCCTCCGCCCATCCCTGCCTGTATTCCTGGTAAGCTGCCGTCACATCCTCTGCCTGCCTCAAGTATGGAAGTATGGCCCCTTACTAAACTGCCTGCTGAACTTACCAAGGTGAACTAATATAGTGGGAAAGAGACTGTGGCTCTCCCTCATCCAGAGCGTCAGTGTGCCCACCAGATCTGCCCAGCCCATTCTCTTCTAGGGACCCAGACAGTTGCGTGAGCATGGATACAAAAATCTCTTGACATCCGAACTAGGGTCTTGGGAACCATAGTCACATGGGTCACCTTGTGGAACCCACCCCTGGTCTGGGAGTTGTGAGCAGTCGTTCTCAGCATCCTTGATCCTACTTTCTCTAGATCCTATCATCAGTTTATAAGACCCTGTACCTTTTTAAAGGCTGTATTTGAACAAGAGTGAAGGATGATTAATCAGTATTGGCATTTTCACATATTGATTCCATTTTTTACATGCTGTTTTAAAGGTCACCTGATTTGCTGCTCATCTGTGTCAGCTGACTAACACCAGCCTTGTCTGTGGCTGGCTCAGAGTCCAGAGGACCAGGTCTGAGTCTTTAGGAGCCATTTAGCTTCAGGCTTTATCTCAATCACCTATACCATTCTTGACCTTCTTCTCCCAGTGACTTTGAATTTTTTCATCTCTATCCCAACCTTGCAAATACATTCATCTGAGAAGCGAGCCCTAACTAGGCTTTGTCCAAGAACGATCAGGGACACTGGAGTTCCCAGCTACAGAATGGCCAGCTCACCCAGTCCAGAAAGATGTGACTGCAGTCTGTAAGCACTGACTGAATTCTGCACAATGAGATGCGGGGGTGGGGCTGCTGCACGATGGGGTCTCACTTGCCCGTTCTTCTAGACTCAGCTCTTCCAGACTTCTCTTAGCATGATGCCAGTACTCTTCCCCCCTGCGAGGGCTGCCCCGTGGCTCTGACCGTGGCTCTGATGTCTCTGCTCCCCTCTTAGCTCACCTTGGAGCTGAATGGCCCTGCCTCCCAGGAGTGCGTCTGTCATCCAGCGCCCCCTCACTGTCTCTCCCTCTTCTCTCTCTTTATCTCCGTGCTTCCTGCCGTGGTCCCCCAACCCCTCCAGAGCTGCTGGATGACCAGCACCCTGTGGTCCGGCTGCTGCGCGGTTTTTCCTCTGACTGCACGGGGGGCCGGCCGGTGTCCTTGGACGCCGCGCTGGCACATCACCTGCACCAGTGCTCCTACCACCTGCGGCTCTTCCGGAACTGGCTGCGCTCAGGCCAGGATGACCCCGAGTGCCTCTACGGTACCCCTGCCACTGAGCGGGCTGCCGCCACTGCCCTGGCTGGGACTGATTGCTTTGCTTCTTGCACTTCTGGCAGGAACACCCACCTGCTCCTTTCTCCTCTCTGCCCTGAGGTTGTGCGACTTGCGTTTGGTTGCTTGGATGGGTTAGGGGCCAGGCTGCCTGGTGGCTGTGGTGCTGGCTGCTCACCCTCTTCCCGCTCTCCTCCCTCACTGCCTCCTAGTGTTACCTATGGCCGGTGCTATTCGGTACAGGAGCAGTCTCTTGCCCTGGAATCTGTTCTTATCTCTGTGATCACCTTCTTCAAATCCAGATGTTTCTCTAGCCACCCTGAGCATCTGGGGACTGTACCTCTCCTGCCCTCCTGCCGCTAATGGAGGCACAGAGGTTTCAGTTGTACCCTTGAAGCGACCAAGGGCCCAAGGTTAGAAGATGGTCAGGTACAATCCTTTTGAGTTATGTAGGTTTTAGTCATTATCAGACTCTAGGCTATGTCTTGCATAAATGTTGCTGTCCTGCCTACCCTTAGTCCCTCTAAAGAACTATAAAGGAAACATAGGAAAGATGAGGGACTGAAAAAGTGGTTGAGATGTATGCTTCTTGATTCTCTAATGGGGACGTTTTTTCCCATCAGCAGGCCCTGAGATTAGAGTTGGTTCACCCTTCACCCTACATTGTAGATCTACATTGGAGTTGTTGGGTTCAGAGCACAGAATCAGTATTTATTCTTTTTTCTAGGGGGTTTGCCTCATTTTCCTAAAGGAATAGAGAAATCCTAGCAAGTCTGGGGTTTGCAGTGAGAGCAGAGGAAAGAAGCTTTGATGTGATGGAAATAACCAAGAAAGAACTTCCATCCCCCAACCTGTTCATGCATGTGGTTTTCCTGAGCTGAGCTTCACGTGTATTGCATGCCATCCAGCTTCCAAATATCCTAGCCTTTCTACCCACATCTGAAATCTGCATGAACCCCTCCTCAGGTCCCAAACCCTTCTCCTTAATCTGGTTCTCTAGTATGTGATCCCTGAAATCTGCTGTTTCTTCCCAGCTCCATGACTCCCTACCTCTCATTCAGACGTACAATTGCACCCCTTCCCTCTGGACCTTTGTTCTAGTCCCCATCCACACCCCCCTCCACCCCCGAAAGTATAAGAAGAGTATGGGTGCTTACCTTATTGGGATTGTGTTGATTTTTCCATGGGACATTGCAGGCTTTCCATAGGTAGGGTGAGAGGTGATTTCACTCACCCAGAGTTGGGAAATTTTTAGGAAATCTGGAGGTGACAGAAATAGACTCCTGTAGGGGCTCTAGAGTTCCCTTTCCCAAGAATCTTGGATATCCCACACTCCAAAAGCCACAGACACTCCTGATGGTTCTCAGGGACTCTCCATGCTTCCTTGGCCAGTTGGAGTATATCCAGCAGGAATAACACTGACTTTGCCCATCTGTTTTCTAACAGGATTTGAGGGGTGCTCCATGGTGCCTACTATTTACCCCCTGGAAACACTGCATAATGCCCTTTCCTTGCGTCAAGTGAGTGAATTCTTGAGTAGAGTCTGCCAACGCCACACTGAGGCCCAAGCACAGGCGACTGCAGGTATAGAGAATCCTCTTATCTTGAACCACTATCTCTGCCCCCACTCCCATGCTCCCCAGAGCTTGAGTGGTAAGTTAAAAAGATAGGCATTCCGAAAAAGTAGACTTGAAAAAAATGTTTAATTGCATAGGTCAACTCAAAAGCATAGAACTATCACTCCTTCCAAAGTTAATTTATAAATTTAATGTGATCTCAATAAAAATACTATTGTTTTTCTAAAGTCAGACAAACTGACTTTGAAGTGCTCATAAAACAAACAAATAAGAATAGCCAAGGAAATCTTGAAAAGAAGAGCAATGAAGGCATGTTGGCCCTACCAGATTTTAAAACATTTTATAAAACGTCTATAGTGAAAACAGTGTAGTATTGATACATGAATGGACAGAGACCAAGCAAACAAAATAGTAAGTCCAGAAATAGTTGAAGTTAGCATTTCAAAATACTAGGGGAAAGATAGAATTTAAGGAGTGGAATTGGGACAATTGAATGGTCATTTGACAAAAATTAAAACTAAATCCATACTTCATGTTATATACCAGGATAAACTCCATAGGGATCAGAGATCTGCAAGTAAAAATTAAACCGTGCAAACTTCTCTGGTGGTTCAGTGGTTAGGAATCCTCCTGGCAATGCAGGGGACACAGGTTCAATCCTTGGTCCAGGAGGATCCCACATATCATGGGGCAACTAAGCCCATGGGCCACAACTACTGAGCCCGCGCACTCTAGAGCCCATGCTCTCCAACAAGAGAAGCCACTGCAATGGGAAGCCCTGCACTGCAACTAGAGTATAACCCCTGTTCACTGCAACTAGAGAAGGCTTGCATGTAGCAATGAAGACCCACCACAGCCAAAAATAATAAGTAAATAAAAATGGGGGAAAAAAAGAAGTGAAAAGACAGCCTATAGAAAAGGAGAAAATATTTGCAAATCATATATTTGATAAAGATCCAGAATATAACACTTCAACAACAAAAAGACAAGCAGAGACTTCCCTGGTGGCACAGTAGATAAGAATCTGCCTGCCAAAGTAGGAGACACAAGTTCAGTCCTTGGTCTGGGAAGATTCCACGTGCCGCGAAGCATTAAAGCCCATGCACCACAGCTACTGAACCCGTGCTCTAGAGCCCATGCTTCACAACCAGAGAAGTCATCACAATGAGAAGCCTGCATACCTCGATGGAGGGTAGCCCCCACTCACCGCAACACGAAAGCCTGGGCAGCAACGAAGACCCAACACAGCCAAAAATTAGTTAATTAAAAAGACAAACAACCCAACTTAAAAGTGAGCAAAGGACTTGAGTAGACACTTCTTCAGAGAAGATATACAAATAGCCAAGAAACATGAAATACTGCTCACCCTCAGTAATCATTAGGGATATACAGATCAAAGTCACACCAACTAGGATGGCTATAATTTTAAAAAGGAGAGAAATAGAGTAAAAGCAAGCAGAAAATACGTGTTGGTAATGGCATGAACAAATTAGAATTTTTGTACATTACTGGTGGAAATGTAAAAGGGTGCAGCCTCTGTGGAAAACAGTTTCACAGTTCCTCAAAAACCTAAATATAGTATTACTGTGTGACTCAGAAATTCCCCTCCCACATTCAAAAGAACTGAAAACAGGTACTGTAACAAACATTTACACACAAAAGTTTATGGTGACACTATTCCTAATAGTCAAAAGGTGGAAATGACTGAAGTATACATGAATGGATAAGCAAAATGCGGTATATGCATATAATCTCATAGTACTGAACTATAAGAAGGAGTGAAGTACTGATACATGTTGCCATATGGATGAACCTCAAAAACATGCCGAGTGAAAGAAACCAGACAGAAAAAGTCACATATTGTATGATTCAATTTATATGAAAAATCCAGAACAGAGACAGAGAGCAAATTGGTGGTTTCCAGGGATTGAAAATAGGGTAGAACGGGGAGTGACTTCTTAATAGATATGGGTTTTCTTTTTTGGGGGGAGGGGGCTGTGATGAAAATGTTTTGGAACTAGATATAGGTAGCAATTGCACATTGTGGATGTGTTAAAGGCCACAGAATTATATGCTTTAAGATGTTACCTTTATGTTATGTGGCCTTCACTTCAATAATAATAAAAATAAATCATGCAAGTACTAAAAGTAAGCAGGGGTCATGGTGGTAGATTCTTTTGTCACTGGAAAATAAGGAGAGCCTAATTGTGACTCAAACTCAAATTTGGGAAACAGTAGGAAAAGATTATGATGTTTAAGTCATATAAACATTTTTTTTAAATGTTGCAAGCCAGTAGCAGCATCATAAGCAAAGAAAAAATTTTTTTCTGCAATTTATATCACATTTAGGCTTAATCATCCTAAAATACAGAGAACTCTTACATGTCAGAAGGAAAAGACCAAAAGTGTGATTTTTTTTTAAAGGATAGTTTACAAAGAAAGAAATGCAAGTGGCCATTAGATTTATGAAATGATGCTTAACCTCGGTCATAAGAAATGTGCAAACTAAAACTACACTGAGATATCATATCTCACCTATTAATTTGGAAAAAAAATCCCAAAGTTTAATAACACAATCTCTTGACAAGTCTGTTGCAAGAGAGGCCGTTCCATACATTGTTGGTGGGAGTGCAAAATGGTGCAACCCCTATGAAGGTAGATTTTGTAATATCTCAGAGAATTACAGATACAGTTACTTCCTTTTCTAATAATACAATTTTAGGAATTTATTCTGAAGGTATTGTTCACAAAGTTGAAATAACATTTGTATAGAGTTATTGGGACATTATTTATGCTGTTTATTATTATTTTTGGAAACAACACAAAAGTTCTTCAGTGCAAGAATGGTTGAATAAACAGTGGTGTGTCCACTCAAATGAGTGCTGTGCCTCTGTTAAAACTAGTAAGGAAGGTCTGTTTTTTGGGGGGGATATATGTGTCTTGATATGAAGTAATCTCCAGGATATATTGTTAACTTAAAAAGTTGTGGAAGAGTGTTGATAGTACATTACCTATTTTATAAGGAGGGAAAATAAAGGGAAAATATACATACTTGCAAAGAGAAATTCTAAAAGTAAATACCAGAAACTAATAAAAATGTTTACTGCTGGAGAGGAACAGAAATGGAGCTGAAGGCATGAAGAAAAAGCAACTTCCTCTGAGTATGCCTTTTTATAAATCTTTGACTTGTGAACCTGTAAATGTTTTTCAGAATGTAAAACTAAATCAAAAGAAGCAAATCCTAAAATTGAAAAAGAAAAAAAAAGGAAAGAAATTACCCTAATTGTATATCAAAATTGTAATATAATCACATAGGGAAAATCATTTTTCAAATAAGTTTGAAGTACTGTGCTTTGACTATAAATCCTTTAGTGGAAAAAAAATGAGGATTATAAAATAATTATAATCCTCATTCAGTGATTTGTTAATAGTGAGGTTGATACTATTTTGTAACATATATGTCATATGCACACACACACATATAATAGAGTAATGCAAATAAGTAATTATGTTCCTATTAGGAATAAGAATTTTCAAAGTAAGATAAATAAGATACAAGTAAAAATTCAAAAATATTTTTAAAGTGCTGTAATATTAAATTTGAATTGATAATATCAATATAAATTGTTTTTTTAATGCTTTTTGTAACTTAATGCATTACAAACAGTATCAGTGAGCTCTCTTAGCACCTAGATTTTGGTTTCCACATATCATCCCCCACTAAAAGCAACCGGGATTCCATGGTTGTATTCTTGGTCTAGGTCCATGTTTTTTAACCTTTTCTTTTTTTTTAAATCACATCCTATCCTAGAGTATTTTTAGATTTTTTCCCTCCAGTCACTCCCCACCACATGAAATTTTAATACTACAGATTACTTTATATCTGTTAATGTAATGTCACCATTTGAGGGATTACAAACCAATGAAATATCTAAGTTTTTTCACTTTCACCAAGAACCAGTTTTATTGAGGATGCATTATCTAGGGCACGGAAAGCTCAAGGTGATCCTGAGGCACGCTGTAACAAAAACAAGGAAGCACTCAAGCCTGAATAGGCTCCCACTGAACGGAACTGGATTATTTTAGTATTAAAAAGAATAACTTACTATAATCGATTAAAGTGCACTAAACGTGTGAACATCCACAAGCTCATAATGAATCTTACAAGAAGGAGAACAAAGATAATAATCATCTGCTACTATTGGTGAATACTTTTTACCAACTCTTTCTTCTGAAAACTAATTAAAGGGAAATAAACCCTTATCCTAGTTCAGTAAGAACTGCAGTTTTAATGTAATCAAATGGTGCCAGTTGAAGAGAGAAAGTTCTTCTTTACAGAAAATATGCCAGCTAATAAATATAGAAGACTTAATAGAATTAGAAAATCACCACTTGACACTCATAATAAAATAATTAAGGATCATCAGTGAACACTAACACAAAGAAAAGTTGAAAAGTCAGGTTCCACTGTGCCAAAGTATCATCTATAATCAGAAGGGGAAACTTTTTCAATGGTGAGATCTTGTGAGCCTATTTAAACCTCATTAGTAGACTTAGCCTCACCTACCAATTTCAGGAGATACAGGAGATGCTGTTTTGACCCCTGGGTTGGGAAGATCCCCTGGAGTAGGAAATGGCAACCCACTCCAGTATTCTTGCCTGGAAAATCCCATGGACAGAGGAGCCTGGTTGCAAAGCTTTGGACACGACTGAGCATGCACACACGCCAACTTAGTCGTAACTTAGTGGGATAATGAGACATTATGTGCCTCCAATATGTTGGACATATTCAAGAATATTCTTTGAGTATTCTTGCCAAGGGGCTCCCCTGGTGGTTCAGAAGGTAAAGAATCGGCCTGCAATGTCAGACTGCCAATCTTCAAAGTCTAAAAATAATAAATGCTGGGGAGAGTGTGGAGAAAAGGGAGCCCTCCCTCACTGTTGGTAGGAATGCAAATTGGTGCAGCCACTCTGGAGAACAGTATGGAGGCTCCTTAAGAAACTAGGAATAAAACTACCATATGATCCAGAAATCCCACTTTGGGGCATATATCCAGAGAAAACCATAATTTGAAAAGATACATGCACCCCAGGATTCATAGCAGCACTATTTGCAGTAGCCAAGATATGGAAGCAACTAAATGTTCATCAGATAAATGGATGAAGAAGATGTGGTGCACATATATATATATATATATATATGAATATTATATATTCATATATTCATATTATTCATATATATATGAATATTACTCAGCCATAAAAAAGGATAAATAATGCCATTTGCAGCAACATGGATGGACCTAGAGATTATCATACTAAGTGAAATAAGTCAAAGATAAATATCATATGATATCACTTATATATGGAATCTATGATACAGATGAACTTACTTATAAAACAGAAATAGACTCATAGATGTAGAAAACAAACTTATGGTTACCAAAGGGG
The DNA here is from genome assembly GCF_019923935.1 of Bubalus bubalis. Classification (NCBI taxonomy): domain Eukaryota; kingdom Metazoa; phylum Chordata; class Mammalia; order Artiodactyla; family Bovidae; genus Bubalus; species Bubalus bubalis. Next base: position 15,024,068 of record NC_059176.1, read on the forward strand.
AAAGGGGGAAGAGGGATAAATTAGAAATTTGGTATTAACGTATACACACTGCAATATAGGAAGTAGATAACCAACAGGGACCTACTGTATAGCACAGAGAATTATATTCAATATCTTGTAATATTGAATTACAGTACATCCGCAGTGGAAGTACAAATATCCACTTCCAGTGGAAATGAATCTGAAAAAGAATATATATTTATATTCTGATAACTGAATCACTCTGCTGTATACCTTTGTTGTATACAACATTATAAGTGAACTATGCTTCAATTTTTAAAAAAATTATCAAAACCTAAAAAAACATTTAAAATGTAAGCATTCATGTTTATACTACAGAAAAGAAAAACACTTGAATCATTAAATCAAGCCTTTTATATCTGACTTCCAGTTTATAGGGATAGTGAAACAAGTTAAATGATTCTATGAGGAAGCAATCAGACAAATCCAGAGAGTGGAATATGACATTCTATGAGACAGCTGTCCTGTTCTTTTCAAAAAGTCACTATGAAAAAAATAAATAGGGGGAAGCTGTATTCTAGATTAAAAGAGACTTTGAAGACATAATAAAATGGAATGCATGGTCCATGTTTGGATCTTACTATGAAAGACATTTTGGGAATAATTGGGGGAAATTTGAATATGGATTGGGTATTTAGATGATATTAGGGTATTTTTTAAGTTTATCTGGTGTATGGCTATATAGGAAAAATGTCTTGTACTTTAGAAATGAATACTGAAGTATTAGAGGTGAAATGTTTCATAATGTTTGTCATTTATTTTAAAAAACTTTAGCATAAAGAAATAGATGAAACAAAAATGGCAAAATGTTAACATGTTAAAGAAGATGAATGTATAGGTATTGACTGTACTAGTCTTTCAAGTATTTTGAAAAAATGTTTGAAAATATTCATAACATACAGTTTAAAATATTAAAAATGGTTTGTATGAAGGGTCCTTAGGACATGCTACTTTTCAGCCTGAGGAAGTGTAAGTCGGATTTGACTTATATTTAGAACCTGTGGCTGTTGAATTCTTCATGGGCTTTTTTTTTCCTTCCCTCTGTCTCCCTCACCTGTCCAGCCCTCTTTGACTCTCTGCACAGCAACCAAGCCTCTGACAGCCCGTTTTCTCCACCTCGCACTCTTCATTCACCTACCCTACAACTCCAACAGCGCTCTGAAAAGCCTCCTTGGTGTAAGTAATTCTCTTGGAACTGCATAGGCAAGGCTGAGAGGGAATGGGGGGAGTGGAGGGATTGGTGAATGAGAGACTCATCCCAGGAGGGAAACAGAGATGAGGGCTGAAAGACCAGAACTAATCAGGCAAGAAGGCAGTCACGCTTGCTGCTTCCAAGATGAAGGGCACATCTGTTTCCTCTCTCTCGTCCATCACCTCTGTCCTCCACATCCCCTCTGTCTTACTGGGAAGAAAATGAAAGTGTTAGTTGCTCAGTCGTGTCTGACTCTTTGCAACCTATGGACTGTTGCCTGCCAGGCTCCTCTGTCTGTGGAATTCACCAGGCAAGAATACTGGAGTGGGTAGTCATTTCCCTTCTCCAGGAGATCTTCCCAACCCAGGAGATGAACCCAGGTCTCCTGCATTGCAGGTGGATTCTTTATCTCACTAGAGGGGCTCCTAAATGATAGTGGCCGAGGGGGTCCTTTCGGGAAGAAAAGATGAAGGCTGTGTTCTCCTTAGATCCCTATTTGGTTGACCACAGCCTTCTCAAGTAAAAGTGACTTGGGAGGGACCCTGAATATATAGAAAAGCTGGGAGAAAGAAACTAGAAACATTTACTATTTTCTACATGTCCCTCCTTTCCAGTTGTCTGTTCTCATTTGTTAATTCAAGTTCAGGTGCTGCTCTTTCCCATCTCTACTTTATAATCTCAGCCTATCGCTATTTATCCTTGGTAACAGGGTGAACAGTGGAACCACAAGGAATTCTTAGGGTAATTGTAGGTAGGAAGAGAGAGACCAGTGGTGATCTCTGGGCGATTAGGGGCAGAGACACTGGCAGTGGAAGAGTCCTCCAGGGACTACCTAAAATCAAACATGGCTTTTATTATTTTACTTGGATAGAACTGAAGCAAAGATTCATATTTTAGCATTGGAGTAAACTTGTAGAATTTTACACTTCTGACACCCTTTATGCAGAAGCAGCTTTCCTTCCTGGCACCAAGAATTTTTCCCCTGAATTCCAGATTATTCTACACTCACCTTGCCATTGAGCCTTTTTCTCTGTCCGGTAGTGTTTATAGGTTCTGTGCCCTAGAAATCTTACCTTTCTTCAACTTCTGTTTTCTGTCTGAATTCTTTGATTTGTCTGAATCAAACTACTAGCTGAATATTAAGGCTACTACTTCATCATCCTTGGGTGAACTCAGCTTACATCTTTTTTCTTTTTTTTTAAAATCTCAGTATCAGATGTGTAGTTCACTTATAAACATTTTCTTTGGGGTCTATCTGCCCTCAATAGGCCTTGTTGACCCCAAACCACATTCTTTTTTTTCTGCTTGAAGCATGCCTCCTATGATCCTTTACAGAAAAGAGATAGCTGACATTCCTTAAATTCAAAGATTAATGAATCATTGAGTTTTCAGACTCAGGCTTACCAACTCTCCCAGTTCTCCTGATGGCAATATATTCAGGCGTCCTTTATTTCCAAAATCTATCATTGTTGATATTAGAGTGGTTTAAATATAAAGCTATTGTACCATCAATAAATACAGTATTTACAAAGGGAAAGGTAAATTAGTTCCCTGTAAGGATCAATGAAGAAGTAGAGGTTGGGGTAGGAGTTGTCCCACAGTGTAATTAAAGACTTAAGTCTTTCATTTTACTACTGTCAGAATCTAGGAAATTCATTTTTATATTTTATATGTATATAATATCCATAAACCTGTAACAGTGTGTGTCCCAAAACTTAGAGGGTCCTAACCTGGATCTATGGATGGATTTCAGGGTAAAGTCTACAAACTCTAGGAATTATATGTAAACATTACTGAGGATATCCATATGCACATTTTTCTGGGAAGATAGTCCATGACTTTCATTAGAATTTCAAAGGGGTCAGTGACCTCCAGAAAGGTTAATTAAGAACTGCTGCTGTTCTATGGCAGTCTTCCACCTTGGAGTAAATCACTTTCCTTCCCAATGCTCTGATTCACAAAGTTTTTCTACATTTTCCTGCTTACTTGTTCCTTGGGTAGTAAACAATGATTACATCTGCCCCAGAAATAAGCTTTAATTCTTAACGAAAGATGTATGTCAGATTTAACTGGGAGTGTTTTAACATCCCACACCTTTACTGTAAATCTATAGAATTAGGATTTCTGAAGATAAAACCTGGAAATATGTATTTTTAAAAAATTTCCCATAATTTTGGTGTGTAACCCTAATTATGAACCACTGATATGAAGTGTTCATATGCTTCCAAAGTAGGAATGAGGGATCATGGGAATTTGGAGTTGGAATGGGCGTACATTTATGAAAGAACTGGATGAAGTGGGCCTCAGTACTCACTCTGAAATCTTAGCTGTCCCTTAGTGTTACTCCAGTAGTACACATTAGGCCAGAGCAACAGTTCCTGGGCTAGGCTAACTTAGGAGTTTCTGCATAACTTAGGAAGAATTCAGACCCTCATTCCCCAAGACATGAGTAATAAAGACCATCTGTTCTGGCATTTGAACTACAGACACAGAGTAGAGCCAGTGCTTCCAGCTTGTCTGACTTGGTCTCCTGGCTTTGCTTTGCAGACAGCAGCGGCCCTTCCAGCACTGTGTCCAGTGCTGGTCCTTCCTCCCCTACTGCAGTGGATGGTAACTGCCCTTTTGGCTTCAGTGATCAGCCCTCCGTAAGCTCACATGTGACTGAAGAACTTCAAGGCCTTGGGCTGCTCCAGGAGGCCCCTGGGAGCGGCGCACAGGAGCCCCCTTTAGAAGGGCAGCAAGAGCCTTTTGAACAAAACCAGTCCCCACAGGAACCACCTGTGGAAACCAAGAAGCCATGCCAGGAAGTTGCTGAGGAGGTCAGCCAACCATCCCAGGACATCCCTGAAGAGGTCAACCAGCCATGCCAGCAGGTCTCTGAAATCTGCCAGCCATGTGAGGAGAACCATGACGATGTTGACCAGACATGCCAGGAGGCCCCTCAAATCAGCCAACCATGTGAGGATGCCAGCCAGCTGTACCAGAAAGTCTCTAAGGAAGCTTGCGAACTTTGCCAGAACTCTGAGGAGGTCAACCAGCCATGCCAGGGGGTCCCTGTAGAGATTGGCAGGCTGGTCCATGGGTTCCCTGTAGGGGTTGGTGGCCTGGCCCAGGAAGTCCTTGGGGAAGTTGGCAGGCCCACCCAAGAGATCCCTGAGGAGCTCAGCCAATCATGCCAGGAATTCTCTGTGGACATTGGCAGGCTGGCCCAAGAGGTTTCTGCGATCAATTTGTTGTCTCGGGACACACCTGAGGTTGATAACCCTCCCCTAGAGTTCCCTGGGGAGGGTGCTCTGCAGGCCCAGGAAGTCTCAGAGTGGGTGAATCAGCAGCAGTCCTATGTGTTCCCTGAGCTGATTGACCAGCTGTCCAGAGAGGAAGTTCCCCAAGTCCAGTGTCCACCTAGTAATGCAAATCCTCAGAGCCAGTCTCTAGCCCCTGACCAGAACGCCCCCCTTCCACCAGCAACATGTGATTCATCATTTTCTCATTAGTGGTGTCACACTATACCAGCCATTTGAGCTAGCAACTTGTTCTGTTGCCTAACTCACCTGCCAGCATTAAGGCCTTGAATCTCACCAGAGGTGTCTGAGGAAGCAGTCCTCTTGGCATTGAAGCACATCTGTGCCAGGGCTGGGCTTGGGGAGGAGCCAATTTCATGTTCAAAGCAGCCATTGACTTCTCACCCAGCCATCAGACTTGAATACGATTTCCTTCAAGGGTTAGACGGGTCTATCATTACCTAACATCCTCTGATCATCCCAGGAAATCCAAGACTGGTAAAGGAAATACCACTTAACTGCTGAAGACACCATCTACGGGTACAAAAGGGACTCCAAGGTCTCCACTTTTCTGGGGAGTATTCACAACTTTTCAAGGTACCCTTAGACTATATGTGCATTTGGGGGACACTTGTCTTAGCATCCTCAGGTGGGCCCAGGATGGCTGTCTGAAACGTCTGGGGGAAAAAGAGAGCTCCTTTCCCCAGCAAACATCCATCATGACCACTAATTTTTAGATTGGGCTTATGGGTGTTTCCTTATCATCCCCAAGCGCCCTCTCAGCCCTAGTCCTATTCCTCTGGGCAGTAGCTCTAGGGAAAAACAGGTATTAGATTGCTGTGAAAATTTCAGAGTAACCTACTTAAAATGCAGTGGGGTTCTTGGCTAATCTGTAAAGCTGGGCCTCCTTTTGTTGAGAGGCTATATGGCTTAGGAAATGTTGTAGTAGATAAAATCAGGTTCTATTTTAAGCAATCAGCAGAGATCATTATTGTACAGACATGAACAAAGATTATATATATATATATTTCTGTAGTCACGCCAGGGACAGACTGGCCAAAGACCAAATACTCCAGGGTCCCCAAGAGATTTGTCCTTATATCATTATGTCTTTAGGGCCAGGTGTGATTATGAAGCTTTTCCCAAAGACCTGGGGTTGGGAACGGAGATGAGTAAGAGAGGTTGGAGGGGAGGGCTGGAACATTATGAGTGCTCAATAAATAAATAATAAGAATCATAGTGGTGGTGATGATGTCCTTGTGAATTCAAGAATGATTATGAATGTAGATCAAGCAAGCATTATCTGTTGACTAAATTAATCTAAACCAGTCAGAAGCCATTGTAGTTGAGCAGGAATGGGCTATAAAAATATGGAGATCAGGCATCCCAGGAAGTCCTTATGACTGTCAGCACACCATCCCAAAATTTCTTAAATAAGTCGTGTTACCAGGAAGAGAGGTTTTATCTCTGTGAAGTGCCAAAGGTACGATGCCTTCTCACCAGATTGTTGGAATCACTCTCATTTTAACTCTGATGCTTGGGAGTGTCAGGAGTTGATACATAGGGGTTATGCTCTTTCTTTACCCCCTTGACGTCTTTACACTGGGAGAGCCGGGAACACTAGGAAGGCTGGAATATCCCCCTCCCCATGTATTCACACTTATAATGTGGCCTCTCCTGACATACCCAGGACTATAAAGGGTTTCACTGTAGAGGAAAATCCAACAGTTTACTTGCTGGAAATCCTGACTGCACAGGTGAAAGCTGTTTACAATCTCAATAGGCTCTGGATCTCATAGAGCCCCCTCAACTCCTTGCCTCTTTGATGTTCTCCTGTGCAAGGTTCTGGGTCTTCCCTGGTGGCTCAGAGGGTGAAGCATCCGCCTGCAAATGTGGGAGACCTGGGTTCAATCGCTGGGTCAGGAAGATCCCCTGGAGAAGGAAATGGCAACCCACTCCAGTATTCTTGCCTGGGGAATCCCATGGATGGAGGAGCCTGGTAGGCTACAGTCCACAGAGTCAGAGTCGGACACGACTGAGCGACTTCACTTTGTGCAAGGTGTCTGATGCTGGTTATTTGGCCCTAAGCTCTTGACCCCATGGTACGTAGTTCCCCTTCTTCAGAGACACTGCCCCCACCCGCTCTGGCTTCTCTCCCCTCCCCCAAACCAAACGTGTGTCCCTACGCTCAGTTCCTATTCCCCATCCTTGGGCACTCTCACCGGTTTTTAGAAGTTATGCTGGCTTCCCGTAACTTTTTCGCCCTTCACCCACCCCGTATTCTTAGGCCTGCCTGGGTCTTGGAACTGCCTCCAGTCGTCAAAGGCACTGAGATAAATGACAACACTGGTAGAAGCAGAGAGGCAGAAGCCAGGGCCCAGCAACTGAGCAATGAGTAGAGTCAGAAAAAGCCTAAGTCTCACTGGAGCATCTGTAATGAACTGGATTTATTGTTAGAGTTGGAGGCGGCTCCGTTACAGCAGCTGGGAACTAGAGCAGGGAAGAGTGGGGAGGAGCAGAGCACAGCAGCACGGGAGAGTGGGAGCTGGAAGAACACAGGCGGGCTCGATCTGGTTTCCACAGTCATTTGGCAGAGAAGCCGAGTCCTGACAAGAGCGTCTGGATTTCTCAGTCCCGCAGGAGTCTGGCAGAGCTCTTATTGGCTTGCTTGGGGTGAGGTCCTCTCCCGGGGTGGTATTTTCGGCCTGTTTTCATCTCCCTCAGTCAGAGTTCAGCCTTAGCTCAGCTTCCTCTCCCTCTTGCCTTCCTCCCTCTCTTTATCCCCAAGTCCTCTGGCATGGCCTCCGCCTCCCAGATCCTCTGTCCCAGAGTGTGGAGCTGGAAAGGCAGCCAGCGTCCCCATTTCAGCTGCAGGATGGCAGAATGGAATGTTGGGGGAGTCACACATTGCTGGGGTGTCAAGTGTTTGGATGTCAGGCAGTGGCTTTTAACCCATTACACACCAGGCCACAGCAGGTGACCACATGCAGATAAGCCAAGCAGGGATGAGAAGGGATCAGGAGAGTTGGAATGGGCAGGTGAAAATCTCCGAAGGTCAGGGAGCTTGGAAAGATTCCGCGAGTGAGGCCGGGCTCTCCTCGCTCCTTTGTGCTGCCCAGCAGGCCTGGTCTGGGCATGGCTCTGGGATGTGAATGGTATGAAGCAGGGGCTAGGAGGATAAGCTCCTTTCTTCTCCTCACCAATCTGTTGGTCAAAAAAGAGCTTCAAGTTTTGGACTGAGACATTCAGACACGGAGGGAAGCAGTGGGACAGTGTAGCAGTGGCGTACCCCCAGATCCCTGCCAGAACCCAGACTCTGACGGGGAAGGGAACGGGAGATGGACCAAAGGGCGCAGCTCTGAACACCTCACTGACAGTATCCTACCCCCAGGTCACATAAATTACTACTGGAAGTCCTTCTGTGGGATGCTAAATTAAATAGATTTAGAGGTCCCTGGGGCTGGGGATATGACCTTCCTCCATGAGGGAAGAGGCTGCTCTCTGAGGCCCATCCTCACTCTCCACTCCATCACCAGCATTGGGCAGCACTAAGAGAGGGTGTCACACCAGGGTCCTCAGGCATCAGATGACCTCGTGTCCTAATTTTGCATTCTCTCCCTATCCTAATCCTGGTTACCTTTGGTTTGGAGACTCCTTTCAGATGTGGATGAGGGGGAAGGATGACCCCTCCCATTAGCCCAGCCTAAGTTCCCATGAGACATCCTGTCCACCCCACCTCCTCCCCCAACTCCCATGTCCCTCAACCCCAAAGGACTCAGCAGTAGCCATCTTCTAGGGGAGCTGGGGGAGCGGATCCTCGGGGAAGGGAGAGTGGCTCTTTCAGAACTCAATCTTGCAGGCAGGGAAGGACTCATCCTGCATGACCACGGTGCTGCTGCTGGCCAGGACTAGAACGTTCAGCTGCTGCTGCTGCTCATGGGTCTGCTGGTACCACTCACGCGTCACCTCTGTGTCATGAGTAGGGATCAGAGTCACCTGGGTAGGAGACAAGACAGCCTGAGGTGAGAATGCGGAGGGAAGGGAAGTCGGGGGATGGGCACCTGATGGTTCAGGAAGGACCAGAGCCAAGGCTTTGAACAGAGACTGTGTTCACTGTTGCTCTAAGCAAACTCTGACCAGACCGCCTCCCTGGTGTTCCTTGCCACTCACCTGAAGATTCTCCCCCCACTGGGCCTTGCCCTCCAGCAGGGCATCCAGCACAGCCCTGCTCGGCTCGCCATTGGCAGGGTCGTTCCCACTGACCACATAGTAGGATGCACGCACTCGTCGGAAGAAGTCAAGGTCAGCAGTCTTGCCGCTGCAGTGATTCGGGATGTAGGCGAGATCCACATAGACAGGGGCACCAGAGCTGCCCTTGGAACCCAAGGCTGCTGTAGAGACAACACAGGACTCATTGTAGAGGGAGAGGAGAACTCTTTTGGCAACCGTCTTCCTTCCTCCCACTGGACCCCCTGACCAGCCCACACCCAGATCCAAACCAGTCTCCCACTCTCCATGTTATACTTACTTGGGCCTGCCTTGAGTCCATTGACTAAGCCTTTGGACATGGGGCTGTGTCCATCTTTTTCCTCTGCTGAGGTGACCTGGCTTGGAGTGCTGCGTGGTCGGGGTGGGACCCGGGAGGCTCGATCTGCAGTCCCTTTACCAGGGGTGGGTGAGCGTTTTCCCCGAAGATCCAGACGGCGGGCAGGAGACGCTGGCTTGGCCCTACCCGGGGCCCTGCGGCCAACTCTCCCCTGTGCCTTCTCCTTCTCCCGTAGCCTCTCTACCCTTCCAGACTCTGAGCTGAGCCCCTCGGGGTCAGCCATGCACACGTCAGGACGGGGAGGGGCTGGCCGAGGGTCTGGCTGAGGGAGCGGGGGCGGGTCATGGCCGGGCCTGGGATGGTGAGTCCCACTGACCCCACCAGCTTTGTCCACAGGCAGGAAGTCCCCATCTTCATCTGAGTCGAGGGCTGCCTCAGCCGTGATGGATGGACACTCCTCAGTTTCTGGCGGAACATCAGAATCTGACTGGGAGGAGCCTGAGTCGCTGGCTGATGTTGGGGGTGTCTCATCTGCCACGGGGCACGGGCCCCCTGTGGCTCCTGGGGCTCCTGCCCGGCGCCGCCCCCCTCTCCCTACCAGCCGAGCCTCTTCAGTTGAGGGGTCGCTGTCATCCATAGACCGAGGCAGAGGAGGGTTCAGGAAGGAGGGGGAGAGCTCCCCGCGGTGAGGCCAGGGTTCAGTGGCACAGCCCTGGGGCCCAGCCTCTGTCTCGGGGGAGCCGCTTCTAGGCTGGTCTCCAGGGGCCGCTCCAGGGCATGGCAGCTGCTCAGGGGAGAGCAGTGTGTCAGGCCGGGGGCTTCTCTCGGCTCCCTCAGGCCAGGCCCCACGCTCCCAGGAAGGGCAGGCCTCAGCCTCGGATGGGGCAGGGCCCGGGGGCTTGGGGCTGGTTTCAGTTGGACCATTGGTGGCACCATCTCCAGAGGGACCCTGGGAGGGGCTTGGCTTCTTGGCAGCCGCCCCCGAGCACTCCAGGCGACAGGGCAGGGTGCCGTCATCCATGTCCCCAGGCAGGCTCGGAGCCGGAGCTGGGGCCAAGTCCAGGGACGCTGGAGGTGCTGGGCTCAGAGGAGCAAGGTCCCAGAGGCCATGGGCAGCAGCTTCCATTCCTGGGACCAGCTCTATGGACCCTGGTTCTGCAGCTCCCAGACCAGGAGGGAAGCGCTCAGCCACACTTGAAATCACAGGTGTGGTGGCCTCCGAGGAGGAGCCTTCAGACAGCACGGGAGAGGCGGGCCTCGGCAGACTGGAGAGGAGAGGGGCGCCGGGAGATCCGGGTGATGGCAGCTGGGGCAGCGACGAGTCCAGGCTGGGGGCCTTGGTCACTTCGAGGTACTCATCATGCCGGGCTCTGGCGGGGGGTCCTGGAGCCAGAGCCAAAGCCCGGTCCCCAGAGAAGGCAAGCGACCCACAGGGTGCTGAGCGGGGTTCTGCTGGAGAGGGCAGCTGTGGAGGCGCTGGCTGCAGTGAGGAGAAGCCAAAGGCTGATGCAGGGAAGTCCAGGCTGGGTCGGGCAGGACCCAGGTGTGAGTCCGAGGAAGGGCTGGTACTTGCCTCGCTTTCAGGCCACAAGGCAGAGGGGCCAGCGGGCGTGGGGTACGGGGGACTTGGGGACTGGGCCTCTTTTTCGGGTTGCTCCCGAGCCCCCTTCTCCAGCTCCGAGTCACTGGGGCTGTCATCCCAGGGACCACGGCCTGGCTCCTTGGGGGAGGGGGTTCTCTGATCTGGACTGCAGCTCAGGATGTGACCGTTCAGCGGCGGGCTTGGGCCTTGGCTCCGGGGGATAGGAGCACGGGGGGGTACCGCAGGTGGGATGAGGCTGGGGTCCATGCCTAGCCCCGGCTCAGGCTCCTGCCTGGGGGGCACAGTGGGTCCTGCAAGAGCTGCATAGCTGAAGGCCGGAGTGTCGAATTGGAGGCGATGGGGTGAGACAGGAGATGAAAGCTCCTTCTCTGCAGGCGTGTCTCGGCCAGCAGCTTCCTCCTTGGTTGAGATGTGGGGGGGCCAGTCCCCAGCAGCTCCAAGTGGAGGCTCTCTAGTGGGGCAGGCGGGGCCCAGCCCCGTGAGCATCATCTGCTCGTAGATGTCTGCGTACTGGAAGCTCCGCTCGTCTGGATAGGGAGTAGGCTCTCTCTGCTCTGGCTCGGACTGCTCGAGCTCCTCAGAGGCATGGCTCTCGCCGGCCTTTGGGACCTGCGAGCTCCGGGGGCTGTGGTCAGGAACCCCCACTTCTCCTTCCCTTTCTTCTTCGGCCTTGCGGTAGTCCTTCCCTAGCGGGGAGTATGGCCCGCCTTCCAGCTCAGCTGCCCCCTCCTGCACTGCAGCCACCGCACGCTCATCCTCAGCTGTGCCCCAGGAGAAGGGTGCAGGAGTGTGTGGCTCTGGGGCCGGCGTTGGGGGAGCGGGAGCTGGGGAGAGGGGTGCCGGGGGCAGGGGTCTGTCCTTGGGCACCCATGGTGGGATGTCAGCCAGCCAGGAGCGGGTGGTGGGCTCGTCCCTCATGGGTGGCAGGAGCTTAGGATCTGGGATGGGGCTCTCTTGCCCTGGGGCCAGCAGAACCCTCTGTCTAGCCATCTCCGGCGGGGAGGCCGGAGGAGAGATGATCTCAAAGGGGGAGCGGGTCAGCTTGTCCTCTTCCTCTGGTGGCAGCCCAACTGGTGACTCTGCAAGCCAGCGCTCCACCTCCAGCCCCTTCTGTGGTGCGGGCTCCTGAAAGCCCTTGAAGTCTGAGGCCCAGGGACTCTGGGGTGTGTGCTCCAAGGGGGGCACTTCCTGCTCATCGTCCGGCCCCTCATCGAGGAAGGTGCTCTCCCGCTCTTCTGTGTACCGTGGCCGGGCCCCCGGGCCCCCCAGCTCATGAGGGAACCAGACCTTCCGCTCACAGCTCAGCTCCTGCCAGTACGTGTCCTGCTCCAGGACCACATCCTCTCTGCCCCTCCAGTACGTGTCCTCCTGCTCAGGAGATGTGTCTTCCCATGTCCGGGCAGGCTCCTTCTGTTCTCCAGCCGGCTCTCTGCTGCTTGGAGATGTTTCTCGCCACTCCTGGACCACATCCTGCTCCTTCTGGTACTTCTCCCAGGCCTTGTCCTCCTGCACTGGGCTCTCTTCCAGCCCCGGAGCTTTGCTCTTCTCCAGCACAGCTTCTTCTTTCTGTTCCACAGCCTTGACTTTTTCTGGAGATTTTTCCTCTAGGATCTTCTCCTTCGGTGCCATGGTTTTATCCTCCTGCACAGGGCTCTCCTGCTCCTGAGTTTTGTCCTTCTCTTCCAGAAATTTATCTTTTTGTTCAGTGGCCTTAATGGTTTGTTTAAGTGCTTCAGCCTTCTGTTCGAGGGCCCAGTATTTTTGTGCTAAGGCCTGGTCCTTCTGTTCTGGGGCCTGGTCCTTCTGGGCCTTGTCCTTCTGTTCTGGGGCCTTGTCCTGTTCAGAGGCTTCATCTTTCTGTTCTAAGGCCTTGCCCTTCAGTTCAGCGACCGTGTCTTCTGGAACAGTGTCTTTATGTTCCAAGTCTCTGATTTTTTGTTCTAAGATTTTATCTTTCCCTTCTGGGACCTTGTCCTCCTGTTCTAGGGCCTTGTCTTTTGCTTCTAAGTCTTTGTCTTTAGGTTCTAAGTCTTTGTCTTTTCCTTCTGGGGCCTGGTCCTTCTGTTCTGGGGCTGTGTCCCTGTGTTCTAAGCCTCTGTCTTTAGGTTCTAAGTCTTTGTCTTTTCCTTCTGGGGCCTGGTCCTTCTGTTCTGGGGCTGTGTCCCTGTGTTCTAAGCCTCTGTCTTTAGGTTCTAAGTCTTTGTCTTTTCCTTCTGGGGCCTGGTCCTTCTGTTCCGGGGCTGTGTCCCTGTGTTCTAAGCCTCTGTCTTTAGGTTCTAAGTCTTTGTCTTTTCCTTCTGGGGCCTGGTCCTTCTGTTCCGGGGCTGTGTCCCTGTGTTCTAAGTCTCTGTCTTTAGGTTCTAAGTCTTTGTCTTTTCTTTCCGGGGCCTGGTCCTTCTGATCTGGGGCTGTTTCCCTGTGTTCTGAGTCTCTGCCTTTTTGTTCCACAGCCTGATCCTGCGGCTCCCCAGCCTTGTGCTTCTCTTCCAGAACCTCATCTTTCTGACAGATGGCTGTGTCCCTCTGCTCCATGACAGTGTCCCTCTGTTCCAGGGTTTTGCCCTGCTGCTGAAGGACTTCATCCGTGGGCTCGGGTGCCTTCTCCTTCTGCTCTGGGAGTCTGTCTTTCAACTTTGGAACTTTGCCTTCCCACTCCATGACAATATCCTCCATGGCAGGGCTTGGTAAGGACTCAGGGCTCTTGGTGAGGGAGCTATCAGGTGTGAGAATGTGTTCACCCAGGCTTGTGATCACTCCGGGTGAGTGCCTCCCATCTCCTAGCAGCGCAGTGGGAGAGAAGGAACTGGTGGGTAATTTTCCATCAGGGCTCTCATCTGTGATGTCTGCCCGTGCAGAGTATCCACTGGTCCCATCTGTGGGAGGTGACACTGTGGCTGCCCGGGCTTCTGGAATAGACACAGGGGCTAGGTGGAGAGTGGTGTCCTCAGCCTGTATCAGAGGCCCTTTTTCTTCCTTACCAAGGCTTAGTTCCCCAAACTGGAGGGTGCCAAGGCTTTCTGGAGACAGCTGCTTGGAAGAGATGTCCAGCGAGGTCTCCTTGCTGGGACTCTCCTCTGAGAGAGACAGTGACCGGGTGTCTTCTGGAGATCCCTGCGGCCACAGGTCTGTGTGGAGGCGCTGCTCCATCAGGTCACAGGGAGACCTCGGGATGGCGTCTTGCTTTTTGGCAGCGTCTGGGGAGACCACGCTGAGGACAGAGAGGGACTCTGCCTCTTCAGGGGAGAGGCCTCGGTCAGGAATCTGGAGCACCTCCTCTTTCTGAGGTTCCCCAAGTTCCTGGAGTGAGGTTCTCAAGTCTCCGGGTAGGGCTTCTGTTTCCAGAACCGGGCCTGCGGGCTCTTCCACCTCCACAGTCTCGAGGACGATGGCTTTGTCCTGTTCTGGCAGCAGCTGGATGGTACGGCCGGCCTGTCCCCCGGCTATGCTGATGGGTACCTCCTGGGCCTGGGGGCTCCTGGGAGGAGACGCCTTCCCTTCCTCCTCCAGGGCACCCTTGTCAGGCCCTGGCTTGGCGGTCTCCTCTGCAGCAACTTCCTTGCCTACACCTGGGATACTCTTAGTATCTCCCCAGGAGTCTGCTTCCTGAAAGTCTTGGGGCTCAGACTTTTCCTCCACTGGGGACTGATGAAAGGGTGTGTGGGTGGCACTGGGTGGGCCAGATGGTGGCGGAGAGGCCATCTTCACTGTGCTGTCATCTGGGCTGAGGCAGCGCTCCTCTGCCTCTCCAAGGGCTGGTTCCCCTGGGTGGAGGGCATGCCCAGGGGTGGCAAACATCGGGGGTCCATACTGACCATGCAGTTTCTCCGACATCTGTACATTGGTGGTCTCCTCCTCCTCTTCCCCCTCCAGGGCCCTCTCTCCAGACAAGCCTCTCCCTACCATCTCTCCTCTCTTCTCTGACTCCCCGGTCACAGAGAAGTCCTCATAGGGTGGTGACTTGAAGCCTTTGTCTTCTTCCAACGAGGAGGTGGGTGAGATGGTGCCGGCCGATGGCACGTAGTCCAGGCCCTGAGTGGCTTCAGTGCGGGATGAGGGGATGCTTGTGACCGTGTCAAGCAGCAGGGAGCTCTTGCCCGTCTCCTCTGTCTGTGGGGCCGTGAGTGAAGCTACAGACTGGTCCTCGGCCACGGACGTGGCAAAAGAAGAGAGCTTGTCACATTCAGTGATCGAGGTGGCTGAAGACACGTGCTCCTCTTCTGCCAGAGGGGCGGCCACCATGTTGGGGGGGTAGGTGAGTTCTGTCTCTGGTGCTCCGTAGGCCTTGCTGGCGGGGGCGGGAACAGCGCTGTCAGCAGGCTGGCTGGCCTCAAAGGGGCCGGGACCTTCAGGCCCAGGGAGGTCATAGGTTCCTGTCGGAAACCTAGGTGGGGCCGCGCGTTCCTCGGGCTCGTCGTGGATCTCTTCATCTGAGATGGTCTGCTCGGTCTCAGAATAGCCAGGGATTGTCTCGTCCTGGATGTAAGACACGTGCTCAGTGGCTCCTGCCGGGGTGGCCAGGCTGCTTAGGAATGACGAGGTCTCCTTCTCTGGGGCCTTGCCTTGGAGTCCCAGTTCCCGGCCGCCGAGAGCCTCCTTGCCCCCTGGCGTCACCTTCAAGGCTTCTTGCAAGTGCTTTTGGTAAAAACCCTCTGCCTTTGTTTCCTCTTCTTCCTCCTCATCGGAAGGGGGCAGCTCCTCCATTTCCTCTAACTCGGCCTTCTCTATCACATCTTCCTTTACCTCAGGTTCACTTTCCTCTCGGGTTTCTGTTCTGTCAGGGAGCCCCTCGGCTTCCTTTGGCTTCTTTTCCTCCCAGGTATCTTTCTCTTCCTCTGTTTCCGCCCCAGAGTCTGGGCCTCTGTCCTTGCTGCCTCGTTCCTCAGGGATGTCTGGGACAACCTCTTTCTCCTTCACCACAGGTACTTCTGCTTCCAGCCCGGGGACAGAGGGTGGTGCCACCTGGGCCGCTGTGCTCGGGAGTCCCTCCTCGGCAGTGTCCAGGGGGAGCGGTTTCTCGTCCCTTTGTTCAGTCAGCAACTCCCTCTCCTCACGTTTCAACTCCTCAAAGTCCTGTGTAAGGTCTTCTGGTGAAGATAAGGCCAGCTCCCTTGCTGGGAGGGGTGGAGCCCCCTTCTGGGCCGGGGGTGTCCGGGGCTCAGAGGACAGCTCCTTCTCCCCACGGGTAGCCCGGCTCTTGTCCATCTTGACTCTGCCGGGGGCCTTGGCTTTGTAGAGGGTCTTCCGCACCTCAGGGGTAAAAGGCTTCAGGTCTGGCTTGGAAATCTTTTTGACCTCAGGTTTGGTGTCTTTCTTCTTCTCCTCCTTCTTGGCATCCTTCTTTTCCTCCTTCCTTCCTTCATCCTTCTTGGGCTCCTTCCTCTCCTTCTTGATCTCTTTTTTCTCTTTGTCTTTTTTCTCTTCCAGCTTTGATATCTTTTCTTTCAGGTGCTTCTTCCCCACTTTGTCTTTGATCAGTTTTCGCTTCTCTGCCTTCAGTGCCTCGCTTGACTCTGTCTTCACCCTCTCGGGCTTGGCGGGCTTCTCTGGGGGCTTCTCAGATGACTCTTTGGCCTTCTTTTCGGTCTTGGCTAACTCTTTGGCCAGTTCTGAGCGAGCCTCCTTGGCTCCCTCTTCAGCCACCTCCTCCCGTTTGGCCAGCTTGCCCACGGGTGTCTTGGTCGTGGCCTTGAGGCTCTCTTTGCTGTCAGCTCGCTGTTTGATTTTGCTGGGTTTGAGGTTGGCAGGCACAGCCCCAGTGGCCAGGTCCTTCTGTGTGGCCACGGGGTAGCGCAGGAAGTCCAGGTGTCGAAGCTTTTCCAGGCCCTCCAAGATCTTGTTCTGGGGGGCATTCCCTGGGAAAAGGACGCGCACAATCTTCTCAGTGGGGTTGGCTGGCAACCAGACCACCAGAGCGGTGATAGAGGTCAGGTAGGGCACCGAGATCTCAGCCTCCTTCCCATTAGCCAGCACAATTCCCGTCTTGGCTTTACTGTTGCCCGCCCACTTTTGCATGAGGAACTGCATCTCCTTGCTGTCCTTGACAGGGTTGAGGACGTACATGTCCAGGCGGCCCACACCCATCTTGTGGAAGAGGGTGAGAGGCTCTATGGTGTTGCTGACCACGCGGTACAGGGGCTCGGCCTGGATGCCCAGGCGGTTTAAGTGCTGCAGAGTGAGGCAGGCCTCCTCAATGCTGCGCTTGGCCTTCCGTGAGGCATCAGGCAGCCGCAGCTTATCGGGCACGTTGAAGAAGACAACCCCTAGCTCAGGAGAGATGAGGTTCTTCACCCAGTCGCTGTAGCTGCTGGAGCCCTGGGACTGCTCCTCTTCCAGTTCTGCCACTTTGCGCTGCAGAAGCCCGTTGATGCCTGGCAGGTTGTCGGCCCCGATGTGGGTGAGCAGCACCGAGTCGATGCGGTCCAGGTGCCGCACTAGCTTCCAGAAGCAGGACTTGCGATCAGAGCCGCCGTCCACCAGGATGTTGAAACCATTAACGGCAAAGAGGGCCGAGTCCCCGCGGCCGCCGGGGAAGATGTAGCAGCAAGGCTTGGAGAGCTTGAGGAAGCCCCCTGAGGTGGGGGGCTCCAGCAGGTCGAAGGGGGATGGCACATCCACGGTCTCAGAGACGTACTCGGAGAATTCAGCCACGCCGTCCATGGTGGGCAGCGTGGGCTCAGGGTTTAGCCGGAGGTGCAAGGTCTCTTGGGAACTGGATAGTCCCAGGTGGCTCCAGTCGCCCTCCCCTAAGCAGGACACGGTGAGGAAAGCCTGGATCCCAGGGTCTCTGTTGCTGAGCAGTTGGGCAATCTGGATGAATGGGAGACAAAAGGCCTGATCAGGTCACTGGGGATGTCTCAGCCCGACTCAGATTCAACCTGCTAGTCTCCATCTCTCTCTGAGGTGATCTACCATTCTGCCAGCATCCCCAGGGGTCAAGGGCCATAGGATTTGCCCTTCCTTGGATCCCTCCCCACAGGTCTAGTCACACCCCGTGTTCTGTTCCTCCTGGACACTGGGACATAGGACTCACCTCTGGGTTCTGAAGGACCTGGGCAAAGTTTTGATAGGAGTAGGTGCCACTCTGTAGGATGAGGTCTCCCCCAGGCTCTAAACTCTGCCCACTCAAGATCAGCAGTTTGTGAGCTGATGGGCTGCTGAGGAGGTGGTGAACCTACAGCAGAAGGAGAGGATTGGCTCAATGGAGGAAGCCCAGGAAAGGGCACTGAAGGTTCCAGGTCTCCCTCAGTACAGCAAGGACACGGTCCCCACTGGGAGCCCCACAGCACCTCCAGGTGGGGCTGGGATTGTGAGGCAGCTTAGATGGCAGAGAGAGCTTGGTTCAAAGCCAAGCCTGTGAATTCTTGGCACTGGCTGGGGTGGGTTATGGCGCTTTCAGCAGGCCCTCGAGGCCAGTGCGGCTCAGGCCTTGGCCTTACCTCAGAGCTGATGCTGTCGGCACTGGGGTTTACGAGGATGACAGTCTCTAGGATCTCACTCTGGTGGCAGAGGGTCCTCTGGCCTGAGGGAGAGATGCAGGAATTTGTATTGAGGGAAGTGGGTAGAGACTAAAGTAGAGAGGCATTGTGTAGGGCAGGAGAGGAAAAACTGCACTATCAGAAAATGGGGCTGGGGGAAAGAGTAGCCTGGCTCTCCTTGATCCTGCCACTTTGGAACCTGCTGCAGCCCTTCCCTTCCAGGGTTTCCTCCTCCCACACTGGCTGTCTGCTCCCTCCCCTCATCTAACACCCCCTCTGCCTGGAACTCCCGCTGCCCTGCTGACAAGAACCTTTTGTCCCTCTCTGTCGCTCTGGAGCACTAAGCTCCTGGTGCTGCCTGGGGATGGGGGGCTCAGCTGGAGGAGGGGCTTCTGCGACGTTGATCCTCACTCAGCTCCCTGCTCACTAGCTTGCCTCTGCCCAGGGCTTTCTTGCCAGAGTGCCTGGAAATAAGGAGATGGCAGTGGGTACGGACTCATCCTCCTTTCAAACTCCCATCCCAGGCCCAATGTCCCATTCCAAAGGACTCAAAGCAGTCTGAGCTATCTAAACCCTAGGGAGTTACAATGCAGAGGAGATACAGGACCTTTTAATCTGTTTTATGGTTCCTCGGGAGGCCAAGCCTGCGCTCACAAACACAGTCATCCTGTTCCCAGCACTAAAGGTTTCACTCCCTGTCTCCCACCTCAGCTCCGTGTCCCCAGGCTCCTGGTTCACTCCCCACAACCCGACCTCTCTGAGAGAACAAGTTTCTCCTCTCACTCCTGCGCCTCTCCTATGGGCCTTCTGTCATAGGGAGGGGAGTCTGGGGTGCACAAACAAGAAACAGTTAAGATAGGAGAGGTTCAGAGTGTTCCCCAGGCTACGGGGGTGGGGTGGGGGACTGAACACACCCTCAAATCCCCTCTCTACATCCCTTCTCCAGACTCACATGAAACACCAAGCAATGCAGCAAAGAAAGTGCCAGGTTAGAAAGGAGATCCCGAAGAAGGGTGCCGCCAGCCCAGGCTCCTCCCGCCCTCACCGACTGAATAGGTGGTCGGTGTGGAAGTGGGCTGTCTGGAGGATACTGGTGGGAGGACTCATAACCTGTCCCCCAGACCCTCTTCTGTGACCCAGCACTCTCTCCTCTTTCTGGGGCTCAGACAAGAGGACCCCGGGGCCAGAGCCTTTGTTAAACGGAACAGCGATGGTGCCAGCATCAGGCAGATCTGGCAGCTGCAGGGAAATGAACTACCGATGGTGTGGAAGACCAAGGCCCACGCAGGGTGGGCGGGGCCCATGCGGAGTTCAAGGGTTCTCGTCTATTAACTTGGGAATTGAGGGACGCTTGGAGGTCAGTTCAGAGGGTGAGAACCACCTCGGAGTCACGCAGGGGCAGGGCTTGGGCAGGTGAGGGATGAGGGACTTCAAGGATTCAGGGAGCAGCTAGCCCAAGGCAGGCTATAAGTAGTTCAGATTTAGAAGGGCAGTTCCACCACCTCCCTCACCCCTGGCACAAACGTCCAAGGTCAACACACTTGAGCTAGGGGGTCAGAAAAGGAAAAATATGTGATACAGTCCAACTTGCTTTCTCTCCACTACCTCTGTTCCCCTACAGTCTGCCATTGCCCCCCACCCCGGCCCCCTAGACTGGTTTGTAACCACCAATTCCGGTCTTGGAGTAAGACCCTATGGCTCACCCCTGGGCGCTCTGGCTGTGACTGGCCACTACTACATGGTTTGTATCCTTTGCCCCTCCTTTTCGGGGCCGGGAGGAAGCCCTCTGCTTCTCTTCGGCTCTCCTGCAATCCCACTGAAGGCCACGGACTTGTTTTCCCGCTTTCTTCGGAGAGGACTTCTCTGAGGCAGGGGCACATCCCTAGGCCAGGGATGGGGTTAGTGGGGGGGCGGGGGTGGCTGCGGGTGCGGAGCCGGGAGGGCAGGTGTCTCCGCAGTGAGGCGGGCGGGAGGGGGCCGGGCAGCTGCAGTGTGCCGCAGTGTGTGAGTGTGCGCGCTGAGCTCCGGCGCCGGCTCCGCCCCCGCCCCCACCCCAGCATGACAAGTCATTTTCTTGGCTGCCTCTGCATGGGGGGTGGGGAGGGAAAGGGGGGACGCCGAGAGGGAGAAGAAACGGGCTCCTCTGTTCGGAGCCCCCATCTTGGGAAGAGAAGCGGGGGTGGGGGTGGGGCCGTGACTGGGAGCCGGCGGGGTTGACAGCACTGAGGATGCGGGGCAGCTGCTGGGGAGCGAGCGCTCCCCATCTCCGAGGCGGCCTCTCCATCCCCGGAGGCAGCCAGAAAGAGGGGGCTTCGAGTCCAAGTTTCAAGCCCGACGGTTGCCGGTTGCCGGGAATGGGTGTGGGGAACACACCGCACACCGGCTGGTCTGTGAAGAGGCACGTGCCACGTCTTAACGACCCTTTCCTCCCTTCTTTTCCAAAGTGTCCCCCACCTTCCCTTACTTGGCAAAAACTCGCGGTCCCATTCACCCCCCTGCATCGGAGCAGCTGAGCAATCCAGCAGCTGACACACAGAGACTCTCCCATTCGGTGCATTCCCACAACATCCGCCTTTCCCTCTAATTCTTCTGTCCCTACCAAAGACACAGCCTCTAACTCCGTCAGAGCCCCAGGCCGCTGGGCAGAGCCGGTGACACCACCCTCTGCGGCTGCCCCTGGGGCTGCTCCCAGCTCAGCCCAGCCCGCGCGGTGGCCTGTCACAGTGCTGGCCCCACTGGCCTCCGCCTGGTTCTGGGTCCAGGCTGGCCCCACAGTCAGTTCATCTTCTCGGCTCCCCACCCTGCCAACCCCCGCCAGGCTAGTTCCAGACACAGCAGATTAGGTTATCAACTCCCTTTCCCGTTACCCGCATCCCACCTCCCCATCACAGCATCCCCCATGCCAAGTCCTTTGGCCCGGTTGGGTTCTTACCCGGGGATGTGGTGGGGAGACCCTCATGGAGGCTGCTGCTCCGGCCTCAGCCGGCAGCTTCAGAGAAGAGTCTGCGGCACTGGGGTGGGAGTGGGGTGGGGTGGGGGTGGGGGCGCTTGATGGTGAGGGCGGCGCCAGGGCGGGGAAGGAGGGCTGGTCCATGACGAGGCTCTAGAGATTTAACTGTTTCTTTGCCTTCACAGTGTCGGCGCTCTAGTGCTTCTGCTTGGCTGGGGGCTGAGGAGTTGTCTAGCAGCTCAGAGTCAAGGTGGTCTCCAGTGGCCTACGGGGGTGGGGAGGGTCCCTCTCCCTCAACCCTGCTTAGTTAAGATACATTCTTTTAGTGTCAGCCAAAGACCCACACTCTGTGCTACACACTGCCGGGGATATAGGAGGTTGGGCCCTCCCTTTTCTCTCAGGAACCGTCTGCTGCCTCTCCCCTCAGACTGGGGGAATGACCTTCAATCCCTGGAGAAGCAGGAGACAAAGAGGCTGGGGGCCTAAAAGCTTAGGGTAGGAGTGAAGGGACTACTTGAGAAGGCTAGGGATGACAGAAAGGAGGCAGTTGTGCTGAGCTCTGTTGTCTTCTGAGCCACAGCTGTAGACGTGGAGGGAGGGAATGTGGCAGAAAGAAGTCATTTTAGGTTGGGGGGTAGTTTGAAATTCTGGAGTGGACACACAGTCCCTACTCCATCTCTAGCCCATCTGGGGTGGGGCACAGGGGCCCTAAGACTGCCTACAATTCTGTGCCAATGCAACACAGCACTGCAACCACACAGGCACTGATACTTGGAATTCTTGCTCTCTGGGTATGAAGAGGCATTTTCTGAAGTTTCAGGGCACATTCTACCTTTCAGTGAAATAGTTAAAGGGATGAAGGAAGATCAGCAGGGCCCCAGGCCTATAAGAGTTTCTTTCTATAGACCAATTATTAAATGTCACATAAAGTATTCTTTGGACTAAAAAGATCTTAAAATGACTTTGTAGGGTGTTGGGTCCCTGTTCTTGTCTCTGTACTTTGCTATGTCTCTCTGGTGTCTTCATTTTATAGGGTCTTAATCCTTTTAACATTGGTCCTTTTTCCCTTGGCCTCTTCTGTCTCAGATTTGGTGACATGTACTCTAGGACTCAAAGAGAGGACCCAGGGAGCTCTAGCACTGAGTTCCAACCTGTGATGCTCAAGTTCCTACAGGGTCCTTCCCTGCCCTCTTCCCTCCCATCAACCCTCCCCAGTCCTGTGCAATTCCTACTGCTTCCTCCCAGTGACATCCACTCACTTTTCCCCAGCACCGGCTCCACCCTTGCCCCTGGCTGCCAAGAGCTGCTTTTGAAGGTCAGAGAAGCCAAAATAGTCTCTGCTCTCAGTATCCCCATCCCCCGTAAACTGCCTTCAGAGGAGAGGAGGAGCTGAGTCACCAGTGGGGGGTGGGGGTGGGGGTGGGACTAAAGATGGGGAGGAATCTTTGCTCAGATCCGGGGATGCAAAGCAGTAACATGGCAACAGCCCCATTTGGATAGAGGAGGCCATCTGCAGAGACGTACAACACAAACCAGGCTGAGTTCCGAGCATCACAAAGGGGAGATACTTCCTTTCTGCAACTTCATAGTTCTTATTTTCTCCCACCTCGAACCTTCTCTCTCCTCCCTGCTTTCTAGAGCTCTCTCCAGTGTGCTAAGAGGGAAACTTGAGTAGACGTGGTTTGAGAACAAAATAACATTTCCCAGACCATTGCAGAGCCCACCCTTATTCTCAGCTATCACCCCCAAGGGCCACACCCTGGGCAAGGTTGTTTTCCTTCAGCCCTCACCCTCTGAACAGCCTACCCACCACAACCACACCTCCATCGGCTGTGTTCCTTGGCTCTGCTGCAATGAAATGGTGAGATGCCAAGGAAGAGAGGCCTGAGCTCAGACCAAAGTGAGATCAGAAATCCTGGATCTGACTCTGCCATTTTACTAATCATGTTTTTAAACAAGCCACTTAAGGTTTCTGAAAGATTACTTCCTTAATTACAAAATGAGTATAATATTAGTACCACCCTCCAATAGCGCCACAAGGAGTAAATGATATAAAAGATGAAAAAGTGCTTCATTCCTAGAACCTTAAACCCACAATGCACAAATGCCACTGGAAGTCTGTCTCCCTCTTGTGGAAGATTTATGAGAGGTCACCGAGGCGATCAGGAACTCCTAAACCAGAGTATCTCAACTCTAGAGTAACTTAGCTCCCAGGTAAAGCTATGACTCAAAGTGCCTGTCAGAAGGGACTTCACGTACTCTTCATGTCCCTCCTTTCCCTTTTCTGGCAGCAGTGAAACCCCAGTTCTAGGGGCCAATGAGCTGCTGTATCAATTCAGAAGTCTTCATGTTTGCAGAAGTAACAGAACTAACACTTCCTGAGCACATCAGTGGTGATGCAGCATCAGACAGAAGGCTTCCAAACTGGTCCTTCAGCCTGTGTCTTTTTTAGTCCCGGAATATCAATCATGAATTATAAATTACAAAACCCTCTTCCTTCCTATATGTGCTCAATAGTAGAAGCAGTATCACAGTTATTTAAGCTCAGTTTCCCACTGTTCTAATTGTTTTGGGGTTTGTTTTAAAATGCTTGGCAACTCCAGAGTTTTTTTTTTTTTTTTTTTTGCAGGAATTAGAAAGGAAGCCTCCAAGTCACCATTGGAGACCAAAGTGGTGCAAAATTCACCTTGGAAAGCCTTTACCACATTTGACCACTAGAAGGAGCTGGGCCACTGACTCACCATCAAAGGGTCCCTTTCCTTTCTTGTTGTGTGTGTGTGTGTGTGTGTGTGTGTGTGTGTGACTCTCCATCAAAGGGTCCCCTTCCTTTCTGTGTGTGTGTGTGTGTGTGTAAAGGGTGGTGGCAGGAATGATTGTTCTCTCCCTATCATTACAAGATACATTTTTGTCCCCCCTTTTCAGTATTTTGACCTAGGGCTTGAGGAGACGTGAGAGAGATGGTGGCCCAGCCTGTGGGGTGGGCAGAGAAGATAAAATCGTAAGCTCCTAGCATATGCCATGGAGCTCATCCCAGCAGCCTGGTTCCCTTGGCCTCCCCACTAATGGAAGCTGAAGGGAGGGGCAGTGTCTGCAGCTGCTCTGGGCTGACTGGTGTTTGTGGGGACAGCTGAAAGAGGAGCCAGCAGGGGTGGGGCTGTGGCTGTCTTGAGCCATGTGGGTTTTTCCAGGAAATTATCCACTATTCTCCAGGGACATAGACAGGCCACCGTGAAAAATGTCCAAACCTAAAAAAATTCAGAAGTAAGCCCTGATATTGGGTATAATTGTCCTAAGCTCCTTGAGGATACCATGCTAAAACTCTTTGATTGAAAAGATCCAGTAGGTGTTTGTATATCAGTCTGAGAGATCCCTGAGAGTAACTATGCATCTCCATGTAAGTATTTTCCCAAGCATCCCCAAATCTTCATCTGAAGAATGGCTAAGTTTTTTGGTTCAAGTTCTGTTCATTCTTACATCATTCCAGAAAGCATCCTTCTCTTACATCCATGTCCAAAAAGACAAGGTTCGAGAATTCAGCGTGAATTAATAACATCAGCAGATACTTCCCAAACTTCAATTGAGTCATTAATTTAATCTGCTGTCATCCCTTTCTCCAGACTTGTACCAAAGCTCCTAGGATGAATAAAGTGGTAAAACTGTCGATTTTCACATCGTTAGAGCTAATGAAGGAAGCCATGATGTAAGTATACTAAACAGAAGGAAGTCTCAAAACAGTGACTGGTTAGCTTCATAGGAAGCCAGTAACATCAAGAAGATGCAAGCCTCACATTTTTAAAATGCTGCACATAGTTCTAAGATAATATAGCATTAGTCACATTAAACTTATCTTCTCTCTCCAGGAGCAGCTCTAGAGGAATAGGTGATCAGGGCAATGACCAACGACGTGGCAGTTAGCAGGAGGAGCAGAAAAAGAAGGGGAAGTGACTGTCCGATATAATGGATAACTGAGAATCATCTGCATAAGATACGAATTCAGTCATTTGATGGTAAGGACTGTTGAATTGGGTGGATTTATATTCCATAGAGACACTGGTGTATGAATTGGTTTGCTGACAATTACCAATAACATGACCAGATGCCCAAGCATTTTTATAATGGGATGTAGAGCTTTCTGTAAGTCTTCCCATAGATACTGTCATGGAATAATAGCTTCTAAAATGTTACTTTTCTCAAATTCCTGACCATTTCTCCCACACAGCAGAATGGGAAACTGCATCCTGCAAACTTTGATCTCAGAGCCAAATCTCAAAGTATGGCTAGCTCTTTCTTGCAGCAGTGAACCCAGGAAACCCTGCTTCCTGGTGCATTTAATGGTGCTCATCAGCCTTTGGGTCAAGGTTTCTGCTCTGTTCTGAACATCTGCTGACTGAGCCAAAGGAGGAACCAGAAACCCTAGAGGCTAGAGGATGGGCTGTGCAGCCTGAGGGAAAGTGCTAAGCAAGGATCTGGAAAGGTGAGTGGAGGAACTCAAGGGTCTCTGTAAAGGGAAGCAAGGAGCTCAGGGTATACAGAAAGGGGAACACAAAAAAGAGAGTGAACTTTTTACATAGGAGATGATTAATCACTCAAGAGGTACCTCATTCCCTTAGTGCATGTTGGCTGTCCATAAACCACCCCCTTCTCAGGTAGAAATTACATTCTCCAGGCTTCCTCCACAATTATACCATTTGTCTGTGAAGTGACCTGGGTATGTGGAGATCGCTATGGAGCTCTACAACATTCCCTTCAGGAGCCCCTCCCTTCTCCCCAACCCAAACTTCCCACAAGGTCAGTTCTGCCAGAGAGAATGGACCTCTGCTCTTCTGTGACCATCCCTCACCCACAGCACTGAGACAAATAACACTAGTCCTAACCTTTGACCTCTGAGGAGAAGTGAGCTAGATGCCGGGTAATGAAGAGTCTCAATTGTTGGTTCAAGTCAATGGATGATAAATCAATGTTCCAGGAGAGAATGCCTGTGAGAGAAAAAGAAACAAAGAGGGACCTAGATAAGGTCAGAGGAACTGGACTTCGGGGAGCATTTCCAAGCTCACAGAAGGGGTGAGGGGTGAGAGGGAGGGGATAAGGATGGTTGCCATGATCAGCCTCACTAATGTATTTAAGAAAGGTGGCCAGTCCTATGTCTAGCTCCCATCCTGTACTGTTCTTGGACTTTCTTTGAACTACAGGAAGGAGGGCAGAGTTTAGGCTAAATTTGGTCATTGGTGAATTTGTATGCAGGAATTTTCTTGCACAGTTGCCCAGTTGTGATAGAAGTGACACCCAAGGGCCCATTTCCAGATACTGCTGCTGCTGCTACTGCTAAGTCACTTCAGTTGTGTCCAACTCTGAGTGACCCCATAGACGGCAGCCCACCAGGCTCCCCTGTCCCTGGGATTCTCCAGGCAAGAATACTGGAGTAGGTTGCCATTTCCTTCTCCAATGCATGAAGGTGAAAAGTGAAAGTGAAGTCGCTCAGTCCTGTCTGACTCTGAGCGACCCCATGGACTGCAGCCTACCTGGCTCCTCCGTCCATGGGATTCTCCAGGCAAGAGTACTGGAGTGGGGTGCCATCGCCTTCTCCGTTTCCAGATACTAGGGGCTGCCTTCCCAGTACGGCTAAGTAGGACCCTAGACTTTCCTCCTGTGGCCCCCTCCTTGCCTCCACTCCTGTGGGGCTTGCTTCCACCCGCAGGTGGCTCCGCAGCGCCGCGCCACAGGCAGTGGAGGGCTGAAGGGCTTGTGGCCACGAAGGTCACTCTTTCAGACTGGTGGCTAGCACTGGGATATTTGAGATCTGTCTGCAGCATTCAGAAAGCACACTGTGCTTGGTTCAGGAACCCTAAAGAAGAAACTAAGGTAGGGACATGGGCTCTTCAGGGGATGGTGAGGACTTTCAGGACCTCTGGCCCAAGACACTGCGGGAGAGAGGGGTATAACCAGAGGGCATCCCCACCCAGGCAGTGCCAGCTCCCCCACCCCTACCCCGACCCCTGCCTTTGGGAGATTGCGGAACGCCGTGGGGTGTGAGGCAAGGATGGGGTTGTGAGATGTTGGCAGTTTGGGAGGATACGAACGCGTGACATAG
Organism: Bubalus bubalis; assembly: GCF_019923935.1. Classification (NCBI taxonomy): domain Eukaryota; kingdom Metazoa; phylum Chordata; class Mammalia; order Artiodactyla; family Bovidae; genus Bubalus; species Bubalus bubalis. The sequence continues at coordinate 15,051,224 of NC_059176.1, forward strand.
AAGATGCAGGTGACAGGGGCTGATGATTCAGATTAACAGGATGCGCAGATCTCAGGAAATGCACACTAGGGATAGAGGATGCAGACGGCAGAGAAGCACGGGATGGAGGATGTCCCCAGCGCAGCCAGGACAGCAGCTCACCTTGTTCAAGGTGGGCCCGAACGGCCCTCAGCTGACTCTCTGTAGCGATATCGCCGATCACGATGAGCAAAGAGTGCTTCCGCAGGTCCCAGCGTGCCGCCGCCACCACGGCTCCGGCCTCGCGCAGCGGCTCCGCGGGGTTCTGAGCCGGCGGAGAGCCGGGGCTGCGGAGCCCTAGCCCGGGACTTGTGTCCATGGCAACGCCGCGAGGCCGCCCGGGCCCAGCCTCGGTCTCCATGGAAACTCCGTTGGCGCGCTAGGCCGGCCGCGTCCGCTGCGGGGAGAGTGCGCGCGGTTCTTAAAGGCCGGCAGCAGAAGTCGCTCATTGGCTGCTGCCTGTCAGGGGGCGGAGCACTGGCGCCGCAGGGGCGGGGCCGCGGCCGCGACGCTCCGGCTCTGCGGTGTCGCTGGACGTGGGGGGCGGGTACCGAGGTGCAGGGGTTGGCTTTCCTCCTCCGTCATCACTCGTTTTACAGAGGGAGCTGATACTCGGACTAGAGTAGGGGTGGGGTCTCTGCGGGCCGGGTGGAGGGGTGAGTCTCTTGCCTCCGCGCCAGAAGAAGCTTCTAGGTAGTCTTTCCCGGATAAGTGCTGTCTGGCAGTTCCGCAGCCTCGCCCGTACTGAGGGGAGCCATCTTGTCCCTCTCTGCTTCTGAAGTATCCTTCAGTCGGTGTGTCTGTATTATCATTGTTTGGAGGGTTTTTTTTTTTCCCCCTCCCTCCTGTCACTGCCTGCCAGGGTCCTAGATTCCGTCCTCGGTTTTTCTGTCCTCATTGCCCCAGGCCCTGGGTGTGCTCTGGAAGGCTGTGCAGTATCAGGACGGACAGAATGACCTTCCGGCCCTGAGTCCCTGGTGAGTTGTTATTCCGAAGATAGTGGTTGGCTTGTCTCCATCTCTACTGAGTGCAATGAGCTCAGACTGCAGCAAGGGGGGTTTGAGTAAAACCCAGAAAAGTCCTTCCCAACTACTTGTGACACAGTGAATTGGGTAACCTTGGGAGACATTGGTATTACTTCCCCCAGGGAATTCTCAAAACAGAAGGGACAATGTTTGAACAAGGAAAGAGATTGGCCCTTCCAAAAAAAAAGAACCAAAACCAGAGGATGTGAAAGAGGACTAAGGAGGCTGGCACTGTTTTATGATTGCCTGGAACATCCTGTGAAAATGGTGTGGTGCTAAAAGCCTAATCCACACTCCCACCCCCTCCTTTCCTCAGCCTGTCCCCACCACCTACTCCGCACTCCTGTATCTTCTTTTACCCAAGATACTGAGTCATTCTGTATGTGTATCACACGGAGAAGAGCTTGCCTTCTGCCCTAGGACTCCAGCAGTACAAAAACCAGTGGGTTTTTGTGGGTTCCCTATGCCATACACTTTCCGGATGGTACAGGGAAGAAAGGAGCACAGTGCCTGATTCTGCACGGCTGTGAGCCACCTTCTGATTCACCTCCTCTCTGGAGGCCTTGAGGAGGGTTGGACAGTGTCTGCATTTTAAGTACCTCACAGTAGCCCTGGTTCTTATCATGGAGCATTTGTTTAGCAAAACATCCATTCTGCAATTTGGATATGGCCCTATCTGAAACTAACATAGTGTTATATGTCAGTTACACCTCAAATTAAAAAAAAAAAAACCAAAACATGGACAGGGCCCTGAAAATCCTTTGTGTAACAGAAATAATATAGTGGTATGTAAAATGGTGGGGATGCCTCACCCTATATGACACATGAGACAGTGCTGTGCTCTACCCACCCACCCCCCATTTGCAAATCTCAGTCTGGCAAAGAGCACAAATGGATGTGCAAGCCTCCCCTTTTCTGCAATCAGAAAAGAATGCCACATGGAGGCAGAGCCAGAATAGGTTGTAGGGAGAGGAAGGGGACAGTTACCATAGCAACTGTAGAGCCGAGGCCTTTAACTAGCACAGGGCCTCAGTTTAATGGTCACCTGCAGGTAAGCACAGACTCTGCTTTCATCAATTTTGACAAAGAGATTAGACAATAGATCTGAATTCTGTAAAGAAGGACCGCACACTGATAGATAATAGGGGCAGCAATTCAGGCCTGTGATGTCAGACCCTGCTAGAATTGGCTTTTTTATTAATTAGAGCTGCAAATACAGACTGGTAAAGGAAAGTGAAACTGTTAGTCGCTCAGTTACGTCCTGACCCCATAGACTAGCCCGCCAGGCTCCTCTGTCCATAGGATTTTCCAGGCAAGAATACTGGAGGCCATGTCCTTCTCCAGGGGATCTTCCCTACCCAGGGATCGAACTCGGGTCTTCTTCATTGCAGGTGGATTCTTTACTGTCTGAACCACCAGGGAAGTCCCTAAATACAGACTGTGATGGGACTAAAAAAAAACCTGGAATGTTAGTATTTATGCGCCAGAATTTTGCAACTGCAGACAGAAAACAGATTGCATATATGTACAAGGCATAGATAAAAATTGGATACATTTATATATGAATTGCAAAGTATTTAAAACCCTATTTTGTGTTTAGGAATAGTTTGCTGTGGCAGGAGCATTCAAAGACCCATCCATCTGAGAACCTATGATATACGGGATTGTGAAGCATGTTCAGTAGTGTGTGATGGTTATAGAGCCTGCTGTAGTGTTTCATTTAACTGTTTACCCCTCAAACTGACCAGGTATGATCTTTTGGAAATTCTGCTATTCTATAGTTTCTTCCACATTTCTTGTCATATAGCATTGCCAAATATAGTGGTTACAATCTGTGCTTTCCAAACTATTTGTGATGAAGGATCCTTGAATTGTGGAAGGGGTCTCTAAGGATCTATCACTGAAAAAGGAAGTTAGGGTAGATATCAAAGGAAGACACTATTACAGGCTCTTTGCTTGGGTATGCATGGGAGTGGGCGCAAGGCAAAAGGTAATACAGATTGTAAATGGTTTGAAAGGTAATTGTAGCCTTGGCTAAGTTTAAGCCACTTAAGGGATTTTCAGCGCCCAGACCTTTGTCAGTTCATAATATATAGTGATAAATACACAACAGGTAAATTATACACATACTTAACAAAGTAGGAGGGGCATTTCTATGTTTTTTTTTGAAATAATTTCATTTTTGGTATTTAAATTATTAAAGTTATCCTCATGAGAAAATGAGAAATTTATTGGAATGAACTACTCTCATCTAGAATTGTGTATGTGTGAGAGAGGAAGGCGCCATCGTCCTTTGTATACTTAGGGTCTCCATAGGACTTAGGTTAGCTCTGATAATTCGTAAAGAAAATGTACTGGCTCCTCCCTGCTAGTCCAACGAATGTCAGTTTTCTGGGGATCTCAGCTCATTTGGCAGAATTCCAGCTGGCTGTGCTGGATTGCATGGTTTCTTATCAACCAAGATATACAAAAGGAGCTGTATGCAGCTCACATTCCTACCCTGTACTCAGTTGTGCCTATTAAAGCATTCTTTACAAAGAGAGAGGTGTGTTGAATTACAGAATTGCTGTGTCAGAAGCTTATCCCTGGCTTTTGGGGAGAATACTAGGATCGTAATATACACCAGCAACCATAGGGTCACCTCTTTTGCATGGTTTATCTGCAAAGGCACCGAGTGAAATAACCTCTAATGAGGCACTGAGTAAAATAATCTCTAAAAAGTTTCAGATGGGGAAGAAGTCTGCATTTATTACTACTCTATCTTGCACACAGAAGAAGTCCACAATAAACATTTGTTGCATAATTGTCCTAATTATTATTTGTTCACTAAGTAATGGGAAGATCAGAGCACTAGGTTTCCCCTCCCTGTGCAGAGCGTTGAAACGGACACTGAAGAAACTTTTTCTTCCCTCGCTCTCCACACTCGTCTCTTAAAGAAAGTCATATCCAAAAGTAAAAAAGAAACATTTATGCATATTATTTTCTCTTTTCTGTTTGATTAGTGTCTGAAATGAAAGTTAGTGTTTGGCTGTGGTCTCTGATAACCACCATTTCCTTTAGTCTGAACGAAGTTGCTCTTACTATAGGAATCTCTAAGGATTTTCTTGTGATGATGAAGAGGATGGTGGTAAAGAGGCGCAAAATGTAATACTTAGTTTTGAGGCCATGCCTGTGTGTGAATTAAATTTTGCATCATTTTTTCAAGATTTCATATAATAGAGTCACTTTCCTTCAAGGAGTACTTATTTGGATTGCAGAAATATTGTTACCTTTACAACATTCAGTTCAGTACAGTTCAGTTGCTCAGTTGTGTCCAACTCTGCAACCCCACAGACTGCAGCACACCAGGCCTCCCTGTCCATCACCAACTCCCAGAGTTTACTCAAAACTCATGTCCATTGAGTTGGTCATGCCACCCAACCATCTCATCCTCTGTCGTCCCCTTCTCCTCCCACCTTCAGTCTTTCCCAGCATTGGGGTCTTTTCAGATGAGTCAGTTCTTCACATCAGATGGCCAAAGTATTGGAGATTCAGCTTCAGCATCATTCCTTCCAATGAATATTCAAGACTGATTTCCTTTAGGATGGACTGGTTGGATCTTGCAGTCCAAGGGACTCTCAAGAGTCTTCTCTGACACCACAGTTCAAAAGCATCAATTCTTCAGTGCTCAGCTTTCTTTATAGTTCAACTCTCATATCCATACATGACTACTAGAAAAACCATAGCTTTGACTAGATGGACCTTTGTTGGCAAAGTAATGTCTCTGCTTTTAATATGCTGCCTAGATTGGTCACTTTCACTAGATTGGTCATAACTTTTCTTCCAAAGAGCAAGTGTCTTTTAATTTCATGGCTGCAGTCACCATCTGCAGTGATTTTGGAGCCCCCCAAAATAAAGTCTTTCACTGTTTCCCCATCTATTTGCCATGAAGTGATGGTACCAGTTGCCATGATCTTAGTTTTCTGGATGTTGAGTTTTAAGCCAACTTTTTCACTCACCTCTTCCACTTTCATCAAGAGGCTCTTTAGTTTTTTTATTTCTGCCGTAAGGGTGGTGTCATCTGCATATCTGAGGTTATTGATATTTCTCCTGGAAATCTTGATGCCAGCTTGTGCTTCACCCAGCCCAGCATTTCTCATGATGTACTTGGTATATAAGTTAACTCAGAAATAGTGTGTCTTCTCATCAGTTCTCTTTCCCTTTTTTTTTTTGGTTGTACTGGGTCTTTGGTGCTGCACTTGGACTTTCCCTAGTTGGTGTGAACAGGGGCTACTCTTCATTACAGTGGGTGGGCTTCTCACTGCGGTGGCCTCAGTAGTTGTGGCTCACGGCCTCTAGGCCTGTGAGCTCAGTAGTTGTGCAACACAGGCTTAGTTGCCCTGTGGCATGTGGTATCTTCCCAGACCAGGGATTTAACCCATGTCCTTTGCACTGGCAGGCAGATTCTTAACCTATAGGCCACTAGGGAATTCCTTATCCCTTCTTGATCCTTCATCATATGTCTTAACTTCCTTTTCTAACAATACTTCCTCCAAATACCTTGCATTAACCCCTTCATTTAGTCAGTCTGAACCACTTGCCTTTCCCTCAGTCATTCTTACACTTTCTGTTCAGGTTGTCTCTTTTCCCCTCGGAATGCCCAGAATTCATTTTTAAGTCATTCATTCAGTGATGTGTATTGAGCACTTACTGTGTGCCAGCAAATGAAACACAGAGGTCCCTGCTCTTGTGGAGCTTATCTTCTAGTGGGGAGGGACAGATAATAAATAATAGATGGGTATATAGTATGTCAGAAAGTGATTAGTACTGTGGCAAAAAAGAAAACATCATGATAAGGGTGACTGAGAATGCTGGAGCAGGGCGTGGTGATGGGGAAGAATGGTGAAGCAGCAGGAAAGGTTGCAATTTGAAAGGGGCTGGTTAGGGTGGGCCTTATTAAGATGAGACTAGAGCAGACTTAAAGGAAGCAAGGGGTTTTGGTCATTTGGCTATGTGGTAGAGAGTCTTGTAGGCTGAGAAGATAGCCAATTCAAAGTCCCTAAGTAGTAGTATGCCTGGTACATTCAAGGCATAGCTGGAGCCCACTGTGCCTGGAGCAGAGGAGTGAAAGAGAAATAGGAGATGAGATTGGTAATAATAGAGGCCAGATCACGTAGGGCCTTGTTGGCATTGTTAGTTACTATTAGGTTTTTACTCTGAGTGAAATAGGAAACATATGCAGAGTGAAATAGGAAACATATGCAGGCTTTTTTTTTTTTTAAGCTGTGCTGGGTCTTCGTTGCTGTGCGCCCATGTTCTCTAGTTCCCACGAGCAACAACCTGTGGGGGCTACTCTGGTTGTGGCGCTTCTCTTGTTGCAGAGTATGGGCTTTGGGCAGAGTCATTGTGGCACACGGGCTTAACTGCCCGGCTGCGTGTGGTATCTTACCAGAGCAGGGGTTGAACCAGTGTTCCCTGAATTGGCAGGTAGATTCTTAACCACTGGACCACCAGGGAAGTCCTATATGCAGGCATTTAAACGGAGGAGTGGTATCATTTGACAGATTTTTACAGTATCACTTTGGCTGCTGTACTGAGAATAGACTGTAAAGGTTGTAAGGTTTAAAGTGGGAAACCACTCTCTTCATGACCAGTACTGGACTTTGATCACCCCAGGACCTTTGACACCTGGGGGTCTGAGGGGCCCTGGTCAAAAATAATAAAGTGGGAAACCGGGCAAGCAACTTGCAGTAACCTGGATGAGCAGGGATGTAGCTCAGATCAGAGCAGGGTCAGTGGAGATGGTGGGATGCTAGATACACAGTATTTTAAAGCTAGAGCCAATCTGATTTCCTGCCTTATCAAATGGGGAGTGAGAGAGAAAAGGTAAATAGTGACTCCAAAGATAAACCAAAAACTTAAAAAAATTACCTCTAGGAGGAAAGAGAAACAGATTGTAAGGCAGCCAAGGATGGAAGGTAGATTTGACGTTAGAATCATATAAATGTTTTACAGAAGTATAAAACAAAATTAAATCAAAATGACCAATCTGACAAATAACCTATTCCAGAATATATTTTTTTAAAAAATCTACAAATCAGCCCAGAAAAGACAAAAGGTCAACCCAGCTATAAAATGGACAAAGAATTTGAATGGATTTTCATGAGAGAAGGTACACAAATGACCAATAAATATAGGAAAAACCATTTAACATCATTAGTCTCAAGGAAATGCAAATTAAAACCACAGTGGGCAGTCCCCTTGTGGCCCAGTGGTTAGGTTTCAGGCTTTCCCTGGATTCAATACCTGATTGGGGAACTGAGATCCCACAAGCCTCGTGGCATGACAAAATATATACATATATATATATATATATACCTACAGTGTAACATTACTTATTCACAAAATGGCAATAATTAAAAACCCAATAACACCAAATGTTAGAAAGGATGTAGAACTCTCATATATGGCTAATAGTAGTATAAAATGTTATAATTTCTTTATAAAAAGTATTTGGAGCTTTTTTTAAATCTAAACCTTTATAACCTAGAAATTCCACTCCTAAGCATTTACCCCAGAAAAATTAACACATATATGTACACAAAGAGATTCGTTTTTCATAGCAACTTTATTCATAACAGCCATAACCTGGAAACAACACAACCATCAATTAAAAAATGGATAAACAAATTGTGTTACCTTCATGCAATAGAATACTGCTCAGCTATAAAAAGAAACTACAAGTATACACAACATAGATGAAAAATAAAAAATACATTATGTTGAAACAAAAGAAACAAAATACAAGAATGTTGTGTTGGTCTCCTGAGAAGTAGATACCAAGATGTGGTTAGATGTGCAAGAGATTTATTAGGGGAGTATATTGGTTATCTTGGCTTCCCTAGTGGCTCAGTGGTAAAGAATCCGCCTGTCATGCAGGAGACACAGGTTCAGTTCTCCAGGGTTTGGGAAGATCCACTGGAGAAGGAAATGGCAACCTACTCCAGTATTCTTGCCTGGGAAATACCATGGACAGAGGAGCCTAGTGGGCTACAGTCCATGGCATGGCAAAAGAGTCAGACAGGATTGAGTGACTAAAACAACAATATTGGTTATCTATTGTTTTGAAACAGATTACTCTAAAATTCAGCAGCCTAAAATAACAAATACGTATTATCTAACATAGTTTCTTTTTTTTTAAGATGATTTATTTATTTTTGGCTGCACTGGGTCTTTGTTGCTGCCTGCGTGTTTTCTCTCTAGTGGCAGTGAGCAGGGAAGAGGTGGGAGCAGTCTACTTTTTATCGCTGTGCCCAGATTTCTGATTGCAGTGACTTGTTGCAGAGCACAGGATCTAGAGCACAGGCTCAATAGTTGCGGCACACGGGCTTAGTTGTTTCGCAGCATGTGGGGTCTTCTGGGACCAGGGATCGAACTTGTGACCCCTGCATTGGCAGGTGGATTCTTAACCACTAGACCACCAAGGTAGCGCTCACAGGGTCTTTAAGGATCTGAAAATTGAGGAGCAAATTAGGTGAGTGGTTTTGGCTTAGGATTGTAGTCCTACAACCATGAGGTTGTAGTCAAGATGTCAAGATGGGGTTACAGTAATCTGAAGGCTTGACTGAGACTGGATGATCTGCTTCCAAGATGGCTCATTCAAATGGCTATTTGAAACCTCAACTCCTCACCATGTAGGACTCTCCATTGGTCTACTTGAGTATTCTCATAACATGGCAGCTGGCTTCTCCCAAAGCCAGAAAGTAAGGAGGGAGCTACAATGCCTTTTAATGACAGTGTTTGAAGTTAGGTATCATCATTTCTGCCTTGTTTTATTTTATTTATATACAGAAGCAAGTCACTGAGTCTAGTCCATTCTCAAGAGGAAGGAAATTGACTCTACCTTTTGAAGGATGTGTCAATGAATTTGTGGATATATTTTAAATCACCACATGGACAGACCAGTGGAAGGCACAGAGAGCCTCAGACCCAATACAGGTCTGACATCTGTGGAAGAAGAGAGGAAAATAATGAGGATTGGAAATGAAGAGTTTTGTCCTGCAGCATAGGTTCAAGAAAGGTTTGGTCAGGCTGATGAAGAGTCTAAAAGTCAAAATTCCTATTGGAAGAATCTTTTTAATCACAGGATTAGGCCTGCCTTTGTAGCCCTGCTCTTCTCTGGCATTGGCTGGGATCAGCCTAAGGAAGTGTGGCTTTGGTGCAAATGTGGGAGTAGATCCAGAGTGGCAGCAGGTGGGTTCATCATCAGATATACTCTCTGAAAGAAGATTTCAGTAGTGCATATTCATGGTCACTATGAGTACATACTGCATGAATAAGTTTTTGTGAAGTTGTAGAATGGGCAAAGCTTATCTACAGTGATAGAAGGCAAATAAGTGTTTCCTGATGCTGGGGAGGGGATGGGAATTGATTGCAAAGGGGACACAAGGAAACTTCTGGGGTGATGAAAATGTTCTGTACTTGATTATGGTAGTGGTTATACACATATATACATTTGTTGAGCTCATCAAATGCTACACTTAAAACAGGTACACTTTGTTGAACACAAATAATATATAAAATTTACTGAAAAACACAGTGAGATACCACTTCACATTACCAATACCAAACATTAGTGAGAATGCACAGCACCTGAAACTCTGATATGTTGTTAGTGGGAGTATAAAATTATACAACCATTTTGGAAAGCTGTTTGTCATTTCTCTCTTAAAAGTTAAAGAAATGCTGTTTGTTTAACTGCAACAGTTCCACTCCTGGATATCAGACTAAGATAAATGAAAATGTATGTTCCCAAAAAGACTTCTTTATGAACATTCATAGGAGCTTTATTTATAATGGTCCAAATGACCCAAAGATCCATCAACAGGCAAATTGATAAATTGTGGAACATGTATACAATAGAATACTGCAGTGCAGATTTGTGCAACAACACATATGAATCTCAAACATGGTGTATTGAGCAAAGAAGATGCATGCAAAAGAGCACATACTGTATGATTGTTTGATGAGTCTCTCAGTCGTGTCCGACTCTTTGCAACCCCACGGACTGTAGCCTGCTAGGTATCTCCTCTGTCCATGGGGATTCTTCAAGCAAGAATATTGGAGTGGGTTGCCATGCCCTCCTCCAGGGGATCTTCCCAGCCCAGGGATTGAATCCAGGTCTTCCAATCTGCAGGCGGATTCGTTACAGTCTGAGCCACCAGGGAAGCCCTTCCCTGTATGATTCAGTTCAGTTCAGTTCAGTCCCTCAGTCGTGTCTGACTCTTTGCGACCCCATGAGTTGCAGCATGCCAGGCCTCCATGTCCATCACCAACTCCCGGAGTTCACTCAAGCTCACGTCCATCGAGTCGGTGATGCCATCCAGCCATCTCATCCTCTCTTGTCCCCTTCTCCTCCTGCCCCCAATCCCTCCCAGCATCAGAGTCTTTTCCAATGAGTCAACTCTTCGCATCAGGTGTCCAAACTACTGGAGTTTCAGCTTTAGCATCAGTCCTTCCAAAGAACACCCAGGACTGATCTCCTTTAGAATGGACTGGTTGGATCTCCTTGCAGTCCAAGGGACTCTCAAGAGTCTTCTCCAACACCACAGTTCAAAAGCATCAATTCTTCGGCACTCAGCCTTCTTCACAGTCCAACTCTCACATCCATACATGACCACAGGAAAAACCATAGCCTTGACTAGATGAACCTTTGTTGGCAAAGTAATGTCTCTGCATTTGAATATGCTTCTAGGTTGGTCATAACTTTCCTTCCAAGGAGTAAGGATCTTTTAATTTCATGGCTGCAGTCACCATCTGCAGTGATTTTGGAGCCCCAAAAAATAAAGTCAGACACTGTTTCCACTGTTTCCCCATCTATTTCCCATGAAGTGATGGGACCAGATGTCATGATCTTCGTTTTCTGAACGTTGAGCTTTAAGCCAACTTTTCACTCGCCTCTTTCACTTTCATCAAGAGGCTTTTTAGTTCCTCTTCACTTTCTGCCATAAGGGTGGTGTCATCTGCATATCTGAGGTTATTGATATTTCTCCTGGCAATCTTGATTACAGTTTGTGCTTCTTCCAGTCCAACATTTCTCATGATGTACTCTGCATATAAGTTAAATAAGCAGGGTGACAATATACAGCCTTCACATACTCCTTTTCCTATTTGGAACCAGTCTGTTGTTCCATGGCTAGTTCTAACTGTTGCTTCCTGACCTGCCTACAGATTTCTCAAGAGGCAGGTCAGGTGGTCTGGTATTCCCATCTCTTTCAGAATTTTCCACAGTTTATTGTGATCCACACAGTCAAAGGCTTTGGCATAGTCAATAAAGCAGAAATAGATGTTTTTCTGGAACTCTCTTGCTTTTTCGATGATCCAGCGGATGTTGGCAATTTGATCTCTGGTTCCTCTGCCTTTTCTAAAACCAGCTTGAACATCAGGAAGTTCACGGTTCACATATTGTTGAAGCCTGGCTTGGAGAATTTTGAGCATTACTTTACTAGCATGTGAGATGAGTGCAATTGTGCAGTAGTTTGAGCATTCTTTGGCATTGCCTTTCTTTGGGATTGCAATGAAAACTGACCTTTTCCAGTCCCGTGGCCACTGCTGAGTTTTCCAAATTTGCTGGCATATTGAGTGCAGCACTTTCACAGCATCATCTTTCAGGATTTGAAATAGCTCAACTGGAATTCCATCACCTGCACTAGCTTTGTTCATAGTGATGCTTTCTAAGGCCGACTTGACTTCACATTCCAGGATGTCTGGCTCTAGGTCAGTGATCACATCATCGTGATTATCTGGGTCATGAAGATCTTTTTTCTACAGATCTTCTGTGTATTCTTGCCACCTCTTCTTAATATCTTCTGCTTCTGTTAGGTCCTTACCATTTCTGTCCTTTATCCAGCCCATCTTTGCATGAAATGTTCCCTTGGTATCTCTAATTTTCTTGAAGAGATCTCTGGTCTTTCCCATTCTGTTGTTTTCCTCTATTTCTTTCCATTGATCGCTGAGGAAGGCTTTCTTATCTCTTCTTGCTATTCTTTGGAACTCTGCATTCAGATGCTTATATCTTTCCTTTTCTTCTTTGCTTTTCTCTTCTCTTCTTTTCACAGCTATTTGTAAGGCCTCCCCAGACAGCCATTTTGCTTTTCTGCATTTCTTTTCCATGGGGATGGTTTTGATCCCTGTCTCCTGTACAATGTCACGAACCTCCATCCATAGTTCATCAGGTACTCATTCTATCAGATCTAGTCCCTTAACTCATTTCCACTGTATAATCATAAGGGATTTGATTTAGGTCATACCTGAATGGTTTAGTGGTTTTCCCTACTTCCTTCAATTTAAGTCTGAATTTGACATGATCTGAGCCAAATCAGCTCCCGGTCCTGTTTTTGTTGACTGTATAGAGCTTCTCCATCTTTGGCTGCAAAGAATATAATCAGTCTGATTTCGGTGTTGACCATCTGGTTATGTCCATGTGTAGGGTCTTCTCTTGTGTTGTTGGAAGAGGATGTTTGCTATGACCAATATGATTACCTTTATGTAAAATTGTTGAGCAGGTGAAACTAATACATAGTGATAGAAATTAGAATATATTTTCCATGAAAAACTCTCTGGAGTGAGGAAGATATTTTTATATCGATTGGTATGTAAGTTTAATAGATATATATGTTTATCAAAACACATCAAATTATACAACTAAGAGCTTTGCAAAAACAAAGAGCTTTGCATTTCACTGTATTTAAACTTTACCTCAATAAAAAAATAAAGAAGTCACTAAAAATAAAAATCAAAGTGAAATAAATTAACCTCTGTATTAAATTGGTGGAATTCTTTCAGATGACTTTAAAATATGGTAGTTTAACTGCATGTTTTTTCGAAAATTTTTATTGTGGTAAAATACACATAGAATTTACTATTTTAATCATTTTAATTGTATAGTTCAGTGATATTAAATATGTTCATAATGTTGTGGAACTATCACCATCATCCATCTCCATCAGTTCAGTTCAGTTCAGTCTCTCAGTTGTGTCCGACTCTTTGTGACCCTATGAATCGCAGCACACCAGGCCTCCCTGTCCATCACCAACTCCCGGAGTTCACTCAGACTCGCATCCATCGAGTCAGTGATGCCATCCAGCCATGTAATCCATAGCCCCACCTTTTTTTTAAACCTACAGTAGTCAGTAGTCCCAGGTGGTCTCCCATCCATATGTTAACCAGATCCAACCCTGATTAGCTTCTGAGATCAGGCACACTCAAGAGAGTATGACCATAGCCTCCATACTTCTTTTTATCTTGTAAAACTAAAACTCAATACACTCATTAAATAAGAACTCCCAATTCTCCTTCATACCCCCTAGTCCCTAGTAACCACCGTTTGACTTTCTGTGTCTCTGACTATTCTAAATGCCTTGTATAAGTGGAATCACACAGTATTTTGTTTTTTTGTGACTGTCTTATGTCACTTGGAGAAGGAAATGGCACCCCACTCCAGGACTCCTGCCTGGAAAATCCCATGGACGGAGGAGCCTGGTGGGCTGTGGTCCATGCGGTCGCTAAGAGTAGAACACGACTGAGCGACTTCCCTTTCACTTTTCACTTTCATGCATTGGAGAAGGCAGTGGCACCCCGCTCCGGTACTCCTGCCTGGAAAATCCCATGGACCTGGTAAGCTGCAGTCCATGGGGTCACTAAGAGTCGGACATGACTGAGCAACTTCCCTTCCCTATGTCACTTAGCATAATGTCCTCAGGATTCATCCATGTTGTAGCATATATCTTAAGTATACATTTTTATGGGATATACCCTAAGGAAAGAAAGAAACTGCAAAAAATGTTAAACTGTTATTATTAGTCATCTTATTAGTAATAATATTGGGAGTTTTTTGGAAACAGTTTATATATGTAATGGAATAAAATAAATTGTGCTAATGTTATTAGGAATCAAGTTGTTGATTATGCTAAAAAGAGATACAGATATAGAATCAAAAAAGTTGGATAAAATCCCTGAAACCCTAAGATTTAGTTAGATAAAGCCAAACAATGATCAACTCAGTAGCAGTAAGTATTCCAACTGTCCAAATTTTAGTCTTTAAATACCATTTACTACTAAATGAACCAAGGCTTCTTAGAGAAACATCTGATTCTAGATCTGTGGCAGGAAATAAACAAGATGAACCTGGAACATCTTGTTATACCAGAAAGCAACAAAGCCATCCAAGAGTGCTGAAATCATGTCAAAAGAACTTTGGAGCTAATCTGAGATGACTTCCATAGTCCAAAGATGGGGCAGTATGTATTTCAAAATGAACAATAATTGCAGTGGTTTGAAGCACACCAAATGTGTTAAAACCCACAGTTCATAGTGATACTAAAAACAAAACTCTCTTAAGCAATCTTTGGGGTATGCTGGAGAACCTCATTATTTAGAGAACTATTCTGTATTACATGGAGAACCTCAACTTACTATTTTGAAAACTAGTAAATAAAAAAAAAGAAACATTTGTCCTGCTTTTCCCTCAAGTGAAGTGAGTTGCTCAGTCATGTCCGACTCTTTGTGACCCTGTGGACTATACAGTCCATGGAATTCTCCAGGCCAAAATACTGGAGTAGGTAGCCTTTCCCTTCTCCAGGGGATCTTCCCAACCCAGGGATCGAACCCAGGTCTCCTGCATTGTGGGCAGATTCTTTACCAGCTGAGTCATGCCACAAGGGAAGCAGCTGAGCCACAAGGGAAGCCCAAGAATACTGGAGCAGGTAGCCTATCCCTTTTCCAGGGGATCTTCCTGATCCAGGAATTAAACTGGAGTCTCCTGCATTGCAGGTGGATTCTTTTATCAACTAAACTATGAGGGAAGCCCTGCCTTTCCCTCACTAATCAAATACTTGACTATTCTAAATGTTCAAATACTTGACTATTCTATAAGTTCTTATTTATAGAAGAATTCCACCTAATAAATGAAGGTAGTATGTTAATATTAGAATATCACTTTTTTTACAGCCCCTAGTGAAATAATTCACCTTGGTTATAATTATCAATGACTGCTAAACTATCAAGTAAAAAGGTGGTAATATTTGAACCCGATGGTCAATTGTAACAGAACAAAAATACATTAAACCAAATGTTATTAATATATACTTCTTGATGAGATGCAGTAGGACGTTTATGATACCAGTTATTCTTGCCAAAAAAAGGAACATAAATATGAACAAGCATACCTCTCTGTCCCATTTATAAAAAATAAAAAATAAAATACTGTAAATGACATCACAGAGATGCAATAAGAAAAATCCACAAAGTTGGAAATTTTACAGAACAAATGATGTGGTTTCATCAACAAATAAATTGCAGGAAATAAGAAAGAGAAAAACTTACAGATTAAAAGAGGCCTAAGGTAGTGTCAGTTTTCATTCCAATCCCAAAGAAAGGCAATGTCAAAGAATGCTCAAACTACTGCACAATTGCACTCATCACACATGCTAGTAAAGTAATGCTCAAAATTCTCCAAGCCAGGCTTCAGCAATACGTGAACCGTGAACTTCCTGATGTTCAAGCTGGTTTTAGAAAAGGCAGAGGAACCAGAGATCAAATTGCCAACATCCGCTGGATCATCAAAAAAGCAAGAGAGTTCCAGAAAAACATCTATTTCTGCTTTATTGACTGTGCCAAAGCTTTTGACTGTGTGGATCACAATAAACTGTGGAAAATTCTGAAAGAGATGGGAATACCAGACCACCTGATCTGCCTCTTGAGAAATCTGTATGCAGGTCAGGAAGCAAGAGTTAGAACTGGACATGGAACAACAGACTGGTTCCAAATAGGAAAAGGAGTACGTGAAGGCTGTATATTGTCACCCTGCTTATTTAACTTATATGCAGAGTACATCATGAGAAACACTGGACTGGAAGAAGCACAAGTTGGAATCAAGATTGCCAGGAGAAATATCAATCACCTCAGATATGCAGATGACACCACCCTTATGGCAGAAAGTGAAGAGGAACTAAAAAGCCTCTTGATGAAAGTGAAAGTGGAGAGTGAAAAAGTTGGCTTAAAGCTCAACGTTCAGAAAACGAAGATCATGACATCTGGTCCCATCACTTCATGGGAAATAGATGGGGAAACAGTGGAAACAGTGTCTGTCTGACTTTATTTTTGGGGGCTCCAAAATCACTGCAGATGGTGACTGCAGCCATGAAATTAAAAGATCCTTACTCCTTGGAAGGAAAGTTATGACCAACCTAGAAGCATATTCAAAAGCAGAGACATTACTTTGCCAACAAAGGTTCATCTAGTCAAGGCTATGGTTTTTCCTGTGGTCATGTATGGATGTGAGAGTTGGACTGTGAAGAAGGCTGAGTGCCGAGGAATTGATGCTTTTGAACTGTGGTGTTGGAGAAGACTCTTGAGAGTCCCTTGGACTGCAAGGAGATCCAACCAGTCCATTCTGAAGGAGATCAGCCCTGGGATTTCTTTGGAAGGAATGATGCTAAAGCTGAAACTCCAGTAGTTTGGCCACCTCATGCGAAGAGTTGACTCATTGGAAAAGACTCTGATGCTGGGAGGGATTGGGGGCAGGAGGAGAAGGGGACGACAGAGGATGAGATGGCTGGATGACATCACTGACTCGATGGACGTGAGTCTGGGTGAACTCCAGGAGTTGGTGATGGACAGGGAGGCCTGGCGTGCTGCGATTCATGGGGTTGCAAAGAGTCGGACACGACTGAGCGACTGAACTGAACTGAAGGTAGTGTCATCCAAATGCAATGTACAAATCTTGTTTGGAACTGTAAAAAATATTATGAGACAGTTGGAGAAACTTAAACACTATATATTTGATAACATTAAAAAGTTACTGTTAATTTTCTTTGGGTGTGTTAATTATGTTTAAAAGAATCTCTGTAACACACATATAAATATTTATGCATGAAATTTTATGATATCTGGGATTTTCTTATAAATGATCATTTGGGCATAAGTGGGTGGGGATATAGTTGAAAAGATTGGGCATTTATTGCTAGAGAGGGCATGGAGAAAAGGGAACCATCCTACACTGTTGGTGGAAATGTAAAGTGTAGAAGCCACTATGAAAAACAGTATGGAGTTTCCTCAAAAAACTAAAAATAGAGTTGCCATATGATCCTGCAGTCTCACTCCTGGGCATATATCTGCACAAAACTATAATTCAGAAAGACACATGCACCTCAGTGTTCACTGCTGCACTGTTTACAATAGTAAAGACATGGAAGCAACCCAAGTAATTCAGTTTTAAGCATGTTGAGTTTGAGATGTCAGTTGGAATCTAAATGGAGATATTGAATAGGCTGTTAGGTGTAGGTTCAGGATTTGGGAAAGAGGTCTAGGCTGGAGATATAAACTTGGGAGTCATTGGTATATAAATGGTAGTTACAGTATGAGACTGGATGAGATAAAGCAAGGAGGGAGAGTAAACAGAGCTTGTGTGTGTATGCTAAGTCGCTTCAGTCATGTCTGACTCTGCAACCCCATGGACCATAGCCTGCCAGGCTCCTAGAATACAGTAAATGCTCACTAAATATTCATTATAACCACATGACTAAAATTCTTTCTTTTGATTTCTCCCTCCTATACATTCCTATCGGAGAAGACAATGGCACCCCACTCCAGTACTCTTGCCTGGAAAATCCCATGAACGGAGGAGCCTGGTCGGCTGCAGTCCATGGGATCGCTAGGAGTCAGACACGACTGAGCGACTTCACTTTCACTTTTCACTTTCATGCATTGGAGAAGGAAATGGCAACCCACTCCAGTGTTCTTGCCTGGAGAATCCCAGGGATGGGGGAGCCTGGTGGGCTGCC
The DNA here is from genome assembly GCF_019923935.1 of Bubalus bubalis. Taxonomy (NCBI): domain Eukaryota; kingdom Metazoa; phylum Chordata; class Mammalia; order Artiodactyla; family Bovidae; genus Bubalus; species Bubalus bubalis. The sequence goes on from NC_059176.1 coordinate 15,069,087, forward strand.
GTCTCCGGGGTCGCACAGAGTCGGACACGACTGAAGTGACTTAGCAGCAGCAGCAGCAGCATGCATTCCTATAGCACTTTTATTGTGTCTTATAGTTATTGAGCTCTTTAGGATAAGACAACATTTAGCACTCTTCCATTTTGGGGCTTCAGTTTTTGCTACAGTGACTTAATTTTGAAAATAGTTAATTTCTTTGGGCTTCCCTGGTGGCTCAGATGGTAAAGAATCTGCCTGCAACATGAGAGACCTGGGTTCAATCCCTGGGTTGGAAAGATCCCGTGGAGGAGGGCATGGCAACCTACTCCAGTATTCTTGCCTGGGAAATCTCATGAACAGAGACTTATTTCCTGGGCTCCTCTGTCCATGGCGGTTCTCCAGGCAAGAATACTGAAGTGGGTTGCCATGGCCTCCTCCAGGGATCTTCCCAACCCAGGGATTGAACCCAGGTCTCCCGCATTGCAGGCAGATTCTTCACTGTCTGAGCCAACAGGGAAGCCTAGTTTCCATCTATCATTATAGAGCTGACCCTCTTAGCCACTTTGTCTTCACCCAATCCCTTCCCCTGTGATGACCACTATTCTGTTCTCTGTATTCACGTGTTTATTTGATTTGTTCATTTGTTCACTTATTTTTTATTTGTCCCACATATGACTAAAATCATATGGTATTTGTCTTTCTCCATCTGACTTACTTCACTTACCATAATACCCTCAAGGTCTATCCATGTTGTCATAAATGGCAAGATTGCATTTTTTCTTTAATGGCTGAGTAGTATTGCATTCTCTCTCTCTACCTCACTTTTTTTTTTTTTTTTTTAAATTATCCATCCATCCGTTGTTAGTTTGCATTTAGGTTGTTTACAGGATGAGAATTTTAAAGAGGAGGGAATCAGCAACACCATCAAACATGATAGAGACCAAAGCTAATGAGGTGACTTGACAAGAAAATTTCAGCATCAGTTGTTCACAGTTTTAGAGTAACTGCTTTGTTCCAGGCACTAGATTTGTGGGGATTAAACCCAGATTGTAAAGGATTATGGAGTTATAAGTATGGAGAAAGTAGAATTTGGAGGGAAAGGAGAGAGGAAAAGTCCAGAGCTTGATAGAAAAGTAGAGGGGAGGTGCTTCCAGGATGTGGTGATTTGAATATTTCTATAAGGAGAGGGAATAAGCCAGAGAAGGGAGCATGGCAAGCCCTGTCAGTGTTTAGATAGGCGAGGATTCTATTTCGTTCCCCCCTCATCCCACAGCTTCCTGTTTCCCACAGCTCCCTCTCTGTTTACAGGTAAGCAGCTTCTGGTGGAATTAAGCAGTTTGGGTTAAACATTTGAAAAGGTGGAAGGGAGAAAATTGCAGCTAATTCTGAAGTCACAATTGTGCTTAATATTGTGTGTTTGAGAGACTCAGGCCAGTAAGAGGGCCTACAGCTAACTGGTCATCGGGAAAGTGAGCAACCTGAAACCTCTTTGTTGCCTTGGTGCGAGTCTGCTAACATGCCTTCAGGGCATCATCTGTACTTGGGTGTGGCAAAGTTGGAGTTCTGGAAAAGTTTGAAAAGTGGCTTAAAATGAACAAGGACGATAAATGTGATACATACCTACAATGGAATATTATTCAGGCTTAAAAAGGAAGGAAATTCTAACACCTGCTATTAAAATTACAACATGGATATACACTGAGGATATTTTGCTAAGTGAAATAAGACAGAAAAAGACAAATATTGTATGATTCCATTTGTATGAGGTACCTAGAGTAGTCAGATTCATAGAGACAGAAAGTAGAATGGTGGTTGCCAAGAGCTGAAGGGAGAGGGGAAGGGGGAAATAAGTGTTGGATGGATAAGAGTTTCAGTTTGGGAGGCTAAGCACATCAGTGTACTTAATGTCACTAAACTGTACCTTTAAAAGTGGTTAAAGTGGTAATTTCATGCTATGCATATTTTACCACAATTAAAAAGATAAATAGCCATGTGGTAAAATATTAACAACATGTGAATCTAGGTGAAAGGGTTTCTGAGAGATCATTATACTGTTGTTTTTCAATTATACTCTTTTTGTAACTTTTCTGCTGGTCTAAACTTAAAAAAAAAAAAAAAAAACTTCCTTAAAATTAACAGGAGGACTTTCTGTAGAGATGATACAGACCAGTTAAGATTGCTTCCACTGCAGGGGTTGCAGGGCCCTATTGGAGAATCCCAGGGATGGGGAAGCCTGGTGGGCTGCCGTCTGTGGGGTCACACAGAGTCGGACACGACTGAAGTGACTTAGCATAGCATAGCACAGCACTAAGCATATCAGCCTGGTGTTAAGAAGTTAATATATCAGAGGTAATTATTGACTACTTTAGGCAATTTGCTTTCACATTTTGATCATCACCTCTTTATTGACTTAATTTCTTCATAAGGGTGGGAAGTTGACAACTTTTCATTTTTCTCCATATTATTTTTCTCTTCATATTATTTTAATTATTATGAATTTCTAGGACACTAGGGACACCCATATTTATTACTCAAAAATACATTCTAAAATTAGAAAGTTTTGTGTCAACTCTTTTGCCATTTCTCTGTTAAGTGTTCCTCCTCAATCATGTATATATAAATCAGACATATATATAAAATATATATATGTAAATCAGATATATAAAACCTCTGGTTATATAGAGGTTATATATAGGTTAGACTGGGTTCTCACAGATTGTGAGACATCGTGCAAATTATGTTATCTCTCTAATTTTGAGTGTCCTCATCTGTAACCCTCAGAGTTATGAAGCTTTTAGGTGAGATAGTGAATGTAAAACAGAGCACATGCCTGACACACAGTAAAACTGTAATACAGTTATTAATTATATCAATACTATTGGTCTATGCCTGGGTATGATTGTATAGGTCCACGTGCAACAGAAGACAGCCTAGAGGTCAGAATCAATTACATGTTAAATGTAAGTTTGTAATAATTTAATATTGCAGCTTAAAAGGGGTATATTTTAGTTTATCATTAAATTTACTCATCTTCAGTAAAGTTCTCTGCCGCTGAGCTTCAGGGAAAACCATGAAGCAAATATAAAGGCTGGTGAATAGTGTCTGTGAGGTAGTAGTAAACCATCTAGGGTTCTTTTGCTTAGAGAAGTCTGTGAGGAGACCTCAGGAAAAGACTATCTAGCTCATTATGTAGCATTTATGTTCATTGTTTGATTGATAGAATTATTGGGACAGCTGAGATGATCCTAGTCTTAGGAGAATTTGTCCAGGTTTTAAAATTACCAATTAAGGACAATATGAGTGAAAATGGCTCTAAGTTCTAGAATAAAGAATTTAGATTATATGATTAGAAGAAAAATTTCTGACAATGAGATTTGTTAAACTTCAAAGTGAGTTAACATGGGGTTTGATGAAATTTTCTTGTCTGGGAGAACTTTAGAGGTAGATTAGATTTCTTGGGGGTGGCTTAGGTAAAGATGCACCTGTAGACAGGCAGATATGCTGATGGTCCTTTGCAGTCTAAGAGTCAGTAAAGGCCTTTGGATCACCTAACTGTGATCAGTCACAGCCTCAGTGGGTAATCATCCTGCCTGCATTTTCTGATCTCTTTGGGCAATTTAATGATTAATTTAATTATCATCCTGCTTAACAAGGAATTCTCAGTTCTTTTTAAAAAAGTCTTGTTTTATTTAGTAATGGGAATGGCTCAGGCTCATTTATTTATCTATTTTTAGCCACGTTTGTGCTCAGTTGTGTTAACTGAGCACAACCACTGTTTGCAACCACATGGGGTGTAGCCCAGAAGGCTCCTTGTTCATGGAATTTTCTAGGCAAGAATACTGGAGTGGGGTTCCATTTCCTTCTCCAGGGATCAAACCCATATCTCTTGCATCTCCTTCATTGGCAGGCAAATTCTTTACCACTGGGTCACCTGGGAAGCCATGCTTATTGAAGTTTAATTTACCCTTTTTAGTACAGTTTTGTAAGTTTTGACAAACACATACAGTTGTTTGTCAAATAATCAAGAAAGTCTACCTATTTATGTCCTGCTTGGAGATGGAAGATGCAACAGCAGGACAGAAAAGACCCAAAATATAGTGACTATGGAGAATTTTTATGGGAATCAAGGTCAAAATTTGCATACAACAGGACATGATCGTGTCCTCTCAAATCAAGCAGATAAATTCACTTTGTCTATCTAGTGTAGTCAATATTGACCTTACCTGGTTCTTGTAGGACTGCATTTATTTGGTCACTGGTCTTCTGCTACACTAGGAGTAGGAGGGAAGACAGGAGTCAGTTATAAAGGATTTGAGGTTTAAGAAGTGGGATATGTCTCTGTATGCTCCTTTCCATTTTTGTTCCACTAATAAAACATTCTGGGGACCCTAATTATATTCTAGTTATAGCAACAGTAGATTCTAGATTTTTCAGGACAGTTTCATTTCAAAGAGTCTGTCCTTTTGTTCCCACAAGTAACATATACTCAGATGACATGCTTTGATTTTTGTTTGGAAAATACGATCAATGTAATTTATAACAGGAGGGAGAAGATTGGTTGATATGAAGCTCCACTTCAGCTTAGCCTATATCAAGTGTTGGGTATTTTCCAGAATTAGAGAATCATGGTTGGACTGTGCTTAAGTCATTCTGAGTCTGGGGTAGAGACAGAGAAGACTACTTCCTATTGAATACCTACTATGTATATGCCTGGCAGCATGCTGGGTGCTTTCCCTATTGACAGCTGCTCTGGCTATAATTCCATCTCAGATCCAACCACCTTTTAAATTAAAAACAGAAAACAAAAATACCCTCCCCAAAACAATATATTCCTCATGGGACCTCCTTCAATAATACAAGTCACAGCTGCCACACCCTCTATAAGACCCTAGCACCATAATTAGGATGTAGACTCTCAGGGCTTGGAGGGATCTTTGAGGTCATTTAGTTAAAGAGCAGCAGCTGTTCTCTTCATCACCGACAGTTACTGTGCTCAGTTATCTCAAACGGAGGTGCAAAAAATGTCTGGGGTCATGGTCTCTGTAGGCTGCAATTCCACAAAAGATAGGTCACCGATAAGCAAATATGAAGCTTGAACTATGTTCCAGACTGGAAAGGGCAATGGGGGGAAAATATGGCTTAGCAGGACCCTCAGACAATGTAAATAGGAAAAAAAAAAACAACTGGTGGAGACGTATTTAATGTGTGCCCTTGAATTCAAGTAGAGGCCTAAGAAGGGGATCCTGGTTGACCTGGCAAACCCCGAAGAGTCCTCTCTCTCTTCAGTTTCACTAGCTCTGAAATTCTAGCCATCCTTTTTTGCCCTTTTATTAGAAAGCCAGGAAACCTTTTCCACGGAAGAGGGTGAGAGTAGGGTCTTATGGTGCATGAACAATTAAAAAAAATGGTCTTTTCTCTTATGTCTGAGCAGTGGTACAGACAACCGTCCTGGAGAGGCAGCGGACTATATTTCATGCCCTCTCAAGGTCCCTTCGGTTCAAGGATACTGTCATTCTCCAGCTATACTAGAGGGAGGGCCTGCAAAGTCCAGGCTGCCATGGAAACACGCCGCCGTGTTCCTTTTTCTTACGTGGGGCGGGGCACTCCGACTCAGTCGCCAGTTACCCACAGCCTTTCTTGAGTGGCGGGCAGCAGCAGCGAATGAGCGAGCCGATGCTGCGTGACGCGACGGGAAAGGGGGAGTTCGCGGCCGGTGGCGGCGGTGGCTACAGCGGCGACCTGGGGATAGAGCTGGAGGGACCTGGGGAGCGTGCGGAAACCTCTAGGACGAGAGCGAGGGACCTCCCGCCGGGATGCCTGGTACCGTGTGGGGAAAAGTGGGGGAGTAGTCGGCTCTGAAGGCTTGGGCTTCGCGTCTGAAGGGGTGGCAAACCGGAGGGGGCGGGGTGGCAAGCATGGCGGCGGTGACGGGGGAAGGGTTGGAGGGCCCCAAGGAGGGGGTGGGGTAGCACTCGCTAGGAAGACCCGGGTGGTCGTGAGGAAGCAGGGACGGCTGTAGGGGTTCAGACGATCAGAGGTTTTCCAAAGATGCTTTTTGGGGAGCGGTAGAGGCGCCTGAAGGACGTAGGGAGAGTTGTGGGGGATGGAAAAAAGGGGCGGGGAGAGTAGAGGTTAGGAAGGAGGGGAAAGGGTGTCTACGCGAAGGTGATGGAAGGGGAGAGAAGGGTAGGCAGGCTGATTGTAAGCAGGAGGAAATCGGGCCGTTGGCAGGTATGACAGGAAAGTGCTTATGTACAATGTTGTAATAGGAAGAGTCTTACACTCGTCCCCCTTTCCAAGTCTCGTACTTAACTGCCTCATTATTTTAAGCTCAGACTGCGTGAGGAAGGCTAGTAGGTTACACGGAACTGATCTTTTGTTATTCCATTCCAGGGGAGCAGATGGACCCTACTGGAAGTCAGTTGGATTCAGATTTCTCTCAGCAAGACACTCCTTGCCTGATAATTGAAGATTCTCAGCCTGAAAGCCAGGTTCTAGAAGATGATTCTGGTTCTCACTTCAGTGTGCTAGCTCGACACCTTCCTAATCTTCAGACGCACAAAGAGAACCCTGTGTTGGTGAGTGATAGGTGCTTGGAAATGATTGAGTAGATTCCCACCCCACCCCTAATCTAGACCAGCCTGCAAACGTAAGTACTTAGGAGATCACTATCTTTTGGGTAAAGTTGGTTGGAAAATGAAATCTATATTTTCACAAAAATATATCTCGTTTTGGATTATCTCATATATAGTGGATATATTGTGCATGTATATTTTTTAGGATGTTGAGTCCAATACTGAGCAAACAGCTGAAGAAGAACAAGGAGACAGTAATAGTGGCTTCAATGAGCATCTGAAAGAAAACAAAGCCGCAGGTGAGATCCCTTTGCAAGGGTGCTTTTATTGGAGTTGGGTAGATTTAAATATTATGTAATTGTGGTGAGGTATGTAAGGAAGTCTAGCACAATGTCTGGTGTGTAGTAGGTACGCACAAGGTTGGTTTTCTAATACAGCTGATTAGATTGGTATTGTCCACATTCCTGAATTTGTATTAAAGTTTGGTGGTAAATGCCTTTTGTGCTAATATCCAGTTATTTTTTTCAGACTCTATGGATTCTTCTCATTTGGACACACGTGGTTCCATCAGTCAGGTCATTGAACAGTTACCTCAGCCAAATAGGAAAAGCAGGTATATTAGTGTTTGGAGGAATTTATTTAAATGTATTACTGGATCAGTTCTTTTATCTGTGCCTGTTGTCTTGCCCTAGGATAAAAGGATTTATTTTTGTGGAGCAGGAAATTTGATTTGAGGATTGTTTTAACTAGCATTCTATTGGTACTTAAGCTGGAATCTCTTTTGTGAAGGTAGCAACTTTTTTGCACCTATATTATTCAAATTGTGATCTGTCTTGTGCGTGTGAAACAGAATAAGAATTCCAAAAAAAAAAAAAAATAAATAAGAATTCCTCATTCTTAGCTTGGATATGACTTATTAATAGGAAAAATAATAAAAAAATGAAGATATATTATCAAAAGTTAGGCATGGTTTCTACCAACCAAAGAATCTTCACAAGTTTTAGACCCAGAATGTTTAATTCATACTCTTAACAGTATTCACTTTTTACTTTGTCTCTTGTAAATCTTTAATATTGCCCATTTGTGAATTTATCCTCTCTGTTAGGTACTAGTCCGGATGTTTGATATATACTGCCATTTAATTTCATCCTTAAAGAGTTGTATAATGAACACATTACATTACTTCTGTTACTGAGTGCTTTTGTTCTTAGACCCAACCACTTCAATCATTTATGTTACTTAGTAGGGGGGAGTGACGGGCAAAGAAGTTAAAAACCTTACACTAGAATACATTGCTAGTAAGTGGCAGACCAGGGTTTTGAGTCCTTGTAACTCAAGTGCCTCTCTTTCTTTATGATTATTCAGCGCCTAAATTCTTCTAAGATCAAGGAAGGACGCAAGAGTTTTAGAGTGGTGGAATAGAAAAGGGAGGTTGTTAGGAGAATGTTAGTTTGAGGTGAAAGGCTACGATTTTTATCTCAAAAATAAATATTTTTTTGTGTGTATGTGTTCTATTTAATACTCTGTGTTTGCACTTTAAATTTTTCTCTCAAATCATCAATTGGACACTTTAGAACAATCCGCAAATTGGTGGAGTTACTTTGGCCTGCAGGTGGGTTCTAGTTGGCCCATACATGGTTGTTAAAATATATTTGAATTAATTGATAGAATTTAAAAATAGCGAAATTTCACATGGAACTTCAGTTTCCCGTTTCTGGGATTACTAGTTCAGAAGTAACACAACTGCTGTATTATTGGCAACAGTTGGCTAGAGCTGTGAGTAGCAGCCAGTCTCTGCTTAGATGGGACATGAGTGCTGTGGTCTGTCATAGTGCCTGTAACTCACTGTTGTACCTGGACACTGAGGCCAGCTGTTCTTTTTTCTCATTTTCCTAGGGCTTGTGCTTTTGTTCTTAAACCCAACCACTTCAATCATTTATGTTACCTTTCTTTGCTTTTTGTAGGCGTTTAAGTTTTTCTGATACCTCTTTAGGATCCACGTGCCAGGCTTATCTATGTTTTTGTGGCTCAGGACCCGGGTTTGAACCACTGGGGACAGAATGCGTGCGTACCCATTGTTATAAATGGATGGTACTGTTTTGAGAATTCTCATGCTACTTTTCCCTTTTTGCATGAACATGTTGCTCTTTCTTTAAAAAAAAAAAAAAATACTTGAATGCTTACATTCAGTAAACATGCAAGCACTGTGGCGGGTGTTTTAAATCATCTTTGCCATCATGGAGTTTACACTTTAATAGGAGAGACATATGTTGAATAATTACATAAATAGTTATTCAGTGAAAATTGTGATCATTGTAAACAGGGAAAAAATAGGATATATGACCTAATCTGGGGGATAAGGGAAAACCTTTTTGAGAAGATGATGTAAATTATAAATACAAATTTGTTAGGCATAGTTGAAGGGATGGGGAGAAGTGGGGCATGTGGGAGGAGGAGCTTTCCAGACAGAGGGAACAGCATGTGAAAAGGCCACGAAACTGCAAAGAATGTGGGGTTGATTCCAAAACAGTGAAAGCTCTAGAAAACACATGTGTACTGATCTCTTTATGTTGTCTTTATTCGTTACAGCAGACATTTTGAAAAGCTGCTTGTGAGTTTTATACATCATAAAATTGCAAAAGATCTTCCTCTCTTTATCTGTTGTCTTGCTGATGTAAGCCTTTGGTCCTAAACATGAAGCGTTGTAAAATATGCTGAAGATATTTTTATTTCTGTTAAACGCTTAAAAAATTGAGATGATGATGAATATTTATTTTTATTTATTTGGACACGCTGGGTCTTGGTTGCGTCAGGGCTGTGGCACACGGGATCTTCGATCTTTGTGGTGGTGTGCGGGATCTTTAGTTGTGGTGTGCAAACCCTCCGTTGCAGCTTGTGGGATCCAGTTCCCTGACTAAGGATTGGACCTGGGTCCACTGCATTGGGAGTGTGGAGTCATAGCCATTGGACCACCAGAGAAGTCCCGGGATGATTATAGATTTACATGCTTTTGTAAGAAATAGCACAGAGATTTTTTGTATACTTTTCCCAGTTTTCCCCAGTGGTACCATTTTGCAGAACTATAGTATAATTTCACAACCAGAATATCAGCATTGCTAAAATTCAATGAAATGATTCAGAGTTCTCTAGTTCTACTTGTACTTATGTGTGTAATTTGTATACTGCTCAATTGTCTGTGTAGGTTTATCCACCACTGTGACCAAGATGCTAACAGTTCCAACACCACAAGGAGCTCTAGTGTTGCCCTTTTACAACCACATCCATCCCCTTCACCTGCACGTGAACCCCTGGCAACCAGTAGTTAGCACCATCCTCGGGACTTCCCTGGTGGTCCAGTGGTTAAAACTCCATGCTTTCAATCCTGGGGCTATAAGTTTGATCCCTGGTTGGGAAACTGAGATCCTACATGCTGCAAGGAGCAGCCAAAAAAAATTAAAGACCATCCTCAATTGGTAAAGTTTTGTCACTTAAAATCTTATGTAAATAAGATCATATAGTATATAATTTTTGAAGGTTGGATTTTTTCAAACTGCGTACTAGAGATCTATCTGAGTTGTTGCATGTATCAGTGGTTTGTTTTATTGCTGAGTAGTGTTCCCTGGTATGGATGTACCACAATTTGTTTAACCATTTACCCGTTGATGGAGATCTGGGTTGATTCTAGTTTTTGGCTAGCATAAATAAAGCTGCTATGAACATTTGCCTACAGGTTTTTATAAGTCTTCATATCTCTAGGATAAATGGCCAGGGGGACAGTTGCTAAGTCACATGGTAGTTGCATGTTTTTTATTTTTATTTTTTTAAGAAATGCTGATCTGTTTTCTAGAGTGGTTGTATCATTTTACAGTTCCACTGGCATTGGACATCCAATTTCTGTCCATTCTCACCAGCATTTGGTGTTGTCACTCTTTTAGGCATTCTGATAATTGTTGTTGCTCTTTTATTTTAGCCATTCTGATAGTGTGTGGTGATATCTCATTTTGTTTGTGTGTGTGTGTGTTTTTAACAATTTTGTTTATTTACTTATTTTTGGCTGTGCTGGGTCTTTGTTGCTGTGCAGGCTTTTCTCTAGTTGCGGTGAGTGGGCTTCTCGTTGCAGAGTGGCTTCTCTTGCTGCAGAGCCTGGACTCTAGGCACGAAGGCTTCAGTAGTTGTGGTTCCAGAGCTCTAGAGCACAGGCTCAGTAGTTGTGGCGACAGGGCCTTACTCGCTTCGAGGCATGTGGGATCTTCCTGGATCAGGGATTGAACCAGTGTCTCCTGCATTGGCAGGTGGATTCTTTACCACTGAGCCACCAGGAAAGCCCTCATTGTGGTCTTAATTTGCATTTCCTTAGTGGCTAATGCAGAGACGGCAATGGCACCCCACTCCAGTACTCTTGCCTGGAAAGTCCCATGGGCATAGGAGCCTGGTGAGCTGCAGTCCATGGGGTCGCTAGGAGTCAGACACGACTGAGCGACTTCACTTTCACTTTGATGCATTGGAGAAGGAAATGTCAACCCACTCCAGTGTTCTTGCCTGGAGAATCCCAGGGACGGGGGAGCCTGGTGGGCTGCCGTCTCTGGGATCGCACAGAGTCGGACACAACTGAAGCAACTTAGCAGCAGCAGCAGCAGCAGTGGCTAATTAGCAGCAGCAGCAGCAGCAGCAGTGACTGATGATGTTGAACATCTTTTCACATGCTTCTTTGCATCTGTACATCCTCTTCAAGGAAATGTCTGTTCATATCTTTTGCCTATTTTGTAATTGGGTTTTATTTTATTGTGTTTTGAGAATTCTTATATTCTGTGTACTAGTTCTTTGTAGGATATGTGGTTTGCAAATATTTTCTCTCTGGCTTGTCTTTTCATTAAGAGGTTTTTTTTTCATGGAGCATGTTTTTAATTTTGATGAGGTCTGTTAAATGCTTTTAACAGAGAAATATAAATGCATAGATTATTTTAAAAATAACATAATAAAAATCGAAGAGTCCATTCCCACTGTTAGCTCCCTTTCACAGAAGTAATCCTTTTTACCAAAGAGGTAACCCTTTTTAAGTGTCTGTTTTTACTTCTCTGGGAGGTTATCTTTTTAGCTTTTAATATTGTAAAACTAAGTAACGATACAGTATTGCCATTTCTTGTTTAATCAGATTCAGACATTTGAGTTCTGTAATGAAAGATGAGGTTTAACTCACAACAACACTTTTCTAATTTTAAAATATATATATTTATTTATTTATGGCTGTGTAGGGCCTTCGTTCTGGCGTGGGCTCTGTAGTTGTGGTGTATGGAATCTTAGTTCCCTGATGAGGATTGAACCTGCACCCCATGCATTGGGAGGCGGATTCCTAACAGTTGGACCACCAGGGAAATCCCAGCACACTCCTAACTTTTGATAATAATTATGTTAGTTTTTTTATTGGCTAGATTTATATTTCTAAATGGTATATTTAAACATTTGTTTTCTTTTTCCATCAGTTTTGGATATTGGACAAAATCTGATTTATTTCAGATCTGCTCTGATTCACCTAATCATTCTACAAATATTTATTGCGTATTTCCTATATGCCAAGCACTTTTGAGTTTTGGAAATATAGAGTGATCAGAAGAGATAAAAAACTTTAGACCTTAATGTAGCTTATATTCTTTTATGGGACATAGCAGTTATCTGATAGATATGTAAAAATCTATAGTGTCTTACACTCTGATAGGACCGCAGAGAAAAATAAAGTGGAGAATTGGATGGGAAACATCAGTGGAGTTGCAAGTTTAGAAAAGGTGACTTAGGGGATGCTTCCCTGATGTGACATTTGACTAAAAATCTTAAGTGATCTCTGCTGTTATTTGAATAAATGTAATCTGCACATAGAGAACAGCAAATGCGATGGCCCTGAGGGAAGAGTGTGCTGGGATATTTGAGAAATGACGAGGAGGTTAGTGTGGCTGCCTTGGAGTGCTGGAGAGGAGTGGGAAAAGAGGTCAGAGAAGTAAGGGGGGAGCCAGAATATATAAGGCCTTATGGATCATTGTGAGGCATTTAGCTGTTACTTTTAGTGAGATAGGAAGGTGTTTAATAGCTTTGATCAGAGGAATGAGATGCTCTTAGATTTGAACAGCATCACTCTGGATGCTGGATCAAGAATAGACTAATAACTGGATAAAGCTGGGAAAAATAAAAAAGAAGCTATTCAAGCTAAAAATAAAATCTGAAGGGAGAGCAAGGGCAGAGGCAGAAAGACCAACTAGGAGACTCTTGAAATAATTTAGGCAAAATGTGACAGTGGCTGGACCAGTGTAGAAGTAGGATGAGAAGTGTGAGCTTCTGGGTTTTTGAAATTAGGATTCAAAGTCAAATTGGATGTTAAGTATGAGGGAAATGAAGGCGGTAACGGCGGTGCCACATTTTTGGTTTGGAAACTAGAAGAATGGAGTTGCTGTTGATTGAGATGTAGAAGATCCAATAGGAAGGTCAGTTACAGGCTTGTTAAAGTTGCGCTGCCTTTTCAGTTGTCAGTTGGAGGCAGTTGATGATGTGAAAGTCTAGAGCTCAGGAGGAAGGTCTAAGCTGGAGATTAAAAATTGCAGAGTCATAAGTGTATGGATGGTATTCAAGGCCATGAGCATGGATAAGATCACTAAAGGGGTGAGTGCAGGTGAAGAAGAGGTTCAAGGACTCATTGTGCCCAGCAGCATTTAGAGGTTAGGGACGTGAAGAAAACCATCAACAGAGGCTGAAGAAGATCCAGGGTGTGTGATTAGTGCTGTCTTTTTTTGCTCTTCTACTTTTTTGTCATACATGTTCTTGACTGACTTTCCCTATATTTCCCAGGGTCTTGCATCTGGTCCTCCCAGTTGTGTAGGTAATGTTCTATTTTATTTTGTGAAAGTCTTTACTTAGTCCTTCTTCTCTTCCTTGGATCATGGTTCCCAACTTTGCAAATCCATGTTTTCATCTCTTTCATGCTTATTAAACTTATGTTTAATGGTCTTTATGTGAAATGTTAAATGGATAGAAAGTTAAAAGGAAACAAAAAATGTCATCTATAATTCTGCCACCCAGAGGCTAATTTCTGTAAATATTTTGGCTTCTTTTCTCTCTTTTTTTTTGGTGCACTTGATTTACATAGTTGAGATGTGGAAGGTAAAAGTTTGTGTGTTTCTTGACCTTTTTGCTTATCAATACGAGCAGTTAATTCTCCCTGACAATTAAAGCTCTTACTAACATTTGCCCATGATTTTTGTTGTAAAAGTTATGCATTTTTTCCTGTGTGTGTATAAAACATACTGTTTTGGGGGGCTGGATCATTTGAAATTAAGTTGCAGAAATCATAGTTCCCCTCAAATACTTTAGAATTCATCCCCTAAGAAAAGTACATTATCCTGTGTAATCATAATACCCTTAGCACGCCTAATATCGATTCCATAATACCTAATAATGTAGTTCATGTTCATATTTTCCCAGTTGTCTCAAAGATGTCTTTATATACATAAATTTTTTGTTTTGTTTGGATTATATATATCTATTTTGTCCAGTATCTGGTCCAGATATACAATTTACACATTGTATTTGGTTTTTTTGAACATATTTAACAGCTGCATAAATTCCATTTTATGGATTATGAAATTAGTTATTTACCTACTGTTGGGCTTACAGTGGGTTATTAATCACAGTGAACTTTGAAAGTGAGTTTGTATAAGGATCTTTTCATATTTTAAGCTATTTCTTAAAATTGAAATTACTAGGTATGAACATTTTTTAGAGCTCTTGATACATATTTTCTAGTTCTTCAGAAAGGTTCTATTAGTTTACACTCTCACGAAGAGTATGTGGTAATGCTAGTCATACCTCAACAGTACTGAATAGTAGGACAATATTTACAGGGTTTTTTTTTCTAATTTGATTGGCAACTAATGGTTTCTCTGATTTCTTATGTGTTTTAAGATACTTGTATTTCTGTTTTTTTTTGTGAGTTGTCTCTTTTGTTTGCATTTATATCTTAGGCTTCTTATAAATTCCTTGTATTTTATGAAGATGATTCTTTTGTTATATTGTTGCAGATATTTTTTCCTAATTGTTTATGTCTTATACTTTTGTTTATCATTTTTTGGCCTGTGATGTTAACCTGAATTTTTTCCTCAAACGCTGTGTGGGTCTATGTTATGTGTTCTACAAATTTTTGCAAAAATGCCTTTGTTAATTGTGTTCTGTTTAACAGCTGTATTTTAGAGCCCCTTCTCTGCACATCTAATGCGCATCTTTTGTCAGTAATTCTCTTGAGTGTGAGATTTTTCTGTCCCTGCTCATGTTTTTTTCAGAGAAAGATAAAAATGAAGTATGTTTGTTTCTTCCTTCTGACTCATGTTTGTATTAATTCTGTACAGTGTTTTGAGTTGTTAACCTTTTAGGTGGTTTCTGTAGAAAGAAGCAGTAATGGGGTGAGGTTTTTTTACTTTTTCATATTTACTTAAAAAGTGGTATGATGTGTGGGGAGTCACAGAAAAATTCAGAGTTCTTTGAGCAGGGTATCCCATCCTATATGGGAATACATGATTGTGTCTTTTTGCTGTGTAGTGTTTTGGAAATGTCAGTGGAATCTGCTCCTCCTGTAAGTGAAGAGAAGGAAGAAGAGGTGGAAGAGAAGGAGAAAGAGGAAAAGGAAGAAGATATTCCAGATGATACCACACACTCCCTTAGTGCTGAAGGTAACTTATGCCTTTTTCAGGATAGTAGAGTGGTCTAGTCCCTTTAACAAGAACATTGCAAATGCCTCAATTTCTCCTTAGCAGGCTGTAGATGTCTCATCATTAAATTAAGTATAGTCATTAGGAAATTTGCTAGTAGTCTAAGATATTCCACCTAATTTGTTGTTCAGGAATTTTTAGCTCATTGTTTGGCCTCCTTTCTGCATATTGACTCCTACTCCTTTTGTATTCATTCATTTTTCAGATATTTGGGAGATGTATGCCTTGTAGGGTGGAATACAATCTGAACTACACTGCCGTGCGTGTGTGTTTATGCGTGCGTGTGTGGCATTTATGTATTCCTTTAGAAAGTAGACATAGTCTGCCTTTATTAGGTATTTGTAAGGTTTTATAGTTCACAGTTTTTTGCTTCATTATGCATTCCCCCCCCCCCCCTTTGCTTTCAGTGCTTTTATTCTTAGTTTTATTTTGAAAAAACTTGCAGAGGTGGGGCAGGGCTTTGATGTGAAGGACTTAATATGGCTTTTGCTGAAGGGTAGCTGATGGGCTGCCGTCTATGGGGTCGCACAGAGTCGGACACGACTGAAGCGACTTAGCAGCAGCAGCAGCAGCACCTTGCATAGTGTATAATATGGGATGATTCCTGATTTCTTGGGGTTTTCTTCCTAGATCCTGCCTCATCACAGATGGGCTTTGGGGTTCTGGAACTCTCCCAGAGCCAGGATATTGAAGAACAAACTGTACCATATGAAATAGACAGAGAGCCTCTACAGTCAGTAACCACCAACTCTGGATATACTCGGCTATCTGATGTGGATGCTAATATTGGTACGTAATGTGTGTTCTGGCATTTAGAATTGTTTATAAGTATTTTCCTCCCATGCTAGTTGTGTTTTTCATGTATTTTATGGCTATGTAAGTTAAGGTAACCTAAGTATAGTAAAGTTGCAGAGTTGTCTGGCAAATACGTGTCAGTTGATGGCTTGCATACTAAGGTTTTTTGGTAAGTGGGTAAAGGCTGTTTTCCTTTTTGAAATGATATACCTGTGTCTATTTTCAGTTTGTATTTCTTTCTTTAAAATCTTTGCCCTTTAAAAAGCATTTGGGACTACTTCTAGTATTTTCAAAAAATTAAATATCTCCTTCCTATCTTCTTCTAAAACTTGAAGCAATTAAGCATGAAGAACAGTCTAATGAAGATACTCCCATGGCAGAACAGCCCAGCAAGGATGTCCCTGTGGTGGAAGAGCAAAATTCACCACCTGAAAGGTAAACCAGCTTCTTCCTAGAAAGTGTTTTTGGGTGTTTGTTGTCGGGTTGTACTTATTTCACTTGGCCAGGTGGAAACATTTTTAGAAATTCTTGATCCCCCCCCCCCCACCTTTCCCTGGGCATATTTTTGGTTCAGTAGAAACATTTATTGCTTATGAATTTTTATTATGTCCTTATCTTTAGGCATATTAAAAATCCAATTTATTGCTGTTGTAATTGTGAGGATAAGGATGACCCCTTTATTCTTGGTTGCTTGCTACTCCTCTCTGTTCTTTGTCTGCAGAGGCACCATGTCTCTGTGGGATGTCTTTCTAGCTTCTCTGTTATAGGAGTCACAGGAATATTGTATTTGGAAGTCCACTGTTTTTATACCTGAGGAGCACCCAGATTGCTCTGTGTCCTCAGGTATCCTGCATCTGGTAGTTTATGATATAAGGTAAATAGGGAAGTGTTCTTTCTGCATGTCCTTTAGTCTCTTAACTTGGTAGGAATGACCAGTTGATCTCTTTACTGCCTGTGGTGATTGCTGTATTCCAAACAGCATTATCTCTAGTCAGTAGTTCAGGTTTAGATATGGCAGAGGACAAGTGGGATGTTTCCGTTTGGGAGGAGGGAATGAATAAAGATTTAGTATTCTGTTGTTTCTTCCTTTAGTTAGAACCAGTGGGAAATACGGTACTGAACAAAGTTGAATATAAAGAGAGGTCAGCTTTCTAATGCAAAACACCCAGCTAAACTGCAGCTGACTTTTCCCACTCTTCTTTAGGAAATTGCTCTTTAGCTGATTTTGCTATCCTATTTACTCTGGGGAATGGCTGAGTAGGTAAACCTCATAAGTCTCTGGAAAGGAGCCAGCAGTGAGTGTCTTACACGTGTAAGTAGTATTTGTGGTGAGAGGTTTGATTTGGGTCTTAGGTTGAGTAGGTCAAATCAAAAAGATCAGCAGGGACTTCCCTGATGGTCCAGTAGCTAAGACTCCATGCTCCCAATGCAGGGGGCCTGGGTTCGGTCCCTGGTCAGGGAACTAGATCCTACGTGCTGCAGCTAAAGATCCTTCATGACGCAACAAAGACCTGCCACAAGCAAACAAATATTTAAAAAAGAGAAAAAGGCCAGCAGAAGATAATGTGTGTGGATGATGCAGAGGATAATTTACATCCAGGCCCTTTCTGTGGAAGGTCGTTGTTCCTTCTGGCATTGTTGTGCCCTTGATCACACACCATCATGCACATCTAGATAACAACATGTGTAGCAGAAATCCCTAAACCACTGATCAGAAATCTTGGACAGCATGCAGCATTGCAGTGAGCAGCATGGAGAAAGAGATTTTGCTGTATGAGAGACTGAGACACACTTTGAAAGAGGCTGAGAGCTTTGCTTCATTATAAAGAGTAGCTTATTTCACTTTTAACAAATAGTTTTTGAAGGTTTTGAAATTAATAAAGGAAAACACAGACTAGGAAAAGCTTCTTGGTTCAAAGATGAAAGCCTTTGAACATAGTAATTCTTTCTTCTGGTGATATGAATTTCCTAGGTCAGAGGACATGCCTTCTAGTCCCAAAGTGTCTGCTGCTATGGAAGCAAAAGAACAGACTTCTGCTCAAGAACTTCCAGAAGGTGGGATGCAGGTTCAGAAGTCACCAGAGCCTGAGGTTTTGTCAACCCAGGAAGACTTGTTTGATCAGAGCAATAAAACAGGTACAAATTGTTTGATCAGAGCAATATTGCTACTGCTACGGCTAAGTCACTTCAGTCGTGTCTGACTCTGTGCGACCCCATAGACGGCAGCCCACCAGGCTCCCCCGTCCCTGGGATTCTCCAGGCAAGAGTACTGGAGTGGGGTGCCATTGCCTTCTCTAGTGCATGAAAGTGAAAAGTGAAAGTGAAGTCGCTCAGTCGTGTCCAACTCTTAGCGACCCCATGGACTGCAGCCTACCAGGCTCCTCTGTCCATGGGATTTTCCAGGCAAGAGTACTGGAGTGGGGTGCCATTGCCTTCTCTGGATCAGAGCAATAAAACCGGTACAAAGAATAATTAGTTGCTGTAGCTCTTTTTTTCTGAAGGTCTGAACTTTTATTTCTGTTCTGAGGCTACTGTTTTAAGTTAGAAGGCACTTTGTAGGTATGCAGACTTGTTTGTGATACAGAAGGAAAGTATATTTCTAGCTAATTAATGAGAAGGGCTTTTTGGAAATGATTGCTATTGAACATTTTAGCATAATTTTCTTTCTCTTTTGGAAATGGAGATATTGAATAATAATAGCAGATTTAATGTTGTGGACTGAGCAGCTATTTCTGTTATCATGTCTTCAAATCTTAAATAATATGATAATTAAGTGAAGATTTTTATATTCATCTGGGTAACAGTCTACTTACTCATCTGTTTATTAGTTCATATACCACAAATAGGAATTTATGATCTAGCAGAAAGAACATAATACTTTCAGAAGCAGAATGGTATTTGTTTCAGATTTTGTTAACCCCCACCAGTGGCCTGTTCTGCAGCCTCACAGGGCCAAAAAGCTTTAGTCACAATCAGCAAATTATGATGTATTGGTTGTAAGTAGGGAAGAAGAGAAGGTTATATTCCTTTACTGTGTTGTGAATGTGCAGGACATACAGAGGGTCACCATGAAGCCTTTTCTGGACTCTCACTAAAGTTACAAGGTTGTGTTTAAGAAATTTTTTTTTGCAATTAAAACAGCAGATACTCAATTCATTGCTAAGGAGAAGGGACCCACAGGAGACTCTTCATAGTATAAATCACTAATACCTGCTCATATATCCTTTTACTTAGGCATTAGTATTTTTTCTCTCCTTTGAGGAGCCCAGGTTCTAATCGTGAAAATTGCTGCATTCATATTATCAGGTGTCATACATATTGTTTTGATTTCTCTCATCTGCATCATGGCATGAACTTTACTTCACCTTAGGTAGAACTTGAAATAGAAGACTCACTTACTACAATAGAAACGTCACAAGAAAGAGCAGCCAAGGAGAGGTTTAAGGGTTCTGGCTTTTCCTCTCCAAGCTTCGATCATGATGGAAAGGACTAAGGAGTTTTTCTTGTGAATTCTTTTTTAAAGAAATTCATAATTTATTAGGGAGGGGGGTGTTTAATGGTTACTCAAGACTTGTGTTAGAATGCCATTCTGTTTTGTCAGTTGCTCAGTTGTGTCTGACTCTGACCCCACGGACTGTAGCCCACCAGGCTCCTCTGTCCATGGAATTCTCCAGGCAAGAATACTGGAGTTGGTAGCCATTCCCGTCTCCAGAGGATCAAACCATACATGAATATTACTCTTTTTGTAGTACTGAGTGTTTTTTGTTTTTTGACAGTTCAGTAATGTCAGTATGAGAAGTAAATGCAACTGGAATTTTTTTTTTCTCAGTGGCTTCTGATGGTTGCTCTACTCCTTTAAGGGAGGAAGGTGGGTGTTCTCTGGCCTCCACACCTGCTACCACTTTGCACCTCCTGCAGCTCTCTGGTCAGAGATCCCTTGTTCAGGAGAGTCTTTCCACGTGAGTAAGCCAAAAATAGCCCTTTCAGGGAAACATGTGCATTATGGTCTTAAGGCTAAGGTTGAAAGAACTAAAATTGGTAGTCCAGAAGTCTTTTGAAGCAAAGAAGTAAACTCTAGGCTTAAGAATTTGGGGGAATAAGAACTTACGGAATTATTGAAGACAGGTAGATCTGCTTTCCCATTTGGAGCCCAAAGGTTTTACCAGGGAAGAAATTGCCCAGTTATTTAGAGACTCTTACATGTCTAAAATAAGCTGCTTGCTGCTCCATTTGACTAACAGTTCTTCCCATTTAATGGCATAGGGGTGCAGAAGGGTTATGCTAGAGTTGATAATAATTGGATTTCTTTATCTGTGTGCAGGAGTGAATATTTGTCTCACATCTGCAGTTGAATGGTTTTTTTTAAGCACTTTTCTCATCATGCTTTTCAGTCATAATGTCCTTGTATCCAATCAGTTACTTTCCTTTGTAATTATATGGCTTTTCCCATAATCTTTTTTTATTTTTTTAGTCTGATTTTGGATACGTCTGGTATGAGAAATAGTTATTGAAGTATTACTCATGGCTCTTCTACCAATCTCAGCTGTTTGAGAGAAATACTAATAAGTATTGTTTGAATGACTTAGATATTTTTGTTATCGAGAAGTAGAAAACAAATGGAAAACTGTGGCTCTGGTGAAATAACCTGTGCTTCTCTCTTTACATAAAGGAATTCCTCAGATCTTGTTGCTCCTTCCCCTGATGCTTTCCGATCCACCCCCTTTATCGTCCCTAGCAGTCCCACAGAGCAAGAAGGGAGAAAAGGTGAGCTCTCTTGATCTGTCTGTCGATCTCAGATGAGAAGTGGAGCAGCACTTCTGCCCTGCAGTGTGTATTGTTTCTTTCTACGTTAGAACACTGAGACCGGAACTATTCACTAGGACTCAAGTCTGACCTTCAGCGTTGTGGCCTAGTGTGAAGTGCTCTCCTCAGTTTTTTGCTCTTCTCGCACTGATTTTTCTGAGTTCTCTATTGACAACTTAATTTTTGAAAAGACCCTTAAGGGAAAATTGTTAAAGTTGAACTCAGATGAATTAATATAGTGAAGAATTTTATTACTATTGGTCTAATGCTTTCCAACAACATGGTAACATGTTCCTAGTCAGAGGGAACCAAAAATTGTTTCTTTTGTTCTTTATAGGTTATTTTGCTATTATCGAAGCAGTTTTAGCCAGAGTGGTTAGGGGCAGGTGGTAGAAATTTTGACTTCATTCCCTTCCTCCTTTGAGGACCTAGTGATTTTATATTACTTTATTCACAGGAGAGATTTCCTTTTTACCTATGTCATTATCTAAACCTCTTTTGCCCTGTTCTAGTCACTCAAGATATTTCAAATTCCTCCTCTGATACAAAGCCTTTTCCAGTGAATTTCATGGTTTTTTCCCTTTTCCTTCTTTCACATAGCAATAATGGTACAATAACTAATATTTATTGAATGCTTAGTTTATGCCAGGCACTGTTCTTTGTGTTTCTCTTCAGTTCTAGGTGCTCTCTTTGTGTGTTGTTTTTTTTTTTAATTCTCACAACAGTTCTGAGAAGTAGGTGTTACTTTTATCCCCATTTTACAGATGAGAAAATGGAGGCACAGAGAGATTGCACAGCTGTCACAGAGGCAGGATTTTAACTTGGGCACCTACCACCAAAGCCTGTGTTAATGAACTTTAATTTACCTGTGACAAATTTAATCTTAGACTTTTCTTCTGTCAAAGAGTTTGTGTCTGGTTATTTTCTCTTGAAAGCAGTGTAGGTGTATCCAAGTGGACTAATACCGTTCTAAGCATAACAGGATTAGATATCTTCAGTGAAAAATAAAAGTGAATCCATTCTGTTGATGCAAAAAATACTGTTAATGCAAATTAAATTTGGTTTATCCTTGATCTTATTTTTTTCTATCTGTAGTGTGAACACTGAAGATATATAAAAAATATATTAAAAATGCTTTCTCCCTCACTGTAAACATAGTTAGTACTTACAGTAGAAAGTTTGGAAAGCATATGGGAAAGTAATGAGAAGAGAATAAAAATCACCTGTGATACCACAACCCAGATGTAATTAGTATTTGGATATGCTTATTTCCTTTCAGAGTTTTTCTATGCATGAATATAAAGAAGGATGTTTACACACTTGGGATCATGTTATGTATATGATTCTGTGTTCTTTTTTTTTTTTCATGTAACATATTGTATTCTCCCTTGTCAGTTATATTTTAGATTTAATGTATTTGCTTAATATGTGAATAACTGTGGGACTGTGTATGCTTCTTGTATTTTTTTTTTTTATGTCTAAGAATATTAACCTAAAGCCTTTTTATATGTAGCGCTTAGAACAGTCCTTAATAAGTGCTTTGTCATGGTGATAAAGATCAAAAGATATAATGAAATTACTTAACACAGCTGTGGTAGTGTAATTAAGGTCTACAGCACCAGTTCCCAAACCTGTCTAGATTGGAGCGTGCATGTGACACCAAGCGAAGCAGCCAGGATAGGTTAGGCATTGAGGTTTGGGGGAGCTAGTAGTTTGATTATAGGGAAAAACTAAATGGTGTGGGTAGTATGTGAGAGTGGTCTAAAGGGAAGCCTATTTGGGGCTTCAAGTTGTAAGATAGGGGAAAAGACTTGATGAATCAAATACCAGCTAGGCTGCCTCTGAGGAGGGTCCTGCTAGCCTACAGGTGGATAGAGTACTATGGGAAAGCAGTATTTTGTGTTTTGTTTGTGTGTTTCCCTCCTGAGCAGTTTGTCCCAGGGTTAGTGTCCTGTGTTTAGTTCTTTGATAAATCATTACTGACTGACATTGATACATTTTCCCCCTCCTTTATTTGTCCTAGCATCCACCTCTGTACTTAACAGTCATTAATACAAATAAAATGAGTTCATACCTCTCTAGATGTGTACTGAGCATGGTGAGCAAGTTCACTGCCTTTCACGGCCTGTGGTTAAATTGGATGCCATTAATCTGGGTGTTCCTGAGCAAAGTATGAAAACTGAGCTATAATCAGGAAAGGGGCTCAGAGGAACCAAGTTAATTTGCTATTATACAGATGGATGGGTGTCCCTAGATGAACCCTGTTTTAATTTATATCTGAGTATTTTAGGAGTGTGGACTTCCCTCCCCTGGGGGAATAAAGTATTGCTAGATTTCTAGGACTCAGTCTTCTATTAACCTATCGGTTTTTCTAAAAATCAAGTCACTGGTTTTTTTTTTTAGGAGTGAAAATCTCTGAATATAATTACTAGTGGTATTGGAACATGAATAGTACTGATGAGTGCTTCTTTCTCATTTTGTTTTCCATATTTTAAACTAGATGAGCCAATGGATATGTCAGTGTTATCTGAAGGTGGAGAGTCTTTTCAGAAGAAACTCCAAGGTGATGAGCCAGCAGAGATGGAAAACCCCCCTCTCCCCACTGAGCCCACTATATCACCACAAGCCTCGACACCAGTATCTCAGAGCACACCAGTCTTCACTCCTGGTTCACTTCCTATTCCGTCCCAGCCTGAGTTTTCTCATGTGAGTATTGTAGAATATTACTTTTTTCCTCCTAACGTCTTTTTTTTAAAGCAGCTGTATTGAGGTATGGAGAAGGCAACGGCAACCCACTCCAGTGCTCTTGCCTGGAAAATCACATGGACAGAGGAGCCTGGTAGGCTGCAGTCTATGGGGTTGCTAAGAGTCGGACATGACTGAGCAACTTCACTTTCACTTTTCACTTTCATGCATTGGGAGAAGGAAATGGCACCCCACTCCAGTACTCTTGCCTGGAGAATCCCAGGGACGGGGGAGCCTGGTGGGCTGCAGTCTATGGGGTCGCTAAGAGTCAGACACGACTGAGCAACTTCACTTTCACTTTTCACTTTCATGCATTGGAGAAGGAAATGGCAGCCCACTCCAGTGTTCTTGCCTGGAGAATCCCAGAGAGGGGGAAGCCTGGTGGGCTGCCATCTATGGGGTCGCACAGAGTCAGGCACGACTGAAGTGACTTAGCAGCAGCATTGAGGTATAATTTATAAACCATAAAACTCACCCATTTTGTGTGTGGTTTAGTGATATTTTAGTAAATTTATACACTTGTGGGAGATGGTGAAGGACAGGGAAACCTGGCATGCTGCAGTGCATGGGGTTGCAGAGTCAGACGCAACTGAGTGACTGAACAACAACAATAGCAATAGACTTGTGCACCTGTCATGGTCTAGTTTTAGAACATTTCCAGAGTCACCTACTATCTGATGTACTTTTTATGTTTAAATTTTGTACTATGTCTTTAAAGTTCTTGAAATGGGGAGGGAGGAGGGAGGAGGGTTCAGGATGGGGAACACATGTAAACCTGTGGCGGATTCATTTTGATATTTGGCAAATCTAATACAGTTATGTAAAGTTTAAAAATAAAATAAAATTAAAAAAAAAAAAAAAAAAATAAAGTTCTTGAAATGTTACTTTGAAATTGAAAGGCAGCATTAATCATTATTCTACCTTAACGCCACTAACCTCTCACTAAATCAACACTAGGCTTTCTACCAGATGTTATTAATGAAAATTTCTTTTCCAGATGTTCAAGGGCCTCAAACTTCTTTTTGGAGAAACACTTTTGGGAGCCTCCTGTTTTCTAATCTGTGCTGTTGCCTTCTATTCCCGGTGTAGGACTGTCACCTCCCTTGCACTGTCTGGAGATTGTCCTTACCTGTCTTTGTGTTGGATTCCTCTTGGGCTCTATGTCTTTGTGCTTGATCTATGCCCTCATTTTGGTGGAGGACATTCTTTAGTAGCAGACTTTCTACTCTCATACTTGATTCATAGTTTGTTAGGAGTATAGACTTTTATGTTGGAAATAATTTTCTTTTAAACTTTTTGAAAGCATAGCTTCACCATCTTCAAAGTTCAGTGTTGCTGTTGAGAAGTGTGGCCAGTTTGATTTTTGGTTTTAGTATTTATTTATTGATTTGGCTACATTGGGTCTTAGTTGCACATGGGATCTATATGGTGACACATGGGTTTAGTTGCCCTGCAGCATATGGAATCTTAGTTTTCCAACCAGGGATTGAACCCGAATCCCCTGCATTACAAGGAAGATTCTTAACCACTAAACCACCAGGCATGTCCCTGTCCAGTTTGATTTTGTTCCTTAATATGTGAGCTGTTATTTTTCCTTACTGGAATCTTACAGAATTTTCTCTTTATCCCCAGTGTTCTAAAACCTCCAGATCCTTGACATAAGTCTGTTTTTATTTTGTATTCATTAGTTCTCTCAATCTGGAAAGTCAAGTTGTTCAGTTCAGGGACAATTAATTATTTAATTTCTTTTTTTTCATGGAATATCTATTATTTGGATATTCAAACTCCTAGAATAGTCTTGTAGTTTTACTTTTATTATTTTGTGCCCTACTTCCCATCTCCCTTTCTCCTTTTCTTTAACTTTCTGGATGATTTCCTCAACTGTTTTTTTTTTTGTTTTTTTTTTTTTTAATTAAAAAGCCCCCATTTTATTGAGATTTAACTCACGCACTATATTGTTCAGTCTTTTAAAATGTACAGTCAGGTGGCTTTTAGTATAAATTGTGCAGTTATTCATGACAATCTAATTTTAGAACGTTTTCATCACACCCCCTCCAATAAAAAGATCCCATGCTTATTAACCGTCATTTCCATTTCCCCTACTCCCAGCCCTAGTCAATCACTAATCTACTTTGTGTCTTTATGATTTTGCCTGTTCTGGGTATTTCATATACAGTATTATACAGACTTATACAATTTGTGATTG
The DNA here is from genome assembly GCF_019923935.1 of Bubalus bubalis. NCBI lineage: Eukaryota > Metazoa > Chordata > Mammalia > Artiodactyla > Bovidae > Bubalus > Bubalus bubalis. The sequence goes on from NC_059176.1 coordinate 15,094,931, forward strand.
GTTTCTTCAGTGTAATGTTTTCACAGTTCATGCATGTTGTGGTATGTATTAGAACTTTATTCCTTTTAATTTTGAATAATACTGTGTGTGTGCTGCTGCTGCTAAGTCGCTTCAGTCACGTCCGACTCTGTGCGACCCCATAGACGGCAGCCCACCAGGCTCCCCGTCCCTGGGATTCTCCAGGCAAGAACACTGGAGTGGATTGCCATTTCCTTCTCCAATGCATGAAAGTGAAAAGTGAAAGTGAAGTCGCTCAGTCGCACCCGACTCTTAGCGACCCCATGGACTGTAGCCCACCAGGCTCCTCCGTCCATGGGATTTTCCAGGCAAGTGTACTGGAGTGGGGTGCCATTGCCTTCTCCAACCGTGTGTGTACATACCACATTTTATTCATCCATTTATCAGTTGATGGACATTTGGGTTGTTTCCCCCCTTTTTGGTTATAAATAATGCTATGTACGTTCATGCACAAGTTTCTCCATGAATATGTGTTGTATCTATTATATGTAGTCATAATTTATTTCTCTCATTATATATAATTAGGAGTGCAATTACTAGGTTTAACCATCTTTTAACCTTTCTCTGAGCGATTATTCTACTCTTGGGTTTTTAATTTCTATACTTTTTTTTTCTCAAATGTTCTCCCTTTTAAAAGAAGATTAGCATTTTGTCATTTTATGGGTATACTATCTTCAGTTCAGTTCAGTCGCTCAGTTGTCTCTGACTCTTTGTGACCCCATGAATTGCAGCACGCCAGGCCTCTCTGTCCATCACCAACTCCCAGAGTTTACTCAAACTCATGTCCATCGAGTCGGTGATGCTATCCAGCCATCTCATCCTCTGTCATCCCCTTCTCCTCCTGCCCCCAATCCCTCCCAGCATCAGTCTTTTCCAATGAGTCAACTCTTCGCATGAGGTGGCCAAAGTATTGGAGTTTCAGCTTTAGCTCAGACCTTCCAAAGAACACCTAGGACTGATCTCCTTCAGGATGGACTGGTTGGGTCTCCTTGCATTCCAAAGGACTCTCAAGAGACTTCTCCAACACCATAGTTCAAAAGCATCAATTCTTCGGCACTCAGCTTTCTTCACAGTCCAACTCTCACATCCATACATGACCACTGGAAATACCATAGCCTTGACTAGATGGGCCTTTGTTGGCAAAGTAATTTCTCTGCTTTTGAATATGCTATCTAGGTTGGTCATAACTTTCCTTCCAAGGAGTAAGCGTCTTTTAATTTCATGGCTGCAGTCACCATCTGCAGTGATTTTGGAGCCCCCAAAAATAAAGTCTGCCACTGTTTCCACTGTTTCCCCATCTATTTCCCATGGAGTGATGGGACCAGATGCCATGATCTTCGTTTTCTGACTGTTTTGCTTTAAGCCAACCTTTTCACTCTCCTCTTTCACTTTCATCAAGAGGCTTTTGAGTTCCTCTTCACTTTCTGCCATAAGGGTGGTGTCATCTGCATATCTGAGGTTATTGATATTTCTGCCAGCAATCTTGATTCCAGCTTGTGCTTCTTCCAGCCCAGCCTTTCTCATGATGTACTCTGCGTATAAGTTACATAAGCAGGGTGACAATATACAGCCCTGACGTACTCCTTTTCCTATTTGGAATCAGCCTGTTGTTCCATGTCCAGTTCTAACTGTTGCTTCCTGACCTGCCTATAGGTTTCTCAAGAGGCATGTCAGGTGGTCTGGTATTCCCATCTCTTTCAGAATTTTCCACAGTTTCTTGTGATCGACACAGTCAAAGGCTTTGGTGTAGTCAATAAAGCAGAAATAGATGTTTTTCTGGAATTCTCTTGCTTTTTCCATGATCCAGCAGATGATGGCAATTTGATCTCTGGTTCCTCTGCCTTTTCTAAAACCAGCTTGAACATCAGGAAGTTCACGGTTCACGTATTGCTGAAGCCTGGCTTGGAGAATTTTGAGCATTACTTTACTAGTGTGTGAGATGAGTGCAATTGTGCAGTAGTTTGAGCATTCTTTGGCATTGCCTTTCTTTGGGATTGGAATGAAAACTACCTTTTCCAGTCCTGTGGCCACTGCTGAGTTTTCCAAATACTATCTTATCTCCCTAATGATAGTAGTTTTTGAGACATTTTCTCCCTGTAATGATCACTATTTCTTCAAATACATTTTAGTTTTGTTGTGTGTTTCAGTTTTAAATTAGAGGCTTTCCTCTAATTTAAGAGTGTGATGGTAAATACTTGATTGACTGCCTCCTTTAAGAGTGAAATCCTAGAAAACAGATTAGGAGTTCTGAATTAGTGGTTGGTGCTTCTTGTTTCTGGTATTCACTGTAGTGTTATCTGTAGGGCCATTTCTGGGGTCTCCTAATGTCAGTATCTTGATTTATCTCATCTTGTTCAGGTTCCCTCTTGTCTGCCATTACTTTAGAAATCTTTGATGAAAGAGGACTGGGGATGTTGAGAGACAGGGGCAGGTTCTATTCAATTTAAATTTTCATTTAATTTCCCAATTTCCAGTATGGTACTTTCTGATAACTGTGTCCCCTGTCCTCCAGTTCAGGGATGTTAACGTTTCACTCTCTCCAGGGAGGACTAGGCTCAGGGAGAGAGGATCTGGGGATTAAACTGCTTCTTAAATAGATTTCCAGCCAGTCAGTTAGTCCTGATTTTAGCTCTGCCCTCATCACCACTTCCGGAGTTACCTGGGCTGCTGCCAAGTCCTGAATCTTTTTGGGGGCATGGTGATTCTGAGGTGTAATTTGGGTTACATCTTAGCTTTCCCTACTGCTGTCTTAGGAATTCAGTTTTCACAGTCCGCTGAATAGATGATCACTCTTCTAAAATTTTATTGTGGTTATCTTTTCTTCGTGTTCTTTTTCTTGAAAATTCATTTTTTTTTTTTAAATTGATGTACCATTCCTTAGTGGGATTTTTGAAAGAAGTTAAAGTAAATGTGTGTATTAAATCCATTGTTTTTATTTGGGAGCTCCATACTTTTTCATTGTGTATCAAACTCCTTATGTTATTCTTAATGGCTCACCTTTGTACATCTGTTTTTTTTTTTCCTGTACATTGGTTACGGGAGTCCAAGTCAACCTAATTTTGATGTTGTGAGATGTTTATTTATGATAAAATCATTACTAATCGAGAGAAAACTGAGATAAAGGTAACTTCATGTATTTATTTCTTTTTTTCCCTAATATATTTGTTAATTGCATAGCCTTTTTGATCCTTCACCAGGGTGTGAGGGCTGAGGAGAGGATTAGTAGAAAATAGTTTGATATTTAACACTTTCTTATTCTTGATACACATATAGATGATTTTATTAGTGACTTTTAAACTGTGTGAGAGACCAGTTTTGACTGCTTGAATACTATGGATTTAGGTCTGTATTGCGTCTAGACTGGTTGACTCATTGATGCAAGTCCTGACAATTCTTCATTAGTCTTTATCCAGAGCTCTGAGGGATTTTTTTGTTTTTTTTTCCACTTAACTTTATTATTCTGACTAAGCCTTCAGAGATTATTAGGGGCAAGATACTAGATCCAGGAAGTCTTTTAAGAAATAAAGTTTATTGTTAGGCTGGTTAGCCCCTGAAATTTTACTTTGCTGACAAAAATTATACATATATTGAAAAAATTCTGTAAAAAAATCACATAAATATTTACCTTGATAACTCTTAAAGCATATTCAGAATGGGGGCAACTGCTTAATGGGTATGAGATTTCCCTTTGGAGTGATGAAGATGTTTTCAGAGTAGATAGAGGTGGTGGTTGCGCATTGTAAATGCTCACTTTGAGGTGGTTATATTTATATGAGTTTGACTTTCAAAAACAACTGTTACTTATAATTTTATTAGCAATGTCTTATCTATAATCCTTTGTGAATTGACTTTTTATTAAAAAATACAGAATTTCTTATAAAACGTGTGTAACATACAAATAAGTGAAACTAAGATCATCAGTTATCTCAAATGACTGTTTGTAACTTTTTAATGATATTTATGTATTATTAATAACTTAAAAAACATGGAAATTATGTAAAAATGTGTAGACCACAATAAAATTATTCATAAACTTCTTTAGAAAATGTTTCTATTTAATGTATAGCCTGCCTTTCTCTATATTTTTTTAATACTCATGTACAATTTTATGTAAGTTTTAAAGTCTTCCATCGTGTTAGGTGTATCATAATTTTTAAATGAATCTCCTATCTGTAGATATTTAGGATATATCATATTGTTTCCTTTTCTAAATAATTTTAGTATTGAACAGCATTGTGGCTAAATCTCAGTGTATTTTCATCAAATAATTTCCTGGAAATGGAATTATTTGACTAAGGAGTATATAAGGTTTCAAGGCTGTGTGTATTGTCAAATTGCCATTAGAAATGTTGAACCAATTTTATGCAGTCATGCCTGGGAGTATATGAGCAGATAAAATTTATTACTATTTTTATAATCTGAAAGGGTGAACAGTAAGACCAAACATTGAAATATCAGAAGTTAATGAATGCACAGAATGTTTGGCAACATACTTTGATTCCTCATTCTCTTAAAAATCATAGGAAGTGAATGCCTTATCAGCTATGTCTAGAGCTTTACAGCATTTATGTAGAGCAAAACAACACCCTAAATGTAAATTCTTACATAAAAACATTAAACTTTGAGTTAAATTTTTTAAAGATGTTATTTACATAAAATGAGACTGCCATTTTAAGTATATAGTTTGATGAATTTTGGTAGTTGTATACAAATGTATAACCATTATCGCCATCAAAGTATGGAGCAGTTTCCTCACCCTAAAAAGCTTCTTTATAATCCTTTACGATTGATCCCTCCTCACCTGCCCTCCCCCCTTCTACCCTGGGCAGCCAGTCATCTGCCTTCTGTCACTACAGTTTTATCTTTTCAAGAATGTGTTACAATTGGAATGATAAGTGTATGATGTTTTGTGGTTGAGTTTTTTAGCCTAGCTAATTTTTGAGGTTCATTCACATTCTGGCATGTATTAATATTTTAATCCTTTTTATTGTTGAGTACTGTTCTGTGGTACAGATACTTATTCACCTCTCAATGAACATTTGGGTTGCTTCCAGTTTTTGGATGTTTGATACTGCTGTGAACATTTGCGTACACATCTTTGTGTGGACTTATGATTTTATTTCTTTTGAGTTAATATGTACAAATACAATTTCTGGATCATATCGTAACACTAATGTATGTTTAGCTTTGTAAGGTAGAACCGAACTGTCCTCCTTCGGGGTGGTAGCCTTTGCGTTGCCACCAGCAGTTTATGACAGTTGTAGTTGCTCTGCACCCTTAGCAGCAGGATGTCGTCTCACTGCTAAGCCTTCACCTTCCACACTGGTGTGTAGTGGTATCTGTTGACTAATGTGATTATCATAAACTTGGAATTTTAACATTTGCTTTGTGAGTGCCAGCACGTTTTGAAATAGTGGGACATGAAATAAGAATAGGCATACCTCATTTCCTTGTGCTTTGCAGATAATTTGTTTTTTTTACAGATAGAAGATTTGTGGCAATCCAGAATTGTCAGTTGATGTTTAGCATTAAAAATTTTTTTAAATTAAGATATGTACATCTTTTAAAGACACAATGCTATTGCACACTTAGACTCCATAGTTTAAACATTTACATTCACTGAGAAACCTAGAAACTTGTGTGACTTGCTTTATCGTGGTGATCTGGAACTGAACCTGCAGTATCTCTGAGTTATGCCTATATGTGTTCCCACTTTGTGAGAACTGAAGTGGACTGTGTAGGCTTATGTTCATGTGATTCTTATATAATTAACAGTCCATCATACAGTGTATGACATGATTTTAGTAGTGAGATGCAGTAAATTTAAGTGTTTTTCTACCTACTTGAATACTTCTAGGTTTTTGTTTGGATCGTGCTTATTCTAGATCAGAGATTCTCAAGAAAAGCATTAAACATTGACTTGTGTTGATGAAAAAAAGACTGATGATTATGACTTGTATTTCTGAAGTTATGGCCCTGGAGTTTTAAAATTCTTGTGTAATTGATTTAGAAATTTTAGAATTGAAGGACTAGATATAAAAGAAATACGATTATGAAGAAATGATTATTTGTCTGTTTTTGTTCTTTAGGATATCTTCATTCCATCTCCAAGTTTGGAAGAACGATCAAATGATGAGAAGAAGGGTAGGGATTTGCATAGTTCAACTTTGACTGTTGAGTGTTCTAAAGCTTCAGAGACTGAACCAAAGAATTCCACTGAGGATCTGGGACTTTCTTTGACAGGGGATTCTTGTAAGTTAATGCTTTCTACAAGTGAGTATAGCCAGTCCCCAAAGATGGAGAGCTTGAGTTCTCACAGGCTTGATGAAGATGGAGAGAACACGCAGATTGAGGATACTGAACCCATGTCTCCTGTTCTCAATTCTAAACTTGTTCCTGCTGAAAATGATAGTATCCTGCTTGATCCTGCACAAGAGGGCCAAGTAGAACTGAATCAGAATGATGACAAAGCAAAGGGGGACAACACAGGAACCAGGGATGACATTAGTATTTTATCTGCCGGTTGCAAAGGCAGAGAAGAACCTGTAGCGGAAGACGTTTGTATTGATCTCACTTGTGATTCAGGCAGTCAGGCAGTTCCCTCTCCAGCTACTCGATCTGAGGCACTCTCAAGTGTGTTGGATCAGGAGGAAGCTATAGAAATTAAAGAACATCATCCAGAGGAGGGGTCTTCAGGGTCTGAGGTGGAAGAAATCCCTGAGACTCCTTGTGAAAGTCAAGGAGAGGAGCCCAAAGAAGAAAATATGGAGAGTGTCACATTGCATCTTTCTCTGACTGAAACTCAGTCTCAAGGGCTGGGTCTTCGGAAGGAAGTCCCCAAACAAGAATGCCAGGAAGCTATGGAAGTTGAAACCAGTGTGATAAGTATTGATTCTCCCCAGAAGCTTCCAGTACTTGAACAGGAATTGGAACATAAGGATCAGGAAGCATGGGAAGAAGCTACTTCAGAGGACTCGAGTGTTGTCATTGTAGATGTGAAGGAACCATCTCCCAGAGTTGATGTCTCTTCTGAACCTTTAGAGGGAGTGGAGAAATGCTCGGATTCTCAGTCGTGGGAGGATGATGTTCCAGAAATAGAACCATGTGCTGAGAATAGAGCAGATATCCAAGAAGAAAAGAGTGCAGAGTGTGAAGGAGATCGGAAATCAGTGACTGCAGAAAAAGAACCTGTAGAGGCAGACTCTCCACAGCCTCCTTTGACTTTAGTGAGAGCAGATGGTACTCTAGGACCTGAGCAGGAAATGCAGCAGACCCAACCACAAGAGAGAACCGATAGCACATTAAGGGAAGACTCAAAAGTGGCTAATGCAGAGCACGTGGACTCAGGTGTAGAGGCCCAGCAACTGGAGAAAGCCTCTGCCCAGGCTTCACAAAGCTTCTGTGAAAGCTCTAGTGGTGAGTGTGATTGTAAATTGTTCTGTGTTTCCAACCAAAGTATGATTTGGAATGGAAGGTAAGCGAGAACTGCATACTTGTTACATCAGGGCTGAAAATGAATTTGGATTTATATTTGTGAGCAGCCAATAATTAAAATATGGGTTTTTTTCTTTTGTAGCTTTAATTATTTGTGGAATCAGAGATCATTTGAGGTTTTTATCAGCTTTAGAACTCAGGTGTAATTAGCATGAATTTTCTAAGTATTTAGAAAATTGTACCAATCTGGTATTTTCTACTTAAGTCTCAGCCTTGCTCCATGTTTTTATATTTGGACAGTGGCCTTGAAGTACAGGGACCTTTTTTGATTATGTTATGCAGCTAAATCATGTTCAAAAAAAGTTTGGTGGTCTCTTCCTTATGGGTATTCAGTTTCTAACATTGGTTCAACGTATATACATCTTAAACCTTTAACTGGGAAAGTTTTAGTTTGTGTGCTTTATTTTATTTTTTAAAAGTTTCATTTATTTTTGGCTGTGCTTGGTCTTTGTTGCTTTGCTGGGCTTTATGTAGTTGTGGTGAGCAGGCTTCTCATTGTGGTGGCTTCTCTTGTTGCAAAGCACTGGTTCTAGGTTGCTTGGGCTTCAGTAGTTTTGGCTCGTGGGCTCAATAGTTGTGTTGCATGGGCCTAGTTGCTCCGCAGCATGTGGAATCTTCCCAGACCAGAGATTGAACCCGTGTCCCCTGCATTGGCAGGCAGATTCTTAACCACTGGACCACCAGGGAAGTCCTTTTATCTATTTTATACAGTCCAGAAAGAGAATAATAGCTTATTTCTGAAATATTTCTAGAATATCATGTCTGACATTAGCTGAAAAGAATTCAAACTTTCTGAATGCCCAAAGTCAGTATAATTTAAAAACAAAACAAAACAAAAAACCAAAATACAGACTTAAGAAAGCAAGTTTCTAAAGATAATGGAAATGAGAAGCAATGTTTAGGTAGCATCATGGCTATTAGTATGGGTGATGATACCTTTTGATGTTCCTGGTTCTAGTTTATACCTCTTGTCTGGGAGTGATTGTTAGTACTTTTTTCATCTCAAAATTGCTCCCTTTCATTAGATTTGATGTTCATTTTTTTTTTTTTTCCTTTTTAGAACAAGAAATGAAAAGTAGCTGAAAGGAGGTTAAGGGCTGTTGGGTTCAGTCTCTCCTTCCTAAAGTCCTGTGCCTAGTTAATGATTGAAGTGGGACTAGAACCTCGATCTCCTGATTCCTAAGTCTGTGCTTTTACCTCCTGTAAAAACCGTATGATATGTGCTTCGTCGCTCAGTCGTGTCCAACTCTGAGACCCCATGAACTGGAGCCTGCCAGTCTCCTCTTGTTCATGGGGATTCTCCAAGCAAGAATACTGGAGTGGGTTGTCATTTTCTCCTCTAGAGGAATCTTCCCAACGTAACCCAGGTCTCCTGCATTTCAGGCAACTTGTTTACCGTCTGAGCCACCAGGGAAGCCCCAAACTGTATTATACTGTTTCTCTAATTCTGCTGAGTTATGGCAAAGAACTATCTGAATGACCTAGTATTCTACATTATTAAAGACTTTTATAGTTTAATTTTATCCAAGTACTGTTATCAATCTAAGTCACGTTTTTTAGGAAGGGTGCTTTAGTTGTTCAGAAAGAATTGTGGATTGGGGAAAGAGGGAGACTTCAGGCAGGCAAAGTAATTGATAGGCTCTTGTGATAATCCAGAAATGAGGCTTTGAAGACCAGATAATGGCACTGCTGCTCATATAAGCCAATATCTATTAGGTTGTAGTGATGCACTGGATCAGTAGTGCTAAGATAACTTCTCATAAATGATATTCTGTAATTAATGCTTGCATATTACATTCGCATATTGTGGTTTGTCATGGAGAAGGCTCTACTTAAAGATTTTATACAGATTTTCAAAAGTCTGAGTGGTTGATCATAATGTGAAGGATAGTTCCTGTCAAGAGAGAGAACAGATGGTTGTACTGGGAATGAAAATTCTGTAAAATAGTCTTCAGCGTGTACGACGCTTTATGAGGTGTATTTGTTTTTTAATTTCTATATCTTTAAGTTCTTTAGTAATTTGAAGGACTTAACTTTTTAAAGAGTTGCCAGAGAATGAATGCTTACCTACAAGCCCATTTCATTTTGCTATAACTATGGTGGAATTCTTTGCCAGTTAGATGGGACGTTGAGACTTTCTGCTCTGTTCTTCACAGTTTCTTAAGCAGCACATGTGAACTTTTCATCCTTGTGGGAACCTGTGATACAGAGCTAGTTGGTTAGAAGCCTGGACTGCTGATTGGTGTCTGAAGTGGGGCAGTCTTGTGGACCTGAGCCTTTAATTTGTGGGATTTGATGCTGTCTCTGTGTTTCCCTGTTGGCACAGATGATAAAGAATCTGCCTGCAATGCAGAAGACCTGGGTTGGATTCCTGGGTCGGGAAGATTCCCTGGAGAAGGGAATGGCTACCCACTCCAGCATTCTTCCCTGGAGAATTCCATGTGTAGAAGCCTGGTGGGCCATAGCCCATGGGGTTGCAAAGAGTCAGACACAACTGAGTGACTAACACTAACTGGGTAGGCAATGTCAGAATTACCTTTGTACAGCACCCACTAAATGTCCCCTGGGAATCAGAGAATTGCTTGGTGATCTGGAAAGGACATTAGACAAATAATGTTCATAAGGAATAGTGACTAGGTAAGCCATATTATAGTTATTCTGAGCCATTCCAGGAAACTAAATATAACTTTTCACATGCCAGATTTAAGAACAGCAGTTTGGCATAATTCTTTTTTTCTCCCAAACTTAGTCATTTTATTAAAAGAGATAAATAATTAGGAATTCAAAAAATGTGATTTTGGCCATTTGCTAATTCTGATTAGAAATTTGGAATGGAGACCTAGTTAAAAAATAAAGTTTTGTTTCTAGACAAATGTTCGTTAATGACCAATATGTCTACAATGGGAATGCTCATACATGTGAGCTTTACCATTGCACTGCTATGGCCTAGAACTGATTAGTACTGCTGAATTGTGAGACCTGTATATTTCTTGTAGAACCAATGAGTATTTAGAAGTCCTTTTAGCTCATGAAATCCTTTGTCTGCTCTTTGAGTAGATTGTAAATTATAAGTATTAACATCAGACTTTAACATAGAGAAATCCTACAGATTGCTAAAGCTTATAAGTGAACTCCTTGAGATAACATTACACAAGATTAAGATGTCTAGATTTGAAACTATCCAGCTTACTTACTGTGTTGGGGCTCAGATGTGCCTGTGCTCCTTGTGACCCCATGTTCCTCAGGGCCTCTGAGCTTTTGAGCTTCCTCTGTTTGCCTGTTGCCTAGTTGTCTGCTTTGTGTCAGTTCTGTTGATGAGCAGAGAGAACAGTAGGACGTTGGTTGAGAGGCCTGATGTGGGAGGGGGGTTGGGAATGAGGCAGAATTGGGGAGCAAAGGAAAAGAGTAATTGAGATATTTCTTGCAGTTCTCCTCACTTTTGCCTTTCGTGTACTTATGTTTTGATTTCCTTTTTGTTTATCATCGGTTTTTTTTGTTTGTTTGTTTGTTTCTTGCTTTCTCCAGAAACTCCATTTCATTTTACTTTGCCTAAAGAAGGTGATATTATTCCACCATTGACTGGTGCAACTCCACCTCTTATTGGGCACCTAAAATTGGAGCCCAAGAGACACAGTACTCCTATTGGTGAGTGATTAAATGTAATGATGTTTAAAGCAGAATTTCTGAGATACCATTCTATACGCCAGTGATTCTTTTATATCTGAGGAGTTGGGCCTGCCTGATGAGATTGATTTTTGTCTTAGGAAGAATAAGGTTATGGTGTCTGATGCCATGAGTTAACTCCCAGGAAATGTGAGCAGTGATGAGAGGAAGGAAAGGATACAGTGAAGGAAGGAAGGAAGAATATCTATGAAGATTTTATTCTGTTACTTGCAAGGCCATAGTATCTGAGTGTTAAACAGTGGTTTAGAGCTGTTTTATAAGGAAGGGAAAGCAGGTAGGGTAGAAATACTGTTTACTTAGGACCCTGGCTAATCAGTCTGCTGCTGCTTGACAGGGCAAGAAAATTGAGATCCTCCTTCCCTGAAGCAGCTAGTAGTCTTCTACATTAACCTATTTGTTTTCTCTAGTCAGTGCTGGGAGGTAACAGTCATGCCGTCTGGAGTCTCCTGCTACCTATGCCTGATGCTGGCAGATGTGGGTTGGCTGAGGGCTCATGCAGCATCCTTTGTCCAGATGCAGAAGTGGAACTGAATCCTGTTGCTCTTCTTAAGACCAGGTGTCAGTACTAGTGCGTAGTTGTTGATACTTGTGACAGGATCTATCCTAGGAATCCTCTTCAGTCCTGCAGAGCTGTGGATCCAAACAGACAAACTGATGACTTTGGATTGTTATTTTTCATGTTTGTATTTTAGTGTTCTTTCTTTCTTCCCCCGCCTCCCTTCTTTCAGGTATTAGCAACTATCCAGAAAGCACCATAACAACCAGTGACGTCATGTCAGAAAGCATGGTGGAGACCAACGATCCCATACCTGGGAATGAAAAAGGAGATTCTGGGGCTGCCCCAGAAATGGGTGATCAGTTGTGTCTGAGAATGAAATTGGTCAGTCCTGAGACTGAGGCAAGTGAAGAGTCTTTGCAGTTTAGCCTGGAAAGTAAGTTTTATTTATATTAATCTTGGGTAACTAGTGGCTCCAGATCTTCTGGAATTATTTTTTTTCTTCTGGTTTTAATGATTGAAACTTCTGGAAATGTTATTTGTCAAGTCTTAGTCTCATAAATTTTAATTCTTTGTTTTTGCTAGTCACTGTTATGTTACTGAAGATGCTCCATTTTATAATCTCTTTGGTACTGCTTGTATCTCTGTATTAAACTTGTGTCTATATAAAGTAATTGGTTTTCATAGTCAGAAATGTCTGAGTTCAGAAGTGACTAGAAAATGTAGGATTGTGGATTCAGGTTATAGGTTTAAGTTGACTTTCCCACATTAATTGCAAGTTGTTTGGTATGGCTGGAATACAGAGAAGGTACAAGGGAATGGCTGCAAAGTCAGGACTGGATTCTGAAAGGCCTTTTACATCATGCTGAAAAGCTGAAGAATTTTAAGCCGGGGAGTAATATGGTCAGATTTGCTTCTTTTAAAGGATGAGTTGATTGTTTGAAAAATCTGTGCATCATTCCTTTCCTTGCCCATTTTCTATTCTGCTGCCTGGCAAATGCAGTCTTTAACCAGGAAGTGGGATCATTAGTAATGGTTCAGAGATGAGGGGATGAATTTGAGAGATAAATAGCAGAATAGAGGGGATCTTGGGACCAGTTAAATATGGAAATAATACAAGAAAAAACATAGAATAACTTTACATCCACATTTTGTTTTCATGATAGCACTCTGTAGTAGATCTTATTTCCATTTTGTTGATGAGAAAACTGAGACTAAGAGAGGTTTTAAGCCTACTGTTACAGTAATTGGTAAGAGGTGGAGCAGGAGTTTGATCTGACTCGAAAGCTTGTAATTCGTCCACTAGTAAGTTTGTAAATAGGGTTTAATGGAGTTAGGAGAGGAAAAAGTTTTATCAAGGAGATTGTAAAGGAGTATTACTCTAGATAAGGAGAATATTCCTTATCTTAGATAAGAAATATTCCTAGATAAGAGGGCTAGGAGAGTATAAAGCCATGGAAGCCTGTGAGGAGGAGAGTTAAAATGTCACATGCCGAAGTGAGGTCTAGAAAGATATATCTGGAAATGTACATTAGACTTGGCAGTTAGGATTCATTGGGTGACTCTAGAAAGAACTATTTCAGTACAGTGGTTGGGTGGGACCTGTCCTGACAGTAATTGAGGAGTAAAGGGGAGGAGAAGAGGCAGCAAATGTATTCTACTTTTGAGAAGTTGAGGTAAGAAAGGAAGAGAAAAGAACAGCAAGTTAGAGGGGAATATAGAACTGAAGGAGGTTTTATTTTTCTTTTTATTTTTTTTTCAGGCTGAGGGATACCTAAGGAGGTTTAGAGATTGAAAGGAAATCTCCAAAGGGGAAATGGGTTAAAAATGAGATTCTTGAGAGAGAGAGATGAAAGGGGAGTTTTCAAAGACTGCAGATAGAGTGGGTGGACCTGATAGTTCTTCTGATTCTATGAGATTGAAGAAAAGAAATTTTAGCTATGTATTTTGAGTTCTTATTATATGCCACATATATATGCCATACATGTACAGCTCATTGAAGCTGATAACAAACCTGTAAAGTAGATCCTATTGTTATCCTCATTTTATAGGTAAGGAAACTGAGGCACAGAAAGGTTGAGCATGTTCCCGAGAGTCACACAGCTAGTAAATGAAGTAGCCTGAATTCAAAGTAGTTCCAAGAACCGGAAGTCTGGTTCTGAATTAGAGTGCAGTTCTACTTCTCAGTGCTTATTGATTTGAAAATTTAGAACCTCAGTAGAAATAAAGTATAACATTTTCATCATTATTGTCATCTTCTCTGAAATCAGATAGAACTTAGCAAGAGAGTACACGATAGCTTTGATTCTTTAGATTTGAAGTTAAAATTGGGAAGACCTTAAATGGAACTAAATGTTAAAGATGACCATATTGGTAAATTTTACTACCTTTCCTGATAATCAGGCACCATACTAATAGTTTTCCCCATTTTATCCTCACAACAAACCTATGAGGGTTGGTCGTGTAGTTTGTGGGATCTTAGTTTCCAGACCAGGGGTTGAACCCCAGTCCACAGCAGTGGAAGTGCAGTCTTAACCACTAGACCTCCAGGGAGTCCCTGGGTTGGTCCTATTTTGAGGAAACTGACTCAAAATGAAGTTTATCCCCAGCTTGGACCTCTAAGTGCTGGAGACAGGGCCTGAGCCAGGTTTCTGTTGCAGAGCCAGGCCTGTTACCACCAAGCTTCAGCTGCCTCCTTGATGAACTAGTCAAATTATATTGGGTTATGGCTGTTTTAGAAATGTTTTATTTTAAAGTATTTATTATTTTTTCTAAGGCTAGAATTAATGGTAAAGGAACACATTTTAATCCTGTGGCATTGCTTTGAGAATATGGAATTCTTTTAAGTATGACCTTTAATTTTTTACTACAGGTTCTTTCTTGAAAATGTGTTTTATTTTTCAAATATCTGTCCCAAAAGCTCTTTGGAAAGAATTTGAGTATCTTCTGTGTGTGGGTTCTCTTAACGCTATTTAAAATTTGTGCAATTTTCCTGCATAATTACTAAAGTTTTTTCTTTTTAAAAACATTTTATTGAAGTAGAGATGAATTACAATGTTGTGTTAGTTTCACATTTATAAACTTTCTCAGAAGTTTCTTTAAATTTGTTTTGAAATTTTTAAATAGAATTTTTTTTTTTACTACAGGATTTTTTTACTTAGAAGAGGTAATTCAGAAATTTCATTTTCGTTTTTAAATCTTCTTAGTAATTCATTATATTGTATTTATGGAGAAACTGAGTAGTCTTCTGTAGGGAGTTTGAAAGAAAATCGGTGGAAGTGAGAAAGACATGTCATTAAATTATAAGAAATCTTTTCATGTTCACTTTTTATTCTTACTCATTTCCTTTTTATTATTTGTTGCAAGTACTAGTAGATCAGGTTTTTATTTTTATGATTTTTTTTAATGTCATAGTGAAAAAGAGGCCTTCAATAGCTTCAGAAATTCAAGCATTATTTTAGAGTATCATTGGGGCTGAGCAGGTTTTTAAGAGGTCTTAAGGTGTGATACTGAGTTCTGTTTCTCTTTCCTTTCTTTTGTTTTTATTCAGAGCCAGCAGCTGGTGAAAGGAAAAATGGATCTACTGCTGTTGCTGAGGCTGTTGCCAGGTAACCAGAGCTGGTTGCTATTTAGAGGAGTTTAATATACAAAACCACTGGTAATGAGGGGAAGATAATTTATCAAGAAAGGAAAAAAATTTGAAACAAAACTTGAGCATAAACCATGTAGCAGTGTGTTGAATCTAATCGTAGGCTTTCTTATTAATACTTTAATAAAGCTTTGGCTATATTTAGAACTAAGATATTTAATGGTGTTTCCCTTTCTTCCTTTCGTTCATGTGAGAGTGCCTTTTTTCTTTGGTGAGGAAACAGGAAGCTAACAGAGGTAGCCATAGACCTTATTCTTCCTGAGGTCTGCCCTTGCCAGCCCAAGCCTCAGGCCGTGTTCTTTTCTGGTGCCAAATTAGCCACCGTCCTGTTGTTTTCGCTTTGTCACGGATGCTGTCATAGTTTGAATATGACCCCATCCTGAGGCTCTGGTGGTAAGCTTTGCCATCTGGTGGCTGTGAGAATAGAATTGTTTCATTGGTTTCTTGTGTGAGTCATCCAATATGAAAATACCAGCAGTGGTTGTTGAAGTATAGGTGAGGATTCTTAAATCAGTCTAGAAACGTGCTATAAGTAAGTAAAGCAGTCTAGGTGCATGAGCGTGAAATGTCGACGACGATGGCCAACTGATGGTGTGTCTCGTTTTAAAGGAGGGTAGCCCGTATTCATTTCCAGCCAGTCATTACCATGCAGGCTTACTGTTGCGAAATCTTTAAATTTTTAAAGAGAAATATGAATTTTTTAAAATAAAATTTCCTGCTTGGTGGGTCATCTAAAATTGTTGTTGACTAAGTTGTCTTTGGACTAAATTTAATCCTCAGTTGTAAGGGATCTATCTAAATCCTTTGATTTGTGTCAATCTTTGTCTAGAGAGAGTAATTATTTTCTGGTATTTTATATATTTAATTTGAAAGATAAGTACCTTTGACTCCTTATTAGTTGAGGACTCTTTAATGTTGTGTTGAAGAAAATGGAGTTTATACTTGATCTTTCAGTTTTAACAAAATTGTTAAAATCCAGCACAACTTGTTATCACTTTGTACATGTACTTGTTAAGAGGGAACAGTATATGCTGCTGAAACTTTCTGGACCCTTTGGGTGGAATGTAGGGATGGAAAAATAGAAAAACCTGAGGCAGAGGGTTGGATTGGAGGATCACAGAATGAGAGTCACTGATACTGTTTTGAAGCAAATTTTATATAGGAGAATCCAGATTTTAAGAATCTTTGACTTTACCACTGGGTTCACCGTAGGTAATCGTTTAAAGTAAGCTCTGTTCCTTTCAGTTCAATTGTTCAGTTGTGTCCAACTCTTTGCGACTCCATGGGACTGCAGCACGCCAGGCTTCCCTGCCCGTCAACTCCCAGAGCTTGCTCAAACTCATGTCCATCAAGTCGGTGATGGACTCTCTTAGAGTATTTTAAATGCTGTCTCTGTGTTTAGGTGAAGCAATACCACTCTGTTTTTAAGTGTTGTCTGTAGCTGGACACTGTTCAGATTACTTGCTTCCATCTTGTCTTTCTCACACATTTCATTATTGAAGATTTCATGAATATACAAAAGTAAAGAGAATAGTATCATGAACTGCCATGAATTCATCACCCAGGGTCAAAAATTAACGACTTACAGCTAGTCTTGATTCATTTTTAAATGCTTCCCACACTCTCCACTCCACTTGATTTTTTTTAAAGCTAATTCTAGCATTGTATCATTTTTATCTTTAAGTATTTCAATGCTGTCTCTAAAAGATAAGAAATCTTTAATTTCAACTTAACCACAGTACTATTATCATGCTTTTAAAATTGCCATTGATTCCTAATGTCATCAAATATTTGGTATTCAGATTTTTCATATTCAGAGAAAGAATTTTATTCTCTCTGTACCTAAAAGGATAATTTTCAGAGGTACTTTTCCTTTCACAGTTAACACAGTATATTGCTTTATTTCTTAGTTCCCAGAAGACCATGTCTGTGTTTAGCTGTGTCTGTGAAGCCGGGCAAGAGGATGAGGCTCGAAGTCAGAATTCCTCCTCTGCACCCATCAGGCGAGCATTATTTTCATAGCGTCTTTTGGGCTATATGGATTCACAAAATGATTGGTAACAAAATCTAGAATATACTGCTACTGTTTTGTGAACTTGAGCTTACTGTTTTATTTGAGGGACTGTGACATATTCTAGGTAGATTTATAAATGAGATGTAATGAAAAGTTTTATTAAATATTTCATAAATTTTTGTCTTTATCTGCTAGTTTTATCAATTTAAAATTATTCAGTCTTCATAACTTATAAAAATATATCATCCTGAATTTCTAAGATTATTCTCTTTTACTTAGTTTTGAACATGTTTACTGTTAACAGAATTTTTATTTTCCATTAGTTTCCCCATACAGCAAAATGGGATGTTCGACAGCTCAAATTTAAAGTTTATCAGGCTTGATGCAATTAAAGTTTTCTAGTAATTTCTTTACTCCATTATCTCTTAGACCAGCTATGAAGCTTGGAAAAATTTTTTGAGTTACAAAGTATTTCTTCTGTATTAGAAAAGTATCTTGTTTGGAATATGTGGTTCTTAAATTTAGTGTAGGAGAAATAAGTAATGGCAGTGGAATAGTTTGTATCTTCATTAGGAATCTTATATCTCTAGAATTCAGTAATTTGTAATTAGGAACTAGAATAATGTTTTGTCATCAGCTATATTCATAATAGTGTTATTTGTAACATTTTTTTTTTTTTTGGCTGTTTGTAGCCTGCCCGGCGGTCTTAGTTCTCCAACCAGGGATTGAACCTAGACTCTTGGCACTCGAGTCCTAATTCCCTGCAACATAATTTCTGTGTTCCTTATTGGTAGAAATATTGAAGAGAAGCACATCAGTGCTTTTACTAAACATTCTGATGATTACATGTGAACTTGTTGGTATTCTTGGGAATCAGATAGTCCAGATCACATCCTTTGTTGTGATCACATCCTTTGTTGTATCAGGAAACTGAAGTACCACCTTGTATGTTTTCAAAAGTAGTGTGGTCTTGGCCCAGCAATTAGGAAACTTATTGATTGCATTGTATTGCCTTCCTGTTTTATTAGATGGTTTATAATAGAATAGGATGCTGATGATTGTTGTTTAACCTTGATGGAAGAAGGGCCTGAGAATTCAGGTGATCTTGATTCCAGTTCCCCTCCGGCAGACCTACCTACGCTCAGAACAGAATGGTTAGACCTTTATTAAATATGGAGGTTAATTCTTCCATATTTCACTTTGGATGAATTTTACCCAGGCTTTTTCTGCTAAAATTCGCTATTTTTTGGCATCAGTTTCTAAACCTAACATATAGTGACCAGAGTAGAATTGTGTAGCCTAATCTAATGAAGAAAAGGAAGTGTGGTCCTTCTTAAAATTATTGAATTTCTTTTGTCTGTCTCTTTTCTGGTGCTAAAATTTCCTTCTTTATTGTTTTGTGGGATATATACATCTTTGTGATAGATGTTTCTTGGAGGAAAGTGTGATTTGCACATTTTTTATTTGATGCTAACACAAGAAAGATAAGTAAGAAAAATCTGATATTTGACTGGAATCTGCTGAATGTTGCTGCTGTTGCAGTGAGATACCTTTAGTCTTTAGAGAGATAGGAATTGTTCTGATTAACAGTTTTGGGGGAAAAGGCAGCCTGTTATTTTTCAAATTAGGAATTAAAATGTCAAAAATAAAATGAAGCTTTGTTTTAAAACTGAAATTATATTCAGAAGT
Organism: Bubalus bubalis; assembly: GCF_019923935.1. Taxonomy (NCBI): domain Eukaryota; kingdom Metazoa; phylum Chordata; class Mammalia; order Artiodactyla; family Bovidae; genus Bubalus; species Bubalus bubalis. The sequence continues at coordinate 15,113,975 of NC_059176.1, forward strand.
TATGCCCTAAATAGTTTCTGAGGGAAAATGGTTTTTCCAGTAGTCATGTATGGATATGAGAGTTGGACTATAAAGAAAGCTGAGTGCTAAAAAAAAAAAAAAAAAAAAAAAAAAGGCTGAGTGCTGAAGAATTAATGCTTTTGAAGTGTGGTGTTGGAGAAGACTCTTAAGAGTCTCTTGGACTGCAAGGAGATCCAACCAGTCCATCCTAAAGGAGATCAGTCCTGGGTGTTCATTGGTAGGACTTATGTTGAAGCTGAATCTCCAGTACTTTGGCCACTTGATGCAAAGAACTGACTCATTTGTAAAGACCCTGATGCTGGGAAAGATTGAGGGCAGGAGGAGAAGGGGACGACAGAGGATGAGATGGTTGGATGGCATCACCGACTCAATGGACATGGCTTTGAGTGGACTCCGGGAGTTGGTGATGGACAGGGGGGCCTGGCGTGCTACAGTTCATGGGGTCGCAAAGAGTCGGACATGACTGAGCGACTGAACTGAACTGAGGTAAAATGTCTAGGCTTGTTTAAGGGTGGGAACAATAGAATTCTTAAAATGGTAAATCAAATCCTGTCCCTTCTAGCTTTTGACTCACTTTTATTATTGCTTAGGTGTTGATATGTTAGATGTCTTAAAGATTCAAATGTGTATTCGGTCCATGCTTTGTCTTATGCAACTAATACTGATTGAGCATCTGCTGTGTATCTAGCACTCTGCTAAGTAATTTGTATGTGTGATCACTTATAAACCAGATTGGTGTTACTCATCAGTCTTCTGGTGATTTTACTCTTACCTATTCTTCACGGGGCCATATATCCTCATTCAGTTGAGGTTCCTGACAGATAGGACCCAAGCTCTTAACAACCAATTGCATTGAATATACCAGGCTCTCTGGCCAGAACTGTCTTGTAAACCCTGCTTTGGTCTCTTGTTGTGGTAAGCTGTGTTATACAAGATAGAAACCTCAGAAATGTCTCCTTTTTCCTTTCTTCTCCAAGATGCAGAGCATGCCCTAAAGAACTCTTCATGCTTCCTTTTTCTGTCTTCCCAGGTCTCTTCAGCTTCTTAGGGTGAGAGCTCCTCCCAAGTTGGAGACAGCTTTTTCTGTCTAGATGGCTAGCTCTGTCTTTCTGTGGCCAACCACTTAACAGCAGCAAGATACATAGTTTCTAGACCGTTTGTCACCCTGAATTTATCTTCTGGGTATATCTCAGTTTATGCTTTGTCAGACATGGCAGCCTGAAACATTCCAGATGTCTTTCCATGATTAGTTCAGAATGGATTCTTTTTGTCTTTGTGCTGGCGGTGGATCTTTCCAACCCAAAGATTGAACCCAGGTCTCCTGCATTGCAACCAGATTCTTACTGTCTGAGCCACGAGGAAAGCCCTTAATCTGGTGTATGTGCTCGCACGTTTGCATGCATGTGTGCATATGGTCTTTGTTGCTGCTCACGGGCTCTCTAGTTGCGGTCAGCAGGGGCTACGCTTACGTGTGTGGGCTGCTTATTGCAGTGGCTTCTCTAGTTGCGGAGCATGGGCTCTAGGTGCCCAGGCTTCAGTAGTTGTGGCTCATGGGCTTAGTTGCTGCACAGCATGTGGGATCTTTCTGGACCAGGAACAGAACCTGTGTCCCCTGCATTGCAGGGGGATTCTTTACCACTGAGCCACCAGGGAAGCCTGTGATTGCTGTATATTTAATGCAATCTAAAAATACATTAGTATGTAGTTTTTCATGGTACAGTAACTCACTGAACTTGTGATTTATTTATTGTTTTTTGATTTTAAATTTATGTTTTAATTGAAGGATACTGCTTTACAGAATTGTGTTAGTTTCTGCCTAACATCAGCTTGAATCAGCCATAGGTATACATATGTCCCCTCCCTTCCATCTCCCTCCCCATCCCACCTCTCTAGGTTGTTACAGAGCCCCAATTTGAGTTCCCTGAGTCATACAGCAAATTCCATTGGCTATCTGTTTTACATATGGTAATGAAAGTTTCCGTGTTGCTGCCTCTGTACATCCCATCCTCTCCTTCCTCCCCCAACCCCGTGTCCATAAGTCTGTTCTCTATGTCTGTGTCTCCATTGCTGCCCTGCAAATAATTTCATCAGTACCACCTTTCTGGATTCCACATATATGCATTAATATATAATATTTATTTTTCTCTTTCTGACTTAATTCACTCTGTATAATAGGCTCTAGGTTCATCAGCCTCAAATGTGTTCCTAGAACTGACTCAAATGTGTTCCTTTTTATGGCTGAGTAATATTCCATTGTATGTACGTACCCCAGCCTCTTCATCCATTCATCTGTCATTGGGCATCTAGGTTGCTTCCATGTTCTAGCTATTGGAAATAGTGCTGCGGTGAACATTGGGGTACACGTTTCTTTTTCAGTTTTGGCTTCCTCAGGGTGTATGCCTAGTAGTAGGATTGCTAGGTCCATATGGTAGTTTTATTCCTAATTTTCTAAGGAATCTCCACACTCTTCTCCATAGTGGCTATATCAATTTACATTCCCACCAACAGTGCAAGAGGGTTCCCATTTCTCCACATCGTCTCCAGCATTTATTGTTTGTAGATTTTTTGATGTTGGCCATTCTGACTGGTGTAAGGTGATATCTCATTGTAGTTTTGATTTGCATTTCTCTAGTAATGAATAATGTTGAGCATCTTGTCAGGTGTTTATTAGCCATCTGTATGTCTTCTTTGGAGAAATGTCTGCTTAGGTCTTTTTCCTACTTTTTGATGGGGTTGTTTGGTTTTTTGATATGATAAGATTGGGTTTCTTTTCCTAAAATTATTAGTCAAGAGGGTAATGAACAGTATCTAGAATGCTGGGAGTCATTTAAGGAATGTTAGAACCATCAATAAAGCCAAATGAGACATCTTAACCTGGTTGATCTCTTTTAAAGTAGATCCCTAAATTGCCCTCATTGTCTATGGCTTCAATAATGGTTCACATCTTTTGTTGACCTTATTTTCCTGTGTCAGGTTTCAGAGTTCATAGCTAATGGAGTGGAGAAATTTTGTGGCTATTTTACTGTCGTAGTGGACTAATCCTGTGTACCATTATTTTTTCACAGGAATGAAATTATGATGAGAAATCTTGTAAGGTGATATACCTGGTCACCTTATTTTCACCCATCCCTACATTTCTCAGATCATCAAATTATGGTTTCCCCCTTGACAGACACACACATTTACTTGATAGGTTTTTCTGTTTTTTTTTTTTAAAACATGGTTTCTTTATGTGCTTCATTTACAGGGGAAACTTGCTCCATTTTCCGAGTACTCAGGACTATGAGGAGAAGGGAAAGTTTGGAGGTGACCAAGGGACCAGGCAGAGTCAACAGCCCATGAAGCCCAGTAGTCCTGTCAAAGAGCCTGCTGCTCCTATCTCCCAGCAGATGGCCACACAGGAGCCATCCAGTCCTCAAGGGGAAGCAATGGAGATAGATACGCCAGAAGGCCAGAAAGGAGCATGGAGTACCAGTCAGGAGAAACCTAGTAAGGCCTTGATTGAAAGGCCCAGCCAAAATAACGTGGGGATCCAGACTATAGAACATTCCCTGTGGGTCCCAGAAACTGTTTCAGCAGCAACTCAGACTGTACAGAATGTGTGTGAACAAGGGACCAGTACAGTGGACCAGAACTCTGGAAGACAAGATGCCACAGTTCAGACGGAGAAGGGGACTGGTGAGAGAGCAGTCAGTGCTCCTGGGGATGATACAGAGTCGCTCCACAGCCAGGTGAGAGAGCACATAGGGTACCTCAGGGGCCCTGTTCTCACCTTTCTGGATTCCCAGAGGATTTAAGTTGTGCTGCTTCTACTTAACAATAATTCTTGACCGTTTTATACAGACCAGTGGTTAAAAGACAAAAACAGTTTATCCAGGATAAGAGACAGAGTGGTGGAAATGATGAGTAGCTATAGCCAAAGACTATTCCTGCAGTCTTTGGTGCTAGAGTTTGTCAAGTAGGTCTTTATGGGATGAGAAAGCCAGGAGCGTAGTTTGGGTCCTGTGGTATTTTTCTACATTCAGTCTTCTGCCATTTTTCATTCTCCTTTATAACCATCAGAGCCAGTTGCTTCTCCCCCAAGTTGATTTCACTGTGGTTCCCGGAAGGAGTAGAAGAAGTGTGAAGGATAGTGTATCACAGTATTGGAAACAGCAGTAACAGGGAAAGTTCCCAGGTAACCAGGGACTGCAGAAAGCAGCTAAGAGTACATGCAGTGGGAGGAAAAGTTTTGGGGCTGATGAATGTGAGACTGCAGGAACAGGTTTTTAGAAATAGAGTAGGGGTGTGTAGGAACTCGTGAAAATTGAGGGGGTAAGTTCATAAAATTTCATTAGTAACCATGGTTAAATTGCCTTTTCATTAGAGCATCATCACTTGAAATCTGCCTAGGAAAGCTTTACTAGTGATGTACCTCTCATTTGAATGGTCCAGGTTGTTTGTTTTATAAAAATAATACAGTTCCTATTTATTGAACACCTACAGTATATCAGCACTGTGCTCAAGACAACCCATGAGGTTGGTATTGTTATTCCCATTTCACAGGTAAAGAAACCAAGCTGAAGAGAGGTTAAGTAACTTGCCCAAGATTTTGCCATCAGTAGGTGGCAGAACTGGAATTTGAACTCAGCATATCTGACTTCAGAAGCGGTATTCTTTTCATTATGCTATGTTGCTGTTCTATTTTTTAATCATAGCTTGTGTAGTCTTGTTCTGTTTATCCGTGCCTCTCCAAAAATTCTGTTTATATTAGCCTTTTATACTAACACTCTGAGACCAAAGACCTTATCAATTCATACAGATTAAAAATAACATAGCCTTTTGGAGCTGTAGCACATCAGACCCTATTTTGCAGCTGTTTATTTTACCCTTAAAGTGCTTGTATTCTGCCACATAATAATTTGGTTCTTCTGCCTTTATAACAAGGGTTAAAACTTGTATCTTAAAGACAGCAATCACATGAGTGCCACTAGACTATGTCTTTCTTTACTTCCTCAGATTCTCCCTCTGTCAGCTAGGGAAATAATTCCTGCTCCTGTGTCGTGACAGTGAGGAGCCAGTGAGAGCCAGAACATTAGTTAAGGCCCAGGCTTTGGAGTCAGACGTCATCTAGATGTCTTAAAAGGTGAATGAGATGAAGTTTGCAAAGCCCTTAGTGCTGGGTGTGGCACACAGTAAATGCTCAGTATATAGTATATAGCTGCTGCTACAACCTATTGATTGTTGTTTTAAATACCACTGCTGCAGCTGTTAGCAACACAGCGTTACTTACGCTGTACCACTGCTATGTCATGCAGAGTGAAACAGCACATTTAAAAGCTTGTTCCTCCTGCCAAGGAAAGAAAAGTGCTCAAAAGTGTGAATAGTGAATGGGTACAGAGTTTCAGTTGGGAAAGATAAAAAGAGTTATGGAGAAATGGATACAGTGATGTTTGTGCAAGTGTGAATGTACATAATGCTACAAACTGTCTATTTAAAAGTGGTTAAAATCAGTAATTTTTATGTTAAGTATATTTTACCACAATAAAAAAATATAGATGATGGGTACGGTAACAGAAATTGGGATTGGTATGCCATCTTTTGAAGAGTGATTAGAAAATGATAAGGCTGTATGGACATCTTCTGAATGTTGGTGCTTTTTTATCTCCTGCAGTCTGGGTAGGATTCAGGTCAGGCTCAGAGAAAAGCGTAGGCAGCCTACCTTTGACATTCCTTAAATTTCCATTTGTGTGTCAGGTGGGCCTGGAGCCAGGTTTTCTGTGAAGTGAAAGTGTGGCTTTATTTTCATTTTATCTTCCCTTAATTATAACAAGATCCTCAAGTTACGTATCTTTACAGAAACTTTCCAGAATATTATTTGAAGAGAATAAGCGTAACTTTCTTTTTATCCGCCTTCTTTCCCTTCTCTTCTTTCTTACTCTATCAGACATGTTTATTTAGGTATTTCTCTTGATGTGATTGTTTACCTGGCTGTTGTAATGGAAGACTACAGGGAGGCTTTTGGCTGCATTTTAAGGATATACGTAAAGCACACCAAAAGCTTTTAGACTGTGATCGAGGGTCTAATCACCGTGTGTGCAGCTAGCAGGTCCAGGCTGCTGTGGTTCTTACGCGGGGGCACCCTGGTGACGTGTGTGACAGACCAGTACCTTGACCATTCGTTAACCAGAGTTGTTTGTATGGACAGAATTATTTTAAGGAATTGGTTGAATAAGTTTCCATGTACTTTATTTGTATAATTTTCATAGATATTTCACCCTAACATGAAGTCAGACTGGGAATTCTTCAGGTAAATTACTTGAGGTAAAATATTGCCACACTGCAATGAAAAAGCAGGCTCGCCATTATGCGGTGGTGCATATAACTCTCCTGAAAGACACTTGATGCTGACACTGACCTTGACACTGATTGCAGAAAGTAGTATCAGTCTACTGTAGGGGAAATCAGGTGGGAGAAAAAAGCATGCATTTCCTTTCACAGTTATAGAGCTGTGGGGCAGAAGGGGTGGGGTTGTGGATGTGGATAAATGTGATAGAGATGTTATGAGAGAACAAGTATGCAATAGTTGTCATAAAAATGCAGGGTCTCATTTAAACTATGTAGCTGACTATTCTTTATGATACAACTAGATACAAAATCCTAATTTGCTCATGTCCTCTATTTGTGGACACTAGCTCAACTCTTTAGTTACAGTCTATTATTTGGAATACATTAAATATTTCATACTTAATTCTAGGAGAAATCAATTTGTCTTGCTCCAGGAATAAATATACCATAGTTTTCACTTACTAATGCAGGAAAAACAGACTGCACTGAGATTTTCAGATCTTATTCTGTTTTATATAAAGTTCTAAAGAATGCCTTCCTTTTATTTGAAGACTTCTTGCAAGTGTAAATTGTATGCTGATTGTTAAGTCAGCAACAGAATCAGAAGGATTACAATCTCTAACGTGCTTTTAGGGGATCAAAATTGCACTTAAAAATCCTAGATATAAGTGCTAGATGTTATGATTTTGATTTGGACTGAAATAGGTTTTTAGGTGAAACCGATATAAACTCCTCTCACTAGGCAGCTGGTCTATCTCTAGTGTTACCCATAAGTGAATAGAAACAGAGCAGCTGGAAAATCCCATCACACGAGATTCATGGACCCTCTGAACAGTGCTCGTCGTGAAGAAGTTGACTTGTGAGTCTGCCAGTTTGCAGTGAGACTCATGCCTGTGCTCTCTGTTTTCTGTCGTAGGGAGAGGAAGAGTTTGATATGCCTCAGCCTCCGCACGGCCATGTCTTGCATCGCCACATGAGAACAATCCGTGAGGTCCGCACACTTGTCACTCGTGTCATCACAGACGTGTATTATGTGGATGGAACAGAAGTAGAGAGAAAAGTAACTGAGGTAATACATACTTGGGTCTATGTGGCAGATTTCTTTCAATAGAAAAATTATCCTGGTTTTCCGCCTCCATCCCTCTTCCCTGTGCAGCTAGCTGCTAACGCTTCATTTTCCTTCCTCCTCCTGTGAAAAAGATTTAAGAACTGGGCTAGAGTTCTGTTTTTCCCAACCACGGGTTTGCTGTTTGATCTTTGGTCAGTTATTTAACCAGTCCCATTATGCTTTCCATATGTATAGAGAACAAAGTGGTAAATCTGTCATGTATAAAGATTTTATGTGTTATTTTTAATCCTTGAAACTAATGAAGTTTAGAATCTCCTGCTTAGCAGCATGTATTTTCTCATTGTTTCTTACTGTTTTCTCACGTTACCATTTTTTACTCATTGATCTTGGTCTCCATCCATGTGTGGTTATGAGCCTGTTAGTAGGAAGTATACCTTTTTTTTTTTTAGTAGAATTCACTATGAACTCATTCCCAGTGTCAGCAGAATATTGATGTTTATTGACTGATACAGTGGACAGTGTTGTATGCTGACTTTGTTTAGATCTAACAGTGGCTGAGGTTAGATTTTCTAGAATTAAAGATCTGGCACTTTTTTTCTTGGTACATATGTTAATATCTGGTACATATGTTAACATTCTTATTTAATCGCTTAGTCATGTTTGACTCTTGTGCAACCACATGGACTGTAGCCTGCTAGGCTCCTCTGTCCATGAAATTTCCCAGGCAAGAATACTGGAGTGGGTTGCCATTTCCTTCCCCAGGGGGTCTTCCTGATCCAGGAATCGAACCCATCTGCGTTGGTAGGTGGATTTTTTTTTTTTACCACTAAGCTACCAGGGAAGCCCACATATGTTAATATCTTGGTACATATGATGATAAAATATTATGTTTTACTCTTTCACTATTCATTTATGTGATGCACGGGGTCTTTGTTGCCGCTCATGGGCTTTCTCTGGTTGCGGCATGTGGAGGCTGCTCTTTGATGTGGTGGTTTCTCTTATTGCAGAGCGTGGGCTCTAGGGCATGCGGGCTTCAGTAGTTGGAGCTTAAGGGCTCTACAGTGTGGTCTCAGGTGTGGCTTGCAGGCTTTGTTGCTCTGTAGCATGTGGGATCCTTCAGGATCAGGGTTGGAACCTATGTCCCCTGCACTGGCAGGTGGATTCTTAACCCCTGGAACACTGGGGAAGTTCCTCCAGGAACCATTTTACTAATTGACAAGAGGCATAGCTATTTTATTCCTTAGTCAAGCACTTTTCTTTAATTCTGGCAGCTAGCCATATAGGAGATTGTTCTCTGGGAGAATTAAACTGGTAAATAGTTTAAGTGGAACATATTATTGCTGCTGTTCATTAATGGGCAATTATGGCTCTCATGTCAGAAAGTGTTTAATTTTAGTTTGAGAAATTGTCTTATATTCTTTATTATACACCAGATGCCAAAAATATTTCTTTTAAAATGCTGGTTTACCTTCAATTTTTAAAAAATTTATTTTAAATGAAACAAAGATGAATATTTTTAATGATAAACGGTATAATTTCACAAAGAAGATAGACATCATAAACCATTAGACACTTTTAACAACAAAGAAAGATACGTAAAGCAAATATCAGAAGAAATATAAGGGAAAAGAAAAAATATATAATCATAGACATATTGACATGTCTCTGAGAATATTTTATCAAGTGCAGAAAAAATAAGAATAAGAGCATCTTTAATGTCAATAATTTAAATATATATTTAATTTATATTAAGCATATCCTACAGAAATATATTTAAAATTTTGTATCTCATGCATTGTTATTAGATGTCCATAGGACATTTAGAAAAATTGGCAAGAAGATAAACATTACTAAGTTTCAGAAAGTAGAATTCTGTTTTGTGTGTGTGATTCAGGTATACATATACACATATGTTATTTTTGAAATTATTTTCCATTATAGGTTATTACAAGATACTGACTAGGTTCCCTGTACTGTACAGTAAACCTTTGTTGCTTGTTGTATATCTGTTTTTTTAATTCGAAATCTAGCATTCTAGTCATACTAAATCAAACAAGTGGAATCAAAATGTCATAAAGTTTTTAGTTAGGCAAAAATTCATACATTTTGTAAAATATATATATTACATATATGTATACAAAAGCTTCTGCTGTGCTTGATAAAGGCTTGAGAAAGAACATCAAAAAAAGGAGATGGAGAAATTGGAAAACATAAACTGAATGAAATGAGAGCACTAAATATGAAATAGAAAAAGTGAAACAAACTAGATAAAAGTAAAAGATCCTCATATAGTGCAGTTGTTTTTAAACATGGCTGCTCATTAGAAATATATCTGGACCTCTGGCCAAAAAAAAAGCAATACCTGGATATTTGTAGTTTTCAAAAAATTTCAAGGTAATTCTGATACGCATATGGATTTTAAAAAGTGATTACAGGTTTTTCTATTAAATGGTAGTTTAGGTGGTACAGAATTACATAATTTTTCTGTTGACCAATCATGATACAGTGATATGAGGTGAGTAATAGTTACATAATCACAATAGTAAAAGATGTTTATTACTTTTCACAATCAAAAGATAATTATAAAAAATATAATTACAGTTGAAAGCCATAATGGGAACATGCTGCTGCTGCTTCAGTCGTGTCTGACTCTTTGTGACCCCACAGACAGCAGCCCACCAGGCTCCCCTGTCCCTGGGATTCTCCAGGCAAGAACACTGGAGTGGGTTGCCATTTCCTTCTCCAGTGCAGGAAAGTGAAAAGTGAGAGTGAAGTTGCTCAGTCATGTCCGACTCTTCATGACCCCATGGACCTCAGCCTACCAGGCTCCTCTGTCCATGGGATTTTCCAGGCAAGAGTACTGGAGTGGGGTGCTATTGCCTTCTCCAATGGGAACATGATTAACTGTAAATATAAAATAATTACATACAATTTGGGGGGGAGGTCAAGCAGAAGTGATGTGGTAAGTGGAAATGCATACATGCACATGTTTTCATCTGCTCAGCCAGTCTATGTCTTTTGGTTGGTGCATTTAATCCATTTACATTTAAGGTAATTATCAATATGTATGATCCTATTACTGTTTTCTTAATTGTTTGGGGTTTATTTTCTGCAGGTCTTTTCCTTCTCTTGTGTTTCTTGCCTAGAGAAGTTCCTTTAGCATTTGTTATAAAGCTGGTTTGGTGGTGCTGGATTCTCTTAACTTTGCTTGTCTGGAAAGCTTTTGATTTCTCCATCAAATCTGAAAAACAGTCTTGCTGGGTAGAGTCTTCTTGGTTTTAGGTTTTTCCCCTTCATCACTTTAAATATATCATGCCTTTCCCCTCTGGCTTGTAGAGTTTCTGTTTAGAAACCAGCTGCTAGCCTGGTGGGAGTTCGCTTGTATGTTATTTGTCATTTTTCCATTGTTGCTTTTAGTATTTATCTCGGTCTTTAATTTTTGTCCGTTTGATTACTGTGTCTTTCAGTGTGTTCCTCCTTGGGTTTATCCTGCTTGGGACTCTGTACTTCTTGGACTTGGGTTGTTTGTTTCCTTTCCCATGTTTGGGAAGTTTCCATCTATTATTTCCTCAAATATTTTCCTCTGGTCCTTTCTCTCTCTTCTCCTTCTGGGACCTGTATAATGCGAATATTGGTTCATTTAATGTTGTCCCAGAGGTCTCTTAGGCTGTCTTCACTGCTTTTCATTCCTTTTTCTATATTCTATTCTGTGGCAGTGATTTCCACCTTTTTTGTCCTCCAGATCATTTATCTGTTCTTCTGCCTTAGTTATTCTGCTGTTGATTCCTTCTGGTGTATTATTTTCTGTTTGTTTTTTTCTTTAGTTCTTCTAGATTTTTAGGCTTCCCTGGTGGCTCAGATGGTAAAGCGTCTCTGCCTACAATGTGGGAGCCTCGGGTTCGATCCCTGGGTCGGGAAGATCCCCTGGAGAAGGAAATGGCAACCCACTCCAGTACTCTTCCCTGGAAAATTCCATGGATGGAGGAGCCTGGTGGGCTACAGTCCATGGGGTTGCAAAGAGTCAGACACAACTGAGCGACTTCACTTTCTTTCTAGGTCTTTGGTAAACATTTCTTGCATCTCTTCAATCTTTGCCTCCATTCTTTTTCTGAGATCCTGAGTCATATTCACTAGCATTATTCTGAGTTCTTTTTCTGGAGCATTGCCTATCTCCACTTCATTTATTTGTTTTTCTGGGGTTTTACCTTGTCCCTTCATCTGGGACATAACTTTCTGCCTTTTTATGCTGATTAACTTAATGTAATGTGGTTTTGTTTTACTCGCTGTGTGATTGTGGTTATTCTTGCCTTTCTGTCTGTCCTCTGATGGAGGAGGCTAAGAGGCTTGTGTAAGCTTCCTGATGGGAGGGACTGGTGGTTGGAACACTTGAGTCTTGCTCTGGTGGGCAGGGCCTTGTTCAGTAAAGCTTTAATCCAGTTATCTGCTGATGGGTGGGGTTGAGTTTCCTCCCTGATAGATGTTTGTCCTGAGGTGACCCAGCCTTGGGCTCTATGGTAGGGTTAATGGCGACTTCCAAGGGGGTTTATGCCAAAGGGGACCTTCCCAGACAGCTGCTGCCAGTCCCCCCGTCCCTGTGGTGAGCCCCCTGCTGACCCCCGTCTCCACAGGAGACCCGCCACACTGCCAGGTAGTTTTGGTTCAGTTTGGGCTCACTGCTCCTTTGCTCTGAGCCTTGATGCACACATGGGTTTGTGTGTGCTCTCTAAGGCTGGAGTCTCTGTTCCTCCAGTCCTGTGGAAGTCTTTATAATCAAATCCCACTGGCCTTCAAGTTCAGATTCCCTGGGGTTTCCCAGTCCCTTTGTTGGATCCCCAGGCTGGGAAGCCTGACGTGGGGTTCAGAAATTTCACAACAGTGGGAGAACTTCTTTGGTATTACCTTTCTCCAGCCTGTGGGTCACCTACCCGGTAGGTATGAGGTTTGATTTTATCGTGAGTGTGCTCCCCCCAGCCGTCTCACTGCGGCTTCGTCATTGTCTTTGGGTGTGGGGTGTCTTTTTTGGTGGGTTCCAGTGTCCTCCTGTTGATGGTTGTTCAACAGCTAGTTGTGATTTTGGTGCTCTCGCAGGAGATGAGTGCATGTTCCTCTACTCCACCATCTTGAACTGGAACGCTACCTTCAATTTTATGTTTACAAAATTTTTTTCAGTGTTATTACTATTTTGGAGAAATTACGAACTTAGCAGCTTTACAGAAAAACAGTTTGCTTTCATGACAAGTTTTTGTAACTATTGTAGTCTACACTGAAGTCTCTGCCAGGTGCTGTTTTAAGTGACACACATATTACTTCATTATTTCATTTATGATGCTTTTTAAAGTATATATCTGGAAACGGTAGGCTTGTTAGATATTCTGAGAGGGAAAAAAATTCCATGGTCATAAATACTAAGTTTGAGAAAACACCAAGAACTGTAACCATGCCTTCCCCCATTGTGGGAATTCACAGTGCATATTACATTAAAGACCTTAAGAAGTCTTAGAGTAAAGATATTTATTTTACTGTGTAACCCAGAACTTCCCAAACTTATTTGACCATTGAACATTTTTTACAGTAATGTTTATTATATCCCTGTGTTACATAGTTTGGGAAACACTGCCGTAATTAAATACAATAATAATAGCAGCTAACATTTATTGGAGTTGGTGATGGACAGGGAGGCCTGGTGTGCTGTAGTCCATGGGATCACAAAGAGTTGGACACGACTGAGCGACTGAACTAACTGAACTGAACATTTATTGGTCACTGGCTATATACCTGGCACTATTCTAAGGACTTGTAAGTGATTTAACTTATTTAATTCTCACAATTAAGGTATGAAGTAAATATTATTCTCATTTTGCACTCAAGAAACTGAGGCATAGCAAGTTAAACTCATTTGCTTAATGCTATATAGCTAGTAAACAGAGGAAGTAGCATTTATTCCAGGCAGTCTGATTCCAGAGCCTGCCTTCCTGACTGCTGCAGAGTGCAGTCTCTTAGAGTGAAAGGGACATGTGTCAAAAGGAAGGTCTGTGTAGGAGTTGAGAAGAGGAAGAAACTTGTCTGAAGGGAATTTTGACAAATCCTTCAGGTGAGGGCCAGTTGAACATTGAAGGTTTTAGGTATTGAGAGATTCAAGGAAAGGACATTGCATTTAAAAAGAAGCCTTGGCGGGCAAAAGCACAGAGGCAGAATGTAAAGAGAACACAGATGGGAACAGTCCAGTTGGTAGCCAGGCTAAAGATGTGAAGGTGCACAGGTCAAGGTCAGAGATTCTGGGAACTTTCCCTCATCTCTTGTAGCCTTTGATTATCATCTTTTATTCATTTATTTACCAGAAACTTCTCTGTTGCTGTGTTCCTATCACTGCTATGAAGATAAAAAAACAGGGTCCCTATTCTCTTTGGAGCTTACACTTGGCGTGCAAGCAATCCAGAACTGTGGTCGCTGCAGTAGAGAGGTGGGAAAGCTGTGTTAGAAAGAGGGTGCAGAGCCTGTGAGTGGGCCTGAAGGTGGCCGAGAGGCCTCAGCAGACATGTGCTCAGCAGTGGGGCAGAGAAGGGGCAGGGGCAGAGGACGCTGCAGGCAGAGTGAAGAAGCTTGCACATGTTGTAGACTCCATGGCGTGCTTAATGAATATTTAGGATGCAGCGAGAACAAAAGGGTGGGACTGAGGAGAGTGGATGCTCTTGAGGTTGCTCAGGGCCCAGAGCACGAGGCTTTGTATCCCACAGAACAAGAGTTTGGATTTTTATCTTTGATTTTTTTTTTTTTTTTAGATTTTTATCTTTTATGTGATGGAGAGCCTTTAAAGAATTTGGGGGAAAGGAATGATATGCTCAGATTTGCATATTGGGAAGGTCTAATTGGAGCAGTGTAAGAGTTGATTGGAACAGGAGAGGTTAGAGGCAAAGTTCAGACCACAGGCAGCAAGTGTCAAATTAGGGAAGTAGCAGCAGGGATTGAGAGGAGTGAAGCAGATGTAAAATACATACAGAACATACAGAAGGTGAAATTGATGGGCTGCTGAATTCCTGATCGCAGGGATGATGGCAGAGGGAGGAACCATGTATGATGCCTGGGCTTTCTGCTAGGGCAGATAGATGTGTGCTCAGTTGCTCAGTCATGTCCTACTCTTTGCGACTGTAGCCCACCAGGCTCCTCTGTCCATGGGATTTTTTTAGGCAAGAATACAGGAGTGGGTTGCCATTTCCTCCTCCAGGAATCTGCCTAACCAGGGATCGAACCCACGTCTCCTCTGTCTCCTGCATTGTAGGCAGATTCTTTACCCACTGAACCATCAGGGAACCCAGATAGATGGTGGTACCATTTACTGGGAGAATATAAATAGGACACAGGTTTACAAGAGAAGATCCTTCCTTCAGTAAATATTTATTTAGAGCCACTTTTGTGGCAGGCACTGTGCTGTTTGGAGGATAAATCCAGGAAAGAAGATGGTTGCTACTCTTACTGTGGCCTCTGAATCTAGTAAGAGGGACACACAGGAAAAAGAATAAGCAAACACATTAAAACGATCTTAACAGGCCAACTTGGAGCCTGGACCCAAGTCATTATAAGAACAAGACCTAAACTTCTAAACAGTTGCAAAAGCAGGTGTAGGTCGCTGCTGCTCTTTGGGTCTCCTTTCCAACTGAGGAGCCACCTGGAGTCCCAGCCCGCTGGACTGGTCTTGCCCCTGCTCGCTTGCTATGTTCACGAGAAGGAGTTGACTTAAGTTCTGGGCTCCCAACACATGCTTTAGTTCAGTGACCTTGGCAGATGGTGCTGACTCATATCTGGCTAGAGTAGGAGATAAATGATAGGAGATGGTGAGTGGAGAGGGGTGAGATTTCTGGAGATGGTGCAGGTTCTGGTAATGTAGCTGGTGAATGCAGATGCTGGGGTAGAGGAGAGGAAAAGGTTAATGATGTGATTAGATCAGGAAAGCTTGTTGCTGGATGGGTCATCTGTTGGTTGTTAGCCTCAAAAATGATCATGGAAATGGGAGATGGGGAGGCTGTGAACCAGGTGTAAGGTGTTCATGCATGAGAGGGATTGGGAGGGTGTGGGTGAGTACGGAACGACAGATAATGGTTTGTTTGGTAGGAGCAAGAAGTAGGGAGGTAGAAATGATCTGTTAATGGCAATGGGGAGCAAGGAGGCCTCTCATCTCCAATTTCTTTTTTTTTTTAAATATTTATTTCTATTTATCTGTTTAGCTGTGCTGAGTCTTAGTTGCTGCACACAGAATCTTTAGCTGTGGCGTGTGAACTCTTAGCTGTGGCGTGTGGGATCCAGTTCCCCAACCAGGGTTTGAGGTTTGGTTAAGGAAAATCAGCCCCTGCTACAGAGAGCTTCAGGGGATATGAGAGGCACTGGGGACATCCAGGTTCATTGAAGGTAAGGAAATAGAGAGGAGTTTGAGTTTTAGAGGGGTTAAGATACAGGTGTCCCTGGTATATCCAAGGGTAAGAGTTCAGTAGGCATTTGTATCTGAGAGCTTAGAGCTGAGTCATCATGGTATTGTTGGTAGACAGGTCAGAATAAGTCATGTAAGACTGGCCAAGGAAAACACGAAGAGTGAGGAGAGAAGTGAGAACAGACTCCTGGGAAATACTAATTTAAAATGAATAGGCTGAGGAAGAGGAGTCAAAAACAAGCAGAGCTAGCTAAACAGGTAGAATGAAAAGAAGAGTGACTTTATAGATTTTAGAGAAGAGATTTTCAAGAAAGGAGTAGTCAAACATAATCATTTAGTCAGTAGTAGTATTTAAATGTGTGTGCCTATGCACATTGAGTACCGTCTCCCAGAGAGAGAGTACACTCTCTGAGGGGAGGGGGGGTGGTCTGTCCTCTTTCTCTCCCATCTTCTCTCGGGCAGCAGCACGGTCATGCACAGACAGTCTAGAGGAGGAAGGCAGGTGGGCAGCAGCTGCCCTGTAATCTCTCAGTTCTGTGCCCAGAGAGGACACTGCTGGTCAGTTCTAGAACCTTTCCTTATTAAGCCTGGGGATTAGCTTCAGAGGCTGCTTCAGACTGAGCTCCAGGCAACCACTACCAGTTCATCAAAGCAGGCACGGGAGTGAGTGAGAGTCAGTTTGATATTCCTCTCTTCTGTAGATATCAGAAATGCAAATATTTTGCTTTCTATCTTTCTGGTCTTTATTTTTATAAACAGTAATGCCATTATATATCAGTTTTTGCCTGTGATTCTTAATTTCCTTAATCGTGTATTGAAATACCTAATTTCAAACAACTGTCAGGCTACCCACTGCTGTAATCAGGTACCCAGAAGGGCTCCTGACCACTCTTTCTCCTCCTCTAACCTGCCAGCTTCCCTGCCTTCCTTCACCTAGGGCGTTACCTCTCTTCTCTGCGTTGGAATCCTTGCTGGCATCTCAGCAGCCAAAGGTTGTGAACTTGTCCAGTAAAAAGATAATTTAACTTAGCTCCGGGTAATAGAGGCCCCCTCCTCCTGATCTAGTACCATCTTTATTTATTTTATTGAAGTATATATTCCCTATAGAATGCACGGGTCTTAAATGTGCAGTTCAGTGGGTTTGACAATATGTCATAACTATTCAAAGCAAGATACAGAACATTTCCATTATTCCAGAAAGTTCCTTCCTAATTCCCAACTCTCTAAACTGAAATTTCTTGCCATCTAGGACTGTCCAGTCATCACAGGAGCATTATGTTCTTGTGGCGTTTCTAAGCCGTTGTACCCCTTTCTTCCTTGCAGGAGACCGAAGAGCCGATCGTAGAGTGTCAGGAGTGTGAAACGGAAGTCTCCCCTTCACAGACTGGCGGCTCCTCGGGTGACCTGGGGGACATCAGCTCCTTCTCCTCCAAGGCGTCCAGCTTACACCGCACGTCAAGTGGGACGAGCCTGTCTGCCATGCACAGCAGCGGCAGCTCAGGGAGAGGAGCCGGACAACTCAAAGGGAAAACCAGCGGGACAGAACCTGCCGAGTTTGCCTTGCCCAGCTCCCGAGGAGGCCCAGGAAAGCTGAGGTGCAGACAGGGTCTCCAGAGAGAGAGCCACCGCAGGGGCAGGGTTGCTGATGTGTTAATATCACGGGAAAAGGGGAGTCACGGAAAGTCCCCCCATCCTCCTAGGATCGATCAGCTCCTCTTCCACCCCTTTTCATTCCTCTCCTGTTTTGGGTTTGCATGGGAGGTAGGGTGGCGCCCTGTGGGAGGTAGACTTCCTGAGAAACTGTGGAAAACAGGTGAGGGGACCTCGGGAATGCTGGCCCAGGCTCCTGCCCCTCGCCCCCCACTTTCTGCAGCCTGTGGGTGTTTTGGTTGGGAGCACAGGAAGTTCGGGGTAGTGGCCCCAACCTGACACGTTCCCTAGCTTTTTGTTTTCCTCTACAGGTACCCAGAGCCTGAAGTACAAGAGAAGGCAGGGCAGGAGTGGATGTGCTGTTTTTGAGGGCAGCAGTAGGAAGCTTTGTCAGGAGGGTCTAGACTGGAGTGTAGAAGGATGCCCTTTACTTGGTATCCTAACTCCCGCTCCCAGCTAATTTGGTGGTGGGTGTGTGGACCAGCTTCCTGCTGCCCTGGAGGCTCAGCCTTGCTGGCCTGGCATGTAGTCTGAGGACCAAGGGGAGACTGTGAAGAAGGATCCGGTAGCAGGTGCTCTCAGACTAACCTGTCTTCATTCTCTAGTCCTAGAAAAGGGGTCAGTCAGACAGGGACGCCAGTGTGTGAGGAGGATGGTGATGCGGGCCTTGGCATCAGACAGGCAGGGAAGGCTCCAGTCACACCTCGTGGGCGCGGGCGAAGGGGCCGCCCGCCTTCTCGGACCACTGGAACCAGGTACCCGGGTAGTGTGAGATACACTAGTCTGTGACTTGTTCAGAAAAAAGGGAGTAGAGAGAAGAGAGGGGAGCAGAGAGTATGTGGGGTGTCAGGAGGGAGAAGAGGGGCCCACACTGACTGGGGAGTGGGCCGGGATCAGAGTGAGGCCCCTGAGACACCAGGCTTCTGCCTGCAATGGGGTTAGCAGTGAACGGGCTGGAGACAGAGGAGTGGGGAAATTGATAGATCCTACTGCTCTTGGCTCATTCTCACTGCCTTCGCCTGTCTCTTATCTCACTTTAGGGAAACAGCTGTGCCTGGCCCCTTGGGCATAGAGGACATTTCACCTAGCATGTCGCCGGACGATAAATCCTTCACCCGTATCGTGCCTCGAGCACCAGACTCCAGCAGACGGGCAGACTCGGGTGCTGGTGCTTTGCGTCGAAGCGACTCTCCCGAGATTCCATTCCAGACTGCTGCTGGCCCTTCAGATGGCTTAGATGCCTCCTCTCCAGGGAACAGCTTTGTAGGGCTGCGTGTTGTAGCCAAGTGGTCATCCAATGGCTATTTTTACTCTGGAAAAATCACACGAGATGTCGGAGCTGGGAAGTATAAGTTGCTCTTTGATGATGGGTACGAGTGTGATGTGTTGGGCAAAGACATCCTGCTGTGTGACCCCATCCCCCTGGACACGGAAGTGACCGCCCTCTCGGAGGATGAGTATTTCAGTGCAGGTACTGGAAGAAGCCAGAGCCCTCCTAACACGTCCGCGGCCCTCCACCACCAGCAGCACTCACTCCAGCCTCAGTGCTCTCCTGTGCCCTCCAGTCAGAAATTTCATTCCCGACACGGCCTACTCTCACCCCTGGCTGCTTTGTTGTTCTTTGTTCCCCTTGTTTATTTTTGAATAAACTCCATAGTTTGGAAAAAACGTATATACACACAGCATCTGCCACATGCAGGGTACTGATAGCATAGAGACGTCCCCTGTGCCCCTCAGCCAGCGTTCCCCTTTCCCTGTTGTCAACATTTTACGTTAACCTGGCACCTTTGTCAGGATGAAGACTACTTACTGCCTTGGCACTATACCATTAACTCAGTTCCTGACATGGATTTCACCAGCTTTTCCACGTCCTTTTTCTGTTCCAGGATCCAGTTCAGGATTCCTGTACTGCCTCTACTCCTCACACGTCTCTTGTTTTCGGATCTGTAACAATCTCTGAACCTTTTCTTGTTTTTCATGACCCTGACAGTTTTGAGGAGTACGTACTGGGTCAGGTGTTCTTTGACTGTCCTGCAGTTGGGGTTTGTCTGCTGTTTTCTCTTGGTTAGGTTGGCGTTAATGAGTTTCTGAAAAGAATGCCATGGCAGTGCATGCCCTTCTCATGGCGTTGTGTGTGGGACGGGGTGGGCGACAGCCAGAGGGTGTCTACCTTCCATGTGTCCATTCTTTGAATGTGTTGCCTCTTTTCTATGAGGTGATTTGGAGATACATGTTTCATTGAGTTTGTCATTTAAAAACATTCTTTAATGAGGGTTGTTTGGAACAGTGATTGGGTACAGTGGGCAAAAATGCATCAGTTGAAGTCTCTTCGGACTTTGTTGTGCTTGGACTCCTCAGTAGTTTGCTGTCTGCCGCTTTATTTCATTGTTAAACGAACCACCTCACCTTCTAATTCTGGGTAACACTTTAGCTTCACTTAGCACCAGTAGCACATGGATTGAGATCTTTTATGGCCTGTGACTTACATTGTTTGTGTCAAATGCATTTGTTCCTCTTCCCAGTGTAAAGCCTCTCTTGGAAGTCCATGTTAGGCCCTCTTAAGACAGAGCCGGTTCTCTATCCTGCGTGAATTGTGGCATTCAGGGGAAGGGGACTCTGGGTCCCATTTATCGAGGCTGTCTACTGGTGTTAGACTAGACCTCTTCATTAGTGTGAAGGGTATTCTTGACCTTGGCCTTCTTTGTGCTCTTGAGGATTTAGTGTGGTGATAGAGATTTAAGCCAGGAGATGAACAAGCAAGGGGAGAGCGAGTGACTCTGTGGCAGAGATAAGGAGAGAACCAAGGCCTGCTTTCTCCTTTTTTTGTTTCCCCCTTGGTACATGCTCTGGTTTTCTGTTAGCTCTTCATTCAAACACTGGCTAGCAGGAGAGAATACATTGATTTTTCTCTTCATAGGAATGAGAAAGTATTCACATTAGTGCCCTGTTTTTATATTTGTATTTATCTTTACATAGGTATCTTTTTCATAGCATTGGAAACAGGTCTTGCCCACGATCACACAGCTTGGTGGCAGCAGAATTAGGCCTAGACTCAGGTCTCCTGAATTCTAGCCCAGTGTGCTTTTGTGCCCCACACTGAGTTCCTTTTAGTCTGGAGGCCTTGTCTTTAGGTCCCAAATCAGAGCAAGATCAGAGAAGCAGATAATGGAGGAGAGGCAGGATTGATTTCCTTCCTTTCTCTGCTCTGTATTTCTACTTCGATTTTGCTACACAGACTCACGCTTTCTCTTGAAATGATGTCATCTTTCATCTGTGACTTAACTCAAGAATTATCACCCAGCCTCCAAACAAACGAAGAAGGAAAGGTTTAGTAAGTTATAATGGGACCATTAAGAAACCACATGCATTTCATTTTGAGAGCCATTTGAATTGCTAACAACCCATAAAGGCTGGCTTTAGGAAACTTAATTTTATAACTAGAGGGTTCCTGCTGCTGGCAACCTTCACGTTCCAATCCCTGAGTGGTGGTGGTGTGTGGACTTGATGGCTAGGAGTTTGCTCAGTCCTAACCTCAGCCCTCTCTTGGACCTCCTATGACTCCCTGATTCAGGCCTGCTCTGAATAGATGCCGAGCAGCCTAAACAAGCTGCTTTTATGTTTTTTTTCCCCCCTTCACCCAGGAGTGGTAAAAGGGCACAGGAAGGAGTCTGGAGAGCTGTACTACAGCATTGAAAAAGAGGGCCAAAGGAAGTGGTATAAGCGGATGGCTGTCATCTTGTCCTTGGAGCAAGGAAACAGGTTGAGAGAGCAGTATGGCCTGGGCCCGTATGAGGCAGTAACGCCCCTCACCAAGGCAGCAGACATCAGCTTAGGTAAGACCCTGGCTTCCTGAACTACTGCCAACGGACCCCTGGCCTGCTTGTGGGCAGAGTGGTGGCTTTTGAGCAGTTCATAAAGCTTCCCTCAGTCTTACTCCTTTGTGGTTTATGAGATGGAAACGAACTCTCATATTGGGAGCCACTGCATATCTCTTGTTTTCTTGCCAGGACCCAATAGTAAGTCCTCAGATTTTTCTGGCCTCCCCAGTTCTGTAAAGGACCAAACACACTTTAGTCATGGCAGAAGCTGAAACAGAAAATATGGTGGCCTTGGCAGAGGCTTCCTGCTCATGTGGGAGGTGGAGGAGAGGATGTGGTGGTTTTTAAATCAGGCTGCAATCGGCTTCTTAGAGGTCATGGCCTCAGACCATCATGGGAGATGACTTGCCTTTGGCTCATTGTATCGCAGACAATTTGGTGGAAGGAAAACGGAAACGGCGAAGTAACATCAACTCCCCAGCGACCCCCACCACTTCCAGCAGCAGCAGTACAACCCCGACCCGAAAGGTCACAGAGAGCCCTCGTGCTGCCACGGGGGTCCCCTCGGGCAAAAGAAAGCTTGTCACTTCTGAAGAGGAGCGGTCCCCTGCCAAGCGAGGCCGGAAATCTGCCACTGTGAAACCTGGTGAGTGCTCCCTTTTACCCCGTCCTCCCCTTTACCCTGTTCTCCCCCAGACCTCGGAATGCAGGGTCAGCTGCTGGAGAGGTGGGGCCTGGCACAAGCAGGGGCTCCTTCCTGATCACGCCCACCTCTCCGTCTCCCAGCAGAGCCCAGTCCGGTACCAGAAAGGAAGACAGGCTTTGATGGGAAACATCCCTCGATGCCTGTGTTGGTTCTGGGAGGGAGAAGAAATGTAATGGATTTTAGGCAGACTCACAGGAGGTGCAGTTTTTCTTGGACCTCTTCCTTTATCTGGCACTGTCTTCCTCTGGAAGCTCTGCTGCTCCCTCCCTTATGCTCAGGGCCCTCTGGCTTTCCCACATGTCCTATTAAAAGCTGGTACCTTAGCCTGTATCTCCCCTTTCTATACTAACCCCCAAACAACCCCTTTCCAGCCCCTCAAGCTGCATGTTTATAGAAGTTCAGTCCATCTGTTGTTTACTGGGTCTGTGCTGTGACCCAGCCGCGGCCTCTGTGGATGCTGGAGACACAGAGGCAGAGTCTGCAGTGTCTGCCCCAGGGCGCTGTCTTAGTCTAGCAAACTGAGGAGGTTGGTTGTCGTCGCATGTCCTGGTGCCTGGCACTTCTGTTTCCTGTGTCTTCTCCGTATCTAAATATCTCTGCTGTGTTTCAGGGTATGTAAGGCATGGAATTCAGTGCTTCATACATTTTACCTCATACAGTGTCTGTGAGTTACAGGTGCTGGAATTAATTTTCTAGTTGAAGAATCTAAGGCAGAATGTTGGTTTACTTCCCAAGGTGACACAGTCATCCAGAAATCAGACTTAGGCAGTCTGGCTGTGAAGTCCAGGCTTGTGCATGCTACATCAGACTGTTCTCTTGCTGCTGGTTTTGTTTTAGGGAGGCATAACCTGACTGTCATCTTAGCCTCCCAATGAGCCAGGATTCGGCTTCTCCATGCCAGGTATTTGCTTGTTTCCTCGAGGACTTCCTGGGGCACCAAGCATGGGTGTTCTGGGAGTCCTGGACTGGCCGGTTCACGTCCCACTCCCAGGTGTTGGAAACTGGTTGATACGGTTCTGTCGACATGTAAAAGCACTATACCAAGGATTCTGTGCACTGTTCTGGTGAGGGTCAGGGACGGGGGGGAGTATCTGCTGGGGACATTTCTTTTAAATGAACCCACCTTTTTAAAGGCTGCCTCAAAGCACTAGGCAGGGAATGTGGGCTGAAGGTTTCCAGTCATTTTTCACTTTTACTTTGTTAGAACCACCTTTTCTTCAGGTGACTTCAGAAGTTTTTGATTTGGCTCTATAAAAACAATGCTAGTTGGGAAAACAATGTATACATTGTTATGACTGTAAAATTTATTTATTTATTTATTTATTTTTTGTAAAATTTAAATACATAGAATTCCTCTGCACTGTTAAAAAAAATTTTTTTTTTTTGAGCCAAGTGGCATGGCTTGCGGGATCTTAGTTCCCCAACCAGGGATTGAAACCAGGCTCTTGGCAATGAATTCATGGAGTTCTAACCACTGGACTGCCCTCTGCCTTGTGAGTTTGTTTTCAGGTTGTTGGCCATAGGATGGGTCTTTGGTTAATAGCTCAAAAAAGTTCCGCAGGACATTGCCTGCCCACCCCGTTGTGTCCAGGCCATGGTCTGTACCCTGTGCCTCTGTCCTTGCCAGGTGCGGTGGGGGCAGGAGAGTTTGTGAGTCCCTGTGAGAGTGGCGACAACCTGGGTGAGCCCTCTGCCCTGGAAGAGCAGAGAGGGCCTCTGCCCCTCAACAAGACCTTGTTTCTGGGCTATGCCTTCCTCCTCACCATGGCCACGACCAGCGACAAGTTGGCTAGCCGCTCCAAATTGCCAGATGGTCCTGCAGGAAGCAGCGAGGAAGAGGAGGGTAAGGCCCTAAAGAAGCCCTGGGGGCTCTCACACCCATGTGCTCGTCCTTCCTTTCCATTCACTTTACAAACCATGTCGAGGAGGCAGGGCCCGTGGCAACTGGAGTCAGAGTCAGAGAAAACTAGTTTAACCCCGCTTGCTTTATGGTTTATAGACTACTCTCAGAGAACTTCTGTTAGCAGTTCCTCAAAATAGTCCTTGAGAGGCAGATGGGAGATAGGCCTTATCCATTTTACAGATGAGAAAACAAGCTAGGAGCAGTCAAATAATTGTTTTTTATCCACAGTAATGGTGGACTTGGGACTTAGAACTCCATTTTGTGCAGTACAGTCAGATTTCTGAATGCCCTGCCACCCTTCCCATTGGTTTTCTCTGGGCCCAAGAAGACATATGTGGGAATGAAGTTTGTTCCCTTGAGTCTGTGTGTCAGACTAGGGAGGGTGGGCTCAGGGTCCCAGGTGATTTCAGAGAAGCAGCCTCTAGGCCTTTTCACCTCTTGTACGTCTCTTCAGCCTTAAACCTTACACATTGCATCTGGGTTGTCTCTTAGGGTCTGAGTGAAGGCTGCAGTGGGGAGAGGTAAAAATTATTTAAACTGTCTAAAGAGTGTGTGACCTAGGTGAGAAAACTGGGCAGGTACAAACATACATTGTAATTAAGTGACAGCAGCACAGCACCCACGTGCGTCTGCTGAGGCTAACACTCCCAAGTGGAACGATGTTCTACAAGTTAGACCGCTCACTAACACTGGGCCTTGCAGGAGGGAAATCGAATTGGGGAACATGGTTATCAGAAGACAGCACCAGCTGCAGATCTGGGATTGGCACTTCAGGTGTGTGGCCGATTTTCCTAATTAACCAAAACTATATCTCACCAGCCACAGCTCTGTGGAGATCTGTATGGGGACATGGGGAAGGTGGTCAGGGAATTGCGGTTGAAGTGTATACTATCTGGAGATACATAAATGGTTATTAGTATTGAGGCTTTAGGGTGTGAGAGCACGTGTCCAGTTGAGGGGTTTCAAGAGTAAGTGTGATCCAGGCCTAGTTTTCCAGATAGAATTCAGGTATGTGAAGGGTTTCCTAGCCAAGGATTTAGTGTGATTTGGATTGTAAGTGATTGGGTGTGTCAGGGTATCAGAACCATGCTTGTGGTCTTGTTTTCTTTTGCTTTCACAATATTGCTGGACTCCAATCTTCATTCTCCAGCATGCTCCTAGCCCTTTCCTCGACTGGGACATCACAGTGCAGCTCTCCAGATGTTTTGTTGATTGATACAGAATGCCTAAGAAAACTTGCTTTGGTATGAGATGCAGACTGTCAGATTCCCTAAAAATCTGTGAGCCTGTGTGAGATCTTACAAACCTGAGAATTCCTTCCATCCCCTCTTGCAGATATATTAAATATTTTTAATCTCATTCTTATAAAGCATGAGTGAGGGATAGGTTTTGTCTCGAGGAGGAATTTGGACCTTTTTTTTAGAGGGAGCAGGCCATGTTCGTTGTGGAAAATGTAGTTACGATGAATGTCTGCTTTATGTTGCTCCTTTATCCTTACACATTGCTCCAGCAGTACCAGAATCTTTGATATTTTTGGTATATAGTATATTTTAGAGATTCCATGATCTCAGGAAGCAGGGGACATTTGTATTAGAACAGTCCTTTACTAATTAGCTTTTAAGAAACTATATGATATGTCTTGCAGATAACCAGGAATCTCTTTTATTTGTATCAGGAACTCAGTAAAATATTTGAATCCATCTTGTGAGACGTATTTAGTAATGAGTTAAGAATACGGCACCTGATCTCGTTAGGTGGCACATTATCAGGGACCCATCAGCTGCAGGGATTGACTTCAGAGTTAGGTACCTTCATCCTTGATTCAAATGATGCAGTAAAAATTGTTCATTTTAGCCTCTGACCAGGGCCACTCATCAAGTCAGAAATAAAATTAAATCCAAACTGAGAAAAGTTAGAAATGGACTGCTGAGGTAGGGTAATATTTGATTACACAAATGCAGGAAATATAGATGGGGATTAAAAGCTAAACAGGTCAGGACTAGAAACAGTTCTAGATAAGCAAACATAAAATAGAAGTCTTGAGAAAAATAAAGGACCTTGGGGGTCTTGGCAGTGACTCAGCAGTAGAGTGTTAGTGCCAAAAAGTGTGACATGATTTATTGATAAGGGCCAAGGGTGCCAGGGCAAAACTGAGAAATCGTCTTGCTGGATTCTGGGTTTCTTACAGCCAATTAGTTTCTAGTTTGAGTTTTCATTCTGACAAGAATATGGAGAATGCTCAATCAAGAAAAGAACAATGGAAGCAAATAGGCTGGTCAGTCAGACCTGAGCAGAGGCTTGGGTTTGGGGCCCCAGCACTGCCTGAGCAGCTCTGGCAGGGAGGGCCCCAAAGGGTGGGGCGGCCTCTGGTGGGGGGGTTCTGTTCCAGCAGGTTCTCCTTTGGGTATGAGTTGGGGGAGGGAGTGGTCCTGGCACTGAACTTTTTATACATTTGATTTTTTTATTTGTGATAAGTCCATTAGAACTTAAATTTCTCCAAACTCTAATTCAATAAAATCTCTAGTGTCTTTTTTTGTGTGTGTGTTATTTATATATGAGAAGAGCAGATGACAAGAAAAGTCTCAGATATTGGTCAAAAGAAGCAATTTCTAATTGCCTGGGGTCATTACAGCTTCAGCCTCATCTCTCATAACTGCTGCTTCACCCTCAAGAATGTAGAGCAGTCACTGATGTTCAGTGTCCTGAGCTACTTCAGGATCATCAAAAGTAGATAGTTTGCAATAAAAGGTTGAATTAGGCCCTTCTGGCTAACCTCCAGTTAATTATATTTTACAAACCCCATTTTCTTTGAGCATTTTGGTTTATCAGAGTTTTACTGGATAGGGAGTAAAATGTGGATGAAGGGCACATTTGAAGGCTTTATTATAAAAAGTGCTAATTGGCCATTCTTCATCTCCACAGAAGGCAGAATTAGAGGAAATAGGCTTAGTCTGCAAGAGAGATTAGGGCAGACAGAAGGAAGAACTTCCTGATAGTAAGGGTTACTCAGGCCGGAGGGCAGCAGGGTGGGGAGTGGGTGCGTTGGTCCCCAGGCGCGATCTTAGTGCAGAGACCTTCGCTGTTCTCAGGCCTAGGACCTGCCTCCATTTCTTATCTTCCCCACCCTTCCTGCTCCTGTCCCTTTTTTGAGCAGCATTTCATAGGCCTCGTGACAGGTCTTTCTGGCCCATGGGGAAGCCCTTTACCTGTTTTGGGGATACAGTATTGTGGAGATAACTGGGGAGTAGGAAAGAGGACAGTAAGAAGCAGTCAAAGTAGCAAATGAACCAACTGGTAGTGATTATTATCTTGGTTATGTTTTTTAATAGAATATTTAGAAATTCCTCCTTTCAACAAGCAGTACACAGAATGCCAGCTTCGAGCAGGAGCTGGCTACATTCTCGAAGACTTCAATGAAGCCCAGGTAAGGCGTTCCTTTGTGTAGCTTCCCAGGGGAGGCAGTAATGCAAGTCCACTTGCTGGACTGAGCAGCGGCTGGATGGTAGAGATTTTGGGAACTGAGACACTGCCAAAATGTTGTTGCATAAAATAGAACTTTTACTGTGTACAAGGAAGAGAAGTCAGAATCTTGGGTTACATTTAATAGCATTGGTTCTGTTGCTGGGACAAAAGCAGATGAAAATTTGTGTTTAACAGAAATCTTTTTCATGGTACTGGCTAAATACATGGGGTGTGGTTGTCCCTTGAGGACTTAGACCCCCAGAAAGCTGCAGGTGAGGCAGGAAGCTGCTTGGGTGAGAGAAGAGGCCTTGGGTAGGACAACAGACTCAGTCACATTTTGGATAGTATCGGGAGGTGTTCAACTCTGTATTCTGTGACTCATTAAGGAAGCTGTTAAGTGGCTTTCCATAGTCATCACCAGACCCATTGGTTGTGCCTTTTCTTCCAGTGTAACACAGCCTACCAGTGTCTCCTAATTGCGGATCAGCATTGTCGAACCCGGAAGTACTTCCTGTGCCTTGCCAGTGGGATTCCTTGTGTGTCTCATGTTTGGGTCCATGACAGCTGCCATGCCAACCAGCTCCAGAATTACCGCAATTACCTGCTGCCAGCTGGGTACAGCCTTGAGGAGCAAAGGATTCTGGATTGGTGAGTAGTTGTGAGCCTGTCTAGAACAGCAGACAGGAAGATAGCAAGCTTCCAGAGGGGGAGAATCTGTGGGAGAGTAAGTATTTCTAGAAACTGGAACAATCATAGGATACATGACAGAATTTGGGTTTGAGATTATTTTTGTAATTTAGTTTGTTTTCCTAGAGTATATGGCTAGGGACCTTTTTAAAAACGTGAGATTTTCATGTAGATTCAATATTCTCAACTTGTCAGGTGAGGGGACTGTTTTAAGCTTAAAAATATAGACCCAGGAATGTGATTTGACTGATTTTTGGGGCTCAGGATAAATCTGGAAATCAGAAGGGGTAGATTAGAAGGTCAGGATCCCGGAGAAGACACATCATTCAAAGAAAGAGGGAAGGGGGTGATGCCCTCAGCAGGGCTTTTGAAAGCATTCACATGTACCCGAGTCTCTCTGCAGAAAGGCTGTTGGATATTATTTATCGTGCTGTTTCTCCGACTCCTCCATAGGCAACCCCGTGAAAACCCTTTCCAGAATCTGAAGGTACTCTTGGTATCAGACCAACAGCAGAATTTCCTGGAGCTCTGGTCCGAGATCCTCATGACTGGGGGGGCAGCCTCTGTGAAGCAGCACCATTCAAGTGCCCATAACAAAGGTACCTGGAAAGTGTGTGTTGTTATTGAGCCAAGGATGTCCGTAGCTCTGAGGCCTGATGCTCTAAGTCTCAGGCCTGACAGAAACACACATAAAGTCAGTCTAAGAGAAGAAAAATAGTGCTTTCACGAGGTGAGCCACCATGAGTGAAGCACTGGGCTGTCGGTGTTCGTCTTGGTGTCCACTGTGTACTTGCTGAACAGAAGGCCAGCATACAGTGAGCACAGCTTTCCATTGTGCTTGTGAGCAGTGGCACCGTGTTTGACTTGAAGGGATTTAATTTGGGCAGAGTGGGATATACTGGTGAGAAGGCTTACCTGTCTTTTTACTGGAGGGCTAAATTGAGTCTCCTTTCCTCGTCCACCTTCCCCTGCAGATATTGCTTTAGGGGTGTTTGACGTGGTGGTGACGGACCCCTCGTGCCCAGCCTCGGTGCTGAAGTGTGCTGAAGCGTTGCAGCTCCCTGTGGTGTCACAAGAGTGGGTGATCCAGTGCCTCATTGTTGGGGAGAGGATTGGATTCAAGCAGCATCCAAAATATAAACACGATTATGTTTCTCACTAAGGATACTTGGTCTTACCGGTTTTATTCCCTGCTGTTGTGGCGATTGTGTTTTAACCAGGTTTTAAATGTGTCTTGTGTGTAATTGGATTCCTTGCATGGATCTTGTATATAGTTTTATTTGCTGGACTTTTATGATAAAATAAATGTTGAATCTCTTTGGTTGTAGTAACTGGGATTTCTTCATCCATTTCTTTGAGCTTAATCTCAGAACAAATAGCAAGACAAACAGTAACTTCTCTGCTGTTTTCAAGTGGACTTGTTTGCTGTAGGACAGTGGGCCAAGAAAAGACAGTGAATTTTTTATAGTTTTCTGTGGTATCACTGTCAGAAGATTAATCTGGGTTGTCTAAAATTCAGTACTTCCCAAAATCTGATTTTATAATAGGCGCAGATTATAGTTGTCCCAAAAGCTGAGTTGAATTGGGCACATATCTTAGTTTTCTGGCAGTGAAAAAGAAATCTCTTTAGAGTTGAATTTACTTACAGCTGACTTGTGGGTGCTATACTCTCAAAGCTAAAAAGGACCAGTTGTTGTGAATGGCTGGTGACTGTAAACTTGATGACTTGCTGCAAGGATAAACATGAGAAACAGTGATAACACTTGAAAATGTTAGCAGCTCTAGTCAGAGGTCAGAATTTTATTACTGTCACAGTCGGAAGCTGTTCCTTTTCTACTTCTAGCATCATCCCTGTTAAATGTCTTCTCATTCTCTAAATCAAGGCTTAAATCTCTAATACCTTTTTCCCCCCTGCCAAACAGTAAATATTTTAGGCTTTGTGGGCCATTTGGCGTGTCACTACTACTCACCTTTGCTATGATGGCGTGAGAGCAACCGTAGACAATAGGTAAGCAAATGAACGTGGCTGTGTGCCGATAAAACTTTATTTACAAAAACAGGCTGGCCATAGTATGCTAACCTGTGCTCCAGAGGCAGCAGTGGAAGGGTCATCTTTAGCTGACAGTTACAGGGAATAAACGTCTATATGTGGTAGAAGATGTAGGGATGGACAAGGGCCAGATTGAGTGGCTACACACTGAAGCCAGAATTATCTTTCAGTTTGGAGGCAGTTGTCCAATGCCTATTTATTTTGGCTGATACTGATATGAAGATTGATGGTTATTGGTGATGGCTGGGCTTATTACTCCTGTGGTTCTTCTAATAAGGGATAATCAGACCTGCATCTTTCAGTATTTGAAATCTTAACATTTTTTTTCCTTAAGGACCCTTTTTTCTTTGTTAAAAAAAATACATTGTCAGCAGCAGAATTACCTTCTTAACAGTCTGAAATAACTGGAAGTTACTGGTGGAATTCTTCAGGGTCACAGTTGAAGACCCTTAAGGATGGGAGACTCCATTTCAATTTCTGAAAGAGGAAAGGAGGTCTGTGGGGGAACCTAGCTCAGCTCGTGTTTTCTTGCTCAGTGGTAACAGCCAGCATTTGACCTATTTATAATTCCTTTTTCACATGAGCCATACAATGTTCTGAGCTGTGTAACTTACTGCTGTCTCTCGAAGCTTGAACAGTGCCCAGGCATGTAGTAGGTAACCTCCAACAGACGTTCCCAACGTAACAGACCTTGCCTGGTCAGCGGTGGGCCGAAGCTACAAGTCCTCCGTGGCGAGTTGAGAACTCCGCGGGGGTGGGGCAGAGGCCCCTCCCACACCGGAACCAGGGGAATGACCTGCACCCGTGGATGTTCAGTAATGGCTTCTAGGAGAGAAGTCCGAGCTTTTCCAGTAGCTGCAGATGTATGGAGGCCGGCGAGAGAAAGGGGATGTTTGTTTTGAATCTTCTGTCACAATGCAGTGGGATTACTTCAGGTTGTGGACCAGAAATTCTCACATCCCGAAACTACAGAAAGAAAAAAAGAGCTGCATCAAAATATCATGCATTCCTGAAATTTTCTTCAAAAAAGTACGAATTGGGGCAACCTGTGATCTAGACAATCTCATCTTAAAACTCTCTTTTTGCTAAAATCACTTAGGAATCTGCAAGTGCTTTTTTGAATGAGACAGACATTGGAGAAGCCACCTACCACTGAATCTATTAGATTTTTTTTATCACTATGATTTTTTAAAAGTTTAGAGTGTGAAGCAGTGGTTCCCTCCTTTCAGAAGCAAAAGCTCTGAGGGTCGAGGAGGCTGGGGGTATGGGGCATTAAGGCTGAGCAGCTGGCTCACGTCAGAACTGGGAACTGAAGCCATGCTGCCTCCCAGCACAGCAGTGTGCAACTTAGCCAAGAATTTAAAGTCCATCTCAGTGTCAGGAATTTAAGTATTTACTTAAACTTCTACTGGAAAATAATCTTTGCTGACGATCAGACACAGCCTTTTTCTTCTCCAAGCCTTGCTTTCTTTCTTTGGACTAGATAATGGCTCAAGTCTCCTTCCAACTTTGGAATTCTACAATTTGTTAAAAAGCCACACACAATCCACTGAGCACCCCAGAGGCGGTTGCTCTTACCTGCCCAGAGTGCCACCAGCCTGGGTGTAATATTTGTTATAATCTAGTCGTAAGAGTAGCTGAGCCAAATCCGAATTGATCTGATGATTGCGAACACTGGAGAGAATCTTGAACAGGAGTGAAGACTGACGGCTAAAACCCTGCAGAGAGAAGGGCTCAAGCTGTGTCACTCCTCTTAGATCTACCAGCTACCCATGTGGAGTGAAGGGGGCAAAGGGGATTCGTAGGAAAAGTCTTCCTGAAAATCCTACAGCACTAACTGGCCTGCCGACAGTCCCATTTCTTGACTCCAAAAATGACTTCTTTGTACTGAGTCCACAGAACACAGAATTTCCTATGAAAGTACTCTCATTCTCAGTAGGAATTTAGCAGCTAGCTTTAAATGAGTATATTCTGCTGTGTACTGGGCTGGCAAGAACCTGTGTTTTCAGATAACATAGACCTGCCTGTGCTACAGGCAGATAATTATAATCTCGCTGAAATAGGGGGTTTAGTTCAAGGAAATAAGGAGGTTGAATGTTAGAAAGCAGGAACAAAGCCAGTGTGTATCTGGTGGCTTCATAAACCATTTGGGGCTTAACTGCATTTGAACACCAAAGCAGCACATACATACCTGCTTCAAAAACTGATAGAACATTTTTTACCTTTGTATCTTGTTACTTGTGTGTGTGTATACTGGGGAAAAGACCGTGATCCCCCACGTGCAGAACCACCTGTGTCCCTTGGACAGGGCTGCACCCGGCCAGTGCCAGGCTGACTCACCTTTACCAGGATGCTGAGCTGGGCAGCCCCACGCTCATCCAGTGGGCCCAGGTTCTGACTGACCAGTGAGCAGAAGCTGTGGCAGAGATCTAAGATTTCATTCAGGCAGTGAAACACCTACCCAGGAAACAGTTGGCATTAGGAGAAAAAGAGAGACACATCTGTGAAAGATTCGGGACAGTAAGAGCTAACCTGTTCCCACCTTGTGGGCAAAGACCCTGCACGAAACCTCACCTGCGCCACAATAAATCCGTCGTCGTCTCTCGGACCCACAGGTGTGCGTCAGGCTGAGCTTCGCTTTGAGTGCTGCTCCCCGTGCCTGGGGCCCTCTGCTTGTACCCGTCCCTGTGGCGCCCCCTTCCCCACTGCAGCCCTTAGCAACCCCTTGCCTCCCTCTCTGTATTATGTGTACTGTTCACTTGGCGTTTGTTCAGGCCCCCCGTGTTGTTACTGATCTGTGATGTATGTAAGTCCTGTTTCTCCAACTAGATTGTGAGCTCCTTAAGGGCACAGCCATGACGTATACCTCTTTGTATCCCCAGTGCCTTGCATACAGTAAGCACTCAATAAATATTTGCTGATGATCACCTGCTCTGATACTCTGCTTTTCCCCAAGGACGCTCATACCACCTAAGGACAGTCTCCCTGTCACAGTGGTTCTCGGTGGTTTCCAGTTCACAGAACCCGCTAGAGTGGCATCTATAGAGCTCACTCTCCTTTAAAAATGGCCCCAAATACCAGAACAAAAGAGTGTGACTGAGGAAGACCGATTAGCTCCCGTCAGAGATAAGGCATAACTATTCTATCAGAAAGTACTAGGAAAACAAAACCCTACTAGGGGTCCTTTTAATCATTTTGCCTTTTTTATACTTGAACTGGAATCAGCTTGTGCGCTTTCTAAGACTGGTGCCAACTGGAACCTGGGTTCTACTAATGTAAGTGCTCTGGGGCCTAGATTTTTTTTTAAAAAAGCGCCCAGATTCTCATGTGGAGCCAAGGTTGAGAATAACCTCCCTAAAGGAGATACATGATATATGTATGTACATAGGCACACACACACATACATAAGAGACAACACTACTCTAGCGGTCTGAAAACAAGTTCCAAACTGGTCCATCCTGATCCAAAAGATTGCTAAGAAAGTAAACTCGATGTGCTTTTCATTAGTCTTTCTATGGTGTCATAAAAGCTTTTTAAAAATTTCTTTAAATTCTTCTTGGTCTTGGGACTTCCCTGGCAGGCCAGTGGTTAGGACTTTGCACTTCCACCACAGCGGGTGCACAGGTTTGATCTCTGGTTGGGGAACTAAGAGCCTACATGCCACAAGAAACAAAAATCTTTCCTTCTGAGGGGTAAGCATATATTATCTATAGCTGCTCACCAGGTCCTATGGTATAATATTTCAGAAATTCAAAGACATTTTAAGTTCCTTTTTAGTATTCCCTCTTAGTTTTTGTCCATTGTAAACTGTTAAAAATGTTTAGACAGAGACCAAAAAGCTGCTGAATGATAGTTCCCCCTATCCTGGCAAGTCAAAGTGTCTAAGTGATCAGGCTAGAAGCAGCCAGCTCTACTTACAGGTTTCAACAAGATAAAGGATTGGGCCAGCAGATTGCTCAGGAAGTGGTCGTGAGCCAGTCGGATGCTTTCAAAGTCTCGGGTCGAATTGATTTGATGAAGCAGCTGTGAGAACTGAGACTCCAGCACATCTACCTTGAGACAGTTACACAAATCATTTTAGTACCCTGCTCAGTCTAAGGACTCAAGGACATTAAGGTGCCTGAGCGATGAAATAGAAATTCTTTGTCCCTACCAACCTCCAGTGTCTTGGCAGATCCCTCCTATCCCTCATTCCCTCCACTGATTGACTTGGTTAAGTCCTGTGGGATCCCAAAAGTTACAGCAAACTAGGTTCAACAGGCATGTACAGCATGACTGTTGAGTGGATGAAGAATGAGGAGTCAAGGTCCTTATTTCTACTTTCCTCTAAAATGCTCCCCAAGAAACAGCCCTAGTGATATAATCCATGGATTTTCAGACCCCAGTTTTTCACCAAGTGCAGGATTCTTCTTCAGTGACTCCTGCCAACCTGGGTTTTTTCCCTACCCCTTCGTTATCCCACAACGCAGACCTGGAGGTAGTACTGCAGGTTATCCACCAAGAATGCCATGCGGTTCCTGAGGCGCCACTTGACCGCGTCGCTCTGGTTGGACCTGAGGTGCTTGCGCTGCATCTGTAGGGCCCAGCAGTGCTGCAGCTCGGCTTGCACCCGGCGCACACTCAGCAAGTACTTGAAAACGACGTTGTACCTGGACAGGAACACCAGACCATTCAAGAGAAAACGTCACCACCCCGCACCCCGCACCTCCGCCCACGTTACAGACCCTAGGACTCTGTGCCGCCCACCTGTCCCCAAAAGGCAAGAAGGACATCAGAATGGCTAGAAATGTGATCAGGGAAACTGGTTTATTTCTATGATGGAAAATTGCACAGCTATCAAAATGAAAAAAACTTTAGCAGTACATTAGAAAATGACTCCAAGTGATATGATTGTGAATAAAAAAGGGAAACTGAAAAGACTACATATAGCCTGATATCTTTTTGGTAATGCTTAAAACAACTAAGTAGGAAAAAAGTGTACTTTGGGGGAACATATTTAGATGTTATAAAACTATAAACACGATAGAAAACATGGCGTTCAGGATAGTGGTCACTTAGGGCTGAGGGAGGCAAGGGAGCAGGGCTGAGACGGTCCACACAGGTAGACAGACATCAGGGTCGGTGTAGTAGATTTCCTTCCAGAAGTGGTTTTATGTTGTGTGTAAGAAGGAGGGGAGGAGGGCCGTGCATGGACCAATAAGAACGTGTTGGGAACCAAGGATTTTGGTTACTGTGATTCTCTCTCCCTGAAGACCAGGAGAGAAAGAAAATTAAGGGCTCCCTGGGGAGGGGGGAATAAATGAGGAGGGTAGGATTAACAGATGCTCACTACTGTATACAAAACAGACAACAAAGGTCCTGCTGTATAGTACAGGGAACTATTCAGTATCTTAAAAGCCTGTACTGGACAAGAATAGGAAAAATACGAATCACTGCTGTACACCTGGCACTAACACAACACTAGGCCAACTACACTTCAGTTAAAAAAGTCAAGGCTCCCCTCACTGAGCTCAAAGCAGCTGCCTGACGTTGAGTCCTGTGTTGAGAAGATGCATGGGAAGAGCAGCCAGTTCCTGGTGGAAATAGGCTTATTGACCTATTCTTACCAATTCTTAGGGAGGCTTGCGTAAGAACCTGATTCCATCTGGCTTTAAAACATTCTTCTTTCTAATGGAACAATGTACTGAAAATAGTACCTACACCTTGTTTGGATTCTGATTTGAACAAACCCAACCATAGAAAGACAAGTTTTAGGTAAGAAGGGAAACTTCAATATGGAACTATTGTTACTTTTACTGGGTGTGATAATGGCATTGTAGTTAAAAAATGTTCCTTTTTTGAATTGCATAGTGGTGGAGTGAAATGATGACTGGGATTTGCTTTAGAAGGCTCTGGCCAAAAAGAGGAGATGAACCAAACAGCATGACATGGCTGGTTACTGGAGATAGATGCTGTGTCCATGAGAGTTTGTTACAGTCCATACTTTTGTTTACATTCGGGAATTTTCATAATAAAATGTTTAAGAAAATACTTCTGAGCTTGATTTCTTCAAGGGTGTTAGGAGCCTATGAAGTGAGGAGAAAAGTGGACTGGGACCTACAGATGCTCTCAGGAGAGAGTCCGGGCAGCTCACTTGGGTGGGCTGTGGCTCTGTGTCTTCTCCCTGAACCAGCTCTGTCTTTGCAGTGTATGTCTATACTGTCTCGTACCCTAAGCTGCTCTGCCCCCAAAAGTTGAGGCTTGTGTACAGGGATGGGGAGGAGGAGGAGAGGCCACACACTGGCAGCCTGTAAATTGCCCCTTGTGTGCGTGCTCTTTGCGACCCTGTGGGCTGTTGCCTGCCAGGCTCCTCCATTTATGGGATTTCCCTGGCAGGAATACCGGAGTGGGTTGCCATTTCCTCATCCAGGGGATCTTCCCGACCCAGGATTGAACCCATGTCTCCTGCTTTGGCAGATGGATTCTTTTATCACTGCACCACCTGGGAAACCCAAATTGCTCCTTACTTTGCAATGTAAAAAAAAAGTTTTATTTTAAGGGTTTGACCCTCCCAGTCATTGCAGCATTCACTGCCGTCTCACAGGTACAGCCTCACTTACTAGTGTTGTCTCTGGCCCCTGAAGGCATCTGAGTTCACAGCCCCTGATTTACAGACTGTTAAATTGTCAGCTGGCGCTCTCGCTCCCACCAGTTCTACTCCTGATACTTTCTTCCGTGGAAGTAAGTTGGATAATCATTACCTGTGAGAAACTCAGAAATACTCACTTTTCCAGGACAGCAGGGGTGAAGAGAATGTGTAGTGGCCACTGCACTTTGTAGGAAAGACCCAGGGCCGCCCAGCCGGATGCCGGGGCTTCCCGCGGAGAAGTTTCCCGAGAAGGCCCTTCTCTTGCCTGAGCAGCATCTGTTAAGAACAAAGATGACTTTGCTCATCTAGAACCAGAGTTTCAACAAGGTGAGAGATGAGCGCTCGCTTGAGCCGGCAGTGTGAGAAGCAGAGAGGGGACACAAAAGGGCTTGTAGGGGGCAAGGAGACGCCCGGGCGGGGTTCTCGAAGGAGATCTTTCAGGGGTTCTTTTTTCAGCCGTAAAGAATGGCGGCTATAGACAGACCATTCCAGCAGCATGATGAAAACAAAACCATGGCCTGGCTGTCTCTTAGCATCTCTTGACTTCCCTTTTGTGTAAAATTAGGGCGCTGGATTAGGTGATTTCTGAGGTACAAAATTATATGGTTTCTGCAGAAGTGGATGGAAGCAGAAAAGACAATGACCAGTAGGAGCAGAGAAGGCGCGTGAAAGCAAGGCAGACCTTTGTGCTCCTTGCCGTGATACTCGATCGTCAGGTGCAGCAGAGGGAGCAGGTTGTCGTCGTCCAGGAGCACCTTGTGCGCCGACTGCTGGAAGGCCACGTTCACGTCTGCGAAGGAGGACACGGGCCGAGTGGAGGCCTGGCTCTGCCACACGTCCCAGCTCCTCTGGCTTTCCACCTCTCCCCCAGCCTGCCCAGCTCTAATAGCAGTTGCTTTTGCTGACTAGCAAGCGTTCCTTCTTCTCTTGCTAATAAGAGCATCCTGGTTTTCCCTGAGGAATCACCCCGGCCCAGAACAATCCATGTAGTTCCAGCGGGGGCCGGTGACCCAGGGGTGAGCTGTCTTGTTACATTATGCTGTTCAGGGATAGGAATATGACCCAAGCCAGGCCAATCCAGAGGTTCTCTTCAGATTCTGAAAGAGGGCAGCTCTTTTTTTTTTGAGATAAACGGAGTCAGTAAGATGTGAACTTGGTTACAGGCCATCTTGCTACCATACGGAGGAGGCCTGTTTCAGAAGAAAAGGCAGAGGCGAAAGACGGAATGATACCAAGCCCTGAAGGCGCCAGGTGAGCCTTGGAGCAAACTGCCTAGAGCCATCATACCTGTGGCTTTTTCAGTTATGAGAATCAATAAATTCTTTTTTCCTTTGCTTAAGTGAATTTGAATTGGAAGTGGATGGGATTTGAATTGAGTTTTCTGACACCTGCAACCTAGAAAGTCCTATGTAAGTACAGTGGACATCTGTGGTTTTATAGAGCTAGAAAAATGGTAACCCTGTTTTCTCTCCTACCTCTCCCACACCTTTTTTGACACTCAGCCTTACCCAACTCTCATGTAGTTCGAATGGGAATGGTTATCCTTCCTGTTAGTCAAGGGTGAACACTTAATTGAAGTAGACGTTTTCTTTGGCTGCACTGTGACCCATGTGGGATTTTAGTTCCCCGGGGATCAAACCAGTAAGCCCTGCAGTGGAAGCGTGGAATCTTAACCACTGGACCGCAGGGAAGTCCCCAAATAAACAGATCTTCATGGCTGACCTCTTTGATACAGGGACAAGTGTACAATCTAGTTGGACTAATCAAAACCCCTTCCCTGGAATCCTTTAACCTGCTACCAGAGAGACCAGGTTTGACTCCCCCAGCAGACGCTGTGAGCTATGTTCCTGGGAGCTGCTGGTGGCCATGTGGCCACAAGGGACTGGAAGGCAATCAAAGAACACAAGAGGCGCAGACAATCCTAGCAGTGAGAGAATCCTGGCAGTCCCTGGTTCTTAGGCCCAGCTACATCCCCATGGGCTTCCTCGTTGGCCCGGTGGTAAAGAATCTGCCTTTCAATGCAGGAGACACTGGTTTGAGCCCTGGGTCAGGAAGATCCCCTAGAAAAGGAAATGGCAACCCACTCCAGTATTCCTGCCTGGAAAAATCCCTTGGACAGAGGAACCTGGTGGGCTACAGTCCATGGGGTCACAAAAGAGACATGACTTAGTGATTAAAACAACAACAAATACCCTATCCCACTGGAGTTACAGATACAATAGCAAATAAATTCCCCCCTTCTACTGAGGTGGTTTTCCATCACTGACAACCTAAACAGTTCTAATACAACAAGGGGCAATAAGTCCCAATATGGGGACTTCCTGGGTGGTTCAGTGGTTAAGAATGCATTCCCAATGAAGGGACCAAGGGGTTCAATCAATCCTTGGTCAAGGAACTAAGTTTCAGCATGCTGCATGGCTCAGCCAAAACAAAACGTCCTAATATGTCCCTTAAGAGATAAATGGCTACAGGGACTTCCCCAGTGGCCCAGTGGTTAAGACTTTATCTTCCAATGCAGGGGATGCAGGTTTGATCCCCAGTAAGGGAGCTCAGATCCCACATGCCTCCAGGCTAAAAAACCAAAACAGAAGCAATATTGTCACAAATTCAATACAGACTTAAAGAAATATATGGCTATAATCTGATGAGATGAACTGAACAACTCGTTTGAAGGCTTGTACCGCCTCTTCCAGGAAGGGTCACGAGCTGAGGCTGTTCCCAGTGACAACAGTGTGAGCATACCTGAGCAGCCTTCTATCTTTGGAAACACTCTTAACTCAACAGGCTACTTTAAATGTGGACCAGGTCTAAATGGTTCAGCAGCAAGCTAAGCCATCCCCTACAGCCCTGGGACTTCAGTAAGCTGGTAATTCTCAGGCCCCAGGGTGATTACCATGTTCAGTTACTGCAGTGGGTGGTGTTTTCAACATGTGTTGAGCTGTATCAATGAAGGCCTGAAACAGTTCTCCACGTCCCAGAAGGTAAAAGTCTTTAATGATCTGCAGAAAGAATTTCAATTTTTAATTCAGTAAACCAGCAAGGCCAGGAGCTCTTCACTATCCTAAGAGATTTATGCATATAGTTTCAAGTTTCATCTGTTTCACTCCAGCTTACAAAAAGACATAGGGTTTTGGCATTTTAAAGGAGCACACTTGGTAATGGGTGACTGGCGTGTCTTTGATCTTATTTATTCAACAAAAACACAATTATGCCAGAAGAAAGTAAACAGCCGAAGCTTTGTGCTAGAGTAAATCTGTAGTGTTAGATGGAGTTTGCCCACCCATCTGGATGAGGACATAAAAAGCCACTCTAGAAGTCGGGATAGGCAACCAGTGCCCTCAGAAGAGGCTGGAGAATAAAGGCATTGACCACCAGCATCATTTTAAGAGTTAAAAGAAGAGCTAAGCTATTACCTTCAGCTGACCCAGTAAATCTGACTCTTCCACCATCAGCTTCCAGAGATGCTGTGAGAAGAACCAACAATACAGGGTCAAAGTTTCATTACGATGAAAACTCCTACAAAGAACGGTTTTGTGAAAATCCAGCAATGTATTGAAAAAAGTATACATACCATGACCACACTGGGTTAATCCCAGAAATAAAAGTTTAAAAGGTAAGAAAATATGAGATGGAAATACTCTGGAATTAGACAGTGGTGATGGTTGTACAACATTGTGAACATTAAAAAAAAAAGTGAACCTGCCTATTTTTAAATGGCTCAAATGTTTAACTTTGGTGTTTTTCAATCTCAAAAAAAAATTTAATATGAATATAACTTATTAAAGTTAATAACTTTAATAACTATATTAAAGATTAAAAAAGAAAAACCATGATTGCCTCAATAGATGCAGAAAAAGCATTTGATAAAACATCTGTTGATGGTTGGAAATCTTTTTATTCTGATAAAGGGTATATACCAAAATCCCACAGCAAACAACCTATTTCACAGCAAAACATTAGAAGAAATTCCTTTTAAAGTCATTCAACATTGTACTAAAGATTTGCCAATATGGAGAAAAAAAAAAATTGAAAAGGAAGAAACAAAACTTACTATTGTCAGATAATATCACTACCTGCACAGAAAGTTCCAAGAGAACTGACATAAACTATTAGAACTAGTAAGAGAATTTGGCAAGCTTGATGATGAATATAAAAAATCCACTACATAGCCATTACCGCATCAAAGGATCCTGACTAGGATTTGCCCAGTGAAGTGATCGGTGTTGATTCAGTGTGCCTGGAATCCCTACCTGGGTGTTCCTACTCTCTGCCCTCTCTCATTGGAACTGACACAGACTAGGCCCTTCTCCAATACACAATGCTAGACAAAACAGCTGACCTGCCCAGGAGAATGTATGCACACAGGTCAAAATAATTAGACATGGGAGGTGTAAAAGAGGTATAACAGACTAGATATACATGGGCTTGCCAGGTGGCTCAGCTGTAGAATTTGCCTGCTAATGCAGAAGATGTGGGTTCAATCCCTGGGTCAGGAGATCCCCTGAACAAAGAAATGGCAACCCACTCCAATATTCTTGCCTGGAGAATCCCATGGACAGAGGAGACTGGTGGGCTACAGTTCAGAGGGTTACAAAGAGTTGGACAAGACTGAGCGACCAAACAGCAACAGCAGATAACACTGGAGAAGTTTTAGAACTGCCTGAGGGGATAGTATAGTTAGCCACCCAGATCTCCCCAGTAAGACTGAGACATTCCATACGCCAGCTGTTCAGAGTACTGTTACTGGCGCTTTTGGCTAAAGGGAGCTACCATGCCCATGGTTCCCTCCTGAGGAACCAATTTCTGATAGATGCAGAGGTACAATAGCCTAGCCCTCTAACCTCAATTTGGGACATCCTGGAAGGGCCATTCTAGCTTCAGAACTCTCCAAAAGATTGGCCAAGGCTTCTGTTGCAACTGCGTCACAGTTTATTTGCTCTGGAGGTCACTAGGAACCCTCCTCTTGCTTTTCCCCCAAATTTAAACTACTCTTTATAAATATGTTTAAGAGGCAAGGATAACAGGAATATAAACAAAAATAAATCATAAAAAGAACCAAGATGTTGGATCAACTGAATATCCATATACAAAAAATTAAAACTTGATCTATACCTTGTACCACATACAAAAATTAATTAGAAATGATTATGAACCTAATTGAAACTAAAAACTATAAGTTTTCTAAAAGAAAATAGAAAAATTTTGTAACACTGGGTTATGCAAAGGTTTGTCAGTCACAACACCAGAACCATGAACCACAAAATAAATAGAAATTGATAAACTAGACTTAACCAAAATCAACACCTTTTGCTCTTTGAAAGCCTCTTAAGAGAATGAAAAGACACGACCCAGATAATCACGATGGTGTGATCACTCATCTAGAGCCAGACATCC
Organism: Bubalus bubalis; assembly: GCF_019923935.1. Classification (NCBI taxonomy): domain Eukaryota; kingdom Metazoa; phylum Chordata; class Mammalia; order Artiodactyla; family Bovidae; genus Bubalus; species Bubalus bubalis. The sequence continues at coordinate 15,156,109 of NC_059176.1, forward strand.
TGGAATGTGAAGTCAAGTGGGCCTTAGAAAGCATCACTACGAACAAAGCTAGTGGAAGTGATGGAATTCCAGTGGAGCTATTTCAAATCCTCAAAGATGATGCTGTGAAAGTGCTGCACTCAATATGCCAGCAAATTTGGAAAACTCAGCAGTGGCCACAGGACTGGAAAAGGTAAGTTTTCATTGCAATACCAAAGAAAGGCAATGCCAAAGAATGCTCAAACTACTGCACAATTGCACTCATCTCACATGTTAGTAAAGTAATGCTCAAAATTCTCCAAGCCAGGCTTCAGCAATATGTGAACTGTGAACTTCCTGATGTTCAAGCTGGTTTTAGAAAAGGCAGAGGAACCAGAGATCAAATTGCCAACATCCTCTGGATCATGGAAAAAGCAAGAGAGTTCTAGAAAAGCATCTATTTCTGCTTTATTGACTATGCCAAAGCCTTTGACTGTGTGGATCACAACAAACTGTGGAAAATTCTGACAGAGATGGGAATACCAGACCACCTGACCTACCTCTTGAGAAACCTGTATGCAGGTCAGGAAGCAAGAGTTAGAACTGGACATGGAACAACAGACTGGTTCCAAATAGGAAAAGGAGTACGTCAAGGCTGTATATTGTCACCCTGCTTATTTAACTTATATGCAGAGTACATCATGAGAAATGCTGGGCTGGATGAAGCATAAGCTGGAATCAAGACAGCCGGGAGAAATATCAATAATCTCAGATATGCAGATGACACCAACCTTATGACAGAAAGCGAAGAACAACTAAGGAGCCTCTTGATGAAAGTGAAAGAGGAGAGTGAAAAAGCTGGCTTAAAACTCAACATTCATAAACCTAAGATCATGGCATCCGGTCCCATCACTTCATGGCAAATAGATGGGGAAACAATGGAAACAATGAGAGACTTTATTTTGGGGGGCTCCAAAATCACTGCAGATGGTGACTGCAGCCATGAAATTAAAAGATGCTTGCTGCTTGGAAGAAAAGTTATGACCAACCTAGACAGCATATTAAAAAGCAGAGACATTACTCTGCCAACAAAGGTCCGTCTAGTTAAAGCTATGGTTTTTCCAGTAGTTATGCATGGATGTGAGAGCTGGACTATAAAGAAAGCTGAGCACCAAAGAATTGGTGCTTTTGAACTGTGGTGTTGGAGAAAACTCTTGAGAGTCTCTTGTAATGCAAGGAGATCCAACCAGTCCATCCTAAAGGAAACCAGTCCTGAATATTCATTGGAAGGACTGATGTTGAAGCTGAAACTCCAAAACTTTGGCCACCTGATGTGAAGAACTGACTCATTGGAAAAGACACTGATGCTGGGAAAGATTGAAGGCGGGAGGAGAAGGGGATGGCAGAGGATGAGATGGTTGCATGGCATCACCAAGTCTATGGACATGCATTTGAGTAAACTCCAGGAGTTGGCAATGGACTGGGAGGCCTGGTGTGCTGCAGTCCATGGGGTTGCAAAGAGTTGGACACAAATGAGCAACTGAATGGAACTGAACTGTTACTCACTTAATACCATTGTATCATGATTGGCAAGAGAAAAATAACAGAACTCTATATCACCAAAACTAGGATCTAATAGAAAAACCTAAAATAACTTTCGAAAATCCAGATGCATATCAGAATTATCTTGGAATTTTTTGAAAAACACAAATGATCAGGTATTGTTAATTTTTCTCCAGAGGTCCAGACAGATTTCTAATGAGCAGTCATATTTAAAAACAAGTGATGATCTTTTATCTAGTTCGTTTCACTTTTTCTATTTCATACTCAGTGCTCCCATTTCATTCAGTTTATGTACTTCAATTTCTCCATCTCTTTTTTTTTGATGTTCTTTCTCAAGTCTTCATCAAGTATAGTAGAAAAGCTTTTGTGTACATACATAAAAATATGTATAATATATATTTTAGAAAACTTATGAATTTTTGCCTAACTAAAGAAATTATGACATTTTGATACTACTTGACTTAGTATGAATAGAATGCCAGATTTCTAATTAAAAAACAGATATGCAACAAGCAAAAAAGGTTCACTGTATAGCACTGGGACTACAGTCAGTATCCAGTTACCTATGGTAGAAAAGAATTTCCCAAATACTCCATGAATACATGGGTATCTGTGTGACTGAACCACCCTGCTGTGCACCTGAAACACTGTCGCCTCTACCTCAGTAAAATACATGCATTAAAAATAAGAGGCCCACGCGTGCCAAACCTACCGCTGGTGTCACACTCAAAGGGAGAAAGTAACAAGACAGCGATGTCCACTCTGACCACTTTTATTTAACATAGTTTTGGAAGTCCTAGCTACAGCAATCAGAGAAGAAAAAAAAGTAAAGGGAATCCAAATTAGAAAAGAAGTAAACTGCCACTGTTTGCAGGTGACATTATACTCTACACTGAAGATCCTAAAGATGTTACCAGAAAACTACTAGAGCTCATAAATGAATTTGGTAAAGTTGCAGGTAACAAAATCAATACACTGAAGTCAGTTGCATTTCTATACACTAACAACGAAAGATCAAAAAAAAATTCAAGAAGCAATTCCACTTATCATTGCATCAAAAAAGAATAAAATACATAGGAACAAACTTACCTAAGGAGACAAAAGACATGTATTCCTCTTTTGCTATAAGATGCTGATAAAAGAAATCAAAGAGGACATAAACAGATGGAAAGATATACCATGTTTGTGAATCGGAAGAATCGATATTGTCAAAATGACCATACTACCCAAGATAATCTACAGATTCAATGCAATCCCTATCAAATTACCAATGGTATTTTTCACAGAACTAGAACAAAAAATTCTCAAAATTGATATGGAGACACAAAATAGCCAAATATACCCCGAACAACCAAAACAATTTTGAAAATGAAAGCCAGAGCTGTAGGAATCAGGCTCCTTGACTTCACACTACACTACAAAGCTCCAGTCATCAAAACAGGACGGTAGCGGCACAACAACAGAAATACAGATCAATGGAGCAGATAGAAAACCCGAAATAAGCCCATGCACCTATAGTCAGTAATCTGTGACAACGGACGCAAGACCACACAATGCTGGAAAGACAGTCTCTTCAGCAAATGGTGCTAGGAAAAATGGACAGCCACGTGTTTAAAAAAAAAAAAAAGAAGTTAGACCATTCCTTAATTCCATACATAAAAATAAGCTCAAAATGAATTAAAGACCTAAATGTTAGACTGGACACTATCAAACTCTTACAAGAAAACATATGCAGAACACTCTCTGACATAAGTCACAGCAACATCTTTTTTAATCTATCTCCCAGAATAGTGGAAATAAAAGCAAAAAGAAACAAATGGGACCTACTTAAACTCAAAAAGCATTTGCACAGCAAAGGAAACAAAAAACAACCCACAGATTGGGAGAAATATTTTTCAAATGATGTGACTGATAAGGGATTAGTCTCCAACATTTCCAAACAGCTTATGACACTTAATAGAATAAAAACAACCCACTCAAAAAATGGGCAGAAGACCGCAAGAGATACTTCTGCAGAGAGGACACAAAGATGGTCAACATGCCCAGCACCACCAGCTATTAGAGACACGCAAACCAAAACTATAATTAGATATGACCTCACACCAGTCAGGATGGCAATCATCAAAAAATCCACAAACAATGAACGCTGGAGAGGGTGTGGAGAGATGGGAACCCTCCTGCCCTGTTGGCGGGAATGTAAGCTGGTACAGCCACTATGGAGAACAGTATGGAGGTTCCTTAAAACACTAAAAATAGAGTTGCCATATGACTGTGCAATCCCACTCCTGGGCATATATCCCGAGAAAAGCATGGCCCCAAAATACACACACCCCAGTGTTCACTGCGGCACTGTTTACAACAGACAAGACGTGGGAGCAACCTACATGTCTGTCGACAGGAATAGATAAAGAAGACGTGGCACATAAACACAAGGGAATATTACTCAGCCATTAAAAATGATGAGATACGGCCATCTGAAGCAACATGGATGGACCTAGAGTGTGTCATACTGAGTGAAGTTAAGTCAGAGGAGGAGAAATATCATATGATATCCATTATATGTGGAATCTAAAGAGAAATGATACAACTGAACTTACTTACAAAACACCCTCTTTCAAACAAAACACCCTCTTCCAACAACACAAGAGAAGACTCTACACATGGACATCACCAGATGGTCAATACAGAAATCAGATTGATTATATTCTTTGCAGCCAAAGATGGAGAAGCTCTATTCAGTCAGCAAAAACAAGACCAGGACCTGACTGTGGCTCAGACCATGAACTCCTTATTGCCAAATTCAGACTTAAATTGAAGAAAGTAGGGAAAACCACTAGACCATTCAGGTATGACCTAAATCAAATCCCTTACGATTATACAGTAGAAGTGACAAATAGATTCAAGGGATTAGATTTGACAGAGTGCCTGAAGAACCAAGGACAGAGGTTTGTGACATTGTACAGGAGGCAGTGATCAAGACCATCCCCAAGAAAAAGAAATGCAAAAAGAAAAATGGTTGTCTGAGGAGGCCTTACAAATAGCTGAGAAAAGAAGAGAAGCTAAAGGCAAAGGAGAAAAGGAAAGATATACCCATTTGAATGCAGAGTTCCAAAGAACAGCAAGGAGAGATAAGAAAGCCTTCCTCAGTGATCAATGCAAAGAACAGAGGAAAACAATAAAATGGGAAAGACTAGAGATTTCTTCAAGAAAATCAGAGATACCAAGGGAACATTTCATGCAAAGATGGGCACAATAAAGGACAGAAATGGTATGGACCTAACAGAAGAAGAAGATATTAAGAAGAGGTGGCAAGAATACACAGAAGAACTGTACAAAAAAGATCTTCACAACCCAGATAACCATGATGGTGTGATCACTCACCTAGAGCCAGACATCCTGGAATGTGAAGTCAAGTGGGCCTTAGAAAGCATCACTACGAACAAAGCTAGTGAAGGTGATGAATGCCAGTTGAGCCATTTCAAATCCTAAAAGATGCTGCTGTGAAAGTACTGCACTCAATATGCCAGCAAATTTGGAAGACTCAGCAGTGGCTACAGGACTGGAAAAGGTCAGTTTTCCTTCCAATCCCAAAGAAAGGCAATGCCAGAGAATGCTCAAACTACCGCACAATTGCACTCATCTCACATGCTAGTAAAGTAATGCTCAAAACTCTCCAAGCCAGGCTTCAACAGTATGTGAACAGTGAACTTCCAGATGTTTAAGCTGGATTTCGAAAGGCAGAGGAACCAGAGATCAAATTGCCAACATCCACTGGATCATCGAAAAAGCAAGAGCGTTCCAGAAAAATATCTGCTTTATTGACTGTGCCAAAGCCTTTGACTGTGTGGATCACAACAAACTGTGGAAAATTCTTCAAGAGATGGGAATACCAGACCACCTGACCTGCCTCCTGACAAATCTGTATGCAGGTCAAGAAGCAACAGTTAGAACTGGACATGGAACAACAGACTGGTTCCAAATTGGGAAAGGAGTATGTCAAGGCTGTATATTGTCACCGTGCTTATTTAATTTATATGCAGAGTACATCATGAGAAATGCTGGGCTGGATGAAGCATAAGCTAGAATCAAGATTGCTGGGAGAAAAATCAATAACCTCAGATATACAGATGACACCACCCTTAAGACAGAAAGCAAAGAAGAACTAAGGAGCCTCTTGATGAAAGTGAAAGAGGAGAGTGAAAAAGCTGGCTTAAAACTCAACATTCAGAAAACTAAGATCATGGCATGTAGTCCCATCACTTTATGGCAAATAGATGGGGAAACAATTGAAACAATGAGAGACTTTATTTTGGGGGGCCCCAAAATCACTGCAGATGGTGACTGCAGCCATGAAATTAAAAGACGCTTGCTGCTTGGAAGAAAAGCTATGACCAACCTAGACAGCCTATTAAAAAGCAGAGACATTACTCTGCCAACAAAGGTCCATCTAGTCAAAGCTATGGTTTTTCCAGTAGTCATGTATGGATGTGAGAGTTGGACTATAAAGAAAGCTGAGCACCAAAGAATTGATGCTTTTGAACTGTGGTGTTGGAGAAGACTCTTGAGAGTTCCTTGTACTGCAAGGAGATCCAACCAGTCCATCCTAAAAGAAACCAGTCCTGAATATTCATTGGAAGGACTGATGTTGAAGCTGAAACTCCAGAACTTTGGCCACTTGATGCGAAGAACTGACTCATTGGAAAAGACCCTGATGCTGGGAAAGACTGAAGGCAGGAGGAGAAGGGGACAACAGAGGATGAGATGGCTGGATGGCATCACTGACTCAATGGACATGAGTTTGGGTAAACTCCGGGCGTTGGTGATAGACACAGGGGCCTGGCGTGCTGCAGTCCATGGGGTTGCAAAGAATCAGACACGACTGAGTGACTGAACTGAATAAGGTGTATAGAAAAAGAAGCCCTACTGCACTGTCGATGGGAATGTAAATTGGTACAGCCACTATGGTGAACACTATGGAGATTCCTTTAAAAACTAGGAATAAAGCTGCCACATGATCCAGCAATCCTACTACTGGGCATATACCCTGAGAAAACCATGATTCTAAATGACACATTTATCCCAATGTTATAGAAGCACTATTTACGAATGAATAAAGAAGATATAGTACATATATACAATGGAATATTACTCAGCCATAGAAAGAATGAATGAGTCAGCTGTATTGAAGTGGATGAACCTAGAGCCTGTTATACAGATTGAAGTGAGTCAGAAAGAGAAAAATATATATTAATGCATATATATGGAATCTAGAAAAGCAGCACTGATGAACCTATTTTTAGAGAAGAAATGGAGATCCAGACAGAGAGCATGGACTTGGGGACACGGTGGGGAACGGAGAGGTAGGACGAAGTGAGAAAGGAGCACCGACGTGTACACAGCACCACGTGTAAAACAGAGAGCTAGAGGGAAGCTGCTGTGTGACACAGGGAGCCCAGCCTGGCACTCTGCGATTACCTAGAGGGGCAGGAGGGGAGGCAGAGAGAGCGGCTCAAGAGGGAAGGGATATATACAATTATGGCTGATTCTTGCTGTTATAGGACAGAAACTCACACAACACTATAGGGCAATTATCTTCCAATTAAAAATTTTTTTAAATGCTGGAGTGCAAAAAAAAAAAAAAGAATGGAAAAATATTACTTGTCCTGCCTTCCTATGATAGATTATCCTAAGGCCGTAAGGCACTAAATTTAGTCAGAATCAGTGGGTCCCCTGGAGTCATTGCCAACTACACAATGGAGTCAAAAGGCTGTCTATCTGAAATGCAAACCAAGATCTTCCTTTATTACTAAGTAACTGACTAGCTACCAATCAAACTCCTGTCAGGTGGGAAAAGGCTAAGGCAGTCCCGCCTCTATTGTTAAAACAATGCTTTTATTTTCTACTTCCTGCTCTTCAACTCTCTCAAACACTTCCCTGCAAGTTAAGTTCTAATCACACCAAGAGGAAATAAATCAAGTACTCAATTTCTAGGAAACCAGTCTATTTTCTTCTACTACAAGGGACCTCCCTGATGGCCCAATGGTTAAGAATCTGCCTGCCAGTGCAGGGAACGAAGATGCCACAGGCCTCAGGGCAACTAAGCCCCTGAGTAGCTGTGTGCCCCTAAGTAGCCACAACTACTGAAGCCCAGGAGCCCCAGAGCCTGGGCTCCACAAGAAAGTACTCCCTGCTCACCACAGCTAGAGAAAGCCCGAGTGCAGCAACAAAGAATTCATGCACCACAATGACGACCGAGTGCAGTCAATTAAATAAGTAAAATAAACTATATCTATATTGAGAAAGACCAACCTCGGCCACAGTACTGCGAATACGATCCACCACCTGCTCAAAGTCCACCAGGCTGAAGAGGGGCTGCTGCTTGAGACGATGCAACTCTGCTGCAAAAGTGTCCTCCTGGTTCTTCAGAATGGATCCTGTAGGACAGGAAAGCACTCACGGTCAGCAGGAGTCAGGAAACCACCACAGGCGGGGGGCTCTCTGCCTGGGGCTGCCGGGAACAACATGAAGGTCCCTAGCCACCCACTCATGTCCCATGTCCCTAGGACATGAAGGTCCCTAGCCACCCACTCTGCCCGGGCTGACTTTGGGTCCACATGATGTCAGACATGCCTCTGAGGATTGGGGGAACCCCGGCAAGGACATTCCTACCTTTCCTGGTCAGGTTTACATTTTGATTTTCGAACATCTGGACAGATTCTCCCACAAAGAGGATTTTTTCAGCAACCCTCACTGGAATGTAGGACGGCAGAATCTCCACTCGCAGAGAAAACTGTTTGAGAGATGGCGCCAGCATGTTCTCCTCCTCTATCAGGCGCTGGGCAAGGAAAAAACCCACATCAGAGATAACGTATGAAGTGAAAAAGGGGAAACAAGGGAATATCTGGCAGCTCTCCCAACCCACGATTTACAGTTTCTGGAAGCAGGGACTTTAAATCTGAACTTGCATAATTATTAAATTACCAGTGCTAGAGAAAGACATTCCATTTTTAGACAGAAAGCACGGTGGAAATAACAGTGGTTCTATTAACATTAGGATTTTCATTCTCACTCTGCTTTGACTACTGTGTAAAAACTTGTGCAGTGGGTCTGGAACTCAGTCTTCTTGTCTGTACCGTGGAATAACTGCTCTGTTTGTTTCCAGGTCTGCATGTCTATGATTTACTACCTTGCGCATGTCTGCTCTGCCCAGCTCTTTACAGAGGCCTGAGTCATACAGCCATGTGGTTCTCATAACCTGGCTCCTGGGCCAGCACCATTGGCCTCACGTGGGAGCTTGTTAGCAATGCAAAATTTCAGGCCCGTCCCCAGAGCTACAGAAAACCTGGGGGATGAGGCCCAGCAGTCCATGTTTTAATAAGCTCTCCAGGCAATTCTGGGCACTCTACAGTCTGAGTAACACTAATCTAGCCCATGAAGCCCCAGATTCTTGCTGTCTAGCCAGCCAGGTCCCTGACTTGCTGCTAATTTGACCCTTATCCAGGGTATGGATAAGGAACCCCAAACTCCATTCTCCTGACTTTGATCTCTGCTGTCCGCCATTTCAATTTTGGGCTTGGGTGCTGGTGTGCCTCAGGGCACCACCCAAGACCCTTTTTTCCTCTCGCTCTCCACACTCTTCCTAAACAATCACATCTTCTGAGGCTGAACTGATCATAACAGGTATTTTTAATCTTTCTGCATCACAGGACTCTCTGCAAGTATAAAAGTGATGGACCTTCCAGAAGAATATGGAAACATACACTTCACAGAACCTCTGAAGCCACCCATGGACCTCAGTTTAAAAACTTTCATATGCTGATAACTCCTAAAACTTTATCTTTAAGCCAGACTGCTCTCATCAGCTTCAGGCTCAGCCCACTGGTCATTTCCTACAAGCATCTCAGTGTGTCCAGAGTTAGACACATCTTCTCCCCCCGCCCTCTCCTACCAGCAGCCCACATTCCTTATCATCACCACTCGCCTATCACTAAAGGCAGAGACTTGGGCATCATCCCTGATGCTTCCCTCTGGGCCCCTGGCCAATCAATCACCACGGCCTGCCTGTTCCACCTCCTAAATATCGCTGAAGCCTCTTTCTTCTTCACCATATTTACTGTTCCCATCCTTGGTGCAGGCCACCACTATTTTTCAGCTAATGTGAAAATTTCAGCCCAACAGGCTTCACCGATGGCTCAAACAGTAAAGAATCTGCTTGCAATGCGGGAGACGCTGGAGAGCTGAGTTTGATCCCTGGGTCAGGCAGCTCCCCTGGAGGAGGAAATGGCAACTCACTCCAGTATTCTTGCCTGGAGAATCCCATGGACAGAAGCCTTGCAGGCTACAGTCCATGGGGTCACAAAGAGTAGGACATGACTGAAGCAACTGAGCACATGTAATGTCCCAAACATTCTCCTAACTGTTGTACTTGCTGCTAATCTTAATTTTTTAAAAAACGTTTTCCCGCAGTTTCCAGAGTGATCTATCATAAAGTCTAATATAACATACAGAGGTGTGTTAACCCGTTGCCTAAAATTCTTCATGGTTCCCAGCTCTTTTCAGGCTCAAGTCCAAATTCCTTCCCATTATTTACAAGGGCTTTCATGATCTTACCTCCGCTCATCTCAAAAGCTTCACTGACTGCCACTTCCCACATCCCCTCCAACTGTCCCTTACACTCTATATTTCAGTCTTTATTTACTTGACCATCTCAACTGAATTACTAATGGTTCTCCCAAATGATCCATGTCCTTCATGGCCTCTGTACTGTACACAGTCCTTCCCTCTGCCTGGAATTTTTTTTTTTTTTGGCCGTGTGGCATATGGGATCTAAGCTCCGACTAGGGATCAAACCTCAGCCCCCTGCATTGGAAGCTCAGTCTTAACAATTGAACCACCAGAGACGTCGTTCTCCCAAACTCTTTGCACTTAAGACATATATTCCACTCTAGTCCATGTTCCCAGAATACCCACACTCACTGGTCCAGAGCACTTAGTATATTGTAATATGTCTTCCACTAACTGTAAGCTCTTTAAGGACAGGGACTACTACATTTTATTTGTTTATGTGGTTGTGGCACCTGGAACAGTTGTGCCTGGCATATAACAGGCATTCAATAAAATGTAACAGGATAAATGAATGGATAAGAACAGCACAGGACTTTGGGGAGCCAAATCAAAACTAACCTGCAGTGTAAAAGCTCTGGGTACCAACAAGACGACCTAAAGGGACAAGACTTCTTATTACTCTCCTCAATGCAAATACCAGGAAAAGGGGAAACAAAAGGGATCTTACAAGTGTATTTTCTACCTTAGAGTCTCACACTGTTAGGCATTAAGTTTGAGTATTAAACTAAGCCAACTGTCTACGTCTACAGAATTTATGGAACGTGCCCAGGCCATGTTGAGCTGGGGGCAAGTCACCGGGAGGTCATCTAGCTGTCGACTTGTCCAGCTCCTGGCAGGAGCAGGCTAGGCTTCTTGCTGGGCTCTCACCAAGTCCTGGAGTTCTCTCAGTTGTTTTCCTGTCAGTCCCCCAATGCCCAGATCCTCCTCATCCTCTTCTGGCTGGGTGCTGACATTCCCGGAAGATGGACCCTGTTTGATAAAGAACTCTTCGTGCTGATCCAAGAGGAGTCCATGTAACATCCAGGCTGAGAGCTGCTTATACATGACCCCGTGACACACGGCCAGGATCCTGAGTGGAGAGGACAGCAAGAGCCTTAGAAGTTCACTCAGGACAAAAGCACAGAGGGCGTGCTTTAAACTGGATAAACAGAGGCCTGAGAGTTTGGTCAGTCAGAAAGGAAAGGACCAATTAAGGTAAAAATAATTGTGCTATTTTAACTTCAATCTCTGCAGATGAACTAAGTGGTTAAACTTCCAAACCTGTAGCCTGTATACTGAAGTCTGAAATGCTCAGTAAAGGTTCTGATCATCTTTTAGAAGAGGCACATTTCTTCCCTCCTTTTGAGTAAAATAAGTTTCAAAATGGATGATTCCTGTTAAAATTAAATGGACTTATAGGAGTCTCTTTTTGGCTAACACAGTATTAAGTAAGTTTTTACTTTTGTTGGACTCACATAAGGAGAGTAGGTCCAGTATGTGAGAGGCAGATATACCTGAGAAAGTATTATCCAACAAAATGCAGAATGGTTGTTGGAGAATGGGATAGTTACACAGCCTCAAAGGATCACACCTCAGAAAACATATCAGTGACAAAGTGGAAAATGTTCCTCTAAAACAGATCTGGTGGAAAACACCTAACCCTAGTGATGAAGCTTTACACCAGTAATGGGGCAAACTTGCTCTGTGTGCACTCTGATATGCTCTAACAGGGAATAATATGACCTAGGTAGTATCCTTGCCAAAAATGTTCAATCTGAATCTACTCATGAGGAAATAATCAGAAAAATCCAGACTGTGGAATATTCTACAGGAAGCTTTTGATCATATTTCACATTTATTTAATAGTTGCAATCATAAAATACATATAAGTTTGTATCCTTTTTTCAGTTAGTATTATAAAAATATTTTTACGTGTTGTTTCAGAATTTGTAATTTTAATTGGTTTATAGTCTATCAAGTGAATATATTTTTATTCAGCATTCTATTACTGGTGATTTTCTCATTTCTTAATATAGCAGACAATATTGCAATGAATAATGATTGTGTATATGGTTATTTTCTTCTTTTGGATAATTTTGTTAGAGTAAAATTCTTAAGAGGATTATAAAGCTACTCAAAATACACATTTAGACACAGCTAAGCATAATCTGGAATATTTCATGGAAATTCTCCAAGGATAATGAGATCCAAAAATGAAGGATTGCCTCAAGATCATCTAGGTAGCTAGGTCCTAGCCTGGATGCTCAACACCTTAGAATCCCTTTCTGTGGTTTCTGAGTCACTGTAAGGCTGACACGGGCTCCTGTACTCATGGGACAACTGTCCCCAGAGGGAAGCCCGAGATAACCTGGAAACAGAACTTGGGCCAAGTCAGGTCACTTGACCACCCACTCCCCTCTCTACCCCAGTGAAGCCACGACTTACTTTTCTAGTGCACTGCGAACAGGAGGCAACCCCCCGCAGCTGTGTTTGTATACTGTTTCCAGGATTTGACAACCATGAATCTGTGGAAAACACAACCTTGTCAAGCTGAATTCCATTTTAATAGTTCATGTAACCCAATCTCATATTCTATATTCAATCCAGAGGGCAAAATCCACGGAGAGTGAGGATAAACTCGTAAGCTCTATGCATAGTTCCAATTCTGACTCCAATTCCACTGTGTGTGTGTAGGGGTGGGTGGGGTTCCCCCACACCACCAAGCAACTCTCTGACACCAGCTGGGGGTCCTACAACCCAACTCAATCCCTGGGTTCCACTTATTTGCTAGAGCAGCCCACAGAACTCAGGAAACCCATTTATTCACTAGATTATCAATTTGTTAGGAAGGATACGCCAGGATACCAATCAACACCCAGATGAAAGGGTACATACAGCGAGGTCCCGGACAAACGAGCTTCTGCAGGGCACGGTGGCACACACAGGCACTCTGGTCCACCAATCTGGAAGCTCTCCAAACCATCCTTTCGGGTTTCTGTGGAGCCTTCCCAGCTCTCTGCCCTCTGCCCGCTTTTCTTGCCAAAGGTCAGGTGGGAAACGTGGGACTGCAAGTTCTCACCTTCCAATCACAGGGTTGGTTCCCCGGGCAACAGCCCATATTTCAGTGTTTTCCCAAAATCACCTGGTTAACAAGCTCAGGTGTGGTAAATAGGGGTTTGCTATGCATATCAAGATGTCTTTATTGCTCTTATTACTTAGGAAATTCTGAGTTTTAGGAGCTCTGCGCCAGAAATGGGACAAAGACCAAATCTATTTTTCTTATTATAAATCACAACATCACAATAGTTGTTCTTAAGTATGGACCCTCCGCATCCCTGTCCTTTCCCAGCCCACACCTTCCCCCAGCAGCATCTGCATCACCTGGAAACTTTTAAGAGCTACAAATTCTTGGACCTTGTTCCAGATCTGCTGAATCAGGATCTCTGGGGTGGGGACCAGCAATCTGCTTTTAACAATCAGCTCCAGGTTCTAATGCACAATGAAGTTTGAGAACTGCACTAAGGAAACCAGAATCATTTCAAATTCCAGGAAAAGAAGTAAAGAACGCTCTTTACTTCAGATTAAGGCCTAATTCAGACTTCTTATAAGGTACACACTTATCTAAAAACCTGCTTCCTCTCTCAATGTCCTTTTGTCTCTATTTTTTTTAAACAGCTTTACTGAGGTATACTTTATACACCATGCTGCTAAGTCACTTTAGTTGTGTCCGACCCTGTGTGACCCCATAGACAGTAGCCCACCAGGCTCTCCCGTCCCTGGGATTCTCCAGGCAAGAACACTGGAGTGGGTTGCCATTTCCTTCTCCAGTGCATGAAAGTGAAAAGTGAAAGTGAAGTCGCTCAGTCGTGTCCGACCCCCAGCGACCCCATGGACTGCAGCCTTCCAGGCTCCTCCATCCATGGGATTTTCCAGGCAAGAGTACTGGAGTGGGGTGCCATTGCCTTCTCCATTATACACCATAAAATTCATCTAATTTAAGTGTACTTTCAACAATGTTTAATAAATTTACAGCAGTGTGCAACCATCAACACGATCCAGGGTTATAACATTTCTTTAGGTTATAACACTCTAAAGGACCCCTTGTGCCTGTGTGTACTGCCCTGTTCTCACCCACAGCCTCATTTATTTAGAGCCTCAGCACTCAGCTTCCTACCCGTTCCCCGGCAGGAATCCCTTGCCCATCTACAATCCCTCCACTCGTTTTCCACTCTCCTTCCTGGGGCCAATGGAAGCTCAGGGTCAACTGAGGTGTGCAGCCATGCATGGACTCTTAGGCTAACCCCACTTACCTAGAAGGTCCCCTCTAGCTTTGGGAGACAGTTTAGTAGAGTAGTTAAGAGCACAGTCTGGGGTCAGACAGCCCTGGGTTTATAGCCTAGTTGTACCGTTTATTACCTTCTGTATGATCCTAAGGGGTTTCCCAGGTGGTGCAGAGGTAAAGAATCTGACTGCCAATGTAGGAAAAGCAAGAGACGCAGGTTTGATCCCTGGGTTGGAAAGGTCCCCTGGTGGAGGAAATGGCAACCCACTACAGTATTCGTGCCTGGGAAATTTCATGGACAGAGGAGCCTGGCGGGCTAGAGTCCATGGGGTTACAAAGAGTTGGACGTGACCGAGCAACTGAGCAAGCATGCACGTGTGACTCTAATTACATTCCTTAACCTATTTGATTCCTTAGGAGATTGACCTTGATAATACATGTGAAGCACTTTGCACAGAGCCTGGTATACAACAAGTGCACAATAAAAGCTTGATGTTATTTGATGAGGGCAACCAGCTTTGCAGGGTCAGAGAGCACTGACTTTGCTGCCACAGAATGAATGCAGCAGAGTGTAAGTTTCTAGACGCATACAGTGAAAAAAAAAAAAGCAGCAATCTGGCAAACTGACTAGTTAACTAGTTATATCCAAGGCACAAATGTATCAGCTTAAAAACAGGAATTAACTAAACATATTTAATCCACTTGGCCTTTCTGATCCAATTATGAACCAGCAGATTCTTCTAATGTAAAATCTCAAAGCATCTCAATTATTAATCCTACTCAGAAAAGACATTCTCTGGACACTGGAGACCCTCTTCTCAATGCATATGATAAAAACTTGTGATAAGAGGCATATTTAACTAATCAACATCTGGGTTTCACCCAATGACTAAACAGTGCTCAGAAAGCTGCCAACACAATAAACCTATTACCTTCTTTCTAAGGATTAACTTTCTACTTCTTCTCAAGTTCCATATCCAAAAGTTTTGAATCTTTAGTGTACAAAACTCTCACCTTCAAGTATCCATAGCTTTATCCTCTACCCAGCAGCATTCTTGGGGACATCTGTTACTATTTCCCCCAGCTTTTGGACCAGGAGCTGCTTAAGCGCAGGGTCATAACTTATTTTTGCTT
This sequence comes from Bubalus bubalis, assembly GCF_019923935.1. Taxonomy (NCBI): domain Eukaryota; kingdom Metazoa; phylum Chordata; class Mammalia; order Artiodactyla; family Bovidae; genus Bubalus; species Bubalus bubalis. Next base: position 15,171,650 of record NC_059176.1, read on the forward strand.
TGCTGATACTTAGCATGATACCCAAGCAGATATTGCTGAATGAATGAATGAATGAATAAATAAAAACTACCAAAAACTAGGGTCTTCAAAAAGGAATGTAAAGGAAAATGAATTATGATTATGTCCTTGGTGCTTACCCCAGGAAAAGGAAAAAGTACTCACCTTCTGACTTTTAATTTGTTCTACTACAACCATCACAGAGGGGAAAAGGAGCTGGAACTTCAAAGTAGAGAATGATTAGGATGGTATATATTTCAAGCACAAGGAAAAAAAATTAACTCAGGAAATGCCTTTGTTTCTAACCAGTCCCATTTATCATAAAGATGGCAATGCCACAGAACAACCAGGATCCTAAGGCAATCTGATGTGGGGGTTGGCTGTAGACAGAACGGCAGACACAAGCAGTTTCCATGTCTAAGGCGCATAACTGCTAATACTGAGGCCAATGTAGAGCATTAACATCAGACAGTAAGTTTTCATTAAATGTGGAACTCTTCAAACAGTTCTGATCTAGGAAAACATATGAAATAACAAATGCTGAGCTCTGAAACCAGAAGGAAAAAAGTTCTCAAAAATAATATCCTGAGTTAGAGTATTCCAATGATATCAACAGATTCCGAAGCATTTTGTTACCTGGTCTAAGGAGTAATTGACATGTGATATGGAGAGATGGGGGTCAGCCAGGAACTGCAACAAAAAACACTGTGATTAGGGCTCCATATATAGTATCTTGAATCTATTTCATCTGTGAAAACTAGAAGGGAATCTGAGAGTAGGTTTAGGGTTCATTTTAGGGTACTGAGAATTGATCACTTACAGAAGATAATTAATTCTGATTTTCCGATGAAAATAGCTCACTCTTAGCTACCTGACCATATTAGAGGGCATCTCACATCAGGAATGTGCCCTCATCTGCAGTCCCAGAGGTGCGGCTTCCCGCGTCTCTTCTCACCTCTTGTTCCAAATCAAGTAGTGCCTGGCGGTAAGGCTGCAAAACTGAATCCAGCCCCGTGCAGAAGGCCCTGAGGTAGATTCCATGTGACCCACCTTGGCCCTGCTGAGATGGATGGTGATCCTGAAATAACAAAGAGAAGTCAGCTTTTCAGCTCACAGCCTGAAACCCAAGGAAGACATTATCCTTTATTAATGGCATTATTTTTGCTTAAATAATTTCCAATCAAAGTAGTGTTTCCATGAGAGGAAAATCTGACTGAAGAGACAGATTTTGAGTCCTGACCTTTTAAAATGTGATAATGTTTTAATTTTCCAAGTGGCTGAGATTTTACAAACTGGGTATTCTTCCACACTGTCACTAGAGATTCTTCAACAACTCAGTTCTAACCTTGTAACTTCTGGCTTAAATCCCTTTGGTGGCTTCCTCTTACCCAAGAATAATATCTAAACTCCTCTACATAGCATACTGGAGAAGGCAATGGCACCCCACTCCGGTACTCTTGATGGAGGAGCCTGGTAGGCTGCAGTCCATGGGGTCGCTAAGAGTCAAGACACGACTGAGCGGCTTCACTTTCACTTTTCACTTTCATGCATTGGAGAAGGAAATGGCAACCCACTCCAGTGTTCTTGCCTGGAGAATCCCAGAGACGGGGGAGCCTGGTGGGCTGCCATCTATAGGGTCACACAGAGTTGGACACGACTGAAGTGACTTAGCAGCACATAGCATACGGTGACCTCTGTATTCTGGCCTTTACCCTCTCTCCAAAATTATCTTTCACTGCTTTCAACTTCACGTCCTCATTTCCAAATTAATCAACAGTTCCCCAAATGTGCCTTATTTCTATCTCGCACCTCCATGAATCTGAGTGTGTTCTGCTTACAATTGTGTGCTCATGCTTGTGACAAATACCTACTCTTCCTGCGGGACCCAACTCAAGCATCTTTTCCCTGCAAAGCCCTTTCTAACTCTCCCCAGAGAATTACTAGCTCCCCTCTGTTGCTTTTATAGCATCTCTTTTCAGTGCTGGAATTGAACTTTTGATTATTTGTTCCCTCACTAGACCAACAGCTTCATGAAGCAAGGGCTCACACTTTGTCCATCTTTGCATTTCATTTCCTAGCACAGTTCTTTGAAGAGAGGGTAACTATTTACTGAATAAATAAAATGACCTCAGTCCTCCTCCTAACAACCCTTCTCCAGTCTCACGTGGTAATTCATTAGCAAATCTGATAGCCAACGCGGGAAGTTAGAAGATGCTCACCAAGAGGCTATTTACAAATATGGCTTGTCTTTCAAGAAAGCTGCAGTTTTTCTATAAAAGCATTCTTCTTTTACATGGGGGAATTGCAGCTAACAGCTGACTAGAGGCCGTGATGACTAGCCTTTCTGGGTGGTCAGGCTCTGGTGGCAGTAGATACCATAGGAGAATTAAGCAAAAAATGTGGGAGGAAGCTTGGGCTCAGGGGTTATAAGGCACAGTGTAGCCAGAGGTTGCCACAAAGGATACTGGCAGTTCCTGGAGATAAATGTTCACAGCTATAATAAGAACATGGGCATAGGGTGAAACAGACCAGACTGGCTTACAACCAGGCAGTTTTTTTTTTTTTTTCTATCTTGTATCATTCCAGAGAACAGAATGTCTTCATTTATCACAAAATGAAAGAGAAATTGCTTTTTATTTTTCAAAAATAAATAAGTAAATAAATAAAAGGTACTACAAATAGCTTTAGGAATTGGAAAAGTAGGAATTCACATATAAAATCCATGTAGTCACGTGAATATAGAAGAGGTTAGGATTTCTTAAAGTGATATATTGTTGTTGTTAGTCACTAAGTCATGTCTGACTCTTTTGCGAGCCCATGGATTGTAGCCTGCAAGGCTCGATTTCCCAGGTCAAAAATACTGAAGCAGGCCACCATTTCCTCTCTAGGGGATCTTCCCAACCCAGGGATGGAATCCGCGTCTCCTGCATTGTGAGTTGAGTTCAATTGCTCAGTTGTGTCCAACTCTTTGCGGCCCCATGGACTGCAGCATGCCAGGCCTCCCTGTCCATCACCAACGCCCAGAGTTTACTCAAACTCATGCCCATCAGAGTTGGTGATGTCATCCAACCGTCTCATCCTCTGTCGTCCCCTTCTCCTCCTGCCTTCAATCCTTCCCAGCATCAGAGTCTTTTCCAACAAGTCAGTTCTTTGCATCCGGTGGCCAAAGTGTTGTAGTTTCTGCTTCAGCATCAGTCCTTTCAATGAATATTCAGGACTGATTTCCCTTAGGATGGACTGGTTGTATCTCTTTGCTGTCCAAGGAACTCTCAAGAGTCTTCTCCAACACCACAGTTCAAAAGCATCAATTCTTTGGTGCTCAGTTTTCTTTACAGTCCAACTCTCACATCCATAGATGACCACTGGAAAAGCCATAGCCTTGACTAGACAGACCTTTGTTGGCAGAGTAATGTCTCTGCTTTTTAATATGTTATCTAGCTTGGTCATAACTTTTCTTCCAAGGAGCAAGCGTCTTTTAATTTCATGGCTGCAGTCACCACCTGCAGTGATTTTGGAGCCCCAAAAATAAAGCCTCTCACTGTTTCAATTGTTTCCCCATCTATTTGCCATAAAGTGATGGGACCAGATGCCATGATCTTAGTTTTCTGAATGTTGAGTTTTAAGCCAACTTTTTCATTCTCCTGCATTATAGGCAGATTGTTTATTGCTGAGCCACCACAGAAACCCCAAAGTTACAAACACTTAAAATTAGAGCTCTTTTCATCTATATCAGGATATACACAGGTTCCAAATATGATCATTGTGTTATTATTATTATGTTTTCATAGCAAACTAGCATTGATTAGATTTTGAATTCAAGTTTAGCTTATGTACTTTCTCTGCAACAAAATCTCTTTGATAGAACCAGAATCCCTGTCCCAGAAATGAACATTTATAAGGCATTATCCTCTAACATCTTTGCCCCATAGAAAACCACCAAGGGCCTGACAAGCGCTTACAGAAGCAGCAGCAGATGGTGCTGACTGCATTTGTTTCAGAAAAGCACCCTCCTTCCCCATTCTAGAAGAGAAGCCTTTCTCTTAGACCAGAATCAATCTTTCCACTGGGAAACAGTCATCACTGAATCACACAATGCAGCAATCTTTTTACTTACCATTGACAGAACTGCAGACTGTTAGAAATAAAAGAGAACTTTAAAATTTCTCTTAAAGATTGTGGGTCTGCTGTATACCAGGCACTTCACAGGAACTACCTTGTTTAATCCCCACAACCCTATGAGATAGGTACCATCTATCATCCTCATTTTATAGGTGAGGAAACAGCCTCAGGTTGCTGCTGAGCAGTCTATAGTCAGTAAGGGACGGACAGGACATGAATCTTTGGCTTCTACACTATAAAGCATTGACTTCCAATTCCTATTAATGAACAATATTAAGTTTCACCTCATGCCAAGAACCTTCTCCAGTTTAACTTTATTTACAAATAAAAAAAATGAAGCCTGAAGATTTGAATTGCCTGCCTCGATGTGACTACGGTAGTTAGAAGCAAAGCAACAAAGGAATTGGAAATGATGCTTTGTGTTTTCACCTCTGGAGTTGGAACTCTGATCCAATTCAAACTGATTTAGGTTCCTAAAACTTGGGCAAAGCATACTTTCTCAATCTGCCTAAATTGGTCCCCACGTATATTTTCCCCTTGTTGGAGGGAGAGTCACCTTGCCCTTCACTTGAATAATTCCAGTGGTGAGACATTCATTACTTCTAAACACTTATGTCACATGAATTACCAACGGAATCACTGAAAGTCTGACTTAGCCCCTGCCCACAGGAGGTGTACATTCTCAGAAAACAGAAACCTACCTGCTGCTGCACATGGCCCGTGTACTGTTCAATGAACTCGGTGAAGCGAATGTAGTCTGTGCCCAGCCGGCAGAGTCGATTCAAGACACTGGTTTCACTGGGATGAAGAAATGGGAAGTCCTGTGACACCTGGAGGAGGAGAATAGTGCTAAGAATGCTGATGCCTGCTATTCTGCTTGCTACAACTGCTGTCTCCCTTTGCAAGATGCCTATTTAAGATCGATAAGTTCTGGATAACAAAAGAATTTTCAAGTCACTACAAAGACCTTATTCCCTAGCCCTAGCCTAATTAGTCACTTATTGAAATGGGTGGTAATGCATGGTAAAGAATTTAAACAATACAAAATGGTGTACATTAAAAATAAGTCAACCTCCTCAGAGGCAGCCACCATCACCTATTTCTTTTTTTGCTAATTGAGGTATAAATATTATATTGGTTTCAGATGTACAATGTAGTGATTCAGTATTTTAAAAGATTACACACTGTACAAAGTTATTACAAGAGACTATGTTCCTGTGCTGTACATTACAAGCCTGTGACTTACTTATAACTGGTAGTTTGTACTCAATGCCCTTCACCTGTCTCATCCCTCACCCTACCCCTCTTCCTTTTGGCAATGGCCATTTGTCCTCTGTATCTACGCAACTGTTTCTGTTTTGCTATGTTTGTTCATTTTGTTTTCTATATTCCATATGTAAGTGACTTCATAAAGTATTTGTCTTTGCCTGATTTCACTAAGCATAATACCCTCCAGGCCCATCCACGTTGTCACAAACGGCAAGATTTCATTCTTTATCATGGCTGAGTATATTACCTATTTCTTATGAAATCTTTCTTCCTGGGATGATCTGTAAGGATATTTGGGGTTTTTGACCTGGTTGCAACAAAGTCTCTTGAGCAATACTGCTCTAACTTGGATCTGCACACTCCAGAGGTTTCTCAAACATACTCATAGGATTTACAAATTCTCTCTGAAATTTTAAATTTTGTTTTCATTTCAGTAAAAATGTAAAGCTTAAAAGAAAAGAACAAAAAAAGTAAAGTTAATGTAGCATATTTAATCTGTAAGAGCACTTTAAAACTGGACATATAATTTACTGTCCATATTTTCATTCATATTTTTAATTTAAGTCATGGCCAAATGATAACTTAGTATGGTATATAAAGATTTCACAGCAGTTCAAGCAGAAAAATAGTAGTGAGAGAATACATTCATTCAATCAACTTAAAAAGAAATTCATGGCAAAATATGCACAAAAGTTATCAGTTCAGCCACTATCCAGTGTACAGTTTGGTGGCATTAACTGCATTCACACTGTTGGGCAGCCATCACCACCAGCATCTCCAGAACTTTCATCTTTCCAGACGAAAACTCTGTACCTACGACTCTCCATTGTTCCTTAACACACAGACCCTGCCAAGTACCCTTCTGATTCTGTCTCTATGAATTTGACTGCTTTACAATATTGATTCTTTTGTGACTGGCTTATTTCACTTAGCACAGTGTCTTCAAGGTTCATCCATGTTGTAGCACATGTTAGAATATCTCTCCTTTTTAAGCTGGAATAATATTCCATTGTGGGCTTCCCAGGTGGCTCAGTGTTAAAGGATCCACCTGCCAGTGCTGAGATGCAGGTTCCATACCTGGGTTGGGAAGATTCCCTAGAGGAGGAAATGGCAACCCACTCCAGTATTCTTGCCTGGGAAATCCCATGGATGGGGGAGCCTGGCGAGCTACAGTCCATGGGGTCGCAAAAAGAGTCAAACCCAACTCAGACTAAACAACAACAACAACATTCCGTTGATATTTGTTGTATTTTGTGTAATCACTTTCTTTGTCTATGGACAAACTGCTTCTACCTTTTGGCTATTGTCAATAATGCTGCTATGAACATGGTGTACAAATACCTATCAGAGTCTCTGCTTTCACTTCTTTTGGTTATATACCTAGGAATAAAACTGCTGGCTCATTTGGTAATCCTCTGTTTAAGTTTTGGGGGAGCTGCCGTATCTTTTTCGTCAGGGACTGCACCATTTTACATTTCCACCAGCAATGCACAAGGGTTCCAATTTCTCTACATCCCCACCAACACTTGTTATTTTCTGTTTTTTTGGTAATAACCATCCTAAAGGATATAAAATGATAATTCATTGTGTATTTTCCTAAAGAATCATGCTATTGATCATCTTTTCATTTGTTTATTGGCCACTGAATATCTTCTTTAGAGAATCAACCAACTTTTAGTGACCACCTACTTATCCCAGGCACTGTGCTAACTTTCCATAAATAAGGAGCAAAGTCAGATATATTTACTACTCACAAGGAACTCAGAATATTTCATATTCATAATGTATTATATATTGTGGAAGCCATTTTTATATGATAGTAAATGTAATAAATAGGCAAAAAAGAATTTTTCTGTTACTGATTCCACAATAATTTGATTAAGAATCCATTTAAAGTAGACTTAATGACAAAATGTTAACCATATCTTCAAGTTAATAACTTTTAAGAGGTAGCATGACCAGTGCTTAAGAACCTGGTCTCTGGAGTCAGAATGCTTGGGTTTGAATCTCTGAGTCACCTCTTACTTCCTTGAAATCTTAGGCAAGCAATACCCTCATCTTTCATACCTATAAAGTAGAGATAATAATTTTGAGGATTAAATATGTAAATCACATGTGCCAAGCACATAGCCAAGTGCTCAATACATGTCAGCAATTTCTTATTATTCAGTTCAGTTCAGTTCAGTCGCTCAGTTGTGTCCGACTCTTTGCAACCCCATGAACCATAGCACGCCAGGCCTCCCTGTCCATCACCAACTCCCGGAGTCCACTCAAACCCATGTCCATTGAGTTGGTGATGCCATCCAACAATCTCATCCTCTGTCGTCCCCTTCTCCTCCTGCCCTCAATCTTTCCCAGCATCAGGGTCTTTTCAAATGAGCAATATTTCTTATTATTAGGACAGCCCTATTCAGTTATTAAGTGATATTACTATTAAAATTGGCATTTGCGCAGTGTTGCAGGAATTTTAGAAAAGTTCAAGGTCTGGTTATTCTGAAACAGCAAATGATACCTTAAAGTTATTGGTACTGTTTAGTATAACCTACTTATATGAACAGAGTTACTAAAGTCAAAATAGGAAATAGCCAGATCTGCAGCAAAATCATTCTACTATTAAACTCAAGTGTTGACAATTTAGGTTTAGCAAAACAAAAGTATATGCTGCATTAGCTCAATGGTTCTCAATTGGGGCAATTTTGCCCCCAAGGGATAGGGTAATGTCTGGAGGTATTTTTGGCTGCCAGGGGTCCTACTGGCATCTAGTGAGTAGAGATCACAGATGCTGCTGAACATCCTATAACGCACAGGACAGTCCCCACAACAAAGAATTATCCAGTCCAAAATGTCAGTGCCAACACTGAGAGGCTGCGTCAGATTGTCAATGTGAATTATCAATTTGGTAGCATTATTTACTTTGTAAAAATAATTGGGTTTACAGTTGTTCAAGAACAATATGAGTTTATACTTAGCTTAATGTGTGTACATATTCTATATTACAATAAAATTATTTTTATCAACACAGAACATTCATGACAATTTTACACTTTATCCAAATGTGAAAAACACTGTTCTGAAGAAAGTATGCAATATTTGCTGGTTTGGGTAAAATTTTTTCTTTCATAAGTATCTTTCTCTTTAATGAAAAAAAAATTTATTTGGCTGTGCTGGATCTTAGCTTCGACATGCAAACTCTAAGTTGTAGCATGTGGGATATAGTTCCCTGAACATGGATTGAACCCAGGCTCCCTGCATTGGGAGCAGTGGAGTTTAGCTACTGGACCATCAGGGAAGTCCCTCACAAATACCTTAATACCAGTATGTGGCAGAAACTGTTAGGTGCTTCTGCAACATCTATGAAGATCACTGGGGCCTTTGCCCCCATAGGCAACCTATGTGACAGAAAGACTATATATGTAGGTAACAACAATGCTGCTGCTGCTGCTAAGTCACCTCAGTTGTGTCTGACTCTGTGCGACCCCATAGACTGCAGCCCACCAGCCTCCCCCGTCCCTGGGATTCTCCAGGCAAGAACAGTGGAGTGGGTTGCCATCTCCTTCTCCAATGCATGAAAGTGAAAAGTGAAAGTGAAGTCGCTCAGTCGAGCCCGACTCTTAGCAACCCCATGGACTGCAGCCTACCAGGCTCCTCTGTCCATGGGATTTTCCAGGCAAGAGTACTGGAGTGGGGTGCCATTGCCTTCTCCAACGTAACAACAATAAATCATATGAATTATGATGTCCTCTAAGGGAAATAAGTTGCTGTGATGGAAAATAATGGCATTAGAAGTATACTTAAAGAGGTGGTTAGAGAAAGTTTTTCTTAGACGGTAACTTTAAAACTGAGAACTTAAAGAGGAAAATATCCAACTAAGACTTTTTATAAGAAAAAAAGGAAGGCAGCTATTATTCTCATATTCTGTTGTCTCTTTTTACTTCATAGTTAAGAGCACACAATTACTTTCTGAGCCTTTTCCTCCTACATGCCTGGCATTGTGCTAGTTTTACAGGTGCAAAGAAATAATAAGAGGAATCTGTTTGATTTATAAGTTGTAAAAACCAAGAATGTAATTCTTCTGCTCCTCCACAGCTTATACTACCAATTCTCATACAAACAGGCATGACTTTGTGATCAGACAGAGCTAGATTCAAATCTTGCCTTTTTAAGATTAGCCACCATAAAGTCCTCTGAGCTCCAGTTTGCTCTTTTGTAAACTGGGGCCAACAATACGTAAGTTACTAAGTTATGGAAATGATTAGATAATATTACTGGAAGCAGGAGTAGAAAAGAGTGGTTCAAATACTGAAGTCAGACAGACCTGGGTTCAAGACCCTAAACTTATTCTCTATGTGATACCTGACACCGGGAATTAATCTCTGGTATGGAGATAGGTGGTTGTGAAGATTAAGGCATACAGGTAAATCATATATATAGTATATACATAGCCCCCTTGAACATCCCTGGATACACGAAAAGCCTCCCCTGCTCCAAATTCTCTGAGTGCAGAGATTTTTCCAACAAGGAGTAATAAGGAAAACACTCACTTTTTCATTCAAAAAACCTGGCTGAATCTTTATTGTAAACTGAAAATGAAGTCTCCAGTCGTGTCTGACTCTGCGACCCCGTGGACTGCAGCCTACCAGTCTCCATCCACGGGATTCTCCAGGCAAGAATACTGGAGTGGGTTGCCATTTCCTTCTCCATATTGTATATTTGGCACTGTGTATTTGGTCTAGCTTTCAAAACTCAGTTTAAAACGTTATGCAAGCATGAAGATGGGAGAAAGGGCCTCTCTCATTTTTACATCCAGTTCTCCAGCAACTCTCGCCCGGACACTTCAACCTTAGGCCTGGTCCGGGATTCCCTCCTCCCCTAAGGCAGAGCCAGTAGGGATCCACCCTCCGCTTTCCGCCTAGGCCCAACCCTCTGCAGGCGTCTAAACAATCCCTAAGCCCCTAGGGCAGAGCCCTCAGGTTACCCGTCCAGGGATACGCCCCCCACGCCTCGGTCGGTCCTTGCCAGCCCCGCCTTCTTGCTCCCTCAGACTCCTCCTCCCAAGCGCTGGCTCGGGTCCACCCATTCCGAGCTCGCTAGTTCCCGCGCTCCGAGCCGGACAGTACCTGGAGGCCACTCCGCTTGTTCCAGGTGAAAATGGACCCTGGGTACCCGCTCAGAGCCAAGAGCAGTTCGTGGATCATTCCCACGGCGGACCTCGAGTCCCTATATCCGTCGCACCCTCCTCCAGAGCCTCAGCTGGAGACCAAGGAGGCGAGCGCTCCCTTCTCTATGCGCGCACAGGTCTCCGGGACGCACCGTTCTTCCTGACTTTACCCGCCGAGACAACTGCAGGGGAGACCGGACGGAAAGCAGCCGGCGCGCCGCGTCCCGGAAGTGCGCCGAGCTCAGCTGGGCCCACTCGCCGGCTGCAGCCGGTGCCCCGCAAGAGTCGCGGGAGCTGACCTTGCGCATGCGCCTTTGGCTCCCGAGTCACCCACTCGGACTTCCGGTTTGGAAGCTGGACTGGGAGGCTGGCGAGCCCGGGCTGGAGCCAGACCCTGACTGGGTGAGGCTGGCCGGTGGGCAGAGATGCGAGCGGGTTGAGCGATAGCCTGAGAGGAAGAAGCTCTCAGGTGTGGGCCACAGGGTGCTCTCAGGGCGCCTTAGTCCGGTCGGAGGCCTCTGGAGGGACTCATGACGGCTCCGAGAGTGACCTGGCCGGAGGGAACGAAGACAAAGAGGCCGGAACCCCGCACCCGCCGCTCCTAGACCTGAGCTCCGCGCTCGCGAACCTCGGAGCGCCTGGCCACCACCCGAACTCGTCCTCAGGAGACCCATGACTACTGCCCCCTCGGAATTCCTCTCTCCACCAACTCAGTGTGACTCTCCCCAAACCCACCCGGACCTCGCTTCAGGAGCCAAAATCAGCTTCTCTCAATGCGCGAGGTTTCCCGTCAGTAGTTCCCGGATGTTTACTGAGCGCTTACTTCTGCTGTGAGGGAAAACAGAGACCCAGTATTCAGTACTTGATTTTTGTTTGGGGTGGGAATTGGTAGTGGTGGAGTCTCAGGGAGAGGGGCGGGCTGTGAGGGCCTGGGGAAGGACGGCGGAGATCAGCTGCGACCCGCTGGACAGAGGCTTTTTGTTCCCTTCAGCAGAATGGTGACCTGCCTTAAGAACCTCCCCGGCTCCAGGTCTCCCAAATGGTTCGAACTCACTGGTCAGGGGAGCTCCATGGGTCAGATTTGGGGGCGGTGGAAGAGTAGACAGTACTTTCTATCCTTTGCTGCTTCTCCGGGCTGCCCTGGATGTTGCCCAGAAATGCAGCCTTTGAATGGTCTCTCACCTTCATGCTCCGTTTTGACTTCCTGACCTGAAGCTGGTGCTACCTCAGGTGACCACTTGGAGCATATGGGCAAGTCAGGCCAGCTCTGGCAAGACTCTAGACATATATTCCTTCTGATAGTGCCATCTCTCTCTGCCCTAGGAGGAAACTGCTTACAGAGAGAGACTCATCTGCAGGTGATTCTCCAAGGACATGGGAAGATGGGTGTAAGCCCTGGAACCTAGACCTTTAAGTGAAGGGAAGCTGCTTCCTGCTGTGAACCATGGCCAAACCCATCCTGAGAGGGAATGGCTCTAACTCTGAGGCCTTCCGACAGCGCTTCAGGAAATTTCATTATCAGGAGGTGGCTGGGCCCCGGGAGGCTTTCAGCCAACTCTGGGAACTCTGCTGTCGTTGGCTAAGGCCAGAGGTGCGCACCAAGGAGCAGATTGTAGAATTGTTGGTGCTAGAGCAGTTCCTGACCGTCTTACCTGGGGAGATCCAGAACTGGGTACAAAAGCAATGTCCAGAAAGTGGAGAGGAGGCAGTGACTCTGGTGGAAGACTTAGAAAGAGAGCCTGGAAGACCTGGACGTTCGGTGAGCAGGGAGGGGGAATTCAGAAGTATGTGACTGGGAAGGGGCAGGATAAAAGGCCAAATTAAGGCACAGTCTCCATTAGATGCTCCTACTTCTGGTCCTTCAAAAGGTAACTTTTTCAGACAGGTTATTGGGAGATGCCACCTGAGTAACTTTTCAACATAATGAGAGGGGAATTCTTTTTTAGTGTGGAATTGGGTTTACTGTTTTGTTCTGGAGTTCCAGCTGCTCTAAGCTAACAGTAATGGAGTAAGAAAGACCCTTGTTCTATTAACCAACACCCTACCACCACCCCAACCCTAGCCGTGTCCCAAAAGGATGATCTCTTTTGGGATATTAACTAGACTCCTCTGGGAATACCCCTCATTATGACCTCGCAGTGACAATTCATGGGGGTTGTTTCCAGGTCACAGTCTCTGTGAAGGGGCAGGAAGTGCGCTTGGAGAAGATGACACCCCTGAAATCATCACAAGAGTTATTAAGTGTTCGGCAGGAGTCAGTGGAACCCCAGCCCAGGGGTGTACCCAAGAAAGAGAGGGCAAGAAGCCCAGACCTGGGACCACAGGAGCAGATGAACCCAAAGGAGAAGCTCAGACCTTTTCAAAGGAGCGGTGAGGAGTAGATTCATGTGGGAAGATAGGATGCCGTTCTAAGTTGGGAAGTAGGGTTGGGAGCTGTGAGTGGGAAAGGGATTTCAGGAATGAGTGGAAATGGAGCATGCAGCTGTTGGGGACCTCCTGAAGGCAAGTAGCTTAGCTCTCTGTTGCGATAAGTACTCTTATACTTCCTCTTTTGATAAGTCTGCCAGAGAATGGCTCTCTATAGTTTTTCTATACTTGGCTTATTTTCCCTTTAGTCATTTTCTTTCTCCATATTAAACTAGATTTGTTTCTTTAAGCTTTTCCCCAGAAGCTCCATTCTTCAGAGCTAGTAAGTTTTTGTCACTCCTTTGGAAAATTCTTCAAACATCATGTTAATTGTGGAGAATTAAATTATATATATTACTCCAGTGAGGGTCTGGCAGGTAGAGGCAGACAAAGAATTTTACTTCAGAATTTCATTATACTTTCTTTCAGTATAACTCAACTAATGATTATCATTCACCTGATACTCCCAGGTCTCTTCCTGATTGTCTTTGTGCCTGGTTCTTATTCTTAAATTTGGTTTTGTGGAACTTGTTTTTCGTCTTTGTACTCTGCTGAGTTCCATGTTGTACATTGTTTTCCTCGAACACTTCAACTTGTTGAGGTGGTTTTGAATTCTGATGTTATCATCCCAGATGCCAGCCTTCCCAGCCAGGCTGGTAGTGGTCTGTCTAGTCATCCAGATGCAGTCCCTCAACCCCACTTGCAAAATCGATCCGTTTTGAACACCTACCAACATGCTTAACACCATGCAGGGTACTTGGAACGAGGAAAGGTGCCTCTCAGAGAGCCTATAGTATGAGAATGTAAAAGTGAACATAAATATGTCAACTGAACTGTATTCAAACAGTGCCAAACAATGACTTGTTACTCAGTTGTGTGAGTACAATAGGGGTTGAAAGAGTAGGAGACTAAGGAGGGCTGTATGGAAGGCTTCAGGGGGGGCACTAATGGGTTAAATTTGCATAGAAGGGAGGGAGTTAAAGTAAAGGCAAGGCAGAGTGGTGAATGTGTGCTGCATTCTGGAGAGAGGAGTCTGGTATGAATGGGCTGTGCCTGTCAGGCACTCAAGTTAAGGTTTGGCAGTAAAATAGCACATGAGCTGATGAAGCAAGAGCCCGGAGTTAGGTAGAGCAGTGATTGCTGCGTTACCCAGGTGAGGGAAAATCAGAGGTCTAGACTTAGATGGTGGCATTAGGAATAAAGGATATATACTGAGGGAAAAGCCTCTAGAAGTTACTGACCAAGTGTGAGAGAAATGGAACAGTTGAAGACAGTCTCTTCCTTGCAATCACTCTTGAGTTTAATTCTCTAGTCCCAAGTAGAGAACCACAGCTGAGCCTTGAACAACATGAGTCTGAACTGCACAGGTCCACTTATACACAGCGATCTTTCCATAGTAATGACTACAGTACTGTAGTTGGTTAAGTCTACAGACGTGGAGGAACGTGGATACAGAGGGCCTACTGTGAGCTCTGCTCGGATTAACCCCCATGTCGTTGAAGAGTCAGCTCTCTAGGAGGCAGGAGGTGACTGTTTTCAGCAGTGCCAGGACCTGCATACAAGTAGTCAGGAGAGCTAAGCAGTAACTTGGAACAGAATTATCTGCTCTGAACACACAAGAGGACACTTTCCTCTGTCACCCTGCTCTGGAAAGTATTTCTCATTTTTTGAGGTTTTATGTATTTTCCTCACTTTCTTCAATCCACTGATCTTTCTGAAAACATTTTCTTACTTTTCTTTATAAGCTTCTTGGATTAAAAAAAAGGCAAGTCTGAATTCATACTTTTTTATGATCATTCCAAACTATGATGTCCTTTGTTTGCTTCCCTGCAAGCAGGATTTCCATGTTCTAAATCCAGCATGGTCTCCAGGTTGGAGCAAGGAGAGCCATGGATCCCAGATCTGGGGTCCAAGGAGAAGGAACTCCCAAGAGGCAGTCACACAGAAGACAGACGAATGCCTGCTGATCTGTTATCGTCCAGGAGAGAGAGAAGCAGCTGGGTGGACCAGGATCACTGGGGCTTTGAGGATGAGAAGGTGGCAGGTGTGCACTGGGGCCATGAAGAGACCAGAACTCTCCTCGCAATTCTCAGTCAGCCTGAGTTTTATGAGGCTCTCCGAAACTGTCATCGAAACAGCCAAGTGTATGGGGCTGTGGCAGAGCGGCTCCGGGAGTTTGGGTTCCTCCGGACCCTGGAGCAGTGTAGGACCAAGTTCAAAGGTCTCCAGAAGAACTATCGGAAAGTCAAGAGTGGTCACCCACCTGAGACCTGTCCCTTTTTTGAAGAGATGGAAGCCCTGATGAGTGCCCAGGTTATTGCCCTGCCCAGTAATGGCCCGGAGGAGGCGGCCTCTCACTCTGGCCTGGGAGGCAGTGATGCTGAGACCGAGGAGCCAGAGCAAGAGGGCTGGCACCATGAAGAGGGAGAGGAGGCCACGGCTGAAGAGTCTGACAGTGACGAAGTGGGCCAAGAGGCCACTCCCCAGGACCCTGACAGCTCCACCACACCTGTCCTTTTCCGTAGCCCAAGTGGTAAGCCTTTCTTCTTGGCATTTTAGGATTAGATGGAGGAATTAGGACGTTGGGTGTGGAGTCAGTAAACTTAATGTCACTTGCCAGCTTTGTCACTTAAGAGAATAGAGGCATTTCTCAGTTCTTGATGTATTTCCTTCTCTTGTGGGAAAAGCAGTGAGTTAATAGTAAGTAAAGAAAAATATTAAATATTATAAAGAAATACACTCAAAATTCAAGTGAGTCCTGAAAAGGAGTACCATTCCTTCTGTTTCTTCCTTAAAATATATTTTCCTGATTATAAAATCACTGAAGGCTGAGAAAATCTTGGCAGTATAGTATCTTTAAGGAGAAACAGTTTATCTGTTGAGTGCCTTATATGAACTGGTGTTTTATTTTTATCCTCCAAACTCAAGTTTATTATGTGTTCCTTTTTACTTAAAAGAGCATAGTGAAGGACTGTCTAAAGTTGGGAAAACATTTTCTACGTTTCCTCTATGAGATTTGCATCACATATTGGCATTTTAACAGGACCCAGTTTTGCAGCAAGAAATCTTGTTTAACACTCCATTGAAATATTATTTGCCTATGGAACCATCTTTAAATATCATATTATTACTGATGTAATCTGTACAACTAAGCTGTTATTGGAAAAGCACCACATATGAAGCAGGAGGCTTTGTTTCTAATCCTGCCCACTCATCAGCTAAGGGAACATTTCACAGTTTGTGTCCTCAACTGTAAGGTATGGACAGAGCTAACTCCAAAGCTGCAGTTCTACTGCAAACAGCTATCTATTCCTTCCACGTTTTATTATGTGTTGTTACTTTTGCTCTGTTCTAGTCTTCTTGTCTTGCACTTTTTCCTTTAAAAAAAAATAATTCTCTTTCCCTTTTTGTCACTGGAATAAATTTAGGTAAATCACAAACATGGCCCATGTGCTAGTTGCTATTACTTTATCTGTGTTCTTTTTATCTTTTTCCACTGCTTTTTCTCTGTCTTCCAATTATTTCCCTTTTGCTTCACTGGCAGAGAGTGGAGGATAATGGAAGCAATGTCATCGCCACCTGGCTCTCAAGTGGGAGGAAAGCTCTTGGAACCTCTCTTCTCTTTAGCTTGAGGGACCTTCAGGGAGCAGAGTCTGTGGTCATCCTGATGAAGTTCTGCCCCTGCTGGGCACCAGGAGATGCTCCATGCTCTGCTTCCTTCCTCCTCCTGGCTCTGCCAGTCCTCTGCTACTAAGGAGAAGGTGCATGACCACAGGTTCTTATCTTGTACCCTTCAGGCCTTTGCTATTGTTGGGCTGGCTTTTTGAGACTGTGGCCAGGTGAAGAAGGGCCATAAAAGGGAGTGCATTAGGCAGCAGTATGAATCTGAAAGAGACTGTTCCTTGGGATTTTGAGACATTCTTTGGGAGACTTAATTTATAAGGAAGTAGGGCTGGTAGGAAAACATTGATCAGAGAATTTAAGGATGGCTCCTGGCTGACAGTGACTGACGGTAGGTCTTCTAACCAGTTATTTTCTAGTTAGGATAAGAACTCCAGAACTACTAGAAGAATGGGGAAATGCCTTCTGTATACTTGCCTCAGTGTACATAATGATCACTACTGTGATCAGGTGAAAAGGCCTTTTAAATTGAATGTAGGAATCAAGGTCTCTGTGAAACTGATAGAGGCCAGAGAAGCAGGACATCCTGAGAGTCTGCATTGATTTGGAAACGTGAAGTGTTCTTGCCTTCTCACCTAGGAGCCCAAGCTTAGGCGACTTTTCATGATGCAGATGCTAGGACTGAGGAATTGTGGCTATAAAGCCCTGCAGTAAGTGGTGCTAAAACTTCTCTTCTGGTGGCAGGTGTGCACTGGGGCTACGAAGAGACAAAGACCTACCTTGCAATTCTTAGTGAGACTCAGTTTTACGAAGCCCTTCGGCACTGTCACCGCAACAGCCAGTTGTATGGAGCCGTGGCTGAGCGGTTATGGGAATATGGCTTCCTCAGGACGCCGGAGCAGTGTCGGACCAAGTTTAAGAGCCTACAGACCAGCTATCGGAAAGTCAAGAATGGCCAAGCACCAGAGACCTGTCCCTTCTTTGAAGAGATGGACGCTTTGGTGAATGCCCGGGTGGCTGCCCAGCCCAGTGATGGCCAGGAAGAAGAGATAGCCTTATGCCCCATGCAGGAGACCAGTGAGGCTGAAGCCAAAAAGCAAGCCGACCCGGCAGTCGAGGCCATAGAAGATGATTCTGAAGATGATGACGAGGATCCCGAGATACCTCCAGAGGCACTGACCCGTGCTCCAGTCTTATTTCAGAGCCCCAGTGGTAAGATCCTCTTCTTAAGGTAGAAGTAGCAAAGGGAAGTGGAGAAGGCAATGGCACCCCACTCCAGTACTCTTGCCTGGAAAATCCCATGGACGGAGGAGCCTGGTAGGCTGCAGTCCATGGGGTCGCTGAGAGTCGGACACGACTGAGCGACTTCACTTTCACTTTTCACTTTCATGTAGTGGAGAAGGAAATGGCAACCCACTCCAGTGTTCTTGCCTGGAGAATCCCAGGGACGGGGGAGCCTGGTGGGCTGCCGTCTATGGGGTCACACAGAGTCGGACACGACTGAAGTGACTTAGCATAGCATAGCATAGCATAGCATAGCAAAGGGAAGGCAGTGGCATCTAGGAGAAAAATTATCAGATTGAGGACCAGGAGAACTGGCCTCTACACCCAATACTCAGGGATTCCTCTCTTTTCTCCAGGTTTCCTGTCTATTTAGGCAGCTTTCCACTTGACTTGCCTCCTCACACTATAGCATCAATCTGAGATGGCTGCAGACTTTGTAAATGTGCCCTCATCTGCATGTGAGCTGCTCAGTTACTAGCCAGCGTACCTAGCAGGGACTCTGAAAGCTAACATCTCCCAAACGGCATGTCATGTACACATAGTACATGAAGTTGGTTTTTTTAAAGTTCAGTCTCATTTCTGCTTTTTTCTTCTAGTTTCAGCTTATATACCATCTGTATGCCTGCTTTATTCATATATATGAAAACCTGATAATCTCTTTCTTCAGACACACTTAATGCAAAGTCTGAAATTTCTGAGGGAACTGACCCTTTGAATCTTATTTACTGTTTAAGAAAAAAAACCATAAAACTTCATTATGGCTTCCCTCCTTGCAGGAAGAATTCTGTTTTTGGAGTCATACATATATATGTATGTGAATATGGACTATGTTATTAGTTGAGTACCTTAAAGCAAGTTACTTAACCCTGTAATTTTACTTATATATTAAGACCAGCCTCACAAGACTGATGTAACTGAAGTACCACAGTGAGGCACCTAGCACAGTACTTGGGCATTTGATAAACAACAGTTTTCTTTTCCAAAATATTCTTTAGATCTGCATTCTTCAAGTGTGCTCCACAGAGCATCAACTCCATGAAGCTATTAACATGTTCCACTAAATAACAGCTTCTAGGTTTAGGAAATGCTAAGTACCCCTCTCAGAGGCTCTTAATTTATAGCCACATATTTAAGTTTCTGAGATTTCAGTTAATATAATGAACCTCCATTTCATGGGTCTAATCCTAACACTGGGCTTCTGGGTAGAAATAGTGCTTTAAGGGGTACATGTTCTCAGATTTAGTCCAGGGAATTGGGATCCAGAGTTTATCTGAAACCTCTGAAAATTCTACAAATTCAAACTAAATTTGCAAACTGAAACTTTCCAAGTATCTACAAATTCTCATAGCCTAGGCCTGGGAAGCCTGGCATTTGGCTCTTAGACAAATATTAAAGCTTAGTTTGGGCATTAGAGTAGTGCTTTGGAACATCTAGTGATTATTTGTCCGTGGGCAAAGAGAAAGTTTGAAAGAGACAGCACCTACCTCTCTCTCAGAAGGCCTTTTGTTCTTTGAAAGACAACAGGTATCTTTCTACCCTGTTTTTATTCTCAACACATGGAATTTGAGGGTGAAAAGGACTCAAGTAGCTCTTCCTCAATATAGAAGTTCCCCAGTTTCCCTGGGCATTCTTTTCTTATCCCTTTAGTTACTGGCAAAGAATATAAACCGTGACAGGCCTGAGATGAGGCTAAAATACAGCATTAGAAAGTGTCTTTCCTGCATAATCATAGTCATGGTTTTATCTTAAATCTGGCAGGTTTTTCTTGGTATACTGAGAGGATTTTCTGAAGATCCCAGATATCCAGGAAAAAGAGTTAAAAGATCATGTTCATCAGTTCCCCTGTAGATGAGAAGCATGTGACAGATTACCAAATAGGCTTTAATAGACAGTAGTTATTTAGGACGAAGAAGGCGATGGCACCCCACTCCAGTACTCTTGCCTGGAGAATCCCAGGGATGGGGGAGCCTGGTAGGCTGCCGTCTATGGGGTCGCACAGAATCGGACACGACTGAAGCGACTTAGCAGCAGCAGTTATTTAGGATCTAGAGCTCCCTAATTTTTAATGTTAAGTCATCTAATGTGATACTTTACAGTCACACATAATAATTGAGAAAATGGGTAACTTAAATTTCTATTCTTAGGTTTCGAGGCTGGATTTGAGAATGAAGAGAATCTAAAACGGGATATTTCTGAGGAAGTACAACTACATAAGACATTACTTGCAAGGTCTGAAAGAAAAATTCCCCGGCATCTTAATCAAAGTAAAGGCAATGAGAGTGAATGCAGATCTGGAAGACAGTGGGAAAACACCCCAGGAGAGAAAAAAGGAAAACCAACATTCCCTGAAAGGAGTTTAGGTAAAGTTCCAAGTCATCAGAGACCTTACTTGGGAGAGAGACCCTATAAATATCTGAGATACAGCAAAAGCTTTGGTCCAAACTCCCACCCTATGCATCAGCTAGCCCATCAAGCAGAAAATCCATATAAATGTGCCGATTGCGGGAAAAGCTTCAGTCGGAGCGCTCGCCTCATTAGACACCGGAGGATCCACACTGGAGAGAAACCTTATCAATGTCTTGACTGTGGGAAAAGTTTCCGTGACAGCTCCAATTTCATCACCCACAGAAGAATCCACACAGGAGAGAAACCGTATGAGTGTGGTGAGTGTGGAAAACGCTTCAATCAGAGCTCAAGCCTTATCATTCACCAGAGAACCCACACAGGAGAAAAGCCCTATCAGTGTGAAGAGTGCGGGAAGAGTTTTAATAACAGCTCTCATTTCAGTGCACATCGGAGGATACACACAGGAGAGAGACCCCACGTGTGTCCCGACTGTGGGAAGAGCTTCAGCAAGAGTTCTGACTTACGTGCACACCACAGAACCCACACTGGAGAGAAGCCCTACAGGTGTCAAGACTGTGGCAAGTGCTTCAGTAAAAGTTCCGCTCTTAACAAGCACCGAGAGATCCACACACGAGAGAAACTTGTCACAGCCAGCACCTAAGCAAGCCCTTGAGGATCTATGAGAAAAACCGCCTCATTACATGTATTGAAATTGTTTGGAAACAGTTCTCCAGTAGTGAAATCCACCTCCTAATCTGTGCCCAACTAGTTAAGCAAACAGTCTAGAATTTACCCCACTGCTTGTTCCTGTGTTTCTCTTGGATCTAGAGTAAGAATGAAAGGAAGAATCGTTCCCTCTCCTTGCTTGTATTGACGGTAACACCCTTTCCTCTCAGAGCCTGAGTTGTTCCCCTAACAGGACACAGTAGCAGATCCTGTGAATTTGATGTGTACCCTTGACTCATCACATTATTCAGTTGCATGTCAACTAGAAAAACCCACACTGCAGCATTTCATGGAGAAGTAGTGAGGATTCTCACTGAATGGGTCTAGCTCTTTATACAGTAATGGAAATGCAAAAAAGAATGATTTTTTTTCCTGCTCACTTAAGTCTGTGCTCAGAATGATATACTTATCACACACACTCCTTTACCTTAAAGAAGGAGCCTTTAAGTGTCCAGTCTGGTTCTGACCTATAAACCATTTTGTCAAGAATCTAGGTGTGCCATACGGGGGAACAGTGTAAACCTCATATAAACAGTGAGGTGTGAACCCTGGATTTCTTACTGTCTTCAAAGCCCCAGAAGCTTTGGAATAGAGTAACATTGTATTTACAGCATCTAGTGTGATTTTTTTCTGGTCTGTCTCATCATCTAAATTTTGTCTGTCCCTTGTGGTCCAGAAGCCCAAAGAGGAAGGCAAGTGGATGCAGTAATAGGGAAAGCAGTTACAACTGCCAGAGGGACTGCCATAATCCACACACCCTAACACCTGGATGAGTGTCACGCATCCTATGGACACAATACTAATGTGCGATGAACAGAAACCACTGGCCATGTTCCCACAGACTGGGAAAACAGACCACTTTGTGCCAAAAATTCTTTACCCTAATGGTAAGGAGGACAAATTTGTCAGTGGAGTTGACAATACTTACATATACACACACACACATTCAACTGTATACATTTATTTTTAAAAGCAGCTCTTCAAACAAGTGTAATTCTGATAGCATAAAGATGGTATTGAATTAACTGCCCACATATTCACAGTAGTATGAGCCTGTACAGCACAAGTTAAACAGACCCCCTCCTTGTCCTTACAACCTACAACAGATGACATTGACAGGAACAAATGGTGCACACGTACAGCTACAACGGTTTTAGAGAAATTTAGAAAGCTAGGTAGTAACACTGCATAAAAGTTAAAGTCTAAAGCATTCGAGTTTGGGGAAAAAATGAGAGGTATTTCCTTCTCTTTAATCAGGAAGGCTTCATGAAGCAGGAAGTGCTCAGAGGGAAGGTTTACTGGGCAAGATGAACTTTCCAAAACTAATTGTAAAACTGCATGCTGAATGGGTGAGAAATGGGAAAACTGGGGAGCAAGGGAACAGAGGGCAAAGGACAGACTGTAAGGAAGGTGAGACAAAGCTCAGAGTAGCACGGTAAGGGCTGTGCAGGGGTCAGAGAGGGACTTGCTTCAGCTGAAACGTGGAGTGCCAGGAGTATCACAGACGGGCTTCCATCCCCAAAATATTAATATATCAGGTCCTGTGCTGCACTTACTGACAGGGCAACAGCTGACTGGCACTGGGTAAGAACGATGAGAAGTTTTAGGGGACTAGCTCCTATGGGAGACAAAGGTCAGGAACCAGTATCCTGAGAGAAGATATTTCGACTGGCAGGTCAAAGGAAAGAAGATGCCCAATGGCTAAGGTCTGAGATAAGTAGCCCTGTCACAGTCACATTAATGAGCTCTCAGGAATGAGATCGGGGAGAGAAATGGGGAGATAGGATATTCTAAAATCCATAGCTTACTGTGGTAGACAGTAATGATGTCTACCAATGATGAATTGGAGTTCTGGTGCTGAGGGAATTTCCTGAGTCTCAGGAATTAAGGGGAGGTGGTACCTCAGTTATGTTGCCTAAACAGACAGGGAGAGAACAAGAAATACCAGTGTAAAGCAATGCCTCAGGATCTGAGATAGTTTAGGAAGTGTGCTGTAATGTTTTTAAAAGAGAGTACCGTGTTCAGTATGTCTATGTATAGTCTTGTGGGAAAAGCACTGGTGGTGGCATCAACAGATACGAATTCTGGCTCCAGATGCCTTACGTGTAAGTCAGCCTGCCTCCATTTCCCTTTGTGTAAAGCAGAAAAATGTTTACACCTTAATCTGCCTCTCAGGGATACAAAGTTAATAAAAATTATAAAGTGCCCAGTGGTTCTTCAAGTGCTTTTTTAAAAAAATGTATATATGCAAATTATGATTAAGTCATTCCTGGGAAGAAAAGATAAATCTTTACTTGCTTTTTTTGGCTCCCTGTGTGGGGCTGCTACAAGTATGCCTGTATGTTCCAGACTGAAAAACAAATTAGAATGTGGTAAAAGACAAATCAGAATGAAAATTCTTCCTTAGTATCTGTATCCATATCCTTTAGGACAATCCATTGGGACCCATTATAATTGGGCATGGAGAATGAGTCTATCTTAAAAGACCCAGGACCAGCCCTCCAATCTCCAGATGAAGAAAATGTGCAAAATGAATAAGACAAAGGCAAAATTCTTACCTGGGAAAAGTCAATCTTATCTCAAACTAACTCACAAACCATTATCTGCCACTCTTGAGGATGGATGAAGCAAGAAATAATACATAGCCTTCTGACATTCTAGGAGAAGCCAAGCCTGCTGCTGGGAGAGCAAGAGGATCTGTGCACCCCTCCCTTTAATTCCTGTAAGACCGTGGGGACAGACTGGGTGGTGTGTGCAGCAGAGAAAGCAAGGATATCTTAGCAGGAGCTAGACAGTCATGTCTGTTCTCATCAGTTGTTTTCCTCGTGCTATTCTTCCCCCCCTCCGCCCCCATGCTATCCCTTCTTCCCTTTATTGTTTATTCTCTATGGCCAACGCCATATGACTTAATACACACATATACATAGGTTCCCCAGTGGCTCAGAGGTTAAAGCGTCTGCCTGGAATGATGGAGACCTGGGTTCGATCCCTGGGTCAGGAAGATCCCCTGGAGAAGGAAATGGCAACCCACTCCAGTACTCTTGCTTGGAGAATCCATGGAGTGAGGAGCCTGGTAGGCTACCGTCCATGGGGTCACAAAGAGTCGGACATGACTGAGCGACTTCACTTCATACATACGTTCATATATATACATATATGTGTGTGTGTGTGTATACATACATATATATAGAGAGAGAACACTGCCATTTCTCTTTTATTGTAACCTGAGTATAGGTTTGTCCTGTCAACTCTATAGGGAACTATTTTTATCGTGACAAAGTAAGGAAGGGAAGATGAGATATGAGCACAAAAATGGATCAATTCTCTCGCCATTATTCAACTCAAAATCTAAAATGTATCTTGACTCCAGAAGGATTAATCATGAGAAGGGCAAAGGCAGATAGATCTCAGCAGCTAGCTTGATCTGTCACGAGCATCACCCAAAGGAGGTTAACCCTGGCTACTGGGATTCACAAAAATCCATGGTATGCAGTGTGGCCTGGAGTCCAGTTCTGGAGAATACTTAAGGGAGTCTGATTAAAGTAGGCACAACAAAACACAGAGCTGTCATCAGAAACTACACAGATTAAAGGTTTTGGTAACAATCTGTATTCCCTTCTCACCTTATTTAGACTAGCAGTTCCAGAACTTTTCCTGATGAGAACCTACTTTGATTTTCTTGAAGTTTCACGATCTCTAGTGAAGAGGGACTGTTAAGGCAAAACCATTGCTAGAATGGGGAGCTCAGTGTGCAGCAGCATTCGGGTCCCTTCCTGAAAGCAGCATGGAGGTAAGCCATGGACGACCTCAGAGCCTTCAGGCGGTTTAAGACAGATTTACTGAGCACCCACCATGAGAAAGGTGCTGGTGTTGGAGTCCGCAGCACTTGGCTGCTATGGTTCCAAGGGAGGAGCGGCTTACTAAGTGGGATATGGCTGGGAGATCTAGGTTGTAAAACACACTCAAAAGTATTCACCTCGTTACAGCTTAAAAATGGGGCTTCAGATGACTCCACTTCTTCCTCAGGTCAGCTTTGGTGCTGTCAGAAGCAAAGATGTAGCTGATGGATTCATAAGACAGATCCCACACCTGAGACTGGGTCAGATGAAATGTTTCAGCCGCCAGCTGGTACTCTTGAGAAAGGCATGTTGCAAAAACACCCTTATCATCAGTCTGTCAATGTAAGAAAGTTTCAAAATGAACGAGGAAATGACTGTTAAAAAAAAATAACAACTCTCAACTTTTGTTGAGAGTTATTTTCCTATTTACCATGCTTTTAAGAGTCTAAAGGGGCCTACAAATGTATCCAGGCACATTTGTTACTGAACAGTCTTGTTTATCCTTTTTAAGAACATAAACCACCAGAGTAGTGGCTCTCAACCATGGCTGCATGTGCAAATCACCAAGGGAGCTTTTAAAATGCATCTGTGCCCAGGACTCAGCCCCGATTGATCAATGAAAGCATTATCTCAAGAGGTGGGTGTTGGGCATCGGTACTGTCGTTCCCCCAGGTCCTGCCCAGGACCTTCCCCCGCAGAGCCAAACCACAGTCACACCTTTGCAGCCTCTCACACTCCCTTCCTCTCTCACTCCTCCACTTGGGCACCACCCCTGGTGTGCAACGCAGCCAGCTAGACAGTGAACGTCTGACCTACGGCAACTCTGGGACTAAAAGGGAGCAAAACACCTTACACAGATCACGGCAGGATGGGCAACGCTGTACCAGAATCCAAAGTGATGTCGGTCGTAAGATGGAACTGTCTGGCTTTTGACGTTCGAGGTCAAACAAAGTTCTAGAATGAGAGGGGAATGGAAGAAGCTTCTAATTAAAAGACCTATTAGTAGAGACATGAGAAATCTTCCCAAGCTATGCTCATTTAGTAGTTGGCCTTTTTTTACATGTGAAAACTGCCATGTGCTGCGGTTTACAGCAGCAACTGTACCAGGCAGGGAATTAGTGTCCCCTTCACAATCATGTGCTCCCCCCTTTCTTTTACGAAAAAGGAGAGGAAAGAGGAGCGTGATAAGCCAGTCACCATGACAAATGCAGGGAAGCGTGAGAGGGGAGTAGACGGAATCTTCACAGGGCTGCTGCACTTCTTCCACAGTGGAGGCTGAAGTAAAGGTTAGGAAACAGCAGCAATGCTTGAGGGCTGCATGTTACAAAACTCCAAGAGTGGAAATGGACCTTTTCCATGAAAAGAAAGGTCTCAACTCCTTCCACTCACTGCCTCCTGCAAAGAAGTCTATCTTAAGAATGACTTCTATGATTACAAAACTCCTGCCTTGAGATGCTGTGCCCGGCTCTCCAGCCAGAGTGAAATGCTTCGCTGACTTGATTGATGGCATCCATTCCTTTCAGTGAGGCGGCTGCGACCCAGGGCCACTCAGTCCCAGAAATGGCAAACCCAACCTGCCCCTGCTGATTGCAGAGCCTGGACACCACTCCAAGTAAGATCACTAGGCAAGTGGTTTCCAAGATTCTTTACTTTTGTGGATGTTTAAAATTTTCTTTATTAAAAAGAAAAAAAAATCTCACCCATTATGAATTGCTGAAAAACACTCTAAATTAGTCAAAAAAGCACACCCACAAAAGTGTTACTACAAACTGTTAAATTTGTAAGTTCGGTGAATTCATCATTCAGTAAAAAGGTTTCTAGCCACCTGCTTTTTTCCCTCATCAGAAAGGCCTTCCCCAACCATCCAATCAAAAGTGGTTAGCTATCAATATTCTACCAGCCTGTTTAGTTTTCTGAAAAGAACTTATCACTGATATTTTCTTGTGTATTTGCTTACTGTCTCTCTTACCCATGCTAGAATATAAGTTCCTTGAGAAAGAAACATTGTCTATTTTTTTACTGCTCTATTCTCAGCAATTGGAATAGTGACTGGAAGAGAGTAGGCACTTCATAAATATTTGTTGCTAAATAAAAATAGCTCCTGGTATATACATGTAGACAAGTATGTGATGTTAACAGACATATAAAAGTATACTTGGAATTTTGCAGACGTCTTAATCTTTAAATATATGTTATATATTTTTACAATATAAGTAAACAGGTTAAAGTCATTCCAAAATGATAGATGACCCTTATTACTTCAATATAATACCGAGTTCCAGGAACTGGGGAATGCAGCAGTGAGCAAGACAGACAAGGGCCCTGCTCTCATGGAGCTTTTATACTCTAATGGGAGCTATTAGTAAAATTTCCTGTTACTTAGATAAGGTTGAGAAAGCATCACTTCGTTTCTAAATGATATCTATGTATTTAGAACAGTGCTTCTCTACATATGGGTGGCAAGCTGCAGGCAGGGGAGGAAGGGTCAGAGAGTTGCCTGGAGGACCTGAAGCCTTACCGAGTGGTATCTGGTGTTGCCTCACAAAGTCCACCAGATCTGGGGATCCTTCCTTGGAGGAGCTGAGAAATGTCCCATGCCCAATTCGGTCAGGAAACAGGTTCAGGAGTACTTGTGTTTCTGTTTTTTGGTTTGGAATCTCAAAAAAAAGAAGGGGAGAAGAGGGCATCAATAACCTCTTTCAGTGGTTCTTAAAAGTACTTCTTATTTGCCTTTGATCTTCCCGTTCATTTCCCAATATTCTTCTGGATTCATTTCAATGATAATAATAACTAGAGAGCCAACAGTTATTGACTTTTACATACATTCTGCTTTAAACCTCACAAGAATTATACAAAGTATTAAGACAAAGAAATCAAAACTCAAAAAGTAAGTGTTCAATAACAAAATCCCACAACTCTATATGCATACGTGTGTTCTGTGTTGTGTACATGTCTTCACACATATTAGAAAAACAACTGAAAAAAACATAAAAACGAAACTGTTAACAGGATCAGCTCAGGAGCAGAACTGAAGGGGACCTTCCAGTTTTTATTTATTTACTTCTACTTTATACTATTTCTCTACTCTTCCATTTTCTTCAGGTACATAAAACTTTTGTAGCTAAAAATATAAAGCATTTTAAAGAAAAGCTGTCCAAGCTCACAGAGCTAGCATAATGGTAGAGATAAGGGTGAAACCCGGCTCTGTCTGGCTCTGGGGCCTAGCCTCCATCCACATGGTGCATTCATGCTTTATCTTGACAAGGCTGCCTATGTGCATACCACAACCACCACGGAAATGTGTGTCTAGCTGTGCTCTTCATCTCTTAGATAGACTAAAAGACAAATGACCGTAACAAGTCGAAATGAAACGTTTCCCATCCAATGGATCAAATAAGACAAGAGAAAGTAAAGTAAGGGCAGGTTCTTATGCTGTGCACAGAACCAGAGGTAACCGGCTTCATGCTGGCTGTTCTGTTACCCTGACCGATGGCTTCAATCTGGCATCGGTTAGGTCAGCTAGAGGGTGCCCTGTGTGTGAAGGATCTTTTTGATCAGAGTGTGGAAACATAGATCCTAGACTTTAAGTTCTGCTACTAGATTACTGACTCTCTGCTTGTAGACATGAAAAACACTCAGTACTGACAAGAAGCTCCAATTTTTGCCTCAATCTTTATATCATGACCCCATCTAATACCCCAAATAATCATGTGCAGTAAGTAGGTAGTATTTCCTGCATTCAAGAAACAATTAAATCCAAATTTATCAAGTTGTATACCTTAATTATTTACAGCTTTTTGTATGTTAATAAAAGAAAGCATTAAGTAGGCAGAAGTACTGAGGTAACAAAGCAAATCTACCTATAAAATGGAAAAGTGCAAGAGAGCCCTCGTTTGCCCCTCAGGGACATGCCGGCCGGGGAAGTGACTCTTCTCCAGCTACTGTCCATGCGTGACCTGCCCTGCGCTCTGGCTGTCAAGTTGGGGCCCACGGGGCACCCGATCTCCCTCTGGGCCTTATAAAACGATGATGAGCTACTTCCTTTCTTGCCAGTGTATGTGATACATTCAGGTCCCTTCCCTGCAAGGACAAGCGAGGCAAACTCTGCTTTTCTCAGTGTCGGTTTGCTGATAACAAGGCTGCTGACCAAAATTCATGCGTTTTCTCCACCAAGCTGTCATTGAACTGTTCTAAGGATGCAGCTGTAGCGCAAAGTCAACAGCCAAGCCCAGGAACCATAACAACACAGAAACCGTAACTCCAGGGACTACGGCAAGTTATGCCTTTATCGTTACAACTTACACAAAAATATTTCTATTTTCTCTCTAAAAGTGTTTTCCCAAGCCAGGTTTATCTTTAGCCATGTACAAGTGATTATTATTTTCTGTTAATGATTTTCCACTGTAATCTACCCTCTCCAGCCTAATTTTACAATATTATTTACCTCTGAAAGATGAAGTGCCAACTTCAGACCAGATTTTTTAGCTTCTAAAAGAGGTTCCAAGAAGTCTTTTGCTTGTCCTGCCTTGAAGATAAAAGTTAAAATGAGGATATATAAGTCTAGGCAAACTGAAGAACTGAGTATTCTGTCTCAATAACAAAGGAATAATGGCAGGAAATAAAGTGGCAGATGGACTCATTTGTACATTTTGTTTATAAAACAAAATTAGGGAATTCAAAGCTGGCAAAGCCACTGGCCTTGCCCTCAAGAATCTCAAGTATCAGTGAACCTCAGGTGAATCAGCTAAGCTAGATATAACAGTCACCAAATTTTATTTCTGGAAGGTTATCTAGGTATCTAGAGCTAAGGAGAACTCACCTGATTCAGGAACAAGTATGACTGATAAAGAAAGCTTCTATCAAATGGACGATGAAACAAGGCCAGAACAGCCCAGGTTTAGTTAAAGCTGTAAGAACCAGGTTCATAGGACTCTAATTCAATGATTTTCAACCGAGGTGATTCTGCCCCTCAAGGGACATTTGGTGACGTCTACAAACATTTTTGGTTGTTACAACTAAGAAGGTGCTGGGATCTATTGGGAAGAGGTCAGGGATGCTGCTAAACATCTTAAAATACATAGGACATTCTCCTACAATAAAAATTCTTTGGCCCAAGATGTCAGTAGTCACAGATGAGACACCCTGCTTGACTATGACCTTCAAGAAGCTCTAGGCCAGCCTTTTTCAACTGGGGCTTCTGTGAGATAATTAAGCCCTGCCCACAGTTAAGCATTAATTAAGCATTAGACATGGACTATAATAAATCAACTCTCTCTATGTATGTAGGATGGTACTAGTTGGATACCATCTTTAGAAAAATGAAGAAAATAATCATACTGTCATACAAATTTTTTTTTTCTTTTCCTTTTTTTACAGGGCTTAACTCTTTCACAGAAACCTGGAGAGCAGTTGCTGCGGACATTCTGGTCATCCAGGACAGAACACGGCTTCACACACACAGGGCGTCTGCTGAACCTCTGGAGAACGCAAGGTGCCCCAAGCTAATCTTTATCCCACAAAC
Source organism: Bubalus bubalis (assembly GCF_019923935.1). Taxonomy (NCBI): domain Eukaryota; kingdom Metazoa; phylum Chordata; class Mammalia; order Artiodactyla; family Bovidae; genus Bubalus; species Bubalus bubalis. The sequence goes on from NC_059176.1 coordinate 15,201,936, forward strand.
TGATTCTACTTTTTAGAAATAAAACATATTTTGGAAAAATAACTTACTGAAGGGTCTCCACTGAGGTCGAGGCCAAGAACTGTATCCTCTGCAGAAAGGAAGAACTCTTCAGCAAGTTTAACAGCCTCCTTGGCTGCTGAAGGGCCACCTCTTCTGTCAATTGATATCAAATACCTTCAATGAAAGAAGAACACAGTTGAAAACGAATGCTGATTGTGAAGATGAAAAAGACAACTCTGAGGATGGCCAGAAGGTACAGCAAGCTACCTGCGATGTATCTTATTGCAGAAGTACAGCCTGAATGACTTGACAGCTTACTTTGCCAGAGGGAGTGAAACATAAATTTCTAAACAGCACCAGATATCTAGTTACTGCTCAAACTTCTGATTATTTCATGTTTTTTTTTGTTGTTGTTGTTGTTGTTCATGTATTTGTTTTTTAGTCTGTTCGGTTCAGAATCCAACTAAGGTCCACACATCGTTTTGGTCAATGTGTCTGAAGTCTCTTTTAATCCATAGCCACTTCCCGCCCCTCTCTCCCACTCTCCACCTCACCCCTCTTCCCAGCCTCTCTTCTTGAATTTGTTGAAGAAACCAGATCATTTGTTCTGTAGAGTTTCACACAGTCTGATTTTGCTGACTGAATCCCTATGTTGCTAACATGTTCTCCTGTCTCTTGTATTTCCTACGGATTGGAAACTGGATCCAGTCTAGAGGCTTAATCGCATCAGATTTAATACTGAGGCAAGAGGAATTAATAGGAGGTGGTTCCTTCATCAGAAGGCTTCAGATCAGATCACATCAGTCGCTCAGTCGTGTCCGACTCTTTGCGACCCCATGAATTGCAGCACGCCAGGCCTCCCTGTCCATCACCAACTCCCAGAGTTCACTCAGACTCACGTCCATCGAGTCAGTGATGCCATCAGAAGGCTTAGATCTCTTATTTCATTAAGGGTTACAAGACTGGTAATATTCTAACATGTACCCAATAGCTGATACAAATTATATTAACATATATTAAAAAATAAAGAAAATTATTTGATTATTGAAGTTAAATGGTTTTCTATATATTTCTTGGCCATTTCTATGTTTTCTCTTCTGAATTCTTGTCTTTAGCCTGTTTTTGTTTTTTAATTAGGGTATCAGTCTAGTTAAGCGTAACTGAGAGATGTTATAGACAGATTGTATAGCCAGAAAGCCAGCTAGCTTTCTTTATCTTCTTCCGTCAAGGACTTACTGAGCTCTAATTTTATGCCAGCTCTAAGTACTGGTGAATCAAAAGACAACGTCCCTGGCCTCACGGAACTTACACTCCAGTGGGTGAATGTGTATATATATAAAAAAAAACAAGAAAATTTCTGATTTTGTTAAGAGGAGTGTCATAAAGGAAACAAACGGAGTAACTAGAAGATGTAGGGAGGCATGTTAGATAAGGTGGTCAAGGAAGGCCTCTCTGAGGAAGTGACAGCCACGTGAGACCCGAGTAACAAGAAGCCAGCCATGCGAGGATATGGTAGAGAGCTCTAGGCAGAAGCAACAGGAAGTATAACAGTGCTGACATGGGACGACAGTCTTGGCCTGTTTGAGAAACAGGGGGAAGGTCAGTGCATGGCACGTGACCAGTGAAACACACGAGGCTGCCGAAGTGAGAAAGGCAGCACGTGGGACCTTGCAGGCCCCAAGAGGAAGTCTGGGTTTTTGTTGAAGAGCCACGGGAAGCCACACTTCACTACAGCAACAGGACTCAGAACTTTATTGCCACAGGAAAAAAAAATTCAAAACTGTATTCTCAACTTTAAACAATGAAGTTCTTGATCTTTTTTCTATTATAAGATAAAAGTCAGTTATTGGTTGATTTATAAAAATCTGTTATACCCATGCTCAAAAGAGTAAAACTGTCACATTCTAGTATTTTCAGTGGTGACCACTAAGGCACAATGTTTCTTACCTAACATCAATGTCTACGTTTTCTTCTTTGGACTGTTTTATACCCTCAAGTATAGATTCCACATAAGTCTTTTTAGTCATTCCTGGAAAGGACACAAATAAAACATTTGTAAAGAGATCATCAACAATCTCATCCTTCAACAATCGTATTCCTATATGAACAATTACATTTCACTTTCTGTGTGATAAGTGTATGGTTACAGATGAGTTATGGATGTGTGTGCATGCTCAGTCACTCAGCCATGTCAAGACTCTTTGTGACCCCATGGACTGTAGCCCCCCAGGTTCCTCTGTCCATGGGATTATCCAGGCAAGAATACTGGAGTGGGTTGATTCCTCTTCCAGGGATCTTCCTGACCCAGGGGTCAAATCTGTGTCTCTTGCATATGCAGGCTTTAGTAAATGCCATTTGTACTTAATGAGCTTCCCTTACAGCTCAGACGGTAAAGAATCTGCCTGCAATGCAGGAGACCTGAGTTTGACCCTGGTTCAGAAGAAGGGGGCGACAGAGGATGAGACAGTTGGATGGTATCACTGACTCAACAGACATGAGTTTGAGCAGTCTTCTGGGAGTCGGTGAAAGACAGGGAAGTCTGGTATGCTGTAGTCCATGGGGCGGCAAAGAGACACGACTGAGCAACTGAACAACAACAAATGCACACACACACACACACACACACTGATATGACTTGGCGACTGAACAACAACAAAAATACAATTCTGAACAGATGAGATGCTACTAGGTGTATGTATATCCTATTCATTCATTTAACACTGTGTTCTGAGCATGTCTTCCTGTCATTAAAGTCCCTTTACAAATATTTTTCATGGTTACCAAATATTCCATTAAACTTTAACTATTCCCCTATTCTGCACACTTAAGTTAGCATTTCCCTTTGAATCTCCATTTGAAGAGTCAACTAGCACTAATAATCTACAGATTGCTTTTCTCCTTCCCTTTCACGATCCTCACCGGCATAACTTGGAACTGATCCTAAAGTTTAAAAATGTGAAATAAGAATCTTCTGTTCTGGGGGAAGGATAATTGGGAGATTGGGACTGACACACACACATGACTATATGTAAAGTAGATAACTAAAAAGGACCCACTGTATAGCACGGGAACTCTTCTCAATACTTTGTAATGACCTACATGGGAAAAAAATCTAAAAAAGAGTGGATATATGTAACTCTTCTCAATACTCTGTAATGACCTATGTGGGAAAAGAATCTAAAAAAGAGTGGATATATGTATATGTATAACTGATTCACTTTGCTGTACAGCAGAACATGACATTGTAAATCAACTATATTCTAATAAAAATCAAAAACAAAAAAAGAATCTTCTGCTTATCTCATTTCAACACTTACTTTACTATATGTAGTTTAAAATTTCACCCCCTGAATGATGCTGGCTACACGTTATCCAGGCACAAGATGATCTGGTCATAAAATGCTAAGCGGGACCCAAGGACATCATAGAATACCTCCTGATGCTGCTCTTATCAGCAGAATGAGGGCCCTAGGAAGCTTCTCCAGACCATATCCAGATCTGCTCATCTCCACCCAGAGAGGTTTTACCACATCACAGCTCGCTCCTGGCCTAAGATACCCTCAGTCCCCAAGAAGAGACTGAATAACTTCAACTCAGTGACTGTCATGAAACGCAATTCCACATCCACTCAGGGGCACTGTGTCACAAGCGCCTGATGCAGGGAACACGAACCAACGTCTATTTAAGAACACAGCCATAAGGAACAAGTGTTCTTTTTTCAGAGTGAGAAGAGCAAACAAGAATAATCGAAATTTTTGCAGCCCCTTTAATTTCCCTTCAACAGATAATACCTGACCTGGTATTTTAACTTACGAATAACTGACTGACTCGTTAAAAACATATGTCATTAATGTACATCGGAAGATATGGACCTTTGACCCTACTTTTACAACAGTGTAACGGTAAATGCTGCATAGTCTCAACTTTGCAGGCACATGCATGATCAAAGCATGTGAGGAAAAAGATAGACATATGCTGAGAAGTAGCAATAGTTAGATTTTACCTGAAGCATCTTCTCCTCTGGGTGTGCTCCTTAGTTCCAGATACTTGACACCGTCATCTGCAAACTCTTTAATGACATCTTTCGTCACCTGATAATAAAAGCAATACTGATAACATTAGTGTAAGGGGCCCAGAGTCGGACACGACTGAAGCAACTTAGCAGCAGCAGCGGCAGCAAGGGGCCCAATGAATTTCCAACAGCTTCCCTTACCCACCTCACTCTCACATTAAATCCAAATCTGCACAACCCCCCGCCACCTTTTGTTTCTCTTCTTCCCTTTTAACCATTTCTCTATTTCCTAGAGAAAGAAGACTGATAACACAGAAATGAGGCAAAACTAAAACCAGTAAACCATCTCTGAGTGTACAGTACTGGAAAGTTACATATAGAAATAAGCAGCTAAAATGATTAGGCAGTACTGATGTACCATTTAATGTCATGGCTTCTCATAGAAGAAAACATAGGCACAACACTGTATGACATAAATCACAGCAAGATCCTCTAAGACCCACCTCCTGGAGTAATGGAAATAAAAACAAAAGCACGTGAGACCTAATTAAACTGAAACGCTTTTGCACACCAAAGGAAACTATAAACAAGGTGAAAAGACGACCCTCATAATGGGAGAAAACAATAGCAAATGAAACAACTGACAAAGGACTAATTTCCAAAATATATAAGCAGATCATACAACTCAATACAAGAAAAACAAACAACCCAAACCAAAAGTGAGCAAAAGACCTAAACAGACATTTCTCCGAGGAAGACATACAGATGGCTAATAAACAAACAAAAAGATGCTCAACATCACTCATTATTAGAGAAATGTAAATCAAAACTACAATGAGATATTACCTCAAACCGGTCAGAATGGCCATCATCAAAAAAATCTACAAACAATAAATGCTGGAGAGGGTGTGGAGAAAAAGGAACCCTCTCGTACTGCTGGTGGGAATGTAAACTGATACAGTCACTATGGAAGATGGTATGGAGAGTCCTTAAAAAACTAGGAAATAAAACTAGCACGTGACCCAGAAATCCCACTATCAGGCATACACCCTGAGGAAACCAAAACTGAAAAAGATACGTGTACCCCAACGTTCAATGCAGCACTATTTACAATAGCTAGGGCATGGAAGCAACCTAGATGTTTGTCAACAGATGAATGGATCAAGAAGCTGTGGAACATATATACAATGGAATATTACTCAGACATAAAAAGGAATGCATCTGAGTCAGTTCTAATGAGGTGGATGACCCTAGAGCCTATCATACAGAATGAAGTTAAGTCTGAAACTAAAACAAATATCACATATTTATGCATATCTGTGGTATCCTCAAAGATGGTACTGATGAACCTATTTGCAGGCCAGCAATGGAGACGCAGACATAAAGAACAAGATTTATGGACACGGGGTGGGGGAGTGGGGAGTAGGAGAGGGTGGGACGAACGGTGAGAGTAGCATGGAGACATATACATTACCATATATAAAACAGATAGCCAAGGGGAATCTGCTGTGTGACTCAGGGAACTCAAATCAGAGCTCTGTAACAAGCTAGAGGGGTGGGATGAGGTAGGAGGTGGGAGGGAAGCTCAAGAGGGAGGGGACATATGTATAGCTATGGCTGATTCATGTTTATGTACAGCAGAAACCAAAACAATATTGTAAAGCAATAATCCTTCAATTAAAAATATATAAAAAAAATAAAGTCATGGCTTAAGGTTCTTATTCACGTTATTTATGGATAAGTTGAACTTTGCAAGAATTTCTTTTGGCAGGGTTAAACTCTCCCCAAATGTACTTAGGAAGATTCTTTTAGGCAAAGAAAAATTGGTGATAAATTTGAATTAAAAAACTGTATTCAATCTAATAGAAAACTCAACAATCCTAAAATTACCAAACGACCAAGATAAATGTAAAAGCCTAGGAGAAAAAAGGACCAGGTTAGAAATCCTGTGACAACCAGCCCTAGTTAGTCCTTACAGTTGGTATCCTACTCTTCACCCGCTTTGCCCACATGCACATGGGCACACAGATGCCGTATCCGGGCAGAGGAACAAGGCTGGCTGACTGTGCAGACAGTGCCCAACAGGGTGGCACCACCTTGGTGGATTCACTGCAAGCCAAGGTCTGAGCCTCATCTTTTTTCTTCATACTAAAGCCAAAATGGAACTTATTACAACATGCATATAACAGGTGGCTCAGATTCACCAGGAGGTCTAGAGAATCAGCCTTAGAGATCACACAGCTCAGGATGTTACAGGCAAGAGTCAATTTTGACTCCATGCTGGATCTGTTTCTTTGACTTTAACCTTTGCTTTCTGTTGCTTTTATTATTATAAACATACAATATGGCCTGCCTCAGAGGCCATTATGCCAAATGCCCCTCTGCCTAATGTCAAACCAAAATGCCTTTGTTCAGGACTTTGTCCACCTGTGGATGGCTACAGGAAGGCAAAAATTAACATATCCTCTCCTGGAGGCTGGCCATTCCAGAAGATATTTGTAAGATTAACAGCATTTTTAACCTTAATCCCTCACCTCTCCCCATCTTTGTTCTATAAAAGAAACTGGCATCCAGACGCCAATAAGATGGTTATTTTGAGATATTAGTCTGCCATCTTCTCCATCTGCCAGCTTTCCCAATAAAGTCATATTCCTTGCCTCAACACCTCATCTCTTGAATTTACTGGACTGTTGTGTGGCAAGCAGAGACAGCTTGGACTCAGTAACAAAGACAACACAAAAGCATTCAAAATCACATGACACCCCTGGACCAAGCAAGACACTGCTGCTTCCTCCACCACTAGGCACGACCCTGCAGCCTCTGTACCATCATCAAAGGCGCTAGACCACCCTGTAGCGCTGGTGTTCCAGAAACCCCACGTTGCTGCCACTGCCATTACCAGAGCACAGTCCTTGTCTTTGCAGGTTGCGAGGAACTCAGATCTTATCTTCACTCCTTAACTAAGCAGATCCAGAAAGACCAACTCCTCCTACCCCAGCTCACAGGAGACTAATGCAGAAGCCTGTCTATAATGTGTGGATTGACAACGAGGGTGAAGGGAAGGTGTGAAGTGATCATATCTACTGTCCAGGGCATCCCTTTTCCTGGTGGTGAGGTACCTGTGAAACCTAAAGGAACAACAGAAGGTTGCTGGCAAGTACTGATTGAGAGCAGTGGAAGCAAGACTTCGCTAGGCCACAGTGAGACCTGTGGAATCATCTCCAGCTCATATCCAAGAACACTTCTCTCGGGAGTGACTTCCCTTCCCATGTCAACCAGATTCAGTCCTTTCTGCTCCAGGCAGCAATAGGTACTGCAGTCAGCTCTTGGCTCTTTGGGCTTTGTTCTCCTATGCTCTGGACTGAGAACATCGACTCAACTTTTGTCTTCAGATAGAGTACCTCACAATTAAGTTGCCGCTTACTCCAGGGATGGTAAGACTGTACCTCTCAAATAAGAAAGAACAAGGACTCTGGAATCAGACAAAACAGCCAATTCTGCCACTTTACTCATGGTGAGTGACCTTGAACAAGTTATATTTAACCTCTTTAGGCCTCAGTTTTTTTCATCTGCAAAAAGGGAGCAATAAAAATAACCACTTCAGAAAAGTCATGTTGAGCACAGAATCTAGCACATGCAATAGTTAATCTTTTTTCAGCTACATTTCAATCTTGTCTCTTTGAGATTACACTCAGTTACTCTAAGACTGTTAAGTGATCCTCATACACTCAGTCCCATATCTATAAATAATCCCTTGACTTATTCCCACACAAGGTTCACTTTTTAAAGCTTCTTACCAACTTTTAAAGAAAAGAAACAATGAGTATGGCATATTATACCCACGGAACTCTCAGAATCGAAAGTGTAATCAGTTTTGCTCTGTTCCACTCAACAAGAGAAAATGAGACACAGTCTCCTGTGGTGGACATCCCTAGCAGGGTTCAACAGGACCCGCTGAGTGCCTGATAAGACAAATGCTCCCTAGGGTTCCTATAAACCCCTGTGCGTGTCTCCAACACAGAGCTTACCTCGTGATGTTGGATTTATCCTCTTATGGGTCTGTCTCTCCAACCTGACTATGGATTCCCAAGGGGCAGGGACCATGTTGATCTTTTTGTCTCTCAGCCCTAGCAGAGTGCCTGGAACACTGGGGACACTCTGTCAACTTCTGCTAAACTCTTATTAGAGTTAACCTTCCTCCAAAAGGTGATTAATTTACTTAATAATTATCAAGAGGATCAGTCTCAGCCAAGGAGAAAAATTCTTTCTGGACCAGTCAAATGTCACCTCTCCAAAAACACATTACATTTCTTACTTCGCACTTTTTCCCTAAGGGTTAAGAACACTGATAGGATTCTGCTTCTCTCCAATTAGAAAGAGAACATTTAAAAATGCCATCCTAATCAGATCAATGATACAAATCTGATACAAAGCCAGTCCTCCAGCTAAGGGAACACAGTGGAGTCCTCTAGCCCTTCATCTCCAGAGGGAAGGCATAGTTTCCCTAAGGATTGATCATTCCATCTCCAAGCACCTCTTGAACATCTTCATTCTCTATACTGTCCACCCAGAAAGTTCAAAGTATCCCGAGCAATTCAGGTAAAGCCTGTGGTCAGATATTTCATATGGTATGTTTATATATACAGTTTATACATATATGAAAAAAAGACAAGATTTTCTCCTCCGCACTGTCCAACTTTCCACCTAACAGAAGATTTTGATCTTGGTTCCTTCCTCATATTGTTTACAATTAATAGAGTCTATTAGCTGTTAGGCAAATGCCTTAACATTATTTTTCAAAAGTTACCATAAAAAAAGCAAATATTTTTCATCAGACTCTTCAGTCATGTGCAACAACAGAAGGGCATCAATTACTTACTAATTTTTAAACCAGTCTAAAAACTGCTTCATTTCTCACCATTAGAACATCTTCAGGGGTAGTAGTAAGTAGATGAAGAATTTGAAACATCTGGAGGCACCTGCAATATGAAAAGTTTTAACATACTTTAGTCATCAAAAACTTCACTAAATTAATTGATTTTAGGCTAGTAGTAATTATATATTTATAAGGAACAACAGAATAGGTTTCTCAAAAATTACACTGATCTGGACAGATCATCAAATGATGGAAAATTAAATGTTACTTTTAAGTGGAAAACAAGTTTCCCTTCTTCACCCCCACAACCCCTATCTCAAGTGGAAGCAGGAAATAGGGGGAAAAAAAATCAAGAAGTCTATATTTGCAAGTCTAAAGAATATTCCAATATAGTATAATTTCACAAAGAATACAAATTACTAAAATTTGTCAACAGTCTGACAGCTGGAAAAAATACTGTTTGTCAAATTATACTCTCCATACCAGATGGCTACCTTATTCCTTTAACTACAAAAATCCGAATCCTTACATACTATTTACAATCGCAAAATAGAGAAAAAAAGAAGTGTGTGCACAAACTCCCCCAAACTCACTCTTCTAAAGTTCTTTTCTTTCCCTTGTCAATCATAGTCATCTGATTGTGGATTTTAAGATCTGGTTTCTTGGCTATTAATTTCTTTATGGTACTGGAACTAATGGATCCATTCAAGTGGGCATGAAGTTCCTAAAATAAGAGAATACAGTCAGTAAGAATCTTCTCAAGTCCACTAGAGTCACAGCATTGTAGCAGGTGCTTGATGCTGGTAGACTGCACTAGGCAAATGGCCTAAGAGATGTAGCTAAATAACTTTTAAAATGTACAAAGTTTACAAATTCTACCTATAAAATTTATTTCTCTTTTTGTCATGATACTTAGCAACACTCCAGAATTCTGTGGTTGAATTCTTACCACTTTAGGTAATTTTGAGTAAAAGGTTGTCTTCCATGGCTGTTCTTCTGCCTCCATCATGATTTAGCAGAATAGCAAGGTCTTTCCCCAGCCACTTATTCTCAGCATGAATACTAAATATAGTTCAGTCAGTAAGTTTGGTGGCCTTGAACTTCCTTCAGACTGCTTTACTTCCACCCGTTTTGATTAGATAAACAGTATATGTAGTTCTGGGCTCAGTTTCACCTATTTAAACAAATGTGGACATTTTAGATGTTGACGCAAAAGCAAAGAAACAGGTTCTATTAATTTATTCCTCTAAAGACAAAAGCTCTCCAAAGGTATTAATAATTTAAGTGAGCCAACAACCTGAACTAGAAATAAGAAAAGTCCTCAAGCTGATAAGAGGGAGATTAAAATCTGAAATTTGGTAGGGTGTACAGGATTAAGGATTACTCACTCAGTTGTGTCCAACTCTTTGTGACCCCATGGACTGTACCCGCCAGGTTCCTCTGTCCATGGGACTCTCCAGGCAAGAATACTGGAGTGGGCTGCCATTTCCTTCTCCAGGGGATCTTCCCAACCCAGGAAGATGTATACCTTTACAAGTAGGGTACATACTTTTACCTACTAGCACTTTCTACAAAACTATGTCTAAAACTAGAAATTTATAAGACCTATTTTGGGTTCAAAAGTTCACATTTTCGAACTGTTTAAAATATATAAAGCAAGAACAGAGGCAACAGAATCAGACGGACCCAGGCTAACCTTGAACCAGTTCTGCCCTTTAGTAGGTGTGTGGCCCTGAGTCACTTTTAACTCCAGGCTTCAGTTTCCTTAACTGTAAAAACGGGATTAAAAAATGGAATAAAAATCCGATAAAAATGCAGAGTAGATGAATCTAGAGCCTGTTATACAGAGTGAAATAAGTCAGAAAGAGAAGAACAAACATCATGTACTAATGCATATATACAGAATCCAGAAACACAGTACTGATGAGCCTATTTACATTGAAGAAATGGAGACACAGATGTAGAGAAAGAATTTGTGGACACAGCTGGGGAAAGGAAAGGCTAGGAGAAATTGAGAAAGTAGCACTGCCATATATACACTTCAGTTCAGTTCAGTTGCTCTGTCGTGTCCAACTCTTCACGACCCCATGGAGCACAGCACGCCAGGCCTCCCTGTCCATCACCAACTCCCAGAGTTTACTCAAACTCATCTCCATTGAGTCAGTGATGCCATCCAACCATCTCATCCTCTGTCGTCCCCTTCTCCTCCTGCCTTCAATCTTCCCCAGCATCAGGGTCTTTTCAAATGAGTCAGCTCTTTGCATTACGTGGCCAAAGATTTGGAGTTTCAGCTTCAACATCAGTCCTTCCAATGAACACTCAGGATATATACACCATCATGTGTGAAACAGATAACCAGCAGGAAGCTGCTCCATAACACAGGGAGCCCAGCCTGGCGCTCTGACGACCTCAAGGGGTAGGATGGTGTGGGGGGAGGGAGGCTCGAGAAGAGAGGAGATATATATATATAATTATGACAGATTCACAGTGATGTAAGTCTGAGACCGCCACAACACTGTAAAGCAATTATCCTTCAAAAAAAAAAAAGCAGCATAGCTGTGAGGATTAATAAAGTAACTTAAATTTACCTCCTCTATCCTCCTGAATAACTCTATGAGTATGTCAAGTCAGCATTTTATCACACTGTATCTACATCACTGGTTTGTCTTTCTCCCTCACCACCTCATGCGAAGAGTTGACTCACTGGAAAAGACTCTGATGCTGGGAGGGATTGGGGGCGAGAGAAGGGGACGACAGAGGATGAGATGGCTGGATGGCATCACTGACTCGTTGGACGTGAGTCTCCGTGAACTCCGGGAGTTGGTGATGGACAGGGAGGCCTGGCATGCTGCGATTCATGGGGTTGCAAAGAGTCGGACACGACTGAGCGACTGATCTGATCTGATCTACATCACTGGTTTGTCTTTCTCCCTCACCAGAACTATATAAACTTCTAAAAACAGGGACTATGGCTTACACTACCTCCCCAGCACCTGGTAGGGGATATGGTGAGTGTGTGCCTGCTTAGTCATGTCTGACTCTTTGCGACCCCATGTTGTGTAGCCTGCCAGGCTCCTCTATCCATGGAATTTTTCAGGCAGGAATACTGAAGAAGGTTGTCATTTCCTCCTCGAGGGGATCTTCCCGATCCAGGGATCAAACCTGTGTCTCCTCATCTCCAGCACTGGCAGATGGATTCTTTACCAGTGCACCACCGGGGAGGCTCCAGGGATAGAGTAGGATCATTAAATAGTTTAAAAATCCCACTAGGGGATTATTAAAAACAGAAAGGGAATTTTAAGGGAGTTTGGGAGACTGTTGTAAGCTAAAGACCACTCAAGAAAAGAATCCAGTAACCTGGTAACAATCTACTTTACCTTGAAGGAAGACTAGGGGCATCCAAGTGCCAGACACACTCAAGCCAGAGACCCTGATAGTTAAAAACACAAGACCATAGATATGGGGTCTGAATCTTGTTATACAAAGTCAGGGAGTTAATAGTCCTTGAAGAGCAGCATTTCTGCACATAGCCAAGACAGAAATATAGGTGAAAGGAGAAACAAACTAGGTGAGAGGAGACATTACACCGAAACCTGAGATGCATGACCATATTTTAGTATATGTTACCACCCTTTTGGTAAAACACATATGATTTAAATAGCACCATGACAGGCCTGGTTAGACCACAGAGAACCAAAGGAGAAACTAATGATGTAAGTCTTGACATCTGCCCATGAATGGGGAAGAAGGTGGTTCTGGGGCAGAGCCTTTTCATCCGCCCACTTGCATTTCTCACAAGTGTCCTCTGCTAATACACTCATTCTTTGCCTGCCACTCTGCCTCTCACTGAAATCTTTCTGCAATAAGACAAAAGGACCTGAGCATCAGCAAATCCTAACACCAGGTAAGCGCAGTTTCAATTAAAAGATAGTGGGTTCGAGTCTTTCCTAAGTCAGGGGATCATGGGTTTAAGTCCCAGCCCATGGGTTCGAATTCCAATTTGAGTTTTGGCTGGGTCCCACCTGAGAAGCAGTGCAGTTTCACACCTAGCAGAGTGCCCAGCACATTGTAGATGATAAATAAATCCTAATTTCCCTTTACCTCTGAAGGTTGATTATAAATTAAGACAAAATTTCAAATGAAATTTTGTGATTTTTAAAAGTAGCCACCTTGACCCTTCAGGTTCTGATATTAATGATGATGTTGATAAGAACAGTAGTTTCCATTCAGAGCTTACCAGCTAGGTAGCAAGTGCTTTTAATGATATTATTTTTAATTCTTACAGGAACTTTGCAAAATACATATTTTTACCACATTAAAAATCAATCAGTTGACACTGAGAAGGGTTAAATAAGCTACCAAGGTATTAAAATGGGCAATTAAGAAAATGATTTATACAGGACTCGATGATTCCCTGGTGGCTCAGACAGTAAAGAATCTGCCTATCAATAACCTCAGATATGCAGATGACACAACCCTTATGGCAAAAAGTGAAGAAGAACTAAAGAGTCTCTTGAGGAAAGTGAAAGAAGAGAGTGAAAAAGTTGGCTTAAAGCTCAACATTCAGAAAACAAAGATCATGGCATCTGGTCCCATCACTTCAGGGCAAATAGATGGAGAAACAGCGGAAACAGTGACAGACTTTTTTTGGGGGGCTCCAAAACCACTGCAGATGGTGACTGCAGCCATGAAGTTAAAAGACACTTGCTCCTTGGGAGAAAAGTTATGACCAACCTAGACAGCATATTAAAAAGCAGAGACATTACTCTGCCAGCAAAGTTCTGTCTAGTCAGGGCTATGGTTTTTCCAGTAGTCATGTATGGATGTGAGAGTTGGACTATAAAGAAAGCTGAGCACTAAAGAATTGATGCTTTTGAACTACACTGTTAGAAAAGACTCCTGAGAGTCCCTTGGACTGCAAGGAGAGCCAACCAGTCCATCCTAAAGGAAATCAGTCCTGAATATTCATTGGAAGGACTGATGTTGAAGCTGAAACTCCAATACTTTGGCCACTTGATGCGAAGGGCTGACTCATTTGAAAAGACCCTGATCCTGGGAAAGACTGAAGGTGGGAGGAGAAGGGGAGGAGAAGGGGACAGAGGATGAGATGGTTGGATGCCATCACTGACTCAAAGGACATGAGTCTGAGTAAACTCCGGGAGTTGGTGATTGACAGGGAGGCCTGGCATGCTGCAGTCCACGGGGTCGCAAAGAGTCGGACACTGAGCGACTGAACTGAACTGAAAGTCACTAAGAGATTTTAAACATCAAATCTAAACACCAGTTCCAGTATCCGAATCAGCTGGACTCCAAAACTCATGTCCTTCACCATTATGCTATACTGCTTCAAGGTACCCATACTTAAGAGTCATCCTGATTTCCTTCTCCATCAAGGCTCCCACAGTCACCAAATCCTAATTAATAAGTTACAAATCCCCCAAGTATCTTTGCAAGTGATTTCCTACTGGTGATGACTCTCAAACACTCAAAGTAGAAACTTGATGATTATTTTAAACTGCTAAGACTCTGAAAGAATAATCACCTCTCTTCTGTGATTCCCTCTTCCGCAGACATACTCAATTCTATCCAAGAAGACAGAACTTTGAACACGGAGGGGAGTATCACTTTACAGCTGAGAAACAGAGGCTGAGTGGTTTACTTACTGTAAGCTTTGCACAGAGCCTGGGATACAAGGGAATCAACAGTATACATTTATGGGGAAACACTGATTGAGTGAATCACAACTTCTGTAAAGGTTTCTTTATTTTGTACCTGGCCTTACTGACTTGTTTTCAGACATAAATGGGATCTCTTCGTAAATATTAGTAGTTAGCATCCAAGGAAAGACCGTTCCTTCTCCTTGCCCCCTAAAATTAGTGGTCCTAACTCTGCTTTGTCCCTACCAGACACTCAATGCAGGCGCTGCGGTCCAAGGAGTTCTGGGTTGTCAGTCCCCACAGACTCACCTCTGAAAGATTTTTGTCAACAGCCGAGTCATCTTATGAAAACTTAAGATAAATTTTCGTTTCAGCCGGGAAGGCTTGTAGAAAAGTGACAATTCGCTTTTCCCCGACACAGTCCACGTGTCCACAAAAACTCGCAGCCGTCAGTCTTCCCGCGAAACCTCGGTCATAGAAAATTAAAGAAATGTCAATCACAGCAGACTGTCAGCGCCAGCTGCAGCCTACTCAATCCTGATTGGCGAGGCGCGCCGTTTCCGGAAGTGACGCCCGCCTATCCGAGGAAGAGATGTAACGGAGCGTTGTTTCCCCAACCCCCCCCGCCCCGCCCAATACCGAGTCCGCGAGCTGTACTCGCGGCTAGTGGATACTACGGGACCAAAGGGCAGCTCACCACCCCGACGGACCGCCGCTCCTGACTCCCCTGACCATGGGCTCGCGCAACCGCGAACGTCGGGCTGAGGCAGTGCAGAGCACCAACAACAGCAGCGCGCTCAGCAAGAGCTCCCTGGCCGCGCGCGGGTACGTGCACGACGCCTTCGCTGCCTTGCTGGTTCCGGGGACGGCGCGCCGCGCGCCGCTTATCCACCGCGGCTACTACGTCCGCGCACGCGCCGTGCGGCACTGCGTGCGCGCCTTCGTAGAGCAGACGTGCGCGGCCCCCGGCACCCCTCGCGCGCAGATTCTGTCGCTGGGCGCCGGCTCAGACTCACTGTATTTTCGTCTCAAAACTGCGGGCCACCTGGCCGGGGCTGCTGTCTGGGAGGTGGATTTTCCGGACGTGGCCGAGCGCAAAGCGCAGAGGATTCGAGATACGCCGGATCTATGCGCGTTAACCGGGCCTTTCCAGAGTGGAGACCCCGGGTCCACGCTGTGCTTTGAGAGCTCGGACTACCGCATCCTGGGCCTGGATCTGCGGCAGCTGCAGCGGCTGGACCAGGCCCTTGCCGCCGCGGGTCTTGACGCTGCCTTCCCCACTCTGCTCCTGGCTGAGGCGGTGCTCACCTACCTCGAGCCGGATGATGCCGCGGCCCTCATCGCCTGGGCCGCCCAGCGGTTTTCTAATGCCATTTTCGTCGTCTACGAGCAGATGAGGCCGCAGGACGCCTTTGGCGAGTTTATGCAGCAACATTTTCGGCACCTGAATTCTCCCCTTCATGGCCTGGACCGCTTTCCCGACGCGGAGGCCCAGCAGCAGCGCTTCCTTCAGGCCGGCTGGACTGCCTGTCGCGCCATGGACCTGAATGAATTCTATCGCTGCTTTCTCCCCGCAGAAGAACGCCGACGCATGGAAAATCTTGAACCTTTTGACGAGTTTGAAGAGTGGCATCTGAAGTGTGCCCACTATTTCATTCTAGCCGCTTCTCGGGGAGACAGCCTCTCCCAGACTCGGGTGTTTCCACCCTCAGAGACGTTTCCTCGGATAGATCCTGCTTCCCCTTCAGGAGTCCTCCCTGCCAGTGTAGTCACTGGGGACACCCAGGGCTTGGGCCTTAAGAGATTCGGCCACGCCTCTGTCCTTTTGAGCCCAGGCGTTATTCTCAGTGCAGGAGGATTTGGAGAGCAGGAGGGGCGACATTGCCGAGTGAGCAAGTTTCACATGCTCTTAAGATACAGTGACTTTGAATGGAAAGGCAACCAGATAGGCAGTTGGGGAACTGGAGCTCAGTGGGATGGACGCCTTTATCACACCCTGACAAGACTTTCAGATACTCAGGTTCTGGTTCTAGGAGGGAGACTGTCCCCAGTAACTCCAGCCTTGGGGATACTCCAACTTTGTTGTGAGAATGAGGATAATAGCACTGAGGACCCAAATGTAACAGTCACGAAGTTCGGTCCAGAAGAAGATTCCACCTTGTCACGTTGGCGCCATTCAACAACAGAAGTGTCCTGTGAGAATCAGAAATATTTGTTTGTGTATGGGGGCCGCAGTGTGGCAGAACCTGTACTAAGTGACTGGCATTTCCTCCATGTGGGGACAATGACTTGGGTTAGGATCCCAGTGGAGGGAGAAGGACCTGAAGGTCGGCATTCCCACAGTGCCTGCAGCTGGCAAGGGGGAGCCCTCATTGCTGGAGGTCTGGGTGCTTCTGAGGAGCCACTGAGCTCTGTATTCTTTCTGAAACCAATCACTAGTGGATTCCTCTGGGAATCCATAGCCATCCAGCCTCCCATTACCCCAAGGTACTCCCACACAGCTCATGTAATCAATGGGAAGCTTTTGTTGGTTGGAGGCGTCTGGATTCATTCCTCTGCAGTTCCTGGAGTGACTGTTATTGATTTGTCTACAGGATTGAGCTTTGAGTATCAGATTGACACAACATGTGTGCCATGGCCATTAATGTTACACAATCATACCAGCATCCTCTTTCCTGAAAAGCAACAGCTCCTGCTCCTTGGAGGTGGTGGGAACTGCTTTTCTTTTGGCACCTACTTCAACCCCCATACAGTGACATTAGACCTTTCTCCTTTAAGTGCTAGACAGTAAAGACTGGACTTGCTATATATTCAGGACCCACTAGAGTGGACAGTAAAGCTTTCCAAAATAGGATTTGACTCTGGCTTTGGATAGTACCACTGCCCCTTCCCACTCCTTTTTTTGTTTTTGGTTTTTTCTCAGCACTGCTATTCAGTGCAGAAAGTGGGAAAAAAAAATTTTTTTTAAACACACCAAAATTCCAAGAGATGGTACAAAAATAGAGTGGTCATATAGTCCTAGAGTAGGATTTGGGGGCCTTTGGGTCCCCATATCTAATTTCCTGGTGTTCTTCCCACTTTCTAATCTGAGTTTACCCATTTATTGAGTTACAATGACCTTTCACCTAAGTAAAGTGAAAAATTTCCCACTCCCAGGCTTTGTGATTTTAGATGGGACCTTGGAAAAAGTTTCACACAGATCCTTGCTAAGAACACAAGGTTGAATATAGGTGAAGGGACATGGTTTTGACCTCATTCTTCATGTACAAAACCTGAAATGAACCCAGTTGCAGTTTGATTAAAGCACTGTACCACTTATCTCAGCAGAGAGCTCAGATAGCTTTAATAAAACATTTATATGACTTTATTGAGACACATGCTTTTGTTCAATTTTTTTTGCCACTAGTTCCATACTTATTTATATTTATAAATGCTAATAAAACGGTTTGATTTCTCAGTTTGTACATGATATGAAAATGTTTTGGTCCATTTCTGCGCTCCATGCTTCACTATGTTCTGTGCCCCAGGAGGTCAACCTTTACGAACTGCATCAGTGAGTTTTCTTGTTCTCTGGTTCCTGGAGAGTTCCATCAGTCAGAAGTACCAGAGAAGGATGGTTCAACAGAAGAGTGAGTCAGGGTATTCCCAGTGTTTCCCCTACCAGGCTGTAAGTTGGGAGCAGCTGCATTCTTCAGTCAAAAGCCACAGCCATAAGTTGACTCGGCATCCCTCCAAAGAATTCAGCATCTTCGTTGCATTAACCACATCTTAAGTGTCCAATAGCCACATGTGACTAATTGTTATAGAATTAGACATTGCAGATGTAAAACATTTCCATCACTGCAGAAAGATCTGGACTCCACTGAGGTACCTCACCATTTTGACTTGGTTTACCTAACCCTGCTCATCCCTTTTTAATTAGTAGCTTCATTAAACTCTCCTCAATTACCTCCTTTAAATGAACCATTTTCCCCGGTGAGCCTTCTGAGATCCATAGAACATCTTAGGTATTCATTCTTAAAACTTGAGCCTTAGTTTGTCATCAAAATTGTGTATACCTTGTGAATTCATGTCTCAAAAATACCACTTCGGTATTTCTTGTTTGTCTTCAATCTTTGAAATCTTAATAATTTAACTTGAGATTCTACAAGTACTATCAATGTTAACATCTTGATGGACTTAGTATGACCTACAATCCTTTTCCCCTAAATATTTCTATTAACTTCATATATAAAGTAATCTATGAAAACCAACTAGCAAACACAAGCCTAGTGCACAGAGAGGGCATTGTTGGCTCTGTTACATGAAGGCTCTCAGGAGAAGACAAGCTGAAGAAAGTGTTATCTGCTAACTTCAGCTTCCCTGAGACTGCAAGAGCCCTTTCAGGGAAGTTGTTAGTGAGTCCTGAGAAACCAAGGGCTTGCCATGGCTAGGCATCTGACAAGGCTGTCGGTGGACTGGGTGCTAGTATTAATACCTTGGCAGGACTGTGACCAGAAAGGGAAAAAGCCGCTGTGTATTTACTGTTTCTAAGTTCACCACAACCCAAACTCCAGCTTTCAGAAGCAGGTCAAAGCAGAACATTGATGAAATGTGTGTTCTCAGTGATGTAGCAGTTTGTACCAGAATTTGAAGCTAGAAATAACACCGAAGTCCCAGAAATGCCTTCCATTATGCTATCTTTTAGATGGTACCATCAGCCATCATTATTATCACTTTTGGGCAATACAGAGCTCTGGGGGAGCGGGGAGTGTTGGAGTGGGGGGGTGTCAGGAAAACATGGATGTGTGCCAGACCAAAATTACTAGTGATGCCTAGTCTCTCAAGTGCTGCCCAGTATGGCGCATTATGAGTAATTGGGCTTGTTCTCCCCAGAGAAATTATCCACATTTTCTGTGTGATTATCAGATTAAGCATGCCCTCCACCTCTGACCCTATACATGCATCATACTCAGTTAAGGACTTACTCATTTCTCAAGCTCTAGTCATTACAACACTTAAGAGTTTTGTCAGTAACATTAATTCTGTGCCTTTGGAGCAGCACTCAGTAGTGCTGGATCCTAGTTTCATAAGAGTAATCTGCAGTAGTTAGAGATGTGGGTCAGATTAAGAACTGAAGTTGTGGACTGTACTTTTTGCTTCTCCATTTCACCTTTGAATGTTTAAAATTCTGGTATGGAGACACTGGGTAATTATGAGAGTTAGTAAAAGCCCTTTTCCTCATTTAATGATTGCTTCTTTTTAGACCAGAAAACTAGTTAAAGGAGGAAGGGAATTTCTTATTTTGCATCTCTGCTCTGTCAGGGTTTCAAAAACACTGTACGTACTAGTGAGGATATGAAAATGAAGTTAAGAACAACTCTTGTGGGATATGTTCCTCAAAGGCCAGGACTGTCACTTCCTTATGTGTTTTCTAGATTTTGCCATGGAATGTCCATTTTTCATCATTCTGCAGATTTAAACCTCCTTATTGATATTAGGAAGTTGACATGTAAGAGACGTGTTCCAATGCCCAGGCCCTGCATGTCCTCATTCAGTGATCTCAGACCTTGAAGTCCTGCTTTATTCCATATTCATGTTGTGATTCTAAACTCACCCTCAAACAACTCACACCTACTCTAGGACCCATCCTACTAGATATCTTCTGGAAAATACTCCTGTATGTGAGCCCCAAAAGTAATCAATCACGGTCTTCCTGTGAGAGAGGAGCCTGTGCTCTTTGGACAGTCTGATGATTAAGAGAAGAACTAGTTACAGGTAAGTTCTTAATCCCAGGGGCCATCCAATGATGTCCAGTGTGACATTAAAACTAAGTAAGCTTTTTGACTGCAGTGATGAAGAAAGGTCTATAAAGTAGCATTAGGCTGGCAAGTTCAGTTCAGTTGCTCAGCTTTTTGCTCTTTGCGACCCCATGGACTGCAGCATGCCAGGCCTCCCTGTCCATCACCAACTCCCGGAGTTTATTCAAACTTATGTCCATTGAGTCGGTGATGCCATCCAACCATCTCATCCTCTGTCGTCCCCTTCTCCTCCTGCCTTCAATCTTTCCCAGCATCAGGGTCTTTTCCAATGAGTCAGTTCTTCACATCAGGTGGCCAAAGTATTGGAGTTTCAATGAATATTCAGGACTAATTTCCTTTAGGATGGAATGGTTGGATCTCTTTGCAGTCCAAGAGACTCTCAAGAGTCTTCTCCAACACCACAGTTCAAAAGCATCAATTCTTTGGTGCTCAGCTTTCTTTATAGTCCAACTCTCACATCCATACATGACTACTGGAAAAACCATAGCTTTGACTAGACAGACCTTTGTTGGTAAAGTAATGTCTCTGCTTTTTAATATGCTGTCTAAGCTGTTCATAGCTTTTCTTCCAAGGAGCAGGCGTCCTTTAATTTCATGGCTGCAGTCACCATCTGCAGTGATTTTGGAGGTCATTTATGACCTTGCTAATCATATTTGGATTTGATGTTTAAAGAGAGAAAAAGAACATATAGAGCAGAAATTATGAAAATTATAATCGGCTTTAGGGTAGGTTGAGATTTCCTTGGATGTCAATAATTATGTACACAAAGAAGTTCTATCATTCCATGGTTTGTTATAAGACTACTCACCTATCTTTCTTGGACAATGATCTTAAGTGCCTGGTCCCAAAGTGGGAATTCTTTGACTAAGAGAAGGAATTATGTCTAGTTCACTTCTCTATCTCCAACATAGTAGATACTCAACAAATACTTGTTGGTCCAATCTGACACTCATCTTTGAATAAATTTTATAAATTTATTGAATATTACCATTGTGCCTACTGTATACAAGCAGATGTCAGAATTCCTTTAATCACCATGTGTTGTTGGAAGGCATTCAAGTTTTAAACACCCCTTGTTTAAAATTCATCTGCCTTGACCTGGGTAATGGTAGTAGACTTCTTTGTGTTACTCCTAGATTTGCAGAATACTCTTGAAACTTCTCCTTGACTGAGTTTCCAGCTAATCTTCATCCTTTTTGCTCAACAATGGACAATGGTAATCTTATTCATTGGAAATGAAATGAGCTCACTGTGCCAAAAGGCTAATCTGAGGGAGTAGGAATGTGCAATTAAATATGCTTGGGAGCACATAAACACAGGATCTTCCTAGGATGTGCTGATGCTTCACTGGGCATGACTTGGTGTGGAACTCTCTAAGTAAGTTTAATAGAGGGAGAGGAAAGACTTTGCCCTAATATTTATGTGAAAAGTCATTTGTCACCTAATTGGAAGACTAAGATGGAGAAATAAATTGTAATAATAATGATTTTTAGGATATTATGCTACATACAGCTTTTCTTATTCCCTAGTCTTTGTCCACATTTTTAGGATTTTCTAATGAAAAGAGCCTCAATCTCTGATTCACATTTAAACTTGCTATCTCAGGAAAGTCCCTTTGACTGCAAGGAGATCAAACCAGTCAATTGTAAAGGAAATCAGTCCTGAATATTCATTGGAAGGACTGATGCTGAAGCTGAAATTCCAATACTTTGGCCACCTGTTGCGAAGATCTGACTCATTTGAAAAGACCCTGATGCTGGGGAAGATTGAAGGCAGGAGGAGAAGGGGATGACAGAGGATAAGATGGTTGGATGGCATCACTGACTCGATGGACATGAGTTTGAGTAAGCTCCGGGAGTTGGTGATGGACAGGGAAGCCCAGCATGCTGCAGTCCACGGGGTCGCAAAGAGTCAGACACAACTGAGCGACTGAACTAAACTGAACTGAATCTCAGGAAAAGTTAGCAAAACTGATATCTCTTATTCCTGGATACATCAGCAACCTAGGGAGGAAAAAAACTTTACTATCACTTTCCCCATTGTCTTGCTTTTTTCTGATTTTCATTTTTTTCTATTAATATTTATTATACACATGATGCAATTCTTCATTAGCTGCTTTTTCATACAGCTAGAATCTGACACTGTGTATCTCACAAACTGCACCCTCTGCCATACCTTCTCTGTTTATTGACATCCCAGTTATAAAGAAGGTATACCTGGGTCCCAAAGACAGAATATTGTTACATGCTTCCATTCTTTTACTTACACTGTTCTTACTGTTCAGACTCTTAGTACTGCCTCTTTTCCCTTACTCTCAGTCTCACTATCCCAACTTTGTTCATACAACTCCTACATGACTCAAGACTTATCTTTGGAAAGCATTCCCTGGTTCTAATCCCCCCACCCTTTCAGGCTGGAATGTGTTACCTTTCTATATTGCCATAGCACCATGTAACTACCATCTATATTGTGTTTTTCTAATGTTAATACAGATTAAATTGCTTATCTATATATTTTTGGCTGCTCTTGGCCTTAGTTGCTGCACACAGGCTTTCTCTAGTTGTGAGGAGCAGGGGCTGCTCTCTAGTTGCGGTGCACAGGTTTCTCACTGTGGAGGCTTCTCGTGTTGCAGAACACGGACTCTAGGCATATGGGCTTCAGTAGTTGCGGTGCACTGGCTTAGTTGCTCTGCAGCATGTGGAATCCTCCTGGAGAAAGGATTGAACCTGTGTCCCCCGCATGGGCAGGCGGATTCTCTACCACTGGACTACCAGGGAAGTCCCATATTTTGTTGTAATTTGTTTTCTCATCTGTCTTCTCACTAGGTATTACCCCTACCCTGGCTCCTTAAGGGTAGGAATAGTATCTTATTCACCATTGTATTCCTAGCACCTGGCACACTATCAGCGCTGGAATTGGACAGGATCTCCCATCGTCAGGGTTTAATGTTTTGGAGCCAGACCTTTCTCATATCTTTTTTTTTTTTTTTTTTGGCTGCCCTAGGTCTTCATCGTGGTGCACAGGCTTCTCTTCCTGTAGAGCACAGGCTCCAGAGCTTGGGCTTAGTCACCTTGCAGTATATGGGATCTTAGTTGCCTGACCAGAGATCAAACCTCTGTCTGCCTCCTGAATTGGAAGGCGAACTCTTAACCACTGGACCACCAGGGAAGTCCAAGCTTATACCTTAGCACTAGTGAAAATTAATACAATGACACCCTATATGCAAGCCTGTCATGGAAGCCTGTTCTTTTGGTCATACATGCAGAAAGAATCAGCCAGAACCGTTAGAACATAGCTGTGATTATAAATATATGCTTTTGGGAACCTCTCTCTTAGACCTGCTGCTTCCCCCATCTTCCACACAGACATCCAGTGGGTAGTGACAGAGATAAGTAACCACAGACAGTGATTTTTTTTCTTATTTTGGTAATTATTTTCTCTTATTTTTGTAGAAGACAATCATATTAGCTGCATCTTAACTATGAAGAAGATTTACCCCGTAGTGACTTGAACCTGAAACTCATCCTCTATCCCAGTTTCCTTTGATTTTTTCATTTTGGGTAAGCCTTGCCTGTGGCCACTTTTGGTTTGAGGTGATGACCTAGACTCACACCAGTTTCAATTCAACTAGAACACACAGCATCGAAGTTTCTATATCTTGTTACGTGTTAGCCAACAGGTCATTTAAAAAACCCTTATTGTTAATGATTTAAAAAAAAACTTATTTACAAAACAGAATCACAGACAGAGGAAACAAACTTATGGTTACCAAATGGGAGAGTGGAGGAGGGATAAATTAGAAGTTTGGGATTAGCAGATACACACTGCTGCTGCTGCTAAGTCACTTCAGTTGTGTCCGACTCTTTGTGACCCTATGGACTGTAGCCCACCAGGCTCCTCTGTCAGTAGGATTCTCCAGGCAAGGATACTGGAGTGGGTTGCCATTTCCTTCTTCAGATACACACTACTATACATAAAATAGATAACTGAATCACTTTGCTATACCTAAAGTGAAACTAACACAACATTGTAAATCAACTATACTCTAAAATAAAAATTAAATTAAAATATGAAATAAACAACAAGGTCCTATTGTATATAGCACAGGGAACTATATTCAATATCCTGTAATAAACCACAATGGAAAAGAATATGAAAAAATACTATGCATATATATGTCTAACAATCACTTTGCTGTACACCACAAACTAACACAACACTGTAAATCAACTATACTTCCATTTGTTAAAGGTTATAGATTTTTAAAAAATACCCTTATTGTTGCTATTTATTGTACATCTGCTCATTATGGAAATATTTTAAAAAGCAAGATCTGCTACATTTATTTTCTAGGACTTTCTAAACATGCTGGAGTCACATTGCATGCTTTTCTGTAAGTTCTGAATAAAATTTTTCATAACCACAAAGAAAGCTAACTTCAGGGGCATAGAGTCAAGTGATGGATAGGTCTTGTGCATGACTCTTGTTCGGCTGGTGTCTGCATGACATTTCCTCAGATGATGAATGTCCTCTTTGATGACTGAGAGCCTTCTCCTGCTATATTTGGTAAGAATCACTTCAGGTCCCTTAGGTTACTAAGATTGTGAAACTAAGATGTATGGTATTATTCATGTTGCTTTTTACAAGATGAGAAATACCGTCTATAAAATCAGCTCTCAGGAGACCTGAGGAAAAGAATGTGCAGGTGAAGAACCAAAGTACTCTTACCCAAGGCAGAAGAGAGATAAAATATAAACCCGAGGAACACAGCAGATGTGCATTCATTGGCAGCTTGAATTAATGTCCTCTCATCTTGAAGAACTAACCAGGAAAACAGAGGGAAATCTGGAAGCAGGATAAAATAAGACACCAGTATCAGATGACCAATATATCTACTACTGTGGGCAAGAACCCCTTAAAAGAAATGGAGTAGCCCTCATAATCAACAAAAGAGTCTAAAATGCAGTACTTGGTGGCAATTTCAAAAATGACAGAATGGTCTCTGTTCTTTTCCAAGGCAAACCATTCAACATCACAGTAATCGAAGTCTATTCCCCAACTTCTAATGCTGAAGAAGCTGAAGTTGAATGGTTCTATGAAGACCTACAAGACCTTCTAGAACTAACACCAAAATAAAGATGTCCTTTTCACCACAGGGGACTGGAATGCAAAAGTAGGAAGTCAAGAAATACCCAGAGTAATGGGCAAGTTTGGCCTTGGAGTATAAAAAATGAACCTGGGCAAAGTCTAACGGAGTTTTGCCAAGAGAATGCACTGGTCATAGCAAACACTGTCTTCCAACAACACAGCAGATGACTCTGCACATGGATGTCACCAGACGTCAGGACTGAAATCAGATAGATTATATTCTTTGTAGCCAAAGATGGAGAAGCTCTATACAGTAGCAAAAACAAGACCTGGAGCTGACTGTGGCTCAGATAACCAGTTCCTTATTGCAAAATTCCAACTTAAACTGAAGAAAGTAGGGAAAACCACTAGGCCTTTCAGTTATGACCTAAATCAAAGCTCTTATGATTATACAGTGGAGTGATGAATAGATTCAAGGGACTAGATCTGGTAGACAGAGTGCCTGAAGAACTACGGACAGAGGTTCATAACATTGTATAGGAGGTGATGACGAAAGCCATCCCCAAGAAAAAGAAATGCAAGAAGCAAAGTGGTTGTCTGAGAAGGCCTTACAAATATCTGAGAAAAGAAGAGAAGTGAAAGGCAAAGGAAAGAGAAAGATATACCCAACTGAATGCAGACTTCCAGAGAATAGCAAGGAGTAATAGGAAAGCCTTCCTAAGTGAACAATACAAAGAAAGAGAGGAAAACAATGGAATGGGAAAGACTAGAGATCTATTCAAGAAAATTGGAGTTACTAAGGGAACATTTCATACAAAGATAGGCACAATAAATGACAAAAATGACTAGGACCTAAAAGAAGCAGAAGAAATTAAGAAAAGGTGCCGAGAATACACAGAAGAACTGTACGAAAAAGCTCTTAATGACCCACGATGATGTCAACCATGTTAACCACGTGGTTAAACACAATGATGTGGTCACTCACTTAGAGCCAGACATCCTAGAGTGTGAAGTCAAGTGGGCCTTAGGAAGCATTACTAAGAACAAAGTTAATGGAGACGATGGAATTCAATTTGAGCTATTTCAAATCTTAAAAAATGATGTGGTTAAAGTGCTGCACTTATTATGCCAGCAAATTTGGAAAACTCAGCAGTGGCCACAGGACTGGAAAAGGTCAGTTTTCATTCCAATCCCAAAGAAAAGCAATGCCAAAGAATGTTCAAATTACTGTACAAATGTACTAATTTCACATGCCAGCAAGATATTGCTCAAAATCCTTCAAGCTAGGCTTCACCAGTACGTGAACCGAGAACTTCCGGATGTACAAACTGGATTGAGAAAAGGCAGAGGAACCAGAGAACAAATTGCCAACATCTGCTGGATTGTAGAAAAAGAAAGAGAATTCCCAAAAAACATCTTCTTCTGCTTCATTGACTATGCTAAAGCCTTTGACTGTGTGGATCACAACAAACTGTGGAACATTCTTAAAGAGATGGGAATACCAGATGACCTTACCTGTCTCCCGAGAAACCTGTATGCAAGACAAGAAGCAATAGTTAGAACTGGACATGGAACAATAGACTGGTTTAAAATTAGGAAAGGAGTATGTCAAGGCTGTATATTGTCACTCTGCTTATATATGCAGAGTACATTGTGCAAAATGCTGGGCTGGATGACTCACAAGCTGGGATCAAGATGGCTGGGAGAAATATCAACAACCTCAGATATGCAGATGATACCACTTCAATGGCAGAAAGTGAAGAGGAACTAAAGAACCTCTTGATAAAGGTGAAAGAGGAGAGTGGAAAAGCTGGCTTAAAACTCAACATTCATAAAATGAAGATCATGGCATCCAGTCGTATCACTTCATGGCAAATAGATGGGAAAAAGTGAAAACAGTGACCGATTTTATTTTCCTGGGCTCCAAAATCACCGTGGATGGTGACTGCAGCCACGAAAGTAAAAGATGGTTGCTTCTTGGAGGAAAAGCTGTGACAAACCCAGACAGTGTAATAAAAAGCAGAGACATCACTTTGCCAACAAAGGTCCGTCTAGTTAAAGTCATAGTTTTTCTGGTAGTAATGAATGGATGTGAGAGTTGGACCATAAAGAAAGCTGAGTACTGAAGAATTGATGCTTTCAAACTGTGGTGCTGGAGAAGACTCTTGAGAGTCTCTTGAACAGCTAGGAGATCAAACCAGTCCATCCTAAAGGAACTCAACCCTGAATATTCATTGGAAGGACTGATGCTGAAGCTCCAATACTTTGGCCACCTGATGTGAAGAGCTGACTCACTGGAAAAGACCCTGATGCTGGGAAAAATTGAGGGCAAGACAGAATGGGGTGACAGAGGATGGATGGTTGGATGGTATCACTGACTCAGTGGACATGAGTTTGAGCAAACTCAGGGAGATAATGATGGACAGAGAAGCCTGGCATGCTGCAGGTCATGGGGTCGAAAAGAGTCGGACATGACTAGTGACTGTGCTGAGTCACTTTAGTCATGTCTGACTCTTTGTGACCCTATGGACTGTAGCCCAGCAGGTTTCTCTGTCTGTGGGATTCTCCAGGCAAGAATACTGGAGTGGGTTGCCATTTCCTCCTCCAGGGGATCTTCCTGACCCAGGGATTGAACCCACATCTCCTGTGTCTCCTGCATTGACAGGTTCTTTACCACTAGCGCTACCTGGGAAGCCAGGTGACTTAGTGAGTGAACAACAGTGTGTAACCCAGGCCAAAAATGACAGAGCTTAAAATAGAGCATTTACAATAAAAATAGATGGGTAGGAACACATCCTAGACTATTTGTAATAATAAACTCAGTAGCAGAAATGAATCAAGTACTTACAATGTCCTGGCACTATGCTGAAAATTATTTATCACAGCAACTCTATGAGGAGTTAATGTTTATTTTTCCTATTTTAAAGATGAGGAAATTGAGGTACAGAGAGGCTAAGGCACAGCTATAGGTGGTAACACATTAAAGCAGGAGTGTCAGAATCTTACTTATTTATTGGCGGCTTCTGGACTTAGTTGTAGCATGTGGGATCCTGCGTTGTGGCACAGGGGCCCTGTAATTTGTGGCACACAGGCTCTCTAATTGAGGTGCAGGGGCTCAGCTGCCCCATGGCATGTGGGATCTTAATTCACTGACCAAGGGTCAAACACATGTCCCCTGCATTGGACAGCAGATTCTTAACCACTGGACCACCAGGGGAAGTCCCAAGCCCAGGATGTAATTTGTTCATGGACACAGGCTAATGGTAGAGATGGATTCAAACACAAGTTTGAGAATCCTGCAGTAATCCAGTCTCTGGATAGTTCCAAGGCGTGAACTGAATCCCAAACCACTGAACTAATCTGCCTGGTAAGAACGACCACCACCACAAAACGCCTTTGATGCTTTCCAGATCCAAACGGGAATAATTGCTCTGGCGCTTGACTGAAGTGCCTCTGACAATGTGCTGCTGGTTAGACAGGCCGTACAGGCAGCATCAACCCTGCCCCTGAAATGCCAAAGCTTCCTTCTTGGCATTGTCAGCCCAGCAACCTGAAACCCATTTCTGCTGACTTTGAGATTTAAACCTTACATAACCCTTCACGGTCTCTACTTCTTTAATAGGCCCGTGATTTCATGCCCCAGTGAAGTCAAACAACTGAGACATCGGTTTCTGTTGCAGCAGCCAAAGACAAGCCATCAAGGGGGAGCCAAAGCCCTTTTGTCCAGAACAAACAAGCGTGACACTATGATGGAAATGTGTGGTATTTCCTGGGGCTGATGGACGCGGGCAACTGCCCCAAGTGCCCAATCTGTAGGTCATAACTTGATGAAAACCAACTGGGATGGCCAAATTTTTGGACAAGTGCTGGGGAGTGAGTTAGCCTGGAAGTCAATTCTCTCTCATCCAGAAATTTTGGTTCTGTTCCATCAGGTACCTTAGAAACCAGACTCATTTTAGCTCCTCATTTCATATCTATTATCTTATTTGCTACATAGGTCAAAAGTTAAGAGTGGGGGACTTCCTTGGCTGTCCGGTGGCTGGAACTCTGTGCTTCCAATGCAAGGGGCATGGGTTCAGCCTTTGTTGGGGAACTAAAGTCCCGCATGTTGTGCAACACAGCCAAAAAAAAAAAAAAAAAAAATTAGTTAAAAAAAAAATTGAAGGACTTCCCTGGTGGTCCAGTAGTTAAGAACCCACCTGCCAACACAGGGGACGTGGGTTTGATCCCTGGTCAGGGAAGATCCCACATGCCACAGAGCAACTAAGCCCATATGCCGCAACTACTGAGCCCAGGTGCTCTTGAGCTGTGCTCTGGACCAAGAGACAACATGCCTGTGTGCCTAGTCGTGTCGGACTCTTTGCGACCCTTTGGACTGTGGCCTGCCAGGAGTTTGCCAGGGAAAACCCTGTCCATGGGGTTTTCCAAGCAAGAATACTGGAGCAGGTTGCTGTTTCCTTCTCCAGGGGCTCTTCCCAACCCAGGGATCAAACCTGCGTCTCCTATGTCTCCTGCATTGCAGGCAGATTCTTTACCCACTGAACCATTGCTGCTGCTGCTGCTGCTAGGTTGCTCCAGTCGTGTCCGATTCTGTGCGACCCCATAGACAGCAGCCCACCAGGCTCCGCCATCCCTGGGATTCTCCAGGCAAGAACCCTGGAGAGGGTGAGCCATTAGGAAGCCCCTGGATGAAGAGAAGTCACTGCAATGAGAAGACCACGCACCACAAGGAAGAGTAGCTCCTGCTCACCACAGCTAGAGAAAGCCAACGCACACGATGAAGACCCAGCACAGCCAATCAATTAATCAATAAAATAGGACAGATTTCATATGTATAATATTTTTTTAAAAAGTTAAGAGGGAAACTAACTTGCAGATCCTGGGATAACTACCCATACAGAAAAAAATGATGTCTGTCCTGGTACCAGACCTTTCTGGGAGGCATCTTCCTTACCCCTTCTTGCGATCACAGATAAGTACCATTTTCAGGCAGGGGTCTGTGGGAAGTTCTCTGGCTTTAGGCTGAGTAGGAACAGCTGCTGTTTTGAACTTTGGGACTCTATTTCACGGTTACACTCAGCACCTCCCCTGCCCCAGCCCTGAGGGGTTGCCGAAGTCACCAGACACTCCAGACACCTTGTTTCATTCCTGAACACTGTCCAGATGCTCTCCTTTAGGAGAGTTAACAAGGGGATGGGGCTTCCCATTGCCCTCCCTCTAATGAACATCCCGAGTTTCTGCCTTCACAGGAGTTCCATTTTACTGATTTATTTATAGTTATTTATGGGGTCATAAATGGTGGTCAGGGAAAAGATGGAGGATCAACAGATTGAGACCACGATATCTATAAAAGCAGTAAAACTTTTGCCTAACCCCAAGCCAGTGCCTCTCAAGAGATGAAGCCATCTCTCATTTAGGGCTCTTGGTGAAAGTGTTGAAACAATGGCTTTAGCCATGCAGCAGTGCTTAAATTCTGACCTGGCCTCTTGCCCAGGTGCAAGGTTTAGTCAGCCAAGATTAGCGAATGGCCACACCTTACCCAAATGATTTTTGCCCAAAGTCTGTCCCAACCAATGAAGATTTTGAACCAGAATAATAATTAACATCACCACAGACTTACACAGAATGATTGTAACCTGAGTTTCTGCCAAGTACTAAATAAACCTTCCATCTTCAAGCCTGGTGGCCCTTTCTCTGGTTTTAAAAGTGTTCAAGCAGTTGCTCGAGTTTATTGCACATGGGAGCTGAACCTCACCAGGACAACAGTCAGGGGACTGTCAGGCATAGGTGGAGTCTTGGACCTGAGACAGGAGTTTAGGAGCTATGAAACCATGGAGGCAAACCAGGGGAGGGTCTCCTATCCCTCTGTCAAGAGATCAGAGGGGGCTTCTGCCTATGGCCAAAACCCAGTCACACAAACTGGGTGTGAGATGTACTCAGTCAGCAACCAGAGGAAATAGCAGAGTGCTGTACTCCTGCAAAGAAATAGCACACGCCCTTTTAGTAGAAGTAGAAAAGGCAAGACCCTTCATGGGCAAATAATATGGGATGTAGAAAGAGAAGACATTTCAGAGCCTGGATTCCCCACTGGGTGACCTGAGGGAAGTCACATAATCTCTCTGGGACACAGTTTTCTCATCTGTAAAACAGGTTTGATGATAGTATCCACCTTACAAAGTGCTTACGAGGATCAAATGAAGCAAGTGTGTTGCATGGAGTGTGGCAAGTAGGGCACATTCAAACACTTAGACCTGGGTGAGTGAGGCTCTCAGAGCGTCCTGCTCTTTGGAGTGCCTTCCTCAAAGTACTTGAAATGCCTCTCCAGTGAAGACTGACGTACTGTCCAGCCTAGACCTGGTCCCACAGGTCCCAGAATGATCTGGGACTAATGTGAACTTCAGGATGCAGAATGTGAGACGGAAGCTAGTGTTTGAATGCGCACCCTCAGTTTGGAATACTACAGATCCAGACTCACAGAAGCAGGAAGTAGACGTGCAAGAGACAGAAACGGGAAAGAGGTTTGGTGGACTCTTCTCACTCCCTGATTCACTTGAGATTCAGGGTGTGGTCGTCCCATCTCCTTTCTTTAAAATGATGATTGGCGGCTGTCTGTCCACAGCCTAAATTCACCTCCCACCACAACTTCCTGCCCCACTCAATTTCTTCCACAGGAACATTTCTTACATGGCATCAGGATGTCTATAATTCAGGCCTCTGATTTCTCTCTATCCATCAGCTTCCACCTTCCCTCACCTGTCTCCAAATTTAGTTTAGAATCTATGGTTCATAATTTTAGTCCCTCTCTAAAGGCAGTTCTAGATTCTTTTTTTTTTTTTTTTTTTTTTGCAGTTCTAGATTCTTATTCCTCAGGACTTTTATACTTTTTTTTTTTTTACAATTCATCTGATAAAACTCCAGCCCCTGGTAAAACCAACACCCAGGTTTCTCCATGGCCATATCCGGAGATGATCCCCACCAGAGAAGAAAAGCACAAGGCAGAGCAGATCACTGTGGCAGAGATTCCCAACTCCGTGCTCTAAAATGTAAGAGAACTGATATCTAGTTGGAAACACTGCTGCCAGGCATAAAGTAGTGTATTTCCCAGCTGTCCTTGTACGCAGGTGTGGCCAAGTGTCTATGTTACAGAAAACAAGGGAAAATGTTGTGTGACTGCAGCAGTAAAGTGTAAGAGAGCTGACTCAGCGGACGCGCCACCCCGTACCATCCAGTGTGGATGCCACCCCGTACCATCCAGTGTGCCCCCGAGGACATCTTAAGAGAGCTGACTCAGCAGACGCGCCACCCCGTACCATCCAGTGTGGCCCCCGAGGACATCTTAAACCATAAGGTAACTTTGAGGATGGAAGCCAAGAGCCAAGATGCTGAAGCAAAAAGCAGTTATTCTGATCCCTGATGAAGTCATATACCAGCCCTCGTCTTACCTCCATAATCTCTCTGTGTGAAAGAAATAAACTTTGATTTTTTTTAAAGACATCATTATTTTGGTGTGTTTTTCTTGTTATATACAGCTGAAGTCAAGCTTAATTAATATAACCACCAACCGCAGAAGGGCTTGAAATACTGCCTAACAAGCCTATCATTTTTTTCCTAGTCCATTCATTTTTGAAATCTCTGTGTCTGTATCGAACTATCCCTACTCTTCTCCAGTATGTGACTTTCCACTTCCCACCACAGAGTCAACAGATGACTGGGCTTCCTGATTCACTGGCAAAACTGAAGTCATCAAATCCAAAATCCCTCAGATTCCTGCCACAAACTCACCTGCCTGCTTTCACTCCCTTACTACAGGTCCTCCTGTTACCATGGAGACCATTTCCCTCCTCCTTCTGAGGCAAATCTCTCCTACCAGACATCTGGGTCCCCTTCCTCGTATGTTTTAAGAAGCCTTATCCTCTCAGTGTTAGACTTAGGCCATAAAGAAGGCTGAGTGCCAAAGAATTGATCTTTTTGAACTGTGGTGTTGAAGACTCTTGAGAGTCCCTTGGACAGCAAGAAAATCAAACCAGTCAATCCTAAAGGAAATCAACCCTGTATATTCATTGGAAGGACTGATGCTGAAGCTAAAGCTCCAATACTTTGGCCACGTGTTGGGAAGAGCTGACTCATTGGAAAACACCCTGATGCTGGGAAAGATGGAGGGCAGGAGGAGAAGGGGGTGACAGAGGATGAGATGGTTGGATGGCATCACTGACTCAATGGATGTGACTTTGAGCAAACTTAGGGAGATAGTGAAGGACAGGGAAGCCCAGTGTGCTGCAGTCCATGGGATCACAAAGAGTCAGACACGACTGAGCGACTGAAGAACAAACAATCCTCTCAAACATTCCAGAGGCCATAAAACTGTTATGGCCCACAGACATATCCCATGCTTGACCTATATAGGTTTTTTCCTTTTATTTTTGTTTTTTTTTTTCCTTTTATTTTTATCTTACTTACAATAAGGGAAAATGAAAGGTAAAACCTTTCCTTTTTAGTCTATAATTCCACAAGTTTTGATCAAGACATACATTTGCGTGTATTCCACCATCACCATCAAGAACAGTTCCATCAACCCCTAGGCCACCCCTGTGCCTCAGGCCAGTATTTAGAAGGAGCCTGTGCTCTCCAGAGTGTTGCAGTTTCTGCCACTCTCCATTTCTTACAGTCCACTGTATCATTCATTTAGGTCACCTACTGGCGCCTTAGACATTTGAGTTTGAGGCTCCTGGATTATTCCTTCTCTTTCCTCTATCATGTAGCCAATCCTTTCCTACTCATTCTTTCCCATTAGCACCTAGTCATGCTCAATCCTCCAACTTTAAGGGAAATCCCTCCTTTGACCTCTTCAGATGCTATTCTTCCTCACAACCAAACTTCTTAAAAGAACTGTTATTTGGGGACACTCTTGGTCAAATTATCCTTTATGTACCTGATATTCTCCTGAAAATCATCTTATCTTGGTGAGAAGTTTTCTCTACTTCTTTGGAAGAAAAACAAAAATCAAAAGCAAGTTAAACTAAAATTTGCCACATCTATTCAGATGACAGATTTCTCATGTTGCCACAAGCAGAATATGTAACATCACTCCAAAATTCTGGTAAGAAATTTCTATCCAAATCATGCCAACCTGCTCTTTCATGTTAAAATTACAAATAATGCAAGTCTTGCCTATGATGGGTCTCAAATGAGGGAATTAGATGGTATTAGATCCAATGTTATATCTATAAATAATTTCTGTCTTCACTTTCTCTTTGAAGAAATCACCTAGTATAAGAAATCCTGTGTGTTTCTTTTCCCATAAACTATGGGGTCCACTTGAACATTCAGAAAAGGAAAGGGAGAAAAAACATGAATTTTCATCCACAGAGGACTGAAACAAAGGTGGGTCACATTTAAATATTACTGAATATGGTTTTGAATAGAAAATAAAGCAACAGTGGAAAAAATCCCCTTCAACTGGCCTCTACCTTCCTGCATACTGAAATTCCTCTTTCATTGATGATTTTTAAAAGAACAAAAGTAAAGCCTGGCAAAAGGAAAGAAAGTCAATTCCAACTTTGCCCACATTCACTTTCCCCATTTCCTTCCCTCTTACTCAGTCCTCAACTCTCTCCAGTATCTTTTCCTCTCCCCCATCACGCTATGAACATCTCTCACTAAGGTATAATAGTCTTTATGTCACAAGCTGATGGATAGTTTTCAGGCTTTGTGTTACTTGGTGACTTGTCAGCACTTCATTCCAATCAGCACTCTCTGCTTCTTGAAACACTCTTTCTTTGGCTGCTTGGGACAACCTCCTCTTGGTTTTCCTGTCCTCACCCTCGGCCCTTCACCAGACTCACTAGGTCCTCTTGAAACATGCATGCACGCATGTCCAGTTATTCAGTCGTGTCTGACACTTTGTGACTTTATGGACTGTAGTCCGCCAGGCTCCTCTGTCCATGGGATTTTCCAGGCAAGAATACTGGAGTGAGTTGCCATTTCCCACCTCCAGGGGATCTTCTTGACCCAGGGATCGAAGAAGCTTCTCCTCTGACTCTTGCCTTGGCAGGCAGATTCTTTTACCACTGAGCCACCTGGGAAACCCTTTGAAACATTTGATGTTATTCAGCCACTGAGTCATGTCCAACTCTTTGCCACCCCATGGACTGTGGCATGCCAGGCTTCCCTGTCCTTCAGTATCTCCTGGAGTTTGCTCAAACTCATGTCCACTGAGTAAATGATGCCATCCAACCATCCTCTGTTACCCTCTTCTCTTGCCTTCAATCTTTCCCAGCATCAGGGTCTTTTCCAATGAGTCAGCTCTTCACATCAGGTGGCCAAAGTACTGGAATTTCAGCATCAGTCCTTCCAATGAATATTCAGGGTTGAGTTCCTTTAGGATTGACTGGTTTGATCTCCTAGCTGTTCAAGAGACTCTCAAGAGTCTTCTCCAGCACCACAGTTTGAAAGCATTAATTCTTTGGCTCTCAGCCTTCTTTATAGTCCAGCTCTCACATCCATACCTGACTACTGGAAAAACCATAGCTTTGACTAGAAGGACTTTTGCTGGCAAAGTGATGTCTCTGCTTTTTAATACATTGTCTAGGTTTGTCATAGCTTTTCTTCCAAGAAGCAACCATCTTTTAATTTCGTGGATACAGTCTCTGTCCACAGTGATTTTGGAGCCCAAGAAAATAAAATCTGTCACTGTTTCCAATTTTCCCCTAGCTATTTGCCATGAAGTGATGGGACTGGATGCCATGATCTTCATTTTTTGAATGTTGAGTTTTAAGCTAGCTTTTCCACTCTCCTCTTTCACCTTCATCAAGAGGCTCTTTAGTTCCTCTTCACTTTCTGCCACTGAAGTGGTATCTGCATATCTGAGGTTGTTGATATTTCTTCCAGCCATCTTGATTCCAGCTTGTGAGTCATCCAGCCCAGCATTTCACATGATGTACTCTGCATATAAGTTCAATAAGCAGGGTGACAATATACAGCCCTGATGTACTGCTTTCCCAATTTTGAACCAGTCTGTTGTTCCATGTCCAGTTCTAACTGTTGCTTCTTGTTCTGCATACAGGTTTCTCAGAAGACAGATAAAGTGGTCTGGTATTCCCATCTCTTTAAGAATGTTCCACTGTTTGTTGTGATCATCATAGTCAAAGGCTTTAGCATAGTCAATGAAGCAGAAGTAGATGTCTTTTCGGAATTCCCTTGCTTTTTTCTATAATCCAGCGGACGTAGGCAATTTGATCTCTGGTTCCTCTGCCTTTTCTAAATCTAGTTTGTACATCTGGAAGTTCTTGGCTCATGTACTGCTAAAGCCTAGTTTGAAGGATTTTGAGCATAATCTTGCTAGCATGTGCAATGAGTGAAATTGTACAGTAATTTGAACATTCTTTGGCATTGCCCTTCTTTGGGATTGGAATGAAAACTGACTTTTTCCAGTCTGATGGCCACTGCTGAGTTTTTCAAATTTGCTGGCATATTGAGTGCAGCACTTTAACAGCATCATTTTAAGGATTTGGAATAGCTCAGCTGGAATTCTATCATCTCCACTAGCTTTGTTTGTAGTAATGCTTCCTACGGCCCAATTGATTTCAGACTCCAGGATGTCTGGCTCTAGGTGAGTGATCACACCTTTGTGATTATCTGGGTCATGAAGATCTATTTTGTATAGTTCTTCTGTGTGTTCTTGCCACCTCTTCTTAATCTCTTCCGCTTTTTGTTAGGTCCTTGCCTTTTCTGTCCTTTATTGTGCCTATCTTTGCATGAAATGTTTGAAACATTACAGGCACTCAATAAATCTTTGTGGAATGAGTAAGTGAAATGCATGCAAATTACATGAACATTTATCAAAGAAGTCATCCAGGAGAAAAGGATGTTTAAGCTGGAGTTCTGAGAAAGAGGAGAAGTTAGGTAGGAGAACAGAAGAGGGGAGAACAGTCCAGGCAAATGCATGAGAGAAGGCTTTGAGCAGATGTGCCCAAGGAACCAGGGGAGCTCAGAGGAAATCCCAAACCCCTACCCTTAGTTTACAGTGAGATCTGGCCCCTCCGTTTTCTCTGACCCCATCCAGTCATTCCCCACACCTCTCTTATCCCTGTCACACTGGCTGCCCTTTTCCTCCAACAGTTCGTCACCTCTTCTACCCCCACACTCCCTGCACCCCTGCTTCCAGCCCTAGGGCCTTTGAACTTACTGTTTCCTGCCCCTGTTTTCAAACAACTAGGTTTGTTTTGTCACTTAGCTTCAGATCAATATCTAAAGTAGCATCTTGCCTCCAAATATTCTCTCTTTCATCCCCCTGTTTATTGTTTTTCTTCAGTTATCCCCACCTGAGTATATTTTGTCTATTTATCCATTCACTTCATTGTTCATTAACTCTAAATTTAAATGTAGTCCCTCCCCCATTAAAGTCTAAGTTCCACGAGGGCAATGATATCATCAGTCTTGTTCTCTGTTGTATCTCCAGCACCTGGCACTTAGATGCTGGGCAAAGATTTATCACATGAACAAATAGCTATGGCAGAGAGAGAGAGAGAGGAGAAGGAAAACAGAGGCTGGAACAGGCAGGGCCTTGGAGACTGCTTTATATCCTTTGGATCTTACTCTAAGGGGAATAAGAAGATATGGGAAGAGTTTAAGCAGGGAATTGATCTGACAATGTCTGCTTTGGGGTGGGAATGGAAAGAAGTGGGGGAAATTAGATGATATGCAGCCTGAAGATGTAACAAAATATGATTGTAGTATAATTGATGGGATTAACATAGCTAATAAAAGAATAAAAATATTTTTGGCTGGACAAACTGATGGGTCTGCTAGGCATAACCTCCAACCCAGTTCTAGCTGTTTAGACAAAATTCCTCCATCATTTTTGAAGGGCAAGAGAAGATCCTTGAAAAAAAGGTACCCAGGGACCAACTATGACTAACTCCCCTTGGATGTTTAGTTGTTATTAGAACAAGTTTGATGGCCGGGGGTGGTCCAGACTGAGATCAGATAGGCAAGTGAGGACAAGAGAGGTGCAGCTCATTACCAGGAAGGGGCTGTCTGGATAGAAACCCAGACTCAGCAGCAGGGGTTCAGGAAGTGATCCCAGGTAGGTGTGGCTGATTTCACTAAGCCCTCCTGCCCCACCCTCCCTGCCTTATAACTGAAGGCCTTTGCCATCCTCCAGGTTTATGGAGTTGGTCAAGAGCCTCTAGCCTGGCAGAGCCAGCTAACTTATCCTTGAAAAGAGTGAGGCTGAGTTCCTAGTCTTCAAGCAGGCACCAGCTGTCAGGAGAGCAGGAGGATTTCTGGAAAACAGTAAGCAACCCTGGGGATGCTCTAGGACTTATGGGGAGGGGATCCCAGGAATTTCTCGACTTCCTGCTGATTTCATAGGGAAAGGACTGGCGTTTGTTTTAATTCAGATAGCATAGAAAATGCTATTTTGTAGAGGGCTTAGTCGGATCAGGTAGGATCATCCGGATGACACACAGAAAGACAGAAAAGTCTAGTGGGGAGATGAATTCAGAGTGTGATCAGTGCTGTGAAGAAGAATCCAAGAGTTCTAAGAGAGTAAATGTGGGGCCTCAGCTAGTTAGAAAAAGCTTCTGTGGGGACTGATATTTTTGCTGAGACCTAGACAGTGGGTAGAAAGTGTGACCAGAGAAGGGTATGGCTTAGAGAAAGACTTTCATTTGGGAATTGGGCAAACCACCAAAAAAATCAGAAATCAGAGGTAGAACTGAGGGCAATACAGATGGAGATGTGGTCAGGGTGAATGTGGTGGCAGAATGTGGGGAGCAATGCAAACCAGTGACAAGTGTGAGGCAAGGGTGTGATCCAATCAGTTCACTTATCCATGGTTTCCTCAGTTCCCCTGAGAATAATCTAGCCAGGTGTACTGACAAGACTGAGATTGAGAGGCTGGACTTGGCTGTGACAATTTCTCTGTTGTCATGAATGTCTCCTTGAGCATCTTAACAACAGATCTCGACACATGGTCTTTCACGCAACATGAATCGCACAATCTGAAGGATCATAAATATTACTATTATCAGTGAAATGGGCTAATGTTTGGAGAGCACTTTAACACTTCCACAAACACTATCCCTTTGATCCTCAAAAGAACTCCATGAACTGAGCACTACTCTCAGCCCCATTTTACACAGGGCTGAAGCTCTCATCAGTACTTCCTTGATCAAGGTTCAATAAAGCCAAACAATCTCAGAAGCGCTAAAGCAGTATCCTAAACCAGGTTCCCTAATTCAGACACCTCTGTCCTCTGCATTTGGTCACAAGACCTTCAAATAGAAGGTTCCAAACAACTAACGAAATTTTGTAATATTTACAAAGATGAGTAAGAAATTATATGAATTTCTGGGGGATGGGCGGGGCTAACGAGTTCAATTTTGAAGATACTGAATCTGAAGTGACTGCAGGATCTTCAAGTGGAGAACCCAGTAAACACATATTAAGGGTGTGGAACCACGAGAGGATTATAATGTGTCTGTATTTATTTTAGAGTTAAAGATCTCAGAGCTTGCTGTCTTGTAGGACAAATCGAGGGGATTAACCCTAATAGAGGTTAGTCTTTTATCAACACAGAAATGATTCTATGTTTAAAGGGCTTTTCCCCCTTGAAACCAAATGTAAAACGACTGTGTAGTCTTTAAGGGGGGGGGGAATCTATAAACAGAATATAATATGGTCAAAGAACATGATTTGCAAAACCATCATGAGTATTTTTTAATTGAAGTATAGTTGTTTACAGTGTTGTGCCGATCTCTGCCGTACAGTAAAGTGACTCAGTTGTACACCTCTATACATTCTTTTTAATACTCTTTTCCATTACGGTTTATCACAGGAGACTGCATATAGCTCCCTGTGCTACATTAGGTCCCTACAGAGGACCTCATTGTTTATCCATTCTCAATATAATAGTTTGCACTTGCCAACCCCAAACTCCTGCTCCATCCTGCTTCTTCCTCCCTCCTCCTAGGCGAGCATGAGTCTGTTCTCTGTGAGTCTGCTTCTGTTTCGTAGAGAAGTTCATTTGTGCCGTGTTTTAGATTCCACATCTAAGTGATATCATACGATATTGTCTTTCTCCTTCTGACTTACTTCACTTCGTATGACACTCTCTAGTTGCATCCATGTTTCTACAGATGGCATTAGTTTGTTCTTTTGTATGACTGAGCAGTATTGCGTTGTATATATGTACCACATCTTTCTCCATTCATCTACCGATGGACATTGAGGTTGCTTCCATGGTTCGGCTATTGTGAAAGGTGCTGCTATGAACACAGGGGTGCATGTATCTTTTTGAATTAAAGTTTTGTCCAGATATATTCGCAGGAGTGGTATTGCTGGGCCATAAAAACTGTAATGAACATTGATCATAACTTAATCAATTGATTATAACCTAATTAAAAATT
Source organism: Bubalus bubalis (assembly GCF_019923935.1). Taxonomy (NCBI): domain Eukaryota; kingdom Metazoa; phylum Chordata; class Mammalia; order Artiodactyla; family Bovidae; genus Bubalus; species Bubalus bubalis. Next base: position 15,242,780 of record NC_059176.1, read on the forward strand.
AGTTGCCCAATATAGTTACCTAGCTACATTCCAGGTAGGGTGACAAGCACATATAAGAGGCTGGTGTGGGAACTACATTTAATATCCTGGGATAAAGCATAATGGAAAATAATAGAAAAAAGAATGTATATGTACATATGTATAGCAGAGTCACTTTGCTGTACAGCAGAAATTAACACAACATTGTAAATCAATGATACTTCAATTAAAAAAAAGGATGAAGAAGCTGACAGGTTTATGGAGTTGGTCAAGAACCAAGGTTTAGTGTAATAAATAAAGCTGGGAGTAATCAAGAGCTCAATTTGATGCGGGATGTTAAAGTTTTAAAACTAATCACCAGCATCTATAAAACTCTAATTTCTAAAGCAGTGAAGGAAAAACAGCTTTTTTTTTTTTTTTTTTTACAATTTTGAAACTCCAAGCCTCTGACCCTTTGCTTTTATTCTCTTTGGTCGATGCAGACAATTCCCATGCCAGTTTCAGAAGAAGCCCTAGCTCTCCCCATTTTCCTCCTTTGTTCAAGCTGTGCCTTTGGCCTGGAAATTCTTTTTCCTACCATCTCTCTCTCTCTGTCTCTCTGTTTTTCTCAAATCCTCTTCATCCTTCATGACTAGTGGCTGCTCACAAATCACAAAGCCTTTCCTGAGCTCCTCCCTAAAAGACCCCCATGGTTCTGACCCTGCTACTCAGGGAAGCGTCCTCTGTAGAGAATATTTGTGTGTGTTTTATCTCCACTAACATATTAAACAAGAGGTTAAAGATCAGCTTTTACTACCTTTGTGTGCCTCAAAACTACTAACATGATGCCATCAACCTCACAGTCATCAATTCTTATAAAAATGAAGGAAGGAGGGAGGGAAAATAGTACTGGAAATTGGGAAACTCAGTCTTACTGGGGCCAACAGGATTGACAAAATGGAATTTGTTTGGTTTACCTGGATAAAAATATTATAGTTATTTTAGGAGAAACTCTTTTCCCATATAAGCCCCCAAATAAGAATTGAAGGGTTTGAATAAATAATAAAAAAATAAATTTTAAAAGGATAAAAGCTTATTTTACAAGGCAAAAGTCATTATATTGTTTAAGGCCATATTTTCAAGTAGAATGGCAAATTGTCTTATATGGAAATGATCACTTTAAACAAGTTCTATCTTAAAATACAGGATGATTGCAACTATGGGGAAAAAACAAACCACCTCAGCATAGACAAAATAACGAGAAGGAAATTTACCAAAATGTATACCTCCCTCCAACACGAGTGAGTCCAGTGTATCCAACTAGGACTATTTCCTTAAATACACTCAACACACTTTAAAAAGGCAAAGGATATGACAGAAAGCTTTCGTTGTAATAAGCACAGAAATTTGTGATGAATCACACAGATTAACCCAGGCAATTAGGCGCCTCTTACATACCTTGGACAATGATCAGTAAATATGTAAATATCTTTCTGTTTTCTCTGCAGCACTATTATTTTACCAAACTAAATACTTCCTCCAGGATTGTTGACTGGATGCCTCTGCTTCTCTCTTTAAACTGTCAGTCTGGTTGAATACTCAGGCCCAGATCTCCAGCCATGGTCCTCCTACTTTTCTCACTTTTTCTTAAAAAAAAAAAAAAAAAAATTTTTTTTTCCTGGGATATCCCTGGCGGTCCAATGGTTAAGATTCTGTGCTTGCACTTCAGTGGACGTGGGTTTAATCCCTGGCCAGGAAACTAAGGTCCCAAACACTGAGCGGTACAGCAAAAAAAAAAAAATTTCCCTCCCTTATTAAAACGTCTTACCCTTGCACTGTGTGTGTGCACTGGTCACTCATTTGCATCTGACTTTTTACGACCCCAAGGGCTGTAGCCTGCCAGGCTCCTCTGTCCACGGAATTCTCCAGGCAAGAATACTGGAGTGGGTAGCCATTCCCTTCTCCAGGGGATCTTCTCAACCCAAGGATCAAACCTGGGTCTCCTGCATTGCAAGCAGATTCTTTACCATTTGAGCCACCAGGGAAGCCCTACCCTCGCACTGTGGATTTGTTTAATTAAGAAAAGTATAAATCATTTCAAGTAGAAATCACAATCATTCACAATCTGCTCTCACAAAAGAGCAGTTTATGGTATTTACTTCTGTCTTTTAAAAATGAGTCCACCTACACAAATAACAGTTTTTACAACATTGGAATAAGCTGCATTGTTTCTATCCTGCCTTTTTCTTCCAGTTAACCTTGTATTATAGGCATGCCCCCTTATTCCTGGAGAGTTTGTCATCTTCACTTTTAACCAACAGCACAATAATCACCATTTTAATATACTCATTAAAGATACAAGATGCAAAGTTCTCTGGTCCTATGGCTATTCGTGAATAACCTTCCAGAGGGTAGCTCCTTCCTTCCTCATCTCTCTCCTTGACTTAGAGTGAATTGGGTCCCAAGCCTTGAAGTGACAAAGGCAGAAAATGCCAGATCCAAACCACGCCTTGCCTTTCATGTGGAATCTTCTCAGCTTAAAAAGGAGACCTCAGAAACAAATCCCTCAGCAATCTTAAAAAAGGCTTTCAACAGAAGCGCTCTTCCTTAAGCTAAGATGCACCCGGAACAACGGGAAACCTAAGAATGGGAGGAGTACTAGGAGGAGGAGGAGGAGGAAATTGTAGCCCCACCCGCCTCAGGATGAAGGGAAAGGTTCTAGTGAGATGACTAAATGCTTAGAGAGGCAATTTGGTCTAGAGTCTTAATGCTGATTAGTTGAAGGGCCTTGGCTGACAGAAGGAGGGAGATGGATGAGGGTGAGTACTGGGAATCTAACTTTTCTGAGGTGCTAAGTCAAGGGAAGGGAGACATTTGGAGAGGGGAGGAGGAAAACAGCAGAGACAGGAGACCCTGAATTGATGCTGTTACTTCGTTGTGCAATCTGCCCCCTTCCTCCTATTTCCTCACCTTCGATCAGACCTTGGCACAATCATACAGTCATTCCTTTCCTTCTGAATGGATTCAACTTAACGTTGAAGCTATGGACAATCTTTTCTTTAACATCCTGGGACTGGAATGACTTTGGAAGGTCTGAGGAGGCCCACAGGGTGCCTTTGGTACTTGGGAGGTCGTTTCCATGGCTGACTCTGGAGCTGAGAGAGGGCCACCTCCAGGATCCTAGACCTCTCCTGGTCCAGCTGCTCCTTAGAGAGCTTTCCGGGCCCCTGAGCTCAGGCCCCCTCAGAGCGGCAGCCACTCTGCTGCTGGGACTGAGAAGAACAGGGTCTGGCAGGCCGGGTCAGCCTGGCAGACAGACACACCGAGCCTGCTAGGCGAGGGTACTAAGAAGGAGTGTGCATTTCTTAACGCTGTGTCCTAAATTCTATATTATATAAACTATTAGGAATTAGAGATGCACATGGTATTTTTATACAAGCCAGAGTTTAGTAGAGCCTTCTCCAGAGACTTGTTCTTATGCTAGACTCCAGGGTACTTTTGTGCTAAATTCTAGGGTATTTCCCCCCTCGGCTATCCCCAATTACTGTAAGCCTAAAATGTTATATTATCTTTTAAAATATTATGCTTTAACTAAACAAGTAATACACACAAAAACATATGCTTGTTATAAAATGTAAAAAGTTCATATTTTAGGATAAAAATCCCCAAGTCCCCTTTTATGTACAATGTACTCCCAATCCTCCTCCTTCTTCATTGGAAAGAACTGTCAACAATTTGGTTAACTGCTTTTAAATAACACTAGGTATATAAAATTGTTTTATACAATAACATTATATAATATATATTATTTGATGACTTGCTTTTTAAAAAACTTAATCATATATCTCAGAAATCTTTGTAGGCTGGTACATATTGGTTTATCAATTGGTCTAAATAATTATAGTTTTCTATTCTGGGCATATAAATACAATTTCTTTAATAAATTTATTTATTTGTACTATGCCTTATTCCTGGACATTTAGATTGTTTCCAATATTTTTCTCTTATGAACAATACTGCCCCTGTCAATATAACTTTGCATATGTACACAAATACTTATGTGAAATATTTCTTAAAGAAGAACTATTGGACCAAATACAATATCCACTTTAAGTTTTGATGGCTATTTGTAGAGGAGGGAAAACTTATCATTTTCCCCTCTCCCAGTTAGGCTTGTTGGCTGGGGACCTATAAATTAGATCAGCAAATGACAGATTAACAGAAAAAAAGAAGTTTCTTAACACGTGCACTGCACATGTACAAAGAAGCACGCTGTGATGAGAAACTCCAAGGGGTGGTGAGAACTTGGGCTTCTACATCACGTTAACAAGAGAACATATATTTTTACAGAAAGGACAAAAGAAAAGGACTTTGAGTTTCTAGGGCAGTAGATTGTTGGGAGGTAAATTAAGGGAGGGAACTAATGGAAGATAAGGGTTAGTTAATACATTGTTATATAGATTCCTCTGGGGCTATCTCTGGGTTGATGAGGGTCTAAAGCTGTCTCTGGTGATTAACTTCTGTCCTTCCTAGTAGAGAGGGGAGGAGGAGTGTGCGTGCTCAGTCAGTTGCTTCTGACTCTTTTTGACTCCATGGACTATAGCCCACCAGGTTCCCCTGGAATTTTCCAGGCAAGAATACCAGAGTGGATTGCCATTTCCTGCTCCATGGGATCTTCCCAACCCAGGGATCAAACCCCCGTCTCTTGCATCTCCTGCACTGGTAGGCAGATTCTTTAGCACTGAGCCACCAGGGAAGCCTGGGGAGGGGGGACACCTTTACAAATTAAGTTCTGCTTTTAGGCAAATAGGGGAGGGCAGAGAGCTTTTCTTTTATCTGCTGCCTCTCAATTGCCTTCAGCTTAAAATAATCTTTATTCTGAAGTGGTGTATTTGGGGGTGGCATAATCTGCTACCCTTCAATATCAATCAATTTTCTCTAAAAAGTCTGTATGAATTTATACTCACACCATATATGAAATACAGGAGACAGCCCATTTCCAGATACCCTCACAAAATATATTGTTATTCTTTTAAGCATTTCTGAATGGATCAAAGATGGAATCTCATTATTGTTTTCATTTGCATTTCTCTGATTATAGCAAGACTTCTTAATATTTATGGCAACTTTTATATATAATGGATATTCATCCTTTGTTACATTTGCTGTAAAAGACCTAATAATTTAACTTGTACAGCCAGTCAAGTAACACTTTTCTCCTGCCAGCAGCTATTTGAATTGCTGAGTACTGAGTGGAAACAATCAAACAATAATCATGTAGACACCATTCAATTAAAATAATGTTTCAAAGAAGCAACATGGTAGTACATGATTAACTGACAGACAAGTGGTTCAAAGCCTAAGAAATTGAAGAGCAGGGCAAGAGGCCAGGCGGGTGCCGGAGCTTGTTCTTCCCCGATTTGCTGGCATTGCAGGATGAGGAGGTTAAGAGGGACTGTGGTTTCCACTGTGTTCTTCAGACCCATAGGGCTCTACAGAGCAGTCAAGGGAACCCCCACCCCAGTTCTTCCACCAGAGTTGCTCCTCTCAGGTCTGTTGGTTATGTTTTTATTTGAATGAAGCACAATAGTCATTTATTTGGAAAGTAAAACAAAAAAAAAAGTGAAGACCTCCAAACCAACTTAAGAACTAGGTTCTACAATCAAACTGTCTTGGTTTAAATGACAATTTTGCCACTTACTAGGTAGGTGATCCTGGGCAAGTTACTTAACCTTCCGAATCCTCTGTCTGCTCATCCGTAATACAGGATTTGTAATATCTTGTTGGGTGTTGTAGGGATAGAGGGAGATAATGCATAACACACATAAAGCCTGGTGCTTAATAACACTCAGTAAATGTTAGTGAGATATGAAACTTGTTACAGATGCTCCCCATCCTAAAATAACAGGGAAGGATTCACAAGGAAGCAGATGCCGAGTTTGCTTGAAGAATGGGTACAGTGCAGACATACACAGGTTGGGAAGAGGCAGGGGCATCCAGAGGTAAAGCTGGGCACAATCTATTGGGAGGCCACGATACACACAAGGAAAGTCCAGTTTATTTATGGGCTGTTGGAAGGTAAATCTGGATACATGTGTTAGGACCCCATCGTGGAGGGCTTTGACTGCTTGGCTAAGGAATTTGGACTTGCATCTTTAGGTAGTGAGACATTTTCCTCCTTATACAGAAATGCTCAGTAGTAATCTCATCACATTGGAATCTCTGTAAGCTCTCACACAGAAGTGCCCTTTCATATTTCTTAAAAGGGAAGAGATGAAAAAGAATGAAGTGTTAATCAAAATCCCAAACTGACAATAACAATGAGAAGTGGAAAAAGAAAAGACATTGATGGAGAATTGGACTAACTGCAGGGACAAAGGCAGGAGAAGTAAAGGAATTGAATCCACCTGACATTCAACGGCAGGTGTCCACTCCCTCTGCTGACTGTACCAGGGGCCGTCTTGTCCCCTTCACTACCTCTGTCTGGAGCTTTCTAGTCCTTTACTAGTAGCCTGCTTGCCTGGGATGTTGTGGGCAGTGGATTCTTTCAACTTGCCCTAGTCTGCATCCAAATTAGCCGAGGCCTTAGGAAGCCCAAGAAGTCAAGGTATTTCACCAGAGGTTTACCAGCTTGCATGCCTGTGGCCACCAGTCCCTCGCATACACCAGGGTGGTTCCTCCTTTCTTCCTACCAATGCCTTTGCTGAGATCTCATTAGCCTTTGCCTAGATTATTGCAATAGAATTCTTACTGCTCGTCATAGCCTAGTCTTCTTTCCCTTTGGTCTGGATTAATTCTGAAGCACAGCTGTGATCGTGACACTCCTCAAAAACTTCCCTTTAATCAAAGCTATACTTTTCCTTAAATACAAAAGGAATACATGTTCAAAGCAAATGCTGGGCTGACAGAAAAAAACTCAAAGGAAAGAAAAATTTCCCATAATTTTACCACCTGCAGTTAATCTGTTAACATAATGTTTTTTTAAATTTTCTGTGTTGCTTTCTAAAGTTGCATGGATTATTTCCCCATATCCTTTGTTCTTTTGTTGATTACATTAGGATGAGAGGGATAAACTTTACGTATTCAATTCTGAAAAAGCTGGCTAAAAATGTAACATTCACTTTTTGGCATATAGAAGGGGAAAAAGTGGAAGCAGTGACAGATTTTATTGTGGGGGGCTCCAAAATCACTGTGGATAGTGACAGTGGTCAGGAAATTAAAAGACACTTGCTCCTTGGAAGGAAAGCTATGACAAACTTAGAAAGCATCTTAATAAGAAGAGACATCACTTTGCCAACAAAGTTCCGTCTAGTCAAAGCTATGGTTTTTTCAGTAGTCATGTATGGATGTAAGAGTTGGATGATAAAGAAGGCTGAGTGCCGAAGTAATGATACTCTCAAACTCTGGTGCTGGAGAAGATTCTTGAGAGTCCCTTGGACAGCAGGGAGATCAAACCAGTCCATCCTAAAGGAACCCAACCCTGAATATTCATTGGAAGGACTGATGCTGAAGCCAAAGCTTCACTACTTTGGCCACCCGATGTGAAGAGCTGACTCACTGGAAAAGACCCTGATGCTGGGAAAGATTGAAGGCAAAAGAAGAGGGTGGCAGAGGATGAGATGGTTGGATGGCATCATCGACTCAATGGACATGAGTTTCAGCAAACTCCAGGAGATAGATAGTGAAGGACAGTGAAGCCTGGCATGCTGCAGTCCATGGGATCATTAAGAGTTGGACACAACTTAGTAACTTGAACAACAACATCCAATCCTTTTTGTAGGATATTTGGGTTGTATTGAATATCCTTATGTTCTTACTTTTATACACAAATTATGATTTTTCTTAGGAAAAATTTCTAGAAGAGGAATTTGTGGATCAAAGGAATTTGTTTCAAGGCATCCTTTCATTTCATAAGAAATGTTGATAAACTGCCTTCAGAAAGGTGTAACATTTTATCCTCCCATCAGGGAGAGTTACACACATTGCTGCTGCTAAGTTGCTTCAGTCATGTCCAACTCTGTGCGACCCCATAGACGGCAGCCCACCAGGCTCCCCCGGGATATCCCTGGGATTCTTCAGGCAAGAACACTGGAGTGGGTTGCCATTTCCTTCTCCAATGCACACATTACTACTGAGCAAATAGCATCTCAGCCTGGAGTCAAGCCACTCCTCATCCTGGCCCTGCTGCCCCCGATGACCTCTCTCTCTCCTCCTCTACAGCCCCGCTGTCATCCTGCCAGGTTATTCTCCTTGTACTTCACACGTATCCATCCACGCAAACATCTCCGAGCACCCACCAGGGAAGGCAGGAGATTGTGGAGGTTAAGGGGCAGGCTCTAGAGCCAGCCTACGGGGGTTTGAGCCCAGCTCTGTCCTTGCTGCATGGCAGGGACAATATGAACACCTCCATCCCAGAGTGGCTGAGAGAACGAAAATGATTTCAGACACATCAAATGCTTCACACAGTGCCTAGCATGTGGTAAGTGTTCAGCGAATATCAGTTGTAATTATCAGCAATTAGGAACAATGGTTCCTTCTAGGCAATGGGGGAGGGGTCCAGGGGTGAGAAGATGGCCAAGGTTTCTGCTTCCTGAAACTGATTCTAGATGCTATGAAGTGTGCTCTGCAGAAAGTCAAAAGGCTGTTGTGATGGCAGATGATCATAGGGCAGGGGATGGGGCATCATGTTCAGTGGTTAAGGAAAGTCCCTGTGTGATGGTTACATCTGAGCCAAGACCCGAGGGGGACATGGGACGTCTAAGTGTTTTGATGTCTCTGAGGTCAGGAGGTTGGCACCTCAGAGCTCATTGCAAGCAGAGAGCTGCTCTAAGGTCTCTCTCTAAGGTCTCTATTCACTTTAAGGCTCATAATACTTGGGGATATATTTTGATCCTTCTATATCCTTGTCTTTGTGTTAGTCAAGCACCAGGAGTCATGCAGCCTCGGCTTACTTCTAATCTTACTCGTCATTAACTCCTGTGGGCTGCTGGCCAAGGCGAGACAGCCTTGTGGGCGTTACTATGTTGTTCTTTTACAGTTTTTTTTACTAATTGATTCTGCTTGATTTCCTGTTTTGTTGAACTTCTTGTTGATCCTCTTGGCTTTCTTTGCCTGCTCTCTTGAAGGCCCTCCCTTTTGTTCTCTGAAGTCACCGTCTCCTTGACATGAAAAACACTTCAGTGAGCTAAATGCATAATTATATTAAGTGAATATAATTAATGTAGGATGCATTGTGATATTTTCTATTCTACTCTTTAAAAAAAATATTGGTCACGTTTCTCTAAATTGATTTCACAAACTACTAATAGGTTAGACATGTTTACAACATGCTGTTTAATTATTCACAGTCATCTGTCTTGGATTGTGCCCTGAATTTTCTGGTTCCAATAATATAACTATTTAAGTACCTATGTGACATTTAAAAGGTTGGAAAACTTTGTACTATTTGATCCCATGATTCGCCTTTGAATCTGCCTCAAGGAAAGCTTGTTACCAGGAGAGGGGGTCAAGTGAGCATTGTACACGTTCTGTTTTCAGCCAGATGTTTGACAAACTTGTGAAAAAGATGAAAAATGAAAGCCAGATTTGACTTTAGACTGTGAAGAAAATTAAAAAACACCTAATCCAAAACAAAAGACAAAAACCCACCTAATCCAGTTTCCTCACATAAAGAATTAGATGCAGTCACAGCTAGCTGAACAACTCTACTTACAGAGTATTTCCCAATGGCGCAGTGTTAATGTGGAAGGAACCTCCAACGGTAATACTCCACTGGCCTTGGACTTAACCCTTAATGCCTAAATCATTGAATGACCAAAGACTTGGACGACAACCTGGAACACAGTTTAGCCAGCTCCCAGATGGCGAGAGAAAGTGTTTGGGTGAAAGAATCAGGACTCAAAAAAAAAATTCAGCCAGGTAACAAAGACAGGCTAAAACCATCAGAGTGAACTCATTTAGTGAAATTGTAAAGAACTTTAGTGAAAAAAGAGTTCAAATTGCAAATGACACAAAAACTGGAGGGAGCAAACATGAGTTTTTCCTTTAGGGTGCTGTTTGGCAGCATCCCCAGCAACTACCCACTACACGCCTGTAGCAGTCTCTCTCCCAGTTGTGACAACCAAAAATGTCTCCAGATTTTGCCACATGTCCTCCAGGGGGCAAAAATTCCCCCATTTAGAATTACTGAGATAACTGATGTACTACTGGGGGGAAAGGACTGAATGCATTTTTTTCACCAGCAAAAACAGTGAAGCAAATACAACCCGAGGCAACAGTGCTAAGAGCAGCTACTGCTGCCTGAGCGCTCACCCTGCACCTGCCGCCATGCCAGGGTCTTTACAGGTGAATCCTCACTTAATGCCCACATGAACCCCAGGAGGTGGGCACACCACTGTCACCATTTTTCAGCCGAGGACACGGATGTCCAGGGACCTTAAGTGACTTGCTCAAGGTCTCACAGCCAAGACGGCGACATCTTGCACCTTGCCTATTATGCCATGAGACTTTTAAGATTATACACTAAGTATACACATTAGGCAGCAGCCAGTGCCTTCATCCACCTGGAACGTGGCTGAGAAGTAAGAAATTAAGTTGTAAATAACCCTTTGGTGCCCACCTGCACCCACATACTAAAGCAGGGACTTGCCTGTAGCTGAGGTCCCAGCCTCCAGTCAGTTCTTTGACTTAGAAAGTGTTAGTTGCTCAGTCGTGTCTGACTCTTTGGGACTCTGTGGACTGTAGCCGCCAGTCTTTGACTTAATTCATACAAAATTCTAGTATCTCTTTCTTCTATCATCAGGATAATAGAGCAATTTTTAGAAAGCTTGTCAACCAAAGTGATTAAGACCACAAGATGGCACTTCAAGGGTTAAGTTTCAGTTATCTGGGAATGTTGTGTTGTCTGGGACCCCAGTTCTTGAGCTAGGTTCAGAGGTCACTGGACTCATGGTGCTGAATTGCTCTCTGAGTCCTGAAACTAGGCAGCAGGGTGCAGAGGGGTCTAAGATCTGGACAGCAGTCATAGCCAAGTTAGAGCCAGGTGCAACAGAAATGTCGAGAAGTACTGGGGATGCTGAGCCCAGGAAGCCACAGCTGTCCCCTTGCCCCATCTCACCCCCCAGTGGCAGCCTTGGAGCTCAGGTCCGTCGACCTGCAGAGCGCCAAGAACAACCAGGAGCATCACACACAGGAGATGGGCCTCCAGCGGCTCATCGTGCGCCGTAGCCAGTCCTTCACCATCCAGCTGCATTTCAACCGCCCCTTCCACTCGAAGAAGGACTCCATCACCTTTGTGGCTGAGACAGGTAAGCCCACCCCTCCCCGAGACAAAGTTCATCTGTAGGGCCTCTGCCCCTCCTTTCTGAACCACCCTCCCCTCTCTTCTCCTGGGACCCCCCAGATCCCTATTAGTGCACTTAAGATCTGGCTGACTCAGCCAACTAAGGTTCTGAGAATAACAGACAACTTTTAAATATGCAACAGGCACTGTGCTAAAAACTCATGCACGTTATCTCGCACATTATCTCATTTAATCCGTGACAAGACTTTCAGGTGGGTACTACTATGATCCCATTTTACAGAATAAAAACAAAACAAAAGAACACTGAGGCCTACATTGTAAAGGGGCTTCCCAGGTGACACTAGGGGTAAAGAACCCACCTGCCAATGCAGGAGACATAAAAAAAGTGGGTTCAGTCCCTGGGTCGGGAAGATCCCCTGGAGGAGGGCATGGCAACACACTCCAGTATTCTTGCCTGAATAATTCCATGGACAGAGGAGCCTGGTGGGCTATGCTCCATAGGGTTGCAAAGACTCAGAAACGACCGAAGTGACTTAGCATGCACGCACTTAATAAAGAATATGCCTGCAATGCAATAGACCTGGGTTTGATCCCTGGGTCGGGAAGATCCCCTGGAGAACAAAATGGCTATCCACTCCAGTATTCTTGCCTGGGAAATCCCATGGACAGAGGAGCCTGGTGAGCTACAGTCCATGGGGTTACAGTCTGACATGACTAGCACTACACAGATGTTAAGTGTTTGTCCGAGGACACCTAGTGGCAGTAAAAGGATTAGCGAGTTGTGGGAGGAGGTAAGGGTCCTTCCAGTTCCCCTGCAATCAGGTCACACAGATTTTGAGCCTCACTTCAGGGTCTTTCTCTCCTACGCAGGACCAGCACCCAAGGAGCTGCTGGGAACCCGAGCCACCTTCTTGCTCACCCAAGACCGACAAGGCAATGGCTGGAGTGCTTCTGACTTCACTGTTCACGCCAACTCGCTCGATGTCTCCCTTTTCACACCACCCAGTGCAGTCATTGGTTCCTACTCTCTGAAGATGGAGATCTCTCAGGGCCCAAGTCATAGCACGACCCACCCTCTGGGGACCTTCATCCTACTTTTTAACCCTTGGAGTGCAGGTATAACGTGTTCACAGGTTGTAATGCTGACTGATCCATTGGGAACGCTCTGTGAGGGTCTACTTAGCAAGTCCCGAAGATAAACTGCTGGATATCTATGCAATGTGTTACCATGTGCTCACTAAAAATCACCTTAACAGAGAATTTTTAATGGGATGATAAAAAAGTTCATGGCTTGATGTTAAATGAAATCGACTAGGAAATGGAACACATATGATCTTAATTACATATATGTGCAGAAAAAGAAAGTGCAGACATGTTACACCAAAATATAATGATGGGTGTCTCAGTAGTGGGAAGGGGTGATCTTCATTGTCCTCTTTCCGTCATCCATATTTTCCAAATCTCTATGACCATCTTGCTGCTTTTAAAACCAAGAGAAGATAATCTTTTTCTAAAGTATAGATTATATCGCTGGCCTCTAGAAAAGCACATAGACTTTTAAGGAGCCCAGTCTTGATTTCTATTGCCATCAACCCATTGCTTCTCTGATTATCCAGGAAGATACTGTCGTTACTGTTTTTTAATTTTATTACTGTTTATTTTTTGGTTTGGGGCTTTGTCCCCTCTGCTACTCTTAACTGCTCAGAGGACGACGTCTACCTGCCAAGTGAAACGCTGCTGCAGGAGTATATCATGATGGACTATGGCTTTGTTTACAAGGGTCATGAAAGATTCATCACCCCCTGGCCCTGGAACTACGGGCAGGTAACAGTGGGCCTTAGACAACTGTTAGCCCGTGAAGCACCACTAACAGAAGTCAGGGTGTGTAGTGCTGGAGTGAGAGGCGCAAGGAAGGAAGGGGAAATGCTTTTTCTTCTCAGTTTTTAATATTTTGTATGAAAAACTTAAAGCATAATGCAAGTAGACAGGCTACTCTAATGAACCTCCATGAACCTCTTACCTTCAATAATGATCAATTTGTGGCGAATCTTGTTTCATCTGTATCAAGGATTTACAAACTATAGCCTGTGGCCCACTGCCTGTTTTTGCATGGCCCAAGAGGTTAGAATGGTTTTCATACTTTTCAAACTGCCAAAAAACACAAATTAAAAAAAAAAAAGAACACAGTCATCCTTTAGTATTTTCAGGGCATTGGTTTCAGGACGCCTCCACAGATACGAAAACCAAGCATGCTCAAGTCCCTTATATAAAATGGAATAGTATAATATTTGCATATAACCTACACATATACTTCTCATATACTTTTAAAGTCTCTAGATACTTATAATACCTAAAACAATGTAAATAGCTCCTGGAATTGTGCAGCAAATTCAAGTTTTGCTTTTTTGGAATGTTCCAGAATTTTTTCCCCTAATATTTTTGATTCTATTGGTTGAATCCATGAATGCGGAACCCACTGATACAGAGGGCTGACTGTATTTTGTGATGTGCAAATTATATGAAGTTCAAACTTCGGTGTCTAATAATACCCTTTTATTGGAACACGGGCATGCTCATTGATTGAGGTACCATCTGTACTTACTTTCATGCCACTATGGCAGAATTGCGTGTGGAGACTGAGACCCTATGGCCTGCAAAGGCTAAAATAGTTATTATTTGGTCCTTTACAGAAAAACTGCTGATCCCTGGTGTATTCTCCCCCATTCCTCCTACCTCATCACTGAATTTTTTGGAAGCAAATTACCACGTCATTTAGTTCATTAATACTTCCAACTGTAGTTCTAAAAGATGATGACTCTCTGAAAAATTAAACCACAATACATTATTGTAACTGAAATAATGAACGCAGTTCTTTAATAATACCAATTATCCAGCTAGAGTACACAGCCGGGGACCTTTGGGCAACTATTCTACTCTCCACCTCCAGCATTGGCTAGGATAGTTTGTCTCCACCTCCCACTGCCATCTCAGCCCTGTCCACACACCCTGGGAGGGAAGAGTGGGGTGGGGGCAGGAAGCAGGGAGCCTTGCTGAGGAAGATCAGTTTCCTGTTCCCTGACAACCTGTATACTTTTTTGAAAACCACCAGGGCATTTGATAGCCGAAAGGGTTAGGATACATGTACAAATACATGTTGTATGTCCTGGGTCTACACCGTCTTCTGTGCCACACCATCAATGCTGGACCCTCTCCCTGACTTCAAGGCTCTCCATGCTCTTCTCACTCCATCTGATCGTTTCCTAACCCCACAAGTCCTCCAGAAAGAACATCTCTGAGCCTCTGTCTCTGGTACCCATTGCACCCAAAGACCTCAAGTGAACACCCCTACCTGGAGCTCTTCCTGTCTACTTAGTCTTTCCAAGCCCACGGGCTCCAATAGTCTTCTTTCATTTGACTCTAATCTCTTTAAATTCCATTTGCATTTTCCTTCAGAAATACACAGGTTAGTTCTTCAAGTCCTGAATCTGACACGTTCCCAACTTGACTTATAAGCTCCTTGAAGGCAGGACATGGTCTGATATTTAGCACCTACCCCCACCACATATACACCATCCCTAAACGTCAGTGCTACCAGTTGGCTTCAGAATTGAAGACGTTTTTATTCTTCTCTTTGTTCTTCCATGACTTCCCCGGCAAGTTTGAAGAGGACATCATAGATATCTGCTTTGAGATTCTGAACAAGAGCCTGTACTTCTTAAAGAACCCGTCCAAAGACTACTCGCAGCGGAACGACGTGGTGTACATCTGCAGGGTGGTGAGCGCCATGGTAAGACCGGAAGCTTCCCCGGCCCCACCCCAGCGTCCCCAGCACGGGCACTTCGGAAACTCATCTGTCTGTCCTCTTTAGATCAACAGCAACGACGACAGCGGCGTGCTGCAGGGGAACTGGGGAGAGGACTACTCCCGGGGGGTCAGCCCCCTGGAGTGGACGGGCAGCGTGGCTATTCTGCGGCAGTGGGCGGCCAGGGGCGGGCAGCCTGTGAAGTACGGGCAGTGCTGGGTCTTTGCAGCTGTGATGTGTACAGGTGAGTGAGGAGGGCGGGGTGGGAATGCAGACTGGCTTTTTGACTATGATAACCTTCTGAGGTCGGGCGGGATTGTCTCTACTTCACCTCGGTTAATTGTGGCTTGTCTACAGCCCCACGGCTAAGGAGTCGTGGATATTCAGCTCTTAAACAGCACACTCGCTAGTCTCAGGGAATCCTGCAATATCCAGTGAAGTGCTGCAATCACTCCACAGACTCCTTGATGGAGCAGTTAGACTACTAGAATGGTCACCAGGATACAGGAGTTTCTGGTCCCAAAGTGGAGGCAAAAGTGGCTTCTTTCTGCCACCAGCTCAGGCTCCTCAGCTCAAGATGAGCCTGGGGTCAGGGGCAAGTTGGGGGAACCTTGAGATGCCAGCAGATGATCTAGGAAAACCTGATCTCACCTGTAGGCAGAGCTGCTGGCTCCCAAACACGACTGAGGGATTCTTGAGGAGTTATAATTAAGAGATTTACTACTTTGTTAACTACTCTTAAGGAGCATCCATGTTTTATGTATTTATCAGTTATTTATAATTTAGTCCCTGGTCATCAATCATATTATCTGTGGATATGAGGGAAAGATGGAAAACACTGTAGTGCCTGTTTATCCTCCCCCAAGAGGCAGGAGTACCTGGTACAGCGCTGCCTGTTCCACTGTGAGGCTCGAGAAATGTTTACTGAACCGATATGTTGACTCTGAGTTGGAGAATGAGGGAGCACAGAATGTGAAGGGCAGAGACAGGGGCTGAAGTTCTAGACTTTTATGAGAAGGGCAACACAGCTTCACAGTTATGTACAGGTGCTGAGACAGCGGAGAAGTTTAAATATGAGTGCTGAAATCAAGTGACCTCATTGTGCTCATTTGTTTTCATTGGAAAATGCTCAGCACAGTGCCAGCACTTAGTACAGCCAGATTTGCCTTAGGCTGGGATGTCCCTGATCAGGCAGGAGTTAAGGAGGAGGGCTTAGGCCCTTAGACTCTGCGAAGAGAGGGAGAAGGTCTGGATCTGTATCTTTGCTCCACGTCTGGGCCTCTCCACTGCCAGGCCCTAGAATCTACAGCCTTTGCATGAGAGGAGAGCTGCTTCTGCTGTTACCTCTGGCCACTCGCAGCCCTGGTCTGACTCTCACCCCTGCCAAAGATTTGTGAAAAGCCCAAGAGCTGTGCTGGGAGTGGACAGGTGATTGCAGACTGGTGGTATCCTTTGGGGCTCTTGAATGAATCAAAACAAAAAGACTGGCCAATCTCAATAGTCCTCTTACATTTCAAAGCATTGGCATCCCCACAGCAGCCTCAATGGGCACCATTTGCTCCTAAGAAGGATTGTTGTTCAGTCGCTAAATCATATCTGACTCTTTGTGACCCCATCCATGTACTGCATCATGCCAGGCTCCTTAGGGGTGGGATAAACCTCTCTCTAAACTCCTCATCTTGCCTGTAGAGGTGGGGGCCTGGGTTTCAAAGGTCACATCTGGCTCTTGGCTTAATTTCATCTGCCCCTGATAGGTGTGTCTGGTGGTGGCAGTAGGAATGGGTTGCCATTTCCTTCTCCAGGACGATGGTATAGTGTCTGCTTTGTGTGAGTCCTAAGAAGCCACAAGAGGGTGCTGTTGTCTTATCGAAGATGGTCATTCCCTCATTGTCCAGGCAAGATTCCCTTTGTCACTGATACCTTCTGCGTATCTCTATAAATCTATCCTGCTCTTCTATCCATACTCTGATTTCTCTCTTACCTCTTTCAAACCCTTTCATTTGAATTGAGTTAAAGATCCAGAATTTCAGAACTGAAAATCATCTGGTCCAACTCCATTTTGTTACATATAAGCTAAGGACTAAGGCCCAGAGAAGTTAAGCCATCTACTTAAGGTCACACTGCTTCTCTTCTGACCACAGCACACGTCTCATTTTTTTATTTTCTTTCAGAATATCAAATGTTTAGGTTCTCTGTTTTTGGTTTGGAAAGCTGCTGAATGGGAAAAGCCCTAAATGATCAATTGGGTTGTTGTTAATTATTTTAAGTGTTGTAAATTGTTTTAAGAGCCTCAAGTGATTTCTTTCTCTGATGGAATGGAAACCATGGATCAGACAGGTAGGCCGCAAGGTTTCTGGGCCTGGGTGCGGTGCTCTGAGGATAAAGGAGGTGTAGGTATGGATCTGCAAGCACCTTGGCCTTTTTCTCTCCTCCAGCTTAAAAGTGAGAAAGTATGTACGTGAGACCAGTGATTCTGCTTGAAATGGATTTGGTAATTCCCCATGCTTTTCCTCTCTTTAGTAATGAGATGCTTAGGTGTTCCAACACGTGTTGTTTCCAATTTCCGTTCTGCACACAACTCGGATGCGAACTTGACCATCGATACCTACTATGACCAACATGCGGAGATGCTGCCAACTCAGAAACGAGACAAAATATGGTAAGGGGCATTGTCTCCTGCAGATCTCTGCTCCGTTCCAGGCAGGGCAGGAAAATTCTGATGCTTTCTGACCCGATGCTTTCTGGCCTTAAGGAAATACTGCCCCATACATTGTTGCCAGTGCTCAGCCAGTCCTCAGCTTGAAAGCTGTTCCGGCTAATCAGATCTTCACATCAAGCTCATTCCAGACATAGAAGACTATGAGTTAATGTACTCTGAGGTTGGCAACCAAATGAACAGATTGTGAGCCCTCTGAATACTGACCTCATCTTACTCTTCCTTCATTGAGCCTTTCTGTCTGTCTGCACATTTCTCTGTTTCTCTCTCAGGGCAAAGCCAGGACTAGCTGTCTCTGCATACTTTCTCTGATCTCTCTCGACCTCTCCTCTCCCTGCCCCACTCTCCCTCCTGGCTGGCATCTGTGTGTGTCTCTGTGTGTCCCTTTATTTTTGGATCTCTCGTTGCTTCCCCTGGTTCCTTTCTCCTCTCTTCTACCCCAAATCTGATTTCCTGTTTTTGCTTTTCCAGCCAGTTTCCAGGTAAGACCTTTGAGTTTGTATGAGAATTAGCTGCTGTCCCTAGCACTCCCTCCCTCTCTGAGCTCCTCGAGGGCTGAAACTTCACTGGCTCAATGAGCAGTAGTGTATCTGGGGAGGACATACATTCGTGTAGAATTCTGTCTGTGAACACACAGCCTGAACCTAATCATGAGGAAACATCGGGCGAGTCCAAAATGAGGGCCACTCTGATAAAAATCAGTCAATCAAGACTATGTTCAAAATGTCAGTGTGATAAAAACAGCCTGAGGAACTCTTCCAGTTCAAAGGACACAGAGGGTATTGCACAACTAAAAGCAATGTGTGATCCTGCACTGGGTGGAAACAAATGCCATAAAGGATATAATTAGGTCAACTGACAACACTGAAATACAGACAATAAGGTAGACAAAGTATAAATATTAAATGCGTGAGGTTGAGAACTGTATAAGAGTATGTAAAGGAAGATCCCTATTCTAGGAAATCTCCATCTGAAAGAAAGCCAGTGCGAAAGCAAATGGAGCAAAATGCTAACAATAGATGAACTGGGTATATGGGTGGTGTTTATCCTAGTCTTGCAACTTACTGTAAGCTTGAAATTACTTTCAAATGTAAAAAAAAATAGAAGAAACAATGATATAAAGCACTCAGTGTAGGGTCTGATACCTGGCAAATCCTCTGAAAATGTGAGCCCTTTTCTCCTTACTGCCTTCTGCAGGAATTTCCATGTCTGGAATGAGTGTTGGATGATCCGGAAAGATCTCCCTCCAGGATACAACGGGTGGCAGGTTCTGGACCCCACTCCCCAACAAACCAGCAGCGGTGAGTGAAGACCACTGTGGAAGGGCCTGGGCTCTGTGGAGAGGCCAATCAAAGTGACTGACCCCGTGAGCAGGAGGCCAAAAGGGAGCGATGCCTGTCCCACCTCGTCCACTTTCCAAAGTTGTAGCAGAGACAACTTCGGGTCAGGGGTCTAACTTTGCCATTGACGGCTGGGTGGGCCAGTGAGTCACTGGACCTCTCAGACATTTGGTCCCCTGTAAAGGAGGGAAGATGAGGATGATGCTTCCCAGCGTGGCTGTGAGCATCAGATGAATTTGTGAGAACTGGGAGCACCCTATGGAGGAGGCTCATTGATGCCACTGCCTCTCCCCATCCCACCTCCCTCCTCTGCCTCCCATGGCCACGACCCACTGGCCCTAGTCCACCTGTCAGCAGCCGAGTTAGTGGTCCACAACTCCTGTTCCCTGCCCAGGGCTGTTTCGCTGTGGCCCTGCCTCCGTGAAGGCCATCAGGGAAGGGGAGGTCCACCTGCCTTACGATACCCCATTTGTGTATGCCGAGGTGAACGCTGATGAAGTCGTTTGGCTACTGAAGGATGGCCAGGCCCAGGAAATCTTGGCCCATAACACCAGTTCCATCGGGAAGGAAATCAGCACCAAGATGGTAGGGTCAGACCAGCGCCAGAACATCACCAGCTCCTACAAGTACCCAGAAGGTGCCTGGGACCCCAGGGTTTTCAGGGAGGGGGGCAGCTGTAACCTCCTTTGCTTGCCTGGCAAGGGGTTTGAAGATGACTCTCACGTGTAAACCATCACCACCTAACCCAACCACCTCCTCCTCAAAAGACGACTAAGAACAGCGTCCAGTGCTTATATTCAGGAGCTCATTTAACCCCAATTTTTGGCAACTCTATGAGGCAAGGAGATATCCCTGGGCTATACGTGACAGAGCCCTGCACCAAGAGGGGAAGGGACCAGGATGCAGTGAGGGTTTGAGCCCAGCGGCCAGCAATACCCATCCCCGTGTTCTCAGCTGTGAGGCTGTATCATCTCTTTCAGCAGCTATTCTTGGGGTTGGGGCTTTGGGAGGGGGTCTGGGAGTTTCTGGGAGCCTTGTTTCCCCAAGAAGGTCATTGTTCCTCTTGAATCCTCCCCACTGATGTCTTTCCTGGCTCTCCTTTCTGTCAGGATCCCCTGAGGAGCGATCTGTGTTTATGAAGGCCTCCCAGAAAATGCTGGGTGTGCGGAGGACCTCTTCACCCTTCCTAGATCTGCTGGGGTCTGGGGGTGCTGTGGGCCAGCCGGCACAGCTGCAGCTTCACCTGACCAGGAAGCCCGAGTGGGGCCAGGACCTGCTGCTGAAGCTGCATGCCCGGAGGGTGGCGGACCGAGCCCACCCCCAGGGGCCCATCCACCTGGTGGTGGGCTTCTGTGCACAGACTCTGCTGCACAACGGTGGTACCCGGCAGCCCCTCTGGAGACAAAAAGTGCACTTGACCCTGGACTTTGGGGAGGGTGAGTATGAGGCAGGCCTGGAATGGCATCTACAGGGAAGGGAGCTTGGGGCCATGAACAAGTCACCCCCAGTACACACACACACACACACACACACACACACACACTCATTCTCACATACATCGGGCAGTGAAGCTGCTGTTGACAGGAGGTTGAATGCCAGGTACTATACCTCTGATGCTGCCACCAGGGAAGCACAGCAGTGACCTTGGGGGGCTGGGGTGTAGGGTAAGCACTCTCTCTCTCTTTCTCACACACACACACATGTAGACGCACACTCATTCTCTCTCACACACATACACATTTTCACTCTCTTTCTGAGACCCATTCCTGGACTCAAAATGCATTTTGTCTGTGCTTAGATATACAGTGGCCGCTCTCGCTACCTTACAACAATTACAGAAACAAGCTGACGGATGAAAAGCTGATCCGTGTGTCTGGCATTGCCAAAGTGGAGGAGACAGGGAGGTTCATGCTGGTTTTAAAAGATATCTCCCTGGAGCCTCCCCACTTATCTATTGAGGTAAGGCATCTGGACAGAGAAGGGGCTGTTGGGGGGGCTCTGACTCAGCCAACCCAGGGGCTGGGGGTACAGCAGCTAACAAGACACAGTCCCTGCCCTGGACACCAAACGGATGATTAGAGTGCAGTATGGTGCGGTCTCTGTGCTCTGTGCAAATGGAAGGCTTCCCAGAGGAGGTGACATTTTATGGAGGATGCACAGGAAGACACTGTAGAGAAGGATGCATTTTAAGGCAAAGAGACAAGAAAGGCAGTGTCTGGACGACGGAGGAGAGAGAGACTCAGGCCAAATTCCTTGTCACCTGATAAGACAGGGGTGACAAGGAGGTGGGAAACAAATGCAAGGTGAGCCCACCTCTCCATTTCAGAGGCCTGAGGGGCTGGCGAGGCCATGGCACAGGGAATGAGTACAGGTGGAGGAAGGGTCAGTGGAGGAGGGCGGGGATGATGCCCAGCTCCTGTTACCAGGGTTTTCCTTCCTCTGAAGCCTCCTTCCCCCACTCTCCCCTCTTATCTGAAAGACTCTCCCACTGCCTAATCCTCACCTGACTGTGCACCTGGAGGATTTGTCAACAGCACTCTCCACCCCGACGGGAACGAGAACCAAGTGGCTCCACGTCATAAACCATCTGGCCACCTGACAGTTTCTCCTGGGCTGTGAGGTCACCAGGCAGCCTCCCACGGGGGCCGGGGGCAGGCGGAACAGTGGGCAGAATCACAAGAGCAGGCACAAGCCTGGGGCTGAGATGAGGCCCTGCCCACCACACAGAGCCCTGGTTACAGCAGGATGTACTGCAAACACATCAGATGCCGACTAGGCTATTAATTGGTCCCCGTTGGTAAGAAGGAGATTCCCAGGTGGCTCAGTGTTAAAGAATCTGCCTGCCATTGCAGGAGATGCAGGAGACACAGGTTCAATGTCTGGGTTGGGAAGGTCTAGAGTAGGAAATGGCAACCCACTCCAGCATTCTTGCTTAGAAAATTCCATGGACCGAGGAACCTGGCAGTCTACGGTCCTGGGGCTGCAAAGAATTGGGTGTGACTGAGCATATTGCTAAGGAACCATGGCATGATTTGTATGACTCTGCTGGATACCAAAGCTGTTTTGATCTTGCTCAACTCTGGCACACTCACTAGGGTACAAAGGACTCGTTTCTTTTCTCTGAGTTCCAGAGGAGCCACAAGGTGTTCTTCCTTCTCTGTGATTCTCTGACTGAGCCAGAACACGCTCCCAGGAGGATCTGGGTGGTCGAGTCATTTCTGCCCAACACTCATTCACCAGACAGCCATCATATGGCTGGCACTGTGCTAGGCACTGGGGCTCAAGAGGTGAGGAGGACGGCACCCCTGCCTCCCACTCACAGACCAAGGCCGTGATTGCCCTATGACACAGCCCTCACGTGTGATGCACTGAGCGCACCTGAGAAAACTCAGAGTGGGTCTGCTAATGTACGTGGAGACAGAGCAGAGTGGGGGAAAGACCCTGGCTGGGGTCTGGGACACCTGGGTCAGGTCTGGGCTCTGCCATTAACATTTCTTGGGACCTTGGCCTCAGAATGACATCATTGGTGGCATATGGATGGCACAGTGACATCACTTCCTAATCCCACACCTGTGTCAGACATTACTAATCAATCACAAGCCTCTCATTGACTCTGGATTGTCCTCAAGATCCTTTTTTTTGCATATTTATTTTTTAATTGAAGGATAATTTTAAGATCCTTTTTAACACAGCATTCCTATCAGTCACAACTAACAGATTGGAGCTGGCACTTAAGTTGAAATCTAACTGCCATCCTGAGCTAGATGATGGGGAGGGAATAGATTTCAACTTGGTGCCAATTCCCCATTGGCGGTGGCTTCCAGAAGTACTGTTAGCTTCTAAGACAGGCCAGGGTATGTGATAACCACGAATACCCTGGGCTTCTGTTCTCTCCCCTGCAGCATCTTAACCCCTAAATAAGCAGTCCCTGGTGGTCAACAGATAGATGGAGTTTGCTGAACCAAGTGCAGGAATGAGGCCACGTCCGCACGATATCCTTGTCTTCTCTCCACACAGGTGTCTGAGAGGGCTGAGGTGGGCAAGGCACTGAGAGTCCACATCTCGCTCACCAACACCCTCTCGGTGGCTCTGAGTCACTGCACAATGGTGCTGGAAGGCAGTGGCCTCATCAATGGGCAGATATCAAATGAGTAAGTCCTGTGGCCACCCACCTGTCTCCTGCTGGTCTTTGATAAGGGGAGTCTTGTCGGGTCATAGGATGGTCCTTAGTCTCCTGGATGATGCCTCCTTGCCCCCACCTTCCCACCTTGCTCCAGAAAAGGTTGAGCTTGGTAGGTGGTGTGGGTGGGGTAGGGTGGGGTGGGAGGTGCTTACTGATCAAGAGCAGAATCCAGAACACTCACCCCAGCAGTTACTCCAGGCTCTAACAGGCCCTTTCTGACCCACAGCCTTGGGACTCTGGTGGCCGGACACACTATCGAAATTGAAGTGGACCTCTACCCCATCAAAGCCGGACCCCGCCAGCTCCAAGTCCTTGTCAGCAGCAACGAGATCAAAGAGATCAAGGGATACAAGGACATCTTTGTTGCTGCAGCCAGGGCTCCTTGAGCCTCACGCTCACCTCCTCAGGCCCTCTAGTTGCCCAGCTCCTTCCCTGCCCCACCTCCAGATGCCCTTTCAGCCCCCCTACCCACCCTCAGGCCCACCTTGCTCTCTTCTCCTCCTGGAGGTGTATTTTATCTTTGTTCCTCCGCTGTCCTCTTCCTGGCCTACCTGGGGGCGAAGGGAAGCTCTGTGCATCTTGGGAAGAGACAATAAAAATACTTTATTTATCATCCGTGTTCTTTTTCTGTGCTAACAAGCTACTTACTGCTTATGGTCCTCTGTGGCTGGGCCCTTCCTGTCTTCTCTCTCCTCCTAGAACGGCCCCGGCCACACGAGAGTGCAATGTGATCTCCTCTAAATTAGCCTCTCTGGAATGCTAGATCCCAGGTCTCTCCATTTAAATCATCTTAGCAAGTCCGCAAGCAGAGGCTGGAGGGAGGTCCGGGGGAGGGGACCTGGGAGGATTCTGGGAGGACAGGGACTGCCGCGCTGTGGGGACCAGGCAGAAGCTGCTGCTGGCCTGAGAGCCTGGGGACGGTGAGGTACGGCCCACTCAGGGCGGTCCCAGGACGACTGGGAAGCACTTCGTAGAGGCTGCTCCCCTAAACAGGCCCTCACATTCCCGGGCCCCATATTTCCCCCGCCCTTACCCGCTCACTGTCCCGAATCTTTTCTTTCTGTTCCAAGTCACACTGACTCCCCTCAGCTTCTCTTCCTTCATTCATATGCCGTGTTTTTGTTATTTTAAGGATAGGGAGCCACTCTTTTGTATTTTCTTCATTTAGTTCTTCAGACCATGTGTGCTCATCTTAGATAATTTGGAAAGAACAGAAAAGTGAAAAAGAAACAAAAATCACTGATAGCTTCCCCATCCCCAAAGAAATCTCTACTAACATTTGCCACATACCTTTCTGGTATTTCCCCACCATCATTGTGTTTTTGAAAGTTATCATTACACGTGTGTGTGTGTGTGTTAGTTGCTCAGTTGTGTCCGAGTCTTTGTGACCCTATGGATTGTAGTCCACCAGGCTCTCTGTCCTTGGATGTCCCAGGCTAGAATACTGGAGTGGGTTGCCATTCCCTTCTCCAGGGGATCTTCCCGACCCAGGGATTAAACCCGGGTCTCCTGCATTGCAGGTAGATTCTTTACCGTCTGAGCCACCAGGGAAGCCCACCTTAAACTTATACAATATTATATGTCAATCATATCTCAATAAGAAAATAAAAACTAAGGTTATTATTGCAATTAGACCAAGCTCCATCGCGGGGAAACCGAGAAAATCCAGAAATGTAGAGAAGGAGAGCACCGTCCTGTGAGTTCTCAGGGTGGGCTCTTCGACCTGCTGCCCCTCCCTGCTCCTCAGGTTCATTTGCTTCCTCTCACCACCCTCCTCCCTTCCCTGCTTCCTCCTCTCTGCTTTTTATTTATTTTGCTTTCGCAGGCTGCTTTGGGCAGGTAGGGCAGGAGCCTGCACACCTGTACTCCACCCTGGTGCCAGCTGCACCCGTCCCCATTAAGTGCTCATCTCTGCTGTGTTCCGGGTGGCTTCCCGCCCTCCCCTGGGGCGGGGGACCCGGAACCTGGGCTGGCGCCTGCAGAACTCTGAAACCTTGCTGGGCTGCTGAGTGCCAGTCCCCCTTGGTTTAGTCATTGCCCCTCCTGCCCAGGAGTCTGGGGGCACAGGGCTCCCTGGCTGGGCCACTTGTGTCACTGGAGGGGGAACAGTAGACTGGCTTCTTCCTGGGTGTCCCGGGGCCTCTGAGGGGGTGGGGATATTAGCCACCTCGGCCTTCCCAGTTGACCTTTCAAATAATTTCCTCTCTCCCCACCTAAACACTGGCTTAAAAAGCATACTCTGTATGCTCTTCTCTTTTCTTGTTTCCACGTGGTGAGCCTGTCTGGCTTCATTTCCCCACCTCGTTTGGACAAGCCTGACAGTCTCAAAGGTCCCATGCCCAGGACATGCGTCCATGCCCACTGCCACCACTCACCCCGAGGTTAGGTCCTGAGCAACCCTGCCTCTCTGTCCTCACCCTAATTCCCTGTGGGGCCAGGTGGCTCAGGCAATGGCACCCACAGATAAACTGGCAAAAGAAGTGCTGGGGCTGTGGAACAAAGAGGCACAACCAGACAAGCACCCTGGCTCCTGACTGCCAGTCTTCCTGTGGCCTGAGGCGCCCACGGAGACTGTTGTCCTCAGGGCCTTCTGGCAGGGGGTTTTGGGGTCCATGCGGATACAAAGCAAAGAACTCCGGGAAGAAGTCCTGGCTCCCTCGGGTGCAAAATGCTAACAACAATAATAGCAGTGCCAGCCCACCTCCCTCAGAGGGTTGCTGCGAGGTTCAAATGAGAAAGTGTATCTGTAAGTTGTGAAGCACAATATTAAAGACATTAGATAACTGTGTGAAGATTAAGTGGGATAGTTGCACATGAAAAACCAAAACAGTTCTTTGAAAGCTATTACTAGTTAGTTCTCCAGTGGTTTTACTATTAACCACTACCATGACTAAGCCCTGTATGGCAATAAGACACAGGCCATGCCCTCAAGGGGAACTGGGGGAAAGATAGGTAAATATTTATAATGTCAAGTGGGATTAGACTGATAGAGAATGTAAAAGGAAGCAGCCCTAAGCACCTGGTGTGGTAAAGAGAGTGTCAGGAAGCTTGAGCTTGGATGCAGAAAATAAACAAGTGAGGGGTGAAGATTTCAGAGAGAAAGAGAGAGAGCACAATGCATGCATGGGAGAACTGGGGGGCCAGAACTGAAGGGGGTTGGCCTCCCTGGACTTCAGACAAGAGGGGAAAGATCTTGAAGGGCTCTGAAAGTGATATTAAGAAGTTTGGACTTCACTGTCTGTTGGATCTAAAGCAGAGAGCAGCCTGGTTGAATCGGCACTTCAGAAAACTTACTTCGGAAGTTTGGCACAAGACTCATTCGGAAGAATGGGTGGGAGAGTGGCTAGGAGTTGCTGTTCAGGCAAGGGGATTCAATGAAGGTAGGGCCAAGGGCACAGGGGAGAGGGGCTGGTTTTAGGAGTTAATGAGGATTAACCAGGGAGTTGGACTGGACAGGGCTTAGCGACGGCTAGGCTAAGAGAGGGCAGGAAGACAGAGAAGGATAAGGAGTCTCCCCTTGAGTGACTGGGTGGACACTGTCCTCACTCACCAAGACCAGAGATGCAGGAGGAAGAGGAGAGGGGAGGAGTTGCTTTCTGGACTGAAGATGGGTGCAGGCGTGTCAGACAGTGAACTGTGTATGTACGTGTATACACACACTGTAGCTGACTGGGGACAGAGAGAGCTGACAGAGTGGACGGATGCTGGCAAATGAGGTTCCTGAGGAGGGAAATTTAGGGACTCAGAAAGCAAGAGAAGCAGGGGGAAATGTAGGGCCAATGCGGGAGCAGGGGGCTTCGAGTATCCCACCTACTCCCTATGAGAAGCCCTTCCCTGCTCCTTCCATTTCTCTTCTCCCATCTGTGTTTTTCTTCCTCCAAAGACTTGTACTTGTCTAACTAAAATCAAGGTCATCACTGGCATTCTCACCCTCTTATTTCCCATACTCCTCCATGAATCTTCCTAAGTTTTCTTCTACTGTTTTTATTTGCAATTCACCTTGGACCAGACATGGAGAAGGAAATGGCAACGCACTCCAGTATTATTGCCTGGGAAATCCCATGGACAGAGAAGCCTGACAGGTTACAGTCCACGGGGTCACAAAGAGTCCGATACAACTGAGAGACTAACACTTTCACTTTGGACCAGACAGATCTCACTCAAGACAGTATCTTCACCAGAAAAAGAATACCAACATGTCATACCAAAAGTAGGTTCTGTCTGCACATGATATCCAGAAAGTGACTCTTCAGGATAAAAGAGAAGGCTCAGGTGCCAGGCAGAGTTCTGGTCTGGAGAGTTCTCTATAGTGACCTATAGTCTTGGGACTCTGATATTCCTTCCTGCAGGGACACAGGCCTCCTCCCTCCTCCTAGAGGCCCTATCGGCCCACCTCTCCCACCCGGCTTCCCCGTCACAGCACAGTACTCACCAGGGAATGCCCCATTGCCCAAGAGCTTACCAAAGGCCCACATGGCACAAGGCCCTGACAGTTCATTGGCCTCCATATTTCCTCTCAGCCAAGCAACACTGCCAAGAGAAACCTGACGGCAAGTGAGAAAACCAGTTGTGATCTGCCCAGTAAGCAGGTGGCAGTGCAGCAGCCTCCCCGCCTTCAGTGTCTGCTGGAGTCTCGAGGATGGAAGGGGAAGCAGACACACCAGGACCAGTTTCCTGACACTGCAGGTCGTCCAGCTGTTCTATGCGGAGCAGCCTGGGAGCCAGAGGCAGCCACCATGGCGGAAGGTACGCAAAGCCCACAGGGCTGCTGGAGCTCAGGGCCGAGGAAGAGAGAGAGACTGCAGGAAGTCGAGGAAAGGGTGGATTCAGAGGGAGGAACGAGTAAGTCAAGAATGGAGGCAGAAAGAAGAGAA
The DNA here is from genome assembly GCF_019923935.1 of Bubalus bubalis. Taxonomy (NCBI): domain Eukaryota; kingdom Metazoa; phylum Chordata; class Mammalia; order Artiodactyla; family Bovidae; genus Bubalus; species Bubalus bubalis. The sequence continues at coordinate 15,270,955 of NC_059176.1, forward strand.
GCTCCAGAAACAGCAGAATTTATTGGTAGCCTGAGAACCAGGAGACCAGGTAGAGACTGGCAGGTAAACAGCTAAACAGCTGAGCATCAGCAAGCCTGCTTCCACATCCCGGTGGGCCAGGGAAGGGTCAGGGATTAGGGGATCACGGTTCCTACCCTCTCTGCCAGAGCTGATCTTGACGCTGAACAAGTCACTTCTCTAGTTCCCAGACCCCGTGCCGGACCAATGAGGGGACTTGGACCAGATCATCTTAAAATTGTCTTCTAGCTCCAGAATTCTCTGAAACTTCATTCTTCTCTTATCCCTCCACTTCAAAGGGTCTGTGACTCATGTTCTCAGCGCTACCTTTCTCTCTGTATCAACTCCCTCTCTCTAGAAAAAGCTGCTACAAAGATTAAATGGTTGGTCAAAAACATGTATAAAAGTGAAAAGTGAAAGTCACTCAGTAGTGTCTGACTCTTTGTGACCCCATGGACTATACAGTTCATGGAATTCTCTGGGCCGGAATACTGGAGTCGGTAGCCTTTCTTTTCTTCAGGGGATCTTCCCAACCCAGGGATCGAACCCAGGTCTCCCACATTGCAGGAGGATTCTTTACCAGCTAAGCCACAAGGGAAACCCAAGAATAATGGAATGGGTAGCTTATCCCCTCTCCAGGGGAATCTTCCTGACCCAGGAATCGAACCAGGGTCTCCTGCATCACAGGTGGATTCTTTACCAACTGAGCTAATGAGGGAAGCCCCCAAACCATGTATAAGAATGAGCTAAAAGCTCTACAAATGTAATAGCTTCCTCTTCGTTTATGATTTTTAATGTTTAAAATTTTAGTTTTAAATTTTTATAAATTTTAATTATGCAATAAATATTGTATAATGAACACACAGTTTGAGTAAAATAAAGCAATAATTACAGATAAACCCTGACTACCACTTCAACCTAGCCTCATTTCTAGAGAAACTGTTACTAGTCTTCTGTCTATACATTCACATTCATGTATATATGCTCAATGTAATGCATAGGATTAGCTTGTATGGCTCCTTCTTCTTCTTCTTGGCATATCCATGGTATCATCATATTGCACATATTTTTCTACAGCTAGATTTTTTTTACTCACTGAACAGAATCTCTTGGACCTCTATCCACACCTCTGAGTACCAAAAGATTTACGTCAGTATTTTCCACTTTCTATAGTATTTCCATAGTATGGCTGTAAGTAATTTATTTACCCAGTCTTCTATCAGTGGGTATTTAGGTTGTTCCCATTTTTCAATTACACAAGCAAGGCTGCAGTGTACTTTCTTATCTGTGCCTCTCTGTGCTCCTGTGAGAGTTTTTACTCTAGGATAGATCTTGAGATCAATTACTTTAAAAGGTTTTCCTATAATTTCCCTTCTACCTCCCTGATCATTTCACCCCATTCTCCCCTCCCATCAAAGAGAATAAAAATGTCCAGTATTAAAGTATCTCCTATTTGGATATCTGATGTTTGGGCTGAAGAATAATCCCTGTGTTATAGGCAGATATTAACGTGACCCACAACGTATCCGGAGGATGAGATCTGGCCCCAGTGTTGGCTGTCAGGAAGATGCTGCCACAGCTGTTGAGTAGTCTGGGTCTTGTGTCCAACCTGAATCAGGGCCAGTTAGCAATTCCTGTCTAGGCACCTGGTTTCTAAAAAGGGTGAGCTTCTTTTTTTCTGGAAAAAAGCTCAGTTGCTTTCCCAGGGGCAGTGGGTCAGATGTCCTTTCTGAACATGAGTGAAGGCCAGCAGTGGGTGGCAGCTGTTGGGTAATGGTGAGAGCACCAGACGTGGGCCAGTTACCCTAAGTTTGACCTTGGGTAAGATATGTAGCCTACTTACATCTTGGTTTTCTCATCTTCAAGCGTGGACGACACTGACCCCTCAATGTTGTGGAGAGTATTCCATGAGGTTACTGGCCTAGAGTGTCTAGAACATGGCCTAGCACATGTAATCAGGCCCTCAACAGGTGGTAGTTGAATCTGAAACACAAAATAAGTTCGGGGGATTATATAAAAAAACAGAGAACTCTATTCAGCCTAGTAAACACTGGTGTATCTACAATGCGCCAGTCTTTATGCTCACATTTCTTTTATAATAACAATAATAAAACAACAACTAGTTTATGAGAAAGGTGCACATTAACCGTAATCAAAAGAACTTAAAGAGGTTTAAGAAGATAAAGTTTAGTATTTATCAGGGTATTTTGGTACAGTCAATTTGAATCATATTTGTTTTATAATAGCCTTACTGAGGTATAATTCACATACCATAAAGCTCACCATTTAAAGTGTATAATTTATTGGCTTTTTTTATACTAAATTCACAAAGTTTTACAAGCATCACCACTAACTAGTTCCAAAACATTTTCATCACCTCAAAAATGAAACCCCATACCTACTAGTAATTATACTCTATTCTCCCCTACCCCCAGCCCCTAGCAAACTCTAACTTACTTCTGTGTCTATGGATTTGCCTATTCTGCATATTTCCTATAAACTGAATCATACAACACGTGGGCTTTTGTGTCTAGCTTCTTTCACTTAGCATAGTATTTTCAACTTTTATCCATGTTATAGTATGTTCACCTTTCCTTTTATATGATTGAATACTATTCCATACTGTGGCTATGCATATTTCATTTATCTGTTAAGCAGGTGATGGACATTTGGGCTGTTTACAGTTTTGAGCTATTATGAATAAAGCTGCAATCAACATTCATGTACAGGTTTTATGTGAACATACATTTTTCATATCTTGGATATATATCTAGGAATTGTCAGGTTATATAATAACTCAACATTTAACATTTTGAGAACTGTTTTCCAAAGTTGAAGCACCATTTTACAATCCTATCAGCAACGTATGAGGGTTTCAATTTCTCCACATCCCCACCACCAACACTGTTTTTCTTATTATAGCTATCCTAATGGGTGTGAAGTGCTATCTCATTTGCATTTCTCTAATGATTAATTCTGTTGAGCATCTTTTCATGTATTTTTTGGCCTTCTGTGTATCTTCTTTAGAGAAATGCTTACACCAGTTGCCCATTTTTCATTTGAGTTATTTTTTTTAATTATTGAGTTATACAAATTCTTTATAGTGAGGAAACATTCTGAGTTGTAGCTCTTGTAGGACCAAAATACACAGACAGGTAGAGCTTTGCTTGGGGACAGACTGGCTGGAGGAGAGGGCCTGTGCTGGGAAGGGTGACAGGTGAGAAGGTAAACATAAGTTAAGGCCAGGTCTGCAGGGTCATGAGTGTCACATTAAGAGTGTGTCTTTTGGATGGCAGCCTGGGGGGTTTCTCAGGACTTTTAAAGCAAATAGACAACAGAATGATCAAATTGTCTTGAGGGGAGATAATCTGGTGATGTGTTAAGGGGCAGGTGATGTGGAGAAACAGGATGCAGACCGGATGGAGGCTGTTACAGTCACTAGTAGTGAGGTGAGGAGGTTGGAATTGTGTTCATGTGGAAAGGGACAGATGAACACCACTGATATTTTAAAGGAAGGAGATGAATGGATAGAGACTGAGAAGATGTCAACTGCGATTTAAGGGCTATGAGCCCAGGTGCTTGGGGACTGAGGTAGAAACATGGCCAAACATGCAGGAGTGAGAAGTGGAGCCCTTTGGGGGAGACACACTTGGAGAACACTGAAGTCAGTCTGTGTTTTAATGGAAGCTGCAGAAGACTGGGAGTGGGACTTTCTGAGACCGTCCTCAGCGCTCAGCTCCCAAGTCACAAAGCGTTAGTGGTAGTCAGAGAGCTAGCAAATTACTTCAAACATAGCAGCTAACCTGGGGCAGCTACAATTAACCTGGGGCAGCTACCCCAGGGACTTGCTGTCAGAGCTGGAGACTGGTGCAGGGACAAGGGAAACTGTGAAGTCCAAGAAAGTCGATGCAGGAGTGAAGCTGGAGACATCTGACTGAAGAGAGCAGTCAGATTTGGCCAGGCCTACAAGAGGAGTCAAAGAGGGGCAGAAAACTATGTGCCTCCTTATGGGAGAAAGGGACAGAAGGTCACAGAAGCAGGGAAGGTAGGGAGGAAAGAAGTAAGGGAGAGACACTTGCATGCATGGAGCCTCATTTACTGTTAGTTGCTCAGTCGTGTCTGACTCTTTGAGGCTCCTCTGTCCCTGGGATTTTCCAGGCAAGAATACTGGAGTGGGTTGCCATTTCCTTCTCCAGGGGATCTTCCCAATCCAGGGATTGAACCCCGGTCTCCTGCACTGCAGGCAGATTCTTCACTGTCTGAGCCACAAGGGAAGTCCATTTTATCCTCACACAAACCCTGAAAGGCTCGTAACATAGATTCTCTTTTACCTACTTGGAAACTGAGATCAGAGAGGTTCAGTTTCTTTTCCAAGTTCGCACAACTACTAAGTGGTGGACAAGACTGGACCAGAGCCCACATCCCTGCTCTTTCGTTTGCCCTTGCTGCCCCATCGCAGGGCTGGAGGTGGCCCTCACCGACCTCCAGAGCTCCTGGAACAACGTGCAGCACCATACAGATGAGATCAGCTCCAACCGCCTCCTTGTTCGCCGGGGCCAGGCCTTCAACATCACCCTGTACTTCAGGAACCGGGCCTTCCAGCCAGGCCTGGACAACATCATCTTTGTGACTGAGACTGGTGAGGACTCCGGCTGGCTTGCGGGGGTCCCGCGCGTATGTGTGTGTGTGTGTGTCTGTTGGGGGCAATTATCGGTGGTTGGGAGGTCACTGCAGAGTTCCTCAGCTCTGCTTCCTCCTTAGGACCACTGCCAGATCTGCCCAAGGGGACTCGAGCCGTGTTCAGCCTGGAAGGTCACCCTGGCCCCAGCCCCTGGATTGCCTCACTGCAGACCATTGGGGCCAATTCCCTGGAGGTGAGCCTGTGTGCCCCTCCTATGGCAGCTGTGGGTCGGTACCTCTTGAAGGTTCACATCAAATCCCTACAGGGGCCTGTCACAGCCTACCAGCTCGGGGAGTTCATCCTGCTCTTCAATCCCTGGTGCCCAGGTAAGGCGAGATGCCCTCACCTCTGCCCCTGTGTCAGTGCCATAGACAGCGAGGCTCAAGGGTTTCCAGATCCCTTCTCCATAGCCACCACAAACCTCCCCAATCCCATGCACTCAGCATCCACTCCCAACCGCCAACAAGCAGGGCAGAGAAGCCTTGTTATTTATTTACTTACTCAGAATTTTAAAATAATGAACCAAGTCATCTTTACTTTAAAAGAAAGCTATTATAATCAACTATTGACCACTATTAACATCTACCTTCATCATACATTCTAAAGTTAACTGGAGCTTTTCCATTATAAGACTTAATAAGTACATTCCATTGAAAATTTGTAAAATGAAGTACAGGGTAAAATGAAGAAAGGAAGGTAAGTAGAGAGGGAGGGAGGGAGGAACCCCTAGGCTCCAGTTTGCTCATTTCCATAGAGGATGAGTTGAGTGTAGCAGAAAAAGCATGCACTCAATATGGGCTCTGTGCTCACATTTCACTCTCTTATGTGTGGTTTGGACAAGTTACTTATTACCCTGAGCCTATTTGCTCAACCTTGAAATGGGGCTAGGATGTAAAGGTGCTTTGTAAACCAAAAAATTCCACCAAAGGTTATTTTTGCTTCTACCTTCTGTTCCTATTGACCGTACAGCTGGTGTTGATGGGTGGTGGGGGTGGGTCTCCCCCTCACTCATGAGCCTCTTGGAGTCACCCATCCCTCTCCCCAGAGCTCAGGTCCCATAGGCCTGGGCCTTCTGGAGTGGGACTAGAGTAGGAAGGACGACGTGATTTTTCTGCCTTGTGTCCTCCCACTTTGATTCCCAGAGGATGCTGTCTACCTGGAGAGTGAACCCCAGAGGCAGGAATATGTCATGAATGATTATGGCTTCATCTATCAAGGGAACAAGAACTGGATCCGCCCCTGCCCCTGGAATTATGGACAAGTGAGTCTCAGCTTTGCTCATGGCCCATTCAGGCCCTGGTCTCTTGGGGAGAGGGGAGCAGGAGCGGGTGGGAGGGTGCCCTTCATGCAAGATTCATCCAGAACTGCTGACAAGTGGGAGTTAAATGGCACCAACAAGATATGAGATGTGACCCCAGGGAGCTAGGGGAGCAGCCGTAGAAAGGTGGAAGGTGTTCTTAGATGATCACATCTGATTTGGACAATAAGACTTAAAGGGGAAGGACAGCTGAAGGCACCCACCCAGGAAGTCCACCGAGAGGGTGCAGCTGCAGGGACAGCAGTGACAATGGTCATGATTGCTGGATGTTTGTTTGTTAGCTGCGTTTCCAGTGGGGCCCCAGCTACCACGCTTCCTTCATCCTCATAACCCCAGGTGCCAGGCTCTAGGATCCATTTTGTCACACTGGAGAAAATCTGTCCCCTGAACATCTCAGCCAGAAGCAGCGCTGATGAGCCGCAGGATGTCTTCCTCCCCACTGCTCTTACCTCTTCAGTTATTTGTTTTGATCACATACCTTTCTCATTATAAAAGTAGTACAGGGAGCTCCTTGGTGGCCCAGTGGTTAGTTAAGACTCCACACTTTCACTGGAGGGGGTATGGGTTCAATCTCTGGTCAGGGAACTAAGATCCCACAATGTCATGTGGTATAGTAAAAAAAAAAAAAAAAGCAATATATATTCTTTTCCCTTATAGATTATTACAAAATATTGAGTACAGTCCCCTGTGCTATATAGTAGGTCCTTGTTGGTTATCTATTTTATATATAGTTGTATGTATATTTTAATTTCAAAATCCTAATCTGCAACTTAAAAGAGAAAAGACTCTGAAAAAGAATATATATGTGTTTACATACATATATGAATTATTGTGCTATATACCTGAAATTAACACAGCATTGCAAATCAACTATGTGGTGATAGTTTAGTCACTAAGTCGTGTCCAGCTCCTTGCCACCCCATTGACTACAGCCCACCAGGCTCCTCTGTCCATGGGATTCTCCAAGCAAGAATACTGGAGTGGGTTGCCATTTCCTTCTCCAGGGGATCTTCCTGACCCGGGGATCGATTCTAGGGCTCCTGTATTGCAGGCAGATTCTTAACCCACTGAGCTATGAGGGAAGCTCAGATCAACCATACTTAAACAAAAAATAAAATTGGTATGAACATTTTTTAAAGTAACATATAATTGCTTAAAAAAACTTTATGAAACATTACAAAAATGGGTGTCTAGAATATGAAAGTCTGTCTAGGCATAGTCACCAGCAAGGTGTGTGTTCCTTTATATTTTGTTCTCTACACGTATTCTAAAACACGTGATTTTTGTTTGTAAAAACAGCACCATCCTAATTGCAAGGCTCTGTAAGGCCTGAGTTACTGAAAGCCTGCCTCCCACTGAAAGCTCAGCCAACAGCAGGTGCTCCAGGAAGCCCAGAGCCAGGCTGAGCCCTTGCACCAGAACACTCTGGGGGTCGGTGGGGAGGGGCCACTCTGGCTGCTCAGAAGGGGTGGCGGCTGGAAACTTCTGTGGGGGGCTTGTGGTGCTTGTATCAGTTTGATATGGGTCCCTGTCCCAGACTTGCTCAAAGAGAACTCTAGCACAGGTGGCATCAGGCCCAACGTTGGCTCCCGGGGTGGCTATGGTCAAGATGAGATACGAAAACCTCAAATGGTCCCAACTGACAGCCCCAACTCCTCACTCAGCATGGGCAGATGGGGATCCCAGAGGGCCCCTGGACAGGAGTTGGCTGTCATCTGTGAGAAACAGAAGTGAGGAGATGCTGCTTCCCGAGTCCTGGGTTTTTCCTTTCTGTCTCTCTTCTTCAGTGAATGCATATTGAATATCTGCTCAGTGCCAGGCAAGGGGCTAGATGCTAGAAGCATGAAAATGAATAAAACATTGCCCCTGAGCCCACAGTGAAGTGGGGACTCAGTCACATAAGCAGGTCACTGATTAGGCAGTGGGATATACAAAGATTGAGTGCCAGGTGCAGGGTATTCTGGGAGCCTTGAAGAAGAGCACTTGATTGGGCATGGGGGTGTTGGGGAAGCTTCCTGGGAGAGGAGATTTTGGAACTGAGTTAGCCAAGTGAAGGGAAAGGGGGAACCATCCCAGGCAGAGGGAAGCTTGAGCAGACACAAAGGAGAGAAATGAGTTGGCCTGCTACAGGCGTTACAAGGAATCTGATGTTGCTGGAGCAAAAACAAACAAACAACCCACACACAGTGGTGAGGGTTACTGAGATACGAGACTGAGAAGGTAGAAGAGGGGCAGATCAGGGAGGGTCTTACGTGCCTTGAAGAGGTTAGAGCTTTGCTCCTGCAGGCCATAGGACCCGCTGAATATTTTAAAGCAAAAAAGTCAACCAATCAAACTGTCCCCTGGGGAAGATGGATCAGAGGAGTCTTCTAGTTCTGTTTATGTATTCATTTACTCTCATTCAACAAAGAAGCACAGCATCCCTACTATGTGCTGGGCATGATGCCGGGTCTGGGGGGTAGAGCTGTGAGAAGAACTGGAGGGACACAGCATACAGTCAGGCTGGGAGGACAGGCCCTGGCTATCTCGTTGAAACTGAACCTGATGAGTAAGAGATATAGCCAGGGCTATGGAGTGAAACCAGGCTCCGGCTCAGGGAAAGACTTGGAGGAAGTGGCATTCATTCCAAGCCTGAAGGACAAAGAGTCAACCTGTCTTGGTGAAAATTTTCCATAACTCGTATGCTATTAGTCAACCCCAAACTTCACTGAATCATGGGTGTTGTGACAAGTCCGTGCCATTGGCTCAGCACTAGCTGCCAATGACGAGCTGGGTCAGCAGGTAGAGGTGGAAGATGAGGCAACGTGGCTTTAGCAAGAAACATCCCAGGGGCTCTGGGAGTGTGGATTAAAGGGGAGAAGAAGGAGAAACAGATTTTTTTCATTCAGTCAGACTCACTGGAAAAAACTCCAGGAATCTGACAGGCAGGAACTTCAAACTAGGCGAGCCGTGACCCCAGAGCTTTGAGACCTTGTAGGGCCGTCCATGGCTGTGCTGCTGGACAGTTTCCTTCCAAATGGGCTTGTATTCCACAAACACACTCCACTGGAGAACTGGGTGGGGTGGGTCATGCATTTCTTTTCATATCCACGTGTGCCTAGCCTGGGCACCTTGCCTCTTTGCGTCTTCTCTCGTAGTTTGAAGAGAATATCATAGACATCTGTCTGGAGCTGCTAGACAAGAGCCTGAACTTCCAGATTGACCCAGCCACAGACTGCGCTCTACGGGGCAGCCCTGTCTACATCAGCAGAGTGGTGTCTGCCATGGTGAGCTTGGGTCTGGCTCTGTCACCCAGGGCGTATCCAGGGAGGGAGGAAGCTCTGAAGGGGCGCTCTGCCCACTCACGGTTGCCAACTGCAGCCGGGGAATGAAGAGTCAAGAGGCAGAAGCCCTCTGGCAAAGCCATTTTTGATGAGACTGATGGAAGAATCTGGGTAACAGGTTTTCTCAACTGAAATCTGAAACGGCTGGGTATGACCATCACCTCCATTAATTACAAACTGCATTTTGGGGAAAGACTAAATGAAGCTCTGGTTTGGGAAATAATCTTGTGTTTAAATTTCCTTACCTCTGAAGTGTGTTCAAATGCTCTTAGAGCCAAGCTCTGGCTTTGCAGGGATGGGGGGTGGAGGAGTCAAGAGGGTGGGTAGAAACAGAATAGTAATTAACAGTGGTGCACAAGTCAGAATAGTGGCTTCCCACCCTCACCCTTTCCCCAGAAGGTCTGGAAGGTCCCAGCTAAAATAAGATCAAAGCTTCCTGCATCTCAGGCCCAGGAGCCCAGAAGGGAACCCACTTGTTGAGGAAAAGGCTGCTTCTAATGCTTCTACTTATGGCTTCTCTGCAGATCAACAGCAACGATGACAGTGGGGTGCTCAATGGAAACTGGGGCGAGAATTACTCAGATGGCACCAACCCCGCAGAGTGGATGGGCAGCGTGGCCATCCTGAAGCAGTGGCATGCCACGGGCTGCCAGCCAGTGCGCTACGGGCAGTGCTGGGTCTTTGCTGCTGTCACATGCACAGGTAGGGAGTGGAAAGGGCCCGTGGAAAGACAAAAAGGGCACTGGTTCATGTCTCGGCCCTCTGAGCCGCTCCTGTCCCAGAAATCTCACACAGTTCCCACCGAGGGACATTTACAAGGAAGCAGAATGTCTCATCACTGACCTCAGGCTTCATGTACCTTGGCTTATCTCAGAGGGTAGTTCTGAGGTGGACATTATACACTTCTCAGAACGTGGTGCCCTTCCCTTCTGAACTTGGGCAACCTAACAGAATCCTCCCTAAAGCCTGGCTGGGAATTGTCCAGGTCCCAAATAGGAAAGAAGGTGAAAGACCAAGTCATTAGAAAACTTATAAATTGGTCAGTGTCCTTCCTGAGCACGGAGAATGAGCTTGCTGAAGGTGTATTCACGGGAGGGAAATGTGCCACTGAGCGTGGGCAGGGGGCACGGGGCCAGAGCAAGATGGCAGCCGAAGCGCAATGACTTTGAATGTGGAGGTGTAACATGTTAAGCGCACTTGGAGTCCTGACCAAGCCCACAGGGGATGGGGGAACAATAAGAGAGATCAGCCTTTCAGATAGGGAGTGGATACTACATTAATAGAAGAAAAGTCTAAAAATATGTACTGGGAAAGAAAGCAAATGGAAACTGGTTTGCAGGTGGCAAGAGGAGCAAGCAGAAGGAAGGGGAGGGTGAGTGTTACAGAGGAAACACCTGGACATGATTACACACTGGAGGTGGCAGGAGGAGGCTTTCTGCTTCACCCAGGTCCAAACTAGCTTCTGGCCCTCTCACTGCCCCAGTGTCTAGGCCAGCTCTCAGCCTCCGGGCAGGCTATCTGTGTACCTAACTTGAGTCACAATCAGGAAGTTATTCCTGTTGGCTGGGGAAAGAGGCCAGGTATGACTTTTACTCACAAGGCTCTCTAGGCCAATCCAGAAAGGCCAGATCTGCCCACAGCTTAGTGTTTATTGAGGGCTCAGGCCTTTTGTGTAGAAATTCCCTGTATGCAAAGGCTGGTAAAGTCTGTGAGTGTGTGTGGTGTGTGTGTGTGTGTGCTGGACTAGGCTCTTGGAGGAAGCCTACAGAGCCCCAGGCTGCCAAGCAGCAGGCTGTCAGCCTGCTGTTCACAGGGGCATCAGCCCACAGGGGCATCGGGAAGTTTCTGCCTTCACATGGGGTGGCAAGAGGGGTAGTGCTGAGCTACTCCTAGTCTGCAGCTGCTAAGCTGCATCTGGAACTGGATGCCTTAATGGCCTAGGGGTTCAGTTCAGTTCAGTTCAGTTCAGTCACTCAGTTGTGTCCGACTCTTTGCGACCCCATGAATCGCAGCACGCCAGGCCTCCCTGTCCATCACCAACTCCCGGAGTTCACTCAGACTCATGTCCATCGAGTCGGTGATGCCATCCAGCCATCTCATCCTCTGTCGTCCCCTTCTCCTCCTGCCCCCAATCCCTCCCAGCATCAGAGTCTTTTCCAATAAGTCAACTCTTCACATGAGGTGGCCAAAGTACTGGAGTTTCAGCCTTAGCATCATTCCTTCCAAAGAAATCCCAGGGCTGATCTCCTTCAGAATGGACTGGTTGGATCTCCTTGCAGTCCAAGGGACTCTCAAGAGTCTTCTCCAACACCACAGTTCAAAAGCATCAATTCTTCGGTGCTCAGCCTTCTTTACAGTCCAGTTCTCACATCCATACATGACCACAGGAAAAACCATAGCCTTGACTAGACGGACCTTTGTTGGCAAAGTAGTCTCTGCTTTTGAATATGCTATCTAGATTGGTCATAACTTTCCTTCCAAGGAGTAAGCGTCTTTTGATTTCATGGCTGCAGTCACCATCTTCAGCGATTTTGGAGCCCAGAAAAATAAAGTCTGACACTGTTTACCCATCTGTTTGCCATGAAGTGATGGGACCAGATGCCATGATCTTCGTTTTCTGAATGTTGAGCTTTAAGCCAACTTTTTCACTCTCCACTTTCACTTTCATCAAGAGGCTTTTGAGTTCCTCTTCACTTTCTGCCATAAGGGTGGTGTCATCTGCATATCTGAGGTTATTTATATTTCTCCCAGCAATCTTGATTCCAGCTTTTGCTTCTTCCAGTCCAGCGTTTCTCATGATGTACTCTGCATAGAAGTTAAATAAGCAGGGTGACAATATACAGCCTTCATGTACTCCTTTTCCTATTTGGAACCAGTCTGTTGTTCCATGTCCAGTTCTAACTGTTGCTTCCTGACCTGCATACAGATTTCTCAAGAGGCAGGTCAGGTAGTATGGTATTCCCATCCCTTTCAGAATTTTCCACAGTTTATTGTGATCCACACAGTCAAAGGCTTTGTCATAGTCAATAAAGCAGAAATAGATGTTTTTCTGGAACTCTCTTGCTTTTTCCATGATCCAGCAGATGTTGGCAATTGGATCTCTGGTTCCTCTGCCTTTTCTAAAACCAGCTTGAACATCTGGAAGTTCACGGTTCACATATTGCTGAAGCCTGGCTTGGAGAATTTTGAGCATTACTTCACTAGAGTGTGAGATGAGTGCAATTGTGCGGTAGTTTGAGCATTCTTTGACATTGCCTTTCTTTGGGATTGGAATGAAAAATGATCTTTTCCAGTTCTGTGGCCACTGCTGAGTTTTCCAAATTTGCTGGCATATTGAGTGCAGCACTTTCACAGCATCATCTCATCTTTGAGGATTTGAAATAGCTCAACTGGAATTCCATCACCTCCACTAGCTTTGTTTGTAGTGATGCTTTCTAAGGCCCACTTGACTTCACATTCCAGGATGTCTGGCTCTAGGTCATTGATCACATCATCATGATTATCTGGGTTGTGAAGATCTTTTTTGTACAGTTCATCTGTGTATTCTTGCCATCTCTTCTTAATATCTTCTGCTTCTGTTAGGTCCATACCATTTCTGTCCTTTATCGAGCCTATCTTTGCATGAAATGTTCCTTTGGTATCTCTGATTTTCTTGAAGAGATCCCTAGTCTTTCCCATTCTGTTGTTTTCCTCTATTTCTTTGCATTGATCACTGAGGAAGGCTTTCTTATCTCTCCTTGCTATTCTTTGGAACTCTGCATTCAGATGCTTATATCTTTCCTTTTCTCCTTTGCTTTTTGCTTCTCTTCTTTTTACAGCTATTTGTAAGGCCTCCCCAGACAGCCATTTTGCTTTTTTGCATTTCTTTTTCTTGGGGATGGTCTTGATTCCTGTCTCCTGGACAATGTCACGAACCTCCGTCCATAGTTCATCAGGCACTCTGTCTATCAGATCTAGGCCCTTAAATCTATTTCTCACTTCCATTGTATAATCATAAGGGATTTGATTTAGGTCATACCTGAATGGTCTAGTGGTTTTCCCTACTTTCTTCAATTTAAGTCTGAATTTGGTAATAAGGAGTTCATGATCTGAGCCACAGTCAGCTCCCAGTCTTGTTTTTGTTGACTGTATAGAGCTTCTCCATCTTTGGCTGCAAAGAACATAATCAATCTGATTTCGGTGTTGACCATCTAGTGATGTCCATGTGTACAGTCTTCTCTTGTGTTGTTGGAAGAGGGTGTTTGCTATGACCAGTGCATTTTCTTGGCAAAACTCTATTAGCCTTTGCCCTGCTTCATTCGGTATTCCAAGGCCAAATTTGCCTGTTACTCCAGGTGTTTCTTGACTTCCTACTTTTGCATTCCAGTCCCCTATAATGAAAAGGACATCTTTTTGGGGTGTTAGTTCTAAAAGGTCTTGTAGGTCTTCATAGAACCATTCAACTTCAGCTTCTTCAGCGTTACTGGTTGGGGCATAGACTTGGATTACTGTGATATTGAATGGTTTGGCTTGGAAACGAACAGAGATCATTCTGTCATTTTTGAGATTGCATCCAAGTACTGCATTACGGACTCTTTTGTTGACCATGATGGCTACTCCATTTCTTCTGAGGGATTCCTGTCCGCAGTAGTAGATATGATGGTCATCTGAGTTAAATTCACCCATTCCAGTCCATTTTAGTTCACTGATTCCTAGAATGTCAACGTTCACTCTTGCCATCTCTTGTTTGACCACTTCCGATTTGCCTTGATTCATGGACCTGACATTCCAGATTCCTATGCAATATTGCTCTTTACAGCATCGGACCTTGCTTCTATCACCAGTTACATCCACAGCTGGATATTGTTTTTGCTTTGGCTCCATCCCTTCATTCTTTCTGGAGTTATTTCTCCACTGATCTCCAGTAGCATATTGGGCACCTACTGACCTGGGGAGTTCCTCTTTTAGTATCCTATCGTTTTGCCTTTTCATACTGTTCATGGGGTTCTCAAGGCAAGAATACTGAAGTGGTTTGCCATTCCCTTCTCCAGTGGACCACATTCTGTCAGATCTCTCCACCATGACCCGCCCGTCTTGGGTTGCCCCACGGGCATGGCTTAGTTTCATTGAGTTAGACAAGGCTGTGGTCCTAGTGTGATTAGATTGACTAGTTTTCTGTCAGTATGGTTTCAGTGTGTCTGCCCTCTGATGCCCTCTTGCAACACCTACCATCTTACTTGGGTTTCTCTTACCTTGGGCGTGGGGTATCTCTTCACGGCTGCTCCAGCAAAGTGCAGCCACTGCTCCTTATCTTGGATGACGGGTATCTCCTCACCGCCGCCCTTCCTGACCTTCAACGACCCCTGGCCTAGGGGTTAGAAGCCAGAAATTTGACAGCTTTGATGCCCAGAGTCACAGACGTCAGGGTGAACTAGGATGTCTGAGTCATCCAGGGAGCAGGCACAAGACTGAAGGCAGAGAATGGAATAATCTTGTATATGACAGAGAGGGAGTCTTCCTGGGATTGGAAAAGCCTAGAGTCTAATGGGCAAGGTACAGAGGGAGAGGTGTTTGGGTGTGGTTGTCTGGAACTGGGTGGTGAGAGAGTGAATGGAGATGATGCAATGAGAGCAGACCAATTAAAATTTTTATGAGTATCATGGCCCTTTAGTGACCCTGGAAGCAAAGGGTTGGGCCAAGTTGGTCAAGTGTGGCTGGCTCACCTGCAGCTCAACAACACCAGCCCTCCCTGACAGGGCCACCATGCTGTATATTGATAAATATGTCTATCAGTTTGGAGCACTCATCATTTCATCCAGCAACGCTTCTTGAGTCCTTATCCTGTGTTAGGCACTGTGCTTCTAACAATCTTGGTTACAAAGATGGGTAACACCCAGCTTCAATCCTCCACTAAATGTCAAGGATTTAGTCAGACTCTTTAACCCAATACTGCCGGGGTCCAGCCCCGGCTGATCCAGGGTCTTCGAAGGAGAGACGGCTAGGCGGCCTATTCAAATGTTAATTAGATATAATAAAGAGGAATAGAATGAGGATAGCTCAGTAGGAAAATTCAGTGGAGAAAAGAAGCTGAGTGGCTTGGTTTACGCGGAAAATCAATATAACCCGTGACACCAGGTTAGCTCTGACCACGGAGGCCGCAGGCGCCCTCTCGAATAGCGGAAGGTGCCCCACCTTAGACACCTTCTCGAGTGGGTCTTAGAAGCCCAGGCAAATAAATGGTCGCAGAGGACATCCACGCTCCAGATGGACACTCAGCTAGAAGTTAAAGGGAAGAATGACATGGGGAGACCAAGCGTTGGTGAGCAAGGCCCATAGCTTTATTTTCAACAGGGGCTTTTATACCCTAAGTTACACATGGAGGACAATAGGGGATGCAAAATCAGCAGTCTTTGATGCTTATCAAAAACCAGGGTTTCTTTCCTGCAGATTTATCGTATACAAATGGTTTAGGTGATTTACATCATCTTCTGGCCAGAGGCCTATTAACATTTTATGACTCTTGACAAGGACTTATCAACAAAGACTTATTTTCTCTAAGAGTAATTATTCTAAGTTTTGGCGCCATCCTCCGAAGATAAGATTACGTTCCTATAGGGTGGATGTGTAATGGGTTTACAAAGGAAAGAATTTACTACCTTAAGGGTCTAAAGTTACTAACACCAGGCCACTACTTATTTTTTCTACATACCAACTATATTAATTAATGCACATTCAAGGATACAATTCAAGGGATGTGAAAACTTGGCAACAAACATTGGCTCATCAATGAAATCTTTTACTAGTTTTATTCTGACAGTTTCTAATTCTCTGAGAGGCTCTAAGCTATTTGAATATCTTAAGCTTCCCGTGCCTCTGGAGGCTGGGAGACTGTAAACAATCGTATGCATAGCTGTAGGTGTCCGGGTAAACTTGTCAGGCGAGTTAGAGAGCCATCTGAGGGGTTTGGATTTAAACACTCCTAATTGCCCAGGAACTTTATTAATTGGAGCTGTAAGTTAACTCTTTGACAGAGAGAGCGAGATGGTGGTGGGGGACAGCCCCCAGTAAAGTCAGAGGTGAAAGCACAAAGCAATAAAGTAGGCAGACTCTGGTTTTTTGGGGGGTAGATGCTCGAGAATATCCGGGGGCACTCCCGAGGCTCGATCCCGCCTTTGCGTATGCCGAGCCCCCTTCCTCATGACCTTTGTCACGAGTGGAATGTCTCTCGCCGGCTCCCAGCACAATACAGTTGCCAAAACATGTTGTTAAAAATTATTATTGTTATTCTTTAACAGTCACAATAGCTGACATTTATTAGAGACTTTATTGGTGCCAGGCATTGTGCTAAAACCTTGACAGCCTAGAATAATGGTGACACTTGAGTTCAAATACTAGTACTACCATTAAGTGACTGAGTGATCTTGGACAAGTCGTTTAACTTGTGCCTCAGTTTCCTCAGGCATATGATGGGGAAATTAATAGTACCTACCTCATAAGGTTATTGGAAGGAATGACTGAGTTCATACATGGAGGGTGCTTAGAAAAATGCCAGGCTACAGTGAACAATCAATAAGTTCTTTTTTTTTTCTTATTGAATGATTTCATTTATATAAAATGTCCAAAAAAGGCACATTTATAGAGACAGACAGCAGATTAGTGGTTGCCTGGGGTGGGGAATGGAAGTGGGGATTAACGATAAATGGGCATCACAGGGGTCTTATTGCAGAGATGAAAATGTCCTAAAACTAATTTATCATGATGGCAGTAAGTTCTAACTAGGATCACCTAATTTGATTCCCCAAATGACCTTCAGAGATAGGTTCTATCATTATCTCCATTTTACTGATGAGGAAATTGAGTGGCAAAGCTAGTCCCACATCCAGGTATGGTGGCTTTAACCACTAGACTATACTGCTGCATGAATCATGTCAGCAGCTGCCATTTAATCAGCATCCCCTGTGCTGAAGGCACATGCTGGGCACTTCCTGATGCTCACAGACACCTCAGGTGGATATTACTGTCATTTTGCAGATGAGAAAACTGAGGCTTAAGGTGACCATGGAACTCATCTAATTAGATGTGCATACTCCCCTCTGCAGCTCTACCTCCCTGTGTTTCCTTTTTTTTCTGAAACTGGAATCTGTTCAAGGGCCTCTTCTCTCATCTCTGTATTTATATATATATATTTGCTGCCAAACGCAGCTTGTGGGATCTTAGTTCCCTGACCAGAGATCAAATCCACACTCCTGGCAGTGGAAACTGCTGGACCACCAAGGAAATCCCATATTGTATTTAAAAAAATAACATCAGCATACTGACTTCTACTTCCTAAAGAAAAATCACACAAAAAAAGAGACTTTGCATGCATCAAAGATATGATTATAATTTTTTGGATAGATGGTTCCTTGACATCAATTTAGTTGGCTGTTACTTTGGGAATTTCAGAGAAATCCCTGACCTTCCCTCCCTCCGGTGCTCAGGGCTGGCTGCTCCACAGTTCTCTGTCTCAGTCATCAGGCATTTCCTGTCCTGGCTATCCACTCCTGTGACAAGGCTAGGCCCCTCAGCCCCGAGGTCTGTGAAGTAGCCTGGATGCCTTGCTCTGTAACAAAGGAACGGAGAGAACAGCGATGTCCTGTGACCTGAAAATTCTCCCCAAAGCCAGGTGTCACCTATTGTATGATTCCAAATATGTGAAATGCCCAGAACAGGCAAATTTATAGAGACAGAGAGTCATTTTGCAGTTGCCGAGGGCTAGAGGGGTGGGAGAATGGGAAGTGACAGCTAGCGGGCACGGAGGGCCTTTCAGAGGTGATGAAATGGTCTGGGATTAGATGTGGAGATTGTTACACAACCTGTGGATATACCACACACCACTGAATTGTACACTTTAAAAGGGTGAATTTTGTGGTATGTGGATTATATCTCAGCAAAGTTGTTTACAAAAGAAAAGTCAGGCATCCTGGGGATGTGCCTGGTCTGTTCCTGCCCACAGCTGCAGGGCATGGGGTGGGGGCAGCGAGCCTTGGGCAGACCTATGGACCCTCTGTAAAGGAGGGTCCGGGGCCTGGAGCCACAGAGGAGGGTGGTGGGAAACAGCCTGGGAGATGAGGAGGCTGTGAGCTTAGGGATGGGCCCTCCTCTCATCACCCCAAACTACCCCATGTGTCCATCTTTTATATGTTGGATCCCCACTTATGATCTGGTTCTCATGTGGAGTCCTCTGCTGAAAACAGAAACATCCCTGGGTTAGAAGTCATCTAAGATTTCTTCTCACTCGCTTATATAGTGGCCTCTATAACATGCCTCACTATCTCCATTTCAATATAGTAACTCTAATCTCATTGTTTTTACTGAGCCCTTACCTCTCAAGAAGGAAGTGGCCACCCACTCCAGTATTCGTGCCTGGAGAATCCCATGGACAGAGGAGCCTGGCAGGCTACAGTCTATGGGGTTGCAAGAGTTGGACACGACTTAGCAACTAAGCACACCTCTCAAAGAGGTGAGGCTTCTGGTGGCTCAGACAGTAAAGAATCTGATGCTATGTGGGAGACCTGGGTTCAATCCCTGGGTCTGGAAGATCCCCTGGAGAAGAGGATGGCAACCCACTCCAGTATTCTTGCCTGGAGAATTCCATGGACAGAGGAGCCTGGCGGGCTGCAGTCATGGGGTTGCAAAGAGTCAGACACGACTGAGCAACTACAATTTAGACATTAACCTTAGTTAATGTCCCTGTCTTTCTGACTTATTTCACTTAGTATGATAATCTCTAGGTCCATCCATGTTGCTGCAAATGGCATTTTTCATTTCTTTGTATGGCTGAGTGATATTCCATTATATACACACACCGCATCTTTAAAAAATATATATTTATTTACTTATTTGGCTGGACTGGGTCTTGGCTGCAGCCCATAGGATCTTCTATCTTTGTTGCAGCATGCAGGATCTTTAGTTGTGGCATATGAGATTTTAATTCCCTGATCAGGGACAGAACCCTGCATTGGAAGTGGGGAGTCTTAGCCCCTGGACCAGGGAAGTCCCATCTTTTTTCTTTTTTTTTAAGTTGAAAACAATTTTTACTATCTCACAGTTTTTGTGGTTCAGGAATCTGGGTACAGCTTAGAAGTCTTATGTCAACACATCTTCTTTTTCTGGTCATCTGTCAATGGACATTAAAGTTGCTTCCTGTCTTGGCTATTGTCAATAGTGCTGCTATGATCACTGGCCTGATACTGTTTTAATCCCTAGCTCTTAGGCTCCATAGGTCAAGCTGGGTCTTGTTCAAAAGTTGTTTCTAGCCATCCAGCTGACTTTAGTTCTCCTTTGGCTGTGCTGGGTCTTTGTTGCTGAGTAGGCTTTTCTCTGGATGTGACGTGCGGGCTTTTCATTGTGGTGGCTTCTCTTGTCGCAGAGCACAGGCTGTAGGGCATGTGGGCTTCAGTAGTTGTGGCTCATGGCCGCAGAAGTTGTGATGCACGGGCTTAGTTGCTCCGTGGCATGGGATCTCCCCAGACCAGGAATCGAACCCGTGTCTCCTGCATTAGCAGGCGGATTCTTTAGCACTGAGCCACCAGGGAAGCTCCCTCTTCACCACTATTTTATTTTACTTCCCTCCTTTTTCCCTTGGAGTATTTAGGTTTCAATTAATCATATTCTTCATTTCATGGCATTTATCATAATAGGTCTGCTTCAAATCCCTCTTTAAAAAAATTATTTACTAATTGATTTCCCCCTTTTATCTCATAACCCATTCTTATTCACCTCCTTCTACAATAGGGAAACAGTTTTGATGTGTTTGATATGTAGTATGGTATTTGAATGTATTCTTACAAAAAATATATTTTTATCTTTGTGCGATATTTTTCCAGTACATTTTTTGTATTATATATTTTTTCATCTTTAGAAGTTCCACTGGGTCTTTTTCTGTCTTCTATTTCTCTTTTATGTCCTTGTTTTCCTTTACCTCCTACTGAGCATACTGATATTTTTAAATTGGAGTACAGTAGCTTTACACTGTTGTGTCAGTTTCTGCTGTACATCAAAATGAATCAGCCATATGTATACACATGAGTGAAAAGTGAAAGTGTTAGTCTCTCAGTCGTGTCTGACTCTTTGCGACCCCATGAACTGTAGCCTCTGTCCATGGAATTCTCCAGGCAAGAATACTGGAGTAGGCAGCCATTCCTTTCTCTTGGGGTTCTTTTCCACCCAGGGACCAACCCAGGTTTCCCACATTGCAGGCAGATTCTTTACCATCTGAGCCACCAGGGAAGCCCATGTCCCCCACCTTTTAAAAAAATTTCTTTCCCATTTAGGTCACCTCAGAGCACAGAGCAGAATTCCCTGTGCTATACAGTAGGTTCTCAATAGTTATCTATTTTATACATAGTAGTGTATATATGTCAATTCCAATCTCCCAACTCATCCTACCCTTCCTTTCCCCTTGGTATCCATATATTTGCTCTCTATGCCTGTGTCTCTATTTCTGCTTTCAAGTAAGGTCATCTATACCATTTTTCTAGACTTACTGATAGTATTTAAAATAGATGCTTTAAGGTCCTTGTCAGCTAATTCCCTTATATCTGTCCTTTGTGGATCTAGTTCGATAGGCACTTTTTCTCATTTTGAGTCATACCTTCTTGCTTTTTTACATTAAAAAAAAATACACTATTTTTAAGAGAAGTTTTAGGTTTCATTGTCATTGGAGACAAGAGAGAATTGTTTGATTTTGTGATGGCATATCTGAAAAACCAAGCAATATTACCATCTCGGTTATAAGGGACAGTTAAAGGCATGGGAGGAGGAACAGGAAATGATGTTTTTACCATGTGGAAGCTTAATGAATCCAGGGTGAAACAAAAATATGCTAAAAGTCATCACACTTAAATGCAATTAATTCTATTACTTGGGGCTCTGACTGTATTCATCAGTATATGCCATGGAAGTGTGGCAGCAAGGCGGACCAAATGAATTTTGATAAATTGAGCTTAAACTCTGCACTGATTTCTCTTATAAAATTGGAGCCACATTTCCACATGGCGGTGCAGAGGAGAGAAGAACTGGTGGGAAGCCTTCATGGCCAGTCCTGAAACAGAGTCCATGTTTTAACCACACCATCAGGACAGGGTCCCCAGCTGGTCAGAAGTGAAGCTGTGCTCCTCGAAGGCAGGATGGTCTTATGTCTTTGTGTAAGCATCAGAACCACTGCCTGGTTTACCACAGGGGCTTTACATTTGTCACTGAATGAGCGCCAAATGGCTAAGTGAAGAGACATAGTAATTAATACCAAGAGTGTCATGTGGTGTAATATACCTCAGGAACTCTATCGACCTTTCCTGACTCTGAGATCTTGTCCATCTTTGTCCAAGCATTGCTGTGTGAATGTGCATGGAGGTGCGTGCACAAGCACACGCACACCCCACAGTGGTTTTTCTTTTATGAGGGATTCAGCTCCCAAATTATCAATGAAAATCTCAGATACAAAGTCACCTGAGACTCACATCAAATTGTGAGTCATCAGGACTGACAGTCTGCAGAAGTGAGGCTAAAGAAAACTCATTTCAACACAAATTTAATGAGCATCTACTCTGGCCAGCACTATGCTGGGGATGAAGAAATGCAAGAAAAGTATTTGATCTGAGCCCTACTCTAGGGCAATTTGTAATCTAGCTGACAAGATAGGACAAGTATATGAGATCACAGAGAGCTTCATGCAGTGATCAGATGTGTGGCATTGGTGGCTGGAATTAAGTGAAAGCACAGGAAGGAGGATGAGTGGGCATGGAGTAATCGGTGAAGACTTCACAAAGGAAAACACATTGAGAACAACACGTTGCTGGGATGTGTAGTGAAGTTGCAATGGTTAGTGAAGTTGTAAGGAAGGCTTGTGGTTAACACTGGGAGGCTCTGAGATTAGAGATACGGGGGTTTAAATCTTGCCATGGCTTTTCTCTTGCTGCCATGTGATCTCAACCACTCTAAACTTCAGGTTTTTCCTCTTCAAAGGTGGAATAATCACAAGGTTGTGGAGGGGATTAAGTGAGATTATGCCTGGGCAGTGCTTGGCATCATTCCTGGCACCTAAAAGGATGATGATGTCATCAACTGGCAAGGAAGCTAGCCAAGAATGGAAGACAAGCTCACTTGGGGATGTGCTTAGTGACAGCAAGGTCTCCATGTAGGCTCAAGTTTCAAATTTAGGAGTCATTGGCACAGAGTGAGAGATGAAGCCACAACAGAAGCCCTTTGCTGGGGGACAGAGAAAGCAGGACAGAGAGGGAAAACCCTGTGAAACATGTACGTGCATGACTGTGCAGGTCTGAACACTGCTTCCTTTGCATGACACTGAAGCTGAAGTCTTGGCCTCCTCCCAGAGTAGAGAGCCATTCTTGTCCCTCTGTTGCCTCACTATGACAGCTATTGTCCCCTATCCCAGTCCTCTCATGACGCATGATGAGGAAATGGTGAGAATGGATTAGTGCAGACCCATTACTGCTCAAAGCTTATGCTCTGTGGAAAGCCAAGCTTGGTATCCACAGCACAGCACACAGCCTTCAGTTGGAAATTGTCAAAATGGACAGAAGAGTCGAGACATTCATTCACTCTTCCAGCAAAGATGCACCCACGTTTCTGCAGAACAGGCCTGCCTTGTATTGTTAATGGTTATATAATGATAAAGATGACTATCACACAATCCCTGCCCTCAGGAGGAGAGACTCATAAACAAATCGTTAAATGCCATATTCCATGTGTAGTAGAGAACTCAGAGTGCCATGAGACCACTGACCCGTGCTTGGGTAGGAAAGCGCCTGTCTGGCCACGTCCAGCAGCAGCTGACACCACCGCTGACACGTCATGAATTTAGCAATCAGGGTGAGGAACGGAGGCTTGCTCCCTGCTCTCTCTGACCACCCCTCTTTGGCAAGTGCTCTTAATACCATTAAGTGTTATCCACCCTCCTGTAATCTTAGCATTAATGTGCCCACGGTAATGCTCTTGAGTCACGCTCTTGCCTCATATGCTCTTGCCTCACTGCTGTCTCATGTTCCTTCAGTGGCAGCTTTTCCCACCTTCAGCCTACTCTCTGGGGTGGTCCTGTGTCACCTCCACCTACAATTCACTGTCAGCTGTGCTCACTCCCCACCCTTGTTCCTTGTCCTGTGCAGACCTGCCACTCCAGGGAAGTGCATGGCTCTCCTTTGGGCTTCTCTCCTCCCCTTCCTGGGCTGCATCCAGGGATGTATCCCCCCCAAGCCTGGAAAGGCTTTGTGCCAAAGAAGGACCCTAAACTAAAATCTATAAGCAATTAAACGCTTATTATAAATAAGTATCTAAACTAAAAATTCTAAACATTTTAAAATGAAAGTGGTATTTTTGAAGAACTATTAGAAATATCTCTATTTTTTGACTCAGTCATTTTACCTCTTGGAATCTGTCTCAAGGGGGAAAAACAGAAATTGATCTACAGAGATGTCCATCACAGCATTAATTACAATAGGGGAAAAAATTAGAAACCAAGCAAATGTCTGAAAATAACCTCTGCTGAAGTTTAAAAAAGTATATGAACCAATAACAATACAGTGGGTTCATATATTTTTTTAACTTTAATGCTGTGATGGACATCTCTGTAGATCAATTTCTGTTTTCCCACCTTGAGACAGATTCTAAGAGGTATAGCAATACCAGTCTTCCCTGGTGGCTCAGATGGTAAAGAATTTGCCTGCAATGCAGGAGCCACGGGAGACCTGGGTTCGATCGCTGGGTTGGGAAGATCTGGAGAAGGGAATGGCAACCCACTCCAGTATTCTTGCCTGTAGAATTCCATGGACAGAGGAGCCTGGCAGGCCACAGTTCATGAGGTCTCAAAGAGTCAGACATGACTGAGTGACTCACTTCACTTCATAACAATACCAAAAAAATGGGAGAGGGAGATTTAAATGCTTTTCTTTATAGAAGAATGCCAGCTAATACATATGGAAAAAATGATACTGTTAGAATATAACCATTTTGGTACCACCATGGAGAAGAGAATGGCTACCCACTCCAGTATTCTTGCCTGGAGAATACCATGGACAGAGGAGCCTGGTGGGCTACAGTCCATGGGGTCGCAAAGAGTTGGACACAACTGATTGTGTGTTGGACACACAATCAAGGTTGAGCATAGCATTAATTCAGGCAAAGATGATCAGGAATGCTAAAATTACTTGGTGAAAGATTTTTAGGGAGCAATATATTTCATGCTAGTTATTTAATGACAAGAAAAATCATAAAGACAGCATTCTACCTTCTTTTAAGAATTTCTCCATTAGGCATAGATTCTCACTTTTCTAGCCTTTGTTACAGCCTCCTTGACTTCCTAGCTGTATCTATAAATACTTTCCTTAATGAGCTTCCAAGACAGTACAACCACACAGAAGGGGAAATCCAAGCAGCAGAGCCCTTTGCCTAAGAATCTGATGGTCTTAATCTTTACCACAGGAGGGAAAAAATTTCAGCTATTTGGTTTGAAGATAGAGATTTATGGCCAGGAGGGAAGTGAGACAAGTCAGGCTACTGAGTTTTGCCAAGGGACCTGCCTCTGCCACCTTGCTGGCTAGGGCAGGGAAACCCAAAACCTGCAAGACCCTCTGTTGGCCCTAGGAGAGCTTGTCTGAGAAAGCAGACAAGCTCTCACCTTTGTGCGAAGCCTTAGGGAGAGGAGCTCAGGAAGGTGGGGAGGAAGGTCGGACGGGTCGCCAACCTGGTGTCCCAGACAGCTCCTGCCTGCCAAGTGTATGATTTCCCTGAGTCGAGAGCGCTAAGCCTAGGAATCCATGGCCCACAGGAGATTTCTGCCCTTTCTACAGTGATGAGGTGCCTGGGGATCCCCACCCGAGTGATCACCAACTTCAACTCTGGCCACGACACAGACGGAAACCTGATCATTGATGAGTATTATGACAACACAGGCAGGATTTTGGAGAATAAAAAGAAGGACAGTGTCTGGTGAGAGACATCTCTTTCTGGGGCAAACCACATGAGCCTGCTACCCTCCCATGCACCACCCCCATTTCACCAGCCCTGAGGCTTGGTATCCCCAACCCTAAGGCTGAGAAGCAGCTAAACACAAATACAACCATCTTCTGAGTTTAATATATCACATCACAGGAGCTCTCTGCCCTGAGGGAGTTTTCCTCTTTTTCACCTCCTTCATTTAATACTCAACCTGTGGCTCTGATCACAGATGGCCTGAAGTCTCACCTTTGGACACAAAGGTGAGCCCGTGACCACCTCTGTGAGTGGACAGCAGACACAAGAAAGGGCTACGAGAGTCTTCTGAGGGAGAGTGAAGGGTTTCCATTGGCTCTGGAACCTTCACTCTTTACAAAGAGAGGAAAGCTCCTTTCTGGGCAAGCTAAGGCTCACAGGAGGAAGGGTGGTCACCTGCCTCCCACAGAGGTGCACAGGCCTGCAGCACCCTGACTTTCTATCTAGCTGTCCATCACTCATCGTCCCCTGCCTTACTCCAGAAAGAACTCGAGCACCACCAACTCTCCCTCAGCTTCACCTGACACCCACTCCTCTGGCTTCTGCCTCAGGAATTTCCACGTCTGGAATGAATGCTGGATGGCACGGAACGACCTCCCACCTGGATTCGGAGGCTGGCAGGTGCTGGACGCTACACCTCAGGAGACAAGCAATGGTGAGACTCTCAGGAGGACAGGCAGAGCCCAGTGCCACAGAAACAGCCCCCACCCCCACCCAGCCCTGCAGCCACAGCCCACCGAGGCCCCTCTGTTCCCCGTCAGGCCTCTACTGCTGCGGCCCTGCCTCCGTCAGAGCCATCAAAGAAGGAGAGGTGGATCTGAACTACGACACAGCCTTTGCCTTTTCCATGGTGAATGCTGACTGTATGGCCTGGCTGGTCTTTGGAGGGAAGGAGCAGAAACTTCACCAGGACACCAGTACTGTTGGTAATTTTATTAGCACCAAGAGCATCCAGAGTGATGGGCGGGATGACATCACGGAAAACTACAAGTATGCAGAAGGTATGACCAAGCCAGGCCCCTGCAGAATCCAAGTCCTGGCACCTTCCCCAAGACCCCAGGGAACCTCTCTGCCAGCTGGGACAGTCCTCTGCAGTAGGGGAGCCGGAACCCAGGCCCACTGTCTCCTCAGCCCTTCAGGTTTAAGGGCCTAGTTGGGGGTCCCCATTGCCTCATTGCGCTTCCTCATGTCCCTCCCCACCCCACTCCCCACAGGCAGTGAGCACCCTCTGCAAGATATTCACGTGGATTGCAGGGCCATCGACAGCCATCATATAGCAATAGTATATGACCTCCTTGCCCATGCTTTCCTGAAAAATCAAACTGAAGAGGGCAGGAGATTGAGTAAACTCTTTCCTACTAATTAATTTTATTAATTTCATATAACTTATTGTTTGATTCGTGTTTTATTGGGTGTTTGGAGGACAGGTCAGACCACAGCTAGCACCGCAGCTGATCTAAGGCCAAATGTTCACTCCCACACCCACACCGTGCGGAGGATGGTTCTGAGAAATGGGATCCCTGGCAGGGTCTTCTGACCCAAGCCAGTGGGGCAAGGGGCATCTATGTCAGTCAGCTGTGGACTGATTCCTGGAAACTGAGACCAACCACCAGTTTCAACTACTAGGGAGCCAAGCAAAAATATGCAATCTAAGAGGGCAAGAAGCAGGGAGAGGGGCAGGATCTGAGCAGGAGCAAATCAGGACTGTGTGGGCTGGTGGCGGGAGCACCTGAGATTCCTGGAAGTGCCATTAAGTGCGTGTTTGTGTTTGTCTATGTGGGCCTTTAGGGCCAACACAGAGAAGGCCCAGAGTCCAAGCCTAAGAGACAGCATTGAACACATCCAGGGTAATGGCAATCCATCCCTCCACCTCAATTCTCTCTGCGGCTATCTTCACTGGGGATCACTTCAAGGACAAGTGGTTTATCAGTGAGGAGATTTAAAAGCTACAGGAGGGAAGGAGAATGAGCAAGTGAGATGAGGAAGGGGAGCAAGCCAATACTGGGAGCCTTGTCAGGCCTGTTAGCACTGTGGGTGGGTGGCTGGGGCTCAGTCTACTGGGGTCCCTGTCAGTGAGGTGGCTGAGAAAATGTAGGATGAAGAATGCTGTGGTCTCACTGTGGCCAAATCATTTGTTGTTAATCTGAAATTCAAATTAAACTGCCCTGTATTTTTATTTGCTAAATTTGGCAATCCTATCAGAGATTTAGTATAAAGTGTAGAACAATACTGCAGATTTATCCCACCCAGGAGGCAAGGGGCCTAGGCTATTTATCCACCAACTCTTTTTGGTCAGGGGTTGAGGGCTGCTCTTGGGGGGGTAAATTTCCTAGCGCTTTCAGTCTGCTCCATGCATGAGGTGAGTCAGCTCTGGTGGCAGAGAAAGCCTCAGACGGAGAGTCTCAGGTGGTGGAATTTGAAATGAGGGCACTGGTGCTGTGCTCTGCCCTCCCAGGTTCTCTCCAGGAGAGGCAGGTGTTTCTGAAGGCTCTTCAGAAGCTGAAGGCTGGAAGGTCCCCAGGCTCCCTCCGAGCAGAATCGCAACCTAGGTCCGTGCCACTGAGTGACAGTCCACGGAGCCTGGCTACTCCTTCTCTCCAGCCCAGTGATGTTGTCCAGGTCTCCCTGAAATTCCAGCTGCTTGACTCGCCTGACATGGGCCAGGACATAAGGTTTGTCCTGCTGGCCCTCAACATGTCGCCCCAGTTCAAGGACCTCAGAGTGAACCTGAGTGCCCAGTCTCTGCTGCATGACGGCAGCCCCCTGCTCCCATTCTGGCAGGACACAGCCTACATCACACTCTGTCCTGAAGAAGGTATGGGCTCTGGGTATGGGCATGAACACAGAGTAGCTTATGGAAATGCCATAAGGGGGGTCAAGCCAGCCAAGGGTTTGAGGGCAGATCCCTGTGAGAATTGTCTTTCTAGTGTCTCCTCCAGCACATAGTCCTCCTCCTTCCTTCCTTCCCTCTTCCTCCCTCTCCTCTACTCGTTTCTTTCCTTTAACCTCTTCCTTTTCCTCAATCCTTCCTTTATTACCTCAAGGAATATGGGCTGGGTTAGTGAGGAAAGCCTGAGATTTGAAGTCCTCCAGACCTCTGAGGAGGCAATGGCACCCCACTCCAGTACTCTTGCCTGCAAAAAATCCCATGGACAGAGGAGCCTGGTAGGCTGTAGTCCATGGCATCGCGAAGAGTCGGACACGACTGAGCGATTTCACTTTCACTTTTCACTTTCATGCATTGGAGAAGGAAATGGCAACCCACTTCAGTGTTCTTGCCTGGAGAATCCCAGGGATGGGGGAGCCTGGTAGGCTGCCGTCTATGGGGTCGCACAGAGTCAGACACGACTGAAGTGACTTAGCAGCAGCAGACCTTGGTTAGAGCCTCAGTGCACCCACATACTAGTAGAATAACCCTGGGTAAGCCATTTCACCTCTCAGCCCCTCCAACAGAAAACTGAGTACCTGCTTCATTGGGGGCTCAGTAAGGTCAGCCTCTCCTCTGCATAGTAGGGTCCCAGATCCACCCAGGCCCAGCTGATTTCTCTAGCGAGTCTCACCTCATTCTGTGTTCTCTCCCTAGCAAAGACCTATCCCTGCAAAATCACCTATTCCCAGTACAGCCAGTACCTGTCCACAGACAAGCTGATCCGCATCAGTGCCCTGGGTGAAGAGAAGAACAGTCCTGAAAAGATCCTGGTGAAGAAGATCATCACCTTAGCCTATCCCAGCATCGTGATTAATGTAGGCAAGAGCCCTGCATGTGGTCTGGGGGCTCCTTGGGACTGACTGAGGGTGGGGGATAGAGACCACTGAGAGCTTGCTCAGGAGAGCAGCCCCTCCTTCCCCCTGCCTCTTCTGGTGCCTCCAGGAACCTCCCCACCAGGAGCAGGTTTATCAGAAAACACTGGATGAGGTCTCCATCCTTTTGTACCCTGAGAGGTCTTATGGGTGCATCTTGAGCAACTGCCATGGGGAGGTTGGGGAAAGACGCCTCTGTTGTGTCTCCTCCTGCTGTTGGCCTTCCCCAGGGTCAACATGAGGAAACTTGGGCTCAAATGGGAGGATCCTGAGTTGGGGAAGAGCGCTGCCTGAACAAAGGTCAGCTCAGGTTTGATGTGCTATTTCCTGGCTGTGGATCCTTAGACAAGCCCTGGGCTTCTGCATCTTGAACTGTCAATGATGGGCTTAGACTAGATGGCCTCCGAGGACTCCTCTTTCTCTGACATTCTGGTGGGGAGACTTCACAGGGCTCTTCCTGCCAGTGCTGTTTCCCCATGGCCAAGCAGCCCCCTAGATCCTGCCAAGTGAGCCTGGGGTGCCCCCTGGTGGGGTGCGTCTGGCAAGCCCAGCCACTGGAGTCTATTTTAGGGAGGGTTTCCAAAGGTGCCTCCAAGTTTCCCTAGGCTACTTCCTTCTCTCTAAGCCCTGAATGATCCACTGGCCTTGACTCACACTGGTGTGAAAAGAAACTGAGCCAACGAAGATAAAAGGGTGAGAAGGGATGGAGTTAGACCGTGAAAAGAAAAAACAAAAACTGTCCCCAAATGATCCTACCCACTCAAATTATTCCTGGGATTCCTTTGGAGCTCTTGTTTATTTCACATTTCAATGAAATCCTTGCAGCAGAGGAAATATTACTGAAGACTCCCAAGTCATCAGACCTTTCCATACGATGGGTTGAGTAGAAATATTTTACACAAATGTCCATACATGTGTAAGTGAAGTAAAAGTTTCACATAACAATATCTTGCGTGATAAACACTGATATGCTATTCTATTTCATTAAAAAAATTAATTTAATTATTTTAATTGGAGGCTAATTATTTTACAATATTGTGGTGGTTTTTGCCATACATCACCATGAATCAGCCACACGTGCAAAAATGCCCCCCATCCTGAACCCCCCTCCTACCTCCCTCCCCATACTATCCCTCTGGGTTGTCCCAGAGCACCGGCTTTGAGTGCCCTGCTTCATGCATCGAACTTGCACTGGTCTTCTAGTTTACATATGCTAATATACATGTTTCAATGGTATTCTCCCAAATTATCCCACCCTCACCCTCTCCCACATAGTCCAAAAGTCTGTTCTTTACATCCACCTCATTAGAATTGCTGGGATGTGGGTCATTGAAGATCTTGCTGTGATTTATGTCAGAGTGTTCTGCCTATGTTTCCCTCTAAGAGTATAGTTTCTGGTCTTACATTTAGATCTTTAATTCATTTTGAGTTTATCTTTGTGTATGGTGTTAAAAAGTGTTCTAGTTTCATTTTTTTACAGGTGGTTGACCAGTTTTCCCAGCACCACTGGTAAAAGAGATTATCTTTTCTCCATTGTATATTTTTGCCCTCTTTGCCAAAGATAAAGTGTCCATAGTTGCATGGATTTATCTCTGGGCTATTTTGTTCCATTGATTTTTATTTCTGTCTTTGTGCCAGTACCATACTGTATTGATGACTGTAGCTTTGCAATATAGTCTGAAGTCAGGAAAGTTGATTCCTCCAGTTCCATTCTTCTTTCTGGCTATTCAAGGTTTTTTGTGTTTCCATACAAATGGTGAAATTATTTGTCCTAGTGCTGTGAAAAATACCACTGGTAGCTTAATAGGGATTGCTTTGAATCTATAGATTGCTTTGGGTAGTATACTCATTTTCATTATATTGATTCTTCCAATCAATGAACATGATATATTTCTCCATTTATTTGTGTCATCTTTGATTTCTTTCATAAGTGTTTTATAGTTTTCTGTATATAGGTCTTTTGTTTCTTTAGGTAAATTTATTCCTAAGTATTTCATTCTTTTTGTTGCAATGGTGAATGGGATTGTTTCCTTAATTTCTTTCTGTTTTTTCATTGTTAGTGTATAGGAATGCAAGGGATTTCTGTGTATTAATTTTATATCCTACAACTTTACTATATTCATTGATTAGCTCCAGCAATTTTCTGGTGGTATCTTTAGGGTTTTCTATGTAGAGGATCATGTCATCTGCAAACAGTGAGAGTTTCACTTCTTCTTTTCCAATCTGGATTCCTTTTATTTGTTTTTCTTCTCCAATTGCTGTGGCTAGGACTTCCAAAACTATGTTGAATAGTAGTGGTGAGAGTGGGCACCCTTGTCTTGTTCCTGATTTTAGAGGAAATGCTTTCAATGTTTTGCCATTGAGGAAAATGTTTGCTGTGGGTTTGTCGTATATGGCTTTTATTATGTTGCGGTATGTTCCTTCTACGCCTGCTTTCTGGAGGGTTTTTATCATAAATGGGTGTTGAATTTTGTCAAAGGCTTTCTCTGCACCTATTGAGATAATCATATGGTTTTTATCTTTCAATTTGTTAATATGGTGTATCACATTGATTTGCATATATTGAAGAATCCTTGCATCTCTGGGATAAAGCCCACTTGGTCATGATGTATGATCTTTTTAATATGTTGTTGGATTCTGTTTGCTAGAATTTTGTTGAGGATTTTTGCATCTATGTTTGTCAGTGATATTGGCCTATAGTTTTCTTTTTTGGTGGCATCTTTGTCTGGTTTTGATATTAGGGAGATGTCGGCCTCTTAGAATGAGTTTGGGAGTTTGCCTTCCTCTTCTATTTTCTGGAAGAGGTTGAGTAGGATAGGTGTTAGCTCTTCTCTAAATTTTTGGTAGAATTCAGCTGTGAAGCCGTCTGGTCCTGGGCTTTTGTTTGTTGGCATAGTTGTTATTACAGTGTCGATTTCCGTGCTTCTGATGGGTCTGTTAAGATTGTCTGTTTCTTCCTGGTTCAGTTTTTGAAGGTTATACTTTTATAAGAATTTGTCCATTTCTTCCAAGTTGCCCATTTTATTGGCATATAACTGCTCATAGTAGTCTCTTATGATCTTTTGTATTTCTGTGTTGTTTGTTGTGATTTCTCCAGTTTCATTTCTAATTTTATTGATTTGATTCTTCTCCCTTTTTTACTTGATGAGTCTGGCTAACAGTCTGTCTATTTCATTTATCATCTCAAAGAACCAGCTTTTAGTTTTGTTGATTTTGTTATAATCTCCTTTGTTTCTTTTTAATTTATTTCTGTTCTGATTTTTATTTCTTTCCTTTTACTAACTTTGGGGTTCTTCTGTTCTTCTTTTTTTAGTTGCTTTAGGTGTAAAGTTAGGTTGTTTATTTGATGCTTCTCTTGTTTCTTGAGGTAGGCTTGTATGGCTATGAACCTCCCTCTTAGCACTGCTTTTACTGAATCCCATAAGTTTTGGATTGTTGTTTTTCATTTTCATTTTGATTTTATTTTTGATTTCTTCCATGATCTGTTGGTTATTCAGAAGCGTTTGTTTAGCCTCCATATGTTTGTGTTTTTAGTAATTTTTTTTCCTGTGGTTGACATCTAATCTTACCACATTGTGATCAGAAAAGATGCTTGGAATGATTTCAATTTTTAAAAATTTACCAAGGCTAGATTTAGGGCCCAGGATGTGATCTATCCTGGAGAATGTTCTGTGTGCACTTAAGAAAAAGGTGAAATCTATTGTTTTGGGGTGAAATTCCCTGTAGATATAAATTAGGTCTAACTGGTTCATTGTATCATTTAAAGCTTGTGTTTCCTTGCTAATTTTCTGTTTGGTTGATCTATTCATAGGAGTTGGGTATTAAAGTCCCCCACTATAATTGTGTTACTGTTAATTTCCCCTTTCATACTTGTTAGCATTTGCCTTATGTATTGAGATGCTCCTAGGTTGGGTACATATATAATTGTTATATCTTCTTCTTGGATTGATCCTTTGATCATTATGTAGTGTCCTTCTTTGTCTCTTATCATGGTCTTTATTTCACATTCTATTTTATCTGATATGAGTATTGCTCTCCTGCTTTCTTTTGGTCCCCGTTTACATGAAATATCTTTTCCCAGCCCTTCAGTTTCAGTCTGCATGTGTCCCTAGGTTTGAGGTGGGTCTCTTGTAGACAGCATATATAGGGGTCTTGTTTTTGTATCCATTCGGCCAGTCTTTGTCTTTGGGTTGGAGCATTTAACCCATTTACAGTTAAGGTAATTATTGATAAGTATGATCCCATTACCATTTACTTTGTTGTTTTGGATTCATTTTTATAAACCTTTTCTGTGTTTCCTATCTAGAGATCTTTTAGCTTTTGTTCAAGAGCTGGTTTGGTGGTGCTGATCTATTTCATTTTTTTAAAAATGTTAATGACAATCCATTAAGTTGTCCATACTTGGAAAAACACAGGCCATGGAAATCTAGTTCTTTAGGAAGCAGATCTAGGGAATAGTGCCCTCCATAAATGTCTGATGAATTCTCCTCTCTGGATTTCCTTGTTCAGGTTTTAGGAGCAGCCGTTGTGAACCAGCCGCTCTCTATACAGGTGGTATTTTCAAACCCCCTCTCGGAGCAGGTTGAAGACTGTGTGCTGACTGTGGAAGGAAGTGGTCTCTTCAGGAGACAGCAGAGAGTCCTGTGAGTGCTGGCAGTGCCCACTCTCCCTCCCATCTTATCCCCGGGGTGGAACTGTCCTTTGTTCTAGACATAGGGCAAGGGGAAGTCTGGCTTCTGAGTAGAAAGGGGCTCTGAGGTTATCATAATCCCATGGTTTTCTGACAGTCTGTTTTCTCTGCTGCAGCATTGGAGTCCTCAAACCCCATCACAGAGCCAGTCTCACTCTGGAGACTATCCCCTTCAAGAGTGGCCAAAGGCAAATCCAAGCGAATCTGAGGAGCAACAAATTTAAGGACATCAAGGGTTACACGAACGTCTATATTGGGTTATAAATTCTGGGACAAGAAGCTGGATGTGTGGATGTTAGGCTTTAGGCAAAGAGCAAGTTCAAATGCGAGCTGTGCCTTTTCCCACCCAAACAGAGCAGCAGAGAAGAAAATGGCAATGGATAGCCCCCTGGGCCATTTGCTTTGCTCCCCAGGGACTCTGCTCAGGGCCCAGGGATTCCACGGTGTCCTATCCAGAATTGTGAGACTGGCCATGCAGTCCAGAATTGCAGACTTGATTTAATGACCCCCAGATGTCCAGAAAAGAAGACTGGCTGAGCAGCTGTCCCTTTGTCATTGCAATGGCTACTTCCTTAGTACCAATAAACTTCAGCTCTCATTCTCATCTTTGTGCCCAGACACCCATCACTTCCCCCACAGCAGCTCCACCTGTCCTCTGGATGCTGGGAGTGAGTGTCCTCCTGTTTTACTACTTGAGCCCACTCACTCATTCAAAAAACATTTACCAAGGAGTTTGGGATAGACGTGTACACACTGCTATATTTAAAATGGATAACCAACAAGGTCCTACATGGAGCTCTGCTCAGTGTTCTGTGGCAGCCTAGATGCGAGGGGTGTTTGAGGGGAAAATGGATACATGTACATGTATGGCTGAGTTGCTTCACTGTTCACCTGAAACTATTACAACACTGTTAATTGGCTATACCCTAATACAAAATAAAGAGTTCAAAAACAGAAAAAGAGAGAGTAAAGAAACATTCACTGAGTGGTTGGTATGTGCCAGGCACTGTTCTAAGTGTAGAAGTGCATGCATGCTCAGTCGCTCCGTTGTGTCCTACTCTTTGTGACTCTATGGACTGTAGAGGATGAGGCAGCAAATAAAGCAACGTCCCTGCCCCCTGAAGCTTCCATCGTGGGGGTGGGGAGACAATCAATATGTCAATAAAAAAAGAAGGCACTTACAGAGGGTCTATCATTCATGACTGAGTTAGGAAAACAAAAACCTTTGTAGATGTCCCTGCTGCTGCTGCTGCTTAGTTGCTTCAGTTGTGCCCAACTCTGTGTGACCCTATGACTGCAGCCTGCCAGGCTCCTCTCTTCATGGGGATTCTCTCGGCAAGAGTACTAGTGTGGGTTGCCATGCCCTCCTCCAGGGGATCTTCCCCACCAGGGATCAAACCCGGGTCTCCTGCATTACAGGCAGATTCTTTATCACGTAGATGTCTCTACATGCTACTATCTTTACATCTTAGAAAAAAGTCTGGGAGATCTCTCACTTGGGCATCCTTTGAATCCCTTCCCAAATCACATCTAAGAAGTCCCTCAATCTTAACTGTCCCAACCCCTTGGCTAAAAGTCCACTGGTGCATTGTGGTACTGGATGGCCGAGTTCTGGAGAGAAAGCTGGCTAAATAACACAGTGAGGTAGATTTTAGGTAGGGAGTGAAGTATCTCAGACTTTTCTATTGGTTGCTGCTGGCCTTTATGGTCCTACTGAGCACAAAGCAACTGCGATCATTGTTTCCCCTGGCTCACACCAGCTTTCTCACAGCAATGCAGGAAGTTCTGTGTGGAGAAAGGCATGATGCACCGGCCCTCTAGGCACTGGCTACGTGACTGAGGCAGCTGCTTAGGGCATATATTAAATGCATGCATTAAATCAAAAAGTTAAATACTTCTATTATATATGAACAAAAGGGTAAGTACAGTTAATCAGAGGGAGAGAAAGGGGTGTGGTGGGAATTGCAGAGTGGGTTGATAGTCCTCTTAAAGAGAGGGCTGAGAACCAGGAGGATTCTGGCAGCATGGAGCTGGAGGTAGCCTATAATTATTTCATTCTATAATTATAATCTGACAGTCATGAAAAATGGTTTAAGGAAAACATCATGGAGGGGGGCATCCTACAGAGGCAGTGACCCTTGAAGGACTTGGAGTGTTTCTGCTACTGCACTCTCAGACTCTTTCACAAACCCTGATTTTAACACCATATTCATTTACTCTTTTCATCAGCAAGTATCCACTGAGTTTCTAATTGGGGCCAGGCCCTGAGTTAGGCACCTAGGATAAAAGAAGGACCAAGAACTGCCCTTGTGGAACTCAAATTAAGCATGTTGAGAATGAAAAATAAACAGGAGGGGACTTCCCTGGTAGTCCAATGGTCAAGATCTCACCTTCCAATGCAGGGGGTGTGGGTTTGATCCCTGGTCAGGAAGCTAAGATCCCACATGCCTTAGCCAAAAAGAGAAAAAAAAAAAACAAACACAAAAAAACAGAAGGAATACATAACAAATTCAATGAAGACTTAAAAAAAATTTAGTAAGTAGGAGATTATTATACAGTGTGGTGAGAATCATCATTAGGGTGAGTATAGGGTATTGTGGGAGCATAGGAAGGACTAGTCCAGTCTTAGGACTGTGGATCAAGGAAGACTTCCTGGAGGGAGTGGCATTTAAGCTGAGCACTAAAAGGCCAGGAATTAGCCAAACAGGGGCTTCCCTGGTAGCTCATCTGGTAAAGAATCCGCTTGCAATGCAGGAGACCCCAGTTTGATCCCTGGGCTGGGAAGATCTCCTGGAGAAGAGATTGGCTACCCTCCAGTATTCTTGCCTGGAGAATTCCATGGACAGAGGAGCCTGGCAGGCCCCAGTCCACAGGGTCACAGAGTTGGACATGACTGAGCGACTTTCATTCATTAGCCAAACAGATTCAGCATTGAAGGGGTGGGACTGGAGTAAAGCAGTCAGGAATTGCATGTCACCGAGATGGCTAGAGATCAGAGCAGGAGGGAGCAAGTTGCAGGAAAAAATGTGGCAATAGCCAGGGAGTCAAAAGTTTCAGGTGGCAGCCTAAGGAATTTGGACCGTGATCATTTTCAGGCATGTTTCCTCCAAACCTCAATTCATAGTCACTGCCTGTGATGTCAGTGCTTAAAGCAAGCAGACTTCAGGTGATTTGAGAAGCACTTAAAGGACAAATAGTTCTCCATCCTCGTCTGTCATAGGACCTTACAATTTCCTTCAGAGTCACTCTTTGGAGTTAAGGCCTTCCTTGAATGTCTTTAATCCACTCATTTAATATTTACTGAGTACCTACGTGTAGAATATTCTAGGTCCAGAGGATAGAGCAGTAAACAAGGCAAATAAGGTCTTCCTGGATCCATTCCCAACTCACAACCCCAGTGGAATTCAGCACAGAAAGACCTCAGAGATATTGCAGGTTTGCTTCCAGACCACTCCAATAAAGTGAATATCACTATAAAGTAACTCACACCAATTTTGGGGTTTCTCAGTGCATATAAAAGTTGTTTACAACATACAGTAGTCCACTAAGTGTGCAGTAGCATTGCATGTAAAGGAATGATGTATACACTTTAATTAATACCTTACTGCTAAAAATGCTAACCATTATCTGACAATGCAGGGTTGTCACAAAACTTCACTTTGTAAAAAGACACAATGTATGCAAAGTGCAATAAAATGAGGTATGCCCGTATAAACGTCCAGCCACAGGCACAAAGGAGCCTTGTAAAGACTTGCAGATGCTGGAAATTATGAATCCTTTATGTGCTTCCACAAGGTTGAACCTCACAATACCTATGAGATCAATATTGTTATTATCTCCCAGGTGGCTCAGTGGTAAAGAATCTGCCTGCCAATGCAGGAGACATGGGTTCGAGACCCAGGGATCGGAAGGTCTCGATCAGGAAGATCCCCTGGAGTAGAAAATGGCAACCCACTCCAGTGTTCTTGCCTGGAGAATCCCATGGACAGTGGAGCCTGGTGGCCACAGTCCATGAGGCTGCAGACAGTTTCACATGACCAGGCACATAAATATCCCTCATTTTGTAGAAGTAAAAACTAAGTGTCAGAGAAAGTTAATTGATTTGCCTTAGGCCTCAAAGCTTGAAAGTGGCAGACCCAAACTCAAACCTAGGCCTTCTAATTCCAAATCTGTGGTCTTTTTTTTTTCCCCCCCAGCAGCACTTCCTTGTTGTAGGTATAGACATAATTAATAATAGCATCTATCATCTATCCGGCTTCCCAGGTGGCATAGCGGTAATGAATCCACCTGCCAATGCAAACAGACTTGGGTTTGATCCCTGGGTTGGGAAAATCCCCTGGAGAAGGAAATGCAACCTGCTCTAGTATTCTTGCCTGGAAAATTCCATGGACAGAGGAGCCCGGCAGGCTACAGACCACGGTGTCGCAAAGAGTTGGACATAACTGAGCACTCCTCACTGTTTCAAATCATCTATCCATCACCTTCCCCTGTACATACCAGTCACATGACCTGCATTACATAACACATCACTGTCTTGTAAGGTAGATATCATAACTCCCATTTTATACAGGAAAAACCTAAGGCACAAAAGTGAATGTACATTCATTGGTTGTTCTCGCCTTTCCTTTGGTGATAGCATCCCAACGGCTTTTGTAGGAATCCCTTTGTTCCTCATGGTAATTTTGATGGGTCTCTCAGCCAAGGCTCCCTGAGTTCCTCTTGCCAAGAGGTGGTCATGCGACTTACACTGGACCAGTGCTTCTCTCAGGACTTTGGCTCCAGAGGGGAGAGAGGCAGAGACTTGGAGCTGACCACCCAGGCAGCAGAGCCCCAGAGAGAGACCATCCAGCAGCTTCTGCTTCCTAGACCCCCTGAGATGCCCTGGATTCCTCACTTCCCCTGATTCTGAGCCTTGTCCTCTATTTTCTATCAGTTTCAGGAGTTCCCTTAATTACTTGCATTCAAAGGACTTTATCTGGTTCAGAGAGATTCAGTTCAGTTCAGTTCAGTGCAGTTGCTCAGTCATGTCCGACTCTTTGCGACCCCATGAATTGCAGCACTCCAGGCCTCCCTGTCCATCACCAACTCCCGGGGTTCACTCAGACTCATGTCCATCGAGACAGTGATACCATCCAGCCATCTCATCCTCTGTTGTCCCCTTCTCCTCCTGCCCCCAATCCCTCCCAGCATCAGAGTCTTTTCAAATGAGTCAACTCTTCACATGAGGTGGCCAAAGTACTGGAGTTTCAGCTTTAGCATCATTCCTTCCAAGAACACCCAGGACTGATCTCCTTCAGAATGGACTGGTTGGATCTCCTTGCAGTCCAAGGGACTCTCAAGAGTCTTCTCCAACACCACAGTTCAAAAGCATCAATTCTTCGGTGCTCAGCCTTCTTCACAGTCCAACTCTCACATCCATACATGACCACTGGAAAAACCATAGCCTTGACTAGACGGACCTTTGTTGGCAAAGTAATGTCTCTGCTTTTCAATATGCTATCTAGGTTGGTCATAACTTTCCTTCCAAGGGGTAAGCGTCTTTTAATTTCATGGCTGCAGTCACCATCTGCAGTGATTTTGGAGCCCAGAAAAATAAAGTCTGACACTGTTTCCACTGTTTCCCCATCTGTTTGCCATGAAGTGATAGGACCAGATGCCATGATCTTCGTTTTCTGAATGTTGAGCTTTAGGCCAACTTTTTCACTCTCCTCTTTCACTTTCATCAAGAGGCTTTTTAGTTCCTCTTCACTTTCTGCCATAAGAGTGGTGTCATCTGCATCCTGGCATTCTTGATTCCAGCTTGTGCTTCATCCAGCTCAGCGTTTCTCATGATGTACTCTGCATAGAAGTTAAATAAGTAGGGTGACAATATACAGCCTTGGTGTACTCCTTTTCCTATTTGGAACCAGTCTGTTGTTCCATGTCTAGTTCTAACTGTTGCTTCCTGACCTGCATACAGATTTCTCAAGAGGCAGATCAGGTGGTCTGGTATTCCCATCTCTTTCAGAATTTTCCACAGTTTATTGTGATCCACACAGTCAAAGGCTTTGGCATAGTCAATAAAGCAGAAATAGATGTTTTTCTGGAACCCTCTTGCTTTTTCCATGATCCAGCGGATGTTCGCAATTTGATCTCTGGTTCCTCTGCCTTTTCTAAAACCAGCTTGAACATCTGGAAGTTCACGGTTTACGTATTGCTGAAGCCTGGCTTGGAGAATTTTGAGCATTATTTTACTAGCGTGTGAGATGAGTGCAATTATGTGGTAGTTTGAGCATTCTTTGGCATTGCTTTTCTTTGGGATTGGAATGAAAACTGACCTTTTCCAGTCCTGTGGCCACTGCTGAGTTTTCCAAATTTGCTGGCATATTGAGTGCAGCACTTTCACAGCATCATCTTTGAGGATTTGAAATAGCTCAACTGGAATTCCATCACCTCCACTAGCTTTGTTTGTAGTGATGCTTTCTAAGGCCCACTTGACTTCACATTCCAGGATGTCTGGCTCTAAGTGAGTGATCATACCATCGTGATTATCTTGGCCATGATGATATTTTTTGTACAGTTCTTCTGTGTATTCTTGCCACCTCTTCTTAATATCTTCTGCTTCTGTTAGGTCCATACCATTTCTGTCCTTTATCGAGCCCATCTTTGCATGAAATTTTCCCTTGGTATTTCTAATTTTCTTGAAGAGATCTCTGGTCTTCCCATTCTGTTGTTTTCCTCTATTTCTTTGCATTGATCGCTGAGGAAGGCTTTCTTATCTCTCCTTGCTATTCTTTGGAACTCCGCATTCAGATGCTTATATCTGTCCTTTTCTCCTTTGCTTTTTGCTTCTCTTCTTTTCACAGCTATTTGTAAGGCTTCCCCAGACAGCCATTTTGCTTTTTTGCATTTATTTTCCATGGGGATGGTCTTGATCCCTGTCTCCTGTACAATGTCACGAACTTTTTAGAAGTGCAGACACAAAGAATTTGATTGCAAAGTGCTCCCCGCTTGCCTCGGACCCATAGGATGGGACATGGCTTCAGACTGTACAACAAGCACAAGCACAGAGCTTCCTAAAGGGAGGCAGACTGAGTGCTGGGAATAGCAGAGTGGTTCAGGAAACGTTTGAGCTGGGACAATGTAGGAATCCGTGGGACTGTGAGACAGAGCTCTCCCATTCTTCACCAAGTTGGAGGGAAAAGAGTCAAGATAACAGATAGGGAATGAAAGCCTTTTTTAAAGAAACACATTGCTTATGTTCATTGTATTTTGGGATTTTCTAGTCACCTTTTGGTACTCATTTATAGCCTAGTTCCAATGTGACTAGATTAATTACTCTATCTGAATTTAATCCTCTGTAATTTGTTGAGCCCTGTGCTGTGGACCAGCATGTGGTTCATTTTGATAGATGTTTCACATGCTCTTGAGTATGTGTTCTGAAGTTCTGTGATACATGTTTAAATATATGTCCTTTAGGTCAAGTTTGCTAATCATTTGCTCAATTCTATATCGTTCTTAATTTTTTTGTTTGTTCTATAAATTATTAAGAGAAGTATATCTAAAATCTCCCATTGTGATTGAGGATTTAAGTATTTCTCCTTAATTCTTCCTTTGAGTGTGTGTATTTTGAGGAGATGGGCTGTTTAGAGGTGGGCAGGGGTAGGGAATCACAGTAACTGCAGGGCACTTAGAACTCTAGGCTTCAGAGAGTGAGACAAAGGGAAGACTGTTGGAAACAAGAGACAGAAAGAGCTTTGTGGGGAAGGCTGCCTGCCAGAAACTGATGTTTGGTGACACTATAGGGAAGGAACCAGAAGAACTGATACTTCAACCACACTCTTCTCCATCCTCTGATTTGATGCTTGTGCCCCCTGTTAGGCAGAGAACACAGCTGGGGGCCAGAGAGCTGGGAGCCTTTGTGTATCATCCGCACTAGTCCATCCCATCCAGCTTTGGGGCACAGGGCAAGATAGAGAGATATGCAGAGTAGATCTGGGGCAGGGGGTTAGGGGGGAGAAATGAAAAACATCCAGCATAGGAAGTAACTAATCCAACCTTCTGACTTTAAAGA
This sequence comes from Bubalus bubalis, assembly GCF_019923935.1. NCBI lineage: Eukaryota > Metazoa > Chordata > Mammalia > Artiodactyla > Bovidae > Bubalus > Bubalus bubalis. The sequence goes on from NC_059176.1 coordinate 15,312,844, forward strand.
TACTGAGCCTCAGAGGGGGAATCCTGGCCCAAAGACTGTGGGTGAGGAGCACAGCTGGGCCTGGGTACCACTTCACACTCCTCCACTCTCCATGTGATCTTAAAAGTGTTACTCTCACCTTGAAATATAATTGATCTTCAAGTTTAGTTGGACCTGGTCTATTTTTCATTTATGGATGGTGTGTTCTACAGCCACTCCTCCATGGTACAGTCTGTATTCTCCAGGAACTACTTTGTATATGCCTGCTTAGCTTATTACTGTGTTACATTTGGCAGGAGAGTTGAGGTTCCCACATTTTAAGGGGCTATAGTTCAAAACAAAAAAAGATTATAGCAGGCATAGATATGTAAACACAATGAACTTGCAGAGCACGTTTGAAGTTCTGCAGTAACGTCTAGCTGCTCACACACTTCGGTGTCCAGCTGGGGCACAGTAAGGATAAAGAAAGTGCCTCCATCTAGAACCCCAGCTCAGCCCCTGACCCTTAATGAGCTGACAGACCACTCTCCCATCCTACTTAAATCAAGAAATAGCCGTGTATTGACTCACAATTTGCTCAGGCCTGGAAAAATCCTGCAGGAAATGTTAAAAGTCAGATGGTCTTTCAAGCCCTTTTAAATTGAACTGCAAGAAAAGAGTGACTCATTAAGACTCATTTTGTAGGTATTAACTGAGTTATAAACTCAGTATGAAAGATAAGAGATTAGACTCTCAGTTTCCTTATATATTTTTAAACTTTACCTCTTTATGGAATAAGGTGACCTATCCAATTCTTTGGAAAATAGATTTCTATCAAGAAGCTTCCACTGATCATTTTCCTCATTTTTCATTTGTTCATTAAAGCCATCAGTCCAAAAATGTTTCTTGAGCTTCTGTGTTTGCTGCTGTGGGCAAACAAAAGATAACAAGGAAAATTTGTTTGCCTGGAAACATATGCTTTCATTTGCTAAAAGATATTTCCTCATTTATACAATTCTAGGTTATCTAGTTTTTCCTTCAGCATTTTTGAAGCTATTATTTCATTAGTCTTCTGGTTTCTACTGTTTTCATTGAGATATCATCTATTTATCTTATTTTACCCCTTTGGAAGTAATGCTTTTCTCTGGTTACTTAAACATTAAAAAAAAAAAAAAATCCTAACTAGAGTTCTTAGGACAACATGCATTAGTGGTTTTAGTTCTGGAACATTCTTGGCATTATCTCTTATAAACATTTCTTCTGCCCTATTCTCTTTCTCTCCTCTTCAATTCACACTTTTCCTCTCCATGCTTAAATGAACTCTCTTCTATTGGTCTGTTTTCTAGTTCACCAATCTTCTCTGAGATTAATTTGTTTTTAAACTCATTTATGATGGGGTCGCAAAGAGTCGGACACAACTGAGCGACTGATCTGATCTGATCTGATGATGTTTTTAATTTTAGTTATTGTACTTTTCAATACTACAATCTCTGTTAGATTACTTTCTACATATTTCAATAACTGACAAAATTATTGTCAGATATCTGCAGATTGTCATTTATTTTCTTGAATATAATAATCACATTTTTTTCATGAATAACTTTAATATCTGGATCTTCTGTGGGGCTGTTTCTATTGTCTATATTTCTCTTGGTTCTCAGTCATTTGGTCTTTTTTTTTTCCTGTTATGGTTGGTAATTTCTTACTGAATGCTTGATATTGTATATAAAAATCATAAAGACAGGCTCTGGATAACATTAACATCCTCCAAAGAAATTACCTTCTACTAGGCACTTAAGGTAGGGCAGAGGACCATAATCCAGGCTGACTTAAGGTTTCAGCACAGGCAACAAAAGCAAAAATAGACAAATGGGACTACATCAAACTTTGAAACTATTGTTCATTGAAGGACACAATCAACATAGTGAAAAGGCAACCTATGGTTTATGAGAAAAGACTTATAAATCATAAATCTGGTAAGGAGCTAGTATCCAGAACATATAAAGAACTCCTACAGCTTAACAACAAGAATTAAATAACCAAATTTATTTAAGCATATGAAAAGATGTTTCATATCACTAACTATGAGAAAAATGCAATCAAAACTGCAGTGAAGGGAGTTCCCTGGTGGTCCAGTGATTAAGACTCTGTGCTTCCAACACAGGGAGCCTAGGTTCAATCCCTGGTCAGGAAACTAGATCCTGCATGCCAGAACTAAGAGCCTGCATTCCACAAGAAAGATTCTGTTCATGGCAACGAAGATCCCAGGTGCCGCAAACTAAAACCTGGTGCAGCCATATAAATCTTTTAAAAGTGCATTAAAGGGGCCAGAGCAGCCAGTGGCAGTGGCAGCTACGGGCATCCATTCTACCAGGGCATCTGTCTGCTGGACAATAGGTCTGGGAAGAATGTGCTACATGTTGAGGCTCTGGGAAATAACATAAATGTCCGTTGACAGATGAATGGATAAAGAACATGTGGTACGTATATACAGTGGAATACTCAGCCATAAAAAAGAATGAAATAATGCTGTTTTCAGCAATATGGATGGACCTAGAAATTATCGTACAAAATGAAGACAGAAAGACAAATATCATATGATATCACTTATATGTGGAATCTTAAAAACATTTTACAAATGAACTTATTTATAAAACAGAAATGGACTCACAGATACAAAAAACACACTTCTGGCTCATATAATATGTGCAACCTTTAAGATGTTTTAGTACTTTTATCTTTAAAACAAAATAAAGTATTTTACATACATGCCACATAAATGTATACACCCATCTATGTATACACGTACAAAGGTGTTGCCGAGTTTTAGTATGTCACTGACTTGGAGGCATAATGTTATCTGGTCGGAGATTAAAAGCTGATAGTGCCTTATGTATATTATAGATTTTAATAAGTTTTTAATTTATGCATACTGTGGGTTAAGACTGATAAACTGGAAAATACTAAAGCAAGTATTAAGACTCTGTCATCTAAAACAGATTATCAATATAGTAGAAGTTTTCTCATCCATTTATTCATTCATTCAATAATGTGAATTGAATTAGTTGAGATTATATATTAAACTTGTATTGTGTACTGAACTGTAATAGGTAATTAGGAATATAAAAGCAGAATGATTTGGATTTGTTGACAGTAGGGAACTGTTGGATGTACCTGATTAGAAAAAGTGACATGATGCAGTATACTAGGAAAGTTAATCTGGCAATTCATTTGAGTCAAATAAAAAGAGAAAATACAGCCTAGTGATAACAGCATGGACCTTAGAATTAGAGGGAGTAGGTTCAAATTCCAACTGCATTGAATAGAGAGCCCCAGAATAAAGCCATACGCCTATGGTCAATTAATCTTTGACAAGGGAGGTAAGAATATACAATGGACAAAAGACAGTCTTTTCAGGAAGTGGTATTGGGAAAACTGAAGGGCCACTTGCAAATCAATGAAGTTAGAACACTCCCTCACACCATATACAAAAATAAACTCAAAATGGCTTAAAGACTGAAACATAAGATGTGACTCCATAAAACTCCTAGCAGAGAACATGGGCAAAATATTCTCTGACATACATTGTATCAGCACTTTCATAGGTCAGCCTCCCCAGGCAATAGATATAAAAATGAAAATAAACAAATGGGACCTAATCCAACACAAGCTTTTGCACAGCAAAGGAAGCCATAAACAAAATGAAAAGATAACCTACAGACTGGGAGAAAATATTTGCAAATGATGTGACCAACAAAGGCCTAATTTCCACAATATACAAACAGCTCACACAACAAAAAAACAACCCAATTGAAAAATAGGTAAAAGACCTAAAGGGATATTTATCCAAAGAAAAAATACAGATGGCCAATAGCCACATGAAAAGATGCTCATTATCACTAATTATTAGAGAAATGCAAATCAAAACTACAGTGAGGTACCACCTCACACCAGTCAGAACGACCATCATCAAAAAATCTACAAATAACAAATGCTAGAGAAGGTATACAGAAAAGGGAACCTTCTACACTGTTTGTGGGAATGTAAACTGGTGTAGCCACTATGAAGAAGAGTATGGATGTGCCTTAAAAAACTAAAAATAGAGCTACCATAGGATCCAGCAATCCCACTTTTGGGCATATATTTGGAGAAAATCATAATTGGAAGATACATGTACCCCAATGTTCACAGCAGAACTACTTCCAATAGCCAAGATATGGGAGAAACATAAATGTCTGTTAATAGATGAATGGATAAAGATGATTAGGTATATATACAAAATGGAATATTACTCAGCCATGAAAAATAATAAAATGCCATTTGCAACAATATGGATAGACCTAGAGATTATCATGCTAAGTGAAGTAAGTCAGAAAGAGAAAGATAAATATCATATAATATCACAGATAGGACACAAATGAACCTATCTACAAAACAGAAGAAGACTCAGACATAGAGAACAGACCGATGGCTGCCAAAGGGGGAAGGAGGGGAAAGATAAACTAGGAGCGTGGAATTAACAGACACAAACTACTGTGTGTAAATCAGATAACAAGGTCCTATTGTATAGCACAGGGAACTATATTCAATATTATATAATAATCCATAATGGAAAGGGCTATGAAAAAGAATACATACGACAACCTCAGTTGGTGTGAAAAGGCACAACCTAATGGTCTGAGATACTGCTTTTTCTTTCTGACCTCAATCATCCAAATACATTATGTTACCTTAAGTGATGTGGTGTTGGAGAAGACTCTTGAGAGTCCCTTGGACTGCAAGGAGATCCAAACAGTCCCTCCTAAAGGAGATCAGTCCTGGGTGTTCATTGGAAGACTGATGTTGAAGCTGAAACTCTAATACTTTGGCCACCTGATGCGAAGAGCTGACTCATTTGAAAAGACCCTGATGCTGGGAAAGATTGAGGGCAGGAGGAGAAGGGGATGACAGAGGATGAGATGGTTGGATGGCATCACCGACTCAATGGACATGGGTTTGGGTGGACTCTGGGAGTTGGTGATGGACAGGGAGGCCTGGCGTGCTGCGGTACATGGGGTCGCAAAGAGTCGGACATGACTGAGGAACTGATATGAACTGAACCATAAGTGAACCAAGACTGAGATCTATGCATATTGAAAACTGCTTAGCATTTCTGCAATTTCTGGAACAGCACATGCCATAATGATGTGCATGCAAACTTCTCTGATTTAGACTCAACTTAAGACAGTTACTTTCATCAGGCTTAGGTAAAGTAAGATTCTAATCTACACCTTATTAACTGAAAAGCTCAAAACAAAACAAAACAAAAAACAGTCACTTGTTTTCTTTCTTGTTTCTTTCCAGACAGGGAATGAGAGAAGATAAAAAGGAAAAGGGAATGGGCTGTTAATCTCTCCCTTGAGGAAGATCCTCAGTGGTCTAGAGAGAGGCTTATTTCTATGCTTTAAATTCTGCTTTCCCAGGGGCTGAAGGGAAAAGTAAAGAGAATGGGAATTAAAGAAAGCATTTCATCAGAAGATGGAAAAGTTCAGAATTCTTCAGGTTTCCTACCTCTCTTGGTCAAGGTCAGATGAACGCAAAGTAATCTTAAATGAGAAAGAGAAGAGAGCTACTACTACTACTACTAAGTCACTTGAGTCGTGTCCGACTCTGTGCGACCCCATAGACGGCAGCCCACCAGGCTCTACCGTCCCTGGGATTCTCTAGGCAAGAACACTGGAGTGGGTTGCCATTTCCTTCTCCAATGCATGAAAGTGAAAAGTGAAAGGGAAGTTGCTCAGTCATGTCCAACTCTTCGCGACCCCATGGACTGCAGCCTACCAGGCTCCTCTGTCCATGGGATTTTCCAGGCAAGAGTACTGGAGTGGGGTGCCAAATGAGAAAGAGAAGAGAGCTAGTGCTAGAAAAGGGAGACAATAATGACAAAACAAAATACTCTCCAATCGTTCAGCTCCTCTCAAGGCCATGGCACATGCAAAGCCTACTGAGTCAGCAATGAAGCAACAACCGAGAGTTGCATCTGCAAGGGGGGCTCAGGCCCTGACTTGTGACTGAGACATAGAGACATAGGCACCTTGCCTCAGTGCCACAGCTGTTTTTCTCCCAGTCTAAGCTGAGCTGGGCTGATATGTCTTGCTTAAGTATCAGTCCCACTTCATGCCTGCAATAAAAGAAACAATGAAAGTGCAAAAATAAACTTCCCAGAATAAACTTCTTCTACAAGACAATCTTTCAACTATTTAAAGACAGAATCAAGTCCACATAAGTTTCTCTCCTCCATAGTGCACATTTTTCATCCCTTCAACTATACCTTGTATGATGTAGTTTTAGCTCTTGATATACTCTTGTTGGTCAAAGTCATTTCAAAATGTGACATCTAGTTCAGTTCAGTTCAGTTGCTCAGTTGTGTCTGACTCTTTGAGACCCCATGAATCGCAACACACCAGGCATCCCTGTCCATCACCAACTCCCGGAGTTCACCCATACCCATGTCCATTGAGTCGGTGATGCCATCCAGCCACCTCATCCTCTGTTGTCTCCTTCTCCTCCTGCCCCCAATCCCTCCCAGCATCAGAGTCTTTTCAAATGAGTCAACTCTTCACATGAGGTGGCCAAAGTACTGGAGTTTCAGCTTTAGCATCATTCCTTCTAAAGAACACCCAGGACTGATCTCCTTTAGAATGGACTGGTTGGATCTCCTTGCAGTCCAAGGGACTCTCAAGAGTCTTCTTCAACACCACAGTTCAAAAGCATCAATTCTTCGGCGCTCAGCCTTCTTCACAGTCCAACTCTCACATCCATACATGACCACTGGAAAAACCATAGCCTTGACTAGACGGACCTTTGTTGGCAAAGGAATGTCTCTGCTTTTTAATATGCTATGTAGGTTGATCATAACTTTTCTTCCAATGAGTAAGTGTCTTTTAATTTCATGGCTGCAATCACCATCTGCAGTGATTTTGGAGCCCCACAAGTTTTCTGAACGTTGAGCTTCAGGCCAACTTTTTCACTCTCCTCTTTCACTTTCATCAAGAGGCTTTTTAGTTCCTCTTCACTTTCTGCCATAAGGGTGGTGTCATCTGCATATCTGAGGTTATTGATATTTCTCCCGGCAATCTTGATTCCAGCTTGTGCTTCCTCCAGCCCAGTTTTTCTCATGATGTACTCTGCATATAAGTTAAATAAGCAGGGTGACAATATACACCCTTTTCCTGTTTGGAACCAGTCTGTTGTTCCATGTCTAGTTCTAACTGTTGCTTCCTGACCTGCATATAGGTATCTCAAGAGGCAGGTCAGGTGTTCTGGTATTCCCATCTCTTTCAGAATTTTCCACAGTCATTGTGATCCACACAGTCAAAGGCTTTGGCATAGTCAATAAAGCAGAAATAGATGTTTTTCTGGAACTCTCTTGCTTTTTCAAAGATCCAGTGGATGTTCGCAATTTGATCTCTGGTTCCCTCTGCCTTTTCTAAAACTAGCTTGAACATCTGGAAGTTAATGGTTCACATATTGCTGAAGCCTGGCTTGGAGAATTTTGAGCATTACTTTACTAGCGTGTGAGATGAGTGCAATTATGTGGTAGTTTGAGCATTCTTGGGCATTGCCTTTCTTTGGGATTGGAATGAAAACTGACCTTTTCCAGTCTTGTGGCCACTGCTGAGTTTTCCAAATTTGCTGGCATGCTGAGTGCAGCACTTTAACAGCATCATCTTTCAGGATTTGAAATAGCTCCACTGGAATTCCATGACCTCCACTAGCTTTGTTCGTAGTGATGCTTTCTAAGGCCCACTTGACTTCACATTCCAGGATGTCTGGCTCTAGGTCAGTGATCACACCATTGTGATTATCTGGGTCGTGAAGATCTTTTTTGTACAGTTCTTCTGTGTATTCTTGCCACCTCTTCTTAATATCCTCTGCTTCTGTTAGGTCCATACCATTTCTGTCCTTTATCGAGCCCAGCTTTACATGAAATGTTCCCTTGGTATCTCTAATTTTCTTGAAGAGATCTCTAGTCTTTCCCATTCTGTTGTTTTCCTCTATTTCTTTGCATTGATCACTGAGGAAGGCTTTCGTATCTCTTCTTGCCATTCTTTGGAACTCTGCATTCAGATGCTTATATTTTTCCTTAGGCTACTCTCCATGAGGTCTCCAAGAGTTGGACACGACTGAGCACATACACACAACTTCAAGCCAGTTACAAATCCAACCCCTGTGTTTTTAATGTACAATGCCTTGAAAGCATGTTTGTATTTTAGTGTAAAACCTTAAAAAAAATAAAAACTCAGAAGAACAGTAGAAATTAATTACTAATGGCAAAATTATAGAGTTGTAGGAGAAAGTTTTCTACCAGGAGAGTTCTTCTATTTCAGTTGTCTGTCTATTCACAAGCCTATACTTAGCTAATAGCATCCTTGACTAGGTTGTTAATCCTTCTTTCCTCAATGGTAATTGAACTGCGCAGAGAATTTATTAAAATTATAGACTTGAGTGATACTGATTTGGAGGAGATACGACCTAATGATTTTTTCAAACATAAACTCTAGTGCACATTATTTCTCATTCTAACATCTGTGGTGAGCAGCTCTTCATAAAAAAAATCCCTAAGGGTTCCAGGTAATCATGCCAGGTGTAACAACACAACATTAAAATGATTTCCTTATGTAAAATCTGGAAGAAGTTAAAGCTTTCAGATATTAGGCTTGTTTTTTTGGCATACATAGGTTACTATGATCATCTTCTAAGTTTATTTTGTATTCAGCAACTTTATTTCCATTTTTACAACCCTCTTATGTCATTGAATCTTTCCTACAATCTACAACTCTGACTCAGTGAACACCAGGTGAATCACAAGCTATACTTGTTTTATTTTTAGTGCAAAGCATAATCCTGAGGGAGTTGCAAATGCTCAAAAACAAAAACCTTGTAAGGCCAAATAACATTCTTTTACACCATGGAGTGTCTCCCATTGCCTGAATCTTAATACATGTCAACAGAGGGGGCAGCATGATGCTTTCATGAGAAACTGTGCCCTCTGCACTTTTCTGAGGCTTTTTTCACTGTGACAAAAAGCACAAATGGCAAAAGAAGAATACCACACTTATGAGCCAGGTGAGGAGTCTATCATACAACTTCATTTCTATTACTTACAGGCTGTCTGTGAGATGCATGGGAGAAAAAGACAACCAGAGTATCTCCTATCCAGACAAAACAAACTCTTATCAGAGATGAGAAAACTGTGCTAAAATTATGCTAAATTAAAGCATGTCAGAAAACAGGTTCCAAACAGGACTCAAAAGCTATTTTTAAACAAAGTGCCAGCTACTTACTCTGGTAGAAAGTTTGCCAGTAATTAATTCTACTTTAGCTGTTTCTATTTGCTTTAGAAAACTTTGTATTTAATCTAGACTGTGGTAAGAAGTGAATTATGAATTAAAGCTGAACTTAAAATATTACTGCACAATTCAAGTGTTTTCTTTCCTTCCAAATGAATTTCATATGGATGAAATAACATAATGTCAGGCTTTAGTTTTACATTACAATGAATGTTTATCCTGAAAGTTGTCAATTGCTTGAGCACTCTGTTGTTTAGCAGCAGCTTTGCCTAGAGATAGGACAAGGGTTTCTCCCTACAACCTTCAGGAAGGGTGAGGCAGAATGACAAAAGGGAGGGATGTTAGTAAGTTGATAGATGAATGAACAAATAAAATGTGGTGTATACATATACATAAATATATATATATATAAAATATGGAATATTACTCACTCAGCCAAAAAAAAAAAAAGAATGAAATAATGCCATTTGCAGCAACTTAGATGGACCCAGAGATTATCATACTCAGTGAAGTAAGTCAAAGACAAATATTATATCACTTATATGTAGAATCTCAAAAAATAATACAAATGAACATATTTACAAAATAGAAATAGACTCACAGAAATAGAAAACAAACTTATGGTTACCAAAAGGGAATGAGGGAAAGGGAGGGAGGGAGGGAAGCACAAATTACTTTGGGATTAACAGATAAACACAACCGTATACAAGGACTTCCCTGGTGGCTCAGATGGTAAAGCATCTGCTAACAGTGTGGGAGACCGGGGTTCAATCCCTGGGTCAGGAAGATCTGGAGAAGGAAATGGCAACCCACTCCAGTATTCTTGCCTGGAAAATCCCACGGACAGAGGAGCCTGGTAGGCTATAGTCCATGGGGTTGCAAAAAGTCGGACATGACTGAGTGACCACTTTCTTTACTTTACTATATACAAAACAGATAAACAACAAGAACCTACTGAACAGCACAGGGAACTCTATTAAATATCTTGTAATAACCTATATTAGAAAAGAATCTGAAAAAGAGTATATATATTAGACATATATATATATATATACACATACATGGCTGAATCACTTTGCTGCATATCCAAAATACTATAAATCAACTATACTTCAATTAAAAAAAAACAAATAATAGTTAGGAGAATGGGCTCTTGATCAAACTGTCCAGGCTTGTGTGTGTGTATGTCAAATGAATGAATATATATTCTCCAATTAAAACATTTAAACATCACAATATATTTTCCATTTCAGTATGAACAACTTGATTCTAAATTTGACTATATCTATGAATCAGGTTCTTTGTAATTTTTTGATACAAGTCCCACTGTCTCATGCAAAGACTAGGTTTGAAAAAGCAGGAATTTTTGATGTTGGTACCATTGAGAAATTGAAAGAGAATGCTTGCCATCTAGTGGAGACCTATTAAACTTCAGTGCTGCTTCTGACTTCTGGCAAATTCCTGGTTTCAAGTGAATTGTTCATTTTAATCTTTTGTGAGAAATTTCCTTCATATAATTTCTCATATAGATTTATAGGAGGAAAAGGGTCTGTAGTAGAACAAAATAATTATGATCATCATCAATATCAAGTTATCCTTTAATCAAACAGGATCTGCTTTATAAGATAACATATGCTCAGTTCAGTTCAGTCACTCAGTCATGTCCGACTTTTTGCGACCCCATGAATTGCAGCACACCATATTATAGTATTTTTAAGTCAGGCTTGAAAGAAAATTCCAGAAAATAATCAATAATAGAAAAGAAACATACTTTTTTAAGGAGTTACCAGCATTTCTTCCACAGTACCTACACAGAAGAGTCAAGAATATAAGTAGATTCTTGCTCCCAGGTTTCTATCTGGTTTTAAGGTCCAGTTTCTCTGTAAGTAGTCTCCATTCTTTCTGTAATTTTTTGTGAATGAAAGTCTGATCATGAAGTTTCAACCTATTTTGTCTTTCAAGGAATCATTTCCTTTTACCATCAAAACACACACAAAACAATTTTCTTTTTTCTTAATGGAGTGTTTAGTAAGTACTTCTTGGGTTGAGTTCAGTATTACTTCTTTAATCACCATAGAGATTAAACCCTGAAGTAGCCAGGTCTCAAGAAACCTCACTCACATCTCAAGAAACAAATTATACTGGTAGGCTCACGAGCTGTGGCAATGAGCTTTCTTGCATCAGAAAGGTAACTAACCTACATGTTGAATAAGGTTCCTTCTCTCTAAAAATGAAGAAACTTGACAAAATATGGATGCTAATTCTTAAAAGAGGCAAGTAAGTGGATTCCATAAAATTATTTGAAAGATTAATAGTTTTAAAACACAATGAGATAGGAGCTATGGTTAGGATGGGGGGAAAGGTGCTACTGAGACAGACAGAAATGTATTTGTGTGAAGAATAGAGTAGACAATGGTTCCCAGGACGTTCTATCTTTCAGTGTGACCTTTCAGCGAGGCTACTTTTTATTTTATCTATATTTTGAGCTGCTTATCCATCAACCAAGCTTGAGTGTTTTAGTTACCCTTCAGGTAGTCATAGAGAATCCCCCAAAGAATCACAGGCATGTGACAAGGGAAGGGCACTGATATCACCATGCCATGGGGTCTATAATACCTGCTCATGAAGCTTGTTTATGCTATCTGGTCATGCTTGTGCTTGCTCCCAAATGTACCACTTCCAACTTGCAACATACTGTTGCTGGGCCTATCTGATCTTATCATTTGAGAAGTGTGAAAGGACTCAGTTCTAGATAGAAAGTCATCTGATGATCCATGCCCAGGCATCCTGCCTCCACCAGGGACCAGGAACATATCAAAAGGCACATAATTCTCCATGGAAAATGGCATGACCTCACTCCAGAACTCAAGAGTTTACATTACTATTTGCCCACTGAGGCCTGCCGCAAACTTCATGCAGCATCTTTTCTTACCAATACTTTTTTTTTTTTTTCAGTCTGCCCAACTGTATGACCCAGGTGGCACCATGGCCTGGACTGTTGCTGAGCTCTGTCTTACTCCAATTTAAAGTGAAGTCGCTCAGTCGTGCCCAACTCTTTGCGACCCCATGGACGGTAGCCTACCAGGCTCCTCTGTCCATGGGATTTTCCAGGTAAGAATCCTGGAGTGGCTTGCCATTTCCTTCTCCAGATCTTCCTGACCCAGGGATTGAACCTGGGTCTCCCACATCGTAGGCAGATGCTTTACCATCTGAGTCACCAGAGAAGTCTAGATCCCATTTAAAGTCGTCAACCTTTTATGCATATGGGCAGGAGAAGCATTCCTAGCTACAGAATTATGCTTCCCCCAGAACTCAAGCACCCACCATTTATTGAACCTTTTAATTTAAAGATACAATAATTCCTTTTTTACTTTAGAAGAGAGATCTAGGCATACCACTGATCAACTGATCTCTAACATATTTACAGATGTGGCAGACACTTGACTCTTCATAGGATTTGTCAGCCACATTCCTGCACCATGTCTTACCAATACCTCCACAGTACTCTCTTGCAAATCCAACCCAATCAACATAATGTTATCAAAGTAAGTAATTAAAGTCATATAGTGCAAAATGTCAAAATGGCCGTATCTTCTCAGACTATATTATGACGGAAGGCAAGAGACTTAAAACAGCCCTGCACAAACCTATAAATGGATATTATTATCCATTTCATATGAATATAAACTGTTTTTTTTTTCTGGGTAAAAGGAAACATTTTGGAGATCAACTTTCTCCCACGACTGAATGGATATTTCTTAGCTTTGTATCTCATTACCCTGGCCAAGTTGCCATTAATTCGGTGTTATTAAGTCTGGTATGTGTGTGACGCACTTGCTAATACTTTGCTGCTGTTCAGTTGCTAAGTCATGTCCAATTCCTTGTGATCCCAAGAACTACAGCATGCCAGGCTTTCCTGTCCTTTACTACTTCCTGGAGTTTGCTCAAACTCATGTCCATTGAGTCGGTGATGCCATCCAACCATCTCATCCTCTGTTGACCCCCTTCTCCTCTTGCCCTCAATCTTTCCCAGCATCAGGGTCTTTTCCAAAATGTTGGCTTTACACATCAGGTAGCCAAAGTATTGGAGCTTCAGCTTCAGCATCAGTCCTTCCAATGAATATTCAGGACTGATCTCCTTTAGGATTGACTGGTTTGATCTCCTTGCTGTCCGAGGGACTCTCAAGAGTCTTCTTCAGCACCACAATTCAAGAGCATCAATTCTTCAGCACTCAGTCTTCTTGATGGTCCAATTCTCACATCCATACGTGACTACTGGAAAAACCATAGCTTTGACTACATAGACCTTTGTTGGCAAAGTGATGTCTCTGCTCTCTAGGTTTGTCATAGCTTTTGCTAATATTACTCAAACCCAATTATCATTCAGAATATGCCAGTTAATCATAAGAGGGACCATTCAAGATTAGTAATAAAATAGGTCAAATGTATAACTACCAGAGGGCTTCCCTGGTGGTTCAGCTGGTAAAGAATCCACCTGGAATGCAGGAGACCTGGATTCAATCCCTGGGTTGGGAAGATCCCCTGGAGAAGGGAAAGTCTACCCCCTCCAGTATTGTGGCCTGGAGAAAGAGTTGGACACAACTGAGAGACTTTAACTCACTCATAACTAACAGAAGAAAACTGAAAAGTTTCTTCTACTGCAATCATTATTACCATGAGATATCTTAAGATCTTGAAACTAGCAAAGAAATGTTTCAAGTCAAAGCAGGACTTTGGGACTTCCCTGGTGATCCCAGTGGTTAAGCATCCACCTGCTGATACAGGGGGCCCAGCCTCAATCCCTGGTCAAGGAACTAGATTCCACATTCCACAAGTAAGAGTATGGATGTTGCAACTAAACATCGTGCATGCTGCAACTAAAAACAAAAACATTCAGCATGCCACAACCAGAGATCCCAAGTGCTGCACTAAGACCCGATGTTGCCAAATACATAAATATTAAAAGAAAAGAAAAGACTTGATGACGGTAATGCCAAACAATGCTCAATTTGTTCATTTGTTGGTTAGACATGTACCAAAGGCGAAGTGAGAGTAAAATGCACAATTTAAAACAAGAATGTTTTTCTTTTAATTTTATGTATATGTTAGGTGAAGGATTTTAATGACCTGAAAAAGTCAAAATTGTCTTTTTTTAATAATGCATGAATAAAATGAATCTAAAATACAAGGTCTACCCTTTAGAAAATCATAGAATTATAGTTGAAAAGGAACTCAAGGTTACTTGGTGCATATACCATTCTGGTATTTTACCCTCATGATATTATAGTTTCTCCAAATAATCACTAGCCTATATTTGGCCCTATGTGAGAACTTAATGTTTCTTAAGGTAGTGCACTCCATTCTTGGAAAATTCTGACTGTTAACATTTTTTTTTTTTTTTTTTAGCCAATATCTCTCTATAGCTTCCACTTACTAGTTCTAGTTCCAATCCAAGGAGCCTTGCATAGCCTTGCATGTGTATGTGCTGAGTCGATTCAGTCACACCTGACTCTTTGTGACACTATGGACCGTAGGCCACCAAGCTCCTCTGTCCATGGGATTCTCCAAGCAAAAATATTGGAATGGGTTGCCATGCTCTCCTCCAGGGGATCTTCTGGACCCAGGGATTGAATGTGTGTTTCTTGTCTCCTACATTGACAAGTGGGTTCTTTACCACTAGGGCCACCTGGGAAGCACCTGGTGTTTAGGATAATGCTTCCAAACATATGTGGGCTTTTTCTTTCAGCTTTATTGAGATTTTTATTTGACCAAAGCACTATATAAGTTTAAGGTATACAGCACAATGATTTGACTTACAAGTTTAGTGATTATTCATCACTTAATACAGATACAAAATAAAATAAAATATATTTTTATGATGAGAACTCTTAGGATTTACTCTCTTAATAACTTTCATATGCAACACAGAGCAGTGTTTATTAATCATGTTGCACATTATATTCCTAGTACTTATTTATCTTATAACTGGAAGTTTGTACCTTTTGATCACCTTCAAAATTCCCTCTCTCCTACCCGCATTTATGGTAAGCACAAATTTTATTTATTTTTCTACAACTTGTTTGTATTTTGAAGTATAACTGACCTACGACACTGTGCCAGTTCCTTGTATACAACATAGTGATTAGATACATGACAAAACGATCACCATGATAAAGCGTTACCATCTGTTAACCTATGAAAATATCACATTACTATTGACTGTTATTATTTTCCATGGTGTACATTACATTCTTGTGACTCATTTATTTTGTAACTGAAAGTTTGCACCTCTTAATCTCTCTCAACTATTTCACTCATCCTCTCCTATCTCCCTTCTCTCTGGCAATCACTTGTTTGTTCTCTGTATCTATCTTGTTATGCCTGTTCATTTGTTTTGCTTTTTAGATTCTACATATAAGTGAAATAATACAGTATTTGTCTTTCTCTATCTGACTTAATTCACCTAGTGTAATATCCCCTAGGTCTCAGTTCAGTTCAGTTCAGTTGCTCAGTCATGTCTGACTCTTTGCGACCCCATGAATTGCAGCACGCCAGGCCTCCCTGTCCATCACCAACTCCCGGAGTTCACTTAAACTCACGTCCATCGAGTCGGTGATGCCATCCAGCCATCTCACCCTCTGTCGTCCCCTTCTCCTCCTGCTCCCAATCCCTCCCGGCATCACAGTCTTTTCCAATGAGTCAACTCTTCCATGAGGTGGCCAAAGTACTGGAGTTTCAGCTTTAGCATCATTCCTTCCAAAGAACACCCAGGACTGATCTCCTTTAGAATGGACTGGTTGGATCTCCTTGCAGTCCAAGGGACTCTCAAGAGTCTTCTCCAACACCACAGTCTAAAAGCATCCCCTAGTCTATGTTGTCACAAATAGCAAGAAACTTAAGATGACATAGACAAGTGTAACGATATATCACATTCATGGATTGGAAGAATTAATATTGTTTAAAAGGCCATAATACCCAAAGTAATCTACAAATTCAGTTCAATCCCTATGAAAATACCATTGACATTTTTCACAGTACTAGAACAAATAATCCTGAAATTTGTATGGAAACACAACACTGAATAGCCAAAACAGTCTTTAGAAAGAAGAATAAGGTCAGGGTATCACACAGCCTGATTTTAAACTATACTACAAAGCTACAGTAATCAAAACAGTATGGTGCTGGCACAAAAACAGACACATACCTCAATAGTTGTCAGTCCAAGAAGCAAAACTAACCAGCTGCTCCACATCAGGAGCCAGAAGGACTCCAGAGAACTTGGCATCTCAATCAGGACTTCTCTTCTCTCCTTCTCTTGAAAATGGAAAAGAAAGAAAAAGAAATAAGAAAATCAGAGAATTCATTAGAAAACTGAGCAAAAAGCAGAAATTCAGAACACAAATTTATTGAAGGTCATAAGAAGAAAGTAAGTTCCTCAATACCCACCTCCCTCCTCATGCCAAAATCCTTGGATTTCCTAAAGTTAAACAATAAAGAGTAGAGACTAATTTTATTTGACTGTTAAATAAAAGGGTAATCTCAGAAGGCTAGAGAATCTGAGAATATTTAGGATGCACACATTACTTTTATGCTACTTTTCTATCATATTTCTGCTGTTGGTTACTATTTTGAGGAACTCAAATATACGACCTTATTTCTACCCCAGCAAGACTCATATCTATCCCAATTAAATTATATTTGGTATATTTAGCTCATTACTTAAGCTTTTAGAGTATATTTTAGATCCTAATTTTATCATATCATATACTCTTTACCATAGAGTCATAGTGATGACACATTTGATTAGCCTTTCTTTATTATTCTCATCAATATCTTCAGTAAAAATGTTAAGTCTTACAAGGTAAGAGGGAGAGCTTTTAAAACAACCACTGCTGCTGCTGCTGCTGCTGCTAAGTCGCTTCAGTCGTGTCCAACTCTGTGCAACCCCGTAGACGGCAGCCCACCAGGCTCCCCCGTCTCTGGGATTCTCCAGGCAAGAACACTGGAGTGGGTTGCCATTTCCTTCTCCAATGCATGAAAGTGAAAAGTGAAAGTGAAGTTGCTCAGTCGTGTCTGACCCTCAGCAACCCCATGGACTGCAGCCCACCAGGCTCCATGGGATTTTCCAGGCAAGAGTACTGGAGTTTAATCAGCCAGTTGTTATTTTAGAAATTGTACACATATCACCCCATGTCCTCAGATTTAAGAAGTTCTTGTCAACTGTCCTGTTGAAGCCCATTAATACTACTCTAGCATTTTCTTGATCTTCCCAATGAGTCACCCCATTAATTTAAAGCTGTCTGAAATTTGTCTGAGAATTTTCTCTGCAGATAATGAGTAATAAAAAGAAATCATGAGCAAGGATTATTTATTTTCCCTATCAATATGATGGTTCTAAACTACTTTACAAACTAAGATCAGACTTTTCTTTTACAGTGATATCTTTTTGACCCCAAATAGCCAAAGCAATCTTAAGAAAGAAGAACAAAGCTGGAGCCATCATACTCCCTGACTTCAAACTATGTTTCATATATTGGATTACAGTAATCAAAACAGTATGACATTGGCATAAAAACAGGCAGACAGGTCAATGGAAAAGAATAAAGAGCCCAGAAATAAACCCATGTACATAAAGTAAATTAATTTACAGAATCTTTTCAATAAAAAGTATTGGGAAAACCAGACAGCCACATGTAAAAGAGTTAGGTTGGGCCCTTATCTTATACCATACACAATAATTACCAAAAATAGATTAAAGACTTGAAACCATAAAACTCTTAGAAGAAAACATAAGCAGTAAGCTCCTTGACATCAGTCTTGGTGATGATTTAACTTGACACCAAAAGCAAAGGCAACAAAAGCAGAAGTAAACAACTAGGATTACATCAAACTAAAAAGCTTCTGCAAAGAAAACATCAACAAAATTAAAAGGTAACCTACAGGAAAGAAAAGAAAAAAAAAATTCAAACACGGGCAGAGGATTTTAACAGACCCGTTTTTAAAGACACATATAGTTGGCCAACAGGCTTTGATAAGATGCTTAATATCCCTAATAATGTGGGAAATTAAAATCAAAACCACAGTGAGATATCACCTTAACTCTGCTAAAAGAGCTATTGTCAAAATGACAAAATAAAATCAAGTGTTGATAAAGATGTGGAGAAAAAGGAAGCCTGTGCACTGTTGATAGAAATGTTCATTGGTGTAACCATTATAGAAAGCAGTATGGAGATAGCTTAAAAAATTAAAAATAGAACTACCATCTGATCCAGCAATTCCACTGCTGGGTATTTAATCAAAGAAAAAAAAGACTAACTCAAAAAGACATTAGTACCCCCATATTCACTGCAGCACTATTTAAAATAGCCAAGACATTGGAACAACCCAAGTGTCCACTGATGTGTGAATAGATAAAGAAGTTATGGTATATAAACAGAATATTATTCAGTCTTAACAAGAATGAAATCTTGCCATTTATGACAACATATTGATAGGAGCTGGAGGGCATTATGCTAAGTGAAATAAGTCAGAGAAAGACACACGTTATGATTTCACTTGTATGTGAAATCTAAAAGAAAAAAAAAGCTCACAGATTGGGAACAGATTGGTGGTTGCCAGAGGCAAGGGTTGGGGGATGGGCAAATGGGTAATGGAGTCAAAAGGTACAAACTTCTTAGGAATGCTCAGAAGTGTTTCTTCTTGCTTATCTCTGAGTTCATCTAGACATTTAGTCTCACAAGATCAGAACAGGTCACACTTGGAGCCAAAAGATGCAAGGACAGACAGCACAGCAAGCAAGCAGGGCAGTATCCAGCATTCTCCTTACGTAGGAGTCCTCAAAGCAATCCACCAACCCAGGGGCCGGCTCATCTTCCCCCAAATAACAGCTCAAGTGGAAGAGAATGAGACCCAAATGGACATGTGCGATCGGGGAACTAGGATCCCACAAGCTGTACAGCATGGCCTCAATAAATAAATACCTGTGAAGTGACCAAAAAAGACCAAAGCTCATCAATACCCAAAACCAAGACTGAAAGGCATTTCAATATTGGAGTCTAAGAGACATCATACTTACTATGAGACAGAACTTCGCTGGAAAAAAGCACATAAATTCTGCTTCATTAAACAGATTGCCTAAAAAGGAATTAGAAGTTAAAGCATAGTTCACCACTGTCTGTTTCTGAAATCATGGATACAAGGTCTTCAACAACCAGAAATTTAGAAAATCATTCCTTTTTTTAAAAGGGCCAATCCATGAATTGACTCTATTTCTTCCTTATGGTGAGGAGTCAATTTTCAGTGGTCTTCTGTGTTTCTGCTTGTGTTGTAAAGAGGCACTGACAACTTTTGCCCCAGACTACTTTTTCAAGGATGTTTGTGTGGAAAACAGTCTTGAAAGATAGAAAATGATGTCTCCTTCTAAAGTTGCTGCTGCTGCTAAGTTGCATCAGTCCTGTCCGACTCTGTGCGACCCCATAGACGGCAGCCCACCAGGCTCCACCTCCTTCTAAAGCAGAAGGCAGATTTGTTTTCCTGACAGGATGGTAAAGTTTTTAGTGAATGTTTTAGTGAAAACTGACCTAGTAGACAAGAGCTACCAGAGAACTAGCCTGCAGAGGGAAGGAACCTAGTAAGAACTGAACTTATTTGTACTGCAAATCCCAGCAGGTTTCAGGAATTGGAGGCTGCAGGTACATTTGAAGGCAAAGTGTAGAGTTGAGCTGAAAACAGAAGAAATGGTTGAAAGTCTGTATCTTAATAAAATAGTTTCCTAGACCTCCTCCCCAGCCTAAGACCTGGGACACCTCTCAAAGCTAAGAGATTAGCTGCCATCTAAAGACAGGAGGTGAAATGAACATTTTCATAATGAAGGTGACATCCCTGGCGCTCTTGCCTTGTCCCTCTCACAGAACACGAGCAGACAGGTTTACACTCTGTGCTGGTTGTTTTGTTAGGCTCTCCTGACCGGTTACCACTCTCTGCCCTGCCCTGGGAAGATAACCTCTATGGACAGCCTCACCTTGGCTTCCTTAGCCTTTGGATTCCATTTGGAATCAGTCTGTGAGAGGAACCAACAGAACAAAAGGTAGAAGGAGAGAGGAATTGGGCTATTTATTCTACTCCCCCCTACCCCCACAATTTTTTTGGGGGCAGTGGCTGCACTCCTCTGCTTTCACACATAGTAACTGGTGGGTGTACTCACACACTGTTACAGATCTTGCCCAGTTCCAGAATGCTTTTCCTTCCCCTTCTCCCTTTAGGTCTAGAGGAGATAATGGCTTCCAGTTGGTTTTAGTCCTTGGGTATTTCACCATCCCTTGATGGTTTCTGTTGGTAAAGATTCCCTTCATTAAATTCTCTTCAAGGGACCCTCCTATTACTCTCTTCAATTACCCCATTGAGTGATCCATCTGCTTCATACAGGTCCAGATACATACTCCACAGAAATTTTGCAGGATTTCTCTACTGGACCTGAACAAGTAAGTTCAGTTCTTACTAGGTTCCTTCCCTCTACAGGTTAGTTCTCTGGTATTTCTTGTCTACTAGGTCAGTTTTCACTAAAACATTCACGAGAAACCTTACCATCCTGTCAGGAAACAAATCTGCCTTTTGCTTTAGAAGGAGGCGGAGCCTGGTGGGCTGCCATCTATGGGGTCGCACAGAGTCGCACAGGACTGATGGAACTATTAATACAAGTGTTACTAGGTGTTATGTGTGAAATGAGGAGTGATTAGAGGAGGCTTAAAAGTGGACAAATGCCAACTCACAGGTATCTTTTTTTTTTTTAATTTTTTTTAAATTGAAGAATAATGGCTTTATAGAATTTTGTTGTTTTCTGTCAAACCTCAACATGAATCAGCCATAGGTATACATATATCCCCTCCCTTTTGAACCTCCCTCCCAGGTTGATAGAGCCCCTGTTTCAGTTTCCTGAGCTATACAGCAAATTCCCGTTGACTACCTATTTTACATATGGTAGTGTAAGTTTCCATGTTACTCTTTCCATACATCTCACTCTCTCCTCTCCTCTCCCAATGTCCATAAGTCTATTCTCTATGTCTGTTTCTCTATTGCTGCCCTGTAAATAAATTCTTCAGTATCATTTTTCCAGATTCCGTATATAAGAGTTAGAATACGATATTTTTCTCTTTCTGACTCACTTCACTCTGATACATATACAGGTATCTTTTAAGCCACATCAAAGAGCTTGGACTTTACCCTGTAAGCTCTTGGGAGGTAATAAAGGATTTCAAATTTGAGTTTTAAATCAATCAAGATGGAGGCAATATGGAGGAAATTTTTGAGATGGGCAAGGCTGTAAAATGGGTAACAGGACAGAGACAACTGCAATAGTTTCAGTGAAAAATATTGATGGCTCTAACTCACAAAGTGGCAGAAGAATGTAGGAAATGGACAGGAAATTAGTGGCCATTTGAAACTGGGAGTCAGAAAAAGGAAATAAAGGGTAGGGGGGAATCCAGAATGACTTTTGGGTTCTGATTTGTTCAGGTGTCAAGTCATGTCTGACCCTTTGTGACACCACGGACTGCAGCATGCCAGGTTTTTCTGTCTTCCTCTGTCTTCTATCTCCCGGAGTTTGCTCAAATTCATGGTCATCGAGTTGGTGATACTACCTAACCATTTCATCCTCTGCCACCCTTCTCTTTCCTTCAATCTTTCCCAGCATCAGAGTCTTTTCCAATGAGTCAGCTCTTCTCATCAGGTAGCTGAGAAATGGAGTATTTCCTGCCATGTCAATAAACAAGAATGCCACAGTCATCAGCAAGCACAGCGGTCACCAGGTCCAAGTTTTCTCTGCTCACCGCACAATGAATCTGAGAGACAAGGGGCTGAGGCAAGGAAGAGACTTTATTCGGGGAGGCAGCTGACCAAGAAGATGGAGGCCAGTGCCTCAAAATAACCATCTTATTGGGGTCTGGACGCCAAGCTCTTTTATAGATCAAGATGGGAGAAGTGAGGAAGCAAGGTGAAAAGGCCATTAATCTTGCAAACATCTAGAATGGCAAGCCGCAGGCAGGGGATGTGTTGATTTCTTCCTTCCTGTGACCTACAGGTGGACAGGGTTCTGAACAAAGGCACTCTAGTTTAACAGTCAGGCTGAGGGGCAGCATTCTCTGACGTAGGCCATTTTGTATGATTATAATAAGAAAAGCAACAGAAGGCAAGTCAAAGAAACAATTCCAACATGGAGTCAGAATTGGTTTCTTTCCTGCAACACAGCCACTCCATACAGTGAGCACTGAGGAAAAACACAAGATACTCACCTCAGATAGCTGAGATGCATATGAAAGGAATGTTTTCAGTGAGCCCAGACTCTTGCATCTTCTTAAGTACAGAAAAGTGCTAAATTCCTTAACTTGAGGTATCTGGTTTACTTTAATTCACAAAAATACTTTTGATGTTCAGACTACCTACCCTTTGTTGCAAACTTCTATTTAATCTGACTTCTCCCCACTCCCTGCCTTTTTAGAGCAGTTCTCTCAGGATTACTTGAGATGTGGTCTCCCACGCTTAAAGTCCTAAAAATTCCCACTGAATAAAACATAATTCTCAACTTTTAGGTTGTGACTGTTTTTAAACCGACATGGTCAAAGTATTGGAGCTTCAGCTTCAGCATCAGCCCTTCCATTGGATATTTAGGGTTGATATCTTTTGGGATTGACAGGTTTCATCTCCTTGCAGTCCAAGAGACTCTCAAGAGTCTTCTCCAGCAGCACAGCTCAAAAGCATCAATTCCTTGGCGCTCAGCCTTCTTTAAGGTCCACCTCTCACATCCGTACATGACTACTGGAAAAACCATAGCTTTGACTATACTCACCTTTGTCAGCAAAGTGATGTTTCTGTTTTTTAATATGCTCTCTGCTGCTGCTGCTAAGTCGCTTCAGTCACATCCGACTCTGTGCGACCCCAAAGACAGCAGCCCACCAGGCTCCCCCGTCCCTGGGATTCTCCAGGCAAGAACACTGGAGTGGGTTGCCATTTCTTTCTCCAATGCATGAAAGTGAAAAGTGAAAGTGAAGTCGCTCTGTCGTGCCCGACTCTTAGCAACCCCATGGACTACAGCCTTCCAGGCTCCTCCGTCCATGGGATTTTCCAGGCAAGAGTACTGGAGTGGGGTGCCATTGCCTTCTCCGAATATGCTCTCTAGGTTGGCTCAAAGGCTAATGCGTCTGTCTGGAATGCGGGAGACTTGGGTTCTTCCCCTAGGTCGGGAAGATCCTCTGGAGAAGGAAATGGCAACCCACTCCAGTACTCTTGCCTGGAGAATCCCATGGAGGGAGGAGCCTGGTAGGCTACAGTCCAAGGGGTCGCACAGAGTCAGACATGACTCAGTGACTTCACTTTCACTTTCTAGGTTTGTCATAGCTTTCCTTCCAAGGAACAAGTGACTTTACTTTCATTGTTTCAGTCACTGTCCACAGTGATTTTGGAGCCCCATGTGTCACTGCAGGGGCTTCTCGGGTGGCGCAGTTGGTAAAGAACCCGCCTACAAATGCAGGAGACACAAGAAACATGGGTGTCACTGCAGTGGATAAATACTCTTTCAGTGAAATAAAGAGCAGAGGAGAAGAGAGTTTAAGATTGGGATTTACTGAGGGGAAGCCTGGGGTGGAGGAAAGGAAGGGGATGCAGAAGAGTGAAGGGAAGAAGATTGATGTAGTCATATTATGAATATGTTGAACTTAAAATACCTGTGGGAAATCTAACCACAAGAAAAGAGCTTCCTTTCAACCTACTCAACCTGGTCACTGTGGAAGACCCTGGACTCTTGAGTTTGCCTCTCTCCTTAACCTGGGAAGCCAGATGCAAAACCACAGGAAAAAAGGCAGATAAAATTGCCTTTAACCTTTAAGAAGCAGGCGAGACCAGAATAAAAGGCTCCCAGAGCAACCACCTATTTAACCACATGATGGTATAAGAGCTAAGAAGAGCCCTAGTTAGACCCTCCTTCACTGCGGAAAAAGTGAAACTGAAGTCACTTAGTCATGTCAGACTCTTTGTGACCCCATGGACTGTAACCTATCAGGCTCCTCCGACCATGGGATTTTCCAGGCAAAAACGCTGGAGTGGGTTGTCATTTCCTTCTCCAGGGGATCGTCCCAACCCAGGGGTTGAACCTGGGTCTCCTGCATTGTAGACAGACACTTTTACTATCTGAGCCACCAGGGAAGATGGTGGCTGGGCAAAACTATCACTTATGCTGTGGCTTATTTTGTTTGTTTTTGTTACTATGGAAGAGATGATATTCCTTCATCTCCAATATGTTTCCTAGGAATAATCTCAGCAGGGGTAGGAGATGAAAGCTGTAGGATGAGTTAGATAGATTTGGGGCATTTCCCCAAAGACTGGGAAGGGGCTGGGATATTGTGGTTTCAGATGACAGAATTAGGCCAAGTTGTTTTCAAGTTAGCCACTATTTAGAAAAAGAGATATTTGACAGACTACCGTAGGAAGCAGGGTTGGGAAAATCAAACCATTTTCTATTTAATTGCTAATAATCTGAGATTCTTTAATAAATTGGTTTCATTTTTATCTTTTACTTCAAGTTGGCTTTAGTGTAGTTTCTATACCTATTAGTATGAACTGACAAAGAGGAACACAATGCAGCTTATAAAATTCACGTATGCAGGCTTAGTCGTTCAGTCATGTCCGACTCTGCAACCCCATGGACTACAGCCCGCCAGTCTCCTCTGTCCATGGGGATTCTCCAGGCAAGAATAATGAAGTAAGTTGCCACACCCTTCTTCAGGGGATCTTCCTAACCCAGGGATCAAACCCAGGTCTCCCACATTGCAGGTGGATTCTTTACCATCTGAGCCACCAGGGAAGCCCAAGAATACTGGAGTGGGTAGCCTATCCCTTCTCCAGGGGATCTTCCCAACCCAGGAATTGAACTGGGGTTTCCTGAATTGCAGGCAGATTCTTTACCAGCTGATATACCAGGAAGCCATCATATTAAATCATAGACACCTCACTTCACATTTATCTATAACTAAAATACTGGTTATGGTAAGTATTACAGACATAGCTAGTACCATCAGGCCTCTCATGTTACCCTAACCTCAGCCTAAAATCAGCTGGACTATCCATATCAATAACTATTTCCTAAACTTTAGAGACACCTAGGAATGCTCCTATCTCTGATACTCCAAAATCCAATATGCTTACCATTCAGCCTTCCAGTTTTATTTGCTTAACTCCTATTAAGTTTTCATTCCTATCCCAAAGAAAGGCAATGCCAAAGAATGTTCAAACTACCACAAATTGTACTCATCTCACGTGCTAGCAAAATAACGCTCAAAATTCTCCAGGCCAGGTTTCAATAGTACGTGAACCGAGAACTTCCAGATGTTCAAGCTGGATTTAGAAAAGGCAGAGGATCAGATCAGATCAGATCAGATCAGTCACTCAGTTGTGTCCGACTCTTTGTGACCCCATGAATCGCAGCACGCCAGGCCTCCCTGTCTATCACCAACTCCCGGAGTTCACTGAGACTCACATCCGTCGAGTCAGTGATGCCATCCAGCCATCTCATCCTCTGTCGTCCCCTTCTCCTCCTGCCCCCAATCCATCCCAGCATCAGAGTCTTTTCCAATGAGTCAACTCTTCGCATGAGGTGGCCAAAGTACTGGAGTTTCAGCTTTAGCATCATTCCTTCCAAAGAAATCCCAGGGCTGATCTCCTTCAGAATGGACTAGTTGGATCTCCTTGCAGTCCAAGGGACTCTCAAGAGTCTTCTCCAACACCACAGTTCAAAAGCATCAATTCTTCGGCGCTCAGCCTTCTTCACAGTCCAACTCTCACATCCATACATGACCACAGGAAAAACCATAGCCTTGACTAGACGAACCTTTGTTGGCAAAGTAACGTCTCTGCTTTTGAATATGCTATCTAGGTTGGTCATAACTTTCCTTCCAAGGAGTAAGCGTCTTTTAATTTCATGGCTGCAGTCACCATCTGCAGTGATTTTGGAGCCCAGAAAAATAAAGTCTGACACTGTTTCCACTGTTTCCCCATCTATTTCCCATGAAGTGGTGGGACCGGATGCCATGATCTTCGTTTTCTGAATGTTGAGCTTTAAGCCAACTTTTTCATTCTCCACTTTCACTTTCATCAAGAGGCTTTTTAGTTCCTCTTCACTTTCTGCCATAAGGATGGTGTCATCTGCATATCTGAGGTTATTGATATTTCTCCCCGCAATCTTGATTCCAGTTTGTGTTTCTTCCAGTCCAGCATTTCTCATGATGTACTCTGCATAGAAGTTAAATAAACAGGGTGACAATATACAGCCTTGACGAACTCCTTTTCCTATCTGGAACCAGTCTTGTTCCATGTCCAGTTCTAACTGTTGCTTCCTGACCTGCATACAAATTTCTCAAGAAGCAGATCAGGTGTTCTGGTATTCCCATCTCTTTCAGAATTTTCCACAGTTTATTGTGATCCACACAGTCAAAGGCTTTGGCATAGTCAGTAAAGCAGAAGTAGATGTTTTTCTGGAACTCTCTTGCTTTTTCGATGATCCAGCGGAATTGCCAACATCCGCTGGATCATCGAAAAAGCAAGAGAGTTCTAAAAAAAGATCTATTTCTGCTTTATTGACTACACCAAAGCCTTTGACTGTGTTCAGTTCAGTTCAGTCGCTCAGTCGTGTCCGACTTTGAGACCCCATGAATCGCAGCACGCCAGGCCTCCCTGTCCATCACCAACTCCCGGAGTTCACTCAAACTCACGTCCCTTGAGTCAGTGATGCCATCCAGCCATCTCATCCTCTGTAGTCCCCTTCTCCTCCTGCCCCCAATCCCTCCCAGCATCAGAGTCTTCCCCAATGAGTCAACGCTTTGCATGAGGTGGCCAAAGTACTGGAGTTTCGTGTGTAGGTCACAACAAACTGTGGAAAATTCTTAAAGAGATGGGAATACCAGACTACCTGATCTGCCTCTTGAGAAATCTGTATGCAGGTCAGGAAGCAACAGTGGTATATATTTACTTGGCCATGAAAAATGATGAAATAATGCCATCTGCAGAAATATGGGTGGACCTAGAGATTATCATACTAAGTGATGTAAGTCAGACAGAAAAATAAAATTTCATGATATAGCTTATATGTGGAATCTTAAAAAAAAAAAGAAATGAACTTAAACACAAAACAGAAATAGACTTACAGACATAGAAAACAAACTTATGGTTACAAAAGGGGAAGTGGGGGAGGGATAAATTAGGAATTAAGATGAAATATACACACTAGTGCATATAAAATAGATAATCAACAAGGACCTTCTATATAGCACCAAGAACTATACTCAATATTTTGTAATAACCTTTAAGGGGAAAGAATCTGAATATATATATGTAAAGAATATATATTTAAAGAATAGACACAAACACACACACACACAAGAATGAAATTGGACCACTATTGTCAGGACCAGCCCAACAACGAACTGACCTGAGGGAGCGGTGCCGCAGAAGAATAAAGAAAAACAAGACTCAGAAATAAGGTGGGGATCAGGGGGCTGATGTCATTCACAGGCAAAAGCCTAGATCCTAATCCTTGCATGATTTTTATTGCTAACATCTACTTTCTTGTATGTGCTCTAGAGATATCTGTGTTTTACAATCTCATATCAGGGATACAGATATACAATGCACAGTCCTCAATGTCAAACCTTCAGGCCTTTCATGACTCTGTTTAGCCCTTTACTAGTGATGACCTTTCTTAGTAACCCCCTCAAGGCTCTGGTTACAGGAACAGTCACTAATGGTTTTTCATCAGTCACATCAGTTCTTCAACATCTTGTTTTCAAGATGTTTTTCCATGATGTACTTTTTATTGCTCCCACCCCTTCACCTTGGGGTGATGAGAAAGTCACTCTTATTTTTCAAAGAGGCCCTGTTAATTATAGTACAGGCCTGTGCATAGCATATTCCCTACACACTATCTTACACTAAATACAAAAATTAACTCAAATGGTTAAAGACTTGGACATAAGACCTGAAACCATATAACTTCTAGAAGAAAACAAGCAGTAAGCTCCTTGGTAGTGGTCTTGACAATGATTTTTTTTGGATTTGACACCAAAAGAAAAGGCAACAAAAGGAAAAATAAACAAGTGGGACTATATCAAACTAAAAAGCTTTTGCACAGCAAAGAAAACCATCAAGAAAATGAAAAAGCAACCTACAGAATAGGAGAAAATACTTATAAATCATATACCTGATAAAGGGTCAATTTCCAAAATATATGAATAACTCAGCTCAATTGTGAAACAATATGATTTTTAAATCAGCAGACAAACTGAACAGACATTTTCTAAAGAAGACAAAGAAATGGCTGATGAATATAGGGAAAAGTACTCAACATCACTAATCCTTAGAGAAATGAAAATTTAGAATTCCTCATGGCAGCGGCGGCTGGTTGGGCGCGGCGCTGTAGTGACTGATCTGCTGTTAGCCTGGTGGCTTAGCGTCGAGCTCCAGCCCGGCCTCCGCACCCCTGATGCTGCTCAGGTGCTGAGCCCGCCCCGGCCGGGACGATGGTAAAGTATTTCCTGGGCCAGAGCGTGCTCCGGAGTTCCTGGGACCAAGTATTCGCTGCCTTTTGGCAGCAGTACCCGAATCCCTATAGCGAACATGTCTTGTCGGAAGACATCGTGCACCGAGAGGTGACCTCTGACCAGACGCTCCTGTCCCGACGACTCCTGACCAAGACGAACAGGATGCCCACTGGGCTGAGCGACTGTTTCCTGCCAATGTTGCTCACTCAGTGTACATCCTGGAGGATTCTATTATGGACCCACAAAACCAGACCATGACCACCTTCACCTGGAACATCAACCACACCCGGCTGATGGTGGTGGAGGAACGATGTGTTTACCGTGTTAACTCTGATAACAGCAGCTGGACTGAAATCCGCCGGGAAGCCTGGGTCTCCTCTAGCTTATTTGGCGTCTCCAGAGCTGTCCAGGAATTTGGTCTCACGCGGTTCAAAAGCAACGTGACCAAGACTATTGAAAGGTTTTGAATACATCTTGGCCAAGCTGCAAGGTGAGGCCCCTCCCAAAATCCTTGTTGAAACGGCCAAGGAAGCCAAGGAGAAGGCCAAGGAGATGGCACTGGAAGCTACAGAGAAGGCCAAGGATCTTGCCAGCAAGACAGCCACCAAGAAGCAGCAGCAGCAGTTCATGTAGCCAGCTCAGGCCCCGAAGCAGCAGCCTAGCAGACTACCAGCTCCAGTCCCTGTACCCTCTCCTCCTGTACTTTATTATTAAAAGCCAGCTTCTAGCCCTCTCAACTGTCTGGGTGGTGGGCTGAGGGTAGGTGCCCTGTTTGGCATCTCTAGTACAGCCGGTTGGTTACCCATGTCTGAGCCAGGCCTCCTTACGCCTGCATCGGGTGGCTGAGGACAGAGGCACAGTGACTTGCCCACGGTCACTGCATCCAGGTGAAGTGGTCGTAAATGCTAGACTGTAAGCTCCATGAAGTCAGGGACTGTTGTTTTATCCTCTGATGTGTCCCAAGTATCTGAAACAAAATCTTTAGTGTAACAGGCACTCAATAAATACTTGTTGAATTCAATTGGGGAAAAAAAAAAAAGGAATGAAAATTTAGACCACAGTGAGCTATCACGCCACTTATGTTAGAAAGATTGTCATGGGACTTCCCTGGTGGTCCGGTGGTTACGACTGTGTGTTTCCACTGCAGAAGGCACAAGTTCAATCCCTGGCTGGGGAATTAAGATCCCACAAGCCGCATAGTGCAGCCAAAAAAAGAAAAGAATGAATGATTTTCATAAAAAAGATAAGAGGTAACAAATGTTGTGGAGAAGGAAACGGCAACCCACTCCAGTATTCTTGCCTGGAGAATTCCATAGACAGAGGAGCCTGGTGGGTTATGGTCCACAGGGTCACAAGAGTTGGATGTGATTGAGTGACTAACACAACATACCAACAAGTGTTGACAAGGATGTGGAGAAAGGAGAACCCTTGTGCACTCTTGGTGGGAATGTAAATTGGTACAGCCACTATAGAAAACTATGGCGTTTTCTCAAAAATTTAAAATTAGAACTAGGATATGATCCAGCAATTCCACTGTTGGGTATTTAACCCAATAAAAAGAAAACTAAGATATTTGTACCCCCATGTTCATTGCAGCATTATTTACAACAGCCAAGGCATGAAAAGAATGTAAGTGTCCACTGATGGATGAACCGATAAAGAAAATATATATATATACACACACACACAATGGAGTATTATTCAGCTGTGAAAGAGAAGGCTATCTTGCCATTTGCAACATGGATGGAGCTGAAGGGCATTATGCTAAGTGAAATGTCAGACAGAGAAAGACAAACACTGCATAGTCTCACAATTAATAATGAAATTTTAAAAATTTAAACTCATAGACACACAGAATAGGTTGGTGGTTGCCAGAGGCATGGGTCAAGTTTGGGCAAATGGAAGAAGGTAGTCAAAAGGTATAAAATTTCAGTTATAAAATAAAGATGTCCTGTGGGTGTAATGTACAACATGATGACTACAGTTAAAAATATTGAATTATATATTTAAAAGTTGTTAAGAAGGTAGATCTTACAAGTTCTCATTGCAAGAAAAACAAAATTGTTTCTGTCTGTCTTAATGGATGCTAACTAGGCAGAGTGTGGTGATCATTTCACAATACATACAAACTCAAATCATTACGTTGTATACTTGAAACTAATATAATTTTGTTGTTGTTCAGTTGCCCATTCATATCTGACTCTTTGTGACCCCATGGACTGCAGCATGCCAGGCCTCTCTGTCCCTCACCATCTCCTGAAGTTTGCCCAAGTTCATGTCCATGGCATTGGTGATGCCATCCAGCCATCTCATCCTCTGATGCCCTCTTCTTCTGCCCTCAATCTTTTATATACTAATATAACATTATGTTAATTATATCTGAGTTTTAAAAAAAATTAAGCCTTTGAGCCAAAGTGTGTTCTTCCCATGGCCAACATAATGGAATTCAGGACCTGCTTATTTTGGCCCACCAGAGATCTCCTCTGATAGGTTACCCCAAAACTCCCTACTGTGTTAGCCAACACTTTGTCAATCTGTATTGCACTCTTTAGCTCCCTTTGCCCAGTTCTACTTCCTTCTCCCTTTTTCTTTCACAAACGTCTGATCTGCATCAAAGCTTGATGATTTTCCAGGCCCATTTCTTTTTCCTCCCCCTTAAACTTTCACAGGCTTTATCTTCTAGTAAGTCTCTTGTACTCCGTCTTACCATCAGCTTCCTGCAAGACTCGAACTGATACAGCATCATAACACTTATTACAATTTGTAATGGCATGTTTGTGTTTGTGTGTTGTCTCTATCAATTACATAACAATCTCCTTGGCAGTCTTTTTTTCTGAAGGGTCCTCCTCTAAGAAGCCTGGATAACCTTGCTGTTGACTCAATCTTCATCCCTCCTTTCAGTCCACAAGATAGCAGTAGTTGCATAGTTGTGTCTTACACTGGGAACACAGTTGAGAGAGAGAGGAAAAGCACTGTTGTGTCTTACACTGGGAACACAGTTGAGAGAGAGACGAAAAGCACTGTTGTGTCTTACACTGGGAACACAGTTGAGAGAGAGACGAAAAGCACTGTTGTGCCTTACACTGGGAACACAGTTGAGAGAGAGGAAACTAAAATCCTAATTCAGGGCTACATCTTCCAAATGTAGGATTTATCAACTTTGGCACTATTGACATTTTAGATTTAAGAATCCTTTGTAGTGGAAGAGCGGTCCTATGCACTATAGGATGTTTAGTAGCATTCCTGCCCTCTACTCACTAGCTGCCAGTGGCACCCTTCTAAGTTATGACATTTGTATTTCCAGACATTGCCAAACGTCCCCTGGAGTGCAAAATTATCCCTGGCCTTGATGAAAGAGTGTCTTCTTTCTAATTCTTCTCAAAATGCTATTTAGTCAATTAGTATACAACTGGACCATAGTATATTAGTATGGTTCTGGGAATATTCTTCCAGGCTAAGCAGATACAAATCTCTTGACTGCATCTTCCACACAACATAAGAATTCCCTCCTCTCTTGCCATGTCTGTGTTTTAGACCCTAAGTGGGTCTGTACGTGTTCCCAGGTATTACAGATTGAGGACAGATCATCCCAGGTGCCTTGCTCTGACCATAAAGAGCCCACCTATACTTGCAAACACAAACTTAAGAGGATCCATCCAAGGCAGCATGTTGATGCGCCATTGGACAGATGAAGGTTGTCCCTTGGCCTATATACCTTCTCACTGCACTTTTATCCACAAAGTGGATTATTTTTTTTATCCACAAAGTGGATAATAATTTCCTTGGAAAATTATTAGTCACTCTAACATAAATTCTTGTTGCTGCTCACCCTGGAGCATGCTAGATCCTACTTACTTCTCAAACAGAAGTGGCTAATTTAAAAAATTAAAGTCTGCAATTCTGAGTGTCTGCCCTTAATATTTAAAGGTTCCTGCTTTAGCTGAAAGTGTGAGCCATGGTTACCTTCATCATCAGGAAGAGAAACCATTCATGCCTCTATTTCAGATGTTTTTTAAGTATGAATGTCTGTCTTTTCAAAGTCCCTCTATCCCACAAAGTGTATTTCATAGATTTCACTACACATATATTTCAAGTTTGGGTTGCCTGCTAAGTCCCTTCAGTTGTGTCCAACTCTTTGAGACCTCATGGACTATACCACCAAGCACCTCTGTCCATGCAATTTTCCAGCCAGGAATACTGGAGTGGGCTGCCATGCCCTCCTCCAAGGGATCTTCCCAACCCAGAGATTGAACCCACGTTTCTTACATCTCCTGAACTGGCAAGCGGGTTCTTTACCACTAGCGCCACCCTGTTTTTCCCATAAATTTGGTGCAAATCCATGTCCAGCCATGTTCTCATTATGCTGCACAGTCAGAAATTTCTGTGCAGACCTGCTTCTCTCCTCCAACCCCCAACTGGTTTCTTTTCCTTACTTGCATTCATTCGATGTTTTAAAAGTGTATTTTAGATTCTGAATATTCGACGAGCACAAGATTTATGGATACATGATTTAGAGGGAATCTCAAACGTGACTTTAAAAAATTAACCCATAACAACTATTTCCCGTCCGGTCTTATGGACAAATGCGATACATGATTCTTAGGATGTTGAGAATTTTCTTGGATGAGGCAAAAAATAAACTCTCCTGTCCTAAATGTTGACTTGGTGGGGAGGGGGGCGGAGTCCATGAAGAGAACACGCTGGACGGGAGGTGGCACAGATTTAAGGCTGAAAACTCGAGTTACTCCTCTGGTACTTCCTCCTCCAAGACTGAAATAAGGGATTCTACACAGTTTCCAGCCCGCAACGCGTCGTGCCGGGGCGCTGAGCCGAAGGAAGCAGGGCTAAGTCTGAACGCGACTGTAACAAACTGCATCGCAACCTAGCAGTCAAGATGAATGCTTTTAGGGTTCGATATGATTAGGTTAAAAAGTTTAACTATTGCAAGTATAACTTTGCATTTAGTCCATTATCCCCTCAAGAACAAAACGTTCCTTCTCGGCCTCAAATATCTGTCGGCCAGAGAAAACTTAAAAGCTCTCTTAAACATATTCAGAAAGCTAATTCCTCACGCTTGAAAGCAACAAATAACCAAAAGCTATTACCGTTCTCACACAGAGAAAGAGTAGCGAGGACCAAACTTCTAAAATGCGCAGTAGCGCGTCTGACGTAGGCCTTCCTGCCGCAGAGCATTTCGGGAAGAGCCGCGAAACGCGAAGCTGGCGCTCCTCTGAAGAAGAAACAAAGTCCAAGGACGACTAGAGGTGCCTGCCCAGTACCTGTCGCAGCTTGGGGTAACCCAGTTTTTGTGGAAACAGCATTACCCACGCGGAGCGGGAAGCGCCCCCAGGCTTCCGGGTCCCAGGGAGACGCACGGTGACGCAATTCCTGAGCGCGCCAATCCCGGGCTGGCTGGGAGGGCGGGCTCTTCAAATTTGAATTCCCTAAAAGTTCTCGTGTTAGGGAATCTCGCGGAGAAGGTGAGCATCGCCTGGGGTTCGGCCGCTGAGGGGTGGGGCCGACTTGGGCCAGAGACGGGATCTTAGGGCGCCCAGGTTCCCCGCTGCTCCGAAGCCGAGCCCAGACTGCTGCCGTCTCGCCCGGCCAGGCTCTTCACCCAAGGTACGGCCCCGACCTTCTAGCCTAGCTTCTGCGTCCGGTCCCTCTGGCGCCGCGAGTCCCAGCGCTTCAGCTTTCTGGGCTCTCTCGGACTTTTTGTACGTTTCTGTCTTTGGCTGCGGTATCACGACCACTCGTTCATTCGGTGTGTATTTGTTGCGTGTCTACTGTATTTATCAAGAGAGCAGACTTCTTTCCCTCTGATTTCAAAATCAGTTTCAGTGGTGAGCGCTCGAGGCTTTTGTTCTAAAATCACTTCTAGAAAAAAAAATTAGATTACCAAGTAGGAATATTGTGTACGTCACTGCCCGATTCTTCATCTTGGAACCCAGGATCCACAGAGCTAAAGAAACAATTTATCCGTCTAGCTCGTATTTTCTTCTCGTTAAATTACATATTGCAAACATTTTCAGATGTAAATAAAATTATTTAGGAAACAGGAGGCCCCTTCATCCCTCTCTACAAAGATAAGTGCTATTTACAATTTTTACAATATCTTAATTCCAGATTTTTTTCCCCTTTGCGTATACTCCCCCCCCTTTTTTTTTTTTTAACAGAAATTCAGTTGTACGTCCTGTTCTGCTTTTTAAATTTAGTATATTCCAGCTGCTTTCTATGTCAGAGTGTGTATGCGTGTGTCTGTATGTATATCTTTTCATTGAATACATAGAATTCAGTTATATGGATGACAAAAGCAGAATTTTGTCCCATATTGATAGACGTCTAGGTTGTTTCTAGTTAGCCCGGTGCTTTAGTGGACAGCGGAATTTTGGTAGCCATCTAGATTGCTTCTAATTAGTTTAGTACTTCCGTGAACATCCTTGTATAGGGCCTGTTTAAGAACTTAGGCTTTGAGATCAGATAGACTGCGGTCCTGCTCTTGTCAGTGGGACCTTGGACTGGTTATTTAACCACTTTATGACTTAGTTTTCTCATCTTAAACATGGGAATAATAACAGTACTTATCTCTTATGAATTGCTGTAAGATTAAGTAGTGTCTGACATAGATGCAGTAGATGTTGAATATTATTACCACATATGTCTTTGCATTCTAATGTAGATGTAAGAAAAATTTTAAGTGGAATTTATTGATCAGTGGTATGCCCACCTATATTTTGAAATTAACCTTTACCAATCTGATAAACATAAGAAGTCTCACTGTTTTAATTTGCATCTCTTCATTTATTAGTAAAATAGAGGGTCATTTTGACTCATTTATGGACCATTTGTATTCTATTAAATGCCTTTCATGTCCTTTGGCCATTTTTTATGTTGATCATTTCTTTAAATTGATTCATTTGGTTTCTTTGAATGTTTGGCCAAAAAGTTCTTTTGGTTTTTAAGTATAAATGAAAGACCTTTTTCATTTTCACCAAGAATTTTATTGAACAGCATATTCACTGTTTTATTCCACTACCTTCTGCCATTTTTCAGGCAACTTCATAATTCCATCTTCCCAAAACTTTTTATCTTTATTTTGAGCAAAGAACTCTTCCACGTGCTATTTATAGTCCTTCAAGAGACTGAAATTTTTTTCATTAAGAGAATTTTGTAAAGACTGAAATAAACGGGAATTTGAAGATGCAATGTCTGGTGAATATGGCAGATGAATCAGAACTTCCCAGACAAGCTGTTAACAGTTTTTGCCTGGCCATCAAAGAAGCATGGAGGCTTGTGTTACCCTGATGGAAGATTATGTGTTTTCTGTTGACTGATTCCTGACGCTTTTCGTTGAGTGCTGGTTTCAGTTGGTCTAATTGGGAGCAGTTCTTTGAGCTCATAATAGGGGTCTCCTTTCCAATCCCACCACATACACATCACCTTTGGACGAAGACTAGCCTTTGGTATGGTTGGTGGTGGTTCATTTCACTTGCCCCATGATCTCTTCCATTCCACATTATTGTACGATATTCACTTTTCATCACACGTCACAATTTGTTTTAAAAATGGAATGTTTTTGTTATAGTTCAGCAGAGAATCACATGCAGAAATACAGTCAAGAAGTGTTTTTTTTCTTAACTTATGTGGAACCCAAACATCAAAGGGATTACATAACCAAACTGGTGCAAAAGATTTTCAGTGCTTGATTTGGGTATTTTGAGTATGTCGGCTATCTCCCACATGGCATAATGTTGATTGTTCTCAATTAATGTCTCAATTTGATTGCTATCAACTTCAAATGGTTATTGCACCCTGGGGGGCATTGTCCAGCAAGAAATCTCCAGCGCAAAATTTTGCAAACCACTTTTGACAGGGTTGATGTTTGATCAGTCACAGTAGCTTCTCCATACACTGCACAAATCTTTTTTTTTTTTTTGAAGTTGTGTTTCCACCTTTCTTGAAATAATAAAGCATAATATGCCAAAAATGTGACCTTTTTCTTCCAGTTTTAATATTAAAATGGCTACACAAATGTTCACTAATCTTTTTTTTTAATGCATTGTGAATGACAGCTGTCACAATACAATCTGACAGAACTGTTTTGAATGAAGTTCAAGACAAATAAGCTCTACTAGAACCACCTTATGGGAAAAACCAAACAAATTCTTTGGCCAACTCAATATATTGTGTGCTGCACTTTTTTCCAAGTATATCATTTGTCAGTTAACTTACTGTTCCTCTCATTTTTCCCCAACTCTATCTCCCAGTGTTGGTTAGTGTGCCTTGGGAGTTTTGACCCATTCCATTAGAATTATTATTAATATTACTACCATAACAGTAAATTCCTAGAACTTTTTATGTCTTAATTCAGTATTATATCCATGATAACAGTTGTTTAGCTTTCTAGATATTCTAGATACTCATAGCTACTTTTTCATACTCATAGCTAGTTTTCCCATGCCCGAGTCTTTATTTTGAATAAATAGCAATTTTTCCTAGTATATCAGCATGTCAGTTTTCAGAGTAAATTTTAAGTATTAGATTTTTCAAATAGTTCGAAGCATTTAATGAAGGCACAAGCACACCATTTTAGAATTCACCTTGTCTTCTCCAGTCCTAGAAGGAACCTAAATAGGAAGGAAATCTAAAAAAGAATGGATGTATGTATACGTATAACTGATTCACTTGGCAGAAACTAATACAACTTTGTAAGGCAAGTATATGCCAATAAAAACAATTAAAAATAAATAAATTGCATGCTTTTCCTAGTAGCATCCTTCTAGGAATGTTAATCACCCCTTTGTCCAGCATATCCCATGCACTAGTCACTTAGCAGTCCTCTCAGTTATCAGATGGACTGTTGAAGTATCATAGTGCTTGTGTTCAGGTAACCCTAATTTTACTTAATAATTGTCCTAAATCACAAGAGTAGTGCTGCTGGCAATTTGGGTATGCCAAAGAAAAGTTGTAAAGTGCTTCCTTTAAGTGAAAAGGTGAAAGCTCTTGACTTAATGAGGAAAAAAATTGTATGCTGAGATTGCTAAGGTCTGGATAAAAATGAGTCTATTTGTTAAGAAGGAAAAAGAAATGCATGCAGATTTTGCTATTGACCCCCAAAACTGCAAAAGTTACAGCCACCGTGCATGATAAATGCTTAGTGAAGTGGAAAAGGCATTGAATTTGTGTTTTGAGTGAGGTGACATTCACATAACTTTTATTACAGTATATTGTTATAATTGTTTTGCTATTGTTAATTTCTTACTGTGCCTGATTTACAAATTAAACTTTACCATAGGTATGTATGTAAAGGGAAAAACATAGTCTATATAGGCTCTGGCACTATCCATAATTTCAGGCATTGACTGGGAGAAGGTGGCTGGGGGAGAGGAGAAACTATTGTACTACAGATTGGTCTGTTCTTATTTCTGCTCATTTATTAGCAGTTTATACTTATTGTTGAGCATTTCATTAGGTTCTAAAGAAATGAGATTGTGTAAACCCTGTACATGCTTTGCCCTCTTTCCATGCAGTTGTCCCAGTTTATTCATTTTTGTTTTTGAGAGTGTAAACTGAATGGCCAGTGAGTGTTGCAACTCCAAGCACACTCCTGTCATTAATATCTTGCCAAATGCATGAATATATACGCTAATACATATTTGCTGAATTCTTGGGTTTTGTGTCATTCCTAAGATACTGGGTATCTTTGTCAGCTCTTGTTATTGAGGAATATTTCCTTTTTTTCTCTTATAAAATATCAAATAAAATGGTAGTTTGTATATGCATTTTTAACTTGTATATTTATTTCTCGCAGAAGTTACTGTAGATAAAGATACTTCATGTCTTTGGTCTGAATGAATTTATATTTTCTGAAATACATTTCTTATGTTTATATGATCAAAGACTGGAATAGTTATAAATTCAGTGATAGGAGATGCTGTAAATCTAGACTTATAAGTTCTAAGCTCCTTTCATTTCCTAGAAATTTCTAGGTGTGGGAAATAAAATTTATATGTAAGAAACAAGCTAAAACAAGTCTAAGAATGTGTGTGCCCAAGTACATGATTTCCTCTAAAAATTCTAAGCAGCAGTAAATGTTTAGAAAATTATAATGAATATAATTTACTTTTGATTTCAGGTCTTTTTTTTTTTTTTTTTACGTAAAATTTCATATTAAAAAGTTCTGCAGCATAACAGAAATCAGGATTGGAGATTATTAACTTAAAAATTGAATGGATTTTTTAACCTTCATTAGGATATGTCATGTAGCTGCTGCCTTAAAATTTAAGTTCCTAAAAGGAAAAACCATATTTGTGAAATTGAGTCTTTTCATAACTTAATTTATTGCCATGTGCAGCTGTCATTTAATGTTTTTTGATGCAAATATTAGATTTGCATCAAGTCCTGGAACCTCCAGGACTTGAGGTTCAAGTAAATTTCAAAAACAAATATTCAAAATTCTGCTCTTAGAGTGATGAAGTAGAAGACTTGGTGGAAGCTGCTTTTTAACAGAGAATAAATTTAAAAACCAAACTGTTTTATCACTAAAAAATAATAAATGAAACTTTAACAAAAATATAAAATCTTAGTGTGCTTTGTGAGGTATAGATTATCCAGTGTTGTTATGAACCAATTAAACCTTTTACTTTGTATAATGTTATTATGGAAAGCAAATAAACTTAACTTTTTCTGCACGGAAGCATGATAAAAGTTGATTTCACATTGAACTGCAGGTTCCTCTGGCCCCCTGCTGAAGGTCTATCCTGAAAATTGTGTTTAAGTGAATTTTCTGTTAGAGGGAATTTGTTGCTTCGGTTTATCAAGATGATTGCAACACCTTTGAAACATCCAGGAATTCACCTGTCTTCAGAGACATCTTCTCAAAGGAGAAATGTGCCCATGCACGCGATCTTTTTTGACAGCATTCCTTCAGGCACACTTACTCCTGTAAAAGATTTGGTGAAATATCAGATATCCTCTTTAAAACTTAATAACCATAAAAAGAGTCAGTTTGTAGAAATGGCAGTTTTTAATAATAAAAATGTACTTCAGTCTACCTTGCTAGCAGAGGCTACCACCTCTAACAGTTCTCTTGATATCAGTGCTATAAAACCCAACAAGGATGAATTTAAAAATAAAGAAAGCTATGAATCACCAGGAAAAATATTTCAAAGAATGAAAGAAAAAGTACTACGCAGCAAGCAAGAGCAAGCATCAAGAAACAGTTTTTTGGAACCAACACAAAATGAAAGTTGCGCTCCTGATGGAGCTGAGGAAAGAATACTACAGCATACCTACCTCTGTGAAGAAAAGGAAAACAGATCATTCCAGCCAGAAAACCGTTCACTAAGAGGTTAGTTTTATTATGTGTTGGTTAAAAAGCTGTAACGTGTTTAGTGTTTATTGTGTCTGACGCTTTTAGGTACTCGGAACAGCAGTGAGCAAAACGAACAAAAATCTCTGTCCTCACGAAGCTAGCTTACATTCAGGTGGTGGCAGACAGATCATTAAATAAGTATTTTTTAGAATATAATAGAAATGATCTGGAAAGAGAAAGCAGAGTACGCATGATGGGGAAAGTTGGAGCAGGTTTTAATTTTTCATGGGGTGGTCAGTGTTTCAATGAGAAGGTTAAGTGATGGATACAGATAGATATCTTGCGGCTGGTACAAGTGCCCTGAAATAGAAGCATGCAGACTAGCTAGGAGATTACCAAGGAGTGAGTGGGCAGCTGGGGAGGAGGGGATAAGTAAGGAGAGGGTCAGATAATGTGTCTTTTAGGAGGGTCCTATTAGGGCCTTATAGGTAAATATAAGGGTTTGGGTTTTTATTGTGAGCATATTAAGGAGCCACTAGAGGGTTTTGAGCAGAGGAATGTCACAGTCTGACTTAAATTTTAAAAGTATCACTCTAGCTGTTAATTTGCAATAGTTATTTTAGTATTCCAGGTGAGAGATGGCATTGGCTTGGTCAGGTGGTAGCAGTGGAGATAATAAAGAGTTGCTGAATGCCATATAGATTTTGGTTTTGGAGGGGAGGGGGGGTTGTTAATTTGTTTTAATATTTTATTTATTTATTTGGCTGCACAGGGTCTTAATTGTGGCACATGTGATCTTTTAGTTGTGGCATGTGGGATCTAGTTCCCTGAGCAGGGATCAAACCCAGGCCCCCTGCGTTGGGAGTGCGTGGAATCTTAGCCACTGGACCACCAAGGAAGTCCCTCCAGATATATGTTGAGAGATGGGAGTGTGGAATATAAGAGAGGTATAAAGGATGACCTGGGTGATTTGTTTGGTTTGGAGTTTTTTTTTTGCTCAAGCAACTGGAAGGATGGAGCAGTTTAACTGAGGTAGAGGTGGAATAGTTTTGAGGACTCAGTAATTATGTTTCTTGTCATGTCAATTTTGATATGTCTGTTAAAAATTGAAGTGTAGATGTGAATTAGGCTGTTGAAAAAAATTAGTTGGAATTTAGGGAAGTGGCCTACCTGAGAAATACATTTGGAGTCATTAGCACCTAAATGGTATTTAAAGCTATAAGATTAGATGGGATCATCAAGGAGTAAGTATATTATACTTGAAAAAACTGTATATTGAAATGTTTTCAGAGAAAACATTTAAGGATAAGTTCTGGGTCACCCTGAAATTTAGAAGTTAGAATAAAGAGCAGAAAGTAGTGAAAGCCACTGAGAAGATGAGGAAGAAAAACCAGAATGGTAACTTCAGAAGCCAGTAATTGATAAAGATACTTTACGTGCATTATCTCATTTGCTCCTTTCAGCAAACATTATGGATTTATGCTCATTTAATATAGTCTAGGAAATGGAGATTTTAAATAAATTAACGTCTGCTATGTGTCTCACAGGTAGTAAGTAAGTGATAAGCTGAGAATTAAATACAGATATCTATTAGAAAGCTCATGCTCTTAACTGCTACATAATAGATTGTGGGTATATTGTTGCATTTCAAAGACAGTGATGTATTTTGACACAAAAGCAGTTTTCTAAGGGAGTTTAGGATGGAGGTAGGTGAATATACAAATAATCTCATACAGTCTAAAGAGAAAAGGGAGAAGCAAGAGAAATAATGTACATTATAGCATGTTTTATATGTAAACTGGGATTAGAGAGAGGAAGAAATAACTGACTGCTTTGAGAATCTGCTGACTTCCTAGAAAATACACATATATACAAACACAGATTTTGTGTATAATTTCAGAGATCTTTTGGAGAGTCCCTGCATGGATCCCTGAACTGAAATAAATGGCCTGTGTTCTGTACCATGTTGTGTATGACTGAATTATCTACTCATCTGTACTGCATTGCCCTGCCATTTCTAGTAGAATGATTTAAAGAAATAGAAACTTATCTTTTATGACATGTCATTATAATAAAATCTTTATATTGAGGTTTCTAAGGCCAAAGCAACATATATATTAAAGTATAATCACTACCAGTTTTTTCAAGTATAATATTTGAAATTAAACATATAATTCAGTTTTTCCTTCTCTGGTACAAATTTTAAGTCTATTACCTTCCCCTTTTTATGTGAAAGAAACTCATTTCTATATTCAAGATACGAAACTTTAACTATCTAGGATGTAAAGCAGAATAAAATATAAGCAATGCTATTAGTTCCTGTTTGTCTAGCGATTAAGCCTACCAAATTTGTGTCTTTGAAGACCTGCTAAAGGGATGTCAAAGAAGTATAAATTATGACTTAGTCTGCTATTGAATCTCAACATTTTGATTTTTAAATCTGTTACAACTGTTCATCCCCATTTTAGATATTTCCAGTAACCAGAAGCAAACCGAATTTTCAAGAGAGGATGGCACTTGATATATGACCTTGACATATACATATCTGATTTGTGGCAGCACCAGAATTTTATTATAGATCTCTAGGCTTCTAAGTCCAGTAGTATACTTGTGTCTAGAGCTGGCAGGTTTTTAAAAAATTCTTTCTCAGCATAATACAGGTATAGAGAATGCATTGAAGATATGAGAATAATAAAGGGCAAAAACTTAATATAACTGTCATATGTTAAAGTATACTCTGTTGGTCTGATCATTACTGAATTTAAGTCTTTATTCCAAGATTTTTAAAGGCATTTTTTTCTCTTATTGACTAATACAACTTCTTTCTTTAAAAAAAGAAAACTCAACCTCAGTCCAAGAAGTTCCTCTGGAATCATCAAATAATATTTTTGTGCCAGTCAAGCAAAAGATTACATATCAGCAGGAAAAGAAGGTGCCTTTGCACAATTTAACTTATGGTAAAGTGCTTTTTGTTTTGTTTTTAGTTTGTTATTTGAATGTATGGTTAAATGTTCTAGATACTTATTTTCCCTGTGTAGGCAATTAAAAGTTTAAAATTTTTCTGTTGTTCTCTTTTCATTTCATATTATCCATCTGTAAATTTTGTTCGGTTTTGTATTTTTTTGCAGAGCTTCCAATTCTGAACCAAGAACATAAAAATGTTGCAACTGCAAACAGGGCAGTAACTAGAGCTCAGCTGGCTAGACAAATTCTTCACTCAAAGGAGAACACAGTTGCAATCAATAAATCCAAAAAGGACACATTTGTTTTAGAAGACACTGATTCTACCTGTGAAAAGTCTCCAAATACCACTGTTGCGACTCTTTGTGGTCCTGATGTTGAGAATGGTGGTCAATTACTGGTTTCTGGTGATAGTAAGATTACAAGAGAAGGCAGTTCAAAGCAGGAAATTAAGGAAGGAAATGAGATAACAATGCACAGAGAGACTGATTTTCCAGGTTCCATGAATGATACTTGTAAAATCGTGCTTGCAACTCCACAGTTTCATATAACAATACCTCAGAGATCAAAAAGAAATGCCTGGACCCTTTCTCCAAGTATAAGCCAAACTATTACAAATGGAGTTAAAATTAAGGTAGGAAAACTTTTAAGGCAGATAAATACTGTTCTCACCCTCATTCTTAAAGTGCATAAGCTCTTTTGCTCTCTCATTAACAGGTTCATTTTGGGTCTTTGTTAATATTTAGTGTAGAGGCAGTGTGGCCTAGTGAAATGAGCAGTGGATAAAGTAAGAAGACCCAGGCGTGAAGTCTTATTTTGCTCTAACACTAGTTGCATAGTCTTCAGCTCCCTTTGGGGATGAATACTGAGGTATTCTTGTTCTTAAATTTTTTTTTTCCTGATTCTTGGTGTTCTAGTAACAGCAATTAAAA
Organism: Bubalus bubalis; assembly: GCF_019923935.1. Lineage (NCBI taxonomy): Eukaryota > Metazoa > Chordata > Mammalia > Artiodactyla > Bovidae > Bubalus > Bubalus bubalis. The sequence goes on from NC_059176.1 coordinate 15,356,918, forward strand.
GAGAAAGGAATTAGAGCATCTAAAGATTTTAGAAGTTTTACTGTTGTAACACTGGAGTAGGAAATGGCAACCCACTCCAGTATTCTTGCCTGGAGAATCCCATGGATAGAGGAGCTGTTCAGATGTTTGCTTTGGAATAGAATACTAAATATAGGTTACTAGCAATCACCTTTATAGGAAATTGAATACAACTCCAAATCAACTTTTCAAAAAATAAATGCTCTAATTATATAGGGAGAAGAGTGATGGTGAAATGCATACTACTTAACTTGTTTTCTCTAAGTTATTGAGACTTTTGTGGCTTTGGTATTTTAATGGATACCTCAAGATTTTAAGTGGCTTTTTCCCTTAGTGGTTAAGATATTTGACATAAGAATATTTAAAGTATAATTGATTCTGGATTGTATTAATAGAACAAACTGGAGTACAACTTCAGTCTCTGTCTCCATCTTTTGTTTAATTATGCATAAGAGTTTTTACCTTATTGCTATATAAAATAGAATGTGATTCTTATGTAGATGAACACTAAGGACTCATTTGGATTACTTGTATAAGTGTTTTCTTTTAATGTAAACTGATTTTGTAATGCATATGCTACAAGTAATATAAGAAGTAATATATATTTCATTTTATGCTTTATCAGGTAGTCCAGCTACAGGAATGGATGATTAAAGTCATCGATAATAACACTGCTATATGTGTAGAAGGAAAACTGACGTAAGTATAACTTTTCAGCATTCTTTTAGTAAAATTTATAATGAGATATTTGTGTGTAAGAACTTACAAGGAGATGCATGACAAATCGCATCTTGCTGTAAAACAAAGACTTTCTAACGAGGTTATAAACTGATGGCAGAAAAGTAAAATGAGTATGGCCATTTTGATTGTAACTAGCTTTCTTGCTTTTCTAAGAAATTTGTTAACTCATATTTTTAAAATAGGGACAGCTCAAATTTGTATGAATAGTGCTTTATTTTTTTCAGAGGTTCTATTAAGTGGGCTGGGATTATCTGCTTGATGATAATGATTGCTTGTAGTTAACATTTACTACATGCATTTCAGTCCAGAGTCTCACATCTAAATTGGGAAAACCAAAACCAGATATGTATTTACTGATTCAGAAAAGAAATCAAAATTATTTAACAGTGTGCCACACAGCTACATGTTAAGTAATCACTGGCACTTTATGGTTTTCCCTAAAATGAAAGCATCCTTTGGTAAGTGGACTTGCCTAGTTCTGCTACTCCACTAGTTCCATTTCCTGCTCTTCAAAACCAATTTTCTTGGTGGTTAAAAAAAATGTAATAAAAGGTTGTAATAAAACAGTACACTGTATCACTGTTATAGATACTTACCTCAAAGTTTATGAGTATATAAAATCTGTCTTGCTCACCTTATTTCTTGCTTGCCTTGTACCCATTCATTTCCTTAATATCCAGAGGCAGCACTGATTGCCTTTGTTGCAGTCCCATTACTACTGCTTACTGACTGTATGACGTAGGCAAATTACTTACCCTCTTTCAGTCTTATTTTCTTCATTTGTGTAATGATGATAATAGCATGATCTACTTTTTGAATTATTTTGAGGGTTAAATCAGTTAACATTTATAAGACTTTGAGAACAGTGCTTGAGTACTGTTTAAATATTTGTTAAATAGTGAAAGTCACTCAGTTGTGTCCGACTCTTTGTGACCCTATGGACTATACAGCCCATGGAATTCTCTAGGCCAGAATACTGGTGTGGGTAGCCTTTCCCTTCTCCAGGGGATCTCCCCAACCCAGAGACCGATCGAACCCAGGTATCCCGCATTGCAGGCGCATTCTTTACCAGCTGAGCCACAAGGGAAGCCCAAAAAAGAACAGAGGATGAGAATATTGTGTTAAAGTATAACATATGAATTTAATTCCATTTGACCAAACTAAATGACCTTAACTTTCTCATTTATTATGCTTATATTTAGAATGTTTATTACTAATCTAATGACTCAGAATGTTCATTTATCTAATATATTTTAAAATTTTGTTTTCTCTATATTTATTCTTGGCTTCATGTAAAGAAATATAAAGAGTAGATTTATGGGTCAGTAGCTTGATGCTGCTTTGTTTTTTCACAATTGGAACCTCTTTTGGTACTTTCTAAAGAGGAAGGTAAAGACATTTGGCTATATGGTGAGGGGGAGAAAAAAACACAAGAGTAGAATAATTCAAACAATGTAACTGCATGAAAACTAACCCAGCATAGACCCTGAGGAGAGTGACAGGGAAGTCATCCTTTGGCAGTTTGGCATCAGTTGAGACACAGTTGTGAGCTTTATTACCACAAGATATTTAGAGAATGCCTTGCTTTCTTGCTAATGAAACGTTTTGTACTAGCCACATGGTTTGGCCACAGTACAGTTTCTTGGTACTTAGGTTCACATTAGCCAAGAGGTTGAGTTCTGTTGCAGTGTTTGGCCCTCAAATGTTTTGTAATTAGATTAATAGCATTGTAGCTGGAGTACAAATTTATTCCTGTTACAGATTTATATACTTATATTGTGTACATTGTGACTCTTGGTAAAATGTGAATACTTTGGCTTTAACTAAGCTTTTTTTCCTCCTAGAGACATTACCAACATATATTGGCACAGTAATGTAATTATAGAACGGATTAAGCACAACAAACTTAGAACTTTATCAGGCAACATTTATGTACTAAAAGGAATGATAGACCAAATTTCCATGAAAGAAGCAGGTAATGACTGTCATTACTAATCGGAAGAATTACTTTACTAAGTGAAATAATTAACCATGTTTCAAACCATATTTTTGCTTTTAGTTAGGTGCTTTAAAATTACATGTCAACACTAAAAATTAAAAAATACTGCCAAAATTATGTAAAACTATTCTATATGTTGATCCTTTATTATGATTTACTGTTACTGGACAGTTTAAGTCCAGTTATTTAAAAACTATTCAAATGAAATGTTCCTTATATGTGAGGAACTGGCTATAAGAATATAATTTAGCTCCCTAATTCCTCTTGTGTTGAACCTGCCCAGCATAACCCTAGTCCTGATACAATCTTATTTTCTGTCTATGCCTAGTACACAGCTAATGTGACTAAAGAAAAAGACACCTAGTAGTCTACTTTAAATCTGTGACTACCAGCAACAAATTGTGGTCTCTCAGTGCCACTTGGTATCCTACTGTGGGTCCCTAATCCATTCATTCTCCCATCATCCTCAATGACTATTTTGTATTTCTACATCTCTCCTACCTCCCTCTCAGCTTGGTGGGTGGGAGAACAAGGAGAAGACTTAAAGCAACAGGAACAATCAAAAGAGAACTTTTCTGCCACATCTCTCATCTGCTTGTATCTACCTGCTTTTATTGGGCAAGTCTCCCATGTTCCTGTCTGTGTCAACCTGTTTATACTTTAGTTCCTATCGTCTATTACTCAAAAATATCACTCTAGTAATTCTCCCTTCTATCAAAAAGAAAACCAAAACAAAACAAAAAAACACTCTCTTTTGTGTAAAAAAATCAAGGTTGTTAGAATGTATTTGTATTTAAGAGGTCATCAACTTAAAATAATCATATATATATGTTACATATTAACCTCATGGTAATCACAAACCAAAAATCTATACTAGATAAACACACACACATACACAAAAAAGAAAGAAAGGAATCCAAATGTAACACAAAAGATAGTCATCAAAAGAAGGAACAAAAAACTACAAACACAACCAGAAAACAATGAATAAAACAGCTATAACTACTTTAAATGTAACATTAAGTGTAAATGGAGCAAATGCTCCCAATCAAAAGACAGAGTGGCTGAATGGATACAAAAACAAAGAGACTCCTTTCAAATCTAAAAATACAAGACAGAAAGTGAAGGGATGGAAAAAGGTATTCTATGTAAATGGAAATGAAGCCAAGTTCAGTTCAGTCGCTCAGTCGTGTCTGACTCTTTGCAACCGCATGAATCGCAGCACGCCAGGCCTCCCTGTCCATCACCAACTCCCGGAGTTCACTCAGACTCACGTCCATCAAGTCGGTGATGCCATCCAGCCATCTCATCCTCTGTCGTCTCCTTCTCCTCCTGCCCCCAATCCCTCCCAGCATCAGGGTCTTTTCTAATGAGTCAGCTCTTCGCATTAGGTGGCCAAAATACTGGAGTTTGAGCTTTAGCATCATTCCTTCCAAAGAACACCCAGGACTGATCTCCTTTAGAATGGACTGGTTGGATCTCCTTGTAGTCCAAGGGACTCTCAAGAGTCTTCTCCAACACCACAGTTCAGAAGCATCATTTCTTCGGCGCTCAGCTTTCTTCACAGTCCAACTTTCACATCCATACATGACTACTGGAAAAACCATAGCCTTGACTAGACGGACCTTTGTTGGCAAAGTAATGTCTCTGCTTTTGAATATGCTATCTAGGTTGGTCATAACTTTCCTTCCAAGGAGTAAGCGTCTTTTAATTTCATGGCTGCAGTCACCATCTGCAGTGATTTTGGAGCCTGAAAAAATAAAGTCTGACACTGTTTCCACTGTTTCCCCATCTATTTCCCATGAAGTGAAGCCAAGTTAGCAATGCTTATATCAGACAAAACAGACTTTTAAACAAAGATTGTAATAGAACACGAAGAATATTACATAATGATAAAGGGATCAAAAAAAAAAAAGATATAACAATTGTAAATATATAGGTGCCCAACCTAGGAACACCTAAATACATAAATAACAAAGCTAAAGGCATCCCACTCCCTGAATTCAAGCTATGCTACTAAGCTACAGTAATCAAAACACTGTGATACTGGCACCAGAACAGCCACATAGATCAACTAAACAGAATAGAGACCCCAGAAATGAACCTACGTGTGTTTGGTCAATTAATTTACAACAGAGGAGGTAAGAATACAGTGGGGAAATGATGATGGCCTCTTCAATAAATGATGCTGGGAAAACTGGATAGCTGCATGCAAAAGAATCAAACTAGATTCTTTTTCTAGAATCAAACTAGACTACTTCCTCACACTGTGTCCAAAAATAAACTCAAAATGGACTAGACTTAAATGTAAGATCTGAAACCATAAAACTCCTAGAAGGAAACATAGTGAGCCCTTTGACATACGCCTTAGCTATATTTTTCTAGATCTGTCTCCTCAGGCAAAGGCAACAATAACAAAAACTAAACAAATGGGAGAACATCAAACTAAAAATCTTTTGTACAGGAAAAGAAACTGTCAACAAAATGATAAAGCAACCTACTGAGTAGGAGGACGTATTTGCAAGCTTCATTGCCGATAAGGGATTAATATCCAAAATACACAAAGAACTCATACAATTCAACATAAAAAATAAAAAAACAGTCCTATTAAGAAATGAGCAGGGGACTCCCCTGGTGGTCCAGTGGCTAAGACTCCATGCTTCCAATGCAGGGGGCCTGGGTTCAATCCCTGGTCAAGGAACTAGATCCCACATGCTGCAACTAAGAGTTCATACGCTGCAGTGAAAGATCCCACATGCCACAACTAAGACCTGGTGCAGTAAAATAAGTTTTTAAAAAATTGGGCAGAAGAGCTGAATAGGTATTTTCCAAAAGAAGATATACAGATGGCAAACAAAGACGCTCAGCATCACTAATCATCAGGGAAATGCAAATCAGAAGCACAATGAGATACCACCTCATGCCTGTCAGAATAGCTGTTATCCAAAAGACAAGAAATAACATGCATTGGTGAGGTTATGGAGAAAAGGGAACCCTTATGCTGTGTTGGTGAGAAAGTAAATTGGTATGACCACTATGGAAAACAGTGTGGAGGTTCCTCAAAAAAATTAGAAGTAGAACTAGCATATGATCCAGCAGTCCACTTTGGGGTATTTTTCTGAAGAAAACAAAAACACTAATTGAAAAATGCACGCCTGTGTCCACTGCAGCATTATTTATAATAGCCAAGATACCAAAGCAGCTTAAGTGTCCACTGATGGATGAGTGCATAAAGAAGATGAGGTGTATGCATATACAAGAGAATATTATTCAGCCTTAAATAAAGAACGAAATCTTACTATTGTGACAACATGGAGGGACCTACAGGTATTAAACTAAGTGAAATCAGAGAAAGAGAAACACTGTATGATTCCATGTGTATGTGGAATCTAAAAACCAAAGCAAATGAACAAGTCAAAACACAGACTCATGCTTGCCATAAAGAGAACAGATGCTTGCCAGAAGGGAGAGGGATCAGGGAATGAGTGAACTAGGTGAGGGAGATTAAAACACAGAATTCTAGTTATAAATGAGTCACAGGGATGAAGGGTACAGCATGGGGAAAGGGTATGTAATCATTATTCTAATAGGTTCAGCAGTGAACAATAGTCACATTGTTATAATGATACAAACAATTTTTGATATAGTTAAAAGTATTGTAAAAATGTGAGGAGAGGATTTGGAAGGAGAGGTGCAGATGTTAAATCTTTATCTCTTATTTATAAATTTTTAAATTGCCTTTTTTCTTTTTATTGTATCTATATGAGATGGTACATATTAACTATTATAATCATTTGGCAAGATATATATTAATAAGCCATCATGCTGTACACCTTAAACTTACACTGTGCTATGCATCAGTTATTCCTTAAAAAGATAGGGTGAGGGCAAACCCTCTTAACCACACTTCTTTCAGCTACTGTTGCTCTCATTGACAGCAAAACAGCTCAGACAATTCGTTATACTTAGATCTATTTCCTCTTGAATTCTTTTCCATCTTTTTTCTTGAATTCTCTTTAGTCTCTCCTTCATCCCCACTTCTTCACTGAAACAGCCCTTATCAAAGTCACCAGTGGCCCCCACATTGCTAAATCCAGTGTACATGCGATACGGTAATCACACCTACCTTCTTGAAATACTTTGTTTACTTGGCTTCTGGAATACCATATTTTCATGCTGCCTCACTCCCTGTTCCTTCATAGTTTCTTTAAGCTTACTTTTCTCCTTCTTCTTTTCCTCTAAATAATGGAATAGACTAGGGCTCTTTCTATACTCAATGCTGTGCTGATTTCTTTTAGGGTTAAATTTCATTCATATTTTGACAAGTGTCAAATGAAGAAGACTCCCCTAGCCACTCAACTTATTTTCTGTCTGCTCATTTGACATCTCCACTAGGATGTCTACAGGTGTCTCAGAGTTAATATGTCAAAAACCTGATCTTCTCCATGTACTTCCACAGAGTGTTCTCAAAATAGCAACTAATTCAGGCCTGTTAAAAAGTAAGTCATATTCTTTGGCTCCTCCACTCAGAATTTTTCTATAACTTCCTATCTCACCCAAAGTAAAAGATCCGGTCCATAAAATGACCCCAAGACTTTACAATCTCTCCCAGCTGCCTCTGTTACCCATCTGAGTACTAAGTGGCCTCCTGGTTCTTGCCTCTCCTTGTTTCACTTCAGCTACACCAACCTCTCTGTGGCTCTACAAACCAGCCAGGCATACTCTTGCTTCATAGCCTTTGACTGTGTTCCCTCTGCTTCCATTGCTTTAACCTCATATTGCCACATTGCTCACTTCATGTACTTCAGGGCTTTACTCAGATGATGCTATTTCAGTGAGAACTTGTCTGTCCTTTTTTGAAATGCTGCTTGCCCGCTTTCTCCTCCCCTAAAATGAACACACTGATACTGCTATTCCTCTTAACTGCATACTTTTTCTCCATAGCATAAATGACCACTCTAACAAATGAGATATATTACTGGTTTGCTTTCTGTTTAGAAGGCAATTTTCATGAAGGCAGATTTGCTGTTGTTGTTAACTGCTGAATCCTCAGTAGCTATGACTGTGCCTGGCACATAGTAAGCAATTAAGTATATATTTTTAAATTATTTAATGAATGAATGACATGACTTTAAAATCTAGGCTTTCAGATAACTTCTGTTTGTTTATCATTAAATAGGTTACCCAAAATATCTCATAAGGAAATTTATGTTTGGATTTCCAGAAAAATGGAAAGAGTATATTGATAATTTTTTAGAAGAGTTAAGGTAAAGTACTTTTTAACTTTTAAAACAAAGGTTATTTCTTTTTGTGGTTGCGCTGGGTCTTCGTTGCTATGCATGGGCTTTCTCTAATTACAGAGCGTGAAGGGCTACTCTTCAGCTGTGATGCCCGGGCTTCTCACTGGGGTGGCTTCTCTCGTTATGGAGCGCGGGCTCCAGGTGCATGGGCTTCAGTAGTTGCTCACGCAGGCCCAGGAGCTGTGACAGGCAGGCTCAGTTGCTCCCAGGCATGCGGAATCTTTCCGGACCAGGGGTGGAATCCATGTCTCTTGCATTGGCAGGCGGATTCTTATCCACTGTGCCACTAGGGAAGTCCGTCTACTTTTTAACTTTTTAAAAAACAATCTTACTGATGTATAATTTACATCTGATAAACCACCCATTTTAGGTATAAAATTTGATGGGCATTTACAAATGTATATACTCATATAACCAATGGAAAGTGCTTTTAATTTCTGCTTTTGGAAATGTCCATTTTGAGCTATCTTTGATCTTAGACTTTCGGAAGGCTTTACACTTTACTGGAACTTCTGTCATGTGGAATAAATCTAAAAGGAAAATTAAACCTTTGACATATTTAAGGAGTCATCTGTAATCACCTACCCTTTAAGAGGCATGTAGCTGTAAACAGGAGTCTGAGGTTCTTGGTCCTTTTTCATTCATTCATTTTCTCTGTAGTTACAAAGTGTCATCTGCTTAGCCTACTCTGTATCAGCACTGGGAAAACAAAGAAGAATTTGATTAGTTCTTGACCTTAAAAACTCTAGGTTGTGTAAGTTAATCTCATCACAGTGTAATGACATAGGCTGGCAGTTTCTCCTGTAAAGGGGCGATAGTATTTTCAAGAGTATGCTGCTTCTGTCACAGCTACTTGACTTTGCCTTTGTAGTGGAAAAGTGACATAGTACAGAAATGAATGAGTATGGCTGTGTTTCAGTGGACTTTTATTTACAAGAACAGGCAGCTGGAAGAATTTGTCCTGTTATTTTCTTATATCAGCTTAAATAGGAAATACAAGAGTGAAGATAGTAAGAACTTAAAAAGTCATATTTAAATATTTTGACTTAAGATGTCATACATAAGTTCTTTGTGGGAGGAAAAGGGTAGAAGCCATGAAAGCTTAAATAATGTAAATATTAAAGGTAATCTGCTAGGGAAAGAAAGCTTTATCTGAGGGAATTTATTTATGGGTTTAGTTTTTTGGTTTTGTTTTTTGAGAACCTATATTAGAGGAACAAATACTATACTTGTTTTTAGGACTTGTGCGAAGGAAAAAGGAAAGGCCAGACAAAAACAGAAAGCTGAAAGATGTATTCCTGCCATTCAAAAGTCAATGAAAAATGATGCAAAGAAAAAAAAACCAGATGTCCTCCAAAGAGCCACCACGTATGACCTTGACTGTGATCCTTTGGGTATGTTTGCTCTTTTCTTCTCGTTCATATTGTGGTATATTTTTAAATGAGCTCCGCATTGTTTAATTGTTTACAGTGTATGTAGTACTGGATTCTTGACTTATACTGCCCTAAAATTTTCATTTTTTTCACTAGTTAAGAGGAGAAACTGCGATCACTTATAGTCAGCGTTCAGCCTATTTCATTAATTAATACCTTTTAATTAATCAGATTACCAAGGAAACTGATAAACATAGCAATGAAAGATGATTGTTGTTTCAGTTTTCTAAATGCAAGGTTTTAGGCTGCCAGCTTGCCTCAAACCTATATTACAGATACCTATATTTTTGTGCTAAATATTATTCCTGTTAGTAGACAAAACCAATTTCCTTTCATGGAGGAAATGACATGTATTTTCTGAATGACCATTGCTATGAAGGTAACTGGCAGAATTGTTCTGTGTCAATTCTTTACCAGAACTATAATTTGCCTCACATCCACCCAACCCCAAAATGAAATAGAGTATTTACAGCCTTTTCTAGATAAAATAATGAGTAAAAGTTACTAGACCATATTGTATAAATTTAGGCCATTTCAACCTTGACCTTATAACAGAGAGCTTTACAGAACTTCAAGAGTTCAGGACTGCTTCTGCCAAAAACATAACATCATACTGGATATAGATGTACCTCTATGCCAGTCTTCCACTCCTACCACAACCTACTCCCCTGTCCCCACTGAAACTATGCTTATCCTTTCTAGTACAGAGAAAGGAATAAATTAAGTACATAGATGAATGCTTGCAAAATTCACTCCTTAACTGTAGCTTCAGTTCCTTCTCAGCCCTTCTTCATTTTATCAAGTCATCCTATTTCTTATAAATTAGGCATATTGCTTATTGTCATTGCTAAAACCATCTTCAGTATTTTGGAGTCCTAGGGCTATAGCACCTGCTGTATATTTTTTACTCCCAAATTTAAAAATCCCTAAAAGTATATCTAACTTTATTATTCTTTTTTAGTCTTAGGTCTTATCATCTCCCTACCTCCACTCCTTTCTTTCACTTATAGTACTGTTTTTCAAGAATTTGAGTTAAATTGTGAATATTATTGATAAAATATTTGAGACTACAAAGTAAAAGACTAAAATTTGGTAAACCATTTTACATGCCAGCTGTGTCCGTAGGAAAATCATTCAACAAACATTTTTAAAGCATCTTCTATGAACCTTGATCTATGTTAGTTATTAGGAACTTAGAGATGAATAACGGAGAAGGCAATGGCACCCCACTCCAGTACTCTTGCCTGGAAAATCCCATGGACAGAGGAGCCTGGTAGGCTGCAGTCCATGGGGCCGCTAAGAGTTGGACATGACTGAGCGACTTCACTTTCCGCTTTCATGCATTGGAGAAGGAAATGGCAACCCACTCCAGTGTTCTTGCCTGGAGAATCCCAGGGATGGGGGAGCTGGTGGGCTGCCGTCTCTGGGGTTGCACAGAGTCAGACACGACTGAAGTGACTTAGCAGCAGCAGAGATGAATAAAATGAGATGCTTTTCCTTGAGAAGCTCAGTGTAGGGGAAGATAATACTGCAGTCTGTTTTGGATGTATCATTTTTCCACTGTGAGTCATTAGATCATTGTTTTATGAAACTATTAAGACATTCAATGTCCTCTTGTCACATACATTATTTTGAATGGTGGTAGTTGATGCTGCTATTATTTTTATTATTATCAATATACTTTCCATGGGAAAACCACTAAAATATATGTTAAAAAAACAACACATCTAACATTAAAAAACTAAGGTTATGCAAAGGTGCCAGCCAACGATAATTTAAGATGATGTAATTGTGTATATATATTTTAATGATTTACCTAAACTTTTGTTTTGTGTATTTAGTGCTGTAATCTGTATGTTATAGTATTGCTATTAAAGTGCTTTATCTCTGCTATTATATATACCTGACAGTATTATTATAAATGACTTTAATGTCAGCCTCCTTCACCATACTGTAATAATCTCAAGAGCAAGGACCATCCATTGTGCATCTTGAAGTACAGACTTCTATGAAATTAATACCATAACTTTATTTGGTGTAAATGTGGATTTTCAGAGTAATTTCATTGAAATCCTGCCTATCAGAATTTAAAGAGCCTTTTCTCTACACATTAGCAAGTTTAAAATTTCATATTGAGTTAAATCCATCAGCTTAATAGCATTTTTTTTTTCTTACTACTTCTAAATGAAAAGAAATGAAGTGAGGAACATTTATAAGTGTTTAAAGAAGTAAAGAGGCAACAATACTACTTACACTACCAACTTCAAACAGCTTAGGTTGAAGTATCCAGAATGGTCTGAATCTTTATTAAAATTATTTAATAAAATGAATAAAAATATTCAGAATAAAAGGGCTTTGTTCAAAATTAGAAAGTTCAAAATTTTCACATTTCCAGTTGAACATTTGAATCATGTTTATATGAGGAATTAGAAAGAAATATATGATTCCATTGAGAAATCATATAGTAACTTCCTTGATTACTTTTGAGTAGTGCCACTTCTTCATGAACTATAATTTAGAGATTCCTTTTTCCCCAGCATTTGGTATTTCCCAAAAGCCTTTCATTTTGTCATTCATCTTGTAAAATGGCACACAGTATGTGTATGTTTTTAGAGTATTTAACTGTGATGGTTGGTATGATGATTTAAAACTTGTACATATTTATAATTGTATAATTTAAAGTTAAAATTAAATGGGTTTGGCTTCTGGCTTCTTAAGTTTCAAACTGGAGACTTTCTCTCATTTTAATTTGCTTTCTTTAGCCAATGACACAGTACAAGATCTGTTTTCCCAAGATCTGTTTTGGTTGTTATCCTATGATTCTTCATGGAGCTTTGGGGAATTCAGCAAAAATGTATCTCTGTGGCCTCCTCTAGTGATGAGTATGGGGCCATGCAGATGGAGCTCCATGTTTTTTTAACTCTCCTTAACTAGGATAGCTTCTGTTCCATATATTTTATACCTAGTAAGGTTTTAGTAACCCAAGTGGTTTTCAAGCCCAAAGTAAAAACAAAGCTCTTACCATTAAGAATTTTTTTCAGTTGAAAGACAAGTATATAATTATAACAGGGCACTTTGTCAAACATGATATTATTTGAAAGTATTCTGGAAATTTGAAGGAAAGCTTTCATTCAGTTGAGGGAATCAGGACAAAGTTTGTGGATAGGTGAGTTGGAAAACAGAAATGAAGCAGGTTATAGAACAGAACTGAAGTAGAGAGTAGGTGGAAGAAATTTTCCAAGTAGAGTGAAGGAGATTAATGAAAGTTGAGAAACAGTGCATTAACAGAATGTCATTCAGATTGAGTACAGTGAGCAGTTAGAACTATATTGATAAAGACCAGTGAGAGGAGCTACGTACACTAAGAATATTGTGAGACACGTGGACAGATTGGTATAGAAATTAATAAATGCTTACAGTTGAAGGGGCAGTGATCTGACAGACCAGGGCTTCAGAAAGCTTAATTTGACAGTAAAGTGTGTTAAATGGAGTTTGTGGGGGGAAAAAACAGTATATTTGTCGAATTTTTTTTCTATATTTTGTTTCTAATTTGAAATTTTGATTTTTGGTTTTTTGTCTTATGAAATTAAAGAGAGAACTCAAGAATCAAAAGTATCTGTTGATATTCTAACATCAAGGAAACAGTTTTTCTCAGATGAAGAAAGAAAATATATGACTGTTAGTCAGAAGAAACCTTGTATTTTAGTGACACCACTTAAATCTAAAAAAATTATAGAGCAAAAATGCATGAACTATAATCTGTCATCTGACTCTATTAAAGCAGTAACAGAATTTGCATTGGGAAAGCCTCCAAAAGAAAGTAAAACAGACTCAAATGCAACTACAAGTCTAGTCAGTAAGCCCACAAAGACTTCAGAAGGTACATTTGAGTGTAGTGTGGGCCATAATAGTGAAAATACGGAAGATTGTTGTGAACGTGATTTCTTCACTGTCAACCACAAAATAAAAATACCCAGTCCTAAAAAAGAACAAATGGTCACCTCTGACTTTAAGAAAAATACAAGGTTATCAAAACTGAAGAAAATTGAAAATCAAGTAACTGTGTCATTTGACAAGCAAGAGTCCTCATCAGATTTGTCTAATGAAGAAAGTGAAAAAGAAAAGAAATTTAGAAGGAAAACTGAGATTGTTAAGAAAACCAGAGCAATAAATACTGAAGAAACAGTGGTTCACCAGAGCAAAAGCACAAGAAAAACAAGGACAGTCCCAGTGATGCCTGAATCTGAAACTGAAGAAAGTGAAAATGAACTTTATATGAAACAAAAGAAAGCTAAATGTTCTGCTAAAGAAAACCTTCAGAAACCTGATGTTGGTAATGAACTTCCAAATACCGAGAAAATGGGGTCTAGTAAGACAAACAGGCATTCCTTGGAATGTTTGCCTGGTTTTACTCAGGATGAGGAGTGGAATAAGAAAGAATTACAGAAACTTCATCGGTAAGTAGTTAGATTTGACTTTGAAATCTAGAGTGGCCACAAAACAGTTTATAACATAAAAACAAGAGGCTGATTTATGACTTCTAATCATTAAAATGGAAAATGCCGTCCAAAGACACTTGAAGAGAAATTGAAATTTATGTAGGGTGGAGGGAGAACACAGATAATATCTAACTAGGTGGCCATCTGCAGCCCACATATGAAGAAAGTGAAAGTGACCTTCTTTTCTTTTCATTCCCATTTAATATTTCAAGACAGTCCCCTCCTTCCCTCCCCCAAAAACTATTTGAGGAGACAGATGTCTTAATTAATTTGATTGTGGTAATCACATCACAATGTATATGTGTATCAAATGATCACGTACATTTTAAATATATACAATTTTATCTGTCAATCATACCTCAATGAAGTAGGGGTAAACTATTTCAACAGACAAATGCAACTCGCTCATTTAGCTTCACATTTTAGGGAATATTTTATAATTAACTTTACTATTATAAAACCTTAAATTTGAACCCAAATTTGTAGGTTATTTCATAGTCTTTTCCCCCTCATTGATAAATGAAAAATTAGTCTCAAAAATTAGGTGATTTGTCCAGGGTTTCTTAATTAGTGCTGCTTGATAAACCAGGTATGGTAAGAATTGGATTTGGCTACATAGACTTGAAAAGCAGTTTCAGTAGTGTGGTAGTTGGTATTGGAAGCCAGGTCACAGTTGAGCAATGGACAGTAAAGATAACCTAGATGGACAACAAAAGATATGTGGCAATGATGGGGAACAGCAGAAGGCACGGTCATAGAAGAGTGAGGAGATGAGGGAACATGTATGTTTAGTTGCTTGCTTTTTATTAGATGAGTCAGGCCAGAGTACAGTGCTATGCCGATGGAAATCATCCAGGAGAAAGATAGGAAGATGTCACTGATAAGAGAGAGAAGAAAACATAAAAACATACCACGTTTAGTGTTCCATTCTCTTGTGTACCCCCAACTTTATAACATTTAGAATTCATTTTCAAATCTACTTTTTCTTCCTAAGGGATCTTTGTGCCACTGTACTCTTCCTTTCTCCATTTCCTAAATTTTCCTTCTGTCTTATTTTCAGGCAGAAGTTTTCTTATATTCCAAAGTTCTTGATTTTGGCTGCTTGCTCTATAGCAAAGTGTATTCTTTAGTGATCTTTTCCTTCCAAAGCTCTACTTTTTTGTACAGGAACTCCCAAATCTGTGTCTCTAGTTCTGAATTCTTGTACTTAGGTCTGTATTTCCCTTTGCCTGCTGGACATCTCTATATAAAGCTCACCTACAGCTAACTTCAGGGCTTCCCTGATAGCTCAGTTGGTGAAGAATCCGCCTGCAATGTGGGAGACATGGGTTCGATCCCTGGGTTGGGGAGATCTCCTGGAGAAAGGAAAGGCTACCCACTCTAGTATTCTGGCCTGGAGAATTCCATGGACTGTATAGTCCCTGGGGTCACAAGAGTTGGACACGATGGAGCGACTTTCACTTTCACAGCTAACTTAATTTGTCAAAAGCCAAACTTATTTTCTTCTGCCTGTCCATGTTGCCTGACATTCCTGTTTCTTAATATGTAATTCTCCTAGTCAGCTAGCTTTAAACTCTTTATTATTATTGGTTTTTAATCTTTTGAAAAATCATGAAGCTACCAGTATACTTAGGAGATGTTGTGAGTTAGGTTCCAGACTACTAGAATAAGCCGAATATCTCAACAAAGCAAGTCACATTAACGTTATGGCTTCCTGGTGCATATAAAAGTTATGTTTACACTATACTGTAGTCTATATAGTATGCAATAATATTGTATCCAAAAAAACCCCACTGTATGTACCTTCATTGGGCTTCCCTGGTGACTCAGATGGTAAAGAATCTGCCTGCAATGCAGGAAACCCAGGTTTGATCCCTGGGTCAGGAAGGTCCGCTGGAGAAGGGAATGGCAACCCACTCAGTATTCTTTCCTGGAGAATTCCATGGACAAAGAAGCTTGACAAGCTACAGTCCATGGGGTCATAAAGAATTGGACACAACTGAGGGACTAACACACACCTTAATTTAAAAATAACTTGTTGCTTAAAAATACTAATTTGAGCCTTCAGCAAGTTGTAATTCCTTTGCTGGTGGAGGGTCTTGCTTTTGTATTGATGGCTGCTGACCAGAGTGGTGTTTGCAGAAGGTTAGGGTAGCTGTGGCAATTTCTTAAAATAAGACAATGTGGTTTGCTACATCAATTGACTCTTCCTTTAAAGAATGGTTTCTCTGTAGCATGCAATGATATTTGATAGCATTTCACCCAGAGTAGAACTTCTTTCAAAATGGGAGTCAATCCTCTCAAACCTTGCAACTGCTTTATCAACTAAGTTTATATATTCTAAATCCTTTATTGTCATTTCAGCAATGCTTAATCAGCTAAGTTTATATAATATTCTAAATCCTTTATTGTCATGTCAGCAATCTTCACAGCATCTTCAGTAGATTTCATCTCATGAAACCACTGTCTTGACTCATCCGTAAGATGCAGCTCCTTGTCTGTTCAAGTTTTTTCATGAGGTTGTAGCAATTCAATCACATCTTTAGGCTCCACTTCTAATTGTAGTTCTCTTGCTATTTCCATCCCATCTGCAGTGACTTCTTCCACTGAAGTCTTTAACTCCTTCAAGTCATTAATAAGGGTTGGAATCAACTTTTTCCAAACTCCTGTGAATGTTGATGTTTTGAACTCTTCTCATGAGTCACACATGTTCTTAATGGTATCTTCATGGTGAATCCTTTCCAGGGGAGTCTTCAATTTACTTCACTCAGATCCATTGGAGGAATAACTATCGAGAACAGCTCTAGCCTTAGGAAGTATATTTCTTAAATAATAAGACTTTGAAAATCAGAATTACTCCTTGACCCATAAGCTGCAGAATGGACATTATGTAACAGGCTGAAAACAACATTAATCTTGTTGTACATCTCCATCTCAGAGCTCTTGGGTGACCAGGTGCATTGTCAATGAGCAGTAACATTTTGAAAGGAATTTTTTTTCTGAGTTGCTTTCCACAGTGAGCTTAAAATAATTCAGAACAGATGTGCTGTCCTCTAGGGTTGTTTCACTTATAAAGCCCAGATAGAGTAGATTTAACATAATTCTTAAGGGTTGCTCAGGTTTTTGAAATGGTAAATGAGCACTGGCTTCAAGTCCCTAGTTGAATGAAGCCAGTCATTGACTTTTCCTCCTTAGCTATAAAAGTCCTAGACAACGTCTTCTTCCAATAAAAGACTGTTTTGTCTACATTGAAAATCTGTTGTTTAGTGTAACCATCTTCACTGATGATCTTAGCTAGATCTTCTGGCTAATTTGCTGCAATTTCTACATTAGCACTTACTGCTTCACTTTGCATTTTTGTGTTAGAGATGACTTCTTTCTTTAAACCTCATACCAGTTTCTGCTGACTTCAAAATTCTCATCTGTAGCTTCCTCACGTTTTACCCTACATAGAATTAAAGAGAGTTAGGGCCTTGCTCTAGATTAGACTTTGGCTTCAGAGAACTTTGTGACTGGTTTGATCTTCTATCAAGATTGCTAAACTTTCTCCATATCATCAATAAAGCTGTCTCACTTTCTTATCATTTATGTGTTTCTAGAGTAGCATTTTTAATTTCCTTCAAGAACTTTTTCCTTTGCATTCACATTTGGCTAACTTGGGCAAGAAGCCTAGCTTTCAGCCTACATCAGCTCTTGACGCCTTCTTCAGTAAGCTTAATCAGGTTTATCAGTTAAATTTGCTGTCTTAGATACATACAGGTCTTGGCTCACAAACAGTATAACAGTTACATCACAGGTCACCATAACAAATATAATGATAATGAAAAAGTCTGAAATACTGTGAGAATTACCAAATGTGACAGAGACATGTAGTAACCAAATGCTGTTGGAAAAATGGTGCCAGTAGACTTACTTGACAGAGGGTTGCTGTAGGCGTTCAATTTGTTCAAAAAATAAAACCCCAGTAAACCAAAGAGCAGTAAAAAGAGATATGCCTGTGTAGCCTTTTCCTTGACACTACTCTTTTTCAGACCTTTAATGCCTTTTGCCTGAACTTTGGAAGTAGCTTTGTATTTGTACTTTGTTCATTTCATATGAGTAAGTAATCTGTTTTATACAACTCTAGATTAGTTGTAATGTATTGTGTGGTTCTAACAAGTCAAAACCATTCACTTGCATTCTTACTGAACTTCAAATTATATAAAGATTCTTCTGCCTCACATTGAGAGCAATAGTTGACTTCAGTTATCCTTTTCAGCCGTATCCCCCATTATTTCATTTACTGTATATTCAGATCACCTAAGGATATTTTGAAATGCCTGAACTGCAGAAATGCCAGTTTCCAGTATGATAAGTAAGCATACTCCATTCTGTTTCTTCTATGCAGGTATAAAAACCTGAACAGAATGTTTGGAACTGCTTTTGTTGATGCAGAAAGATAAATAATAGCAGTTGATTAGGAAAGACTAGAATTTTAAGAACCACCAAACTGGAAGTGAAATTCTAGTGTTTCTTGCGATACTCCCCCAAGCTAGAGTCAAGACCACCTAAAACCAGGAAGTGTGCATTGAGGCAAGACAAAGAGAGTTCAAAGAGAAGCCCTTTGGTTCTGGCTTGAGCAGGAAAGGGGATTAATAACACTCAGAAACAGTAGAGGAAATCTCTCAGTTTTCTTTTCTCCTTTCTCTTTTAACTCAGTACCCATACAGTCCAGCAGGGGTAAACTTCACAGCAGCAGTTGGGGTCCACACATACGTAAAACTCAGAAAGTATGAACCTTTCTCTCCAGTTACAGTAATTTTGCAGTTTTCTTGTCTGTCCTCTCCCTGGCATTGGAGCAAGATGCAGCTGTATAAAGTGTGTGGTAAAGCTGGTAACTAAAACCCCTGATTTCTTCCAGAGAAGCAAAAAACAGAACTCTAGGGAACCAAAAATTGCAGAGGGACGAGCTAGGGAAAGTAACCCTAAAAAGTTGTTTATGAGCTTTTGGACTTAACCTGTGTTGTCCATTTGTGGATCTGATCCTAAACAGCATAACCAGAGACTTTGAGAACTGAACTAAATGGTAGACTACCATCCAATATCCAGGCCATCCACCCAGTATCCAACTTGCAGTATATCCTAACAGCACTGCAAAGCTTTAAAAACAGAACACATTGAAACTGCAACCACAGAAAACTGATCAGAATTTATAATTCAGGTTACAGCCAGGTTGGTTGCTGCTAAAACAAAAATATTAACATTCTCCATAGAATATATAGGGTGCTTCCCAGGTGGCGCTAGTGGTAAAGAATCCACCTGCCAATGCAGGAGATAGAAGAGATGGAGGTTCAATCTCTGGATTGGGAAGATCCCCTGGAGTAGGAAATGGCACCCGACTCAGTATTCTAGCCTGGAAAATTCCATGGGCAGAGGAGCCTGGCAGGCTACAGTCCATGGGACTACAAAGAGTAGGACATGACTTAGTGAGCATACCAAACCAGCATAGAGTGTAAGACCCAGAGTTTCCTATTTCAAAATGCCTTGGAAATAATCCTGAATTACTTAACATATAAAGAACAATGAAGATTTCAACTCTCATGGAATAATCTCATTCAAAAAGATGTGAATGATGGCATGACACAGAGGTTGGAATTATCTGATAAGATTCTGAAGCAGGTATATAAAAACACTTTAGACCTGCCTTCTTGGCATAGTGAGCAGCATGTCAGTCTCATAAAAAACACTTCAGGACTAAAAGCAATCATTCTTGAACAGAAATTTATAATGTCTCAGCAAGAAGTAGAAGATATAAAGAAAGCTCAAATGGAAATTTTAGAACTGAAAAATGAGATAATCAAAATTAAAAACTCATTGGGTAGACTCAATAGCAGAATAGAGATGAGAGAGGAAAAGAGGCAGTATCAGGAATGGAGGAATAGGAGGGAGATAGGCAGTTCTCTGGGTGAATATAATAGACTATTTTCCTCTTGAGTTCTTTTAAATGTTTAATGGTTTAAAGCAAATATATTGTATGATGGATTTTTAAAATATTTGTAAATGTAATACAGAAGATAACTATAACAAAAAGGAAGGAGGAAGACACTTGTATGATGGTTAGATTTTACTTGAAGCTGTAAGATATTGATTCATAGTAGACTGTTCAGTCAGATAAGGCAATGGCACCCCACTCCAGCACTCTTGCCTGGAAAATCCCATGGACGGAGGAGCCTGGTGGGCTGCAGTCCATGGGGTCGCTAAGAGTCGGACATGACTGATCGACTTCACTTTCACTTTTCACTTTCATGCATTGGAGAAGGAAATGGCAACCCACTCCAGTGTTCTTGCCTGGAGAATCCCAGGGACGGGGGAGCCTGGTGGGCTGCCGTCTATGGGGTCGCACAGAGTCGGACACGACTGAAGCGACTTAGCAGCAGCAGCAGCAGACTGTTCAGTATGTATATAGTAAACGTCAGAGCAACCACTAAAAAACTACATGCTGCTGCTGCTAAGTTGCTCAGTCATGTCCGACTCTGTGCGACTCCACAGACGGCAGCCCACCAGGCTCCCCCGTCCCTGGGATTCTCCAGGCAAGAACACTGGAGTGGGTTGCCATTTCCTTCTCCAGTGCATGAAAGTGAAAAGTGAAAGTGAAGTCGTTCAGTCGTGTCCGACTCTTAGCGACCCCATGGACTGCAGCCCAAGAGGCTCCTCCATCCATGGGATTTTCTAGGCAAGAGTACTAGAGTGGGGTGCCATGATATCTTCAAATATATAATAGATAAAATACTTTTTAAAAAAGGCAGAAAAAGAGAAATAGAAGATGGGTAACAAAGAAAAACAATTGCATTAATCATGTTAATAATTTAAATGCACCATTTAATAGATTGTCAGAATGAATTTAAAAACACAATCCCACCACGTGTCATATAAAAGAAACACTTCAAATACGACATTGCCAAGTTAAAAGTGAAAGGATAGATAAATACCATGCTGGAGTGGCTATATTAATACTGATCAGAGATTTCAGTATGAAGAAAATATCAAGGGTAAAGCAAGACATTACAAAATAATACAAGTGTCATTTCACGAGGAAGGCTTAATCCTAAATGTGTATGCACTGAACAAAAACTCAAAATACAAGAATCAAAATCTGAAAGAACTAAAAGGAAAGTTGTTGTTCATTTGCTCAGTTGTGTCCAACTTTGTGACCCCATGGACTGCAGCACACCAGGCTTCCCTGTCCTTCAGAAAAGGAAAGTACTGAACTGGAAAGAGTCATACGCACAATTATAGTTGGAGACTTCAGTGTTCTTCTCTTGGTAATTAACAGAACTAGTAGACAGGAAATTAGTGAAGGTGTAGGAGAACTGAACAACATTACCAACCAACTGTATCTAGCTGACATTTTAGAATAGTGTACCTAACAGTAGGGAAAAAATGTTCTTTCCAAGGATAAGTGAATTATTCATCAAGATGAACATTTACTAGATCATAAGACAAATCTTAACAAATTGAAAATAACTGAAGTTATACAAAGGGTATTTGTTGGCCATAACTAAATTAAACTATAAATCAATAAAAGAAAAATATTCTAAGTGCTGGAAAAATAAATAACACACCTGGATATAATCCATGGGTCAAAGAGGAAGTCTCAAGGGAAAATATTCTGAACTGAACAAAGAAGAAAATATATCAAAATTTGCATTGTGAGCCCAGAAGTTCATAAACAACATTATAGATTGATTTTACGTAGCTCATTTCTCTTCCTGATTTTCACAGCCCTGTTTGCATAAAGTCAATCATAGTACAATCTTAACAGTGAGTGAGCTACTAAGTAATAAAAAGGAAAAACTATTGATTCTTGTAACCATTTGAATGAATTTCAAAGGTATTATGCTGAGTGAAAAAAGCCAGCCCAAAAGGTTACATATTATGTGATTCCATTTATATGATGTTCTGGAAAAGACAGAACTAAAAAGAAAGAAAATGGATGAGGGATTTCCAGTGGTTATAGTGGTGAACCACAAAGAGGTAGGACTAGAAGGTTTTTTCCCAGTCTGATGGAGCTTGTTTTATATCTGTAACTATGTATATGTTAAGATTCGTAGAACCATACCCAAAAGGACGATTTTACTATAAACTTAAAATGTTTTATAAGTACCTAGAGTGCATACTATTATAATATTCTGATCTGGAAGACCTGGGCTTGGGTTATGCTTCTCTAGTTTTTTTCACAGCTCTGACCCGCAGCCATTTCTTTGAAGTTTACCAGACTATAAATATGAATTACTTACCATTCCCTAGCCATATGCAGTTTCT
Organism: Bubalus bubalis; assembly: GCF_019923935.1. Lineage (NCBI taxonomy): Eukaryota > Metazoa > Chordata > Mammalia > Artiodactyla > Bovidae > Bubalus > Bubalus bubalis. Next base: position 15,379,209 of record NC_059176.1, read on the forward strand.
TTGTCTTCATTTCTTTGCCAATATTGTTGCCTCATTTTCTCCTGTTATATTTTTATCCATCCCTCAAATTTCATCTCACGTGTCACTTCCTCCCTGTAACCTTTCCTTATTACCTCTTCCTACTTTCCACTCAATTAGATGTAATACTTTCTTCTTACAAACAACATAAAGCGATTCTAATGCTGACTTCACAGCAAAATAATCACATAAGGAGCGTTTGGAAAATGCAAGGACTGTCACCCCAGTCCTACTGAATGGAAATCTTCAGGGATAGAGTCTGTGGATCTGTTTGCTTATTTTTACTTGCTTCCTTAAATTTTGCTATAAGCTCCTTGTGATTCTTACTTGCAGCCCACTATTTTATACCCCTCATCATGCTTATAGCCTAGTAGGGTAGACAGATACTTAGCAAATAATCCCTGTAAGAAGCTTATGAGAATATTTATCTGGAAAATGACTTTGTTTAGGCAGATACCAGAACTAATATTTGAAGGATAAATAAATAAGTATTCAAGCCAAAGATTCAGGATAAGTACATTTTAAATTAAAACCATGTATATAGAGGTAGAAAGTAAGAGAATATTTTAAAATACTAAAAGGCCAAAATGACTGGCATATAGAAGGTGAGGGAAGAACACAGAGGATGAGAACAGATAGGTAAGGAATAGTATAGGTCCTACTTGGTTTTTATGCTAAGAATGATGAAGTTATTTTTTAAAAAGAAAATGTTTATTTGGCTTTATTGGGTCTTGGTTGTGGCATGAGGGATCTAGTTCCCTGACCAGGGATCAAACCCAGGCCCCCTGCATTGGGAGCTCGGAGTCTTAGCCACTGGACCACCAGGGAAATCCCGATGAAGTGATTTTTAAGTAGGACTGGAGTAATATGATTACATTTGCCTTTTTAAATTACTTAGACTAGAGGAGATATGTTAACTACAGACTGATTTTATATTAAATGGATTAAGTATTTTTACTATAACAAACTAGTCCTTTCAGGCAATCCTAGACTTGCATGCTAGCTATGTATACAAATAGGGAACTTTGAGCCCCCTCCTTGTAGTTCTCCACTTGAGAACACATGTGGAATGATTAATTATGCAAAAGTAGAACATTCATTAACAAGCTCAGTGCTCATAGTATTTGTTCTCCTTTTATATATGGGATAAGTGGTATTCTGTAGTTAGATCATATCTATTCACAAAAATTGACTCTTAAATATTTAGGAATTTTACAAATTGAATTTTAAAGAGTCATTATTAAAAATTATATAAACTAAAAATAAATTTACTAGGAACAAACTCTAAACTCATCACTTCCTAAATATTTTACTATATTTTATTCTTATCAGTGCCCTTGAAGTTTTTAATGTCTGTCATATCTGTATGGTAGAAATTCTGTATAATTGGTAGCTTGAAATCAGCCACAATAGATGTATTTACAATATGGAAGTTGACAGACACCACAAACAGGGCTTTTTAACTCCAGAGAACTAGTTGTTAAATTTTTTCCAGCATGACACTGCATAGGTTAATTGGTGAGTTAAGTAGACCTTTTCTGGCAGAACTATTAAAATCAGCCTTAACCACAATATATAAAATCTATTGGGAATTAGGGAGGCAGTAATATGTATACCAGGTTCTCAATAATCATTTGCAATGAAATTTTAGAATGTAACTCAGTTGTTAAATTGGGTAACTACCTTATATTGACTATGTTTTTTTCTATTTCAATTTTCATTTCCCTCAATTAAGTACTATACTGAGTTCTATAAATTAAAATAGAGTAAATGCAAGCATTACACTTTTTAGTAAGAGTTTGTAACCTGGAGTATATAGAACCTAAGAACTTGTTCTCCTGTATACTTAGCACCAGTAAGATTCGTGTATTAGTGCAGAAGTTAATCATGCTAGAGCCCCCACCTCCCACCCCCAAAGATCTAATCATTGCTTAGCTGGACTTAGGAAAATATGTTGAAAGACTGGGCATGGTTTTTCAGGTTTGATAGACTGCAACAAAATTGAAGGCATCTACTAGATACATAAACTCACATCTTCATATTCATTTTAGTTCAGTCGCTCAGTTGAGTAAGAATTATTAAGTGTAGGGAATACTAACTTCTTTCCAAATAGTTATCTAGAATGATTTTGATAAAATTCCTGATTTAGTGGCATCCCTTCACTTCAATAAAAGGTTACTTTTATTGAGTTGAATTTCTTGGTCTTTAACTGGTTTTGGTCTTCTGTAGTGCTGTTGCATCTCTGCCAAAGCACAAGTCTGGTTTCTGGTCAGACGTAGCTGTGGCTGTAGGTTCTCGATCTGCGGATGAATGCCAGAGGAAGTACATGGAAGATCCCCGAGGAAAAAGATTTCAGAAACATGACACCAAGAAAAAGCCAGCCAACCCCAAAGGCAAAAATGGTAACCTTCATAGCAAATAGTTTTTTCCTAGTTCTCAGTATTGATTTCTGATTACTCATTAGATGTAATTTATATTTATCCATGTGTCTTCTAATAGGTGGATTTTGTTTTTATAATTTTAAAGCTAGAAACAAAGATCATCTGTTTAATTTTTTAAGTCTGACCTAGCTACTTCCTTATATTAATAGTAACCTTAGCAGCCCTGTGCTTTGAGTTTGTTCTAGGAAATCTGCAGTTGGATCCAAAGATTTCAATAACTGGGTTATTTTTCTAAGTTAAATTTGAGGCCACTTTGTTAGGGTCCCTTAGTAATTCATAAGAAAACTCATAAGTTTAGTTGTGTAGTCCCCAGGAGTACACATTCCTGGCCAGGTTTATGCCAGAGAAGTCTTAAACGAAGCTTTAGGGAACATTCAGTATCCCTGTCCTAATTCAATAAGGTTTATATTTTAGCAAGACAATAGGGTAGACAACCAGTAAGGGAAATATGAGAGGTAACTTCCCTTACAGGTAAAGAACCTTTCCAACCTCATCCTGCCTAATCCAAATGTAATTTCTTCCTGAGTATTTTTGTAATCTAATCATATTGCCCGAATCCCAGTATAGAGTCATTTATTACATAGGAGGCTTGGAAATATTAACAACAGATGCTGAGTTTATTTAATATGAATACACAGTTTAGATTTTGCAAAGGCTGTTAACTTTATAGAGCAGTTACTATAAAAGACCAAATCCTTACCAAAATCTTTTGCTGACTCTTAAGGCAAGATCGATGATGCTGATAAGAAGGAAACTATGAAGATAACTGCCAAAGTGGGAACTCTTAAAAGGAAGCAGCAGATGAGAGATTTTCTTGAACAGCTGCCAAAAGATGACCATGATGATTTTTTCAGTGCAACACCTTTGCAGCATCAAAAAATACTGGTAAGAGTCTTAAATGTAGAAATCATTGTTTTCTTTTTATATTGACTTTTATGTCTTTCATTTTTATTTAGGGTTAGTGTTCATCCCTGATATTTAGGCCAAGGACTGATAGCTTCCACAGAAATGCCAGAGTAGAGTGTAGGAAGCAGTCGGCCAGTCATGCCGTTCTCCTCAGTGGCCAGGGTCTACCCTTCAGTGGGGTTCAGAAGTAATGCTTAAAGAACCAAATAGAAAGCCAAATAGCAAGCATATATATTTAAAATTCATATGCAGTGAGGCAGACTTTAAAAAGGGGCGTGACAGGCATAGATTATTACCTACTGCATAGTAAATTCAGAGGAGGGACTACATGGCGGCATAAAATTGACAGATTTAAATGTATACAAGAATTTTTATACTAATAGAATGAAAAAAATCACATAACTAAAAACTTCAGTGATTGGGATAAAATATTTGCAATATATAAAAACAATAAGAACTCATTCAGATGTTACTGGAATAATAAAAAGTATCAAGCTCACAGGGGAAAAAAGTAGGCAAGAAAAAAATTCAGAAGGCTCACACTTGGGGTGATTTTTCTGTCTACCCATTTCACAATGTTGTTAAATTATCCAGTTTTAAAAGGCTGCTTAGTGAGAACTTGGTGACAACATGATCTGGGGCCCCTTTTTACCTAGACAGGCTATAAAGGGAAGTATTTTAAGGGAGCCGTCTGAGGCTCTCACTGTGTTCTTTGCACAAAAACACTGATCCTGTAGGCACTGTGCCCTTTACATTATTCCTCCCATGTTTTGTCCTGAGTGCAACAGTAGCAGTATTTTAAAAGCAAAAATAATAAAATAGAAGCCTACTTTTTCTAAGGTTTTAATATAAAGGTAAGTAAAACTTTAATTAAAAGATTAAATTATTTATTGGAAATATATACACACAAAAAGTTTAATACTGCTTGAGTATCTATTAGTACCAAGCATAATAGTAAATCAATTATACTTTTGCTTTGTTCTGTCTGTGCACAGGTCAGTATACTTGGCCCACAGGCCACATCTGGCATATCAGCTCTTTTTATAAACAGTATTTTACTGGACCACAGACATGTTGGCTGTGGCAGTTTTCCTGCCTCAGCAGTGGAACTGAACAGTGGGACAAAGACTGTATAGACCATAAAAGCGAACATAGTTTCTGACTACAGAAAATATTTGTTGACCTTTGGCCTATGCAATACTAGAAATGTATGTCATTTCCATTTTACACAGTAGAAACTAAGTTTTTTAGAGACCAAGGCTCTGTTCTCTACCTACTAATATTTTAGTTATTTTAGTTATCTCAGTTGTGGAATTTAAAAAGGAAAATAACATAATCCCTCCCCCCAAAAAACAATTTGTGATAATGAGGAATTCCATTTTTAGGGGTGCCTGTTGGTAATACATATTTGCTTTTTAGTTACCAAGTTTCCAGGACAGTCAAGAAGGGGATGATATTCTGCCAAATATGGACAGAAATCCAACAACTCCATCATCAGTTATCTTTCCACTGGCAAAAACTCCTCAGTGTCATCACGTCACGCCCGGCATGCTAGACTCTATAAACAGGTAAGTATTTGTGCATATGGTACTGTAATTCTCTGCATGAGCTTTTAACATCCCATAAGTTGAAGACAGCAGATGTCAGTAATTAGAGAAGTCATCATTATTTTTAAAAAAACAAGAAAGCATGGTTCCTAGAGGTCAAAGATGGATGGTTCCTGCAATATAGGTGTTTTCAGTATTGTCAGTACACAGTTCACACTCTACATTAGGATAAATCCCAAATGGGTCAAAGTTTGGCATGTAAAAATTAAACTATAAAATATATCTTTAGAAGACTGTGGAGAATTATTTCATAATCTTAGAAGTCCCAGAAGCCACTAACAAAATGTATGATAAAGTCAACCCTATAGAAAATAAAGTTTTAGTTGGTACCAACCATCATAAACAGTCAAAAGACAAATGAGAATCTGAGAAAAGAATTTATGGAACTTATAATTTTAGACAAAGAATTTATGGGAACTTACCACAGGAAAAAAGGCTAACTTCCCTGTTATAACACTCCTATAAATTAACAAGAAAAGGAAAGCCGTTCTCACACATTACTAGTGAAAAGGTAAATTAGTTCAATCCCTGAAAGTGGTACTTTGTTGATATCTATCAAAAGTATAAATTCATATACTCTCTGACCTAGCAGTCCTACTTCTAGAATTGTGATTGTACAGCTAATTTGTTGCAGTATTGCTTATAATGACAAAAGGCTGGAAACAACTCAAATGCCCATCGATAAGGGACCAATCAAATTTTGCTACATTATGTAGCCATAGAAATTAATGAGAAATGCTTTATGTACTTATGGTAAGATATTCAAGATATATTAAATGAAAAAAAGGGGGACTTCCCTGGCAGTCCAGTGGTTAAGACTCCACAACTCCCAGTGCAGGAGGCATGAGTTTGATCCCTTGTGGGAGATCTAAGATCTGCATGCCGCAAGCACAGCCAAAAAATAAATAAATGAAAACCGTTAGACGTAGTTAATGTGTTATCATTTGTGTAAATAGGGGCTCTGTGTGTGTGTATCCTTGTATGTATATGTGTGTATACACACACATAATTGCTTTTATTTGATGAAATATCTCTGAAGGGATACATAAGCAACTGAAAACATTGGTGATCTTTCAGGATACGAACTAAGGTAACTTGGGACAAAAAAGAAGACTTTTTGAATTCCACACTATGTGAATATAAACATTATTTTGAAATATAAATAAATAAAAATAAGAAACGATATGGGTGGCCAACAATCACATAACATGTGGGAGAAATGGAAAATGGTAAGGCAGCCTGAAAATAGACTATTCATTTGGCAGTTCAGCAGGCCAGCACTGATCTTGATAAGAGCAATTTTCATGGGGTGTGTGAGAGCGATGCCATATGATCAAAACTGGGAGGAAAAAAACCATCTGTATTCTCATGAAGCTTAGTGAAAATCTGAATTTGCATTTACTCAGCAAAATCATAATTTTCCCTAGCAATCCAGAAATTATTTTTTGTTTATTTTTAAATAAGTATTTACTACAAGTGAAAGTATATTAAGCATATAATTTTTTTAATACTTCAGAATTTATTTTATTGAAGTATAGTTGATTTACAGTGTTGTCATTTTCTTCTGTACAGCAAAGTGGCTCAATTTTATATATATATATTTTTAATATTCTTTTCTATTATGGCTTATCGCTGGATATTGAATATGGTTCCCTGTGCTATACACTAGGACCTTATTATTTATCCAGTCTCTATATAATAGTTTCCATCTGCTAACTCCAAACTCCTAATCCATTTCCCTCCCAATCCTCTCTCCCGCTTGGCAACCACAAGTCTGTTCTCTGTCTGTGAGTCTTTCTGTTTTATAGATAGGTTCATTTGTGTCATAGATTCCACACGTAAGTGATCTCATGTGGTATTTGTCTTTCTCTGTCTGACTTCACTTAGTATGAGAATCTCCAGGTCCATCCATATTGCTGCAAATGGGACTATTTCATGCTTCTTTTTATAGCTGAGTAGTATTTCACTGCATATACGTACCATATCTTTTTTATCCATTCATCTGTCAACTGACATTTAGGTTGCTTCCATGTTTTGGCTATTGTGAATAGTGCTGCTATGAACATAGGGGGTGTATGTATCTTTTTGAATTATAGTTTTGTCTGGATATATGCCCAGGAGTGGAATTCCTGGATCATATGGCAACTCTTCTCAGTTTCTTGAGGAACCCCTATATGTTCTCCATAATGACTGTACCAATTTACATTCCTACCAACAGTGCAGGAGGATTCCCTTTTCTGCACATTCTCTCCACCACTTATTTGTAGATTTTTACATGCTGGTCATGACCATTACTAATTGTGAGGTATTACTCATTGTAGTTTTGATTTGCATTTCTCTACTAACTAGTGAGGTTGAGCATTTTTTCATGTGCCTATTTTCCATTTGTATGTCTTCTTTGGAAAAATGTCTCTTTAGGTCATCTGTCCATTTTTTTGACTGGGTTGTTTTGTTTTTTCCTTGTTGAGTTGTATGAGCTTGTTGTATATTTTGGAAATTAACCCTTGTTGGTCACACCATCTGCAGATATTTTCTCCCAGTCTGTAGGCTGTCTTTTCGTTTTGTTGATGGTTTCCTTTGCTGTACCAAAACTTGTAAGTTTGATTAGGTCCTATTTGTTTAACTTTGTTTTTATTTCTATTGCCTTGGGAGACTGATCTAAGAAAATATTGGTATGATTTATGTCAGAGAATGTTTTGCCCATGTTCTCTTCTAGGAGTTTTATGGTGTCATGTCTTTAAAGTCCTTAAGCCATATTTTTATGCATGGTGTGAGAGTGTGTTCTAACTTGATTTACATATGGCTGTCCAACTTTAACATCACTTATTGAAGAGAATGTCTTTTTTCCGTTGTATATTCTTGCCTCCTTTGTCAAAGATTAATTGACCATAGGTGTGTGAGTTAATTTCTGTGGTGAATATGATTTTGGACAGATTTTGGTAAGAACTTTGGCCAAATCATTAGCTTTAAAATATTCATTCCTTTGGCCCTTGAATTTTATTTCTAAGGAAATATGAGGTAGGGCAAGTATGAGTGTATACTTGTATGAACAAAGATGTTCATCACAAAACAATACTGAAATTTTGAAACTGACCTAACAGTCCAATAATAAGGAAAGTTAAGAAATTAGGATTTGTCCGTATAATAGAATAATATGTAACAATTTAAAATGATGTCTTCAATACAGATAGCCAACAAATACATGAAAAGATGCTCAACATCACTAGTTATTAGAGAATGCAAGAGTACAATGAGATATCACATCATACAAGTCAGAATGTCCATCATTAACAATCTAGAGACAGTAAATGCTGGAAAGGATGTGGAGAAAAGGGAACCCTCTTGCACTGTTGGTGGGAATGCAAATTGATACTGCCACTGTGGAGAATAGTATGGAGATTTCTTAAAAAAACTAAAAATTGAGGGACTTCTCTGGCATTCCAGTAGTTAAGACTCTGAGCTCCCAATGCAGAGGGCACAGATTCGATTTCTGGCCAGGGAACTAAGATCCCACATGGCTGCATGGTGCAGCCAGAAAAAAAGAAACCTAAAAACTGAAACTACCATGTGGCTCAGCAATCCCACTACTGAGCATATACCCAGAGAAAACCATAATCCAAGTAGACACATGCACCCCAGTGTTCACTGCAGCATTATTCACAGTGGCGAGGACATGGAGGCAACTTAAATGTGCATCAACAGAGGAGTGGATACAGATGTGATATATATATACAATGGAATATTACCATAAGAGGGAATGAAATTGAGTCATTGATAGAGACAAGGACGGACCTAGAGACTGTCATACAGAGTGAAGTAAGTCAGAGAAAAGCAAATATTGTATGTTAATGCATAAATATGGGATCTGAAAAAATTGGTAGAGACCAGCAGTTCCCAACAGTTTTGGCACCAGGGGCCAGTTTTGTGGAAGACAGTTTTCCATGGACCCGGTAGGGTGGGTGGAGGGTGGAATGGTTCAGGCAGTAATGTGAGCAATGGCGAACTGCAGTGAAGCTTCATTTACTCACTCGTCCCTCACCTCCTGCTGTGCAGCTTGGTTCCTAACAGGTCATGGACCATTACAGGGAACTCCTGATACAGATGAGTCTCATTTATAAAGTGAAATAGAGACATAGATGTAAAGAACAAACATGGATACCAAGGGGGGAGGGTGGTGGGATGAACTGGGAGACTAGGATTGACATATATACACTATTGATACTATGTTTAAAATAGATAGCTAATCAGAAATTACACTACAGTACAGAGAACTCTACTCAATGCTCTGTGGTGACCTAAATGGGAAGGAAATCCAAAACAGAGGGGGTGTGTGTGTGTAGCCGATTCACTTTGCTGTACAGTAAAAACTAACACAACATTTTAAAGCAACTATATTCCAATAAAAGGTTAAAAGAATTAAATAACGCTTTCAACAAATTTTTATGATACAGAATAACGTTCAGTGAATAATTTTTAAGAGCTAAGAAATAAAACTACATTACCTACGGTATGATCCCAGTTTTGTAACATGTATTCATAGGAGATAGGAAATTCCTTAACCAAAAACACCAGCCATTATCTGTAGATTGTAGGATTACACTGATGTGGATTATGATACTGTTGTTTTTTAACATATATCACTTTCACAATTATAGAAAATGGCTTTTTTTCCTTACAGAGCGCAAGATGGACTCATACCCAGAATATATTCCGTAAAACTGTATTTTTAAAAACGAGTTTCCTAGGCCTCTTTACTCTCTAGACTTTGCCGACTCTAGTAGTTGGCTTCCTTTTCATAACAATTTGAAGCAATGCCACAGTATTTTTTTATCACTCCCAAAGTATCCGTAGCGGACAGCAGTTGTACGAGGCTCTGATCCTGAACAACTGGCGCATCCACGCGCTGCAGCAGTGCTTGTGGTTCACGCTGATGCCTTAACAGACATCACAGATGTACCGATTCCTTACAGTCGCGCCTTACAGATTCCTTACAGTCGTACCTTACAGATTCCTTACAGTCGCGCCTTACAGATTCCTTACAGTCGCGCCTTACAGATTCCTTACAGTCGCGCCTTACAGATTCCTTACAGTCGCGCCTTACAGATTCCTTACAGTCGCGCCTTACAGATTCCTTACAGTCGCGCCTTACAGATTCCTTACAGTCGCGCCTTACAGATTCCTTACAGTCGCGCCTTACAGATTCCTTACAGTCGTGCCTTTAAGGTTGCCAAACAGCCACAAAGGAGTGCACAGTCAGTCACAAAGGGACTTGAAGCCTAAAGAGAAAATTTGTCCTAAGTAATTTTTGAGAAACTGAGAACAACATTCTATTTGGCTTCAGTTTTCATCTGTAAATTAGGAGTCAGGTGTATTTGCTAAGGATGAGAGGGGAAAAGAGGTAAGGTTAAAAAAATATTTTTTTTAAGTCTTTGTTGGTATAAAAAACATGTAACGATGTAGAAATAAAAGGCTTATGAGCCAAAATGAATCTCAACACAGTTGGAAGGCATAAATTAATGGAGAGTTTTCATCACCATGCATATCCTTAAAGTGATAACTTTTAAGATTCAACCTGGACAGGGAAGGAAGACATGAACAAGAGAAAGGAGTGAAAGGTATAACAAAAGGGAATCAATGGACAAGATGTCTTAGTGAGTTTCAGAAAAGGCAGGCCGCAAGATGGAGACTGGGAAGAGCAGATGGGACAATGGACAATGAGTAAACCACCATTTTTCAGAACAGTCTTATAGGGTTGAAGCATTTTGTCCATCTCCATCGGTACATGATTGTCTTTTTAAAAATGGAACATAAAATATACTTTTAACGTACGGAAACATTTTAAATTGTCAATTGCTGTTCAATCTGTGGATTAAAGTATGATGATTAATGTTGATTTGGAATTATTTTATATTTAAACAGGAATGATTGTGATAAATATGTTTTTCGTATGCAAAAAACCCATAAGAGTAAAGGCGGCACTACCTGGGGCAATATCAAGAAAAAAACGGTAAGTATTTTTCTTTGTCGGGGCTTCCCAGTACCTAAGTGGTGAAGAATCTGCCTGCAGTGCAGGACACACAGGAGACGTACGTGAGATCCCTGGGTCAGGAAGATCCCCTGGAGGATGGCATGGCAACCCACTCCAGTGTTCTTGCCTGGAGAATCCCATGGACAGAGGAGCCTGGCGGGCTATGGTCCACTGGGGTTGCAAAGAGCTGGACTCGACTGAAATGACTGAGCATGCGTGCATCTGTTGAACGACTATAATACCTTGCAAATTGTTGGAGTTATAAGTTCTGTAACAACTCCTGCCTTCACATTGCTTATAGCCTAATGTAAGTAAATTATAATACGAGGCTATGAGTGAGGTAAGCACGTAAGTGCTATAGGGTTATAGATGGCAGTTCATAGACTGGAGCGTTTGACTAAGGTGAGAATTTTCATTTGAGGAGTCAGGCAGGGTGGGAGAAATATAGGTTAGAGAAGGACATTTCAGGCAAGACACAGAAGCATAATATCTATTCAGTGATTGCAGAATAATCCATACTGATTGAGTTAATTTTTTTTTTTTTTTAAATTTTATTTTATTTTTAAACTTAACATAACTGTATTAGATTTGCCAAATATCAAAATGAATCCGCCACAGGTATACATGTGTTCCCCATCCTGAACCCTCCTCCCTCCTCCCTCCCCATTCCATCCCTCTGGGTCGTCCCAGTGCACCAGCCCCAAGCATCCAGTATCGTGCATCGAACCTGGACTGGCAACTCATTTCATACATGATATTTTACATGTTTCAATGCCATTCTCCCAAATCTTCCCACCCTCTCCCTCTCCCACAGAGTCCATAAGACTGTTCTATACATCGGTGTCTCTTTTGCTGTCTCGTACACAGGGTTATTGTTACCATCTTTCTAAATTCCATATATATGCGTTAGTATACTGTATTGGTGTTTTTCTTTCTGGCTTACTTCACTCTGGATAATAGGCTCCAGTTTCATCCACCTCATTAGAACTGATTCAAATGTATTCTTTTTAATGGCTGAATAATACTCCATTGTGTATATGTACCACAGCTTTCTTATCCATTCATCTGCTGATGGACATCTAGGTTGCTTCCATGTCCTGGCTATTATAAACAGTGCTGCGATGAACATTGGGGTACTCGTGTCTCTTTCCCTTCTGGTTTTCTCAGTGTGTATGCCCAGCAGTGGGATTGCTGGATCATAAGGCATGTCTATTTCCAGTTTTTAAGGAATCTCCACACTGTTCTCCATAGTGGCTGTATTAGTTTGCATTCCCACCAACAGTGTAAGAGGGTTCCCTTTTCTCCACACCCTCTCCAGCATTTATTACTTGTAGACTTTTGGATTGCAGCCATTCTGACTGGTGTGAAATGGTATCTCATAGTGGTTTTGATTTGCATTTCTCTGATAATGAGTGATGTTGAGCATCTTTTCATGTGTTTGTTAGCCATCTGTATGTCTTCTTTGGAGAAATGTCTATTTAGTTCTTTGGCCCATTTTTTGATTGGGTCATTTATTTTTCTGGAGTTGAGCTGGAGGAGTTGCTTGTATATTCTCGAGATTAGTTGTTTGTCAGTTGCTTCATTTGCTATTATCTTCTCCCATTCTGAAGGCTGTCTTTTCACCTTGCTAATAGTTTCCTTTGATGTGCAGAAGCTTTTAAGGTTAATTAGGTCCCATTTGTTTATTTTTGCTTTTATTTCCAATATTCTGGGAGGTGGGTCATAGAGGATCCTGCTGTGATGTATGTCAGAGAGTGTTTTGCCTATGTTCTCCTCTAGGAGTTTTATAGTTTCTGGTCTTACATTTAGATCTTTAATCCATTTTGAGTTTATTTTGTGTATGGTGTTAGAAAGTGTTCTAGTTTCATTCTTTTACAAGTGGTTGACCAGAGTTCCCAGCACCACTTGTTAAAGAGATTGTCTTTAATCCATTGTATATTCTTGCCTCCTTTGTCGAAGATAAGGTGTCCATATGTGCGTGGATTTATCTCTGGGCTTTCTATTTTGTTCCATTGATCTATATTTCTGTCTTTGTGCCAGTACCATACTGTCTTGATAACTGTGGCTTTGTAGTAGAGCCTGAAGTCAGGTAGGTTGATTCCTCCAGTTCCATTCTTCTTTCTCAAGATCGCTTTGGCTATTCGAGGTTTTTTGTTTTTCCATACAAATTGTGAAATTATTTGTTCTAGCTCTGTGAAGAATGCTGTTGGTAGCTTGATAGGGATTGCATTGAATCTATAGATTGCTTTGGGTAATATACTCATTTTCACTACATTGATTCTTCCAGTCCATGAACATGGTATATTTCTCCATCTGTTAGTGTCCTCTTTGATTTCTTTCACCAGTGTTTTATAGTTTTCTATATATAGGTCTTTAGATTCTTTAGGTAGATATATTCCTAAGTATTTTATTCTTTCCGCTGCAATGGTGAATGGAATTGTTTCCTTAATTTCTCTTTCTGTTTTCTCATTATTAGTGTATAGGAATGCAAGGGATTTCTGTGTGTTGATTTTATATCCTGCAACTTTACTATAGTCATTGATTAGTTCTAGTAATTTTCTGGTGGAGTCTTTAGGGTTTTCTATAATATCAGACATTTCAGGCAAGACACAGAAGCATAATATCTATTCAGTGATTGCAGAATAATCCATACTGATTGAGTTATGATTGCCATGGAACAAGAAATTTCATTAGATACTCTAGATTTCTAAATTTTTTCAGATTCAGCTGCTTGATTTGATATGTGTATGTGTGTATTGTATGTATTTCAATATTTAAAACCTAGTTACAGAAAAATGTTAACTCAGTATTGCCTTTGAGTGATCTAAATTTTAATTTCTCATTTAATTTGAATAATTTATATCCAGATAAAACTGTAAGTATTCAGGAAAAGCTAATTCACCTCAGATTTCCTCAAAGTAAATAGCCAGTCTTAGAGAATGATAATGTAAGAGACTACCTTATTCCCTGAGGGTATTCCTTCAAATCAGGTTATGGCCCTCTTTTCTTTCCCTCACCCATGTTGAGGTAGTTATATAGCACACCTGCTAGAGTACAGTTCCTCTCAGTCTCTCAACTGAAACATTGGGATTACCTAACCACATCTAATCTTTATAGGCTTTATTTGTCCACAGGAAATGGTAGATACCTCTGGGAACCTTGGTTTAAAATCAGCCTGGAGACTGAATTCTTCAAAAGAAACTTCTACTCTGTAATTGAAAACGTGGGCAAACTCCCTCTCAGTGTTTCTGAGTCCCTTTTTCCAATTCCACATTCCTTACAAGAATGAAATTTTGGCTTCATTTATAGCCACTAGGTCAGGATAGAGCAAAGGGTTTAGTATTAAAAGTTCTGATCTCAAAGTTTGACTCCATACCAGCTTTATGACAAGGCAAGCTACTTGAGCTTTCCAGTCTCATTAATATATGATGTGAAGTGGGGATCATGATGATATCATATCATTTAGGATCTCCACTGCCTTGCTGATTTTCTGTGTTGAAGATCTGTCCATTGATTTAAGTGGGGTGTTAAAGTCTCCTACTATCATTGTATTCCCATCAGTTCTCTCTTTATGTCTGTTGTTCACTTGCTAAGTTGTGTCCGATTCTGCGATCCCAGGGACTGTAGCATGCCAGGTCTCCCTGTCCTTTACTGTCCCCCAGGGTTTGCTCTAACTCATGTCCATTGAGTCGGTGATGCCATCCAACCATTTCATCTTCTGTTGCCCCTTCTGCTCCCGTCCTCAATCTTTACCAGCATCAGGGCCTTTTCCAATGAGTCAGTTCTTTGCATCAAGTGACAAAATATTGGAGCTTCAGCTTCAGCATCAGTCCTCCCAATGAATAATCAGTGTTGATTTCCTTTAGGATTGACTGGTTTCATCTTGCTGTCCAAGGGACTCTCAAGAGTCTCTCCAGCACCACAGTTCAAAAGCATCAATTCTTTGGCACTCAGCCTTTACTGTCCAACTCTCACATCCATACCTGACTACTGGAAAAACCATAGCTTTGACTATATGGATCTTTGTCAGCAAAGGGATGTCTCTGCTCTATTAGTATTTATGTATCTGGATGCTCCTCTATTGGGTGCACATGTGTTGATGACTGTAATATCCTCTTGTATTGTAACGATCCTTTTGTCATTACAATACAATAGCTCTAGTAGCTTGCCTTCTTTATTGTTCTTTATAGCCTTTGTTTTAAAGTCTACTTTGTCTGGTATGAGTATAGCTCCCCCGCCCCTTTCTTCTTATTTCCATTTCATGAAATGTCCTGTGTGCCCTAAAGTGGGTCCTCTTGTAGGCAGCATGCTGTAGGTTCTTCTTTTTTCATCCAATCTGCCATTTATTTATTTTAATTGGAGGATAACTACTTTACAATATTGTGATGGTTTCTGCCATACATGGACATCAATCAGCCACAGGTGCACATGTTTTTTTGACTGGAACGTTTAGTGCATTTACATTTAAGGTAATTATTGATAGATGTATTGATTGCCATTTTAAACCTTGTTTACCTGTTGATTTTGTATTTTCTTATTTGTCCATTTTTGTTTTCCCTTTTGTGGTTTGATGGTTTTCTTTCATATTATGTTTGTGTTCTCTTTTTGGTTTTTATGAATCTGTTGTATGTTTTTGATTTGTGGTTACCTTGTTTTTCAAGTGTATTAACTCCTTCCTGTATCCACTTGCTTCAGACTGGTAATAATATAGGCTCAAACATATTCTGGGGGAAAAATGTACATTTTCTTACTCTCCTCCCCTACATTTTATGATTTTGATGTCCTCTTTTACATCTTTCAGTTTCTGCTTGTCTGTGAAATTCTTAATCTCTCCTTCTATTCTGAATTATATCCTTGCTGGGTAGAATATCCTAGTTTGCAGATTTTCCTATCTGATGATATCTTGCCAGTTCTGTCTGTCCTGTGCTGTCATATTTCCTTTTCTATCCTAATCCATTTTTTAAAGATAGCCATGGTCAATAGTTTAAAAGGTACAGTGTACATAAGCATGCATTATATACTCGAAACTTGTCATATATGTCAAATTACTATTTTAGCCAAGAATTTAAAGTACAGAGAACTCAAATTTTGCTAGTGTTACGGAATAGAATAAGTATTCAGTTGATTTTGGCAACTTTCAGGTGCTATCCTTTAACCATTACAGCATTAGTTTATAATATTTCCTTTGGGATAAAGCATGCTGAACTTTGTCTATGTTTGAAGCAGGCTTCACAGGAGATTAATTAGCAGAAAACTGTGGTATTGGAAAAATTTTCACTTAGCTAATATGAACTCTCTTGTAGATGGAAACTGATTTTTCAACTCCACCATCAAGAAGAAAAACACCATTTAACAAAGGTAATATACTTTTCTTTTGTAGCTCTGTTCTACTATAGGGTAGTCTATTTATTAACACAGTATTAAAATTAATTGTTCTCAAGTGGGCAGACCTATCAATTTTTTCCTATAGTTATTTTCAATTTCCTTGAAATTGCTTTTAGAAATATATTAATCTTTTTTATTAAACTTCTCGTTACAGAATTAGCAGAAAACTCTGGTATTGGAAAACTTTTCACAAAGGCTATGGAGTCTTTAGATGAAGAAGAGAACGATTATTATTTTTCGAATTCTGATTCTGAATAGTATAAATAAGAGAGCATGTCCAGGATGTTTATCAAGAAGCAGGCAGTGTATTTGTGTCTTCCTCTGAAGTGTATATATTTTCTTTATAGAAACTGCACACTGTTTTTCAAAGGTTTCATGTTTTATGTCTCATAAGCATCTTAGTCTGTTTAAGAAAATCGTGTTCCATACAGGTTTTCTTATTTTTTTTTTTTTTAAATCATTTAAGAAAATGTTAGTATCGTTAAAGGGAGAGATGGGGGAGAACACAATACAGATTGTAGCTTCTGAGCTCATGGAAACTCAGGTTACCATTTGTCACCACTTGGTATACAAGTCAGATCTAATGTTTTAATTACATGTTGTTTAAACCATTTGACAAGCTTTCTCCTGATTTTCTTAAAGCTTGTGATTGGCACATCTGTGAAACCTATGTAAATTTCATTTATTACTTTTAAGTATTTTTATTAAGTAGAATGAGAAAACATTTTGTTGTATTTTTAAGCAGACATAGCAAAAATTTGGTCTCAGTATTTAAAAGACTGGGTTAGACAGCGTTCAGGTTACAGATCTACTACTGTAAGAAGTCAAGTTACTATGTCCTGTCATAATAAACACTTTTCCTTTTGGACAGCTTCTTTGGAAATAAACATCTTTTAGCATATTCTGCCATTATGTTTTAAATTTGACATGAAAAATTTTTTCCCTCTGTTTATATAGTACATCACTCACCCTTTCTCTCCAGTTAGGTTGTTCAAATAAAGTAAGTTTGTTTTTATAATATTTGTGTTTTGGTTGGTTTTTCTAACTGGTGGATCATAGGAAAAAATGACCTTTTTGGTTAATGGTTCAGCTCTTTCCTTGAAAAATATCAGAACTTATAGAAAAAATACATTTGTTTCCTAAGAATTTAGTCAGTAATGATCAGCTACTAAAGAACTATAGAATTCATAGAAACTCAAGATTTAAAAAGAATAGTGCAGGTAAAGTGAGATCATTCTCCTTTAAACTACCATGATGGTTTCTGCCACAAATATTTTTGCTAGGTGAACGATGAAAAAATTTAAAGGGTTAATACTGTAGAACTTTAAGTTGCAAATATTTGGTGTAATAATGTGCTGTTTGGTGTTCATGGATAGTGGTTTAGGAATTTGAAGGTAGTTCAGTTCTATAATAGGAAACAAAAAGGGTATTTTGAAATAGCATACACTTGACATCAACTAAGGTACTGCTCCTCCCCATATTCTCTGTGACCTATCAAGTCTCTGTTTATCCCACCTGCCAGGTACCAGGTTGTTCCCATTTCTTTCCATTGGGTCAGTAGATAAACTAGTAAGGTTTAAGGTAACATCCAAAGGAGACTTAAAATTGGAAGAGAAAGACTTTGAGGGCTCAAAGGCAGACAAGATGGATTGATAAACCATAGGGTTGATAAGTGCAACCTGTGGGAATACAGAAAGAGGCTGTTGCAGTTTAAAAATGGATAGACATCTCTACACAGCAAGCATAAGTAAATGAAATCCTCTAAGTTATGTCCCTCAAACCATGTCAATTTATGAAACACTTTGTCTTCAGCGTGCACACACAGAATCTGAGGACACTGGTGTCTGCATGAGAGAGGCTGTAGGGAAGCCATCAGTCCATGGCAATGTGAGGTTGCTGAGGGAGCTGCGTGCTTCCGGTGTAGCTGGGGCACAGAGTTCCACCATACGGCCCTACCCAACACACCCGCTGACACCATGTAGTGTGAGAAGCAGCAACACAGCACACTGGAACCAGAAAGAGAAGCCCTGTTCCTCCTACCTGACAAAGCTAAGAATCATGCTCACTAGGGAGAAATGCTCACAAAATCCACTCCACCATAGCACAGTGAGATACTAAAGGATGAATTGGAACCTGAGAGAGAGAATGAAAATTGCACATTGGCCAATAATTTATATCACTTCCTTTACTCTCTGTAACGGAAATATTTGACAAAACTACTGAACAGCAGAAAGAAGAGATCAACTGCTTTAGAAGAATTCAGAATTTACAATGTTCCAAAGGAGCTAAGTTCACAATCAGAGTAGCTTTTTTAGTGAAGGAAAACTATCTAGTTCTTCGGTTCCTGTTCTAGATTTCCCAGTCTACACTTGAGTAAGTCACTTGCTTCTGTGTGTCACTTTCATCGTCTGATAGGAAAGAGAAAATCAACCTGAGTTAGATCAGCTTTGAAGTCCATGCCAAGTCTTAAGTGAAACCCTCTGCTGTCAGGTTGATTCAACTCCCCAACAATGTGTAATAGGAGATAAAAAATAAGGCAAACAGAGAATAAAGGACCTTAAGTGGAGAAAACATATATTCATAATTAAAGACTGCTTTAGCACTACACTGACTAGAACGAAGGGACTCATGTTGCAGGTAATAATATGGAACCATCTTAAAATATTAGTAGAATCACAGATGCAATGTAGTGGACAGCCTGCATTTGACAGCTCAACCTATACTGAAATTTTCCAACTCCAGTATATCACTTCTTTGATATTTCAACAACAACAAAAGAAGTAGTATAGACTGGAGTTCATACTACTAGAATCTGACAGTTATTAGGATTCAGTTGATCACAATAAACTGTGGAAAATTCTGAAAGAGATGGGAATACCAGACCACCTGACCTGCCTCTTGAGAAACCTATATGCAGGTCAGGAAGCAACAGTTAGAACTAGACATGGAACAACAGACTGGTTCCAAATAGGAAAAGGAGTACGTCAAGGCTGTATATTGTCACCCTGCTTATTTAACTTCCATGCAGAGTACATCATGAGAAACGCTGGGCTGGATGAAGCACAAGCTGGAATCAAGATTGCCGGGAGAAATATCAATAACCTCAGACATGCAGATGACACCACCCTTATGGCAGAAAGTGAAGAGGAACTAAAAAGCCTCTTGATGAAAGTGAAAGAGTAGAGTGAAAAAGTTGGCTTATAGCTCAACATTCAGAAAACGAAGATCATGGCATCTGGTCCCATCACTTCATGGGAAATAGACGGGGAAACAGTGGAAACAGTGTCAGACTTTATTTTTTGGGGCTGTAGATGGTGATATTAAAAAGCAGAGACATTACTTTGTCAACAAAGGTCCATCTAGTCAAGGCTATGGTTTTTCCAGTGGTCATGTATGGTTCTGAGAGTTGGACTGTGAAAAAAGCTGACTGCCGAAGAATTGATGCTTTTGAAGTGTGGTGTTGGAGAAGACTCTTGAGAGTCCCTTGGACTGCAAGGAGATCCAACCAGTCCATCCTAAAGGAGATCAGTCCTGGGTGTTCATTGGAAGGACTGATGCTGAAGCTGAAACTGCAATACTTTGGCCACTTCATGCGATGAGTTGACTCATTGGAAAAGACCCTGATGCTGGGAGGGATTGGGGACAGGAGGAGAAGGGGACGACAGAGGATGAGATGGCTGGATGCAATCACTGATTCGATGGACATGGGTTTGGGTGAACTCCGGGATTTGGTGATGGACAGGGAGGCCTGGCATGCTGCGATTCATGGGGTCGCAAAGAGTCGGACACGAATGAGCGACTGAACTGAACTGAGGATTCAGTTAAATTTTTGACTTTTCCTAGTTCCTGGGGCATTATTTCACAATACACCTACCACCCATACCTATTCAACATTGTATATGTATAGGAGAAAATGTTTACGACCATTCAGCTGGCAGCAGATACATCAACCTATAATGCTAACAAATGACAATGACAGCACTGTAATCCTGGGAAGATTTCTAAAATACACCTTTCACTCTAGCTTTTATTTCTTAACAGCACCTTAAATAAACTTTTTATTCAATAAGCAAGTTTCATTATGTAATTAACCAAAATAATTATTAAACACATGTTTTCTTCAATAATTTACATATTCTATATAAATAAAAATGTACACAGTATAAAACAATAGGGCAATATTCTCATATACATGTATTAAACTGGTATTCATAAACTGCAGCAATGATTATTGAAGTGCATTTTGTATTCTCTGATAACCCAACCTGAGCAGTCTGATCACGTATCAGATTTAATACTACCTTGGTTAAGATCAGTTGGCAACATTTGCATGTCAAATATATAGTGAATATATCTATAGATCTCCTCAGCCTTTTGATGAGTTACTTGCGCATACATCGAAATTTCTTGAGGTGTGCTGAAAAATAAACAAAAATAGACTTGAACTTCTGACTTATAAAATTCAATATTCTTGTTTAAAGAAAGCCTTTAAGGAAATAATTTTTTCCCCCAGATTTCTACATTCAGTTAATGTGTTTAGCATTGGTTTAAATAAAAGCACATTTATTTCCTATATTTGAAATCATTTAAAATGATAATTTCAACATCTTATTTGGGCCTGTAGTTTGACCTATTTAATACCTTCATTTGATTTTCAAGCAATATAGTCATTAAAACCTAGTAAAACTTTCAACTTGAACATTTTTTTAGTTACAGAACTAAACAGCCCAGAAATGTTAGAATGCGAGGTCAAAATGTAAGTGCTCTCCACCTCCCCACAGGGCTCTAAGCTACAAATACAATGCTTACCTTTTTACCCCCCGCCCCCCCCAATTAATGTCCTCAGCTTAATGCGCTGATAAGCAAAGTCTGTACTGAATGAATCTAACTGGCACTACACCTCTTTACTTTTAAAAAATATGAAAATTCCAATGAAATGCCTCTTAGAACAATTTTAAAGTAACCATTTAAAAGTATTATAACAGACATACCTGTTTGTCATCTTTTTCACAGATGAGAACTGGTGACACATATTCAGTGCAGTTATATAACTTACATTGGGAATACTTAGATAAAACTGAAGAGTTTCACGTGTAGTACTCTTCACCACTGTTGGAACGTGAATGCCAACATTCTTTCTTTGTTCCACTAAAGACAATTCCTTTAGCAAATCTGCAGTTTCTTCTTGGCAGGAACTGAAAAGAATTCGGATCCCAGCACCAATTAAGGTAGCCAGCAGGCTGTCATAGCTCTTTGTTCTCCTAAACATCCTGGATGTGTCTCCTAAATATTTTATATTTAAGAAAATGCAAACCTTAGTAATTTACATTAAGTAGAATTGTTAATACTATACATTATTAAAATCCCAAGATCTGTATCAAAAGCAAACTAGTGCCACGTTATGCTAATGAGAAATCCTACTGCTAAAGATTTAAAGCGATTCTCAAATATCTGAGAGAGAAACGAGGGAAAACTGTCTTTATGAGTGTCTTAAATTAGAATCAAGAGAAGGTGAGTAGACAGGGGAGAAAGTATATTCCTAGATAACTCATTCCTGATGGCCCAGACCATATTATTTCTCTCTCAAATCCGTAATGTTAGCATTGCTGAAGCGTTCACTTAGTAATACTTCTAACAGATATAAAATTCTTATATATTTATTTCAAGGATAACTTAGTACATTCCACACCCATTATAATATCTCTAACTCATGCCTGTTAATTTAACTCTTCCCTACTCTCCTCATTCATTTCCTTTCCATGTCTACCTACGTCCTTCTTTTGGCATTCTTCCTTATGCCAAAAAAAAAAAAAAGTTTTTCCATAGCTTTTGTCACATTACTTTCCTTTTTATTACAGATCTATTTCCTTTATAAAGGGTATGTTAGTATAAAGTAAATTATAGAAATTTAGCACTAGAAAGACCCAAAAGATCACGTAATCTAAAGCCCTCATTTGTCAAATTTAAAAAGAAAACAAATTGGACTGGGGTTACTGAAAGACAGAGTGACTTATTCATGATCACATGGTTCAACAATGACAGTGGGGATGAAAAGGTACATCGCTCAATTCCTGAACCAACATTTTACAGAAACATTATTTCCTTTTATATACGTAATGACTGTGTAATCCTTGAATTCTTCCATACTGGCTTTCAGCGGCATGATTTCACTGAATTCTCGTAACACCATGGGATGACTAGGAAAAGTATACTATTAACTCCTCAGAGGAGTTAAGTGTCAAATGGAATGTCACATAGCTATAGAAGACACCAGAACTCAGTGCATCTTCTGATTCCATATCCTGTGATCTTTTCACTAGTCTCGGGGTGCCCTTATACAGTTAAACATTACCCATAAAACTCCCTTCCTAATGGAAGCTCCAAGCCTGCATTTTCTAAAATATCCTAGGCACCCATTTTAGTGACCCACTGAGAATTCAACATTAAACACCTCTTTAGTCTCTCAAATCTGCTGCTTCTCCTATATTCATAATTTCAAAGAACAGCACCACTACCTGACTGACCAGTAATCAAGAAACTGGTCAGCTCAAGAATAATTCTTGATTGCTTCCACTTACTCCTGCTAATTCTACCTTCTTAAACTCCTGAATCCTCCTCTCCCACACTGCTGCCTTATTTCTGGTACCCTTCCCAGGGGTCCTCCCAGAAAAAGACTTATGATTGGTTCACTTGCCTTCAATTCACCCTCTTCAATTCTCGTAAGCTGCATTTAAACACAGTGACTAATGAAAAATATTATGACATCATGTAAATACTCATGAGTCAGGTATTCACATTTTAAGAGCCTCCCACATCCTGACAGTAGAATAATGAACTAAATAATAGTCAAGTTCCTTTATAGCCTTAAAAAATACAAACCTGTTTTTTCTCTGTCCTTTTCCACAATCACACATATTCTTTCAAACATGCTCTGTAGGTACTGGATCTGATCGACGAGCTTGTTCTTATTGATGCTATTTAGCATCTCAGACTGAGACCTCCTTTCCACCACCATGCGGTTACTCACAATATAATCACAACCATTAAGAGGACAGACCTCTACCTGTAAGCCATGGATTGCTCTTAGGGAAGAAACTACTTCTGAACCAGAAACGATTTCACGACTATCTACAAGAATACAAGTTCTGCGGCCTTCTTGGGGCAGTCTTAGAGAAGCATGTGTGTCAGCCAAACGTGGTCGTGAGTTGGAACAGCATGGCACGCAAGTGCCAGAATCCTCCAGAGCACTAGCACCCTGAAAAGCAGAACACATCAATCACCATCAATTACATAGATGTTGGCGCCATAAACTTCTAACACCTAGGCTGATTTTTCTCACTGATACTTCTTCCTTCAACAGGACCAAAGGTACTATGTAGATGAAGCTACCACTTAACACCTAGTAGGATGGCTAGACATTTTCTAAAAGGAAAATGCATTGATGAGAATGGGAAAAAAAAACTGGGACGTGCACTGTTGGTGGGAATGAAAGTGATGCAGCCACTTTGGAAAAGTTTGGCAAATTCGGAAAGTTAAAGAATTACCATATGGCCCAGGAATTCCATTTCAAGGTAACACCCATGATAACTGAAAACAGAGACTCAGATACTTGTATGCCAAAGTTCATTACTTTTAGAAAATCCTCAGCCATTGCCTGTTCAACTAAATCTTCTACTTGCTCTCTTTTCTCCTTAATTCTAGTTTCTCTCTTTTCCCTTTCCTTCCTCTGCAAAGGGTCTTCACCTTGGGATTACTATCTTTCTACTAGAGCTGATAATTCTGAGGCTCAGAGAAATGAAGTACTTTGTTGTTCTCCAATCTACTGATAAGACAATCTAGTCAACTTTATCTAATTATGCCTTCCAGAAATACTTTCATGCAAAAAGAGAAAAAAAAAAAAGTCTGGACATAATGTACGGAAATGCCAATCTGAGGGCCACTGTGTGGACACGGAGCATGCTGCTAAGGTGGAATGGCCTAAAACACCCGGACTAAGAGGCCAACAGAAGTCTAAGTTTAGGGATTCCTATTACTGTCACTCTAACCCCTGGTTTAGCAAAACTACTGCAACTCCTAAAAACTGAAAATAGTTTTGGGGATTACTTCAGCAATAGTAAAGTAAAGAGGAGCTGGAAAGTAAACTACATAACCATTCTGGAAGGAAAGAAATTCAAAGGAAGAAAATCAGGCCTCTAACCTCTCCCCAGTAAGTAGATGAGAGTTACATACCTGAAGCCCTCAGAGAGGGAAAGCAAAGTTAATCTGGGGAAACTAGTTTGAGCATGTAATTTCTGTTACCTTGCAAGAAGCTAATTTCCTATATTCTTTGTATAAAATAAGCATGTTTCCTTACAGTGTTCTTAAGAAAGCTATTAACACATTAAAAAAACAAGCATCCTATGAATTAGCTATATAATTTAGTATGCTGATTTCTTGTCTGAAGAATTCTATTGTTAATTTTTCTTTAACCTCGTTATTTAACACAAAAGAAAGGAAAACAAACAAACAAAAAAAGCTTTTGGAAAACGCATGAAGGCTTTTTTTCTGGTTTGATTCATACCTTCAACTGAACCGGAAACTTTCTATCGGCTTCCTGTGCACTGCCAGTAGTGAGCAATGATGAGGCAGATTCCGTGTTAGTATGGCTCTGAGGTTTGAAGTCTGAGACGTCAGAATTGGGAACCTTTAAATTAGGTGGTGTCTGTTGTCTCTGGTTTAGCAATTGATTACCCACTGGATTAGAGTGGTCCCTGGACTGCAATGAAGACCCAGAAGGCACTGTGCTTGGGTTAACCACAGTCCTGGATTCCTGTTTATCCTTCACATCCTTTTCCTCCTCGCTTGAATCATCCAGTAAAATAATTCTGGATAATTTATTTTTTGAACGTGCACAGTTTTGTCTCATCTTCATTTGTTTTAGCTTTACTGCACGTCGGGTTTTATATTTTTTACTCTCATTTGTATCACAGTCTTCAGTTATTAGGTTAAAATCAACACAAACTTCTTCACTTGACTGGCTTTTGCAAGACTCTTCTTCATCAACACAAAAACTGTCTTCTAAATAGGTTTCATCTTGCTCAGGAATCTACAATTAAAACACAAATAAGAGTTTAATAAACTTCATAAAACCAGCATATTTTTAACATATTCTTTTAAGTTCATGATATCTCTCTGAATATTTATTTCATTTACTTTATTAATTCAGTCACTTGCTCAACTGACTCTTTATTGAGCATATTCTTTTTTTTCTTCCAGTTTTATTGGGATATAATTGGCATACAACACTGTATAAGTTTAAGGTGCAGAGCATAATGATTTGACTCACTACATCATGAAATAAATTTAGTGAACAGCCCTCATCTATAGAGAAACAAAATTAAAGAAATAGAAAAACATACTTTTTCCTTGTGGTGAGAACTCTCAGGATTTACTCTCTTGACAATTTTCATATTTAACATGCAGCAGTATTAATTATATTTATCATGTACATTACATCCCAAGGTCTGTGCCTGCATGAATGCTCAGTCATGTCTGACTCTGTGACCCCGTGGACTAGCCTGCCAGGCTTCTCTGTCCATGGCATTTCCCAGGCAAGAATACTGGAGTAGGTTGCCATTTTCTCCTCCAGGGGATCTTCCCAACCCAGGGATCGAACCTGCGTTTCTTGTGTCTCCTGCACTGAGCAGGATTCTTTACTAACCGAGACACCTGCCAAGCCCATAACAAGTAACTATTTATCTTATAACTGAAGTCTGCACTTTTTGACTGCCTTCATCCAATTCCCCTTTCCCCCATACCATCCCCTGCCCCCGCCTCTGATAACCATAAATCTGATCCCCTTTTCTATGAGTTAGTTTTTGAAGTATAATTAACCTACAACATGATGTTAGTTCTGTTACATAACATACATTTCAAATGATCACCAGGATAAGTCTAGTTACAATCTGTCACTGTACAAAGATATTACATAATTATTGACTGTATTCCCCACAGTGTACATTTCATAGGTATGACATTTATTTTGCAACTGGAAATCTGTATCCCTTAATCTCCCTCACCTATTTCTCTCCTTCCCACCCATTCCTCTCTGGCAACCACCTGATTGTTCTTTGTGTCTATGGTTTCCTTATTATGGTGGTTCATTTGTTTTACTTTTCAGATTCTACATATAAGTGAAATCATACAATATTTTTCTTTCTCTGACTTCTTTCACTTAGCATAATGACCTCTAGGTCCATCCATGTGGTCACAAAAGGCAAAATTTCATTCTTCTCTATGACTGAGTAAACTTCCAGTTTTTATATATACCACATCTTCTTTCTGAGTATATTCTTTAATGGAAGAAAATGGGAAGTTTGGGAATAAAAAAAAATAATGATTTACCCTCTAGAAATTTATAGTCTAGTGCAAGTAGCCAGAAAAATGAACAGTAAGTCATAAAATGCTGTGATAAGTAATTCATAAAACACTATATAATAAACACAATGAAAGTACAGAGATAAGAATGATCATAAAAAATGCCCATATTTCTGAGCTGAATATGGCAATTTATAAACAAATAAGACTAATACAAAATTGATTCCATAAATGAAAAATAAACTATAATTTTCTGATATGCCATTTTACTGGGAAAAATTAATTTCTAAGAGAAATATAACAACAGAAGAGTTAAAACTTTAGTAGATGATAAAGTTCTATTCACTTCCTTTAAATACTCTAATTGGAAAACAAATTCAGAGTATATTCTAATTAGCTCAAGCTAACAAAAGGAAAACGTGATCAAATTATGACTGAAAGGGATTTTGAGAATTCACGTAGTCCATCTTCCTTACTCAGGGCAGAAACTACTGCAAATAGTTCTGATGGAGTTTTAGAAACAAAATGAAGGCTTCATTAACAGGAATATATTCCAACATCACCACCAAGAAATTCTCCACTATATTTCTATAGTTCATACCTGGGAGAAAATGTTTATGTTATGTTTCTTATGGACCATTTTGTATCGATTGCTCATCAATGGACTTCGCACAGATTTCATGTAAACAGCTCTCATTTCAGAATCTGTATAAAGATAAAAAAAATTTTCAAATAGCAAAATTATTTAAATGAAAAGTAAATAAGTATTTGACCTATTCCAGATTCACAATTCCCTGGTGGCTCGTTGGTAAAGAACCCACCTGCGAATGTGGGAGGCTTGGGTTCTACCCCTGGGTCAGGCAGAGCCCATAGAGGAGGAAATGGCAACCCCCTCCAGTATCCTTGCCTGGGAAATCCCATGGACAGAGGAGCCTGGCAGGCTGCAGTCCAAGGGGTTGGAGAGAGTTGGACATGACTTAGTGACTAAACAATAATATAGTATGTAACCTTTTCAATCTGGCTTTTTTCACAAAGCACACTTCATGTGAGAATCATATGCTGATTATTTCTTAAAGTTATATAGTAAAGAGTACCTAAGAAATGAGGCATTAAAAAAAAACAATGTGGAGTTTGAGATTAAAAAAAAAAAACAAACTCTGAAATCCTACATATTTCAAACATACTGTGAAAAAAAAAAAAGTACTGTGTTTAAATGGAGTTTCAGATCTCCCTATTATTTATCACAACTGAGCTACCTTCAACCTTCCCAATAGCAGCAACTGAAGTCTTTTCTGTTGCTCAAGCCCACTGACTCCCTCTGCTGCTGCTGCTAAGTCGCTTCAGTCGTGTCCGACTCTGTGCGACCCCATAGACGGCAGCCCACCAGGCTCCCCCGTCCCTGGGATTCTCCAGGCAAGAATACTGGAGTGGGTTGCCACTTCTTCTCCAATGCATGAAAGTGGAAAGTGAAAGTGAAGTCACTCACTCTTAGCGACCCCATGGACTGCAGCCTGCCAGGCTCCTCCGTCCATGGGATTTTCCAGGCAAGAGTACTGGAGTGGGGTGCCATTGCTTTTTGTCTCTCTAATCCATCAGAAAATCCCGTCAGCTGTACACAGTCAGAACCCAATCTTTCTCCCCTCTCACTGCCAGCATCATTCCTTGATTAGATTAGTGCCATGGCCTCTTATACGGTCCTTTCTTCCACCTTTGTTCCCAGATAGGCCATTCTCAACACAGAAGCTGGAGCGAAACAAAATAACTTGAGTTGGCTGCTCATTCATTACCCCTCTGATTTCACTTCCTACTACCCGCCTTCTTCCCTTTCAGTTCTAGTCATAATGATGTTCCCTTGAACATGCCAGGCACTCTCCTGCTTCAGGGCCTTTACACTGTCATCTTTGCATCAACATTCTCCCACCAGATTCTACTATAAACCTGGGAAAGAAGCCTTATGCTGCAAATCATATCTGTATCAGCAACACACTACTGAGACCTTTGTATTTAAAGCCTTCTTTAAAGTCGTGGGCCTTGGGAAACTTTGCCATCTTAAGTCATATGAGACCCTGCAGGAGCAGAAGAATGGCAAGATTTGTGAAAGATAAGAATCCAGAAAAGCCAACTACAATCTTTCCCATTTCCATTGCAGCCAATCTGAATCATCTATAGAAGACCTGCTCAAGCACTATTTGGGGAGACTGTTTTCTAAAAGTAGTCTCCTTTACTTGACGAATTTAATAAATTTAGCTTTGTGTCTCAGATGGTTTCAACAGACTACATGGTTGAATTCCCATCTCCTAGAGTTTGGACAAATGTCACCTCAATGAGTTGAACCGCTAATTACGTTACTCAAATTTACAGCTTAATACCTCAACCCCTGACACTCCAAATCTTTATCTTACTCAATTTGTTTTTGTTTTTCTGTAAATTTGTCTTACACTAAATAATTTAGTTATTGTGTATATTGTTTCTCTTCTCCCATTCTAATGTATGCTTCATAAGCACAGGGGGTTTTGTCCATTTTGTTCACAGATACAGCTTTCTCAAGAACCTTACAGAGTGCTAGGTACATACCAGGCATTACATACTTGTTTAAATGAACAACTGACAGCCAGCCAGGTCTCTAGAGACTGTTTTCTAAAAGTAGTAATTTTTAAAATTAGTAGAAGCCTATAAACAAGCAACTCTCACGTAAAGAAAATATTACAGAATTTGAATGAAAATAACCAAGTATTTTCCACGTCAAATTGAATTCCCTTTAAAGTCAAGGTTCTTTGGAAAATTACTACAATATTTAAGTATAACCATAGTAAAAGCATTGAAAATGAAAAGAAAAAGAAGTATTATTGTATGATTTACCATTTATAGCCTGTGAGAGTTGAGTCTCATCATTTAAAAAGTCAAGGAGTGAGGAGTCTTGTTCATTTTCTGACTCATCATTCTCATCTGATGAAACATATTCTGCATCTTCTTGGGAAAGTTCTGCTTCTTCATCTAAAAACTTCCTAGCTACGAGCTAAGATAAATGAGAAAACAGGAAAGTGCCTTTAAGAAAATCATTTAATGTCCTCAAATAACTGAAAACAGTTTTGGAAAATGGATTTCTTGCCAATGCTTTTAAGATACAAAATAATAAAAATAGAAAACTGTGAGAAGAAATGATAAAGTAGCATATCTATTTAAAATGTCTTCTTTTAATTGTTATAAATAAAATAAACTACAGGTCAGCATGTCTGCTTGCTGAATGTTTTTTTAATAAAGTCTCTTGAGTCTTTCAGCTAATTCATTTTTGCCAGGAAAAATATAGTACCACAAAAAGACTGATCAGAAAAAAAAAAATGCTAAGAATTCTTTTCCAAAAATTTGAATATTGGATATAGATAAGAAAAACAATATAAATATTATAAAAGCAAATATTTTACAATTCAGATTTCTGTCTCTATATTTTCTTCGATTTGAATGTTACATCTTCATTACACTTCAAAATAACACATCACTGCAAGATAGTTTCAAAACACAAAGAGAAACTAAGAAACCACACTTTGAGTTTTTAATTTTAGTAAAAAAAGTAAAGTTAAAATAATTTTTAAGTTTTGTTTTTTTCCTATAAAGAAATTATAGAGAAATCTACTTCTATGTAAAATCTACTCTTCTTTACTAATTAAAAATATATAGTATATTTATATAAAAATAAGAAACTGAAAAAAGTTTACCTTTAGGTGATTCTGTCTCTTTCGGACTTTGATGCTTCTTTTGGCATTCCTCTTATGATCCCTGAAGTCGTCTGACTGTGGATCTTGTTTGTGAAAATTATCACTCTCATCACTAGATGATAAATCTAACTATAATTCAATAAAATTCTTACATAAGAAAATATAATTTAAGTGTTGTATCTCAATGAGTTTCTGAAGGGTTGTTGCTTCTACTGTCATTTTTTTCCCTTTTAAATAGTTGACCAAACATTTTCTTGTTAGAAAAATAAAATGCTCTTACAACTCAGAGCCATGCACAAATACATAATATTTAAAACTTTAAAAGTTAGATAATTCTAAGTAATAAAATAAATTAGGTAATATAAGTAATACTAATACAGTATTCATTCAGTTTTGTATGAAATTGAATGTATCTGATGAATGTTTATGTTTTTAGTTTAACTGTTTCCTTTAAAAGATCCTGAAGGGCTTCACAAAAAATAATTGTCTATAAATATAGCTATCAGAATCAACTCAAACATATACAAGTCCTTTCAAACTAAGAAAAAATATAACAACAAATCTTTTGACTATGAAGCCTACCACAGTGTCTCTTACAGAATAATATAAAACCAATCCAAATAATCAAAAGAAATTTATCAAAATAACTTCAAGTAACAGGGATAATTTTAGGTTAAGGTGGATTGAGAATCAGCATTATCAATATTTTAATTCACTTCTAGTAAGTCAATCAGACATTTTAGATAAAGTAGCAAGTTAGAACAATTTTTTTAAATGGAGTTTTATATGAGTATACAAAGTTAATGAGGGCTGACTGCATTTTTAATTAATCTTGCACAAATTATACTAGTTAGCATTAGAGAATTAAAACACACAAGATTTCCTAGTCTCAAAATTTAGCTATCAGCTATAAACTGATGACAAATGAATACTAAAGCCTGAAGATGTGCCTGCTGACCAATTTTCACATTTCCATAGTTGTCAATGCTGCCAGACACTGTCGCCTTACTGTCCCACATGGACTTCAAACTCAAACATGTTCAACACTGAACTCACCGCTCTTCCTTGTTTCCTCTAAAAACATGACGTACCTGCCACCTAAGCCCAAGCCAAAACCAAACAGTCATTGTGGACTCCTCCTTCCCCTTCTTTCAAACTCATTCAGTAAACAAAAGAATGAATAAAGCCTTCCAAAAGTTTACCCAGATTTTTCTCCAGCTTTACTTTCTGGTACTTTCTGTCTTTACAATCCACAACAAGAGATGCTGTTTCCCTGCTCTGTATCCTTCTTTAAGCTGCTGGGAATGCCTTCCCTTCTCCCTTCTTTGCCCCTAAAATATGTATGCTTTAAGATTTTATATAAGGTGTTATTTTCAAGAAGCTTGCCAGAACTCCCCAAGGTCTAGGTTAAGTTTTATCTTCTCTTATCACTTAAAAAATTATATGGAAACTATCCATTTACTTATCTATCCTTCCTATTAGATTATGCACTTAAAACAGTACGAGGAAATACTCTTTATACTATACCCAGCATCTTGCACAGTAGATACAGGGTAGGTATTTAATCAACGTTTCCCGAATTGCTGGAGTGTATTGACAAAAATAGGAATAGTTTTTTGAAGGAGTTTAAAATTAAAACAGAAATTCCAGTCACTGAGGATTTACTATCTTTTTCTGTTAAACATATACCTATAAGATCAAATATACCTATGTTCAACTATTCACATATTTCTCTTGTAATATTTATCTCAAAAAGATCTGAATTACTATTTATTATTTGTTATTTACTTACTCTGTTTGGAGGAACCCTGCGCTTTTTGACAACCTGAAGTGGAGAATCAACTTCGCTATTTTTCTGATTCTAGATAAAGCAGACAAAGTAAAAAGTTAAAAAAAAAGTTTTAAGGGAAACAAGAAACTTTGTATGATCTTGCTACTGTGATTACTGACCAACTCACCTCTGGGGACTCCAAAACATTTCCTTTTGTTTTTTTACTTTTTCTTCGGAAAATCTCATCATCTTCACTTTCATGGGTTGATAATTGTTCATCTATAATTTATTTAAAGATAATGAATCTGGTCAACAGATTTAAGTTTATCCAACCACAAGTATCTAATTTATTGATGGGTACAGTAAAAATTGTTCCTGGCAATCTCAACATTTATTCAGTCTCAAAGATAGTTTTTCTTGCATCACTCACTCTGGAGGAAGCCAGATGCTATATGGTAAGAACAGAGGAAGTAATCCCATGGAGAGGAAAACATGGCAGGAAATGGAGGCCTCTTATTCAACAGCAATGTGACCCGCCAAGCTGATTCAAGCCTTCAGATAACTGCAGCCCTGGCCAAGGCTTTGAATACAAACTCATAAAATATCTGGAGTCAGAACTCCCGGCAAAGCCATTCTCGAATTCCTAGTCTATAGAAACAGTGAAATCATACATGCTGTTTTAAGCCATTAAGTTTGCAGTCAATTTGTTATGCAGCCAGAAATAAATAATACAGATTTTGGTGCATGGAAATAGGTAATTAATTACCAAAAACCTAAACGGTACACATAGCTTTAGAACTAATGAATGGGCAGAAGCTAAAAGAACTTTTTTTGTTGTTGTTAAAAGAATTTTTGAGGAGAGTTTTTGTGAAAGCTCGAAGAGCCTCAAAGGAATTGTTTATAGAAGATTAATGGCCATTGAGGAGGTCATGGGTGACAGCTTACAGAGGTAAGAAAATCCTTATTAGAAATTTTAGGAAAGAGAAATCTTACTATAGTGCCAGAAAGTTTAACAACACAGCAGTAACAAAGAAAGTAGAAAATGTACCTCATGAAGGAGGTACCAGACCAGCTTACCTGTCTCCTGAGACACCTGTCAAGAAGCAACAGTTAGAACCAGACAGGAAACAACTGACTGTTTCAAAATTGAGGAAGGAGTAGGACAAGACTGTACACTGTCACCTTGTTTATTTAACATAGGCAGAGTACATCATGAGAAATGCTGGGCTGGAAGAAGCACAAGCTGGAATAAAGACTGCTGGGAGAAAATATCAACCATCTCAGATATGCAGATGACATCACACTAATGGCGGAAAGCAAAGAGGAACTAAAGAGCCTCCTGATGAGAGTGAAAGAGAAGAGTGAAAGAACTGGCTTACATCTCAACATTCAGGAAACTAAGGTCACGGCAACTAGTCCCATCACTTCATGGGAAATAGATGGGGAAACAGTGGAAACAGTGTCAGACTTTATTTTTCTGGGCTCCAAAATCACTGCAGATGGTGACTGCAGCCATGAAATTAAAAGATGCTTACTCCTTGGAACGAAAGTTATGACCAACCTAGATAGCATATTCAAAAGCAGAGACATTACTTTGCCAACAGAGGTCCGTCTAGTCAAGGCTATGGTTTTTCCAGTGGTCATGTATGGACGTGAGAGTTGGACTGTGAAGAAATCTGAGAGCCGAAGAATTGATGCTTTTGAACTGTGGTGTTGGAGAAGACTCTTGAGAGTCCCTTGGACTGCAAGGAGATCCAACCAGTCCATTCTGAAGGAGATCAGCCCTGGGATTTCTTTGGAAGGAATGATGCTAAAGCTGAAACTCCAGTACTTTGGCCACCTCATGTGAAGAGTTGACTCATTGGAAAAGACTCTGATGCTGGGAGGGATTGGGGGCAAGAGGAGAAGGGGATGACAGAGGATGAGATGGCTGGATGGCATCACTGACTCAACAGACGTGAGTCTGAGTGAACCCCGGGAGTTGGTGATGGACAGGGAGGCCTGGCATGCTGCGATTCATGGGGTTGCAAAGAGTTGGACACGACTGAGTGACTGAACTGAACTGAACTGTTCCTTGGAAGGAAAGCTATTACAAACCTAGACAGCATATTAAAAAGCAGAGACATTACTTTGCCAACAAAGGTCCGTCTAGTTAAAGCTTTAATCTTTCCAGTAGTCATGTACAGATGTGAGAGTTGGAGCATAAAGAAGGCCGAGAGCCAAAGAATTGGTACTTTTGAACTGTGGTGCTGGAGAAGACTCTTGAGAGTCCCTTGGACTGTAGGGATATCAAACCAGTCAGTCCTAAGGGAAATCAACCCTGAAGTCATTGGAAGGACTGATGCTGAAGGTGAAGCTCCAATACTTTGGCCACCTGATGCAGAGTCAATTCCTTGGGAAAGACCCTGATGCTGGGAAAGATTGAAGGCAAAAGGGAAGGGGATGGCAGAGGATGAGATGATTAGATAGCCTCACCGATGCAATGGACATGAAATTGAGCAAACTCTGGAAGACAGTGAAGGACAGAGGGGTCTACAGTCTATGGGGGTCTCAAAGAGTCGGACATAACTGAGAAACTCAACAACAAAAATGAAGGAGGTGCTCTAAGCAAGAAGATTTCCAGACATGTTTAAGTATCACCTGGAAAATCCCGTGGACGGAGGAGCCTGGTAGGCTGCAGTCCTTAGGGTTGCTAAGAGTCAGACAGGACTGAGCAGCTTCACTTTCCCTTTTCACTTTCATGCATTGGAGAAGGAAATGGCAACCCACTCCAGTGTTCTTGCCTGGAGAATCCCAGGGACGGTGGAGCCTGGTGGGCTGCTGTCTGTGGGGTCGCACAGAGTAGTTGGACATGACTGAAGCGACTTAGCAGCAGCAGCATGCTTCTTGTTTAAATGTGAAAGGAGAGAGAGGAATTAAAGAAAGTATATTAAACATGAAACAGGGGAACTTTCCTGGTGGTCCAGTAGCTAAAACTCCGCACTTCCAGTGTAGGGGCTCAGGTTCGATCCCTGGGAACTAGATCCCACGTGCCACAACTAAGAGCTTGCATGCCAGCAGTTAAAGATCCCACAAGTCCCAACTAAGACCTGGCACAGCCAAATCAATCAATCAATCAAAACATGAAACAGTTGAGACTTGCTGGTTTTGAAAATTACCAGCTTCTCCAGATAGCAAACAATGTCAAATTAAGAAATCTTCCAGGCAAAGACCTAATCTAGAAGACTTCCAGGAAACTACAGTCCAGATGATGCTGAGGGTGTAACTAAATGCTTTAAGACCTCAGAAAGATCAAAGGTGGTGCCTCAGAGTACCATTCAGTCGGACGGTACTCTAAACATTTTAAAGATGTCTCTTACATTCCCTCTCAAACAACAGATCTTCTAAGAGGATTAAGGAACTACCTTTACACATCTCAGCAGAAGCCAAAGTTAGAGAAGAACTTACCTCCGAAAGATCTGTGGACATGGCTAGTATCTAACAGAATGAACCTCAAATAAGATTCCCAAGAGATCCACAAATATTTATGACAATTAGATGAGGAAAAAACCCACAGCCAGCTACAACTTAAAAGGGGCAGAGACAGTACAAAATGAAGAGGCCTTTGGATCCCCAAATTTTTACCAGAAGAAACTGGTAAAACCTGAGAAAGCTCCACAAGTGCTACCTGTTTGGAAACTGGACTAGGCATCCAGAGGATAGAGCCAAGAACCATGGAGAATTATGGGGGCTTTGAGCACTAATCAAAAAACTTTCAATCTTGGTTCTGCTAGATTTTAGAATTACTATGGACCTGAGATTCCTGTGTGCTTCCCATCAACCGTTCTTGCTTTCAAATAAACCATTTTGGAAGCAGATTTTACATGCCCAGTCAGGTCTTCAGATGACTGCAACCTCAAGTGAAATCTTGACTATAATTCCATGAGAAAGTCTAAACCAGAATGACCCAGTTAAGCAACTCTGAAATTCCTAAACTACAGAAACTGTGAGATAAATGCTATCTTAAGCCACTAAATTAGGGGGAGTAATTTTTTACACAGCAGTTAAAAAACCTAATACAAACTCACACAGTATATTTCTCCTTATGCTCTGTGCTTATAAAATATCTACCTAGACAGATTATTGTGTATATATAACATGGTAAATGATCCT
The DNA here is from genome assembly GCF_019923935.1 of Bubalus bubalis. Classification (NCBI taxonomy): domain Eukaryota; kingdom Metazoa; phylum Chordata; class Mammalia; order Artiodactyla; family Bovidae; genus Bubalus; species Bubalus bubalis. The sequence continues at coordinate 15,415,586 of NC_059176.1, forward strand.
AAATCTTCTATTTCAATTAAGTGGAATAACAAATACTAAAAAAAAAAAACAACAAACTAATAAATAGTTCCTTAATGGCTATGTATTCAGAATTATGTTGCCCATGGTTAGTCATTAAGTACAATGCTAGAAAAAAGTTTTAATGCAAATCTGACACAAAGACAGAAAAATTATCTCACTCATTAACAAACACTTAATATAAAGGTGTTAAATATTAAAGGACCTAGGAAACATACTTAGTAAAAAAAAGTGTCAGAGTATATCCAAAACTATGTAGACAAGTTAGTTTTTAAAAATTAACTGTATGTCCAGAACTTATAAGTTTTTATCTTAAAACATTAATGAATCATAAGATTTACAGAGGAAATTCTCATTTTATGCTATTAACTATTCTTTTTCCTTAGCCATAAAGAGTAAAATTCATAATTGGCCTTTTATAATAATCTGTACATAAACTAGAGTTGAGTTCTATAACAGGATCTAAAGGATATTTAAATCATTATATTTTTGATATATAAATCACTGGTATTTTAATCATCTATTTTCTGGATTTTCCATAGAATTAGATTATACAAATCCAGAGATTCCTATAGATCTTCTATGACCTTGTCACAATTTTTTAAATATAGTCTTATTTCTCAATTTTGTCATATAAATCCCCTACTTTATACTACCTCCAAAAACTTTACACTTTCCTTCTTTCCCTTTGCTTTCATCATTTTACAACATCCAAATTCTTTTGATTATCTTCAACATGTCCAAATCATTAATATTCCCAAGTAGCCAAAATAAAAACCTACATTAGAAGTCAACATTTTCAGTCTAAACCAGTTCAAAATGCTTTCATCTTCTGAACCTAAATGTCCACCATCTTATTATTCATCTGGTAGTTATTTCCATGTTTTACTGATATCTTTTCAACTTTATATGTCACACAAATGTTTGTGTTTTATAATTAAGGGCTAGAGCCAAATCTTACACTTCTGTTTTGCAGTGTCTAGCACATTACCTTCTCATGGCATGCATGCCATAAATACATGGAGAAAAAAATAAATCCTGTATCAATAAACATCAACATAAGGACTATATAGTACATCAATTATCTAATTCAATATATCATACACTGAGAAATTAATTTTATAAAAATTATAGAATCTGATTCAAAATAAATATTCTAGAAAATTTGTGCTTTATAAATTTGGAATCTTACCTTCAGTAGAATGGCAGGCTTGATGCAGATTGATTTGTTTCTTGCTTTTACACTTTCCTGTAGAAAGTCCTGAATCACCAAAAGTTGAATTCAATGTTTCTTTGTGTAGATTTACTTTTCCCATGTTAGAACCTGACTTTTTAGCCATTTCTATTCTCTTCTTGGGAGATGAGTTCAATATATTTGATTCAGAAAGTGGTGTGCTCATAACTTTCTCTCCTACTGGCAACGAAAACTGAGAGTAACTAGGAGACATAAATTCTTTACTTTTTGTTGCATTCATTGAAAAACATGAAAAAGCTGGACTCTGCTTATCTTCACTTGATGGGTGGGTAGTTGTTACACTTGTAGAATTATCAACATGGGCTCCTGACATGACTGCTTGATTTGAAACACAATTTGTACCATTAATCTGCTTAATGTCTAAACGCCTTCCAGGTAGATCATCTAAAATTTTACTATTTGTATCTGATGCATGGTCCACTACTTCATCCTCAGAACCTGTACTACAAAATCCTAAATCAAAAGTAACAGAAAATAAATCCTTAGAGCAGTCAAAACTGTTTTCATCATTATTCAATTTTCCCTCATGTATACCTCTCAAACCTTCATGAGATTTCCAACTATGAGTATCACAGACAATTTGATCTTGGGGTTCAGAATCGTTCTCTAACAAAAGTTCATCAGAAATGAAGAACTGAGAGACCAGTGCCATTTCACTTACAGCAGTTCTGTCTGATATACATAAGGATTCACATTTACTGTTCAAGGGAGGAGGGCTCACATCATTAAACTCCGTATTAACATCTTCAAATAACAATAAACTTTCATCCTGAGCAGTATGCAATATTGGGAGGTCACTGTTATCAACATCATGATTCTTTTCTTCAGCAATATCCTTTGAAGGGCCGATGTTTATCTGAATTTGATTGTTGGATACTAAATGTTCATTTTTACTATCTTTATGTACTTTATCAGAGTCACAGAAGCTTGGTTCATCAGAAATCTTCTCATTCGTTGTACCATAAAGGCAAGTTTTTTCAGAAGGATGAGTAATAAACTTAAGTGAATTCAATTCTAAATTCTGTTGAGAATTTACAGCTGAACATGACATTAAATTGGTGGATTTATCATTCTGTAAGCACTCTGAGTAGGGTAGAAAAACCAAGTTTTCAAGTGCAGAACCCTCAGAAATTTCATTTTCCAAATCTGAGAGTCCACTGAGAGGCGGAGGAGAATGTGATAAAAATCTCTCTACATTAGCTAGCACCTCTTTTGTTAATGAATGACAATGAAAAAATTGGTCATCTGTTTTTGCTATATCAAGCTCATCCTCAAATGAAAGAAATAAGCTAGCTGAAAAAGATTTCTCATCACTGAAACTGTTATAACCAGAATCAAAAAAATTTCCAGTAAATGAACTAGTCGATTTAATTGTAAACTGACAATCCGTTAGTAATCCACATGACGGGTGGCCTCCACTTTCACCGACAGCATATGTGGCAGTGACTTCACCCGTATCTGATGCCCTTCTACCATTTCGCAGGTCCACCTGAAGAACATGTTCAGTGGTAGAACTGCCGTCCGTGTCTAAGGGCTCCATGACAACATCCTTATTTTCCTTTTTAGGCTGATCCTTTTTCAGGTTTTCAGAGGCCTTCTTTTTTAAAGAAGGAATTTTAGTAGATTTGACAGGAATTTGTTTAAAAATTTCAGTACACTCTTCATCAGATTCTGTCATTGAGACTGATTTCCTGTGATTTATATTTGCAAATGAGGACTTCCTGTTATTTGTAAAGGTGCCATCGGCAAAAGGATTATATTCATTTCTCAGAGCACTAGACGCTGAGCTAACATCTTCCATTCGTAAGTAAGATTTAATTTCTGATTCATAGCTGCATTCTCCCTATAAAGAAGGAAAATGAAAAAGTCACAAGAAAGCAATATAAAACAAACAAAAATTCTAAGAGATGAGCTTTATTCTGTTAAAATATTTTCCAAACAATATTGCATTATTCAAATGATTTTACCTTAAAAATTATTCTAAGTCAAACAAAATGAGAAACATTACTGTGAAATTATCACAAATTATCTTTTATCAGTTAATAGTTCTATATTCCCGAGAGCCATGATAAATATTTGTAGAAAGTATAAATTTAATTAATATATAAAATATTATTATACTTTTTCCCTAACATTTAACTAAACAATGATTCTAACTTCTTAAAAAAGATATTTAAGAAATTAACATATATAAATGAGAAACACATACTTATGTGAAATTTACTCTCTTGATGAAGATAAACTAAGAACAGCTTTTGGAACATTTGAAATAATGGTACCTATATGTCTTCTAGGCTGTAAGCTAGAATATGCTATTTAAAAAAAATTTCTCAAGAACTCTTCTTGTGAATTTCCACATTTTATATCTAAATCTAAAACTACAGTCTCCACCATCCCTGACTCATCCTTCCCTCTTGCCACAAAATGCTATTTTACTCAGGATTCCTCTACTATTCAGGAACTTAAGCAGTTAAGTCTCCACTTTCTGTATAATAAATACAATAAATATTAATGTCAGAATGTCTGTCACCCTACTAGGATATATGTTCCCTACAGAATATTTAATCTGTTTTCTTAACCAGTGTAGCCATGGGGCCTAGAACAGACCATGCCATATAGAAGGCACTAAATAAATGTGCTGCTCTGATGCACAGCCTTTGCTGGCACATCCCAGTACTGAGTACATGAGAGGCCCATGACAACTATTTGTAGAAAGTACGAAGTTAATTAACACATAAAACAGGATTACAAACACCTTTTTTCACTTGTAGGGATCTATAAATAATTACTTTATTTACATGTATTCATGAACAACAGCTAATAATAAAATTAGCAGCTACAATATATCAAGTAATTACTATGTGCCAGGTATTATTCTAATTGCTTTACATGTACTAAGCCACTTAATCCCTAAAACAACCTTGTGACAAAAGAATCATTATTTCCAATTTACAGATGAAACTGAGGCACAAAGAGGTTAAGCAAATGCAAAAAGTAAGATTCTAACCCAGGCATTTTGGATTTCACACTCACAATAGGTTCACCATTCTGACTCTCTCAAAGAACAATCATCAGGAAGTTACTCAAGGAATCACTAATTCTCTAGACTACCAACAGGATAAAGGAGACATACCAAATGACCTGTATGATAGGGAAATTTCAACAGATCAAACAAGAATACTAAATTTGCTTTACAAACATTTATATAAATCATTAAATAGGAATTCCCTGGAGATCTAGTGGTTAGGACTTGGTGTTTTCACTGCCAGGGCGTGGGTTCAATCCCTGGTCTGGGAACGAAGATCCTACAAGTTATGTGGCACAACCAAAAAACATTTTTTTTAGCCATTCAGTTCAGTCCAGTTACTCAGTTGTGTCTGACTCTTTGCGACCCCATGGACTGCAGCATGCCAGGCATCCATGTCCATCACCAACTCCCAGAGTTTACTCAAACTCATGTCCATTGAGTCGGTGATGCCATCCAACCATCTCATCCTCCGTACTTTCCTTCTCCTTCTGCCTGCAATCTTTCCCAGCATCAGGGTCTTCTCAAATGAGTCAGTTCTTCCCATCAGGTGGCCAAAGGATTGGAGTTTCAGCTTCAACATCAGTCCTTAAAATGAACACTCAGGACTGATCTCCTTTAGGATGGACTGGTTGGATCTCCTTACAGTCCAAGGGATTCTCAAGAGTCTTCTCCAACACCACAGTTAAAAGCATCAATTCTTTGGCGCTCAGCTTTCTTTATAGTCCAACTCTCACACCCATACATGACTACAGGAAAACTGTAGATGGACTTTTGTCAGCAAAGTAATGTCTCTGCTTTTTAATACGCTGTCGAGGTTGGTCATAACTTTTCTTCCAAGGAGCAAGCGTCTTTTAATTTCATGGCTGCAGGCACTATCTGCAGTGATTTTGGAGCCCCAAAAATAAAGTCTGTCACTGCTTCCACTGTTTCCCCATCTATTTGCCATGAAGTGATGGGACCAGATGCCATGATCTTCGTTTTTGAATGTTGAGCTTTAAGCCAACTTTTTCACTCTCCTCTTTTACTTTCATCAACAGGCTCATTAGTTCTTCTTTGCTTTCTGCCTTAAGGGTGGTGTCATCTGCATATCTGAGGCTATTGATATTTCTCCCGGCAATCTTGATTCCAGCTTGTGCTTCTTCCAGCCCAGCGTTTTTCATGATGTACTCTGCATATAAGTTAAATAAGCAGGGTGACAATATACAGCCTTGACGTACTCCTTTCCCTATTTGGAACCAGCCTGTTGTTCCATGTCCAGATCTAACTGTTGCTTCCTGACCTGCATACAGATTTCTCAAGAAGCAGGTCAGGTGGTTGGTATTCCCATCTCTTGAAGAATTGTCCAAAATTTGTTGTGGTCCACACAGTCAAAGGCTTTGGCACAGTCAATAGAAGTAGAAGTAGGTATTTTTCTGGAACTCTCTTGCTTTTTTGATGATCTGACGGGTGCTGGCAATTTGATCTCTGGTTCCTCTGCCTTTTCTAAATCCAGCTTGAACATCTGGAATTTCATGGTTTATGTACTGTTGAAGCCTGGCTTGGAGAATTATGAGCATTACCTTGCTAGCATGTGAGATGAGTGCAATTGTGCAGTAGTTTGAACATTCTTTGGCATTGCCTTTCTTTGGGATTGGAATGAAAACTGACCTTTTCCAGTCCTGTGGCCACTGCTGAGTTTTAAAAATTTGCTGGTATATTGAGGGCAGCACTTTCACGGCATCACCTTTTAGGATTTGAAATAGCTCAAGTGGAATTCCATCACCTCCAGTAGTTTTGTTCATAGTGATACCTCCTAAGGCCCACTTGACTTAGCTTTCCAGGATGTCTGGCTCTAAGTGAATGGTCATACCATGATTATCTGGGTCATGAAGATCTTTTTTGTATAGTTCTTCTGTGTATTCTTGCCACCTCTTCTTAATATCTTCTGCTTCTGTTAGGTCCATACCATTTCTGTCCTTTATTGTGCCCATCTTTGTATGAAATGTTCCCTCGGTATCTCTAATTTTCTTGAAGAGATCTCTAGTCTTTCCCTTGCTATTGTTTTCCTCTATTTCTTTGCATTGATCACTGAGGAAGGCTTTCTTATCTCTCCATGTTGTTCTTTGTAACTCTGCATTCAAATGGGTATATCTTTCCTTTTCTCCTTTGCCTTTCACTTCTCCTCATAGCTGTTTGTAAGGCCTCCTCAGACAATCATTTTGCCTTTTTTGCATTTCTTTTTCTTGGGGATGGTCTTGATCCCCTTTAGCTAATGAAAGAGAAAGTGAAGTCGCTCAGTCGTGTCCGACTCTTTGGGACCCCATGGACTGTAGCCTACCAGGCCCCTCTGTCCGTGGGATTTTCAAGGCAAGAATACTGGAGTGGGTTGCCATTTCCTTCTCCAGGAGATCTTCCCAAACCAGGGATAGAACCCAGGTCTCCCGCATTGTAGGCAGATGCTTTACCATCTGAGCCACCAGGGAAGCTCCCTTTAGCCATTAAATACATTAAAATTTCACTCTTGTCTATCAATGTTCACAGATGGCATTCTTCTAATTAGGCCTACTTCTCCTAAGATAGAAAACTAGTCCACTGAGATCACAAAAAGCTACACAGAAAAACAAAATAGTTTAGCTATGATTATTTATAATAAATACTTGTTTCTTATAATAATGACTTCAAATTAAGAAGACTAAAGTATTCTAGTTTCACTGTCATGCCAGCAAAAGAAAGTTAAAGTAGGCTCCTACCTCTTCATGTCTCATTCCTTCTATCATTTGCATAATATTTATGAAATGGTGACATCGATCTGAATGGTCAACTTGATATGTAGGCAAAGGATGATCCTGCCATAATCTCCATTCAGAGAGAGACAGTTGACGAATTCCAACGGTTGGTTCTTCAGTCTTGATTAACAATCATTTAACATAACACAAAACACACATACTCAGATTTCACACACTGATTTAAAAAATACTTAATATACAGATAATTGGCATACCGTACATAATTTTAATTCACTTAGGTATTTTCAACTAAAATTTCAGGTGAAAAATAAAATAACTTGATGAAGTACAAAGATGTCCTTTTAAATACATCTTAAAAATAACTGTTACATGTATTGCTTGTACAACTAGAAAGAAAACTATGTCATTAGAAATAAAATACATAAATAAATAAATATTAGATGAGTTACTACTTGGACATATTCCTGTTATATAATTCCATGTTAAGAGTTTTTGCTAGATTATGTTCTATAATCTAATAAAGAGGTATTCATAATCTCTCAGTGATACTGATCCCAATTCATCATGCCTGCTGCCATTCCTCACTTTCCCTGTTAGTGAAAAAAATATAGATTTGCAAAGCCAAGTATTTCAAGCCCTATAAATCTTCTCAAAGGTATCTTCCTTGAAGTTGTTTTTCTATTTCTCTGAGTACATATGTAACCTCTGATCAATTTGTTTGACTTTCCTTATGCTCATCAATAATTTGTTCATAATAAAATAATATTCAATTTAAAGTTTTACTCTAATTTCAAAACAAAAAGCAAAAAGCAGTTTGTACAAAGACATTCATAAAAGCATAATTTTATACTAGTAATATACTGAAAATAGCTCTAAAACACAACAGAGAAATAGTTAAAGTACGGTATATCACAGAGTAACATAACAATCATAAAAATTACACCTACACAGAAATAGTCATATGAAGAAAGTAATAAAGTCAGAATTTATGTAAATATATTATAGTCATATAAAAATATATATACAATAAGAAATACGAGTTTTACCAAGACAGACTATTCTTTAATATTCTTTTTAAAACTGCTTACATTCTTAATTTTTGACCTTCTGATTATGAATATTCATTCTCTTTACTCCCAAAGCTATTGCATAGTCACTATAAAGAACATCTGAAAACACATTTAACTTACTGGTCTGTTCTCTTCATTGTGTAAAGATAGAAACTGAACTTGAGGCAATGTTATTTCCTGAATTTCATCAGTGTCTTTTAATCTATATCGTCTATTCCATAATTTAAATTCTTCTTCTGATAAGAACCAATCGTCCTTTGAATTACTCTGCTTTATTCCTAGAAATTTAAAAAATAAGTCAAAACAGGTTTAAAAAAAATCTGCTAGACAAACACAAAATAAAAGACATCAACTCAAACTCTCTACTTGTTTCTGCTCAACCACTAATTCTATTCCTTAATATTCGCTTTCTTCATATAAACACTCTGGTTATTACTTCCTGTTTCTACACATCTCCTAAACTTCTTTTACCTTTTTGAAAGTATGTACTAGGGGACCTTCCAACTACAGCTAACCTCGTTAACAAAACATCACCAGGCAGCTCTCAGTCTTGTATTCCTTTGGACTCTCTCTATTTTGTTGTCTAAGACCTGGAAGGAAACAGACAACTTACAAAAGAAAGCTAGCATCATGATTCCATCTTAACACTATCAGAAAGTTATCTGAAGCTGGTACGGATGCAGGAGAGATGCAAAGACTAACAAGAGTTAAAGCCTGAAATGCTGGGTAGGGTGGGACAACAGTTTAAAAAGGACAAGAAAGACCTACTGCTTTAAAAAATGACATGATAACATACTTTTAAAAAATGCATAGTAAATTAATCCTTTATTAGTTCCATAATCTTTATAAAGGAAAATAACCACCAACATGGAAAGGATGAAAAAATATTAAGCTGTAACTCTGGTCCCAGTAAAGATGAGGGAAGAAAAAGAAATCAGAAAGGTACTGAACTGGAAATCAGGAAACTTCTGTCTTAGGTATTCTCAAATATTACATGAAAGCTTTTGCAAAATAAGGGGTTTAAATTAGGTGATCTCTCAGGTTTCTTCAGATCTAGCAATCTGAGGCACTGAGACTTTTGAAATAGAAACGTATTTCCTTCTCCTGGTCACGTTAAATATATTCAGACCTCTAGCCTAAATGAATCATATACAAATATATAAAAGATGGTATTTATACACACTACCTTATTAGCAAGATGAATCACTCACATTTGAAAAATCAGAGAAAATGGAAGAAGAAAAGCATAGAAAAATGTACATGAGCTAGTAATATAAGAAAGCCTTCCTCAGCGATTACTGCAAAGAAATAGAGGAAAACAATAAAATGGGAAAGTCTAGAGATCTCTTCAAGAAAATTAGAGATACCAAGGGAACATTTCATACAAAGATGGGCTCGATAAAGGACAGAAATGGTATGGCCTAACAGAAGCAGAAGATATTAAGAAGAGTTGGCAAGAATACACAGAAGAACTATACAAAAAAGATTTTCACGACTCAGATAATCACAATCGTGGGATCATTCACCTAGAGCCAGACATCCTGGAATGTGAAGTCAAGTGGGCCTTAGGAAGCAAAACTATGAACAAAACTACTGGAGGTGATGGAATTCCACTTGGGCTATTTCAAATCATAAAAGATAATGCTGTGAAAGTGCTGCCCTCAATATGCCAGCAAATTTGGAAAAGTCAGCAGTGGCCACAGGACTGGAAAAGATCAGTTTTCATTCCAATCCCAAAGAAAGGCAATGCCAAAGAATATTCAAACTACCGCACAATTGCACTCATCTCACATGCTAGCAAGGTAATGCTCGTAATTCTCCAAGCCAGGCTTCAACAGTACATAAACCATGAAATTCCAGATGTTCAAGCTGGATTTAGAAAAGGCAGAGGAACCAGAGATCAAATTGCCAACACCCGTCAGATCATCAAAAAAGCAAGAGAGTTCCAGAAAAATACCTACTTCTGCTTCTATTGACTGTGCCAAAGCCTTTGACTGTGTGGACCACAACAAATTTTGGACAATTCTTCAAGAGATGGGAATACCAACCACCTGACCTGCTTCTTGAGAAATCTGTATGCAGGTCAGGAAGCAACAGTTAGATCTGGACATGGAACAACAGGCTGGTTCCAAATAGGAAAAGGAGTACGTCAAGGCTGTATATTGTCACCCTGCTTAACTTATATGCAGAGTACCTCATGAGAAACGCTGGGCTGGATGAAGCACAAGCTGGAATCAAGATTGCCGGGAGAAATATCAATAGCCTCAGATATGCAGATGACACCACCCTTAAGGTAGAAAGCAAAGAAGAACTAATGAGCCTCTTGATGAAAGTAAAAGAGGAGAGTGAAAAAGTTGGCTTAAAGCTCAACATTCAGAAAACGAAGATCATGGCATCTGGTCCCATCACTTCATGGCAAATAGATGGGGAAACAGTGGAAGCAGGGACAGACTTTATTTTTTGGGGCTCCAAAATCACTGCAGATGAAATTAAAAGATGCTTGCTCCTTGGAAGAAAAGTTATGACCAACCTAGACAGCATATTAAAAAGCAGAGACATTACTTTGCCAACAAAGGTCCATCTAGTCAAAGGTATATAGTCATATATGGATGTGAGAGTTGGACTATAACGAAAGCTGAGTGCTTAAGAATTGATGCTTTTGAACTGGGGTGTTGGAGAAGACTCTTGAGAGTCCCTTGGACTGCAAGGAGATCAACCCAGTCAATCCTAAAGGAAATAAGTCCTGAATATTCATTGGAAGGACTGATGCTGAAGCTGAAACCCCAATACTTTGGTTACCTGATGTGAAGAACTGACTCATTGGAATAGACCCTGATGCTCGGCAAGATTGAAGGCAGGAGGAGAAGGAGATGAAAGAGGAAATGGTTGTATGGTGTCACCAACTGAATGGACATGAGTTTGAGTAAACTCCAGGAGTTGGTGATGGGCAGGGAGGCCTGGCATGCTGCAGTCCATGGGGTTGCAAAGAGTCGGACACGACTGAGCGACTGAACTAAACTAGTAACATTTTTAGAAGCAATTACTAAACATATGGTTAATTAACATCTATAAAAATTAAATGATCACTAAGAAAAATGTACACCAACCTAACCAAGTTTTGATCATACTGTTAGTTTAATTATTCAAGAGAATTCAAATATACACTCTTTTCATTTTAACCATAATTTGGCAAAGTCTTGTAAAATGATACATATATTTCTATTAAGTGAATTTGCATTAGGTTTAACAGGCATATCCACAAAACACTGATTAATGGCTCTGAGTTAAAGGAAAGAACATTAACAAATTTAGCTAAGTCCAAAGAAGGTGCCCAGGATAGGGAAGAATTCTGAAACTTCACAGTAATGAAAACCAGTGGAAAAGTCAGTTGAACAAACTTGAGAGGTACTGTCTTCAAATATATAAAGAAACTGCCACCTAGGTATCTCAAAGATCAAATCCATTTTTGTGTCTAGAAGCTGTGGGCAAATAAAGTCACCTGCCATTTCAGTAAATAAAGGATGTTGTTGGGGCGATCGGCCATCAGCCACTGCAGCTGCCCCTAAGGGGGTTTCAGAATGGAGAAAAACAGAATACTGGCCTAGGTAGTTAAGAGGTATATCAAAGGAATAATTTCAGTGAGCTGAAACTCTTGCATCGTCCCCTACATAAAAAAGCACTAAAATCATTAACTTGAGAGGTCTAGTTTTCTGGGATTAGCAGTAATTTTTTGATGTTCAGTGACTGGGTTTTTTCTCAGCAAAAACTCCTATGTATCCTGGCTTCCCACTTGCCTCTTTGGAACAGTCCCTCAGAGCTATCTGAGAGGCTTCCTTCCTGTGCTACAGTCCTCAGTAGTGCCCTGAATAAAACATAATTCTCAACTTTTATGTTGTGCATTTTTTTCAGTTGACAAAGCCAAAATTAAATCAATGACAAAAAGATACAAAGACAGAATTTTTTTTTTTAACAAAAGAACTTCTTTTATATGTACTATCAACAATGGAATGAACGCTCATAAAAGAATACAATTTCCATTAACAGAGATGTTCAAGTTGAGGCTTGATATACATTTAACATGGAGAGGGAAATAGCAACCCACTCCAGTATTTTTGTCTGGGAAATCCCATGGACAGAGGAGCTTGGTGGGCTAGAGTCCACGGGGTCTCAAAGAGTCGGACATGACCTAGAGATTGAATACTCACACACACGCACACACTTAACAGGCATGCTATAGAAAACATCCTTACCTTGGTAGGTAACTGGACTGGATGATTCCTGAGGTTTCCTCCAAAGTTTAGAATATATTTTATGATTCTTTAATATTTCAAGATATTGCCTTGGTATCACCAAAATCTCTGCAGTTCTTAAGCTAGCCCTCTCCTTACTATGCTCCCTGGCACCAAAGTATTAATATTTGTTCCTCACTGGCTCAGTATCACCAGCTTAGTCTAACTTCACCACTATCTGGTGTAACAGTAAATTAAAAAAAAAAATTTCTCCTTTGCAGAAATTCCCCCTGCTTCTCTGAAAGCAATTCCACAGATACTTATTAATATTCCTAAATCCTTTATTTAACTCTCTGATATGCATGAAAATCTTTGTAAAGGCAAAGCAAGTCTCTAGCCAGTTTTTCAACAAGAAATGATTTTCTTAAGGACCTAGGAGACATCTCTTTGAAATGTAAACATCAAGATAGTGTCCCTATCTCCCAGACAGCTGGGGAGTTTAGCCTTGGCACCTTTCTCTGAGCTCTCCCTATCTGTCTGTCATAGAGACAGAAGTTCTATTATTTCTTTGGATAAGTGTTAAGTGCTCAGTTGTGTTTGTGATCCATAGACTATGATTTGTGACCCCCTAGACTGTACCTTCCAGAGAAGGCAATGGCAACCCACTCCAGTACTCTTGCATGGCAAATCCCATGGATGGAGGAGCCTGGTAGGCTGCAGTCCATGGGGTCGCCAGGAGTCAGACACGACTAAGTGACTTCACTTTCCCTTTTCACTTTCATGCATTGGAGAAGGAAATGGCAACCCACTCAAGTGTTCTTGCCTGGAGAGTCCCAGGAATGGGGGAGCCTGGTGGGCTGCCGTCTCTGGGGTCACACAGAGTCGGACATGACTGAAGTGACTTAGCAGCAGCAGCAGCTGTAGACTGTACCTTGCTAGACTCTTCTGTCCATGGAATTCACCAGGCAAAAATACTGGAGTGGGTAGCCATTCCCTTCTCTAGGGGATCTTCCCAACCCAGGGACTGAACCTGGGTCTCCTACATTGCAGGCATATTCCTCACTGTTTGAGCTACCAGGGAGGATGAGGATAAAGGCAACTAGCTAACACAAATGGCTACCTCAATTACTGGGTGAATTAGGAATTAACTATGAAAGAACATGGGCTTCCCAGGTGTCTCTGTGGTAAGAATCTGCCTGCCACTGCAGGAGACGCAGGTTCGAGCCCTGGGTCAGGAAGACTGCCCTGGAGAAAGAAAAGGCAACCCACTCCAGTATTCTTGCCCTGGAAATCCCAGAGGAGCCTGGAGAGGCTACAGTCCATGGGGTCGCAAAAGAGTCAGACATGACTTAGCAACTAAAACAACAACAATGAAAGAACATACAGCAAATGGTGCTGTCCTCTTATAAGAAGACAAGTTACTGTTATAATCTTAAGAACATGATGTAAAGGATTACTACTGTTTAAATGAATAGGCTGGAATTTTTCTTTCTCTTAACTTGGTGGATTGCTTACAATGCATATTGTAATACGGCTTAATGCTTATTCAATAGTAAAAGTGTTTTCCTCTTTTCTACATTTTGTAAAGCAGATTCTCTGGGCTTATATTTTTAGTTTTCCCAACACTGAGCTTCTTTCATTCTGTATTGCCAGTACCTTGTTCCCTTTGCCACATTAATCATCTCTCTTCTATCCTTCTCAAAGTGAACACCTATAACAAACTAGGATGTATATTGATTTTCTCATAGAATAGATCAATATATGACCTGCTAAAAAATAACAGAAAAACAAATGTGTGTCTCAAATGCAAAAAACTGTATTTACCATTCCTATAGGAAAAGATAGATGACTTTCGCTGCAAGTTCCGAGAAGGCTTCTCTGGTTCATAGACACCATGTGTAATGAACATCTTATGTAATTGTGGGTTGACTCCATTAGGAACCATTCGTGGACTTCCTTGGTAAAAATGAAGGACCTGCCTATTACCTGAAATAGCTTTGTAAATACTTCTTTTGTTGCACTGACTTTGATTATAAGTCTGCAAAAAAAAAAAAAATGCAAAATCATTTTATTTCTATAATAATCACCTAGCCATAACAAGTAGTTATTATATCACCCTGAGTTTATTCTAAACAGCAAATTAAACTCTGATCCACTTAAATATTTGAGGAACAGAATCTATGTTGTCTTAAATTTGAAGGCTATTTAAGTCTTAATGAAAATCATTTCAAGATTTATTCTTACTTTAGTAACTATATTGTACCAACAAAGTCTGTCTTTTATTCAGTATCTTGCTGTTTTTGAATAAGGTTAATATTTATATATAAGTATAAACTGCTTTAAAAAAATACTATTTTTTTATTTCAGCTTGTTACTTCATCTCTCTACATGTCAATTTTCTTTACTGTATACAACAAGAAAATCCCTAGTACTGCCCTGACAGCGTTGTTGACATTATTTAAGTAAAACAATGCATCTGAAACATTTGCAACAGTGTCCAGCACAAAGTAGGTACTCATGAAATGTGGTCCATTATGACTTTTTAACAGATAAGAAAACTAACACTTAAATAGAGGTTAAGTTAGTTGCCTAAGGTAATACAATTAGTTAGGACCCAGTTCCACTCAGTGATAATACATAGACTTTTAAAAGCTGCCAGACATCTCATTTATTAGAATTATCTCATAGATAAATTAGATGTTACATAAGAATATGCTATAGTAACATAAAAAGTATTGGTGGAAAAAGAAATTCATTTTTCAGGATGATTTTCATAGGGTTTCTGAAACACTTCAAATCAATTGTTTAAAACTACTGTCATTAATGAAAATTCCTTAATGTAAAACTATTTAAAAAATATTTACTTGGCCACAGAAATAGTCCCACTCAGTTATAAAAGTTATTAACACTTTAGTGTACACATGCAGAATAATATTATGTACAGCATATTTAGGGAGGCCCGTCACGCAAGACTTATGAATATCACTCAATGCCTTATCACTTAGAATAGGCATTAGTAAACTTCCACAAGGGTCAGAAAGTAAATATTTCAGGCTTTGCTGGCTACATATTACCCCCGGCGCGTATGGTGTTAGTTGACTGATTTAGGCAACTCTTTAAAATGTAAAAAATATTCTCAGCTCACTGTAGTTATTAATAAAACAACAACTAAACACACATAAAAAAAACAAGCCTTAAAAGCACAGGGAAATAGTCAGACAAGGTAATACTTGATTTTTGTATCTATGTGTTGCTAAATTAATACTAAAGTACAAAGATATGGTTGTTTATATGGATAAAAGTTATGAAGCTGAGTCTAGTCAAAAATTTTCCTAACTACAAGAAAAGAATAGGCAGTATCTAATACAAAGGGAAACAAAAATCAATCACAATTACTACAGATTGCTTGGACTCTGAATGTGAACAGATTGATACTTGTCTTTAGGTTCTGTTTCTCAAATTTCGACTGTCGGATTATGCTCCCACAAGTCTACTTACGCGTTCCTCTCGTCCTTCAGCAAGGATAACAACAATCCTGCCCTGACGTTTGCGGCCGGTTCTACCCATTCGCTGTATAAGACGAATTGGGCTCTTCTGGGCATCAAAACATATTATAAGGTCAACTTCTCCGATATCCAAACCTTCTTCACCAACGCAAGTGGACACCAACGTATTGTAACCACCAGTACGAAATTGTTTCACTACCTAAAATTAAAGTTTAAAAATAATTAGATGCAACTAGAAGAGAATTGCAAATCAAAGCATACTTCTTCCATCTGCCCCTGAAATCAGATTAAAAATCACCACCCAAAATACTACCGAATAGGAAAAGAAGCGGCAAAATGACAATATAAACCAAGAGAGAGCGGTGCGGTGCAAAGCACAGTCCCAATTCCTTTGCTTTAATGATGTTATGATTCCAAAAGGTTCTTCTAACCATTTACACACGAGTGAGAAAGCACAGATATTATTTTTAACATCACTAAAAAGAGGGTAGAGCATGTAAATGGCCCCAGAGCACTTACTGCTATTTATCATATCCTATTGTCAGTCAATTTTAGAATAATAGTAAGTTTAATAATTAAACTATGTTTGATTACTTCTAGCATTCATATTTTAAACAGAAATGGAATAAGAGCCATAGAGAATGGTCTGGTGGCTGTCAAGGGGGAGGGGGCTGAGGGAGGGATCAAGTCAGGGGTTGGGGTTAGCAGATGCAAACTTCTGTATCTAGAATGGACAAACAAGTTCCCACTGTAGAGCACAGAGCACTATATTCAATGGAAAACAATATTTAAAAAAAGAATGCATGCATATGTGTAACTGACTCACCTTGCTGTACAGCAGTAATACAACATTGTATAAATCAACTATACTTCAGTAACAAAAATTTTAGTTAAAAATACAATTCATATTTTACTTTTTACACTGCTATTCCAGTGAAGGGTAGCAGATTATGGCAGCCCAAATATGACTATAGGAGTTTAGATCATGCTGCCCCAGCCTATGCTGCTTTTGGTATACTGATTACTTTGAGCTAAAGGCATTCAAAAAAAAGCAAGTGCGGTTTCTCTGGCCACTTATCTGCCTAAAAGCAGATCCTCCAGAAGGAACTCAACTGTCATAAATCCCTTCCCCAGGAGTTTCATCAACCAGGGAAAACTAACTCAGCAAGAGACTGAAAGCCCACACCATATCCAAACAAACTTCATCACAATCTATCACTCATACTTCCCATCCTTTAAGACCCCATTGATCTTCCCTGAAAATCATTTACTCTCCTTTGTGCCTGCCACTCCTCTTTCCCCATAAGATGCTATTTAAATATGAATTCTAAGCCACTTCAGGGAGTTATTCATTTTTCCCTCGGTGTTTTCCCACGTATCCATGAAGTATACATGTTTGTTTGTTTTTAATTTATATTGCTTTTCAGCTGTGCTCAGGCTTTTCTCTAGATAAGGTGAGCAGGGGCTACCCTCCAGTTGCGGAACTTGGGTTTCTCATTGTGGTAGCCTCTCTTGTTGAGCAGCACAAACTCTAGGGTGCATGGGCTTCAGTAGTTAGGACTCCCTGGCTCTAGAGCACAGACTCAAAAGTTGTGACTCCTGGACTTAGTTACACCATGCCATGTGGGATTTTCCCAGACCAGGGATTGAACCCATGTCTCTTACATTGGCAGGTAGATTCTTTACCATTGGCAGGTGGATTCTTTACCACTGAGCCACCAGAGAAGCCCAGTATACATTTGTTAATAAGCTTCAGTTTGTTTTTCTCTTGTAAATCTGTCTTTTATTACAGAGGTTGCAGCTAAGAACTCAGAAGGGTAGAGGGAAAATTATTTTTTCTTCTCTTCACCAGGATTCCCTGATCAAGTTACGGGAAGTATACTAGCATGACAATGAGTTAATGAAAAAGTCAAAGTCAACTCCTTTATCTCAGATCCCACTCTAAATCTGTCAGGAGTCCTGTCAACTTTGGAGAAGGCAATGGCACCCCACTCCAGTACTCTTGCCTGGAAAATCCCATGGATGGAGGAGCCTGGTGGGCTGCATTCCATGGGGTCGCTAAGAGTCGGACATGACTAAGCGACTTCACTTTCACTTTTCACTTTCATGCATTGGAGAAGGAAATGGCAACTCACTCCAGTGTTCTTGCCTGGAGAATCCCAGGGACGGGGGAGCCTGGTGGGCTGCCGTCTATGGGGTCGCACAGAGTCGGACACGACTGAAGCGACAGCAGCAGCCTGTCAACTTGACCTTGAAAATATATCCATAATCCAATGGTTTCTTGCAAACTTCCCTGCTTCCACGTAGTCCAAGCCACCATTGTCTTTAGCTTGAATTATTGTCATAATTCTTCCAATTGGTCTTTCTATTTCCACCCTTAGCCCCTATAGTTTATTCTGAAGACAGCAGCCAGTGTGATTCTTTTAAAGTATCAGTCAGGCAATGACCCTCCTCTGCTCTAAATTCTCCAAGGGCTTCTGCTCATCTCACTCAGAGAAAAATCCAGTCATTAAAATAGAAATGACCTACAAGATCCTAAAGAACCTGGCACCCCACTTCCTCTGTGATGTCATCACTTGTTTACTTACACAGACTCTTTTGAGGGCAGTGGAGACTAGTATCAGAAGTATGTAAATGTAGGAGTCCTCATCTTTTCATGTTGACAGATTCAAGAAAGAATCTTTGAAAATAAATTAGCTGTTAAAGACATACCTAATTGTCAGAGACTGCTCAAGTGCAGACTTACAGCTAATCTGCAAAACGCTGTACACAGTTTAAAAAAAAAAAAAGCAATAGTTTAAAATTACCCCAAAGCACAGCACAGCACTCAGAAAACTTGTGACCAATATTCAGTGCATACAGCTACCTTAAATATCACCATGGTTTCTTTTCTCTGACCACATTTTGAAGATTTTTAAATAGAAAAAAGTGATACAATCATTATTTGTTTGGAATAAATAACTAAAATGACTTAAGATAAATAAATAGTAAACATTTACTGAAGGCTCTGTTGTATGATTTCATTTAATATTTACAATAGGTCTATGGAGTTTGTTTACAGATAATCAAACTGAGGCACAGTAAGTAAAAAAATTTATCAGTGGAAAAGCTAGGACTCCAACCTATATAGTGTGATTCCAGAGCCTTTCTGCTCAAATGTGCTTAAAAATATTCAAAATTAAAAAAAATATACTTTTTTGGTCTTTCAAAATATGCCTCCATACAGTTGTGTCCGACTCTTTGCGACCCCATGGACTGCAGCACACCAGGCCTCCCAGTACATCATCAACTCCTGGAGCTTGCTCAAACTCATGTCCATCAAGTTGACACCATACAACCATTTCATCCTTGGTCATCCCCTTCTCCTCCCACCTTCAATCTTTCCCAGCATCAGGCCCTTTTCAAATGAGTCAGCTCTTCACATCAGGGGGCCAAAGACTGGAGTTTCAGCTTCAGCATCAGTCCTTCCAATGAATATTCAGGACTGATTTCCTTTAGGATGGACTGGTTGGATCTCCTTGCAGTCCAAGGGACTCTCAAGAGTCTTCTCCAACACTACAGTTCAAAAGCACCCCAATGTTCATCGCAGCACTGTTTATAATAGCCAGGACATGGAAGCAACCTAGATGCCCATCAGCAGATGAATGGATAAGAAAGCTGTGGTACATATACACAATGGAGTATTACTCAGCCATTAAAAAGAATACATTTGAATCAGTTCTAATGAGGTGGATGAAACTGGAGCCTATTACACAGAGTGAAGTAAGCCAGAAAGAAAAACACCAATATAGTATACTAATGCATATATGTGGAATTTAGAAAAATGGTAACGATAACCCTGTATGCGAGATAGCAAAAGAGACACAGATGCATAGAACAGTCTTTTGGACTCTGTGGGAGAGGGAGAGGGGGGAATGATTTAGGAGAATGGCACTGAAACATGTATAATATCATATAAGAAACTAATCACCAGTCCAGGTTTGATGCAGGATACAGGAAGCTTGGGGCTGGTGCACTGGGATGACCCAGAGGGATGGTACAGGGAGGGAGGTGGGAGGAGGGTTCAGGATGGGGAACACGTGTACACCCGTGGTGGATTCATGTTGATGTATGGCAAAACCAATACAATATTGTTAAGTAAAAGTAAAAAAAAAAAAAAAAAAAAAAAAGAACCTAAGCCAGGTCTATATTGTGTAACACCACCACCTTGTGGCTAAATACTTCATTACAGAGTAATCCCAAATTAAATTCCTATTAAAGATAAGATCTTCCAAAAAAAAAAAAAAGCATTAATTTTTCAGAACTCAGCTTTCTTTATAGTCCAAATCTCACATCCATACATGACTACTGGAAAAACCATAACTCTGACTAGACAGACTTTTGCTGGCAAAGTAATGTCTTTGCTTTTTAATATGCTGTCTAGGTTGGTCATAACTTTTCTTCTAAGGAGCAAGCGTATTTTAATTTCATGGCTGCAGTCACCATCTGCAGTGATTTTGGAGCCCCAAAAATAAAGTCTGTCAGTGCTTCCACTGTTTCCCCATCTATTTGCCATGAAGTGATGGGACCAGATGCCATAATCTTAGTTTTCTGAATGTTGAGCTTTAAGCCAACTTTTTCACTTTCCTCTTTCACTTTCATCAACAGGCTCTTCAGTTCTTCGCTTTCTGCCTTATGGGTGGTGTCATCTGCATATCTGAGGTGACTGATACTTCTCCTGGCAATCTTGATTCCAGCTTGTGCTTCATCCAGCTCAGCGTCTCTCATGATGTACTCTGCATATAAGTTAAATAAGCAGGGTGACAATATACAGCCTTGATGTACTCCTTTCCTGATTTGGAACCAGTCTGTTGTTCCATGTCCAATTCCAACTGTTGCTTCCTGACCTGCATACAGATTTCTCAGGAGGCAGGTCAGGTGGTCTGGTAGTCCCATCTCTTTCAGAATTTTCCACAGTTGATTGTGATCCACACAGTCAAAGGCTTTGGCATAGTCAATAAAGCAGAAATAGATGTTTTTCTGGAACTCTTGCTTTTTCGATGATACAGCGGATGTTGGCAATTTGATCTCTGGTTCCTCTTTTCTAAATCCAGCCTGAACATTTGGAAGCTCATGGTTCACGCACTGTTGAAGCCTGGCTTGGAGAATTTTGAGCATTACTTTGCTAGCGTGTAAGATGTCCTTTTCATTATATGGGACTGGAATGCAAAAGTAGAGAGTCAAGAAATACCTGGAGTAACAGGCAAATTTGATCTTGGAGTACAGAATGAAGCAGGGCAAAGGCTAATAGAGTTTTGCCAAGAGAACGCGCTGGTCAGAGCAAACACCTTCTTCCAACAACAGAAGAGAAGGCTCTACACATGGACGTCACCAGATGGCCAATACCAAAATCAGATTGATAATATTCTTTGCAGCCAAAAGTGGAGAAGCTCTATATAGTCAGCGAAAACAAGACTGGGAGCTGACTGAGGCTCAGATCATGAACTCCTTATTGCCAAATTCAGACTTAAATTGAAGACAGTAGGGAATACCACTAGACCATTCAGGTATGACCTAAATCAAATCCCTTATGATTATACAGTGGAAGTGAGAAATAGATTTAAGGGACTAGATCTGATAGAGCGCCTGAAGAACTACGGACAGAGGTTCGTGACATTGTACAGGAGGCAGGGATCAAGACCATCCCCAAGAAAAAGAAATGCAAAAAAGGCAAAATGGTTGTCTGAGGAAGCCTTACAAATAGCTGTGAAAAGAAGAGAAGCAGAAGGCAAAGGAGAAAAGGAAAGATATACCCATTTGAATGCAGAGTTCCAAAGAATAGCAAGGAGATATAAGAAAGGTTTCCTCAGTGATCAATGCAAAGAAATAGAGGAAAACAATAGCAAGGTAAAGACTAGAGATCTCTTCAAGAAAATTAGAGATACCAAGGAAACATTTCATGCAAAGATGGGCACAATAAAGGACAGAAATGGTATGGACCTAACAGAAGCAGAACATATTAAGAGGAGGTGGCAAGAATACACAGAAGAACTATACAAAACAGATCTCATGACCCAGATAATTATGATGATATGATCACTCACCTAGAGCCAGACATCCTGGAATGCGAAGTCAAGTGGGCCTTAGGAAGCATCACTACGAACAAAGCTAGTGGAGGTGATGGAATCTGAGTTGAGCTATTTCAAATCCTAAAAGATGATGCTGTGAAAATGCTGCACTCAATATGCCAGCAAATTCTGAAAACTCAGCAGTGGCCACAGGACTGCTAAAGGTCAGTTTTCATTCCAATCCCAAAGAAAGGCAATGCCAAAATATGCCTAGGTTTATTTATATATTTACTATAAAATTATCTTTAAGCTATAGCTTAACAAAATAAAATGGCATAAGTGCAAAGCGAATCAATTTTATTTTTATATTCATCAACTCAAAAAATAATTACCTCCAGTTGCTCCTTCTGCGTAAAACCTTTCATGCTTTTTCCCGAGGCATGTCCAACAAAAGTCATTACTCTAATAATTGGCTGATGCGGTAAAAGCATTTCTGCAATTTCTTGAACACTATCTCGAAATGAAGAGAAGATCATAACTCTGGTCTCATCACACTTCTTATCAGACGTCTTTCGGGCTGTATAACCAAAAGATACTTTAATTACAACTTAAAAAAAGCATTTAGATAATTCAAAAGGCAAACAAACCGGAAACTATGTACCAGTGAGTTACAGCTGTAACAGTTCTTTCAAAAGAGTAAAGCATCTTAAACCTTTGCCGGTTTTCCTTCCCTCTCTTCTTCCACCGTAATAAACCTGGCTCCTTATCTCTCACTGGCTATGGTAAAACAAAACCCAAAGAGACCAAATAAAAGTTAGCTTGTGATCAGTCCTTCAATTTATGCATGATGCTTCTTATGCCTCGTTACCTTCTAAACCAGAAGCACAGGTCTACAGAGCGTCCACTGATTCTCTAAAACCTCCCTTTCCTTTCTGTTCACTAGGCACTGTCTTAATCCAGGTCATGGTACTCTGTCCCTGAATTATTGATACTTTCAAATTCTCTAAGGAAAACTACAGAATATACCCTACATGCAGTCACAAAGCTGCTTCCACTGTCTCTGTGCTTGGGAGGAGTAGAATGCACGAATAACATGATTTAGAGGCTGGATCACTTAGTCTCTGGGCAATGTGTGACCATGGCAGTGATTTAATCTATTTCATTTAATCTCTTTAAGCTTTAGTTTCTTAATATCTAAAATGGACTGGAGAAGGGAATGGCAACCCACTCCAGTATTCTTGCCTGGAAAATCCCACGGATGGAGGAGCCTGGTGGGCTACAGTCCATGGGGCTGCAAAGAGTTGGACACAACTGAGCGACTTCACTTTAAAATGGATTGAGGTGATGATGAAATCAAATAGTAAATATAAGGTATGCAGACTTGAGTATAACAACTGGTTACTAATTGCAAGCTGTGGGGCAGTGGGGGGCTTTTGTTGTTTGTTTCCTTTTGTTTTTTAACCTTGCATGGGACTCTGACAATCCTTCCGAAACACAATTCATATTACATTAATCATGTGTGTGCCAGGGACTCCACTATGCATTTTATATATTAACTCATTTAATCTTCATGAATTAAATGACTTAATACACATAAAGCTACTCATCTCACACACTAGTAATGTTCAAAATTCTCCAAGCCAGGCTTCAGCAATATGTGAACCGTGAACTTCCTGATGTTCAAGCTGGTTTTAGAAAAGGGAGAGGAACCAGAGATCAAATTGCCAACATCTGCTGGATCATGGAAAAAGCAAGAGAGTTCCAGAAAAACATCTACTTCTGCTTTATTGACTATACCAAAGCCTTTGACTGTGTGGATCACAATAAACTGTGGAAAATTCTGAAAGAGATGGGAATCCCAGACCACCTGATCTGCCCTTGAGAAATCTGTATGCAGGTCAGGAAGCAACAGTTAGAATTGGACATGGAAAAACAGACTGATTCCAAATAGGAAAAGGAGTACGTCAAGGCTGTATATTGTCACCCTGTTTATTTAACCTATATGCAGAGTACATCATGAGATATGCTGGACTGGAAGAAACACAAGCTGGAATCAAGATTGCTGGGAGAAATATCAATCACCTCAGATATGCAGATGACACCACCCTTATGGCAGAAAGTGAAGAGGAACTAAAAAGCCTCTTGATGAAAGTGAAAGAGGAGAGTGAAAAAGTTGGCTTCAAGCTCAACATTCAGAAAACGAAGATCATGGCATCTGGTCCCACCACTTCATGGGAAATAGATGGGGAAACAGTGGAAACAATGTCAGACTTTATTTTTCTGGGATCCAAAATCACTGCAGATGGTGACTGCAGCCATGAAATTAACAGACGCTTACTCCTTGGAAGGAAAGTTATGACCAACCTAGATAGCAGATTCAGAAGCAGAGACATTATTTTGCCAACAAAGGTTCGTCTAGTCAAGGCTATGGTTATTCCTGTGGGCATGTATGGATGTGAGAGTTGGACTGTGAAGAAGGCTGAGCGCCGAAGAATTGATGCTTTTGAACTGTGGTGTTGGAGAAGACTCTTGAGAGCCCCTTGGACTACAAGGAGATCAAACCAGTCCATTCTGAAGGAGATCAGCCCTGAGATTTCTTTGGAAGGAATGATGCTAAAGCTGAAACTCCAGTACTTTGGCCACCTCATGCGAAGAGTTGACTCATTGGAAAAGACTCTGATGCTGGGAGGGATTGGGGGTAGGAGGAGAAGAGGACGACAGAAGATGAGATGGCTGGATGGCATCACCGACTCAATGGCTGTGAATTTGAGTGAACTCCGGGAGTTGGTGATGGACAGGGAGACCTGGCATGCTGCAATTCATGGGGTCGCAAAGAGTCGGACACGACTGAGCAACTGATCTGATCTGAAGGAAAAAGAAGCAGGTGCTTTTGTAAGGAAAAGTATTCCAGATAAATTCCAGAAACAGTGACAGACTTTACTTTTTGGGGTCCAAAATCACTGCAGATGGTGACTGCAGCCATGAAGTTTTTTAAAAGACATTTACTCCTTGGAAGGAAAGTTATGACCAACCTAGACAGCATATTAAAAAGCAGAGACATTCCTTTGCCAACAAAGGTCTGTCTTGTCGAAGCCATGGTTTTTCCAGTGTCATGTACGAATGTGAAAGCTGGACTATAAAGCTGCTGAGAGCCAAAGAATTGATGCTCTTGAACTGTGGTGTTGGAGAAGATTCTTTTGAGTCCCTTGGACTGCAAGGAGATCCAACCAGTCTGTCCTAAAGGAAACCAGTCCTGAATATTCACTGGAAGGATTGATGCTGAAGCTGAAACCCCAATCCTTTGGCTACCTGATGCGAAGAGCTGACTCATCTGAAAAGACCCTGATGCTGGGAAAGACTGAAGGCAGGAGGAGAAGGGGACGACAGAGGATGAGATGGCTGGATGGCATCACTGACTCGATTGATGTGAATCTGAGTGAACTCCAGGAGTTGGTGGTGGACAGGGAGGCCTGGCATACTGGGGTCCATGGGGTTGCAAAGAGTTGGACACGACTGAGTGACTGAACTGAAATGAACTGAACTAAATATTATATACAGTTTTTACTATCTCCTTGCCTTATACTGTCCTAGGCTGACTTTTCTTTTTCACATAATACCCTATTGTTAACATTTCCACCATCTCCCTGGCCCATATGCTGCCAAAATTTCTAAGTTTTTCTTTATATTAATAATCCAGAATAATTAAAAGCTCATCTTCTCCATAAGAAATGTTAGCAAAAACTAACAAATAATTAGCTTTCTCATGACTTTGCCTTGCCTTTAGGATATTAAATACAACCTACCATTCCATGACTTGAAGTGTTCAACTACAACTTCTTCTAATTTCTTTAATTTTGGATGACTATAGCAGAACTTTTTATCTTTACCTCCTGGGGGGAAAGAAAAAAACAACAAACAAAAAACTTTTCTGTGTTTTTTTTCATATTCCATTACATTCATGTATTTTAATTATCCTTTTCAAAATGGATTTGTTAAAACTCATTTTTTAAAAATTTATTTAAACAGTAACTGGCATCTGGGTAGCACATAAACCTTACTGTAAAATAAACTGAATTGTTATGAAAATTTCATTCAGAGAAATAATCCAAATAGGATTAAGCAGCAAAGCAGAAGGCAAAAGCTCACATTTATTTAAGCTACAATCAGTAGCTTTTGTAGTTCTGAAAATTTTCACCACCAGTAACAACAACTACTAATTTCTATTGTATGTTTAAAGTTCATGAACTACTTGAATATATATTATCCTAAGTTGAATAGTAAAATTTTTATGTTTAACAGGTCTATGGTTTCAGAAATATAAGTAGGTATAAACAGACATGTGGATCAATGAAGCTTAATTTTAAAATTAACCTTGATAAAGAAAAAACAATATAAAAATTTAAAAGAAAAAAACAGACCTTTCTGGATAGCAGAAACGCCGCTTGTTGAAGTACTACGTGTATGTGCAAACATGCTATCCAGATGATCATAGAGTTTCATGAAGTCCGTGTTTCGGCTAAGTTCATTTTTTGCCCGAGTCATTCCTTCAGAAATTAAGAAAACATTTTCCCATTTATCAAGTGCATTATTTATTTAGAAGAAATTACAATTCAGCAGTGAATGCAAGTTTTTCAAATTTAAAAATGAAAACCAGCAACTTTTTCCAGTTTCACATTCACATTTGTATTAATGAATGGCTCCCTTTTTTCCAGTAATATATCAAAAATCAAACATGGGTTGGGATGTTTTTTAATCTTGGACTACCCAGTCTCCAGAACTGCAAGAAAAATATGTCTATTGTTTAAGCAAAATAAAAGGAAGAAGAAAAAATTTGTGATATAACTATTTCATTGCTTTTTAAAGTAAAGCCCCTTAAGTAATCCAAACCGTTCAATATACATATCATTAAGCAAAATAATACGTGTCATCACTTCTTTAAATAATTCCATATAATTTACCTTTAGTTCCATCCATAATTCCACAGAGGAAGAAATATAATGATCTCATTCCCATTTGCTGCAATAATTCATAACCATGATATAAACTAATACAAATAGCAAACTCTCCCTCGATTATGCCTTGTTGGATTCCCTAAAATAATAATAAAAAAAGCATGTATCAAATTTACCCAGAGAAAGAAATGAAGATACATATACTATGCAGAACTTACTGGTTCTATTGAATGTCCTGTGATCAAAGTGTATTCTATATAAAATCTGCCCCTTCATTTAATTCAACAGGAAACTTACATTTTAAAGAGAATAAATGAAGGGGTGAATATTTACCATATGCTGTTTTTCTTTACAGGTAAATTACTAGCAGTGTATAGATTCATTTGGCCTTTCAAAAGAATTTAATAAGCATCTACTATTGCTAAGCACTGAGAAAGACATTTGGGATACAAGGGAAAATAAAACAGATATGGGCCTATTCAATGGTTTCTGACATCAGGACACATATTGAGTCAAACTCTTTAACACTAACATTTAACACCAAGTACACATGCCACAGTAACATCTGAACAGGGTTACAAGAACACTACTTACACAAACTTAGTGATCTTAATACCTAGGAGGGAGGTACTACTGTCATGCCCATTTAGAGATGCAGAAGCTCATACAGGTGGTAAGTAGCGGAGCCACTATTTACACCCAGGAAATCTGGCCCAATATCGTTGTGCTTTTAACCACTACTCTCAAGGAAAAGTGAAGTACATATTCCTTTTAGGGGAGCAAAGGTGGGTATATCTATATGATAAGATACCTTTAAAGAAGACCACTGAGAATGTATTTTAATCATTTTCCTTTATTAGAGATGAAGAATATTATTCAATACCTTACATTTTTACTAGCAATTAACACCAGTTACACTCATTTTAAATGTTTCTAGGATAGTGATATTCTAAAATGGCACCCTAATTACCTAAAAGGATAAAACAATACTATCAGTGGATCAAGTTCAACATGTTTAGATTTATGATTTAAAATTTCAATGAAACTTTAACTCTTAGAATAAACTTTAAACACTTTCAGTTCAGTTTAGTCGCTCAGTCGCGTCCAACTCTGCAACCCCATGAATCGCAGCACGCCAGGCCTCCCTGTCCATCACCAACTCCCAGAGTTCACTCAAACTCACGTCCATCGAGTCGGTGATGCCATCCAGCCATCTCATCCTCTGTCATCCCCTTCTCCTCCTGCCCCCAATCCCGCCCAGCATCAGAGTCTTTTCCAATGAGTCAGCTCTTTGCATGAGGTGGCCAAAGTACTGGAGTTTCAGCTTTAGCATCATTCCTTCCAAAGAACACCCAGGACTGATCTCCTTTAGAATGGACTGGTTGGATCTCCTTGCAGTCCAAGGGACTCTCAAGAGTCTTCTCCAACACCACAGTTCAAAAGCATCAATTCTTCGGTGCTCAGCTTTACTAAAGTTTAAAATAATACACTGCAATTTCACAGAAAACTTCCTTTGTGGTTCCCCAGATACTACAGAATAAAGTCCTTAATTCTAGTGTAACATTTACAGCTACTCCCAGGCAGTCACAAACTAGAGTAACCAACATATGTGACCTCCTCAATCCTTCACGTCAGTCAAATCCATTTGCTCACGGTCTCCTTCATGCCTTTAACAGTTGCCCTGTTCCTTTGCACATGTATTCTCAGTTCCAAGAATGAGTCAGTGCCTTTTTGTGCTTGTGAGCAACTCTTCTGACTTTGGACCTTCCCTGATGGATCTGTTCCCTACCATCTATTTTTTTTCCCAAAGAAGAGTAAAAATACAAAGCTTACTGCAATGTTTACTCTGACTTCAGGAAGAAGAATTAAGACTAAATGCCAGACATCTAAAAGTTAGTTAAGATCTACCTTCTTATGATCCTTCTTTGACTTTGCAGAACAGAAGTGAACTGAAAGATCAATTTTAAAAGTTACAAGATAGGGACTTCCCTGGTGGTCCAGTGGTTTGGAGTCCTCCTTGGAATGCAGAAGAAGTGGGTTTGCTCCCAGGTCAGGGAGCTAGAATCTCACAAGTTGTGGGGCAGCTAGGCCCATGGCCACAACTACTGAGCCCATGTGCTTTGCATACCACGTGCCACAACTAAGACCTGACACAGCCAAATAAGGAAATAAACTTTAAAAAATGTTAGAAGGTAAATTTGTCTTAATTCACATTATCAAACTGTATTCCTGCTAGATATTTTTGTGCTTCTATAAACTGTATAAAAGTTGGGGCTTCCCTTGTGGCTCAGCTGGTAAAGAATCCACCTGCAATGTGGGAGACCTGGGTTTGATCCCTGTTGGGAAGATCCCCTGGAGAAGGGAAAGGCTACCCACTCCATTATTCTGGCCTGGAAAATTCCATGGACTGTATAGTCCAAGGGGTCGCAAAGAGTCAGACAGGACTGAGCGACTCTCACTTCACTATAAACTATATAAATCATACCTGAATTCCTGATGAGCTAATATACACCAAAACCAATCATTATTTACAGTTCATCCTTGCTTTGAGTAAGAACTTAGTCTATCATCAAAATTCATTTTAAAATACCTACCACCATGTTTGGAGATGGGTTTTTCCTAAATTGATCTCTTGCAAGAATTATCTGGTATTTTGTTAGATTGGGAATATCTTTTCTCATCAAAACATTCTTCTGAATCAAAGAACTGGCAAATGCTTCCAAAATCTGCAAGTTTCAAAGAAATTTAGTTTTTGTTTTAAAATCCTTTTTCAAATACAATCATTTCCACACATGGAAAATAGTTATATATGTTAAATTATATACTAGTCTTAAAATGCAAACTTCAAGTAAACACAGAAGAGATAATAAAATTGTAAAGTACTTGACATTTATCCTCAGATAATATACATAAGAGTCAGCAGAATCAATTATTAGATTCAATTATAATTGAATATATATGTGTTTAGCTGTTTATTTCTTAACTCTCCTCCCTTTTCCCTAACCTAAGCACAATGAAAGGAGGGCCTTAATTTTTTTTTTGTGTTGCATCATCAGTGCAAGTCTGATAAATATCTGCGGAGTGATGACAAAGTCAAAATGCCTTGAATACCTTTAATTTCATTCACTGATTCATTCTTTCAAAAATATTCATTAGGCATTTACTATGTATAAAGCATTGTTCTTGATGCTGGGGATATTGTGGCTGAGACAAACGAATTTCTGCTTTCATAAAGTTAAAATTCGATAGAGGGAAGAAAGGAATAAAGAAATACAGAAAGTAGAGAATTGCGATTATGACAAATGTATTCAAGAACCTAAAACATAGTAATGCTGTATGTGGGGAAGGGGGTTGCTTTTATATAAGGTGGACAAAGACAGTTTCCTTATCGTTTTTTGTGGGAGGGATGGGAGCAGCAGCGAGGGCATGGCACCCCACTCCAGTATTCTCGCCTGGAGAATCCCGTGGACAGAGAAGCTTGGTGGGCTACAGTCCATGGGGTCGCAAAGAGTCGGACACAACTGAAGCGACTTAGCACTGGGAGCAGCAGCAACCATGCTGCCACGATCCCCTGCCTCAGCCCTGTGTCTGGCCCCAGGATGTAGAGGACCGAGTCCTTGGATTTTGACCTGGCCCAGTACCCTTCCTCTTCTGGGCAGCCCTTCCCCACGAAGGCCCCTGGCTGGGGGTGCACTGCTCTGGGCCAGGGCCGTCTCTGGTACTGAGCTGCAGGAAAGGTGGTGGCCTGCGCTGGGCCAGTGACAGAGCTTGCTGCTGCATGGGTGGCAGCAGCGGCGCTCTCGGTGGGGCTGGGCATCCAGGCTGCCACAGTCCTTCACGCGCTCATGCCACCAAAGATGGTTTCTTTTAAGAGGTAATACTTGACAGCAGAATGATAAGTAGGTCTAGCGCAAGAAGTTCTAAGACAGAGCAATCTAGGCAGAGGAAACAGCAGATAAAAGGTCCTGAGCTTGATTCCACAGTGAAGATAAAAAGGGCTCTCCAGATGAATACGGACTATAGCAATATGTAATTAACCATTCAAATTTGTGCCTATGTTTTATTTCCTAAAATACAGCTATTTTAGTACATTCCAATCGCTCCTCTCTTCCAGCTTTGCTGATCACACCTGTTGTCTAAAGAAGCGATCTTAAAAAAATCAATGAAGTTAAAGTACACATGATAGTACAAATTATAATTTTATATGCTTAAAACAGAGTGATTGAATCATAACCAAATGTATTAGTATTTACGAGATGATTACCAGAAAGACTCTGCCACATCTTAAATTATTAACACTTAGAATTTTGTTACAAGTAATTTAGAAACAAAAATCAAACCACATTTTTATAAAATTTCTCTTTAAGACGTATTAAAGGTTAAATGATAGATAAACATTGTTTACTTATTCTTGAATAACACACTAATTCACAATGCCATAGATTAAAGCAACCATTTTATTTGTTCCTGATTGTTTTTCTGCAGGAAGGAATTCAGGCAGGTCCCAGAGAGGGCCTAGAAGTGATGGCAACACAGCAACGAGCGTATCCAGTTCCCACGCCTTGGTCCTTAAACACAACTCTTCCATAAAAGGTACAAGGATCCCTTGGAGAAATGGCTGATTCCACAGCTGGGACAGAACAACTACTAAATGACTGTAAAACCTCTTGTAATGCCAGAAAGTGAGGAACTAGGCCTCCCCTGTCGGGGAGGAAATGGCAACCCACTCCAGTATTGTTGCCTGGAGAATCCCATGGATAGAGGAGGGTTACAGTCCACGGGGTCGCAAAGAGTCGGACAAGACTGAGCAACTAAACAAAAGGCCTCCCCTGATGACCCCTTGCAAAAAAGCCTATGTCTAAAGGGCACAGGAGCCATCTTAAAGGAGCTCCTAATGGCCACAGCTGGAACAATCTGAGCAATAAAATTAATAATGATAGTACAGCACTTAACCCACAAGAGAAAATAATTATCCATTAGTATAAAAATTATCCACATTAACATAAAGTATTGAAAAAATAAACAGGGGAGAAGAAACAGCCCTTCATTATACAGGCATTCAAATTAACAAATGCAAAAAAAAATGAGGGAAGCAAGAAACAATGATTAGGCAAATACAGAAGTAACTGTTGTAGGCAAGAACCATCATTATATTTTAAAGTTAGTGAACAAAATATTTTGAGAAACAAGATATATTTGCATAGTCTCAAAGTATCTCCATACTACTCCATACAATACCATGGAGTATTCTCCATACTCTACACTGGAACTCTCCATACTATTTTTGCAAATTCCCTAAAAGCCTAAAATTATTGCAAAACAAAGTATTAAAAATCAAAAAGAAATCTGTCAGGGCAGTGCTTGGGGCTAGCTGAAACAGGTCAACTGGGACCATATGTCTGCACCCTCACTTCTAGCTATCTACTGGCTTCTCCTTTCTTTTGAGGCTCACCATGGCTCAGGGTCCCTCACATTCTATCGGTCGAAGTCAGCAGAGGGCTGGCCTAGATTCTAGGGAAAGAGAAATATACCCTGCCCCTCAATGGAAAGAAATTTGCAGCCATCTTTAATCCATAGCAATAAAGATATAAAAACAAGGTATTCTCCAAGCATGATAGTAATCACGAACCTTAGAAAACTAATTGCTATCCCAAATTTCTCCCATTGAAAATGATAACTGTCTAAGCAGTTTCTCTTACAGCTACAGTTCTGCCACTTGAACCAGATAATTCTTTGTTATTGGGGGCGTTTCCTGTCCACTGCGGGATGTTAAGTAGCATTCCTGGCCTCTGTACACTGGATGCCAGTAGCAAGTCTGCACCCCACTCCCCCCAGTTAGTAGAACAACCAAAAATGTGTCAAGACATTGCCAAATGCCACCAAGTAGGTAAGATAGTTGAGAAACACTGCTACACAGGGATCCGGGATTGAAATACATTTCCTTACAAAGAAACTTCTAACTGAGTCTGGATACGTGTTTTGAGTGTGTTCACTATGTGAAAACTGACTGAGCTGCACACTTACATTTTGTGTCCCTCCACTGCCCATATATTTGGTGGGGGAGGGTTATACTTCAGTTAAAAGGTTTATTTAAGAAATATAAACTATAAGCCTGTTATTGGCTTTAGAAATGGCCCATCATTACATATTTCCTCTTTAACTCATAGTCTGCCAGCACAAATAGAACACAGTGCTCATACTAAAAATCTTAATTTCAAGAATTTTTCAACATATTAATTAGATAAAATGACTATATACTTTCACAGTCAGATTTTATTAACAAAAATAATTACATTATCAGTTCATTTATTAAAACCCTGGGGCTTCCCTGGTGACTCAGTGGTAAAGAATCCGCCCGCCAGTACAGGGGACACAGGTTCCATCCCTGGTCCCAGAAGTCTCACATGCCATGGAGCAACTAAGCCCCACAACTACTGAGTCTGTGCTCTAGAGCCCAGGAGCCCCAACTACTGAGGCCTGTACGCCCTAGAGCCGGGCTCTGCAACAAGAAGCCACAATGAGAAGCCTGTGCACCAAAACTAGAGAGTAGCCCCCGCTCGCTGCAACTAGAGAAAAGCCCAAGCAAACAGGAACATCCAGCACAACCAAAATAAATAAATAAGGAATTAAAAAACAAACAAACCCTGAATTATGATAAAAATGGCTTACCTGTATATATGCCTTTTGGATAGCTTCAAGTTCTTCACCAAGAGGAACAACAAGCTTTTCAACTTGTCTTTCATGAGAGTATGGCAAAATATCTGGAGAGTCTTCAGAACGAAGCTCTATTTGCCCAATGAGTAGATTAGTAATAACCTGCTGCACAGCCTACAGGAAATCAATTAAGTACAATTATGTACTATATTACTTGTTAAATGTTCTAGTTTGTCACTAGCAAAAATAAGAGAGAAGTAAATTTTTGAAAAAAGTTAGAAACTTTTATCTTCACATATTTTTAAAACTATAAAGTACACCACATCAGAAGTGGAGCAACAGGGTAAAAAGGCCTTTATAACATCTTTCTTGCATGTTGCCCTTCAAGCCAAGCAGCCAAGATATAAGAATATTAGTAAATGTCCAGCAAGCTCCTCAATATATTTTTGTGTTTTCCTATTAATAAAGACTCAGACAAAAGAGAAATTTTAGATTAGCAAACCAAATCCTCAAAATATATCAGTCAGTTTTAGAGCCAGAACTAAAACCCAGACTTCCTGATTCCTTAGCAAATACTTTTTTTTCACTAATTTTTAATGGGGAAAACAGAGAAGTCCCTTTAGTATTAAAGCATACAACTGTATCTCAGGAATACTTTACTAATTGACTTGCTAAGAAACTGAGGGAACAGGACCTACACTGAACCAATTATTAATAAATAAGTAGGGGGAAGTCTCTGGCAACCCAGTGGTTAAGTCTCGGGGAACTAAGATCCCACAAACTGTGTGGTGTGGCCAATCAAAATCTTTTAAATAAATGAGTGAAATATTTTCCATTTAAATCAATATATATATATATATATACACACACACACACATGTCAATACATTTCTGAAGCTAAATTTCATTCAACCAAAGCTTATAAAGGAACTTAATTATAAAAATAGATAATATGAGAAAAAACAAAAAACCTGTTGGTATAATTGCTGTACCATTAGACCACAGTACTCCTGAGTATAATGAAAAGAATGGAAGGGAGAGGTGGATGGATAGATAGATGGTAGGAGGGAGAGAGAATCCTGAAAGTATCTAGAAATTAAGAACTTTTTTTTTTTTTACAACTAGAAAAACCTCATGGGCTTTCAGACAAAAAGTACTCTAGGGCAAGAATCACATCTTTTGTATTCCCAACACCTAGTATAATGCCTAATATAGTAGTAGACTATAGTTACTTAAGGTCCACAAACATTCAATATCTAGGGTAAATGTATGGCCATTTTATAAAATTGAGTAATACTTTAGTACTTTTAATCACTGAACAAATATTTGAGTAACTCTCACATGCTATGTATTGAACTGGTGAGAGATATCAAGACATACATAATCCCTACTTTCATGTAGCTACTAATTCAGCTGCTGCTGCTAAGTCACTTCAGTCATGTCCGACTCTATGCGACCCCATAGATGGAAGCCCACCAGGCTCCCCCATCCCTGGGATTCTCCAGGCAAGAACATGGAGTGGGTTGCCATTTCCTTCTCCAATGCGTGAAAGTGAAAAGTGAAAGTGAAGTCGCTCAGTCGTGTCCGACTCTTAGCAGTAGCTACTAGTTCAGCAGGAGCTAAAAAA
This sequence comes from Bubalus bubalis, assembly GCF_019923935.1. Lineage (NCBI taxonomy): Eukaryota > Metazoa > Chordata > Mammalia > Artiodactyla > Bovidae > Bubalus > Bubalus bubalis. Next base: position 15,450,697 of record NC_059176.1, read on the forward strand.
GACAGCAGTGAATAAGCAAAAGAGTAACAGACTGTGATAGATATTAAGAAGAAAATCACAAGATAGTAAGAGTTGACTTTTGATAGCTTAAGAGTGAGTTTTTCTGAAGAGGTGATATTTAAGAGGAGACTTAAAAGATGACTAAAACCCATCAAGCATGTTTAAACAAGGCTGGCAGGAAACAAAAGAACAGAAATTTCTAAAAATAATCGAGGTTGTGGACAAAAGGAAAAAAGTCTTATGGCTTGGCAGAACTGAAAGCTATCTTTGAAATTATCCAAAACCCAACACAAAAGACCATTCAGAACTACTAAATTAGAATGGCATGGGACACGGCTCAAAATCTGCATTTTCACCATCCTCCGATAAAGGGAACCCAAGCTCCCTGGAGAAATGGTTCATTCCACAGAGGGAACAGGAAAAATACTAAATGAGCATAAAATATCTTGTGATTCCAGTAGGTTAGGAAGTATTCAAAACAAACAAACAAGCAAGCAAAAGAGTGCTTTCTAAAGGCACAGAAGCCATCTTCAAGGAACTCCCAGTAGCCAAATCTAAAACAATGTGAACAAAAAATTATTAGTGATGGTACTGGATTGTAGTTCAGTATATATACATGTATGTATCTCCATTAGTCCCTACTGATGTAAAGAACTGAAATAAAAACAAATAAGAAGACAGCTCTTCACTACAGGAGAATTCAAAATTTTAAAAATGTAAAAGAAATGTAAAAAAAAAAAGGAAATAATGATTAGGCCAACAACACAGAAATAATTGTTGCAAGCAAGAACCATCATTGGGTGTTAAAATATCTCCCCTACAACAAACTTAATTACAAAGGGAAAAACAGGAGTTTTACAGTGTAAAAACCAGAAAGGCATCATCTTAACCAAGTCAAGATTAACAGCACCAGTAAAAAGACAAATTATCATGTATTCTCTGTACAATGCTCTAAGAAAGGCACAGCACCACTTTTGGGGTGTCAAAAATGCACACACAGTTTCACCCCAGTCATCACTGAGCCAACAGGGAAGCCCTAAGAAAACGTCAGACAACTGCAAATGGAGGGATATTCTACAAAATAACTGACACCTACTCTTCAAAAGTGTCAGGGTCACAGAAGACAAGAAAAGAATGAGGAACTGGCACAGCTGGGAAGGAACTGAGGGGACAAGATAACTAAAGGCAGTGTGGGATTATGGACTGGAGCCAGGAGCAGAAAAGGACACTGGTGGGAAAGCTGGCAATATTCAAATAAGGTCTGCAGATCAGTCACTAGTACTGTACCGGTGTTAATTTTCTGGTTTTGATCATTTGACTACAATTATGTAAAATGATAACATTAGGGGAAGCTGAGTGAAGGATATATAGAGACTTTAATTTTTGCATATTTTCTGGAAGTCTAAAGTCATTTCAAGCTAAAATTTAAAAAGAACTGAAAACACTAACAATTTAACAGTGTCAAGTGATTCTTTGGCATGCTGAAGTCTGAAAACTACTAACACAGACAATTTCCTGCAACCATAGAAGAAAAGGAAGGCATCTTTTAAGAAATGTTGTACTCCTGATTTTAAATACTAGAATGGGAAACTGATTTGGTAGCATACAAAAGTTCTTATTTTCTTAAATGGTAATAAATTTTACTTACTTTTATATCACTACCTGGTGTGGCACTAAGAGCCAAGATTCTAAAGTGATTCGTATATTTGACTAGTTCTCTTACAACCTTAAAAAAAAAAGAAAAGAAAAAAACCAATTCTTTAATTTCATCTATTCAACACAAAAGTAAAAATAATTCTGTTAAACAAGCTATTATATATGGTCCATTATCATTGTTCCTTATTTAGAGTATTGATGGGCTAGCAGAAAGAATCATCATTAGTTATGTTGTCTGAAGAGCAAATGATTTAGGTTTATACTCTATACCAATGAGAAACACTTTAGGGTTTCTTTAAAACTATTCAGTGTATTTTTGCATATAAAGCTACAACATCAAGGCCTATACCGAAGCAAATCAAAATATGCAGAGGGATAATTCAAGAGCAAACGGTAGAAAAAGATCAAGTCTGTTCTCCATTGCTCAGGTCACAGTCTAGTCTTACAGCTATATCCATAGGTACACCTGCCAGATTAAGATAAATCATAACATAAAAATAGAAAAAAATTAAATACCAACATGAAATTAGATTTGAAATGAAAAAAAGCTTTGTTTAGGAAAAATTTTAAAGAAGTTAGATTTCAGGTGGAAGGGTCACAATTTTTAAATTAAGTTTATTCATAAAAGAATAACGTTAATTTGGGATAATTCTTAAAATCTAAATCCCCTTTTAAATCTTAAAATATTTCCTCAGTGGCACCAAAGCATCATTCTAGGCTTTGCATTTAGAATTCAACATCCACTTCTGGTATAATTTACCAGATTCCCATATGCCCCAATCAGAGAAGGCAATGGTACCCGACTCCAGTACTCTTGCCTGGAGAATCCCATGGACGGAGGAGCCTGGTAGGCTGCAGTCCATAGGGTCGCTGGGAGTTGGACACGACTGAGCGACTTCACTTTCACTTTTCACTTTCATGCATTGGAGAAGGAAATGGAAACCCACTCCAGTGTTCTTGCCTGGAGAATCCCTGGGACAGCGGAACTGGTGTGCTGCCGTCTATGGGGTCGCACAGAGTTGGACACAACTAAAGCGACTTAGCAGCAGCAGCAGCATATGCCCCAATACAGAATCAAAGGCCCCTAAGTAAACCGAGTTGCAGAACAGCTTTTAATATCCATAGTTTCACATTAGCTGGAGGAAACTAAAAGCAGATGATTATTTTTTAATTGAAGTATAGTTTACAATACTGTCTTAGTTTCAAGTGTAGAGCATAGTGAGTTGCATATTATATTTCATATATTTAATATATTTTTCATATAATATTTCATTATAAATTACTATAAGATAATGGGCATAATTCCCTGTGCTCTGCAGTAAACCCTTGCTGCTTATCTATTTTACATACAGTAGTTTGTATCTGTTAATCCCATACTATCCTTAATTTGTCCCCCCTCCCCTCTCCCATTTGGTAACTAAGTTTGTTTTCTATGTCTGTAAGTCTGTTTCTGTAACTAATATCGTATAGTATTTGTCTCTGACTTATTTCACTGAGTGCCAAAAGTATTTCACTCTTTTTATGGCTCAGTAATATTCCATTGTGTGTGTGTTCATGTGTGTGGTTTGGTCACTAAATTGCTTTCAACTCTTGCAACCCCATGGACTGTAGCCCGCCAGACTCCTCTGCCCCTGGGATTCTCCAGGCATGGGTTGCCATTTCCTTCTCCAGGGGATCTTTCTGACCAAGGGATCAAACCTGAGCCTCCTGCATTGCAGAAGGATTCTTTACCAATTGAGACACCAAGTGTGTGTGTGTATGTATGTATGTATGTATATGTGTGTGTGTAGCACACATTTGGCATATACACATGACAAATCTTCTTAACCCAAGCATCTGTCCATGCACATTTGGGTTACTTCCATGTCTTACTATTGTAAATAGTGCTAAAACCAGGTTTCCTTAACACTGCTCTAATTTTTACCCATGTCAACGATGAAATCAATGAAATGAAAACTGAATATTGATTAACACTCAAAAAATACCATTTATAGAGCATTTAAAAACATGATACAGAATAGATATCAAAGACAAAACATTATAGGGAATTTCCTGGTGGTCCAGTGGCTAGGGCTCTGCACTTTTGCTGCCAACGGCCAAAAAAAAAAAAACTTAATGGAGGAGACTTAAGAACAATTGTCCTAATTAACAACTGATAAAAGATAAAATCCCAGATATATTATTTTCTTTCCAGGAGGGATTCTCAAACATTTTGTAGAAGTGGTTTTGTGTTTGTAATCCAGGAAGCTACCTTCCTCAACGAGCTGTGTGCCTGTTGGAAGCTATCTGCAATATTCAACACAGTATAAACTCTCACTGCTTCGGACTTCCCTGGAGGTCCAGGAGTTAAGACTTTGCCTTCCAATGCAGGGGGCGCAGGTTCACTCCCTGGTCAAGGAGCTAAGGCTCCACATGTCTCTTGGCCAAAAAAACCAAAAAACATAAAACAGAAACAATACTGTAAAAAATTCAATACTGAAAAAACATAAAACTTAAGAAATACTGTAACAAATTCAATAGAGTTTAAAAATGGTCCACATCAAAAAAAAATCTTAAAAAGAACTTACAGTGCTATCTAGATATTAAAGAAGTCAGTCATGTCTCACTGTACTCAATAAAAGCCTAGGCCTTGTAGTTAAGAAAAAAAAAAATCACCTAATACCAAGAAATTTTTTGAAAATAAATTTGCTAAAGGGAGTTCTCTGATTGCCTAATGGATAGGATTCCAGACTTTCACTGCCATGGCCCAAGTTCAATCACTGGTCAGGGAAGTGAGATCCTGCAAAGCATGCAGTGTGACCAGAATAAGTAAATTTTTTTTTTTTAAGTTGCTATATATAAGCTTTGGCTACCCAGGTGGCTCAGTGGTAAAGAATCTGCCTGCAAATGCAGGACATGCAAGAGACTTGGGTTTGATCCCTGGGTCATGAAGATCCCCTGGAGGAGGAAATGGCAACCCACTCCAGTATTCTTGCCTGGAGAATCCCATGGACAGAGGAGCCTGGTGGGCAACAGTCCATGGGGTTGCAAGAGTTGGACATGACTGAGAGACTGAGCATAAATATAAGCTAAATGTACAAAATAAATTCCATACAGTTAGAATAAAATTTTATAAATGCCCCTCTCCAAGCAGAAACTTTTAACACATGGGGTATTAATTTAACTTGGAAAGACATGAATGGAAAAATATATCCATTTCCTGGCTGACATCAACTCTAAGATGACAATTCTCAAGAAGAAAATACAGAGATATAATACTCAAAGTCCCCCCCAAAACTGCTTTACAAAATCACAAACTGGCAGTAAAATTCATCACTTTGCACTAAATAAAATCAACTTTCTCTCTATGCTGACTCTACTCCCTCTCCCTAGTATCATCAGCTATTACTGTTTTAACTACCTACCACCCATATGTTGATGGTTTCCAAATCTGTCTCTATCTCAGAACTTTCCACTGAGATCTGTACTTCTCTGTCATACACTCCCTGCTGAATATCTACTCCTGGATTCCTCACACACACCTCAAATTCAACAACCTAAAACTGCACACACTCCTTCCACAGTACCTCAGATGTTCTCTGCTTCCAGAACTCCATTTGACTAACTGCATCACCATCCTGACAATCTTCCAAGTTTGAAGTCTGGGAGTCATCTTAAATTCCCCCGATCCCTCACTGTACTCCCTGCCTTTACCCTTCTCTCCTCTAATCTCTTTTAAATCTGAAGTATCACCCCAGTTCAGTCACTCAGTTGTGTCCAACTCTTTGCGACCCCATGGACTACAGCACGCCAGGCTCCCCTATCCATCACCAACTTCCAGAGCCTGCTCAGATTCATGTCCATTGAGTCGGTGATGCCATCCAACCATGTCATTCTCGGTCATCCCCTTCTCCTCCTGCCTTCAATCTTTCCCAGCATCAGGGTCTTTTCCAAGGAGATAGTTCTTTGCATCAGGTGGTCAAAGTATTAGAACATCAGCTTAAGCATCAGTCCTTCTAATGAATATTCAGGACTGATTTCCTTTATGATTGACTGGTTCGATCTTCTTGCAGTCCAAGGGACTCTCAAGAGTCTTCTCCAGCACCACAGTTCAAAAGAATCAATTCTTTGGCGCTCAGAATTCTTTGTGGTCCAACTCTCACATCCATACATGACTACTGGAAAAACCATAGCTTTGACTAGACAGACTTTTGCTGGCAAAGGAATGTCTCTGTTTTTTAATATACTGTCTAGGTTGGTCATAGCTTTTCTTCCAAGGAGCAAACATCTTTTAACTTCATGGCTGCTGTCACGATCTGCGATGATTTTAGAGCCCAAGAAAATAAAGTCTGTCACTGTTTCCATTGTTTCCCCACCTATTTGCCATAAAGTGATGGGAGTGGATGCTATGATCTTTATTTTTTGAATGTTGAGTTTTAAGCCAACTTTTTCACTTTCCTCTTTCACTTTCAACAAGAGTCCCTTTAGTTCCTCTTCGCTTTCTGCCATAATAGTGATGTCATTTGCATATCTGAGGTTATTGATTTTTCTCCTGGCAATCTTGAGTCCGGCTTGTGCTTCATCCAGCCCAGCATTTAGCATGATGTACTCTGCATATAAGTTAAATAAGCAGGGTGACAGTATACAGCCTTGATGTACTCCTTTCCCAATATGGAAACAGTCCGTTGTTTCATGTCCGGTTCTAACTGTTGCTTCTTGACCTGCACACAGATTTCTCAGGAGACAGGTAAGGAGGTCTGGTGTTCCCATCTCTTGAAGAATTTTCCAGAGTTTGCTGTGATCCACACAGTCAAAGGCTTTGGCATAGTCAATAAAGCAGAGATAGATACAAAAGAGGTAGTCCAAAAAGCAACTCTCTTGCTTTTTCCATGATCCAACAGATGTTGGCAATTTGCTCTCTGGTTCCTCTGCCTTTTCTATATCCAGCTTGAACACCTGGAAGTTCTTGGTTCATGTACTATTGAAGTCTAGCTTGGAGAATTTTGAACGTTACTTTGCTAGTGTGTGAGATGAGTACAATTGTGTGGTAGTTTGAACATTCTTTCGCATTGCCTTTCTTTGGGACTGGAATGAAAACTGACCTTTTCCAGTCTTGGGGCTACTGCTGAGTTTTCTAAATTTGCTGGCATATTGAGTGCAGCACTTTCACAGCATCATCTTTTAGGATTTGAAATAGCTCAATTGAAAATTCCGCTAGCTTTGTTCATAGTGATGCTTCCTAAGGCCTAAGTATCACCCCAGCTAAACATTTTTCAGTGAGTCTCTACCATCTACATCCCCTAAGACCTACAAAGGGCATTCAAACTGCCACAGAATACAAATGCCTTCATGACCTGATGTTAAGTGCCTCTCCAGCCATATCCCACCTCCTCACTTTTGTACTTTATATTCCCATAGTACTTAACTGGAAGGCAGTGTAGGTATGTTACATACATTATGTCATTCATTTTTCAAAACCATAACTCAGTTACTGTTTTACCTGACAGGGAATAACAATGTGTATCTACTACCAATCTTTTGACTACTATCTTAGTCTCAAGTCTCCATCCATACCCTACTTTGGATCAAGGAGATTCTTATCATCTACATCTGACACTAATGGTCTTGTTAAAAAAAAAAAAAAAAAGGAAACCAGCAGAGACACTGATTTCAATGGATGAAGGAAAGTATTTCTATCACCATCTGTTGGGATAATAGGTATAAAGCTTTTCATAATAATAATGCCGTCAGTAACATCCATCATTAAAAATTATTCCCCAAAATGCTCTACAACAATATTTTACACTATAAAATATTTTTAACAAGATTACCTGGCAATAAGCATAATTTCCAAGGGCTTTATGAGCTTCATCGATAACTAGACACTTTATTTCAGCAGCTGGGCAAGCTCCTCTAGAAAGATCATTTACCATGACTTGAGGCGTAAGGAAAAGAACCCTCTTACTGCTCCAGATTTCCTTTCTGGTGAAAGCTTGAGTAGATCCTGTAAAAAAAAAAGTGACATCACACATTCTAAACTTCAGACTGTTACCTGTAACATATAAACAGCCTAGCCTATTTTCAGAATGCATTCCTGCATTGGTGATCTGCTTCCAAGGTGCTAATTTGACAAATATGAGAACGCAACATTTTAAAGCTTTGTTGTGGTCCAGATGTCAATGCCGGCTTTTACTGAAAATCACACCTAGACTGCCTTTAGAGAATCCTTGTAAGATGACATAATACTTGAAGAAAATTCTTCACCTGGGAAATCCTTCTGAAAAAGAAAGGCAGAAAACCTCACTTCCACTTACCCATGGGGTATACACACATAACCACTTCAAAATGCTTTGGCAAGTTATAGAAATTCTCTGAAGACTGAATAAAGCAACCCTATTAGAGCTGGACTTGCTACAAGGAGATGATGTTTCAAGAGAGAAGAAGTAAAATAAGCATACTGTGATCTGGGGTCTATTCCACATGGGTCTGGAATTCCTTTGGCGCTAGTTCCATCAGAACACGTGCTTTCCCCTGGGTGCCCAGCTCTTAATTTCAAGTTAGTCCACTGTTTCTAAGATACCTGTCATTTCGGCCATGTGGGACTGCGGGATACCCATCACCCGGTAGCAAGCCTCGATCTGCTGTGTCACCAGGGGTTTCGTGGGGGCCATGAAAACCACCTTGCCAGAAGGGAACCAGCGGTAGAAATTGTACATGACCACAGCGGCAATAAAGGTCTTTCCCAACCCGGTGGGCAGACAGACCAGCGTGTTGCAGAACAGGGCGGTCCTGGCGATGTGCAGCTGGTAGTCTCGCACTGGGCAATTAGTAGGGTAAATCCACAGGGCGCCCGCTGAGGTGCAGAACCCGCCATTCTCTAGATTGAGCTGCCTCTCTGCTTCGTACACCGCGATCAGCAACACATCATCGTCTGACTCGGGCTCAACCTCGGCCGCCCCTGCCGCCTCTGCCACTGCAGGTTGAAAACGCGCCCTGGAGATGCCTGTGCTCTGAGGCCGCTCAGTTCCAGAGTTGCAAGTAGGATCCCCAGTGGACCGAGAAACTTTTGAGCCCCACGTCTGGAAAAGCGTTCTTTGCCGTCCGCTCATTAGGCCGACGACCACAGAAGGCTCCCCTCAGACGCCAGCAGCTGCTGCAGCTCAACAGCCTCCGTTCCAATCCCCATCGGTTACCTTCGCGTAAAAAAACACAGAGGAACCAGGGGGCGGGACTGAGGCCAGTTTATCCTGTTCAAAGTGCAGCTACTGAGTTTGCGTGGGGAATATGATTGGCGGTCTTCCCGGAAACCCCGCGGTCCTCTAGGAGACGCATGCGCGTTATCGTGGAGTTACTCTAAATTTTGTCCCCTTGTCAATTTTTTTACCGACTCTAAATTTGGGTTCCATTTCCAATAAGTGATTATATGTCCTGGCGTTATGGGTAAAGTGATATTGCTTAAAATGATATAGTAAATAAGGGAGTTGGTGATGGACAGGGAAGCCTGCCTTGCTGCAGTCCATGGTGTCGCAAAGAGTCGGACACAACTGAGTGACAGAACTGAACTGAAATAACCTTGAGGTCCCTAAGAAATGCATACCCATTTTTTTTTTTTAACTTAACGTTACTAAGCGTCTAACGTGCCGTATTCCTTGTTGGCTGTGTTTTTAAATCGGTAGATGAGGTGGAAAACAAAAGTGTTTATACAAAATTAAATAACACCTCATTTCTTTATCCAGACTGAGAAAACAAAATGCCAGCTCTCTTTTTCAGGAGTAGCAACCTCCTATCTTAATATTTTTATTGTTTAAAGGGAAGTGAATGGTTTGGTCCTGATATTCGTTGGAAAATTCCGAAGGAAAAAAAGTGTCCTGATGCTCCATCATTACATCTTCATAAACGATATACAGCAGTAAAACCAGCGTCTGGGTGATATTTTTCTATTCTAGCGATAGCAGAAATTCTACTTCCAACTTGGATACAATTCCGGATTTCTCTACTCTAAACCTGGATACTTTGAGTAACCTCTGTAGATTTGTTTCCTTGTGTATTGAGGAAAAGTACACGCACATCATGAGGTTATCTGGACCACTAACAATGTCACCCGCCTCATCAGCACCATCAGCAAGCATCGTCTTGTGTGTAGCTACTCTACTTCGTTTTATTTGGTCATGTGTCTGGATTTGCTTTTAGACAAACTGTTTATCGTGTGTTTGTATTTGGGAAGGGAAAGGGAACAGGTTGCTCTTCTAGTTTCATTTGTGTGAGTTTTAAAAGGGAAGTGGTAGGATATAGGTTGTTCTGATGGACAAGGACTGAGCCAATTCAGGTGTGAATTTTTAGGGTAGAACTAGGTAAAATGAGATTAGACGCCTGAATACTGTTGTTTTCTTCAAACAGATTATCGACTTGTAAGTGCACAGCAGCTTGTCGGTAATATACAAGTGTGGGTAATGGCTGGTAAACAATCGCTACCACCGGCGGTCGTCGCCTCACAATGGTCCCAACTGTGAACAGACGATATGTTGAGCTTTTCTGCGGAGTCAGTCTTCGCGGCCACCTCAGCGGGTTTTACCCCGGACTCAACAAAGAGGCCCGCAGAGCACAGCCTTGACGTCGCTCAAACGCTGGCCCCAATCCTGCGGGGTATCGCGGTGACTCCGCCCCCTCGAGCTCCGAGTGGCACTCGCGCCACGCCCCTGGGGCGGGACGATGCTGAAGCCAGGCGGGCCGGCTCAGTAAAGCGGAGGCAGCGGGGGAAGATGGCGGCGGCCGTTCCGCAGCGGGCCTGGACCGTGGAGCAGCTGCGCAGCGAGCAGCTGCCCAAGAAGGACATTATCAAGTTTCTGCAGGATCACGGTTCAGATTCGGTACCGGAGTTGGCGGGGCGGCCGGGCTGGTGCGGCTGAGGGACACTTCACCCCCCCGTAGATGCCCATACATTCCGTATTCCTCCGTGCCCCCGCCCTCGCTCTCCAGCGGCCCGCGGCCTGAAGGCCGGAGCGGCCCCGCGTGCGCTGCCGAGACGCGCTCCCGCCCCTCAGGCCGGCCCTGCTTGGGCGAGTGGAGCAGCTTTATCTTTTGGGGCACGCAGCAATCGGAGATTTAGAACCTTACTGACATCCTTGAGTGAGGGTGGAGGCCTTGAAAGAGAAGGAACCCAGGAGATATTGGGGGTTGAGATGGGAGCCCGAGGACTGGAGGCTTGGTTGAGATCCCTGGAGGGGAGTGTATATTACTAGGGAAAAGATTTCGGATTGCGATTTGCCTTTCTCATCGATTACCTAACACTGAACACTAATAAGTGTGATTTTTTTTTTTTTTACAACGTATAGTTTGCAGATTAACTTTTAAAATACCGACCCTTCAAATGACCTTTTCACTCTTATGTTTAGGGGAGTTATTCGCGTATTTTGTGTACAGTGGTCTCCTATTGTTATAAACTAAGAAATCTATTTGACATTCTTCATACTTTTACGCCCTGCATTTTTCAGCACAGTCTCCATTTTAACCATCCTCTGTAGTCAAAAGTTATTTTTGTCAGACGGCTTTTTTTTTTTCCTTCGGAAATTAATATCATTCATATCTTAAATTAGAACTCGCTTTTCAATGCAGGAGACCTAAGAGACGCGGGTTCTCGATCCCTGGGTCAGGAAGATGCCCTGAAGGAGTAAATGGCAACCCACTCCAGTATTCTCGCCTGAAGAATTCCCATGGACAGAGGAGCCTGGCAGGCTACAGTCCATAGGGTCGGAAAGAGTCCGAAACGGCTGAAGTGATTTAGCACAGATATCTTAAATTGCTGAACGACTGTACAAATTTGTGTGCCCTCAGCATCTCCCACATAGGGAAAATGAAGGCCACAGTCTAAATGTAGTATCCCAACCATTTTTAACTTAATTCCTAAACTTCATTTAGAAAAATTGCATGTGGGCTCTTTTGAGAAGCTTGTAGTTTATAATTTTGCAGGATTTCGAAGGAGAGGTATTGATCCAGTTATTGTCCCTCTTGCTTCATACTTCTGATTGATAATCCTGACATCCGCAAATACTTTACAACATGTACAGCAAGAACTATACTGTTCGGGGAAACAAGGGTGAAATGAAAAGAACATGCCTCAGAGATACCAGTTTATACTATTGTACCATTTTAGTGGAATTATTTTCTCTTAAGCCAATTCATATTTCACTGAAATAATAGAGTAGATGAAATACACGATTTCAAGATGAAGGTACATGACTTTGATGATTTGATATTTCAGTAGTGGTATTTTGGTGTTCATCTGACAACTTAGTCTTATATTTGAGAGAAATGGAATTCTGTTAGGTTAAATACATTATTTTATAAGTCAAATAGGTAATATGTATTGAGTTCTTCTGTGTGACTGAAAATGGATTACTACATTTATCTTTACAAGAAGCCTCTGAAATAGGATGCTGTTATTGATCTTTCAACACGATGTAGAAACCGAGCCTTTGAGACAGCTTAATCCCTTGTCTAAAATCAGACAGCTAGGATTTTAACCTAAATGGTCTGACACCACAGCCTATACATTCAAACACTATGTATCCAGAGTTGTGTAACAGTGCTTTTGGGTGTGCCAAGACTGGGTTACATGTATGTCAAGATAGCTAAACCCAACATGACTAGAGGCTCCTAGGGCAGGGGCCAAGTAACATCCTGCTGGGAGTAGCTTTGCCCAGTTACCAAAATGTGCTTGCTGTTAAAAGTGTGCTCATATGTACACAGTATGGTTTTTTTTTTAACCTTCCTTAAATCTTGTTTTTGTTACAAAGTAGAGTGTAAAATATAATGGTTTCATTTATCATTGGGCTTCCGATAGCTCAGATTGTAAAGAATCCAGTTGAAATGCAGGAGACATGGGTTCGATCCCTGGGTTGGGAAGATCCCTTCTAGAAGGGTAATGACAACCCACTCCAGTATTCTTGCCTGGAGAATTCCATGGACGGAAGAGTCTGGCATGCTACAGTTCATGGGGTTGCAGAGAGTTGGACATGACAGAGCGAGTGACTAACACATGCACACAGAGTATAAAATAAAATGTTTCATTTATCAGTAGTATGATTGAAAACATATTGCTTCATAATTGCTAACATAAAAGTTCATTTTCTAGTTTTACACCCTCTCTTACATGAGGGAAATTATGTTGACTGACCAAAATTTTTTCTTTACAGTTTCTTGCAGAACATAAATTACTAGGAAACATTAAAAATGTGGCCAAGACAGCTAATAAGGACCATTTGGTTACAGCCTATAACCATCTTTTCGAAAGTAAGGTGAGTACTTATCATCATATCACTTTAGATATTTTATTCCCAAAAGAAGTTTTAAATACATTTACTTGCAGATTATGGTGATGTTTTTCCACTTGCACTTTTTCTTAACTATAATCATAAATGGATTGTCAAATTTAGCATGGCTAATCTGCCATATGGCGGGATGTTTTGGTATTTTGAATGAGAACAGATTTTTTAAAAATAATTCCCTGGAAGCTTAAGTTAGCAAATTCTTAAGGATGCTGAAAAGTTATAAATCTAAAATCAGCTGCATTTCATTAATTTAAAGTTAGATCTACGCTGAGCCTTTAAAAAAGCAGATTTCAAGAAATTCTTCCTGATATATGTTAACTATGAAATGACCACCTTTCACACACACACACAAAATTAAAGAATTAATTGAATAGTATTCATATCTCTGAGTCTGAGTTGGTCTTTCTAAAGGGTATCAGTCTCATTTCAGAATTTATTTTGTGAGATAGTTTGAGATACATAATTTGTTGATTAAAATGCTTACCGTAAGAGTTTTGTTTTTAGCCAGAATGAATCTGATAAACATCAGATCATTTTCCTTACAGCGTTTCAAGGGTACTGAAAGTATAAGTAAAGTGTCTGAGCAGGTGAAAAATGTGAAGCTTAATGAAGATAAACCCAAAGAAACCAAGTCTGAAGAGACTCTGGATGAGGTTTGTATATAATGTATTCTTACTTTATTTCTCAGGTGAATGAGAAAAAGTATTTGCTTTACAGCAGTGGTTTCTCATAATAAGATGGGGTTGAATATGGCCACTTTCAGTGAGCCAAACACTGATTTGGAATGTGTTTTCTTCCTTTGGTGTACTCAGTAAGAAAAAAACCCTAAGAACCAATGGTTTACAGTTAGTAAGCCTTTCCTGTGAAATACCTCTAACTTTGTATTTTACGTTGCCTCTGTGTCTGGCCAGAAGTTCTGAGCTTTCAGAGCTATTTTAAGATCCTATTCTATAGCCAAGTTGGACTGAGTGAAAGAAACTTCCTTTTGATTATTTTTAGCCTTTTTCTAATGTACATGATGTCCTTGGCAATGGAAGTAATTAATTCGAGCCTCACTGCAGGATGTGGGTTTATCTGCCTCATCTTTCCCAACCCAGGTTTTTCATTTTGGTAACAAGGTTGGAAGAACCAGATAAAACTCTTTCTGTAAATGGACAGCCTTTCTAGAGCTAAGGACAGCTCTTAGAAAAGCTTCAGGAGAGCTAAATTATTATCTTGCCACTTTTGATAATATCTTGCTAGTAACTAAGCTCACTCATTCCTAGCAGTGTTAGTATCAGTGACAATAATAATTTGATAAACGTTTTATATACTGGGCAAAATTTTTGCAGCTACTAAGGTAAACAAAGTGTAATAATTACTAGAAGGGTTACAAAAGCAATTGGCAACATAGATTATCTTCCAGAAAATTAGAGGGAGGGAGGTATGAGGTGGCAGATAATATATCAGGGGATTGAGTTAAAAGTCGTAAGGGTTGGAGACAATTTAGAGATCTTGTGAGAGTCCTAAACTATATCCTTTTCTTCAAGACCTCTTTTCATTTCATTTAACTGGTCAGCATGAGCCCTGTTTTTCATGTATTCCCATTGTCTTCCTGGTGCCTGGGTTCCATACCTCTGGGCCAGTACTGTGCTGGTCCCTCCTGTCTGCTTTCTCTCTTCATACTTTGGGACTGCAGAGCAAGCTTTGTGAAGAAATAGAATTATAAAACTTTTTACTGGGCTTTGTATAAATTCTTAAAATCAGCTAAGCATGTTTTCTAGTTTCATTGCTACTCAGCAACTTTTATACTATCCCTTGCTCAATCCCCCATCCATTGCCCACATGAACTTCTTGACATTTTCACACAAATTCTCAACTCTGTCTTATTCCTTTCTCATTATATACCCCTTTGTTCTCTTCTACCAAAATATCAACATACATACTAATAGTTGTAACTGTTCTCTTCTTCCCAGCTTAAAAGCTCTCTGAATTGGTTTTCTTTTCCTTCTCATGTCTCCCTCAGATCTGAGGCTGTCAAACATCTCTTTCAAATCTTCATCCATTCCTTTTTGATTCTCAGGCATTCCAAGGCCTCAGACCTGGAGTGTGGAAAAAGTCACTAATCTGCCTTCAGTCTCTTTCTTTATCATTCATCCCCAAATAGCTATTCTAGTAATAAGCTTTCTAAAATATTTTGAAAACTTCACCCTGCTCAAGAATCTTCAGTAATTCTATACTGTCTAAAACTGCATTGTCCAGAATAGTCATTAGCCACATACGGCTGCTGAGCACTTTGTGGCCACTCTGAATTGAGGTGCGCCTTCAGTATAAAATATGAAATTTCAAAGCTTAGTATGATTTTTTAAAAAGAATGTAAAATATTTCAATAATGTCGATTACATGTTGAAATATTAACGTGGCAACTAGACAACTTAAGATTACATTCGTGACTCTCTTATTTCTATTGGATTGCATCTCTGGCCTACAAAACCTTCCAATGTCTGGCCCCTGCCCAGCTCCATATTTACTACTTCTGTAGAAATATTCTTCAGTCACAAATGTCTGCTCTTTGTCAGTAAACTGTCCATACTTTTACTTCTTGCTTAGTGTATTTCTTCTCTCAATTTCCTCTGTTTATCAGTTCTGTTCAAGGCCCAGGTCTTGGGCTCATCACTTTCTCCAAAGTTTTTACCATCCCAGACTTCACTGTTTATGTAAGTCAGAAGTTCCTGTAGCACATATCTATATTTATCTCTACCTTTATTTATCTTAATGCAAAGAACCTTGTCTGAAAGCTCTTTGTTGTTGTTGTTTAGTTGCCAAGTCCTGTCTGACTTTGCAACCCCATGCACTGTAGCCCACCAGGCTCCTGGCCATGGGTTTTCCCAGGCAAGAACACTGGAGTCGGTTACCGCTTCCTTCTCCAGGGGAATCTTCCTGACCCAGGGATTGAATCCATGCCCCCTGCAGTGGAAGCATGCAGTCTTAAACACTGGACTGCCAGTGACATCCCTGTAATATTTCTGACCTTGGGAATAACTGGTTCACTTTATTGTTTGATGCATAATTAATCTTATCAAAAGAACACTGGTTTCCAAAGAAGCTGGAAGTTTTTTGAAATTACAGATATGCTAGTTATGGGGTAACAGAATGAGGTTGGATGGCATCATCGACTCACTGGACATGAGTTTGAGCAAACTCTGGGAGATGGTGAGGAACAGGGAAGCTTGGTGTGCTGCAGTCTATGGGGTTGCCGAGTCGGGCACTACTGTGCAACTGAACAACAGTTACTAATATTCTCATCACAGACTTAAAATGAGATAGTGAATTTTTTAACTTGAGAGGTCAATCAGAGGCAAAATAGTTTGTTACCCAATCTGTGAAACTCTGACTGGACTTAGGTCACAGTTGGCCGTGTTAAGTGTTCTCTTTGTCCTCATTCTAAAAAAAGGACATGAGTTAACAACTGTGTTTTGTTTTTTTCGTTTCTAGGGTCCACCAAAATATACAAAATCTGTTCTTAAAAAAGGAGATAAAACCAACTTTCCCAAAAAGGGAGATGTTGTTCACTGCTGGTATACAGGAACACTACAAGATGGGACTGTTTTTGATACTAATATTCAAACGAGTAAGTCTAAAATTCAAACGAGTAAGTCTGAATGTGATCTTATCATTTTGGCATAAGGCATGCAAAACATCTGTGTTGGCAGTACCTTTTTTTTTGGCTGTCACTTTTTTTCCAGAAGTTTTTTGCATTTGTAATTTATTAATACTAGTAAGAGGTTTTCATTTCACTACATGTTGGCTGCATGTAATTAAAGACCTTTTGGTCATTGCAAAGCAAAAAATAAAGCTTAGTCTAATCTTTATTAATGCCCCAAATTCAGGCATTTGTATTCTAATGTAAAAGGCAGAATAGTGTTATTTTAATGGTGTAATATAGGTCCTTTCCCTCTCCCTCCTTTAGACCATAATTATTTTTACATCCAAAATTTTCTTGATGAATTATTTGGCTTTCTGAATTTTTATTTTCAGATGCATAGCATGGTAAGTTCTGAAATCAATTTCAAAACTTAAATCACTATGTTTTTCAACTGGAACTTAATTTCATCATTAATTATAAGGAAAATCTGTTTTACAGGTTCAAAGAAGAAGAAAAATGCCAAGCCTTTAAGTTTTAAGGTTGGGATAGGCAAAGTTATCCGAGGGGTAAGTAAAAACTGGCCATGAGCCAGTATATATTCTGGCCCATGCTGCCTGTGGCGTAACATAATGAATTAGGTTTGGGGATAAAATAAAAACAAACTTTGGGGTTTCATATCAAGGGGTTCCCTGGTGGCTCAGCTGGTAAAGAATCCGTCTGCAATGTGGGGGCCTGGGTTCAATCCCTAGGTTGGGAAGATCCCTGGAGAATGGAACGGCTACCACTCCAGTATTCATGCCTGGATAATTCCATGGACTGGGTAGTCCACGGGGTCGCAGAGTCAGACATGACTGAGCGACTTTCACTTCACTGTCATTGCTAACTGAGCTGGCACAAGTTAAGTTCTCTGGGTTTCATGCAGTACAGCCTACCCCAAGGTTGTTAAAACATTAAATGGGTATAACTTAAAGCATGTAATATAGTACAAACTCAAATATTATTTCCTTCCATGCTTACCCCTTTTATTATTTTTTTTCCATGAAGTAATTGTCAGAATTACTGACAAGTTTTCTAGATCTTTCTGATTCCTGTACAATGTCATGTATCTTTTGTATCACTTACACACGATTCAGAAACGTAAAATACCTGCTCCACTGAAGTACTGACAGAAGTTGGAGGAGTCTTTCCTGTAGCCTTCTCACCTCTCACAATTTACTCAAACACCAAAAAAAACCTTTCCAATATAAGCATCCCGTACCCACCCTGATGTGTGAGAGGTAACAGAAGGAAACTGAGAAAAAGGAAAGTTAGGCTTGAGCTATGCTGACCATTGCAGTGCACAAAAGGAGATGAGAAAGCAGAGCTGATGATCATCATCCTCAACTCAATCAGGCTGTCATGTTAGGGGCTGCTTATTGTTCTAAATTCTTTGTATTCAGAACAAACATTAATAACAAAAATGCCTATTTAATGCAGTTACGAGAACCCTCAATGTGTTATTCTTTGTACTGCGTTAAGACGTAAAATACTATTCAATCTTATCCAGAGCCCAAAATGGATTGTACAACATCTTGAAACTAAAGGTTTAGTTGAAAAATCACTTTTTACTACTACCTGATTATACCAAGTTGATATATCAAGTTGAGCTATTTTTCTGTTCCTATAACTAATGTGCTTACTGGTAAGTTTGTTCTATTCAACTAAATTCTTAACTTCCAGTGTGTGACAAATCTGTATCATCTGAGCTTATATAATTGTTACATTTTAACAGAGTATATATAAGTTAATACATTCTGTATCCTTCCATTATGTTGATTTGTTTTTGGTAATTTGGCCTAAGATCCAAATTTGTACAAAATGACATTATGTCATTTTTAAGACTTCAAGTATTTATACTAAAAAACTGTTTAATATGTCCTTAAATTTTTTTTTTCCCATTGAGACAATGAAGGACAAAGATTTAGGGGCTCACTCAAAGACATTACCTTAGGACATAATGAAGTCCTGTAACAGAATACTTTGTATGTAATCTTGCCTTTCTTCTGGTTTTGCATGTATTTTTTTGTGAAGTATCATTAGTTTTAATTTGATGTTCTCGCCTTTAGTGGGATGAAGCACTCTTGACTATGAGTAAAGGAGAAAAGGCTCGACTGGAGATTGAACCAGAATGGGCTTATGGAAAGAAAGGACAGCCTGATGCCAAGTATCCTTTTTTCCTTGTTAATTAAAAGAAAAAACAGTTGAAGATCACCTGAAGGCATGCAAGATGCTGTCTAGGTTATTAACCTCTAGAATAGAGAACATGTCCAGACCAGTCTTCTGATATTTAGATGCTTTTGTGTCAACACACCTCCAGTATAGACAGCGTTTTCTACTGAGCTTGAGCTAGATCTTTTTCCCCCTTCCTATTTAAGCTCTTAATTTTCAAGACCTAAACTGAGATTTAAGTTTCTATCTTTGAAAAGCTACTATTAATGTTTGAAAAATTTCAAAGAGTAAGATGCGCAATATAAACAACTATAGCAAATTGTAGAATTCAAATATGACTCATGGTGATTTTATGCTACTATATAATTTCAGGCAATTGAACTGGGTTCTCAAAGCTTAGAAATGGAACACATGTTGGGGATTACCAGTTGTGAAATGAAGGAGACCATGGGTCCAACATCAGTGTGAACATTAATAAAAAAGAGCCATGATTCCCATCTGTTACAGGCAGAACCACCCAGTAGCTAAGTGGGAAGGTAGTTTAGTTGTTGGTTCCATTTCCAATGGAGTAGTTAGAACAGTTAGAGTAAGTTTAGGGGAGGAGGGAATTTGAAGTTCTTTTTAGTATTATCAGTTATTAATACAGTTACTTGGGAATACAACAGTCTTCTTCTCAGCCTATCAAAATCCCACGGCCAGCTGCAGCTCCCACAGTCTCATGTGAAGTATCTCAAGATCAGTCAGATAACTCTTTTCCAAACTCAACATCTGAAAATTCACAGCAACTATCCAGTACTATACCTCATATGAACTTTAATATAACGTATACACCCCGCTAAACTGAAATCACTTTTTGGGGTTGGATGGGAGATACTGAGTAGCAGTCTTCATAAAGTAGTGGCTAACCTGGGAGTACCTAGTGATGCAGGAAAATCCTAGTTTAAGCTCAATTTATCTAGTCAACCTATATTGTCAGGTTTTGACCTCCATTCAAAAATAGTTTTAGGAAACTCTCGGTTTGTATGTACTAGCCCCTGTGTCTGGAGAAGGAAATGGCAACCCACTCCAGTGTTCTTGCCTGGAGAATCCCAGAGATGGGGGAGCCTGGTGGGCTGCCATCTATGGGGTTGCACAGAGTCGGACACGACTTAAGTGACTTAGCAGCAGCAGCAGCCCCGGAGTCAACTATAAAGCCCTCCCTGTGCAGTTAATTACCAATATCTAAAATTCTAATTTTAGACAAAGGTTATTGGGAGTGAGGACAGAGGCAACTTTCTATCAAATTTACCTTAACTTCTTCAACAGAATTCCACCAAACGCAAAACTTATTTTTGAAGTGGAATTAGTGGATATTGACTGAAATTGTTAAGAAACCATCAACAATAAAACATGGCCATGAAGAAACTTATGTATCTAATTAGAGCTGGTTACTATTGTTAAGTGAAGAGTCAACTGGAAAATTCAAGTTAGAACATGTTTACTTGATCCCTCGACTTTTAAGAAATGTAATCCATTATAAACCCTTGAACTTTAAAATATTTTACTACAGTTGTGTAAAATATCACTTAAAGAGGACTGATTTGCCTTTTACCTCATGTTGTAAACTAAAAGGCTCAATAAAATGTATTCAATGTCTTGATTTGTGTGGTATAAATATATTAATGTTGTGATTAGGTTAACCAGTACTAAGAGTTCACCAAACCAAGGGAGTAACGGTAAATCTGTCTGGACAGCCTTGCCAGAGACACTCATCTTAAAATATTTAAATATTTCTGTATAAGGCAGGCAAAAGCATAGAGATTGAGAAGAAGCAAAAGGCTACAAAACTTAAGAAATTCTGTCAAGAAGGTAATAACTGAATTCAAGAGAAGTATACTTCAGAATCATGGTGATTATAAATTTAATATTAAAACAAACCACTAAGCGTGATGATTCCCCCCCTCCAGTAAATCCATAACAATTATTGGATGAGTCTTCAGTTTTATTACAAAAATGAAGATGATCAGTTTGATCAAAACGAAAGCTTGTTCACAAGTTTAACATGAATATTCCAAATACAAAGTCTCCTGAAACAACATAGTTTTGATATGATTTTCATTTTTTCAAAGGGATGCAAACATTCCATTTCCTCATTTATTATCTCTATTCCAAGACAATATTTTAACAGGCATTGTTTCTGCTGTTAGATCCAAATTCACAAGGATAATCAAAACACAGACAGTATCTTGTCAGCAAAGGTTAAAAATCCATTTTTTTTAAAGAGGAGGTAAATCCTTAATAACCAGCCCTTATGTGTTTTCAAAATCTTATACTACACTGACATGATTTGCAGTCAGTTTTTTTCCTACCCTTAAGGCTACAAAACTCTGTTGCAAATGCATTGCAAAAGAATTCTAGACCACTTAATGCAAAAAAATCAAAAAAATAGTTCTCCAATAAAAAGTAAATTTTATAAATGGTAGGAAATAGTATCTGTGGTAAGCTACTAAGTGACATTTTCCCCTATTACTAAACAAATCATGTTACACAGAAACAGGGAAGACAAGTCATCAAATACAACAAGCTTGCACTATGTTTACATCCCTCATTAAAAAAAACATACTTTTCACACACTCCATCTGATACTTGATTTTCTTATCAGGTTGGAGGAGGAGGATAATATTGTCCATAATTCCAAGGAGTCTGATAATTGTACTGAAAAGAAAAAGCAAACGTATCAGCATACAAGAGCTATGACTGAGTTCCATATATAAAAATTTAATTAAAGCAGGTTTCTATTTAAAGAAAACAAGCATGTGTTCACTGCTGAAATTCCAAGTCTTAAAAAGACAATGTATTTACACACAGATCAAAAGTAAAGAGGTTTTTTCTTCCCCCAAAAAAGGAAAGAGACTATCCTAATTTATATATATATAATTTCTATGCTAAGTTGCTTCAGTCGTGTCCAACTCTGTGCGACCCCATAGACGGCAGCCCACCAGGCTCCATTGTCCCTGGGATTCTCCAGGCAAGAACACTGGAGTGGGTTGCCATTTCCTTCTCCAATGTGTGAAAGTGAAGTCGCTCAGTCGTGTCTGACTCTTAGCGACCCCATGGACTGCAGCCTTCCAGGCTACCCCGTCCCTGGGATTCTCCAGGCAAGAACACTGGAGTGGGTTGCCATTTCCTTCTCTAATGCATTAAAGTGAAAAGTGAAAGTGAAGTCGCTCAGTTGTGTCCGACTCTTAGCGACCCCATGGACTGCAGCCTACCAGGCTCCTCCGTCCATGGGATTTTCCAGGCAAGAGGACTGGAGTGGGGTGCCATTGCCTTTCTAGTAACATCTATTAACCAAAAAAAAAAAATCAATTATAATTATGTAAAATTACCTGATACCAGGCACTATAATTATATGCAGCTTGATTTGCCTGCAAATCACCATCAATCATCTGTGTAGATGACGAAGTTGTATCTTCTGTGTGTGCTTTCTTTTCCTCTGGTTCTTCTGATCTAAATAAAAGATCAAAATGGAAACTTTCAAAACTCCCATAGATAAATACTTTAACAAATGGACGAATGTCACCTTTGTACAAATCTGAAGTTCTTGGGCACACTGTTTCATATGATTTCAAATCATGAAACAAATTACAATATAAAGGTAACAATTACTTTCAAAGGGATTTCCACTATGAACTGTGTTCTTTTAAGCTTCCTTTCCTGATTCAGCAGGAAGTTACATACCCGTTTTCTGCTTTTCTTTTTAAAGAATCCTGCTCTTTTAGGAGTGTTTGATGTTCATCATAAGCATTCAAAAGCCTGTGAGGGAAGGAGAAACAATCCACTGGAATACACAGAAGCTGAACTTAAAACTTTTAGGTTTTCAAGTTACTTCCACTCGGAAACAAAAGCAAGTAGAAATGAACATTGTTTAGAAGAAAAAACAAGCAAGCAGACAAACCTAGCCCTAACTACCTTTTCTATTTGCTTGCCTTGCACTTTCCTTCTCAGTCCATGTGGTTCAAATGAGGCTTCAGAGATAGAGGCCTGGCCAATTACCTTACTAGATGTCTCTGACCAATAACTGGTTTAGAGGTGATCATATGACCCAAAACAAGAACAGTAAGTCCCAGGATTTTTGACTGATACTGAAAAAGTGCCTGTTCTCTGTACTACAGTGGGCTAGAGCTTGAGGGGATGCTGATCAAGACCTGTGTGTTTATTATTTTTAACACATGGGAAGGGCCTAAGGAGCTGTATCACACAACAAAGACAGTGACCTTGACACTGTTTTTTTCTAGTACAACCTTGAATCCTGACAGTTCTATAATTTGTGTACCTCTGAGATCTAATTTAACAATGCTTACTGAAGACACCTGCCACCAGTTAGGATAAAGTATATTTAAACTTTGGCTATGTGATAAACTGAATGAGAACTAAAAATTTCAGAATAATTATTATTGATTAAAAAGATAATTTTTAATTAAAAAATTTAATGGGCTATGAATTATAGGTTTCAACTGGAACTTACAACTTCAAAAACAATGTCACTTGAAGCAAAACTGACTTTAAAATCAATGATTTTGTAATTTTCTTTTTCCTTTTTTTGAGCACTGACTGCTAACCCAGACTGGACCACCAGGCAATCACTTTTAAAATATTTCTTAGAAACACAAAGATGGCCTTATTTTTTAAGGTAATCATAAACCTGAACACAGATTTCTCTGAAAGAGAACACAGAGATTAAAATTTCTCTGAAAATGACCTTGATATTTACATGTTCAACTTGATATTTACATGTTCAACTTCCCTCAACAGCTTGCATATGTACACATTTAATAGCTATTACCAATGACACTTGGAGAAGGGAACAGCAACCCCACTCCAGTATTCGTGCCTGGAGAATTTCATGGACAGGGGAGCCTGGTGGACTATGGTCCAAAGGGTCACAAAGACTTGGACATGACTAAGTGACTAATAGGAATGGTATGGACCTAACAGAAGCAGAAGATACTAAGAAGAGGTGGCAAGAATACACAGAAGAACTATACAAAAGAGATCTTCACAACCCAGATAATCACGATGGTGTCATCACTGACCTAGAGCCAGACATCCTGGAATGTGAAGTCAAGTGGGCCTTAGGAAGCATCACTACAAACAAAGCTAGTGGAGGTGATGGAATTCCAGTCGAGCTATTTCAAATCCTAAAAGATGATGCTGTGAAAGTGCTGCACTCTATATGCCAGCAAATTTGGAAAACTCAGCAGTGGCCACAGGACTGGAAAGGTCAGTTTCATTATAATCCCAACGAAAGGCAATGCCAAAGAATGTTCAAACTACCGCACAATTGCACTCATCTCACACACTAGTAAAGTAATGCTCAAAATTCTCCAAGCGAGGCTTCAACAGTACGTGAACTGTGAACTTCCAGATGTTCAAGCTGGATTTAGAAAAGGCAGAAAGAACAAGATATCAAATTGCCAACACCTGATGGATCATCGAAAAAGCAAGAGAGTTCCAGAAAAACATCTACTTCTGCTTTATTGACTATGCCAAAGCCTTTGACTGTGTGGATCACAACAAACTGTGGAAAATTCTTAGAGAGATGGGAATACCAGACCACACCTGACCTGCCTCTTGAGCAATCTGTATGCAGGCCAAGAAGCAACAGTTAAAACTGGACACGGAGCAACAGACTGGTTCCAAATCGGGAAAGGAGTACATCAAGGCTGTATACTGTCACCCTGCTTATTTAACTTATTTGCAGAGTACATCATGTGAAATGGTGGACTGGATGAAGCACAGCTGCAATCAAGACTGCTGGGAGAAATATCAATAACCTCAGATATGCAAATGACACAACACTTATGGCAGAAAGAGAAGAAGTAGAAAGCCTCTTGATGAAAGTGAAAGACAGTGAAAAAGTTGGCTTAAAACGCAACATTCAGAAAACTAAGATCATGGCATCTAGTCCCATCACTTCATGGCAAATAGATGGGGAAACAGTAGAAACAGAGATTTTATTTTCTTGGGCTCCAAAATCACTTAAGTGACTGCAGTCATGAAATTAAAAGACTCTTGCTCCTTGGAAGAAAAGTTATGACCAACCTAGACAGCATATTAAAGAGCAGAGACATTCATTACTTTGCCAACAAAGTTTCGTCTAGTCAAAGTTATGATTTTCCCAGTAGGTATGTATGGATTTGAGAGCTGGACCATAAAGAAAGCTGAGTGCTGAAGAATTGACGCTTTTGAACTATGGTGTTGGAGACGATTCTTGAGTCCCTTGGACTGCAAGGAGATCCAACCAGTCCATCCTAAAGGAAATCAGTCCTGAATATTCACTGGAAGGACTGATGCTGAAGCTGAAACCCCAATCCTTTGGCCACCTGATACGAAGAACTGACTCATTTGAAAAGATCCTGATGCTGGGAAAGATTGAAGGCAGTAGAAGGGGACGACAAGAGGATGAGATGGTTGGACAGCATCACCAACTCAATGGATGTGAGTTTGAGTAAACTCTGGGAGTTGGTGATAAGACAGGGAGGCCTGGTGTGCTGCAGTGCATGGGGTTGCAAAGAGTTGGACAGCACTGAGTGACTGAACTGATCTGAGCGTGTAACACACACACACACAATTTCCTTAAGATGTTTAACAACTTGTGGGTTGGCAACAAGAGACTCAATATTCATTTGAGAGAATCTGGATACTGAGGAATACAAAACATTAAGAGCTAGGATTTAAGCCTATATTTGTCTGATTTGAACATTAATTATTCATTACAGTGATATCTAAATATCTAAGCAGCTCATTTCCCATAACATTTCCCTTTTTTAAATTTCAAATACAACAGACCCGATACTCAGACCCTCCACAACTCTAATCGCAAGGGCCTAACTGGCATCTCAGATTTGTCTGTATATTACTGCCAAATTTAAATATGTCATTTCATCTCAGTCAAAACTCTTAACAGCTTCCTACTGTCAACCATGTACCACATGTGCTCTGAACTCAGTCTAGCTTTTAAGACAGCACATTTAGCATCAAGTTTTCACTGCTTCATGAGACCCTCCAATCCAATGTAAAAGACGTTACTTTTACATGAACTTTCATTTGCTTTCACCACTTATAGCCTCTCCTTAGTTTGTCAGCTAAGCACTGAAGAATTGATGCTTTCAAACTGTGGTGTTGGAGAAGACTCTTGAGAGTCCCCTGGACTGCAAGGGGATCAAACCAGTCCATCTTAAAGGAAATCAGCCCTGAATATTCACTGGAAGGACTGATGCTGAAGCTTCAGTGCTTTGGCCACCTGATGTGAAGGGCTGACTCATTGGAAAAGACTCTGATGCTGGGAAAGATAGAAGGCAGGAGGAGAAGGGGATGACAGAGGACGAGATGGTTGGATGGCATCACTGATTCAATGGACATGAGTTTGTGCAAACTGCAGGAGATGGTGGAGAGGGAGGCCTGGTGTGCTGCAGTCCATGGGGTCGCAAAGAGTCAGACACTACTGAGTGACTGAACAAAGCTTATCAGAATCCAGTAACAACTAAATGAAATCCCACCTCTTCTGTGAAAGTTGCCAAATCGCTTCTGTTCCAAAGAGAGCACAGCCTTCTTAATAGTTACACACTACCTCACATACATACATGTATCACCATACCATCCACCTAGATTAAGAGATGGAATTACATATGCCATTTCTTTCGTATACTTTCTTCAGTGAAAAACAAAAGAACACATATAGGTATCTTCTTAACTACCACATAAGGTGGTTAAGAACATAGGCCCTGAAGTAGGTTTTAATCCCAGCTGCACAAAGTAATAGCTAAGTGACCCTGGAAAAACTGCCAAATTTCTCTTTAGCCTCTTGGTCTATAAAGAGAACAGTACCTCTTCCCCTCATTATAGACTGTCAACATGTTTCGCATTAGGTAATTATAAAACATTTAATATGCCAAGCACATATATACAACTGTATAAAAGGTAACTCATGTTAAATGTTTTTAGTTTAATTAAAATCTTACTCAGCCATCAAAAATGTTTACACACTTGCCTAACAGGAATTCGGGTATTTATTAGGTTATTTTTATACTAGAATTAGGTAAGAAAGGAATGGCGGCAATGTTCTCATCCGTATTTCTACTCTCTATTTTGCAAATTTAAATCTTAAAACTTGTACTTTTCCCTAGGGGGAACTCTTACCACCCTTATCTTTTAGCTTTTTACAATGCATGAAGATTAGGTCATTAGGCATGATCTTGGCACTACACTCACTCTTCTCCAATCTGAGATTGCATTCCTATTCCAGATTAACCACATACAGCCTTGGTGACCTATATATTAAATGTTTCTGTGTTTCAGGGTTCACTCCTTCACTCACTTCCTTTCTCACAGAATTCCTGCTTCCTGCCTTCTCTCATCTGCTCACTGTTTAAAATCACCACGCTAAGATTCTGAAAATAGTTCTGAAGGAAAGACAAACCATACGTCCTCTTATTAAGCACATAAATGTTTGCAAAATTGAATTTACCCCCAAATATACCTAAGGAAAAAAAGAACCTAGGAAACATTTAAAATTTAACAATATACTACTTTGTACTCATCATTAAAGTCCCATCCAAAATAGTCAATGTTCTTTTACTATTCAAATAGATAATATATAATTAAGATCTTACTTATTAACATCTGAACCAAAATCTTCAAGAAATTCCACTTTTCTCTGAGAAAATGTAATTCTCATTTTAATAGGTAATGAACCATGTATAGCTTTGTCAAAACAATTTAGGATATTGTCTTCATTTTGTTTGAGGTCACCACTATACTCCATTTCAAGTAAATTGAGGTATAATTTTGTGTTCTCCTGTGTAAAAAGCAGTACCAATTAATCATATATTTCTAAGATATTCTGATTAGACCACAGATATTTAAAATGCCTTAATTTTCATGTCTTAACTTGAAAAATTCAATATTTAAAATTTATTACATGTAACTCATGTTAAATATTTTCAACATACATATAAACAGGTAAAAAAACCACACACACACATTAGTAGATAGAATCTTCTAAACTATGCACATTGTTAAATGCCAATAAATTAAAATCGTATATCCTGTTTAGTGTGCTTGACCTACCACAACAAATATGAAGTAAAACACTAAAAAATGATCTCTACATGCCCCAGTAATCTGAATCTTCACAACCACAGATAACCATCCTCAACTGCAGCTAAAAGCAAACCTGTTATAACTGGGTCCTAAACAGACACGGTATTTGCCGAAAATCTAAAAAATGAGAAATTTCTAAGGCACTGTCTTTTGGCATTAACTGATATATAAAAGGAAATACTTTATATATTTTACATAAGAGGAGAATAATCTCACTGCTACATGTGCTACAATATAGGCAACTGCCATGCCTTTGTTTATAGTTTCTCCCAGGCCCTCTAATCTACTGAATGTGGAGAAAATGGAAAATGTCACAATACTAGCCATACTTTTAATTCCATAATGTTAATTTTCTCAACGTTTTAATGCATAATAATGTGAAAACTGTTTGAAAGAATGGCAACATCAGTTTAGAGGGACTGTTGTCTTCACTTAGTAATAAAATATATTACATACAGACCAAATCTTTCATCATAGTTGCCAAAATGAAAAACAACCAAGAAAGACCCATTTTTTTTTTTTTTTAATGGAAGATACTCTATAAAAACACAAATACATACTTTGTCTCTTTCAATAGCTTCCAAAAGCACCTTTCTTGATTTTGGAAGGTTTTTTTGTATTTTGAAAAGATGTCGGGCTAGTTTGATAGCATAAAATGATGATTCATTATTTGATTTGGCATTCTTAATGGCTTCCTGAAGCAAACGTTCAGCTTCTTCCATATTTCCATGACGTCGTTCTAAACTTACTCTTCTCAAACGAACCATTGCCAATCCTAGAACACATTCTTCAAATGTTCTCAAGATATTCCTGGCTTCATTAATATTACCTAGAAATAGTAATTAAATGTTTATGCTTTTGATTCAACTTACGAAATATCCTTTATGCCAAGTATTGGCAAATAACAGCCCACAGGCTAAATCCAGCCATCTGATCATTTTTTTTTTTTAATGGAAAATAGCCATGCTCATTTGTCTATGTATTTTCTATGGCTATTTTGAGGCTACCATGGCAGAGTTGTTAGGAAAGAGACCATATGGCTTGCTAAGCCAAAACATTTACTATCTGGCCCTTTATAGAAAAAAGAAAATAGTTTACCTGACCTTTGCTTTACACCACTTCCCAAGACTCAATTCTTATATCTTTATCCCAAAGTAACTTAAATCCCAACATATCAACTGAATTTCCTCATTCTTACCCTGCTGTTCCTCAAAAGCTGCCCAAAGCATATGCACCATGGGTTTCTTTGGGAGATGAATAGTGCAAGCTCTGCTGAAGACATGCCTCACTCCTTCAATGCTATGATTTTCCATGTACTTGGCATACTACATACAGAAACAGAGGAAATACTGAATAATTTACAGTTGAACAAGTCATTAAATATGTGACAGAACGATAAAATTCTATTTTTAAACCCATTCAGCACCTTTATTGAACCACTAGACTAGTTTCTGTAAGGAAGGACGGAGAGGCAACGAGGTTGGCATATGCAGCAGTCAAATCTGGTTGCAAGCAGACCATCTCCTAATGCAACAGATATAGTTATATGAACAACATTCAACAGAAGTACAAAAAAGGTTAGTCACTAGATCAATGTTTATAATATATTCAAGTTTCAGACCATATAATTTTCTTACCTTAATCCAAAACTCCTCATAGAGGGCACATGATATGACACATCTTTCAAAGAGAACTACAACTCGTTCATGAGTCCCGTTTTCAATTTCAAATTCTAAGTATTCTTTCCAGTTTTTCAGTTGTGCCTTTTCCAATGGTTTCACATGAAAATATGGTCTTTTAATCTGTAATAAAAGCATGGCATAACAATGAAAGTAAACTACCACCAAAACATACATTACTATAGTAATGCAAATTGTTTAAATTATAAATATAATAATGAACCAGAAAATTTTAATCACCATATCTCATGATGAAAAAGACTTTTAAAGTTAAAATCCCTTTAATTACTTAGGTTTTATAAATTGAAAGAACAAAATTATTTTCCAATTATCCAGTCATTTTAACAGAACTACACAATTTTATGTTCAGAAAATTTTATTCTTTGCTGAGTATTTTAGAACTGAACAATTATACAACAGTAATGGAAAGCAGATCAGTGTCCATCACAGATGAATGGATAAAGGTGATGTGGTATACACACACACACCACCCCCCACCAATGGAATACTACACCCACCCCCAATGGAATACTGCTGCTGCTGCTGCTAAGTCGCTTCAGTCATGTCCAACTCTGCGACCCCGTAGACGGCAGCCCACCAGGCTCCCCGATCCCTGGGATTCTCCAGGCAAGAATACTGGAGTGGGTTGCCATTTCCTTCTCCAATGCGTGGAAGTGAAAAGTGAAAGTGAAGTCGCTCAGTCGTGTCCGACTCTTCGCGACCCCATGGACTGCAGCCCACCAGGATCCTCCGTCCATGGGATTTTCCAGGCGAGAGTACTGGAGTGGGGTGCCACTGCCTTCTCCAAATGGAATACTACTCAGCCATAAAAAAGAATGAAATAATGCCATTTTCTGCAACACAGATGCAACTAGACTATCATACTTAGTGAAGTAAGTCAGAATGATAAAGACAAATATTACGTCCTATCACCTATATGTGGAATCTAAAAAAAAAAAACTGAATATTTAAAAAAAAAAAAAAAGTAAGGTAAATAAGCAGTTGCCTGGGGCTAAGAGTCAGGTGGTTACTGACTTGAAATGGGGACCTTTTGAGGTGACAGGATAGTCCTATATGCTGACTGTTGAGCTAATCACAATGCTTGTCAAATGTCATTTAACTAGCCAATCTCAAAAAAAACAACACATACTACATGATTCCATTCATATAAAAGGCCAGAACAGGGAAATCTATAAGAATTGAAGTAGGTTAGTGGTACCTTAGAGTTGGGAGTATGGAGGAGTAAGCAGGTGAGGGGTAAAAGCTAAAGAGTTTTTCAAGAATGATGAAAATGTCCTAAAATTAACATTCATTAAATGTTCTAAAATTAACTGTACATACATATCTGTGAATATATTAACTACTTAAGTGTACACTATAAGTATATGGCATGTGAATTGCATCTCAATAAATGCATAAAGAAATAAAAGCCTTCATTTTACTCTACTTAAAATAGGTACATTTTGTTATATTACATAAAATGACTCAATGAAGTTGATTTTAGAAACTGAATTGTAATAAAATGGTTCAGATTAAACAGGTAACTTGAAATTCAAATAAAATCTGAATTCAATATTTCTAAAGTTGATAATGGAAAATTGATAATGGCAGCCATAAATGCAACAAACATTACTTAAACAAGCAAAAATAAAAAGCAGAGACATCACCCAAAACTAAAAGAAAAATACATTATTCCTATCTGTATTTTGAAGCCTATTAATGACAACAACAAAAAAGCAAAACACTTACACCTTCTTCAAATGTCCACCTTTTACTGACTTCATGCTCATTATAATTAAACATTTCTTGATGAATTTCAATGATTCTATGTCTCATATTTTCTATTTCTGTAATAAGCTTGGGAAGAAAAAAAATTAAACATGTAAGTTATATACTAAAATTTTAAAATATCACTGTTTACATTTAAGTACTATCCACACTTTAATCTTAGTGATGGGTTTCTGTTATCAATTATGTGCAAAGTACAATTAATTATACTGAAATTAGTAACAGATTTTCATAATAAACCACTTTCTTATATGCCTTAAAAAAAACAACAAGTCTAGTACATCACAACATAGGAGAAATTACCCTTTTACACTAATTTAGTTTCAGGTGTCTCTTAGTAAAACAGATCATGTGCTTTAAATCTATATTTAAACTATACTAGCTAAAGAATTCCTACCTGCCTTAATTAGAAATTAATTTTACAAGAGCTACAAATCATACCACACATGCAGTCAAGGGACATAAAGTCTATAGTTTCTCACACATGGAAATTTTTTTTTTTTTAGTAAGTCTGGTTACCTTTGCTGGGTCAGTTATGTCTTCTATTCCTGATGGAAGATCATCACCAGGAGGACCATCATCACCACTATGCCCATTTACAGACGCTAATTCCCTTCTTAGCTGAATAAACTGTTCACCAGTTAGAAGATCTCTAGGCAAATTATTCTGAACATGGTCTTTAAATCTAATGAAAGACAATAAAAATACAAGCTCTATATATGAAGCATAACTTTAGATCCCACATTACATTTCTACTTACACATTATTCTTTCAAAGGAACTCTGACTTAAACAAAACAAAACAACACCAAACAACCCCACACCTTTTTTCCTCCTTCTCTATAGAAATAACCTGCTGCTGCTGCGGCTGCTGCTGCTAAGTCACTTCAGTTGTGTCCGACTCTGTGCGACCCCATAGATGGAAGCCCACCGGGGCCCGCCGTCCCTGGGATTCTCCAGGCAAGAACACTGGAGTGGGTTGCCATTTCCTTCTCCAAGTAGTAACCTACCACTTGATAAAACAATCTACAGACATCTTCATTTCCTTCCTGCCTTTGCAATGGAACGATGAAGCCAAGTCATACACTGAAATCCTACTTTTGTCCATTACTAATTATTTGACTTAAAGGAAGTTTATCCCTTTTCTAATGTTAGTTTTCTCATCTGTAAATTTAAATATAGCAATCCATATCTAAATAATAAATGATTACTTATAAATGTTCAATAAATTTTGCAGTTCCTTTGGAACTTACCTCCCAATTACTCCTGAATTCACGTGTCTATGTCAAATACTCCAACGAAACTGCCCTAATTAAAGTCACCAAGTACCCTATGTAAGAAAAATTAAATGGATACTTGTTGGCTCTGAGTTACTACCTTCCTGGTTTTCCTCCAAGTCTCTGACTGTTCCTTGATCTCCTTTGACGGGTCCCCACTACAGTCTGCCCCTAAATACTAGTATGCCCAAGGATTCTGCTCTGCATTTAGTTGTCTAATGTTTTTATATACTTTCTGGCCAATCTTATTAATATAGCTTGAAATAATAAGCATATTATGATGACTTTTACAACTATGCTGCTGCTGCTGCTAAGTCGCTTCAGTCGTGTCCAACTCTGTGCGACCCCATAGACGGCAGCCCAACAGGCTCCCCCGTCCCTGGGATTCTCCAGGCAAGAACAAGGGAGTGGGTTGCCATTTCCTTCTCCAATGCATGAAAGTGAAAAGTGAAAGTGAAGTCGCTCAGTCGTGTCCGATTCTTAGCGACCCTATGGACTGCAGCCTACCTACCAGGCTCCTCCATCCATGGGATTTTCCAGGCAAGAGTACTGGAGTGGGGTGCCATTGCCTTCTCCAGCTTACGCCTAAAGTGAAAAAAAATGTTATTCGCTCAGCTGGGATCTTTGTGTGTCCGACTTTTTGTGACTATAGCCCATCAGGCTCTTCTGTCCATGGAATTCTCCAGGCAAGAATACTGGAGTGGGAAGCCATTCCCTTATCCAGGGGATCTTCCCAACTCAGGGATCAAACCTGGGTCTCCTACATTGCAGGCAGATTCTTTACCATTTGAGCCATCAGGAAAGCCCAAACCTTTCCCCTAAATTTCAGATTCACTTGTCAACACTCTGCATAAAGAAATACAGATTTTAAGCAAAAACTGTTTTGAAAAACATGTAATTTAATTTATCTACACATACTAGTTTATATATACACACACACATACAAATTTTAATCAAAAACACAAAGCTGAGGAGCTAAAATATCTACACCATCTTAAATTGGAACCTTATATACAACATGTCTTCAAGTGTGTCACTTTAATCCACAAATCAACACCCTCAGGCAATTCTAATCTTGGTATTGTCAACCGCTAAGTTTCCCAATCTCTTCCACCTACCTTATTTCTTACACTCCACTGGATACCAGGTCCAATTTAGTCTACCTTCTAAATATGGCTCCATGCCCTCATTATTTACCAAAATAAACAAAAACCTGTGTCCTGATCTCATTTCCTCCCACTCCCACCTCAATACTGCTATCAAAAATGTTATTAAAAAATAAACATGAAAAAATATTAAACAGGATCATATCCCATCCTCATCCCCAAAATCACTTCAATGTTTATTACCCTGCATTCAGACTAAAATCCAGTCTCCATGAAGTCTTTCATATTATTACCTAGCCTCTGACCCAGGACTGCATCTTCAACTTAAGTCTCAGAGATGGTTGCACATGTACCATAACTTATGGATTTCCCCTAAGTTTTTTAAAACTAATTTAGGCTACTGACACCTGGATTTTCATGGATTTTAAAACTTCCATAGGGACCACCCTGGCAATCCATGGGTTAAGACTCTGCACTTCTAATGCAGGGGCCATAGGTATGATCCCTGGTCAGAGAACTAAGATGCTGCATGCCATGAGGTACGGCAAAAAAAAAAAAAAAAAAAAAAAAACTTTTACAAATATATGCAAATAACATTGGGAATTAATTTAAATTTTGCAAAATCAACGAATACAGAGACTTAACTTGATATATTTTATCACCAGGAGGAAAAAAATATAGATTGCCTTATTTAAAAAAAATTTTAAATGAGGAAGTAACTTCTCAAATGTGTAGTACGAAAATAAACATTCAATTCTCATATATTAACATTAAAAATTGTCAAGATACAAACTTGAAATGAGGTAAAACTGAAAATAAACTTTAAAACAGTTGCCATGTTATATTAGAAACTTCTTTTACATGGTGATAACATATGCATAATACTTTTTCTACTATAAAGCTAATTTATTCACTCTATTAATAGAATGGCTGAGTGCCTAATACATATGGAACTGTTTTCCTATGTATTAAGGATGAGTATTTTTCAGTCACTAAGTTGTGTCTGACTCTTTGTGACCCCACACACTGCAGCACGCCAGGCTTCCCTATCCTTCACTATCTCCTGGCGTCTGCTCACGCTCATGTCCACTGAGTCAGTGATGCCATCCCAACCATCTCATCCTCTGCCCCCCCCTTCTCCTCCTGCCCTCAATCCTTTCCAGCATTAGGGGGTTATCCAATGATAAAAAGAATTAAAAAGCCTCCGAAAATGACAACATGTAGAGGATACAGGAGACGTAAATTCAAAGGAGTGTTATTAGTCCTAAGAAAAATGAAATAAATGTAGGTAGAGTGCTGGTACAAATGATAAGACAGTTCTGTTTAGGTGAACTGGAAAAAGTGTCATAGAGAAAACATTAAGCTATATGGGTCCTGAGGAATGAGCTCACCAGATAAATGAAAAGTGGAAAAGGTATTACAATCATAAAAGTATAAATCAACATTGCCCGTTGGGAAATTATCAGTACTTACTTACGTTTGTCTAGAGCTTACGAACTACCAGGGACTGAGCCTGAGGAGTTAGATCATACCATAAAAGTATTCATGCTAGGGGGATTTTAAATTAGATGTTTTCTTAGAGATAATGTTCAGTGTATATCCAATATACAAGCCTACACAATAGAAGTATTTGTATTACAGCACTCAGAATACTTCTTTTAGAACATGCTTCCTCTTCTACACTTATGAGTAACTTAAGGGCCAAGTCAATGCACACATATCTTCTGTAGGCCTTTATTCCTTCAAATTAAATGCATATGATCTGGTACACAG
The DNA here is from genome assembly GCF_019923935.1 of Bubalus bubalis. Taxonomy (NCBI): domain Eukaryota; kingdom Metazoa; phylum Chordata; class Mammalia; order Artiodactyla; family Bovidae; genus Bubalus; species Bubalus bubalis. Next base: position 15,486,258 of record NC_059176.1, read on the forward strand.
CAAGTGCTAAATAAATTAGACAGGGGAAGTGTATTTGACAGAAGAAACTATTTCAGCAGTTTTTCTTAAAGCAGTTAGTCAAGGGAATTAGTTTATTTATATAAACTATAAGATTTACTGATACAAATATTATTTATCAATCTGGTATACACCTAAGGAAAGTGGTTCTCCATTAAGTGAAAAATACTAGATTAAAAAGTAGTATGTAAAAATGCAACCCGCTACATCTCTATTATAAGTACACATGCATTTTAAGAACCCAGTGAAATAGTCATTAAAAAAAAAAAAAAAAAGATTTAGAAAACTACACCAAGAACTTTGGGGCGACACTGTCTAGGTTCCAATCAGCTTCCAAGCACTTACTAACTCTGTGATCTTATGCAAATATTTTAATCTTTCTTTACCTCTACTTTCATAAAATGTAGAAAATAACAGTATGATACCTCCATGGTTTATTGTGAGGATTAGAAGTTATAAGGCACTCAGAATACTGTCTGTATAACTGCTTCTTAGTGTTATTTTTTCTCATTCACCAACAATAAAATTATAATCATAGATTTTACCTATACTTTAGATTGATTTATGAAAGGAATCTGCTTTGTCCCAGAAGACTTAAAATCTTTTTTTAAAGGTTTAAAAAAAATTAAAAATATTTAACTTTTAAAATTTGACCAAGAATTTCCAGATGCCAATCCTTGTGTTAATCTCTTTCAGCAAGTATCTCCCTAGGTCATTTAAACCCTAGAAACCGGCACACCTCCTCTAAATTTCATGAAAAAAAAAAAAAAAAAAAGAAAACAGCACATTCAGACCCATGTTTCCTATTTCTAACGTGGGTCTGCAGAGATTTAGCAAATTGATCCATAGTTATCTACAAATGCTTCATTAAGTTTTCTACTTTTTAGTGAAGAAAATTTCAGAAAATCACTTACTTAAAAAGTACCTAAGTTTACAGGTTCTACCACAATCCTAGTTATAAAAATTATGACAAAAGTACAGACAATATGGCAGGTTAGAAGAGCAAACATTTATCAACACAGTCCTCATACTTTCTTGTTCAGAAAGACTGAGACTGTATCAGTAGGATAATTGAACACATTAGAAACAGAATATGCAAATCACAGTACACAGAAAGAGTTGTTTCATACAGCACTCATTAAAATGAAATGATACCAATCGTAACAGATTATCGTAGTAGAAAATTAAACTGAAATAATTTTTGATTGTTTGAATATAAACAGGATTTAACTACAAAAAATACGTTCGTCACTGTTTTGGACATAAGATGCTATATGAATCACAAGAATGTACCTTGAGTAATTTATTACATTTCAAATAAGCTTCTATTATGTGCTATATACTGAGTTAACCATAATAATAAAGCTTAGATTATTTTCACTACTCTGAAATATCCTGCAAGAGAAAAGTCCTGCTGTTTCCTCATCTATAAAACAGATCAAGGGAACCTTATATCTAAAACCAGTGAAGTTCATAAACTATATCAAAAATGTCAAAATTTTAAAGTGCATATAAATTGATTATTGAGCAAAATACATTTGTTTGCATCTAATAGACTCTTACATTTCAAGAGAATTACCATCCTTAATATTAGAAATTAATTACCTGAGTTATCACAAAAAAATTTTAATGATCTGATTTTTCCACCCACCTCTGAAAATGATGACTATATAGCTGTGTCGGAATACCAAGAATACGATCATAAATAGCTGTAACTTCTCTCAGGTTTCCCTGTTCATTTTCCCAGTTTATATACATTTCCCACAGTCTGTCCGATCGGAAATCTGTTCCTGCAGCTAGAACAGCATGCTCAAACGTTCTGAAAAATTAAATTACCTCTATGTTATCTTTCCAAGATAAAATCACTTTAAATATATTATTTCTGCATTTTTCAATATATACAAACATCAAATCAGTAAGTCATACATTTGAAATTAATATAATTTGTATGTCAATTATACCTCATTTTTAAAAACAAAATATTTCTAAATTTTAGCAGATAATGTTAAATTCAAAATTACATGCAACTTTACAAGTATAGATTAAAAGAAGGAATAATAGACAAGTGCATATGACAGCTGCTTAAAAAAAGGGAAAATATAAAGGGAATAGATAAATGTACTTTTATGTAGCTGTATATTATTTTATATGCCATAAATGTGCAATGCAAATTACACTACAAACATATAAGAGTGACAGAGCAGACACTAAAATACTCGTTAAACTTGAAATGTCCGTTGAATAGATTCCTCTAGGGCAAAAGACAAAGTGACAATATTTATCTTAAGAAACAGTTGTCTGACAAAACAACTCTCCAATGAGGGGGTCCAGCTGCCTCTTTGGGTAATGAGAAATATACATATACTTTAAAACTCAAAATTCTCTCCTGATTCTAAAATTCCACAATTAATGTTTACTAAAAAGTCATTTATTTAAAAATATTTACGCTCATTTCAAGAGATTTCTGTAAGCAATTTTAATTACAGGATTTGATACCTCAATGGGATAAAATTTTAGATACATATTTTCAAAATAAATATTATAATCAAGAGGGATTTTTAACAGTATAGAACTATACTACCTAAATTAATCTAAAACTAAACAGAATCCCAATCAAAGCACTAAGAATTAGGTGGAACAGAGAAAACAAATTCTAACATTCATCTAACACATAAAAATACAAAATATTTTTCTAAAAGGATAAAGAAGCAGGCATTTTCCTGAAAGGTCTCAAAGGAAACAAGGAAGCTATAGAAATTAAAGGCACGACACTGGCTCAGTATCATCAAAATGGATTAATAAAACAGTTCTCAAGAAAATAAACCCATATATTTTTGAGAATTTAGAATATGATAAAAAAGTATCGGTATTTTAAATCCATACACAAAAAAATAAGCCAATGAAGAAAAGACAGACTGTTTAACAAATGGGAGAAAAAAAAATGTTAATCTCTGATTCATAGAAGACACAAACTAAGGTTAATCTGTCTCACAAAAGGTACAAACTAAGTATCAGATAAATGAGGGACAGAAAAAAAAAGTCTACAAAAAGAATTAGTAGAAAACCCAAGATTTATATACCCTTGTCAAGACAGGCACAAAACTCAGAAACTAATAAAAGACTGAAAATTAAACCATGTTAAGAAAAAAAACAAACACCTCTACATGATAAAAATACTCAACGGAAAAATGCTTTAAGGCCCTAAGGAGGTATTACTTTCAACTCAAAATTCTATACCTCACGGGATTCATCAATTGGGTGTTTCAGATATACAGGTTCAAAAAATTTTTTTTCATTCCAAGCATCCTTTATCAGGAAGTTATGGAATTCACTCCTCTAAAGGTATGCAAGAATCAAGAAAGAACAGAATCTAATTAATAAACTAATAAACAGAACTTAGAAGGTAAAGACATCTCCTAGGATGATGATAATGAGGAAACCTGTAAACAGCTGCTACACAAAAGAATCCGAATAGGACCACCAGTGCAGATTACAGAAGAGGGGGTCCCAGGAGGGTACCTCCAAGGGGCCAGGGTAGAATTTACAGATCTCAGAACATAATTCTCTAATTCTCAGATTAAGTAGAATAACACGATACATGTATGTTTTTTACTTTCAAAAAAATAACTTACATAGATAGCAATTGTAATTGTGGAAAGTGAGTCGTATTGACTACTGAAAGTAGCTATTGGAAGGGGTAGAAAATTTTAAGTGTTCCAAGAAAGCCAGGCAAACAGAAAAAGAGGCAGAGGTAAGAAAAGGGGTAATCACAGGAAAAACAAAAAGCTATGAAACCTATCCATATAGGAAAGATGAGGAATGGGAAGACAGGGTATAAATGAACTAAAAATTCTCATATACTGTAACAGAATGATAATGTCTACAGCTAGTGAAAGAGAAGCAGAAAGCAGTACAGTGCTATTGCTATCAACATGTTGGAAAATAATAGAAGAAACAGCTAAAATATCTGAAGAGAGGTGGAGGGACCACTTTTTGTTACAAGTAGTTTAACATTAACTGTCTAAACTATATGCACATACTTTGATAAAAATAAAAACCAAAAATACATTTTAAATTCCTATAATTCAAAGGATAATTCAGAAGTAAAATAATCATATAAATAGGCAATGTGAAAATGGCTTATATAGACAGCATCTGAAAAGAAAAGACGGTAAACCAAGACACGTAAATCAAGAAACCTAGAGATAGGTGAATTGAGATGATGAAACACTACAGGAGGTTTAAAAAAAAAATATGCCATGACTGGGAAAATGACTACCCTCATACACTATGAGAGTTTAAAACTGGTACCACTTTTAAAGGAACATTTGATAAATGTAGCTGTGTATTTCCTTTGATACAAGTTCCATTTCTATAGTGCTCTACATAAATACTGAGTTCTAAGAGATATTCACTACAGCACTATTTCCTATAAAGATTTGGTTAAATAAAATACAGTACCTTGATACTGTAAGGTTAAAAAATGGTAGGGAGAAAGTCTAGAACATTGTTAATTAAAAAAACAAAGACAAATATGTATAATAGATATACACACAGATATATGTATATCTATATGTATCTGAAAGAATAAACACCAAGTCATTTACCATGAGGGGAGACGGACTGGAGACATAAGAAAACAGCGTATGGAATGGTGGAGGAACTGTATTATGTACATTTTTTAATAATCATGCATAAGTTTACTAGGGTATTTTTACAGTGAAAAAGAAGTATATAAAAGTTATACTTTCAGTTTAGTATCGATAGTAGTTCTATTATCAATATCAGAATACCTGACTTATTTATATCTTTAAATACTTAAGTTTCACATACCCTCTTACAGTACTGTTTGTCTCAGGATCACCAGGGTCCAGTGTTTCTTTTAAGAAGTTTATATAGTGTATCCAAAGGTCAACACTCAGAGGTATTGCCTGAAGCCCCCGGCGATACACCTAAGAAGAAAACAACAAACTGTACTTCAAATATTTAATTATGTCTTAACAGAGAGGCAACACTGTGTTATCCGGTGAACCTTAGAAATACTAATTACTGGAATTTTGTTTAAATAATCTACCATTACCATTTGGGTGGAGGTTGGATAGAACATGGCAATGTTCTGATCCCCACGTGCAGAGTCTTGATCTTCAAAGCGCAGCAGTCCCTGCATTCTGACCGGGCTGTGTGGGCAGGCTTTGGGTTACAGACCATAGGGCACAGACCCATTAGAGCATCAATGACAGCGTCTGACCAAAAATGCAATAAGACGTAGCAAATGTGACTAGCAAACCAACTATATTGTTTGGAAAATGAGAAATAAATGTAAGTGAGAGAAAAGCCCTGCCCTACTTGTTAAGCTGCAGTGTAATACAGAGGCTTGCACTGCAAAGCTTGACAAACTGTAGAGGTTTAACGCACCTGCCAACAAAGAGAGAAAATATTAGCTACAAATGCCACAAGAGTGACAAATGCAAATAAAATACCCTGTAAAATTGTTTGACCATAAATCGTAGGTACTGCCAGCCAAAAAAAAAAGTCTTTGCTTTGTTATTATTTGGCTTACAGTACCTAATGGAGATAATTTTATTCAGTAATGTACGCACCTCATCTGATTGTTTAATGTTGTCATGTCGCTTTTCAAGGTCTGCATACTTTTTCCAATAACCATAGCAATACGGATAGTGTATGAAAAATTTGTCAAATGCTTTCCTGGCAGCCATCAAGTGATTCTGATGAAAATAAAACAAAGTGTTTAAACCTCTTGAAAATTTCTGTCACAAAAGCATTTATTATTCCTTCTAACATACAGGCATACCTCAGAAGAACTGCGGGTTTGATTTCAGACCACTGCTATAAAATGTGTATCACAATAAAGCAGGTCATACAATTGTTTTGTTTCCAAGTGCACATAAAAATTGTTTATATTCTACTGCAGTCTAAGTACGCAATAGCATTATGTCTAAAAAAAGCAACGTATATACCTTAATTTTAAAATACTTTATTGCTACAAATTGCCAAAACAATTATAAAACAGTAATATGAAATACCACTGATCACAGGTGACTATAACAAATAATAAAAAGTCTGAAATATGGCAAAAAATATCAAACGTGAACAAAACAGGAAGGGAGCAAACACTGTTGGAAAAATAGCACCAACAGACCTTCTCAATGCAGGATTGCCACAAACCTTTAATTTGTGAAAAATGTAGTATCTATGAAGTTCAATAAAGTAAAGCGCAATAAAATGAGGTATGCCTGTATTATCTCAAATAAAATAAACGGCAGGCTTAAAAACTATTCACTCAACAGCTTTGAAACAGAAGGAACTAGTTCTGTCAAACAGCAGGGTAATATTTTATTTTAGCAATTTTATACACACATACATACACACACCAGTCTTTACAAACATTAGAATTTGATTATAATACTCTCTATAATGTACAAATGCCACGAAAGCTATTTTTTGAAGCTAAAATAATATCATTTATTCAACTTAATCTGAAAATCATAAAAGAGGCAACTTTAATTACAAAACAATATGGCTTAGTCTGATATTAGTTGTTTAATCTAATCCCAGTGAAATAATTACTAACCTCCTGTTCTACATACTGAAGCAAATATACCCAGCCTGTAAAATCCTGAGGATTACTTTCTACAGTTTTCCAAAACTTTTCATATTCTGGAGGGAAATTTGCTTCTGTTTCTGTCACTGGAAGGTCCACAGTACTTGCTATTTCATTTTCTTCTGTAGTTGTGTTCACATTAGGAGATCCATCGGGTGACTGCTCCATTTCTGTAACATTCATAATCTCCGTACTAAAATCAGCAGACTGCTCTACCAGTGCCTCTGAACTGCTGCCTATGCTGCCATTACTGGAATTTCTGTACTCATCCATGTGAGAGTTTTGCATAGCTGTTTATTTCGCCTTCAGTTAATGATCTGTGGAAACAAAGAGAAACATCTTCCAAATGTTTATTTGGCATTATCAAAGCCATCTTTTAAAAGCCTGTTAGCTATTAAAAGAATATATTAACTTGATTCTTGAGCTCTCCTGTAAGTCTGATACTCAGGTTTAGTAGTTTTTACATTATAAGTTAAATTCTATAACATAAATTTTCCAAAATTCTGCCACTTTATTGTTGACTGAGCAAAAACTAGTTCTTTAATCTATAAAACAACTGAATATTGTGCTAGCTCCCTAAAGAAGCATTGAATTCAATGCTTCGCAGCTAAGAATCTAAAATTTAATGTCTGAATTCTATCCTGATACCAATCCTGGCAAACAGCAATATTTTTAATATCTGTCCTGGAGGCTAAAGGTAAAACTAATAAAACAAACTGTGGTAATGGACATAAATGTTCCAGAGGGAAACGCATAACATAGCTTAAGGCAGATTTTTAGAAAAGAGAAGGTTAATACTGTTGAAATTTTTAATTCTAGAAGATTTTATTATAGAAGACATATATTATTTAAAAAAATTAGAGAGTGACTTTTAAAGTGAATACACATTATTAAAAACATATTTATAAGAGAATTCCCTGGTGACACAGTGATTCAGGACTTGGTGCTCTCACTGCCAGGGCCCTGGGTTTGATCCCTGGTTGGGGAACTTAGGTCCCATAAGCCAGGCAGCCAACAGAACAACGAAAAAAAGCACAAAAAACTGTACTTATGCAAGTTTTACCACCTGGATAATTACTTCGTAAAATCTTTAAAATTAAGTCATCTTACAGTTAAAGCCATAAAATAATAAAGAATTATTATTTTTTCATAATTCACTTCATCTCTTCCACTAACAGTTTAAATGGAAACTGATTCATTAAATTATAGGGCATGTCTTTTTTTAAAATTATGGATTACTCTCAAAACTGAACAGACCATAAAATTGATTTACTCCTAAACTACATTCCGAATACATAAGTAGTTAACACAGTACAATACAATTTAAAAGAGGATTAAGGCTTTAAAGGTAGTAATTCAAAGAAAGAAATCCAAGTGACCAATAAACATATGAAAGGATTGTAGCTTTACTAATAAAGATGTGAATTAAAACAATGAGATATCAAATTGGCAACAATTAAAAAGATGTATCTGGAGGACATTCATGGAAAATATACCAAATGGGATTTGTGCATATTTTATGTTAGATAAATAATCAGACAAAAAGCGTATGATTAAAAGCATTCCCTGGAACACTGTATTACAGTGAAGAGACAATGTATTAAGTACATTGTTTTAATAAATGCCATATCTGTACAATGAAATAGTAAAAGAAATATGTGCACCTGTGATATCTACTACATATTATTATATAGATGCTACACAGATCTGTAAGAATATATACCAAATAAAATATACTAAAAATATTAGTTGGTGTTAATATTAACCCAACTAATATTTTGGGCTGATGCTTGTTTTTGTTCAGAGTAGCAATATACCTAACCCCATGTAAGGATTCAGAGAAGGCAATGGCAACCCACTCCAGTACTCTTGCCTGGAAAATCCCATGGACTGAGGAGTCTGGTAGGCTGCAGTCCATGGGGTCGCTAAGAGTCGGACACGACTGAGCGACTTCACTTTCACTTTTCACTTTCATGCACTGGAGAAGGAAATGGCAACCCACTCCAGTGTTCTTGCCTGGAGAATCCCAGGGACGGGGGAGCCTGGTGGGCTGCCATCTACGGGGTCACACAGAGTAGGACATGATTGAAGCAACTTAGCAGCAGCAGCAGCAGCAGCATGAGACTGAAAAAGACATCTGCTGCAGAGCTCTTGTAAAGATGTTGCTTTTTTGATAAAAAGGATAGTCAGCAAATAGTGTAAGCTCTACCACTTTATTCTTACCTTGAATGTGAACATATCTGAAACAACCTATATTAACAAAGTCAAAAGGACTGGCCAGAAAAATGAAGAAATGCCAGCCCTGACATCATCAAACTGCTAACATGCCAACTTTATACTGCAAGAGAAAGTAAGTCCCTATTTGTTTAAACTATTATCAATAGATGGGTTTTTCTATTACTTGCAGAAAAGTACATTCCTAACTAACCCACAAACAATGCATGAGAATGTTCATTTTTCCATCTCTCCTCGTTAGCACTAGGTATCAAAGAAACTTAATTTTTTTCATCTGATTAAAAATGAAAAACAGAAAGTAGTACCTCATTTTGATCTGCATTTCTTTAACTACAAGGAGGTTGAATTTCTATTTTCTTTTTTTTCTTAAATGCTATTTCACATCCTCAGTCCATATTATCCATATATTTTTTGTGTGTATGGAGGGCATCTTTTAGACTGTCATGGAGATTTGAACTCCAGATTTTAAAATGCAGTATTATTATACTACATTTCAAAATGCAGTATGAAGCAAAATTTTTCCCAATAAAAGGATAAACTTAAAATTTATTTCAAAATGCAGTATGAAGAAAAATTTTTCCCAAAAAAAGGATAAATTTAAAATGTTAAATCAAATGAATCTGAGGCTGAATGCCACTGAAAGAATTAGTTATAGCCACGTTAACTCTGGGGAATATTTTTTTTAAAAGGAGGTAGAGAAGGGGTGAAGACAAAGGGAAGTTGGGAGAGGTTGGGTGCGGACAAAAAGTTTCCACTACTCGATGGCATATCCAGCAATATACTACATTCCTTGTAGAGAATACACAGATAGTTTTCATTCTAAGGCTTATGAACTAGTTGAAAAGAGATTAAAATCAAGCAAAACAATTATATAAAATTTCAAATGAAACAAGTCAAAATTTTAGGAAATCTATTGAAAACCATAGGCATCTAGCAAAACTTTACGAAACAGAATTTAGTCTTCACTTTGAAAAGTGAATTCGCTCAGTCATGTCCGACTCTTTGCAACCCCATGGACTGTAGCCTACCAGGTTCTGAGGAGCCTCTCAGTCCATGGAATTTTCCAGACAAGAGTACTGGAGTGGGTAGAAAAAGAATTATAAATTATTTCAAAATAGGAAATAGACCACTTGACTTGACAGAACAACCTTTCTTATTAACAGATAAGAAGATGGAAATTAGGATTGGTTCCAAGACAAGGAGATAAGATTGATCAGAATGAAGAGGGCCTGCATTGGGAAAATGAAATGAAAGTAAGCAGGGCAGAACAAGTGGAATTTGAGAAAAAATAATAAACAATCAAATCTAGAAAAAAGAGTTTCCTTCTACTGAATTACTGACTATTGTCATAAACTTTTCCAGGTTTACCATTTTTGATTCTAGGAAAAGGCGCAGAAGCTTTTCAACTTATTTTGGTCTCTTTTGTCCCCTACATTAAAGAAAAGACACTACTGAAGATTAATTTTCCAGACATAAATTAGTCATTATTTTGTGTTTTTTTTTATTTCAAAGCATACTGCCAAAACAAACAAAAAAAGACTGTTCATTGATACATTCTGAGTCATTTACTACCTGCTCTATTCTAACTGCATACTTAAGTGGGACATAAGTTTTTTCTGGAATCAGCAAATTTACCACACCCCTGCATCATCACAGACTATCAATTACTCCACACCCTGCAATTATAGTGTTATAATATGAGTTAAGAACATCAGCCTTGTCCTCAGGGAGATCATTTTTCTGATTACTTCAAAAATCACAGGACCAAAAGAAAAACACACTAAAGTTATTTTTAAATAAGTTATTCTAACATATACTTCATAATATGGCAATTACTAACTGGGAGGGATTGGGGGCAGGAGGAGAAGGGGACGACAGAGGATGAGATGGCTGGATGGCATCAACGACTTGATGAACATGGGTTTGGGTGGACTCCGGGAGTTGGTGATGGACAGGGAGGCCTGGCGTGCTGCAATTCATGGGGTCGCAAAGAGTCGGACACGACTGTGAGACTGAACTGAACTGAACTAGTACTAGTATATTAACAACAACCATTAACTTTGAACTTGTGACATAAAATGGCAAAGGTGTAAAAAAATAATTATCAAAAGGAAGAAGACAACAGTGGGGTATTAGCATAAAGATAAACAGAACAATAGAATAAAAACATAAAGCCCAGAAATAATGTTGGACAAGGGTTACAAGATTACTCAATGGGGAAAAGACAGTCTCTTAAACAAACGGTGCTGGGAAACCAGGATAGTCACATGCAAAAAAAAAAAAAAAAAAAAAGAAGCTAAACCCTTAACTTACAGCATATATAAAAATTAACCCCAAATGGACAGAACTCCTAGAAGAAAACATAGGGGGAAATTTTCATGAAAGTGGACTTGGCAATGCTTTCTTGGCTATGATACCAAAAGCACAGGTAACAAAAACAAAAATAGACAAATGGAGCTACATCAAACTAAAACTTCTGTGCATCAAAGGGCACAAGTTAAAAGGCAAATGGCCGAACAGGAGGAAACATCTGTAAATCTTATATCTGATTAGTAGTTAATACATATAATAAAGAATTTCTATAACTGAACAACAAAAACTCAATTAAAAAATGAAAAAAATGATTTAAACAGACATTTCTCCAAAGAAGATACACAAATGGCCAAGAAACACATGAAAAGATGCTCAGTATCACTTATTAACATAGAAATGCAAACAGAATTCACAATATCACCTCACACCCATTAGGATGGCTACTATCAAAAAATAAAACAGGAAGCAAGTTTTGGCAAGAATGAGGTGAAATTGGAACCTTTGTGCACTTATGGTGGGATTATAAGATGGTGCAACTGATATAGAAGACAAAATGGGGTTTCCTCAAAAAATTAAAAATAGAACTACCATAAAATCCAAAATCCTACCTCTGAGTATATAGTCAAACTAACTGAAAGCCAGGTTTCAAAGAGCTATCTGTATAGCCACATTCACAGCCACACTATCCAAAATAGTCAAAGGAGTAAGCAACCCAAATGTCCAACACAGATGAAGAAATAAATAGTGACATACACATACAACGGAATATCATTCGTCTTTAAAATGAAGGAAATCCTGTCATACACTACATGGATGAACCCTGAGGAAATTATGCTAAGTGAAAAAAGCCTGTCGCAAAAAGACAAATGCTACATGAGTCTACTTATATGAGGTATTTAGAGTTGTCAAATTCATAGAAACAGAAAGCTGATGGTGGTTATGAGGGACTAGAGATGGAGAAAAGGGGGGTTGTTGTTTTAATGGGTATAAAATGAAAAAGTTCTGGAAATCTGTTAAAACAACCATGTGAAAATACACAACACTACTAACTGTACGCTTATAAATGGTTAAGACTTCCTCAGGTGATCAAGTGGTTAAGAGTTCGAGCTTCCACCACAGGGGGTGCACGTTCGCTATCTAGTCACGGGAACCAAGATCCCACAAGTCTGCCTTGCTGTGCAGCTTAAAAAAAAAAAGGTTAAGAAGGTCAATTTTATCTTATGTGTTTTTACTACAGCAAAAAATTTTTTGATGGAAGAAGATAGCTAAACTATAATTCAATTAGAAAAGAGGAAATCCCAGAGACTAGGGATCAGAACTTTCAGTTCTTTCATTACTAGCACAGTAAATATTACAAGAGGGTAGAGGAGGGTGAGTCCTACTTCTCTCCCTTAAAAGGATGAGATTCTAGTCAGTCTTACTTTCCTCACTTTGAAAGGAGACGAGTAATACTTATACTATCTGCTTCACAGGGCCGTTGAGAACATCAGATGAGATAAATGCATTCCAAAGTCCTAAAACTATAAACTCACATAAATGAAGAGATCACTTAAAACAAGTTCCTGGAAAGTGTTATCCAAACTTAAGATGTTATAACTTTAAAATTGTCTCCTAGGTGGCTCAGTGGTAAAGAACCCACCTGCAATGCAGGAGACCGGGGTTCAATCCCTGGGTTGGGAAGATCCCCTGGAGGAGGAAATGGCAACCCACTCCAGTATTCTTGCCTGGAAAATCCCATGTACAGAGAAGCCTGGGGGGTACACTCCATGGGGTTGCGAGAGTCAGATATGACTTAGTGGCTAAACAACAACTTTAAAATTAACAAGGAAAATAAAAATGAACTTTACAGTGCATCTAGAATTTGTTGTGCAGAGATTTTAGGAGGTGGAAAAAAACCTATTGACTTTGACTTCAAAAAACTGGTGGTAATCAACACAGTATTCATCTGAAAATATTTTATTTCCTGACTTTTCAATTTTAGATCTTTTTTGCTATCTATTAGATAAAATATAGGTTTAGTTATTATACCAAATACACATGCACAACCTTCCTCTCATGTGCTTCCAATGTAGTTCTATTTGGCTGGGGTTCAATCAATATTCAGGTTTACATTAGTATGCCTATGGAAACATTTTTTTCAAGCTACTTTGTATACTACAATCACATTTCCTTGCTTCTACCTCTTTAAATCTATCATTTTCATATGCTTCACTGCCTTTGAAAACTGACTCCACATCCTTGAAGAGACCTTATAAAGGTCCTTTAAAACAACTGTCACTCATACATATCAATTCCATTTCCCCTTCTGGTGCCATCCTTTCTGAAACCATCTAACCTTCTGCAACAATTTAAATTTGCTTGTCTTATCTAGGATTGTCTCTTCATTTTGATATAAAGAATTCCTTTCACTTATCCCCTGGGGTGAATCTCATTTATAACAAAATCTATTTCTTCCTTGATTTACTCCCTCTTGTAGAGAATCATTTCTGTAAATCTGAAAAAAGGTATGTGGGGTGAAAAAAGGTAAGACTTTCCAATTCTAAAATCCTCATGATTAAATGAGTATAAAATTCTAGAATGAAAATATTTTTTTCTTAAAAGTTTTAAAGCAATTTATTCACTGTTTCCTACCATCTGATGTCCCTATTGAGAAAATCTGACATTTTTATTTCTTATTCTCTTCGTGTGACCTGTTTTTATCTCCATGGAAGCTTTTAGTTTCTCTGTTTATCCCAGATGTTCTGAAATTGCTTAACGATGTGCCTTAAGATGAGTCTTTTCCAATGATTCTGCAAGGCATTCATTTGGAAGGCGTATTTTAATCTGTTTACATCATTCAGTTCTTACATTCTATATCTATTATTTGTTTGATAATTTTCTCCTCTTGGTTTTCTCTGTTGGATCCACACTGCTCAGGTGTTGGACCTCCTGGATTGATCCTCTACATATCTTTTCCCACATTTTTCTATTCCTTTCACTTATTCTACTCTGTGATAACCCTGTTACTGAGTTTTTAATACAACTTCCATTTCTTTATTCTCTGAATAATCAATATTCCTTTTTCACGGGTGCAGCATCTCCTGCTATTTCAAGAATATACTTTAAATTCTCTTGTTCTCAGCACTGTCTCTTCTGAGTGACTACTTGTTTTGATATCTCAAGTATAGTGATCTTCAAACTTTTGTTCAAGAATAAGTATGAGGCAGTACAAAACAAACCAGACAAAGTTGGCAATGGGTGGGCTTCAGTGCAGGATGGCATTTTTTTTTCTTTTTTTGGGGGCCGGGGGCAGGGGGGTGGTGCCATGCTGCACAGCTCACAGGACCTTATTACTCCAACCAGGAATCGAAGCTGCACCCTTAGCAGTGAAAGCTCAGAGTCCTAACCACTGGGAATTCTTAGGATGGCATTCTTTGAGGGTAGAACCCATTAAATGTCAGTGTTCTACACTGGTTCCCTTGGGTTATGTTTTGCCAAAGAAGAATGTTTCAACTTGAGTAAGGCAACAAGCATTCTGGGAGCAAAGACGACAAACCAGGCTTGTGATTGCACCATTCAACACACAGACTTTCTTTCAATTTCCCATTTTCACTAAGACCCTTCACCCCTGCCCCACCTCCCACCAGCTATGCCAACTTCTCTGGTTCTACCCTCTTCAAATAATGAACATTCAGTTTTTTGCTGGCTATACTAGATGGAGAAGGACAATTTAGCTGTGAACAAAACAAAATCCCTGTTCTCAAGGCGCAGACATTACAGTGGGGAGATGGAGGCTTTTTTCCCCTAAGTAAATTTCTTATATATATGTGATATCAAGTGCTAAGAATAAAAGAGAGGATGAGGTAGCAGGAAAGCCAGTCATGCAGCTATCTAGAAGAAGAAAACTACAGGCAGCAGAAAGAGCATGTTCTGAGATAACTGCTTTGCTTGGCATGTTCACAGAAAAACAGATCAGTAAGAGACAGTATGAAAGGATTTGCTTAAACATCCCTCAATTTGACTTGAATTCTTCTAAAATTTGTCTTTACTAAGTATATCAAAGTAAACCTCATGTAAACACCTATTTTATCATTTTTTGCAGCTTCCAGGATTTTAGTTCCCTGAACAAGCATCGAACCCATGCCCCCTACATTGCGAGCATAACCACTGGACTGCAGGGAAGTCCCTAAAGGTCTATTTTCAAAAAGCAATGTTGAGGGAAAAAAAAAAGGCAATGTCAAACTTCCCCAGCGGTCCAGAGGTTAAACATCCACCTGCTGTGACTTCCTTGTTGGTCCAGGGTCAAGAATCCGCCTTGCAATGCAGGGGACACAGGTTCTATCCCTGGTCAGGGAACTAAGATTCCCACATGCCGGAGCAACCAAGCTGAACCCTTGAGCTCTGGAGCCTGCGCGCCACAACTACAAAGCCTGAGCACCAAAACCAGAGAGTCTGTGCACTGCAATGAAGATCTCATGTGCTGCAATTAAGACCTAACACAGCCAAACAAATAAATAATTGGGAAAAAAATTCCCAGAGACACGGGTTCAATCCCTGGACCGCTTCATGTCAAAAAGTATTCTGCCCATGTTTTCCTGTAAGTGTTTCCCTCACCTCTTTTATAATCTTCCCTCTCTTTTGCTCTCAAAGTATGTGTTCCCCTAAGCATACTATAAAAATTGAAATACGTAACAATTATTTGTCTTCCTCCTTCCCTTGGTCACAATGGATGAAGTATCTCTGCTGCTATCAATGGTCAAACTCTGAACTACTGACTTGGATCACTTCTCCCACCTATCTTCTCAAACATGTTGCTTCTTAAATTATCTTCACGCTCTCCTTATCAGTTTCTCTTAGTATATTAGATTACTTCCATTACCCTTCAAATATGTAAAAATATCTTTTATATAACAATTTATAATATACATACTATATCTTAGCTTAACTTATAAAACAAACAAAGGACAATCATAAGCTACGTTGAGGATTTAGATTTTGTTTCAAGTACAACAGAAAGACAATGAAGCTGTCTAAGCTTATCTCTACTCCACAGCCTCCTTGTTGTTCAGTTACTAAGTTGTGTCCACCTCTTTCTGACCTCATGGACTGCAGCACACCAGGCTCCTTTGTCCTCCACTATCTCCCGGAGTTTGCTCAAATACATGTCCACTGAGTCGGTGATGCTATCTAAGCATCCTGCCTTTGCTGCCCCCTTTCTCCTTTTGCCTTCCATCTTTCCCAGCATTAGAGTCTTTTCCAGTGAATCGGCTCTTTGCATCAGGTGGCCAAAGTACTAGAGCTTCAGCTTTACCATCAGTCCTTTCAATGAATAGTCAGGGCTGATTTGCTTTAGGATTTCCTTAGGTTTGATCTCCTTGCAGTCCAAGGGATTCTCAAGAGGCTTCTCCAGCACCACAATTTGAAAGCATCAACTCTTCAGCTCTCAGCCTTTTTATGGTCCAACTCTCACATCTGTACATGACTACTGAAAAACCATAGCTTTGACTGTACGGACCATTATTGGCAAGGTGATGTCACTGCTTTATAATACGCTGTCTAGGTCTGTCACTGTTTTCCTCCAAGGAGCAAGTGTCTTTTAATTTCATGGCTGAAGTCCCTGTCCACAGTGATTTTCTATATCCTCCATTTACCCTTAAATTTGGATTATCACTGCTCTGAAATTCTCCCAAAGTCACAATCGCTTTGTTTATAAATCCAACTGGTCATGTTCTGATTCATCTTTCTGATCTACTCTTCACTGTATCCCAAGTAATGACGACTTTCTCCTTGAAAGGCTGTCTCTTCTTGTCCTTTTTCTAACATATCACATCCATCTAGTTTTGTTGTGTGTTCCAGTTCAGCTCATTTCAGCTTCAGGACCTGAGTGTATGTAGTTTTTTCGTCTGTCTGGAATGCTGCCCCAACTCTCTACCCGACTCAAAGCCTTCAACCTAACTGAAGCCCACTAACTAATCTGGGCAAATTTAAACATCCCTGACTGAAACGTATTCCCAGACCCTCCAAATAAGTTTATTTCCCCCAATGATGCTTCCACAGCATTCTTCCATGGCATACAATCACATTTGTGATACTCATTCAATGTCTTTTTCTTTCTAGATTATAAATTCCTTCACAGTAAGGCTCAGGTCTACCGATACATAGAGATACAGTACACATGGAGGTATGATACACACCTAATCCACTGTTTAATAAATAAAAAAGCATCACAGTCCTTACCCTCCCTACCCAGAGTCCTAAACCTAGCTTAGGTCTCCCGCATTGTAGGCAGATGCTTTACCGTCTGAGCCACAAGCAAAGTCTCATAACAACTGGGAAGTTGTATAATAAAACACTTGGGTTAAAGCCTGATAGAACTGAATTAAAGATCTGGCCTAGTTACTCATTAGGGAACTTTGAGCATGTTCCTTAACCTCTCTAAGCCTCATGCACAAATAATCACACATACCTTGCTATAAAGATTAACTATCCTCTTCATTTACACTGTTATGTTACAATATAATTATCTTCCCTTTAGAATAATGTTTTTCAAACTTCAGAATGCCTTGCACCAGCTTATTTTTTTTAAAGAAAAAAAAAATCATCAGAGTGCATTGCAGAAATACACACAGAATCTGACTACTAGATTATTGAACTGCAATGTTACATGTACATCCGATTATGGCTAGTGGCTAAGTCACTTCAGTCGTGTCTGACTCTGTGTGACCCCACAGACGGCAGCCCACCAGGCTCTCCCGTCCCTGGGATTCTCCAGGCAAGAACACTGGAGTGGGGTGCCATTGCCTTCTCCGTCCTATTATGGGCTGCAGTCAAAAAAATGGAAAAACACTGCTACACATAAATTAATTATTATTGGAATAGTAAATTCACTGAGAACAGGGTCCCTGGTTTCATTCACTACTATGTCCCTAGGATCTGAAAGTGTCTAGTATACACAATAGCACAATAAATGTTGAAAGACTGAGTGATCTATCTGGTCCCAACTTAACTTTCCAAAGGTACTAATCCAACAGTATTCCTTATTGTCATTTACAGAGGACAACACATGCTCATGCCTGAGCCTGTGCTCATGATATTCTCTCAGAATAACAAAAATTTCCTCCTGTTCTCAACTCACGCCTTTTTACTACTTTGCACTTTCTTATATAAAACTGTAATGAGATGCATAAAGTCTACAAGTGTAAGAGAAAAATGATATATTAAATGTGAATAAGCAGTACATGAAAAAGTACAGTTCTACATCATACATTTTAAGCTTTAGTTCAGTTATGAGATACATTTATCTAAGAATTCAATATACCATCTTAACATTTAAAAGCTCTTTTGGAGGATGACTTAAAATTACTTTTTAATAAAATTAAAAATGAGAAATACTCAATTAAAAATGAGAAATCTGATCTATTACCTTAATCTCTTTATAGGCATTTATACTGACAGAGGTACCAAAATCATATCATTTATTATTCTTTTCATAAATAGAACATATAAAAATCTGAAGTCATCACTAAGGACTGAAATCAGGAGTTTGAGTACTACAAATCAACTACCTTGGCAATCCTTAAGTCATTCTGTGCCTCATCCACAGATAGGCTAATCTAAAGACTCAAAGTGTTTGGAAAAAAAGAGACACTCATAACCACTGGCTTTGGCAACTGTTTTCAGAGGCTGAGCAAAATGTTTATACAGATTGACCTTTTTAAAGTTTCCATATATTAAGCACTTGCTACGTTCCAGAAACTGGACTTTATTCATTTACATAAATGTTTGCACCATCTTCATATTTTTGGGAAAAAAAATTATCATTTGGCTGGAATTATTTTCTTCCCCCTCTGGCTGTTTTTCAAGAAATTTTTTAAAATCCTATATTTTACGCGGTATTATTTGCTGGCATACCACAGAAGGGTCTCTTCTCTCTCTTCTTTTATTTACATTATTACCCAAGATTGATACATAGTTTCCTGTGCTATATAGTAAGAACCTTACTGTTTATCTATTTTATACATCTACTAATCTTTCCCTTGAAAAAAAGCCACACATACTTTCTATCATTTGATTTATAAGATTCTTTTTCGTATTCAATTATAGGTAAGTAAAATCACTTCCAAATATCATGACACTAAAAAAATTCCGCTTTTCAATTCTCACTTCAAATATCTCATACTACCTACTAATTAGCCATCTTTGGTAACCCCTAATTATTCCAGAGTTCACAATCTTGAGAACTTGTCTTCTTTAGCAGAACTCCTTTCATTAACATTATCCCCACCAGCGGCCAAACAGTGGAAAAGTTCCAACTTCTGCAACTTTAGAGTGGGGGGAGGGGAAGAAGACACCTGACAGTCTTTGCTTGTTTTTCCATCCATTTACTAGCTCTCAGAACCCAAAATACTCGAGTTCCAATGCTTTTTCAGGCTTCAACCTTCACAACCGTAAAAAAGTGTTAAGTATTTCTGAACAGGAATGTTAAAGGTAATATTTTAGTTGGCATAAATATAGTACATAATACTAACTGAAGATGTGATTTTTAGAACGAGAAAAACAGCAGTGTTGGTCTCTGGCTACAAAAGATAAACACTGGTTTTTCTGCTTCCATCCTAGCCTGCCAAAAGCTTTAACTGATCCTTGGGGTGCTGTGACTCAAGAGTCCTAGAGTGTGTCTTCAGTCAGAACGCGAAACGCGCCCTACAAGGCGCCTAAAAGTTTTACCCAATTTATATCATATTTCTCCCAAACCTCTGGGTCCCTTCCACTTCCAGTCGTTCCAGCCACACTGGTTCCCAGCTCTCGCGAAACCATGGGCTTTAGACTTATCCCCAAAGCGCTTCCTAAATCCAAGTTGAGGCCCACAATTCCCCGCCCGTCCTAAGGCGCCGGGAGAGAAACGAATGGTCTAAGAAAAGAAACCTCGCACTGCTCCACCCAACAGGTGGGAATGAGAAGGGATGGACAGCTGGGCCGCGAGGCCAAGTCAGGCCTCAAAACAGGGCGGGAGAGGGAGGCCGCAGCCCCAGCGCGGCCTGAAACGAGGAAGGCCCCTTCCAGACCAGCGTATCAGAACGCCCCCCCACCCCCTACCCCCCACCCCCGGCTAATTCCAAGGCGCCCGCCCCAGCTGACCTGACGATGGATGCCACTGAATTCCATGAGCCACAGTCTGGGCCAGCTGAGTCGAAGATGGCACTTTAACACTCTCCGTCCCCACAAACACAGCAGTCGCCAGCAGCACCACAGCCTCCTGCTCGAGAGCGCGGCGCGCATGCGTCGGAGCCCCCGGAGGCGAGGGAGTCACGTGGCTGCGCAGCACGCAGGTCTCGCCCTCCGCGAGAGGTAGACCGGGCAGGCCCCGCCCCGCTGCCTGGAGAGCCTGGCCGCTGTTCCTACGCGGCGTTCCCTCTACTTGGACTTCCCAAACAAAAAGCGGGTCCTTAGGGCTTTTCGTACCTCAGATCTTAAAACACAGACAGCGCCCCGCCCCGCCAAAGAAAAATGCTGTTACTCTTTTTTGGGCAAACAACTGCCTAAAATTCACCCCTCTACCTAAAAATGGACAGAAATTCAGCCTTAAACTCATAAATCTCATGATGATATTTGGACTCTGGAGAAGGAAATGATAACCCTCTCCAGTATTCTTGCCTGGAAAATCCCATGCACAGAGGAGCCTTTTGGGCTGCAGTCCAGGGGGTTGCGAAAGAGTTGGACGCAACTTAATGATTAAACAACAATAAGCATCAATTTAAAAATGTCCTTTTTGTTCATGCCAGCTGGATATTTTTTCCCTTTTCTCTATCTTCCCTTTCCTCTTATCCTCTTGATCCTAGACTTAGTAAATTAAAACTGCAATTTAAATTCAGAACTCTCCCAAGAATTCCCTGGCAGTCCAGTGGTTAGGGCTCTGCACTTTCACTGCTGAAGGCCTGGTTCAATTCCTGCTGAGGGAAATTATATCCCACAAACCTGGCAGTGGCAAATAAATGAATGAATTCAGAACTCTGCCTTCAGAGTCAACTTCTCTCACAGGGGTCCGAAAGCATTGCATTTATCTTTCTTCCCCACCAACTGGTTTTCCTCGGAGTATTCTCCGTTTCAGTTAATGGTATCACCATCCACGTCTCTAGAGTGAGAAACTTATATTAACTTTGACTCCTTTATGTTCCAAATCTAAGTATGTCATCAGTTTAGTCAAGGCTGCCTTGAGAGTACCTTCAGACCTATTCTTTCAATTCTCAGTGCTTCTATTCTTTAGACCTTTACTGTCTAGAATCTGGGTCTGAGCCCTGCCTTGGAAGTAGATCACTACCCTCTTCCTGTTGAAACTTGCGGTAACCTCCCAATCTTTTAACACATTGAAAAGGCGTACCTTATCAATCCACTAGGCTGGAACATTGGATGAAATCCATTTGCCACAGGATGCCTTCAGATGGGTGCTTCCGACCAGCTATCTGTCTTCTATTGGTTAACTTTTCAAATTTATTCAGCACAACCCTTGAAAACATCGCTCAATATACTTCAAACATACATAACATTCAACATTTTATTCAAGTACTATTTATTCAGTGCCCAGTATAGGCCAAGGCACCCAGGATACACAGAGGTGAACAGCACATTCAAGACTGGGTCATAATTTGGTACCACACCATTGTCTTAATTTTACATAGCACTGAATCAAACATTCCATGCTCCAGTATTTAAAAAGAAAAAAAAAAGACTATTTTGCTAAACCTACAATTCACTTTAATCCCTTGAAATCTATGTTTACCCCATTGCTGCCCACAGAAGAGTTTAAGTATGAATTAAGAGTTTAGGTACTGTTTTACAGTACACATTATGAGACTTTAATTAATGTTGATACAGTATTTAAAATGATTTCCCCTTCATTTGATCTATTTAACCTAACCAGCAACAAAGTAAGTAGGATTAGCTTATCTTGGCAATAAGGATTTCTATAGGTTTCTGCCCATCTTTCCTCAACTTCATTTGCTGCTGGGAAAATTAACTTTAGGTAGAATTTGAGTTTACAAATGCTTTCTCATACAAAATCCCATGTTAATTTTGTACCTCACCCCAACTGCAGGATACACATAAAGTTTAACAAGTAAAACTGGGTTTCAAATCCATGCTTTCTAAATCGAAGTCTTAATGCTGTTTATAATTTGTTGCTTCCATTTCTTCTCATCTTCCTTCTAGTCATATCACTACCTAAGCACTTTGATTTTCTCTACTTTGTCTCTTTATTTTCTTTACCTTACCTTTAATTTCAGATTTTATGCAATTTAAATTTTATTACACAGGCAATACATGTTGCTCATTTCTGAAAA
Source organism: Bubalus bubalis (assembly GCF_019923935.1). Lineage (NCBI taxonomy): Eukaryota > Metazoa > Chordata > Mammalia > Artiodactyla > Bovidae > Bubalus > Bubalus bubalis. The sequence continues at coordinate 15,508,758 of NC_059176.1, forward strand.
AATAAAAATTGCAGAATAGTACACTGAAAAAATTAACTTTTTATCCAGAGATTACCATTATTCTCATATTGGTGTATACAATTCCAGTTCTGTCTTGTGTGTGTCTATTTAATAAATAGAGACACTGTATGTATGTAATCAGGCTTTTCCCTTTAATATATTGTGAACACTGTCCTGTGGTTAACATTTTAAATAAATATATGCTATGGATTCTGTTGGGTAAATATGCCATTTAAATTCTTATATTTTTTCATTTGCAGTGCTGGTGGGGTTCGACTTTATCACTATCACAGCTTGTAAAAAAAGTTCCTTTACTTCATTTACACCTTTAGCTTTTCTTTAGTTCTATCAGTTCCATCAGTCTCCAATTGTTTTTGACTTCCAGATTGGTAACAGTTCTTGGCAATAGAATGCTAGACTTCTGCATGCTCAGTATCAACAAGTTGCTAATATAGAGAAAAATATTTAAAGTGTGGGACTCTGTTATGGCTATTTTATTTATAACAAAAACACACAGATTGCATGAAGTTTCCACATTATTAATAGTCATACTTACTGTACTTTTTTCAATGCAAAATTCAAAGTCTTATCTACTGAAAATAATGGATGACTAAGTTTATGCATATAGTAGTGCTCTTCTTTGGCCTCAAATCTAAAATTTACCTTCAATAGACCCAACAATCAGTGTAACTTTAGTAGGCACATTTGCAATGAAACAAGGGCAATGGTCAAAATTAATAAAATTTAGAATCTGTAACTATTTTAATAATAAGTATCATAAAGGGTGAAGCAAAATTTAATGGTGATTTCAGAGTTACAAGTGAAGTCAAAAGTCTAGGCCAGGTGCTCTGGCAAACTACGTCAGAGGCCCAGGCTAAGAACTTTTTTATATTTCTAAAGGATTGTTTAAAAAAAAAAAGAGCAAAACAAAGAATATGCCACAATCTGTGTGGCTTACAAAGCTAAAAATATTTATTTTCTGGTGCTTTACAGAAAATGTTTGCTAACTTTTGACCTAAATAATAGGCATATAATAAAATACATTTAGAAGAAAATGAATTTTAGATGTATGTAATTATAAAAGTGTATATAAATACAGGAAAAGTAGCCACATGTTTCCTCTCCTTTCAGATTAGCTTCAAACTTTTTTTTTACTGTTGTGCTCAGAAATTACAGATAAAGAACAATTTAAAAAGTAGCCAAATACATTACAAATGTATACATTTGTTAATGACACAAGAAGTGAAAAAGAATGAAGACAGTCTACAATTGTAATAAAGTGATCTTAAACCACAACATAAAATCACAGAATTTTAGAGCAAAATGGAACCTGAAAAATCATCTAGTCTAGTCTTCACAGGTCAGAGATGAGAAAACTGAGGCCTGTATCTGGCAAGTGGCTTGTGCAAGTTCACACAGAGAATTTTCCGTAAAACTGTAACTATAACTCAGGTCTACTGTTAGATCAATAGAGATAGGTCAAAATTGCATCAAGTATAACAGGTGAAGGTGATAGGTCAATACCTGTATAGATCAATACCTAATATATATATTTCCCATTTTAATATACATTGAAGTTGGAAAAATAGGACACCTCTCACACATCTACAGAAATAAATCCTTTTATTATATAACATTCCTTTTCTTTTTTAAGATGCATACAGTACTTGTAGCCCAAGAATTCTGAGAAAAGCTAGAGAAGACCTGGCACTATACTTGAGAATTATACAACTGGGCAGCAAAATAACACCTTTATAAATGTCAGGACATATAGAAATAAAATTTAGTGTTTGCACATAAAAATAGGGAAGTTACATTCAACACGTTTTCTTAAACGTGCATTTAATGTTTAAATGTTTTCTAAAACTTTGGTCATCATGCTTTATTATAACTTGTAAAATTTCACAATTATGTAGATGATTAAACCCAACTGGTAAGCAAATATTTCACTTAACACAGCAGCAAAAGCAAGCTAATACTGCACAATCATATTAGCAGACTGATTTCAGAAATACATGTTTTTCACAAATAGCACATAAAACATAGTTTGTGATAACATAGTTCAATGACTTTTCTTCCACTTCATTAAACAAGGCTGAGTAATGAGACATAGCAAAACATGATTACATAACAAAAAGTATATTTTTAATTAAAAGTCTAATCGTACATACAGGGCAACAAATTGCAGTTTCTACAGAATAGTGCAAATAAGCGGGACTTTTCTCAAAAATATTAAAATTGGATTCACTCCACATGCCTCAGATTTCATGAGCATTAGATTATATTATTTTAGATTTTTGTGTGATGGGTGCAAGTGATAGGGTTGATGTAGGACAGATGTGTACTCACAGGCTGCAAATAAAAGTAGTTATTGACTTAATTACTGGATGAGAAGCGCAGGCACTGAAAACCTAACTTTAACAAACTTCCATTTGTCATCATGTAAACAGTTTTGTTCATCGTATTTCATCAAAGACTCATAATTCATTTTAAATTGTCATATCAAGCAATTCTTCTAAACTCTTTTTTATATGTGATGGTTGGGATGCAGCCTGATTTAACAGATTCTGACCCATCTGTGTAAAAAGTGCTTTTGATAATTTAGCTGTGGCTGTTCGTATATTTCCTCCAGCTCCAGGCAAAGAGCCACTATTTGTCATGTTCCCTAAGAGATGCCATAAAACAACCAACACTTTCTGTTCTGTTGCATGGGGCTTCCTTTGATAAAGTTCCATAACAATATCTGAAACACAAAAATAGTAAACAGTGAGGTTTTTAAAAAAAAAAAAAAAATTCAAGTTCTTACAATTAAAAAGCATATAAAATAAACTAGGCTTCTTCCCTGACATTTGCACTAAAATGTTCAGCATCTTAAAAAAAGTAAGGCCAGAAACTTTGCTCCCAAAGATTGGGATCTTCAAGTATTAGAAATCTATATATGACAGGCAAAAGCAGTAAAAATAGAAATCAAACCAAAAATTCATCTCAATGTTTTCCAAATGTAGTTTAATCAAGACATATACATTTTAAACTCCTGGACCTTTCATTAAACACAATTTGAAACAGCAGTTTTCTGTATGTACCAATATTTGATTTTAATATCTTTTATTGAGCCTATTTATTTCTCCTAACAAGACTTTTTTACTGGGGGGAAAAAGGAATAAAATTCTTTTGAAGAAAATTTTTGGGGTAAAAGTCTTAAAAGGTCTTTTTACAGATCATTATACAATTTATTTCTACTTCATAGATAATGATATTGAACTTGGTAGCTATCCTAAAATTGAGTTGAAATGCCCATCAGTGTACCCTTAATCAATCAACTATTTCTTAAGAAATAACAATTAAAAAATTTTTACCAGCAAGCTTTTCAGTCATATCCTGTTTTGCCTTTCCATTTAAAAACTGGGCTTTTGTGCAAAATGGCTGTAGAAGTAAGTAATTATCTAAACAAAAAGAATAACACAGAGACACATTTTTAAGCAGTTATAAAGATCTTATTTATTTTCCATTACATAGCATTAAAAGGAAAAAAATCATGTAAATGAATGAAAATGTGTTAGAAAGATTTAATCTACATAGTTAACAACTTTAAAAAATTCTCTATAAACCTTAATACAGTAATATTCTTAAAGCAAATAAAAAGTAAAAATACCTCACAGAATATTAAAGGAGCTATCATATGGTATAAAAAAGAAAAAGACCTACCTATCTCCTAGGCATCTTATTCCAAATGATAGTATATAGGTTTATCAAAAAAGAAAAAGAAATAAAGAATTGAAATTTTGGGATAGTTTTTACCTTCACTGATTTTTTTTCAAATTTTTAATTTTATAGTTTCACAGGAAATATCAAAGATAGTACAGAGAGGCCTTGTGTACTTTCACCCAAATTACATCTTTCATAATTATAGTATACATCAAAACAAGGAATCTGGCATTAGTACAGTATGTGTATACAGTTCTATGCCATTTTATCACGTGCAGATCTGTGAAACTATCACTACAGTTAAGAGACAGAACTACTGTATCAGCACAAAGACCTATAGCTACACATATACTGACTCCTCCTAAACTGCTTTTAAACCCTGATAGCCACTAATTTGCTTTCCATCTCTGCAAATGTGTCATTTTGAAAAAGTTATACACATGGAATTCTACAGCAGGCAACCTTTTGGGGTTGGCTTTTTTCTCTCAGCATTAATGACCTTGAGATCCATCCAAAATGTTGCATGTGTCTATAACCCATTCCTTTCTACTGCTAAGTATTTTATGGTATGGATATACCAAGTTTTTTCACCATTAACCCACTAAACTATACTTAGGCAATTGACACTCTGGGGCTATTACAAACAAAGCTGCTATGAACAATCATGTACAGGTTTTTGCATGAACATAATATTTTACTGCTCTGGAATAAAGGCCTAGGAAAACAACTGATAGGTAAGTGCATGCTTAGTTTTTTTAAGAAACAGCCCAACAATTTTCTAAAGTGGCTATGATTTTTTATTTACATTCTCACCAGCAATGTATCAGATCCAATTTCTCTGCACCTTGTTAGCATTTGGTGTTGTCACTGTTTTTAATTTTAGCTGTTCTAATACTTGCTATGAACTGAATGTTTGCATGCCCCACCCAAACTTATACCTTGAAACCCAATCCCCAGTGTGTTGGTGTTTGAAAATGGGCCTTTGGGGGAGGAAATTAGGTCACGAAGGTGGAGCCTTCATCAATGAGATTAGTGCCTTCATAAAAGAGGCTCCAAGAGCTCCCGTCCCTTCCACCATGTGAGAACACAGCCAGAAGATGGCCACTTATAAACCAGGAAGAGGGCCCTCATCCAACAACAAATTTGTTGATGCTATGATCATGGACTTCCCAGGCTTCAAGAACTGTGAGAAATAAGTATGTGTTGTTTTTAAGTCATCCAAGCTGTGGTAGTTTGTTATAACTACCCAAACAGACTAATATACTTGCGTAACGATCATGGTCTTAATTTGTATTTATGTTTCCTTAGTGACTGGTAATGTTACACGTCTTTTCATGTGTTTATTTTCCATCCATATAAATATTTCCTTCATGTCCTTTGCCCATTTCTAAATAGGGTTTTGTTTTTTTTTTAATGTTGAGTTTTAAGAATTCTTTCTTTCTCTCTCTCTCTTTCTCTTAGCTGCACTATGTGGCTTGTGGGATCTTAGTTTCCCGACCAGGGATCAAACTTGGACTCCTTGCAGTGGAAGTGCCAGCAAATTCCCACAAGTTCTTTATATATTCTGAAAGTCAAAGTTGCTCAGTTGTGTCCAACTCTTTGTGACCCCATGGATTGTAGCCTGCCATGCTCCTCTGTCCATGGAATTCTCCAGGCAAGACTACTGGAGTGGGTAGCCATTTCCTTCTCCAGGGATCTTCCTGACCTAGGAATCGAGCTGGGGTCTCCTGCATTGCAGGCGGATTTTTTTTTATCAGCTGAGCTACCAGGGAAACCCCTTATATATTCTAGATAAGCATATGTATTAGATACGTGGTTTGCAACTATTTTCTGCAAATCTGTAGTTTGTCTAGAAGGATAGCTGGAATGATGGCATCATAGATGACGACTTGTCCAGTTAGTTACGAGCTAAACTACAGACACATGGTTCTAGGATGGAGACCTCATAGCATCCTAAACAGGGGCTGAAGCAACCTAAACTTGAACTGTCTACTAAATTCTAGAAAAGAGAGTCCAGGGTGGGACACTTAAAAACTACATTTATTTCACTATCTATTTGGACTTATTTTTTAACACCAAAATAAATATCTTGACCTAAAAAAAATAAAAAGTCTTTTGCAAAGTAAATGTTAAGTAAACGTGATAACCACTATGTTACAGAAATGCGATGCAAAGGAAATATTTTAAATTTTGATGAAGTTCAATTTATGGACTTTATATAGATCATACTTTTAATGCCATGCTAACAACTCTTCACCAAGCCTAAGTTCTAAGGATTTTCTCATATATTCTGTAAGTTATACAGTTAAATCTTCCATTGAAATCTATGATCCATTTTGAGTTAACTTGGTATCAGATGTGGTGTTGAGGTAGGAAAATAAGAATTGAAAAGTTAAAAATAAAGGTAGAGAAAGTCAGTTTAATGGAATGGTATTTAATCACTAAAAATAATTAAAACTGCTACTGAGAAAACTTTAAAAATTTTATCGCAACATTAAGTGACAAAAACTGAATAGCTAGGATTTTGGCATTTTAGAAAATGTGTAGAATGAGAAAGCACAAAAGTAAAGCCAAAATAATCTGAATGCCCAAGTAAGATTTCTTACCTACGTGCTGACTCAGTGCCTGAACAACATTGGTGGCAGCAGCATAGATGCCTGGGTTCTTGGAATTCAGATTGTTATCTACTATTGCTGGGATTAGCATGTTGATTATAGGAGATAAGTTGTCTCTGAGCAAAGGAATCATTTTGTGCATTGTTTCTAGAGCCACCAGGTTTACTTTACTATTGGAATCATGAAGCCGAGATTTAAAAGCATCAAAGATCTGAAAGTAAATTGGTAAATGAAAGTGAACTAATGTTGATATCTATTATATTTAAATTCCTAATGGCATTACATAGTATTCATCCTACTAAAGCATAAATGTACTATTTAAAAACACACACACACATCTCATTTAACTTGGACTGAGATAACAGGAACTTCATAAAAATTTGGATGCTAGTGTCCAATCTTCTTACAGCAAAAAGAGAAGGCTTCAAAATCCACCTAAAAAGAGATCCTACTAAATTAAAGTTGAGAAATTTGGTTCAGTAAAAAATGCTGTTTTCTGAAATGTGTAGGTTAGTTTAGCTAACTTTAAGAACTTAAAGGTTTCTATTCTTATCTCTATTTGTAACAGAAGTAGACATGTAGGTTTTACTACAGAGATTTGACCTAGTTTCAGATTTAAGTTTTTATTAGTACCTCTTAACCTGAGTACTTAAACAATAGAGCCTTCCTCTTCTAATTCTTAGCTTTTGTAAATTCAAGATATAATGAAGTAAATGCTGAGCAATTTAACTATGTCAGGTGAGGAAAGAGCTATTCTGTGAGAATGAGACTATTAACTAATAATCTGTGATATACATCATATTTAAGTGTTAGTATTAGTCACTCAGTCGTGTCTGACTCTTTGCAACCCCATGGGCTGTAGCCTGCCAGGCTTCTCAGTCCATGGAACTCTTCAGGCAAGAATAATGGAGTAGGTTACCAGTAGAATTTAATGACTAAATTACTAATTGAATTGACTGAACCAAATTCTGAGGAATCATAAGTAATCTATGCTCTGGTACCACTAACATTTATTACTGTTTCCATTTCTATTGCTTCTAGTCTTCCTATATAAGTTATAAAATATACAAATGCATATTTATAAATATATATTAACATAATATATAAAATTAGCACAAGCAGACTTCTAATTTACATATGAAACTTTCATTATGTATTCCTAAGTAATATCAAGTCAGGCTGGATGAAGCACAAGTTGGAATCAAGACTGCTGGGAGAAATATCAATAACCTCAGATACACAGATGATACCACCCTTATGGCAGAAAGTGAAGAGGAACTAAAGAGACTCTTGATGAAGGTGAAAGAGGAGCATGAAAAAGCTGGCTAAAACTCAACATGCAAAAAACAAGATCATGGCATTTGGTCCCATCACTTCATGGCAAATAGATGAGGAAACAATAGAAACAGTGAGAGACTTTATTTTTGGGGGTTCCAAAACCACTACAGATAGTAACTGCAACCATGAAATTAAAAGATGCTTGTTCCTTGGAAGAAAAGCTATGACCAACCTAAAGAGCTTATTAAAAAGCAGAGACATGACTTTGGTGACAAAAGTCCATCTAGTCAAAGCTATGATTTTTTCCAGTAGTCATGTATGGATGTGAGAGCTGGACCATAAAGAAAGCTGAACACCGAAGAATTGATGCTTTTGAACTGTGGTGTTGGAGAAGACTCTTGAGATCCAACTAGTCAATCTAAAGGAACTCAGTCCTGAATATTCATTGGAAAGACTGATGCTGAAGCTGAAACTCCAATACTTTGGCCACCTGATGCAGAGAACTGACTCATTGGAAAAGACCCTGATGCTGGGAAAGATGGAAGGCAGGAGGAGAAGGGGACGACAGAGGATGAGATGGTTGGATGGCATCATCAACTCGATGGACATAAGTTTGAGCAAGCTCTGGGAGTTGGTGATGGACAGGGAAGCCTGGAGTGCTGCAGTCCACGGGGCTGCAGAGAGTCGGACAGAACTGAGCGACTGGACTGAACTGAATATCAAGTCTCTTAAATGCCCTGGTTTTTAAAATACTGATTGATTCACTCAATTTTTTTTTTTTTTTGGCCCCACTGCATGGCTTTTGGGGATTGCAGTTCCCCAACCAGGGACTGAACCTGGGTTATGAGCGAAGGTCTAGAATCCTAACCATTAGGCCACCAAGGGACTCTCTTACTCAACATATATATTTACTGACTGCCAGGTTCTGAGAACTCTGAGATTATAAAGCTTTCAAGGAGTCACCATCTAGTGGGAGGAATCAAAACTTTTCTCTAAGTTTTAACACTTTAAAGTAATATATATATGTAATATTAAGAAATAAGGCAATTATTATACTGATGAACTTTATTAACTATGGATTGAACATGAAAATTAATTTTGACGGTCCTTACCTTCACAATGTTTCCAACAACAAGCTCTTGATTGTTTTCTGTATCTGATAAAAGCTGCTTAATCCCATTAATACGATCACGAAAATCTTTTGCATTTAATAAACCTGTTATGACTTTAATGTACTCAGCACTTTCTAAGGAATTTCGGGGAACTGATTTTCTGGTGATTTCACGAATTTCAGTTATCTCTCTAAAGTGAAACAAAGGTAAAACAAACATAATAATTATCATGTACTCACTTTTAAAAAATTCACAAAATAACCCATAGCCACAATACTTGTGTTGGGGGTCCCTAATATCTCTGCTGGGTTTGGTAATTTGCTGGGAGGACTCATAGATTCAGCATGTAGTTTTACTCATGGTCAATGGCAACCCACTCCAGTACTTTTGCATGGAAAATCCCATGGACAGAAGAGCCTGGTAGGCTGCAGTCCATGGGGTCGCTAGAGTCGGACACGACTGAGTGACTTCACTTTCACTTTTCACTTTCATGCATTGGAGAAGGAAATGGCAACCCACTCCAGTACTTTTGCCTGGAAAATCCCAGGGATGGGGGAGCCTGGTGGGCTGCCGTCTATGGGGTCGCACAGAGTCGGACACGACTGAAGCAACTTAGCAGCAGCAGCAAGATTTATTATAGTAGAAGGATATAAAGCAAAATCAGCAAAAGGAAAAGGTGCATGGGGTCAAAGTCTGGAAGAAACTAGATGCAAGCCTCCAAGGGTCCTTTTCCAGTGGAGTCACACAGTATAAACTTAATTCCTCCTTAATTAATAAACTTAATTAATAAACTTAATTCCTCCTCCTTAATTCCTTAATTGCAACAAACTGTGACAATACATGTCAAATGTTGTCTACCAAAGAAGCTTAGAGGCGCAGTACCCAGGATTTTTAATGGGGAGTTGTGCATGATTGGTCCTTTGCCTGGGACATACCAAAATTCCCAACTTCCAGGAATAAGGCAGTTCTTCACACTGTTTGCCCAAATAACAGAGGCACAGTAAACTACTCTTACTAGTTAGAGAATGGTGGGGAATCCTCCTGAAATCCTAGTTACCCGATGCTAGCTAAAGGCGGCGAACCTCTCAAGCTGAACTTTCTATCTCTGTTCTGGAAGCAACCTAGTTCCTATAGTATTTTATTTCTCTCTAAAGAACTGTTTTAACATTTCTTGCAAAGAAAATCCAATGGCAACAAATTGCCTCATTTTTTGTCTAAGCAAGTCTTTGTTTCTCCTACACTTTTTTTTCTTCCAGCTTTATCGAGATATAACTGAAACACGGCACTGTGTAAAGTCTAAGGTATACAAAGACTTGATTTACATATTTCATGAAGTGATTATCACAATAACTTTAGTGAACATCCATTATCTCATATAGGTGCAAAATTAAAGAAATAGGAAAAAATTTTAATAAATAACTTTTATTTGTTTTGAGGACTCAGGACATACTCTCTTAACTTTTATATAAAACATACAGTAGCATTATATTCAGGGCATATAGTACTCTCCTCTGTGAACTATACTTTGAAGAGCAAGGCTCCAAAACTCTATGGATTTTTATTTTTTATAAAATTTATTATTCAAAGATATACAAACACGGAAAAAATGAAAGATACCTATGCATCTACTCATATAATTTTTAAAGTAATGTTTTAAAATACACCAAAGAGATCATAATACTTCTGAAAGATTTTTAAAAACTATATAATCAATCTATTAAATACTGCCTAATAGTTTAAACAGGTTACACCATTACATATACAATTATATTTAAAAAAATTTTAACAGTATTTCTTTTTCTGGTTGATGGTTATTGCAGGTGATTGGTTACACTCTTTTAATGCTTGTATTTCATACAGTTTTTTTCTCCCTTAATTAACCATAACTAGGTATTACTTTTATAACCAAAGGGGGGAATAAAGGCTATAAATTGAAAAAAAATTAAAGAGTTGTCCAGGACAGGCCTAATATTGACAAGTTCAATAACACTAAAGTTTTACTAAAGTTTAGTTCACATAAAAGCAAGGTGCTGTGAATAAATAATTGCCTTGTTAAATCAAATTATCTCATATTTTCTAAGTCCTTACCAACTTTCAAAACTCCATTAAACACCCCTGGAATAGTTCATGAAAATATTCAAATGAGACTACCATGAGACTAAATGAGACTATCATCAGTAGGGAGTAATGATTCTACCTTTCAGCTGAATTGAAAGCATCCCTAGAAACAGATGATGACCTTGTATTTCCAACACTGCCCGTATGAGATCGTCTTCCTTTTGCTGAAGGAGTATCTAGTGGTATCTCTCCCAAACCCTGTAAGTAAAGAGAGGCAGTACAATAAAAGTCTTAAAACTAGTAAAAGTGAAATTAACTTGGACAATGTAATTTTCATAGCAGTCATTGCTGATCTCTTATGACTGAATGCATTTTAATAATCTGCAATATTTATGCTTTAAAGGGTATCAGATATATAAATTACCTTGTAATTAGTAGTAAATTAACAAAATATGTGCCTTACACCAGCAACTGATACTGACGTGGTAAAACTGTTTAAAATGTAAAACTTCATATCTATATTTTATAACTACTCTTCTTAAAGCTTAAAATCTATATAGAAATCATGAATTTATATAGAAAATATGAATACATCATATAAACAATGAATTCCTATGCAATAACAGTATGAGAATAAACATTTAAATAAGGACTATTTAAAATTTATTTTTTTCTGATACTTGTACTTGAAATAACTCAGATATAATCAGCCTCATTTTAGTAAGATAATTTTTTACATGGTTATTTTGATAAATTCTATATGAATTAAGCTGAAATCTCATACCAATAGGAAGAAAAAATGCTCTAAAATGTTTATCACCACATATATTTGAAGTAGTATCCCTTCAAAAATGAATCTTTTACCTAAGTTGACCAGAGAGGAACAACATAAATTACCACAGAAAAATTCCACATCATTAAACTAAGTACAGTTTTGCAAAAATTAATACATAAATAGGCTACATTTTTTCTTTTGCTAAACAAAAATGTATGTTGAGCGGGTAACTATATGAAAGGGGCTTCCCTGGTGGCTCAGTGGCAAAGAATCCACCTGTCAATGCAGGAGACGCAAGTTTGACCCCTGTGTTGGGAAGGTCCTCCAGAGAGGGAAATGGCAACCCACTCCAGTATTTCTGCCTGGGAAATCCCATGGATAGAGGACCTTGGTGGACTACAGTCCATGGGGTCACAAAAGACTTGAACATGACTTAGTGACTAAACAACAATTATATGAAAAGTAGGTCTATTTGTTTTCCCATCTTAAAAGGAACTCAACTCCATTCATTTCCATTACCTTATAGGTAACAAAATGTGCAGGGAATTTTATTCTTGTTGTGTTTCCAATGCTAAAAAGAATTGATTTTCTTTATACATATATAATTTTATTTATTTATTTATTTATTGGCTGTGCTGGGTCATCAGCACTCCTTGGGCTCTTCTCTAGTTGTGGTGAGTAGGGGCTACTCTCTGGTTGCAGTGTGCGGGCTTCTCACTGTGGTGGATTCTCTTGCTGTGGAGCACAGGCTCTAGGCAAGTGGGCTTCAGTAGTTGTGGCAGGAAGGCTCAGTATTTGCAGCTCCTGGGCTCTAGAGCACAGGCTCAATGGTTGTTGACGCTTGGGCTTATGAGCCTGGGCTGAGTTGCTCCGTGGCATGTGGGATCGTCCCAGAGTGGATCAGGGATTGAACCATGTCTCCTACGTTGGTAGGTGGACTCTTTACTACTGAGCCACCAGTGATGGGGAAGCCCAAGAATCAATTTTCTTTTAGAAGGGTTGACTTTACACTTTTGAAAAGGGCTCTGGCCTAATATTACTATTGATAGACTCCCCCACCCTGTATTTTGTCCTTAAGAAAAATAAAAAATAATACAACAAAAACAAAACAAAACAAAAAAATAAGGAAAAATAGCAAGTACAAAAACCAAAAACAAAACAAAAAATAAAAGCCCTTTGTTTTGGGGGGAACACAATCAACCCATTCAGAAAGTTTATAATCTTTAGCAATATAGAGTGGATAATTATAAATTGATCACTCTTTTATTGTAAAGAAACTCAAAGGTAAGAAGAATAACATTACCAACTCTTGGGTTACTTTATAAGGCACTTTTCACATTTCATTTCACTTGACAGTCCCTCAGTTACTCATTTACAGACATTTTTGAATACTCATTATCTACAAGGATATATAAAACATGGGGCTTCCCCTCAAGGAACTCCTTTATCAACAATGTGGTAGAAGCTCTAACAGTGGAACGTACAAGGAAAATAAAGTAAGAACTAAGTGTAATAAACATTATCCTCATTTTATAAATAAAGAAATGATATGTGTAAGATTATATAATTGCTACTTCTCAAGTTGTGATTCAAACACAAGTCTTGTAATTCCAATAAGCCACACTACTACATTCTACCTAATATCAACCTTCTATTCAATAAACATTTACTGACAATATGAATGTCTCCTCAGTACTACAGTTGTTGAAATGCTACTGTAGATCTATTCTGAATGGTTAACAGAAATAATCAAACAAGTAATTATTTCTATCCTTTACCTTCCTCAGCAAATGAACATTGCTTTTAAAGTTGTGTTATAAATTTCTTCTACATACCTTTTGCCGTAAGCTTTTAACAGATTCCTTAATATATGGCAAATCTTTAGATGGCACGTACTTTTCAAGCATTTTATCAAAGTTAGGATGACACATCATGAGGAAAAGCATCTTTCGGCCATAATACCTATGGATATTTAAGAAATATGTGAAATGATTCTATAAATCTTAACAAGCTTAAGTTTCTGTCCTTAGATTTAATTTTTTTCCCCCAGTAGAAAAAAAAACCTATCAACATCAAGATTATCATCCCTATATTAAATAAGCCACTGAAATATAGTTGCACTACCTGGATTAGAGTGTATAGCATTCTCCTGCCACCCACCTTTAAAAAAACATAGCTTCAAATCTTTTAGCTATATGTCACACAGAGTCAAAAGCTATGACTATTTTTCAGGCACCCAAGGGTCCATAAAAAGACTGGCATTTGGCACAACTGTGAATTAAAAGAAGTGTTTGTCCTGACTTCTTTGTCTGGTGACCTTTTGCTGCTCACAGACTGGCCAGATATTCTGGCCTAAGTCAACCCAAGATTCTGTATTTCTGACTCTCTCTCTTTTCTTCTTCCTGCCAAAACGTACCTGGGCTTCAATTCTTCAAAAACCTATTCTTTGCTATCTAAAATACTTCCAAAGTTAGCTGGTAAATCGTGGCTGATACATTAATGAAATGTCTAATGTTCTCCAAAACTAGGTGTTTTTTTAAATGCTACATTAGTTTTAACATAATTCTTTTGGGATAATACCCTAAGCCAGGATATCATTATAATGGTAAATGATGTGGTGGAAGTGCATACTGGAGATTATTTTTCGACAGGGGGGTCTTGTATTACCTCATAAAACTGTATTCTTCTTCTTCCTGGAGACTTGACCCTAAAATAATTACAATTATACTTTTACCTACAACTTGGAATGTATGACACTAGAAGAACCAGAGAAGGCAAAGCTTTTATAGGGGAGATGTAGAAGATGATCTCAGAATCATTTATATCAACTAGACTTGTTCAAATGTAATGAAATTACAGAAAGGGAGGTAATATAAGAGAATAAAAATTAGTTTTCTTGCCCCACAACCAGAATAAGGTTAACACCCAGATAAATAGCTCCTAATTAGTTATAGTATCAAAGCTGACTCTAACTTTTATCCCAGAATGGTAAGGACTGCATGTCTACCATAGACTGTAATGATATGTGAATGGCTAAAACAAACAAAGGAGCAAGCAAAAGACAAAAATGTAAGAAACACTATAGCTGGAAAGTTGTCATTATTCTTTAATTTTAAAACTTTAAATAAGAATCTAAGAAATGACAAAATGGATTAGAAGAATTACTATGCCATTAAGGAAAAGTTAAAATGTAAAAAAAACAACTATTGTAAATTTTATTTTGTTTCTAACTGGTCTATTATGATCCAACCCTCCTTAATTGTTTTGAACTTTACTGAGGTATGCACAACTTCTAAAATGGTTACCCCAAAGATATCCTGCTCTAAGTCCTAAAATTTGTGAATATATGAGATGTAACTTCCAGGATTATGTTATATTTAATGGTACAGCTGATTTTAAGATAGGGAGATGATCTGGGTGGACCTAAGTGAATCACATGAGCCCTTAAATGCACAGAGCTTTCTGTAGCTGGTAGAAGAAAAAGAAGTCAAAGAAATTCCAAGCATGAGAGGGATTCGCCTTGTTGCTGCTGGCTTGAAGATGGAGGTGGGCTGCATGAGAAGGAATTCAGGTGGACGTAAGGGAGCTGAGAAAAGATTCCGGCTGAGAGCCAGCAAGGAAATGGTAACCTCTGTCCAATAATCACAAGAAACTGAATTCAGTCAACAAGCTGAGTTTGCAAGCAGATTCTTCTATAGTGCAAGAGCCCTGTACTGTTACCACCTTGATATCAGCCTTATGAAACGCTAAGCAGAGAACCCAATTGAGCATGTCAGACTTCTAACCTAAAAATGGTAAGCTAAAAGAGCTTGTGTTGCCTTAAATCACTATGTTTGTGGTTATTTGTTATGCAGGAATATTAAATGAATATATTTAGTTTCTATAATATTTTTTTGACATAATGACTTCCACAAGCTTAACTGTAGATACTTAAAGTAATGAACATCTCTGTCTTAAAATTTTAGAAGTTTGATGTCCTTCTTTACTTTTCAGTCTCCACAAAGTCAAGGTCCTACCTTCTCCCTTTAATCTGAGTTCACATATAACTGCCATAATTTTTAGATTCTGTATGAAACATTATAAACATCTAGTCAAACCTTACTAATTGTATAGATGATGAGACAGAGGCTAACAGAGGTTAAGTAACTTGGTAAGGGCTGACAGTGGCTCGAGCTAGGAATTGAACCTAAGCTTCTGATTACATCTAAACTTCTGTTAGCATTACAGCTATAGTACCATCCATTTCTTAATTACTCTGTTATCTTTCTCTGACCATTCTTAACCTTCATAAAATAGTTCTTTGAGTACAGGATAGCAATCAAGAATTCATGGAATTTTCTAAGTGCACATATCTCATGCTAATCAGTTTTCTTCCTGTATTCTTCCTGATTTTACCTGCTTGGAAATACATCATTTTCCCCTAAATGTATTTACCTTATATTTGCCCACAATGAATTTATTCTGCCACTTTTCTGCCCACTTATATAGTCTTATACGGTTTTCAGGCAGATCATCCCTGGGACACGGCATCTTACTACCCAGAAGTATGTAGTGTCATTTGTAAATTTGGAGAATTCACTGTGCACTCCCTCAAGGTCATTTACAGATCAGTCAAAAAAGATCATCCCCCAGCACCAATCTGTGGGGGTCCCACTTCTCCATTTAGAAAAATGTTTATTCTTCTTCAACCTTTGTTTCTACATTTAAGCCCTTGTAGTAAATAAGAGACTCAACAAATATTATTAGCAGCTACTCACCTGGTTTCTGGTGAGCTGTCCTGAGCAAATTTAGCAGCAGCGGGTAATATACGGTCAGCCATATCCTTTGTTCCAGATAAAACACGCTCTGGTTCCATAAATTCTACCACATCTGATAAATGCTGGGCAGCACATCTTCTTACTGCAATGTGTAAGTGGCTAGAGGAAACATGGTCAATTACAATAGAGTTGATAAACTATTTTCCAAAGATATACCTTAAAAGTTAAATGATTACTCCTAAGCCTCAGCCATCATCGTTGCAGGACAAAATGACAAATTATTTACATTAGCTATCTCTTCCAAGAAGTTAAAAACAAAAGTTATAATCACTGACATTTATTTAGCTCCAGATCTATGAAGGTTAGGAACACTATTAAAACAACAATATTATTGTCTTCTGTATGCTTAGTACCTAATCTGACTTTTACCACAAAGGAATTATTTAATACATGTTTTCTGACTGAAATAACATTGAAATTTGCACTTTTCCCCTATACCCCAGATTATAAACAACTGCATTTTTAGTTTAAGGACATGTCCAGATTATTTTGAACATTACCTTTGTCCTCCATTGATAAGAGAAACAACTGCACGTGCGGGAGTTACATTAGTGATCATAGCTCTTAATGCCTTGTCAACATCTTCTCTTATAAATGTATTTGATTCTCCTGACTTCTGCAACAAAACTTTTACGGTATTATCTAGTTCTTGATCCATGCTCTTTTTCAGGTGAGTGAAAAGATCACTTAAACAGACCACAGCAGCACGAGAAACTCCAGAGCGTAAATTCTTTACCTAAAAAAAATTTCCAAAATGTACATTTTGCTGAAATTCTGAAAGAAAATCAGTAATAATGACCTTAAAGCCAAATTTATTATTTATGTCTTTAAAAAAATCAACATTTTATAAATTTTTAAAAATGTTGCAAAGTAAGGCATGAGTTACTTTACATACAAGCCTAATGATTTCATTTAGTACAGTTTTTCAAGGTCAAGTAAATATGGCATGTTTATATTTTGTTATCCAAACACTCCTTAACTCAGCTGAAAAATAAGTTTACCTCTTGAACTACTGCAAAATTTGTTTCATGCAACTTTGTGTTCAGTATTTCAGAATGAAAAGCAGCTAAACATCTAATAAAGTTCAGTCCCTCAATTTTCTTCTCCCTATGAGAAAAAGAAACAAACAAAATCATGTATTAAATGGGGCTCCACTAGAACAGGATCTCAGATTTCTTCTTCTTTTGTAAGTATGGATTATTGCCAATGAGGAGACCCTGTCTATCTTCCCTTATTATGCAGGAAGCTCAAATAAAAGATATGGAAAGTATTATTTACTCCCACAGTTCTACTCCTGATTCAAAACACCATTCAAAAGCACTGACAGTCAAATTAAGCATATGCTTTGTAAATAAAAAGGAACATTTCTCCACTAGTAAGTATGTCATATTCTTTTTAGAGAACAGAAAGGAAAGGAATGGCAAATGTGAGGGAAGCAATAAAACGAAAATGGAAGGAGATTAAATAACTAGCCATAATTTTGTTGGTGATCCAAGAGCAGAAAAACATTTATGGTTATGTAACTCGTACTTCTTTTTCATTATCTTACCTAATGAGACAGATGAAGGGTAGGTGAATACTAACAAGAGAGTAGATTTAAGTGGGATAGAGGCATTACATTTCAAACTTGATGGTTTCCATTTTAATAATCTGAAAAATGTAAGCTGAGTTTCCTTAGTTGGTAATATTGATAGTGGTTACTTTTTTAAGCATTTAAATCCCTTGAATAAGTTATGGGATAACAGGGAGAAAAGACTCAAGATTTCAAGGTGGCAAGAGTAAATCTATTTAGCAGATGCCTGGTTCAAGATTTTCATTTTTTGGATAAGCATAAAGCTGTTACAATTACCATTCAGATGCATAAACAACCAGATTCTAAACATGAATAATAGAAAGTGGAGTCAAGAGTGAGGAAGGCAGAAAAATTAAGAAAGAATGGCTGAAATTTTTCCAAATTTGATCAAAGCTCTAAATTCTCAGATCCAAGAACAAATCCTAAACGGGATAACCACAAAAAAACACAAAATGGAACATTATTATCAAATTACTAAAAAGACTGTTAAAGGGAATATTCTTAAAAACAGCCATAGGAAAAAAGGGCAACATACAGCAGAATGAAGATAACAATGATAAAAGACTTCAGGTCAGAAATATACAAGCCAGAAAACACTGAATAAAATTTAAGTGCTAAAGAGAAACCAACAACAACCAAAAAAATCAACTTAATTTAAGAAGGAATATACAAAGCTTAAACTATACTTAGAGATTTTAAAAGCCCAGTAACTGATAGAAAAAATAAACAAGAAACCAGTAAGTATACAGGAAATTTAACACTTTCAACCACTACCAACCAACTTGATCTTCTTAACATTGATAGAACACTACAACCAACACCAGAATGCAGACTGTTTTTTCAAGTTCACGTGAAACATTTATCTGCATTGTTCTGGCATCAGGGTAATGCTGACGGCAAAGAATGAAACAGGAAGCACATCAGCTTCTTCAATGTTCCAGAAGTTTGTGTAAAATTTATTTCTTCCTTAAATGTTTGATATAATTCATTAGTGAAACTACCCAAGCATGAAGTTTTCTTTGTGGGAAAGAAATTCAAATTCAATTTCCTCAAGAGATATTAGGTAATACAGATTATCTGTATCTTTTTGAGTGAGTTTTGGTAGATTGTGTCTTTCCAAAAATCTGTCCATTTTACTAAGCTGTCAAATTTATGGGCCTAAAGCTATTTATCATATTCCTTTATTATTTATTTTTTCCCTTCATTATTTATTTAATAGCTGTATGATCAGTAGTGATATTCCTTCTCTCATTCCTGATGTAGTAATTTGTTTCTTCTCTTTTTTTCTTCATCAGTCTGACTAAAAGGTTTACCAATTATATTTATCTTCTCCAAGAGACTGCTTTTATTTTCATTTGTATTCCCAATTGTTTGTTTTCTATTTCATTGATTTCCATTACATTCTTTATTATTTTCTTTCTTTGCTTATTTTGAGCTTCATTTGCATTTCAGTTTCAGGTGAAACCTGAGGTCACTGATATAAAACTTTTCATCTTTTATAATTACAGGGCTATAAATTCTCCTCTAATTTAGCTGTATCCCACGAATTTTGTTTCATTTTTAATTTCATTAAATTCAAAATGCTAATTTTCCATTCTTAGAGCCATGGGTGATTAGTAAGTATGATACGTAGTTCCCAAATATTTAGAGATTTTTCAGGTATGTGTTTCTAACTTCTAATTTAATTCCACTGTGGTCAGAGAACAAACCTTGCATAATCTGAAACCTTTTAAATTACTTGTTTTATGTTTCAGAACACAGTCTTTCTCAGTAAAGACCCTTCTGGACTTGAAAAGAATGAATTCTGTTGTTTTAGCTGAAGTGTTCTATAAATGTCAATCAGGTCAAGTTGAAATTCTTCTATATTCTTACTGATTTTCTTTCTTCTAGTTCCATCAATTAATGAGAGGATTGTCTGAGTTCCAACTATAATTGTGGATTTGTTTATTTCTCTGCAGTTCTACCAGTAGTTGCTTAATATATTCTGAAGCTCCAGTATATGATAAATAAATGTTCAGGACGGCCATGTCTTCTTGCTGAATTAACTCCCTTATCAATATAAAATGGCCCTCTTTATTCATGATGTGATAGAGAATTCTAAATGATTCTAATGATAAATGTCTAATGACAGTCTAAATGATAAGACAGAAGTCTAAACCTTGCTTCCTGCCCCTAGTATACATGACCTGAATAATACCCTCCCCTTAAGGGTGAATATGATGGGCTATTACTTCCCTCGATCATGTTACATTATATGGCAAAAGGGATTTTGCAAGTCTCCCTACAGTTCACCAATCCTCTGTTCATGTCTTTCCTCTAGCTTCTCTAACATAATGGATTAGAATTATAACTATAGTTAAAATAATTTGTCTAGTAATTCTATAATCTATAGCAACAGTTAGCAACAGACTGGTTCCAAATCGGGAAAGGAGTAGGTCAAGGCTGTTTGTTGTCACCCTGCTTATTTAACTTATATGCAGAGTACATTGCCGGGAGCCGGCGAGAGACATTCCACTCGTGACAAAGGTCATGAGGAAGGGGGCTCGGCATACGCAAAGGCGGGATCGAGCCTCGGGAGTGCCCCCGGATATTCTCGAGCATCTACCCCCCAAAAACCAGAGTCTGCCTACTTTATTGCTTTGTGCTCTCACCTCTGACTTTACTGGGGGCTGTCCCCCACCACCATCTCACTCTCTCTGTCAAAGAGTTAACTTACAGCTCCAATTAATAAAGTTCCTGGGCAATTAGGAGTGTTTAAATCCAAACCCCTCAGATGGCTCTCTAACTCGCCTGACAAGTTTACCCGGACACCTACAGCTATGCATACGATTGTTTACAGTCTCCCAGCCTCCAGAGGCACGGGAAGCTTAAGATATTCAAATAGCTTAGAGCCTCTCAGAGAATTAGAAACTGTCAGAATAAAGCTAGTAAAAGATTTCATTGATGAGCCAATGTTTGTTGCCAAGTTTTCACATCCCTTGAATTGTATCCTTGAATGTGCATTAATTAATATAGTTGGTATGTAGAAAAAATAAGTAGTGGCCTGGTGTTAGTAACTTTAGACCCTTAAGGTAGTAAATTCTTTCCTTTGTAAACCCATTACACATCCACCCTATAGGAACGTAATCTTATCTTCGGAGGATGGCGCCAAACCTTAAAATAATTACTCTTAGAGAAAATAAGTCTTTGTTGATAAGTCCTTGTCAAGAGTCATAAAATGTTAATAGGCCTCTGGCCAGAAGATGATGTAAATCACCTAAACCATTTGTATACGATAAATCTGCAGGAAAGAAACCCTGGTTTTTGATAAGCATCAAAGACTGCTGATTTTGCATCCCCTATTGTCCTCTATGTGTAACTTAGGGTATAAAAGCCCCTGTTGAAAATAAAGCTATGGGCCTTGCTCACCAACGCTTGGTCTCCCCATGTCATTCTTCCCTTTAACTTCTAGCTGAGTGTCCATCTGGAGTGTGGATGTCCTCTGCGACCATTTATTTGCCTGGGCTTCTAAGACCCACTCGAGAAGGTGTCTAAGGTGGGGCACCTTCCGCTATTCGAGAGGGCGCCTGCGGCCTCCGTGGTCAGAGCTAACCTGGTGTCACGGGTTATATTGATTTTCCGCGTAAACCAAGCCACTCAGCTTCTTTTCTCCACTGAATTTTCCTACTGAGCTATCCTCATTCTATTCCTCTTTATTATATCTAATTAACATTTGAATAGGCCGCCTAGCCGTCTCTCCTTCGAAGACCCTGGATCAGCCGGGGCTGGACCCCGGCAGTACATCATGTGAAATGCCAGGCTGGATGAAGCACAAGCTGGAATCAAGATTGCCAGGAGAAGTATCAATAACCTCAGATATGCAGATGATACCACACTTATGGCAGAAAGTGAAGAAGAACTAAAGAGCCTCTTGATAAAAGTGAAAGAGGAGAGTGAAAAAGTTGGCTTAAAACTCAACATTCAGGAAACTAAGATCATGGCATCCAGTTCCATCACTTCATAGCAAATAGATGAGGAGACAATGGAAACAGTGACAGAATTTATTTTGGGGGGCTCCAAAATCACTGCAGATGGTGACTGCAGCCATGAAATTAAAAGATGCTTGCTCCTTGGAAGAAAAGTTATGACCAACCTAGACAGCTTATTAAAAAGCAGAGACATTACTGTACCAACAAAGGTGCATCTAGTCAAAGCTATGGTTTTTCCAGTGGTCTTGTACGGATGTGAGAGTTGGATTATAAAGAAAGCTGAGAGCCAAAGAATTGATGCATTTGAATTGTGGTGTTGGAGAAGACTCTTGAGAGTCCCTTGGACTGCAAGGAGATCAAACCAGTCCTTCCTAAAGGAAATCAGTCCTGAATATTCATTGGAAGAACTGATGCTGAAACTCCAATACTCTGGCCACCAAAGAACCAACTCATTGGAAAAGATCCTGATGCTGGGAAAGATTGAAGGCGGGAGAAGGGGACGACAGAGGATGAGATGGTTGGATGCCATCACCAACATGATGGACAGGAGTTTGAGTAAGCTCCACGAGTTGGTGATGAACAGGGAAGCCTGGTGTGCTGCAGTCCATGGGGTCGCAAAGAGTCAGACACTACTGAGTGACTGAACTGACCTGATACCATTTTTGGATTAGTTTCCATTGTTTGCTTTGTCTCCCCTCTCATTATGGGTTGTGTTTTCCTGTCTCTTTGCATGCCTGGTAATTTGTTACCAGATGCCAGGCACTGTGAATTTTTATCTTAGATATTTTTATATTCCTATAAATATCCTTAGCTTTGTTATGAGATATAGTTATTTGGAAAGTCTGATCCTCTCAGGTCTTGCTTCTATGTTCTGTTTGGTGGAACAAAGTCAGTCTTTAGCCTAGGGTTTATGCATTACATAGATGAAGCAAAACTCTCTGGACTATTGTACAATGCCATGTAACTTGTAAGGTTTTCCACTCTGCTGGTGGGGAGAGAAAAGTATTCTTGGCCTTGTATATGCTCCAGGGATTGTTCTTTGTAACTTCTATGAGTGTTTCTTGTTCTGGCTTCACACGCATCCTTGACCAATACTCAGCTAAACATTCGAGAGTACTTCTCTGAAGGATTCTAGAGTTCTTTAAGAAGCTATATCCTCCTCTGGCATTCTGCTACAAGCTGTAGCTATCTTGGCCTCCCCAAACTCCCAGTTTCATCTCCATTTCTCCTGATATGTACATGGTTTTCCCCTCCCTAAGCTGTGATTTGAAAACTCTGCAGGAAGAAAGCAAGGGCAGTTATAGGGATCACCTTCTTTGTTTCTTAGGGATCACTGTCTTTCACTGCCTGATGAACAATATTCTCAAAACCACTTCATATATTTTGTATGATTTCTTTAGTTCTTTCTAATGTGAAGGCAAATCTAATACCTGTTAATCCATCTTGGCAAGAAGTAGAAGTTTAACAGTTCTACTTTAGACATATTAAATTTAAAATGTCTACTGTAATCCAAGTGGAAGTGTCAAGTAGAAGCTTAGAGCTTATAAGCTTAGAGCTCAAGAAGATACCAGGAATTCAGATATGCATTTATGAGAAATCAGAGTATGGGTGGAATTTAAAGCTATGAAGCTGAATGAGATCATTTAAGAAAGGGATTGGCAAACTATGACTCACTGACCAAATCTGGCCCCATCAGAGTTTTCTTCTATAAGTCAAATTTTTATAAGTAAAGTTCATTTAAGCACAGCCATCCCCATTTGTTTTCATAATGTCCAAGCCTGATTTTTCATTATAACAGCAAAGTTGAGTAGCTGCAACAGAGACATGTGGCCTGCAAAGTCTAAAATATTTTACTGTCTGGCTGTTTATAGGAAAAGATTGCCAGCCTGGATCCTTGAAATGAATGTAAATAGAGAATGTCAGTGGATTAAATTCTGGAGCACTCCTTAATACTGAAATAAAACAGAACACCAATAAGCACTAAGTACTGAAGAAGGAAAAGAACCAAGATAAGCTCGCACATAGCAACAAAGACCCAATGCAGTCAAAAGAAAAATTAATTAATTAAAAAAAAAAAGGAGTGTCAACTGTATTACAAATGATGCTGAGAGGCTAAGTAAATGACAGTAAATGACCAGTGTAGATTTAGTAAATGGTTATTTTTGCAGTTTTAGTGAAGCAAAGTGACGGTCATGGAGGGGAGGGTTGAAAGTCAATTAAAGAAGGCTGAGAAGAGAACAAGAAGTGAAAAAGTAGACAAATGAATTGGCATTTTTAAGGTCTTTTGCTAACAAGTGAGGAAAAAAGAAATGTGAAAATGTGAAGAAGGTGTGCAGTTTAGGAAGGATTTTTAAAAAGAAGAAATATCATGGCACATTTTCATGCTGATGAATATGATCGAGGACAAAAAGCAAAACTGATGATGAGGTACACACTGAGGATGAAGACAGACTGAAGGAAGAGAGGAGGAAATGGGACAGAGCAGCCAGTACATGCTCCAGCTGAAGCAAGTGGATGCCACTGTCTTTCTGTTTGCCTTGATTTACTGGCTGGGCTGGCTGGGTAGCTATGCAGCCGTGGCAGAAACAGAGTAAGTATTTTCAAGACTTTTGTAGAATATATGTCACAGAGAAACACTTGGAGAAATGATGAGATTTGTACTTAATAC
Source organism: Bubalus bubalis (assembly GCF_019923935.1). NCBI lineage: Eukaryota > Metazoa > Chordata > Mammalia > Artiodactyla > Bovidae > Bubalus > Bubalus bubalis. The sequence continues at coordinate 15,533,327 of NC_059176.1, forward strand.
CGAACGCTTAATAAAGCTAAACTATATCCTTATAATACATGTCATAACTGTTAATATAGCACTCTATGAGGCCCAGAGTTCAGCGCTATTAATTATAAGTTGGGAAAAACCCAGACTGCCTAAGAACTTAAGTAATCATTTCTACAACTAATAGGAAATGTTTCAATTTATAAAAGATAATTTCAGCAAACTTTTGGGCCAGGGATGGTAAACTCACCAATCCTCATCAGCTAAAAGCCTCAGAGCTTCTGTCAGTGCTACTTCGGGTTTGGAAAATGGCCGTAGTTCTGATGAATCCATTATTTCTGGACTATGAGTGACAGAGGGCATCCTTTCTTTATACTGTGGAATGGCTCCAGGAGATGCTTCATCTAAAACAAAGAAACATACTAAATAAAGCGTAAACTAACTCTGATACAAAGGGGTACAAATAATATTCTGACCATGGAGTCTATAAATATTTCTTATAGAAACTTATATTAGTTTGTTGTTGTTATTTAGTCGCTAAGTTGTGTCTGACTCTTTTGAGATCTCATGGACTATAACCCGCCAGGCTCCTCTGTTCCATGGGGTCTTCCAGGCAAGAACACTAGAGTGGGTTGACATTTCCTTCTGCTGGGGATATCTTCCTGACCCAGGGACTGAACCCTGCATTGCAGGTGGATTCTTTACTGCGGAGCCAGTGGGGAAGCCCCAACTATTAGTTCAGTCTCCAGCAAAACTGTAATACCTGATGTCAAAGTTATTTAAAAACTTATTTTATATAAAACTATTAAATTACATTACTATAAATGTTTAAGTGGTTTTGCAGTCATGAGTCATACAACGAAGTTTAGCTTTAACAGCTATCAATAAAAGTTGGTAAGAAGAATATGATCCCATTTTGTAAAAAAAAATGTGGATGCATACCTAATTTACCATACAATTGATAACAGAAATAAAGCTTCATAACAACTGTATATAAATTACCAGTTTTGCTACTGGTATATCATTTATGGTATACTAAAAATCCTAAGATCATATGTAGTAGCATGATCAATGGTTCTTCCACAATCAAACATTTACCATCCATTTTCCAGATATAAGGCATTGTGCTAGATACTGGGGAAGTAAGTGCCCAGGGCAATGCCTACCACAAAGGCACCGAACACTGTAAGACACATGTAGTGAAGGTGTCAGAAAGAAAAGAAAATCAAAAAGATAAAATAGAATGTGTAATGGCTGTTGTAAGTGGGTAGAGATTAGTTATTTTTTCATGTTAAGAGTTTTTTTTGGCTACACTACATGGCATATGGGATCTTAGTTCTCCGACCAGGGATTGAGCCTGCATACCCAGCATTGGAAGCACTGATTCTTAACCACTGGGCCACCAGGGAAGTCCCTAAAGAGATATTTAAATACTTCATATTAGATGTTGTGACAAATGCTTTACAAACTTTACATTTAATTCTCTCAACAAAGGTGTGATACATATTCTCATTATCTCCAATTTGCAGCCGAAAATACAACTGAGTTTTACTGAGGCTAAGAAATGTATTCAAGGTCTCCATGCTAATGAGTGGCAAAGGCAGGATTTTCATCTAGGCCTACTATCGCTCTTGATTTTATATAAAGAGGTCTAAGAAAGAATTTGTGCTTTCCAAATTTTATCACATACCAGGTAAGAAGATGCATGCAAAAAGATGAATATATTATTTTGGATTACTGAAGTGATAAATTAATACCAATTTTTGAGTAAATCATATCTGAAGAAAATTACATGACATTTAACGAATATAATAAATAGACCTCAATAATTTTTTTGATGGTTCAGATGTACCCTCATTAGATTTCATAAATAAGATTGATATGTATTAAAAAAAAAAAAAACCTTTGGAATTTTATAACCCAGAAAGAACAGCAAATTTAAAACAGCACAACTATCATTTATTGAACTCCTGCCTGCATTGTGCTAAACGCTTCATTTACATCATCTCATTTGATTCATTTGACAACCTTATGTGATGGTTACTATTATTCCTGTATTACAGGTGAAAAACTGTTGCTAAAGTTTTAAGGACTTCCTCTCTATATCTATTTTACTTTCATTCTCAAGAGAGAATAATTCATTAGGAAGGGATGCGTATATAACACCAAATTATCAACCTTGGCATTATATGACAATTTCTATTGTTTTTACCTGGAAAAAAGAGAAACAAAACAAAACAAATATTACTCTGGAAAAGGAGGTGTACAGAACATCGATCTAAAGCAGTGTTGCCCAGGCTAGGGGCTTTGTTTTGTTTCTTAAACTTCCTCTCTTGCAGACTGATATTTTATAAAATACAATAAAAGTGTTATGACAACAGTCTCTAAAAGGTTGTTCTCACTTTCTGTATTTATCTTGTAAACATACTCTTCTGTTCAAATAATATAAGGGTAACTTCAGGGAAGTACTCTCCTTATACTTCTTAGAAATAAAACCTGTAAAGCCTACATTATAGGTGAAAAATCACAAAATTAGTTGATGTCTCTAGAATGAATATGCAACAATTTGTGATTTGTTACAATTTATATTATTTGCTATATTTGTACTTCCATTCCTACTTTGAACTACTGGCTTAGGTAAGAAGTTTTGTGGGTTTTTCCTCCCCTAGATTTTATGACAGTAATAGTGAAATTATTTGAGAATGCTGAAAATTCAAATTTCAAAGTTATAAATTCAAATTTCAAATAGAGTCATTCAAATTTCAAATAGTTATATATCATATTATATATAACTATTATATATAGTTAATTATATATGTTACTGAGTCATTCAAATTTCAGTATGATAGTTCAACATATTCCACTATTAGTCATATATCACCCTCAGTTAAACCTCAGTACAGTAGTTTTAGAGTATTATGAGTTAAATAAAATCACACCAAATGTTAAATTCCACTTACTTTGAGGTGCCATTTTTTCATTTCCTGTAAGTCTCATTCGTTCCCAGGGACTCTGTTCCTTCTTTTCAGAATCTTTAGTGTCAAAAAATTCTTTTTCCTCTTTTCTCTTTTGTCTCATCTTGTCATAAGTAGATTTTGAAATAGAAACTTTAATCTGCATGAAAAAGTTCAAATAGCTCTAATCATTTAGAAAATTTGACACTTAAACTATCTTATTCTAGGCAACTGTAAGCTATACAAAATAAATTATACATTTCTTAGTCCTTATTTCAGTAATTCTAAAATTGAATAGAATTACACAGTACCAACTGCGAACTAAATTTGTGCCTAAAGATACTAGTTTGTTACTCCTTGAGGATATCCTAGAAAATTGTCAAATATATACATACACACATATATATGTATATAAAGTACATGTAGAATATAAAGTACATTAGATACTTTACACCAGAATAACAATATATTTGGTGGAAAAGGAGAATTAATCTATCATTTACGTGATTAAGGTTCAGGAATTTCAATTACATTGAGATTTAAAAAATTATAATCAAAGCACTTTTATCACCCCAAATCTGATATACCCAAAACAATGATGTATCATAAGCTTGAATTTATCCTAATAATTAGGAAATAACCTTACATCTTTTTCATTCTCAGAATCAACATATGATGGAATACTCTGCTGAACTGCTCTTCCATAAATCCCTGGTGGTGGTTCAGTATTTTTAACTGAAAACGAAACCCCATTTTCCACAGAAGTTATCACTGATTGACTGCAGGTTGCTGGTGCTGGAATTGGATTTCCAAATACCCCTGAAAGCAACCAACCATCAAACTGTCATTAGATATTTATGTGATGTTATTCTGGACAACAAAGTTTTAAGACAAGGTTTTAAAAGAAGTAAACAATATAATAAGAAAAACATGTTAAATAATCACAAAATATAAAAACACCTTATCAAAATGATACTATAATAAGAAGACATTTCATGATGATGTCAAATGAGAACTGCATATTTGCATATTGTAAGTTCTGAGTTCACATGAATGAAAGGTTAGGTGAGCTGAGTGTTTAAGGTGGTTTCAAAGAGCAAGGATTTGAGCTGGGACTGGAAGACATAAAAGAATTTGAGTAGACAAGTGAGGAAGGCAGGGAGAACATCCTATGAGATAAAGGTGTTCATAAGCAGAGCTAAACAAGTAGAAAGCATGTTTGTGGAGTGATGTTTGGGCACAAGGCAAATAGAGAAAATAAGCATATAAGGGGAGGTTGAAGTCAATCTGAGGAGGATCTAAAATTAACTTAATGATATCAGCAAAGAAGTCAGGAAAGCTTTCTAAGCATTTCATTCTATTTACCAAAAATAAGATGTACACCCTCAACATCTATCATCATATTCTAGTTTTGCAATTAAAAAAGAATCTAGTTGGGTTGTGTTAATGGACTAGATGGAGAAATCTTTTTACAATGTATATAGGTATTTAATCATCACATTGTACACTTTAAATGTCTTACAATTTTATTCATCAATTATACCTCAATCAAGTTGGGGGAAAAATGATAATTTTAAAGGATATTTGCAAACAAGTCGTTCAAAGGTTTCTCAACCTACCTGAAATATATAACAGATACTAATTAAGATTTGTCTAGTCTTTGCATGAGATGTTATAGAATTATATGAATTTATATTGATTACTAAGTCAATCAAAAAGGACTATAATTTGAATTTAAATGGCAATAAAATTATTTAAGCTATCCTAGAAGTATCTTAAAAAGTGCCTAAACTGTACCTGTCACATAATACATCTCTCTGAAAATTACTGACATAAATTTACCATTGTTTCATTAGAGGATAGAAATGTGGTGCTAAGTATTCACTTTTAATTCTTTCAATTTAACAATTTTTTCAAAAAGAAAGTTCTATTCAACACCTGAAGCACACTCTTCTCTATTCTTTATTGATATGCTTTGCTTATACATGAAGAAAACATACATTTAAAAAGCTAAATAATTTTAAAATACCTTTTCCAACAACTACTACTGAGTCTTCTGATAAGGTATTTGTAGACATGAAGTCAAAACTGGAAATTTGGTGGAAATTTGATGATGACCCTGTAGATGCTAAAGAAACAAACAAAAAAGCATTAAAAAAATACATACTTATGTAGTATTTTAGGATATCATGACATGGTTTTTTAAAACTGAAAATTAATTTCACACAAAGAATTTATCATTTATATATTTACACATTAATTCAATAAACACTAAGAATACTTGGTTTGTTCAGTGTATATTCTTGTGTCCTTTGTCATAGATTAATTGACTGCAGGTTTGTGGGTTTATTTTTGAGCTCTGTGTTCTGTTCCATTGATCTATATATCTGCTTTTGTGCCAATACCAAGCTGTTTGATTACTGTAACTTTGCAGTATTGTTTGAAGTCTGAAAGGAATGCGCCTCCAGCTTTTTTCTTTTTCCTCAGTATTGCTTTGGCAATTCTGGGTGTTTGTGGTTCCATATACATGTTATTATTATTTGTTCTAGTTCTGTGAAATTTATCATGGTTATATTGATAGGGATCACATTAAATCTGTATAGTTTGTTTTGGGCAGTATAACAATATTAAATCTTGAAATCAAAGAGCAAATATATCTTTCCATTTCTTAAAATCATCTTCAATTTCTTTTATCAATGTTTTATTGTCTTCAGTGTATAGGTCTTTCACTCTTGTGGTTAAGTTTAGTCCTAGATATTTTATTTAATATTTGGATGTGATTTTTTTTTTTTACTTTCTGGTATTTGGTTTTAAGTATAAAGAAATGAAGCAGGATACTCTTGTATCCTGCTACCTTGCCGAATTCACTTATTTGTTCTAATAGTTTTTGTGTGGAGTTTTTAGGGATCTGTATATAGAGTATCTGGAGAAGGCAATGGCAACCCACTCAAGTACTCTTGCCTGGAAAATCCCATGGACGGAGGAGCCCGGTAGGCTGCCATCTATGGGGTCGCACAGAGTCGGACATGACTGAAGGGATTTAGCAGCAGCAGCAGCATGTAGAGAGTATCATATCATCTACAAATAGTGACAGCTTTACATCCTCCCTTCTGATTTGGATATCTTTTATTACTTTTTCTTGTCTGACTGCTGTGGCTAGAGCTTCCAAAGCTACACTGAGTAGAAGTGGTGAGAGCAGGCATCCTTGCCTTGTTCCTGAATTTAGCAGGAAGGCATTCATCATTTCACCACTGAGTATTATGTTGGCTGTGGGTTTGTTGTAAATTGCTTTTGAGATTCATTCCCTTTGTACCTACTTACAGGGCTTCCCTGGTGGCCCAGATGGTAAAAAAAGAAGCTTGTCTGTAATGCAGGAGACTTGGGTTCAATCCCTGGATAGGGAAGGTCTTCTGGAGAAGGGAATGGCTACCCACTCCACTATTCTTGCCTGGAGAATCCCATGGACAGAGAAGCCTGGCAGGCTGCAGTCCATGGTGTTGCAGAGTCAGACACGGCTGAGTGACTAACACTTACCTATACCCACTTTGGTGAGAAGTTTTTTTTTTTTTTTTAAATAATGGATGGATGTTGAATTTTATCAAATGCTTTTTCTGCGTCTATTGAAATGATCATATAATTTCTGTCTTTTCTTTTGATGATGTGATATATATCACATTGATTTGATTAGGTATAATAAACTGTCCTTGAGACCCTACAGTGAATCCAACTCAATCATGCTTTTTGATCCTTTTTATGTACTGTATTGGATTCAGTTTGCTAATATTTTATTGAGGATTTTTACATCTATATTTATCAAACATATCAACATGTAATTTTCTTTCTTCTTTTTTATTGTAATTATCCTTGGTTTTGATATCAGGATGATGGTGGCTTTTAGAATGAATTTGGGAGTGTTCCCTTCTCTTCAGTCTTTTGGAATAATTTGAGCATAGGTGTGCAGTCTTTGTATGTTTGGTGGAGTTCCTCAGTGAGACCATCTGGTCCTAGACTTTTGTTTGTAGGGAGTTTTTCAAAATAGATATTCGATTTCTCTTTTAGTAATTGGTTTGTTCAAATATCTGTTTCTTCTTGATTCAATTTTGGCAGACTGCATATTTCTAAATACTTGTCTAATTTGTTGGCATATAAATCTTTATAGTATGAGTTTTTGTATTTCTGTGGAATCAGTTGTTATTTCTCTTTACTTTCTTGTGTTGTTTTTTGGGTCCTATCTCTTTTCTTCTTGAACTTGGCTTGAGGTTATTAATTTTTTTTTTTTTTAAAAGAGGGGGCTCTTGATTTTATTGATCTCCGCACTTTTTTATCTCATTTATTTATTCTCTGACATATATTTATTTCCTTCCTTCTGCTGATTTTTGGGTCTCATCTGTCCTTCTTCTAGGTCTTTTAGGTGGGAGATTTTTTGAGATTTTTCTTCTTTCTTAAGGCCTGTGTCACTATAAACTTCCCTCTTAGAAAAGTTTTTGCTGCATCCCATAGATTCTGTAAGGTGTTTTCATTGTCATTTGTCTTGAGGTGTTTTCTGATTTCCTCTTTGATTTCAATGATGACCCACTGGTTTTTAGTAGTATGTGGTTTAGTATCCAAGTGGTTTTTTTTCTTCTTCTTATTTTCTTTCTGTGGCTGATTTCTAGCTTCATACTGTTGTGGTCAGAAAAGATACTAGAAATAATTTCTATCCTCTTAACTTTGTTAAGGTTTGTTTTGTAACCTAGTATGTGGTCTACTGCAGAGAACATTCCACGGGCACTTGAAAAAAAAATGTGATTCTGGGGTTTTTGGATGTAGTGCCCTATAGATATTAATTAAATCCACCTGATCTATTGTATCATTTATGATCTCTGTTTCTTTACTGATTTTCTGTCTGGAAGATCTGTCCATTGGTTTCAGTGGGGTTTAAAGTTGCCTACTATTATTGTATTCCTCTCAATTTCTCCCTTCATGTTTTTAGTATTCATTTTATATATTTAGGTGCTCCTATACTGGATGCACATGTTAATAAATGTAATATCCTCTTCCCATATTTATCCCTTTGTCATGATAGAATGTTCTCTTTACGGACTTTGTTTTTAAGTCAATTTGTCTGATATAATTATCGCTACTCCCATTTTCTTGCTACTTCCATTTGCATGATATATCTTTTTAGATCCCCTCACTTTCAATCTGTGTGTGTCCTTTACCCTAAGATGATTCTCTTGTAGGTAGCCTATTATAGGTTCTTGTGGGTTTTTTTTGTTTTTTTTTTTAATCCAATCTGCCACTCTTTGTTTTTTGATTAGAGCATTTAGTCCACAGACATTTAAAGTAATATTAGTAGGTATGTCAGATCAGATCAGATCAGTTGCTCAGTCATGTCCGACTCTTTGCAACCCCATGAATTGCAGCACGCCAAGGCCTCCCTGTCCATCACCAACTCCCGGAGTTCACTCAGACTCACGTCCATCGAGTCAGTGATGCCATCCAGCCATCTCATCCTCTGTCGTCTCCTTCTCCTCCTGCCCCCAATCCCTCCCAGCATCAGAGTCTTTTCCAGTGAGTTAACTCTTCGCACGAGGTGGCCAAAGTACTGGAGTTTCAGCTTTAACATCATTCCTTCCAAAGAAATCCCAGGGCTGATCTCCTTCAGAATGGACTGGTGGGATCTCCTTGCAGTCCAAGGGACTCTCAAGAGTCTTCTCCAACACCACAGTTCAAAAGCATCAATTCTTCAGCACTCAGCCTTCTTCAGAGTCCAACTCTCACATCCATACGTGACCACAGGAAAAACCATAGCCTTGACTAGATGGACCTTTGTTGGCAAAGTAATGTCTCTGCTTTTGAATATGCTATCTAGGTTGGTCATAACTTTCCTTCCAAGGAGTAAGCGAATGTACACACTGCCATTTGAAAACTTGCCTCCCAGCTGATTTTGCATTTTTTCTTTTTGTATTTCCTTTTAGAGTTTGATGATTTTCTTCTATATTATGCTAGAGTTCCTTTCTTTTTTGGTTTTGTGAATCTACTGTATATTTTAGATTTGTGTGACAATTTTGCTGGGTAGAGTATCCTATGTTGCAGGTTTTTCTCCCTTTCAGGACTTTGAATATACAATGCCATCCCCTTGTGGCCTGCAAAATTTATGCAAAAAATCAGGTGATAGCCTTATGGGGGTTCCCCTGTAACTGACTCTTTGACTCTTTTCCTCTTGCTGTCTTTAGAATCTTTTCTTTTTCTATGTTAATTATGATATGCCTTTGTGTGGGTGTTTAGGTTCATTTTGTTTAGGACCCTCTGTACTTCCTGTACCTGGGTATCTGTTTCCTTCTCTATGTTTGAGTAGTTTTCAGTCTCTTCAGCAAGTGGTGTTGGGAAAGCTGGACAGTTACACGTAAATCAATGAAATTAGAACACTACTTCACACCATACACAAAAATAAACCTTGTAAGACCTAAATATCAAGGCACCATGAAACTCCTAGAAGAAAACATAGACAAAAAATTCTCAGACATAAATTTTATCAATGTCTTCTTAGATCATTCTCCAAAGGCAAAAGGAACAGAAGCAAAGATAAACAAATTAGACCTAGCCAAACTTATAAGCTTTGGCAGAGTGAAGGAAACTGCTGTATAAACAAAACAAAAAGACCACCTATGGACTTGGAAAAAATATTTGTCAATGATGTGACTGAGAAGGGCTTACTTCATAAAATATGCAAATAGCACATACAACTCAATAACCAAAAAACTGAATAACCCAATCGAAAGTGAGCAGAAGACCTAAATAGACATTTCTTCAAAGAAGACATACAGAAGGCTGACAGGCATGTGAAAAGAATAAACTAGGAGTACGGGATTAACATATACACACTACTATACATAAAATAGATAAGCAAAAAGGATTTACACAGGGAACTATATTCAATATCTTGTATTAATAATAATCTATAAGGAAAATTAATCTGAACTGCTGCTGCTAAGTCACTTCAGTAGTGTCTGACTCTGTGCGACCCCATAGACAGCAGCCCACCAGGCTCCCCCATCCCTGGGATTCTCCAGGCAAGAACACTGGAGTGGGTTCCCATTTCCTTCTCCAAGCATGAAAGTGAAAAGTTAAGTGAAGTCACTCAGTCGTTTCCGACTCTTTGCGACCCCATGGACTGCAGCCCACCAGGCTCTCGTGTCCATGGGATTTTCCAGGCAAGAGTACTGGAGTGGGGAGCCATTGCCTTCTCCGAACTACATCTCTCTATATATACATACATGAAACTGAATCACTTTGCTATATATTTGAAACTAACACAATATTGTAAATCAACTATACCGCAATTAAAAAAAAATGAAATCTAGTTCAGACTAGGCACTGGACAGAAAAGAAAACTTTCTTTACTTAAGGAGTTCATACATATCAGAATTAAGAGTTTTGAAGATGTTAGAAAATAATCATAGCACAATAATCAAACAAAAAGAGGATAACCTTGAAGGAAAGCTTCTCACCCCTGGGAACAGATCAAGTCAACCTCACAGCAATCTGTACTTTCCTAGATTAACTTCTACCTCAGTTTATGATTATTTATTTAATTATTCTTTCCCCTACTAGACTGTAAGGGGATAGGACTCATGTTTAGCTTTGATTATCATTCTTTTCCAGAGACCATTAGTACAGTGCTTGGCACACAGCAGGTGCTCAATAAATATGTTAAATGAATGTTACAAGACAAAAAAATGAAAGCAAAATACAATTAATTTAGGGTCAATTGACAGAAACATCTGGTAGCCCCAGAAAGTGTTCAATGACACAGAAACAAATCTCAGTAAACGGAACAATTTGCTCCACAATAGTTAACAAACATAAAATCTATACATTAACTATTAAGAGGTGATTGATAATTAAACAAATCTCATGGGAGGAAATACATAAAGACTAGACCTAAGTAGTTTAATTTCATTTATAAGAAACACCGACATAACGCCATTTTTTTTTTCCACTGCATCACTCAGCATGTAAGATCTTAGTAAGATCTTAGTTTCCTGACCAGGGATCAATCAAACCTCTGCCCCCTGCATTGGAAGCATGGATTTTTAATCACTGGACCACCAGGGAAGTCTGACATAGCATCATTTTTAATATTACTTTCACTTTTTACCCTATATTTTATTTAAAGCAAAGAATTATTGAAAGAAATATTGCTCAAATCTCAATTCTAAAATAAAGATGTTTAAAAGATTCTTTGCATATGAACTATCCTTTGTTGTTGTTGTTATTTCTGCCCCATTTATTCAAATAGAGAAAGAGAAAATATTGTTATAGAATCTAGTTTGCTAGCAACAAACATCCATCTTAATCACTTTCTTAAATCGTTAATTGAAGTTCAAGGTTATTATGCTAGAAAATGGTCACATTCAAAAGGACAATCAGCAGAGGAGAGAAAGAAGAGGAGGTTTGGAGAGCTAGTTCTAAAAAAGTCTGAGGTTTCTTTCTTGCAAAAGAAGTCCATTCACATCTGTCACTCATCACCAATATTTCTCCTGGGAGTCTTTTTATTCCTTTTAGCATTGCACTCAATATTTACTTTAACCTGATTATTTGAGGATGCAGGTTTTACATGATTATTAGTTTTGGCTGGCTCATCATCACTCCATTCATTTGATATGTGACTTCCCAGGTGGCTCAGTGGTAAAGGCCAATGCAGGAGACACAAGAGATGCAGGTTCAATCCCTGGGTCAGGAAGATCCTCTAAAGTAGGAAATGGCAAACCTCCCTGACAGAGGAGCCTGGTAGATTACAGTCCATGGGGTCGCAAAGAGTCAGACATCACTGAGTGACTGAGTGCACACATACACATGCACCATTATATACAAAGCATAATACAGATATAAAGATGCCTATATCTTAATCTTATCTTATACTACTCCAGACCAGAAGCATGCGGAAAGCTTTATAAAGAAATGGATTTTAGCCAGCTTCAAAAAGCAGATATGGAGTTCCCTGGTGATACAGTAGGTAAGAATTCACCTGCCAATGTAAGGGACATGGGTTCGATCCCTGGTTGGGAAGATTCCACATGCCACGGAGCAACTAAGCCACAACTAAGCAACTAAGTACCACAACTATTAAGCCCAAGCTCTAGGGCCTGCGAGCCACAACTACTAAGCCAAACAGTAGCAACTACTAAGCCTGAACACAACAACTCCTGAAGTCCATGCACTGAGAGCCTGTGCTCTGAAACAAGAGAAGCCACCACAATGAGAAGTCTGCATACTGCTAGGAGGAGAAGCCTCCGCTCATCACAACTAAAGAAAGCCTGTGCACAGCAATGAAGACACAGTGCACCACAAATAAATAAATAATGCCAGAGGATAGGGCATGAATAGAGGTATACTAAGAGGTAATGCTTCCCTGGTGGCTCATATGGTAAAGTGTCTGCCTACAATGTGGGAGACCTGGGTTCTGTCCCTGGTTTGGAAAGATCTCCTGGAGAAGGAAATGGCAACACACTACAGTATTCTTGCCTGGAAAATCCCATGGACAGAAGAGCCTGGTAGGCTACAGTCCATGGGGTCCAAAGAGTTGGACACGACTGAGTGAGTTCACTTTCACTTTCAAGAGGTAACGCAAGAAAGGTAATAAGCTGAGGCAAAATTATTAAGGGTATGAAAAAATGATGCTAGAGTTGGAAATTTATCCTGTGAAAACCACTAAAGGTTTTGAGCAAGGAAGAGATGATTAGAAAGATAATTCTGGAAGAGTATGTACACTGAATTGGAAATAAATGAAAATAAGAGACAAAATGTCTTATCAGAAGGCTACTGTAATTACCCAGGGAAGAAGTTACCCAAGTTAAACTGAAAAGAACTGGTAGGACTGGTCACTGCCTGAAGGGTAAAGAGAAGTAGAAAAGATGACTCTAAAGTTTTAAGTCTCCATAACTGGGCAAATGATAATGCCACTAATAAAAACAGATTAAAAAAAAGGAAGAGGAATAAGTCTAGAAAGGAAGATAAGTTTGGTTTTGAATATGTTTATTCTTGTTGACCAGATAGATCTAGTAGATGTTTGGTTTAGAGTTGGAAGTGTAAGTTTGATGGAATTTTCTGTAGTAGAATTAACTGTTGATCAAAGATATCAATATTTTTATGATAAAAAAAAAAGCCATTGGCAGTAAAAAAATATATTCAGCAATTATTTGAAAACAATGAAATTATATTTCCTTTAGAAAAAAAATATTTTTGTATTTGGTTTTTCTTATATAAAAAATAAAATATGTAAGTAAATACAAAAAAACCCCGTCATCCTCTTTTGTATTAATAAAAACAATGGGCAAGTGATCTTTCTCACAAAGAACAGATACTATGGATTATCTTACAGATTAAATTTTTAGAAATTTACCAAAATAAAAACAACAAAAAACAAGAAAAAGTGTCTAAAATCAAGTTCACTCTTACTCAATTTGCATTAGTTTCACAAAAAGTATACATAAACTAAAATGCCTGACTACCTGGACATATATGACTTAAGAGGACCAGAGACAACAAAAGTTGACCTTATTATAAAAGTTGCTACACACAAAAAAATGACAGTTCCTTACATTTACTGGTAGACCGCAATGCTGAAATACAGGTGACTTCTATTTACTCTATTTAAATATTTATGCCCTTCAAAATTGGGCTTCCCTGATGGCTCAAAATTATTGCCTCTTACTCTGAGGAAAAAATGTTAAAAGCAGCTGTAACAGGTTCTCTGGGCAGGAGGGGAGGGAAGCAGTCATAGAAGTGCTGCTTGCTATTAAGTTTAAAAAAAAAAAAAAAGAAAAAAAGGGTACATTGTTAACAATGGCTTGTGATAACAAAAAAACTTTCCAGGTTCTACTACAGGAAAATTATAATCCTGTTTCCACAGTTTTACTCCATGGTTACAACATAAGTAGGCATCTGGGAATCATTTGTTCATATGACTTCTCCACCCCATTTTAAAGTGGCACACGTACAGAGAGTGTGTCTGTATGTGTTTGTGGGTAAAGGTCAGCAACGACTCCCTAGATTTAACCTCTCGGGTAACAGGTTCCCTGGATTAACTCCTGAGACATAACCATATATTAACATGTAAACTATGTGTTCTATTTGGCAGAATTATTTTGACAACCACACATCAGAAGGGTAAGAAGAAAAGTCTCAAAACTGAGAAATCTCAGTTAGTTTTTCTTTATTGGCATGTTAATGGAAGATATGAAATTCAAAGACACTCAGTCCTAAAAATGAACTTGTGATTGAAATGTACTAACCTTTCGTATGCTTATAATGTCTTGGTTGTTCCTTATTTTGTATTTTTAAAGCACTAGGTGAAATGTCATGTGACCTATCCTCTTCAAAGTCACCACATCCAAACCCATAGTTCATACGATGACCAATTATGCTTACACTGGATGTTGTAGTCCCTATAAAATAAAATACATAAAACAACTTATCTGAATGATATAGGTAACACCATAAGGAAATATGGATCTCTTCTCTATCTTGGCTCCTAACGTTTTAGAAAGGTTTCAATAATACTAGAAATTATAACATTATACTATGTTTTTTAAAGTTTTACTTTCTTTTAAATATTGTAATATTTTTTACTTTACTAGCAGATCAGAACATGTATATGCTATACTATCTTATTTTATAAAACAGGCTTTAAAATGACAATGAAATAAAAAATTCAATGAATGAAAGAGGTAAACAATGTTTTAAAAATATGATAGCCATTTAATGCTTAAATGAAATTTTACACTTTGCAGCACAACAAAATTGTTTAAAATCTAGAATGTTTAACCTATGTCCTGAGAAAGGGCTCCATATCTATTTTCCATTTCTCTCTTTTCTCCCACTCTCATGATCTAGCTTGTGGGGCAGTAAACTAGGTTGTAAACGAGCTCAGAATCTGGACTCATGCTTCACGGCTTTAAATCATAGTACTGCCACTTCAACTATACAGAAAACGGGCAAGACACTTAACTGTATTTGTAAAATGGGGATAGAAGTATTAAAGTAGATCTTTCAGAACCTTTCTGAGGATTAAATGAAGAAAATGTAAAGGGCTTATCACAGAGACTAGCATATGGTAAATATCCAAATGTTACATTCCCATTTAAAAAAAAGCAAATCAAACCCTTAATGTAGGCCTCCTTTTAATAAATACTTAAAATTTTAATCTACACATGAATGTTTAAACTGAACATTCTATACTAACACTTCGCAGTTGGTAAGACCACAAAACTACAAAGTGGAAAATCCCAGGCAATATATATTTGAGTCACCATCCATTTTTATGTATATCTACTATGTAAACCATTAAGTAATAATAATAAAATAATAATAAAATAGAATTTAATACCATTGATGGTATTTTAATAAAAACAGGACAGTGGGGAGAGGACATGGCTGGTGGCAGTTAGGCTAAAGAGTATTGCAGAGTAAAAGGCACTAGTCAGATTCACTGATGAAGATTTTTAAAATATCTGATATTAAATGATACAGATCTTCTGGAAGCAACATGGATAGTCTTCTAAATTCTTCTTGGTTTTGATAGTTAACTCATAAAGTAAGCCTCATAAAGATACTGGCTTTGGATGGAAATGCTTTCTACTAGTAGTTGATGATAAAAGCTACAGGAAAATAAGTTGACTGTAACATTCATTACGAACTTTAGCACAATGTGCTACAGTAGGGCAGTGGGGTAATCAATGTGAAAATCTTTATTGGAGATGCTGTAGTATAGACAGATTAGATTTACAACTCTGGCATGATTATTTTTATCTTCAGGTAGCTCTTATTCTAAGCATTATCATTTTTATGTCTCACCAATTAAGCAATAAATTGTACAAATGACTTGCTTACTAAAACCAACACAAAACCTATCCTAAATAATAAAAAAAAAGTAAATCCAAATTAATAAAATCCTAAACCACCAAAACTTAACACTTTGGAAGCATATTAAATTTAACCAAGAATTTCTCATAATAAATTCAATAACAGTATTTCCAAAATTTGATCTGAGAAATACCTAACTTATTTGTTAAAAATATGTATTTCCAACCCCAAAGATTGATTCAGTATGTATAAGGTGAGGCCCCAGAATCTATATGTTATATGTATTCCTCATGATTCCTAGTAGTAGGCAAGTTTGAAAAACACTATTAGACAAGTTTGGCAAACACTGAACGTTGCATACAGAAGTGTACATTATTATAAGACCTATCACTCCACCAAAATTTAAATGACTCACAAGCTGATACAACTAGGGTTAGTTGCTGTTCAGTCACTCAGTCCTGTCTGATTCTTTGCAACTCCATGGACGGTAGCACTCCAGGCTTCCCTGTCCTTCCCTATCTCCCAGAGTTTGCTCAAACTCATGTCCATTGCTTCAATGATGCCATCCAACTATCTCATCCTCTGTCACCCACTTCTCCTCTCACACTCAATCTTTCCCAACATCAGGGTCTTTTACAATGAGTCAGCTCTTCATATCAGGTGGCCAAAGTACTAGAGTTTCAGCTTGAGCATCTGTCCTTCTAAGGAATATTCAGGGTTGATGATTGACTGGTTTGATCTCCTTGCTATCCAAGGCGCTCTCAAGAGTCTTCTCCAGCACCATAGTTCAAAAGCATCAATTCTTAGCATTTAGCCTTCTCTATGGCCCAACTCTCACATTAATTCCAAGGATATTCTTCCAAAGTAGGTTCCATTTTATAAACTGGATACAACCTAGCAAAAAATATGTCTTCAAACTAATAAATAATTTCTTAGGATGATCAGCCTTAAAAAAGAACTAAAGACTAAATTTATGTATTATATTAATATTTCTTTGGGTCTTTTCCTTTAGGAGAACAAATACTTACCAAGTGCCCACTATGTAGTAGGTGCCTTTTGTATGTTACACACTTAGACCTTCACTACCCTTCTCAAGGTTTGCATCACCAAATGAGGAAATTGAGTTTCTAAGCAATTAAGTAACTTCCACAGAACATGCATATGATTATTAAATATCAAACTGAGATTCCAGTTGGGTTCTCTCAGACTCCAAAGTACATAGGCATTGTCTTCCTGTGCTTAGTAGAATAACTATCTCTTAGTCTAACACACAAGGTTTGTGGAAGACAGTTTACCAGGTATATGTGGTTGAGCTCAGCATTAATAATTATGACAGGTACTTGGAGATAATCAGGCGTAAATAATTTCTGAGAATCAAGAATCTGAGAGTCCAAAAAAGTAAAATAATTATAATACCACTATAAAAATGTCAGGTTAAGTGTAATGACATTGCAAAAGAGGTAATATTAATTTTATCTGTGAATTGGGAAGGCATCCCAGAGAAAGCAACTTGAGTTGTTTTCAAAATAGCCTGGTGTATGGTATGGATTTCAGATTTCATCCAGAAGAATCAGCATGTACAACTAAGAGATAGGAAATGGTACTGAAGTACAACTAAGAGATAGGAAATGGTACTGAATGTGGTCTGAGTTAAATGGATTACAAGATACAAAGCAAAAAGGAAAATGAGGCTAGAGAGGTTTGCATGGACCAGATCACAGAAGAATCCTCTGAATAAATTTATATTGGGCAACATAGTCAATTTTGCATTATGGGGAATGGACTGTAAGTGAACGAAACCAAAGCTGGAGAGAAATGTTAGGTGGCTAAGTAAAAAATGTTTAAGAGTGATAGTGGGAATTAAAAAGAGATGAAGCTAAGACATAATTAGGAGGAAGCAATTTAAAATCTTAGCAAACAATTAGATACACACACAACTTTTAAAGAAAGTACTTATAAGTTAAAGTAGCCTTAAGGTTACAGGACTTTTACACTGAGATCATGTGAAAATAAACAGCATATCCTAAACTTGCTGTTGTTCAGTCCCTAAGTTGTATCCAGCTCTTTGTAACCCCATGGGCTGCAGCATGCCAAGCTTCCCTGTCCTTCACTGTCTCCCTGAATTTGCTCAACTTCATGTCCAGTGGTGCCATCCCACCATCTTATCCTATGTTGTCCCCTTCTCCTCCTGCTCTCAATCTTTCCCAACAACGGGGTTTTTCCAGTAAGTCGGTTCTTCACATCAGGTGACATACTGGAGTTTCAGCTTCAGCATCAGTCCTTCCAATGAATATTCAGGACTGATTTCCTTTAGGATTGACTGGTTGGATCTCCTTGCAGTCCAAGGGACTCTCAAGAGTACTCTCCAGCACCATAGTTTGAAAGCATGAATTCTTTGGCATTCACCTTTCTTTATAGTCCAACTCTTAACATCTGTACATGACTACTGGAAAAACCATAGCTTTAACTATATGGACCATTGTCAGCAAAGTGATGTCTTTCCTTTTTCATACACTATCTAGGTTTGTTATAGCTTTCTTTCCAAGGAGCAAGTGTCTTTTAATTTCATGGCTGCAGTTTCCACCTGCAGTGATTTTGGAGCCCAAGAAAATAAAATCTGTTTCCACTTTTTTCCCATCTGTTTGCTATGAAGTGATGGGACCAGATGCCACGATCTTATTTTTTTAAATGTTGAGTTTTAAGCCAGCTATCTCACTCTCCTCTTTCACTTTCATCAAGAGGCTCTTTAGTTCCTCTTCACTTTCTGCCATTAGAGGTGTATCATCTGCATATCTGAGGTTGTTGATATTTCTCCTGGCAATCTTGATTCCAGCTTGTAATTCATTCAGCTTGGCATTTTGCATGATATACTCTGCATATAATTTAAACAAGCAGAGTGACAATATTCAGCTTTGGCATACTCCTTTCCAAATTTCAAACCAGTCTGCTGTCCCATGTCCAGTTCTAACTGTTGCTTCTTGACCTGCATACAGATTTCTCAGAAGACAGGTCAGGTGGTCTGGTATTCCCATCTCTTTTAAGAATTTTCCACAGTTTGTTGTGATTCACAAGGTCAAAGCTTCAGCATAGTCAATGAAACAGAAGTAGATACTTCTCTGGAATTCCCTTGCTTTTTCTATGATCCAATGGATATTAGCAATTTGATTTCTGGTTCCTCTGCCTTTTCTAAATCCAGCTTGTACATCTGGAAGTTCACAGTTTATATACTGTTGAAGCTTAGCTTGAAGAATTTTGAGCATTACCTTGCTAGTATGTTAAATAAGCACAATTGTACAGTAGTTTGAGCATTCTTTGGCATTGGCTTTCTTTGAGATTGGAAAGAAAACTGACCTCTTCCAGCCTTGTGGCCACTGCTGAATTTTCCAAATTTGCTGGCATATTGAGTACAGCACTTTAGCAGCAGCATATTTTAGGATTTGAAACAGCTCAGCTAGAATTTCATCACCTCTACTAGCTTTGTGCACAGTGATGCTTCCTAAGGCCCAGGGGACTTCACATTCCAAGATGTCTGGCTCTAGGTGAGTGAACACACCATTGTGGTTATCCAGGTCACTAAGAGTTTTTTTGTATGGTTCTCCTGTGTATTTTTGCCACCTCTTCTTAATAGTTTCTGTCTCTGTTCGGTCCTTGCCATTTCTGTCCTTTATCAAGCCCATCTTTGTATGAAATGTTCCCTTGGTATCTCCAATTTTACTGAAGAGATCTCTAGTTTTTCCTTTCCTCTAGTCTTTCCTATTGTTTTCCTCTATTTCTATGCATTGTTCACTTAAGAAAGCTTTGTTATCTCTCCTTGCTACCCTCTGAAACTTTGCATTCAGGTGGGTCTATCTTTCCCTTTCTCCTTTGCCTTTTGCTTCTCTTCTTTTCTCAGCTATTTGTAAGGCCTAATCAGGCAACCACTTTGCCTTCTTGCATTTCTTTTTCTTTGGGATGGTATTGGTCACCGCCTCCTGTACAATGTTACAAACTTCCGACCATAGTTCTTCAGGAACTCTGTCTACCAGATCTAATCCTTGTTACAATTAATTCATAATTCAACAGTTTTACAAATCATAAAGAAGACTACATAAAGATTCCATCCTAAATGGATGAGAATCCAAATACTTTTCTAATTTGTTACCAATAACACAATCTATTTTCTAGGAACTGATGTTATAAATTAGTGACTCCCAGGTTGGTCTGTAAAATGTTTACACAAGATACACTAGTTAAATACTATTTTTAAAAGAAACTGTGTTGTTTGGTTCCCTGGTGGTTTCTAAACTATGCTGCATATTAGAATCACCTAGAGAGTTCTCAAAAACTTTGATGTCCAGGTCGCATTCTGTATCAATTAAATCAAAATGTCCTGGCATAGGAGCCAGCATGGGTAGCTTATAGACTTAAAGGAGGGACCAATTACACAGGTATTCCAGAAAGAATACAGTATTTATTCTTGCCACAATGACCTTTTAAGGAGTTAAAAGATGATTAGTCTTAATTGGTGATTGTAAAACTTCTAAATCTAAAATGCATTTGCCATCAGTCCATCACTTTTTTATCATCTAAAAATCTGTAAATCATATTTATGACAGAGTCATAGAATACCTGTCCTGGGGCTGTGTTCAGCTACCTGAGAGTTCTTATTCTTCGCCGAAGAAAGTCTTGTTGGACAAGGTTTTGATCCAAAAGTTGGAAATATGTCTGACCTACAATGAAACAAGATAATTTCAATAAATATTGAAGATCCATAACTATTAACAGTCTTATATAAAACATTCTCTATACTTTAATTAACTTACTAGACTTAGATAATAAGGCAGCAAAAAGTATGAAAAAATAAGGCTATTTCTTATTGGTATTCCTAGTTCACCTTTTGAACTTCCAACCTTTTCAACATATCAGTTCAGTTCAGTTCATTTCAGTTCAGATGAGTTGCATCTGACTCTTTGCAATCCCATGGGCTGTAGCACACCAGGCTTCCCTGTCCATCACCACTCCCAGAGCTTGCTCAAACTCATGTCCATAGAGTTGGTGATGCCATCCAACCATTTCATGCTCTGTCATCCCCTTCTCCTCCTGCCTTCAATTTTTCCCAGCATCAAGGTCTTTTCCAAGGAGTCAGCTCTTCACATCAGGTGGCCAAAGTATTAGAGTTTCAGCTTCAGCATCAGTCCTTCCAATGAATAATCACGACTGATTTCCTTTAGGATTGACTGGTTGGATCTCCCTGCAGTCCAAGGGACTCTCAAGAGTCTTCTCCAACATCACAGTTCAAAAACATCAATTCTTTGGCACTCATCTTTATTTATTGTCCAACTCTCACATCCATACATGACTACTGGAAAAACCATAGCTTTGACTATATGGACCTTTGTTGGCAAAGTAATGTCTCTGTTTTTTAATATGCTGTTTAGGTTTGTCATAGCTTTTCTTCCAAGGAGCAAGCATATTTTCAACATATGGTCAATCCTTATTCATGAGAGGATTACCAAAGGAAATTAAGACTGCAATTTGTGCTGTATAATCTTTCTTTTCATTGAGTTATACAAGCCCTTTCGCCACAACAAGGCTGTGATCCATGAAGGGGATACGCAGAATACATCATTCAAAATGCTGGGCTGGATGAATCACAACCTGGAATCAACACTGCAGGAAGAAATATCCACAACCTCAGATATGCTGTAGACAATATCATTCTAACAGTAGAAAGTGAAAAGGAATTAGAGAGCCTCTTGAGGAGAGTGTAAAAGCTGCCCTGAAACTCAACATTACAAAAACTAAGATGGCATCTGGTCCCATCACTTTAAGGCAAATAGAAGGGCAAAAAGTAGAAATAGTTGACAATTTTTATTTTGTTGGGCTCCAAATTCACTGTGGAAGATGACTGCAGCCATAAAATTAAAAGACAATTGCTCCTTGGAAGGAAAGCTATGACAAGCCTAGACAGAGTATTAAAAAGCAGAGTTATCACTTTGATGACAAAGATTGATGTAGTCAAACGTAGTTTTTCCAGGAGTCATGTATGCATGTGAGAGCTGGACCATCAAACTTTGAATTGTGGTGCTGAAAACTGTTGAGAATACCCCTGGATTGCAAGGAGAACAAACCAGCCAATACTAAAGGAAATCAACCCTTGAATATTCACTGGAAGGCCTACTGCTGAAGTTGAAGTTCCAATACTTCGGCTACCTGACAAGACAAGCTGATTCACTGGAAAAGACCCTGATGCTGGGAAAGATTGAAGGTAAAATGAGAAGGGGGAGACAGAATGAGAAGGTTAGATAGCATCACCAACTCAGTGGACTTGAATTTGAGCAAACTCAGAGAGACAGTGGAGGACAGAGGAGCCTGGTGTGCATGGGGTCACAAAGAGTTGGACATGACTTGGTGACTGAACAACAACAAATCTTTGCGTGTGTGTGTTGGCGGCAGTGGGCAGGGGGGAAACCTGATCCAAACCTGATCATTCCAGAACTAAGCCAAATGATTCCAGTTATCTAATATATTATCTACCTTCATATATAATATAAAAATAGGGACTTTATAATAAATAAGAGATCAGCAACAAGTGAATTTAGCAAATGTGTGCTTTCTTCCTGGACTAGTTTTTGCTATTCTTTGACTTTAAAAAGGCCAATAGGCCTTGTTTCACAAAGAAATCAAACTGAAGAATATTGTCTGTAGATAAGGGAACTGTTTAAAATCAGTAAGAGCTAGTACGCCAATAAGTTAGTGATGGATATTATAAAGAAGAGATTTTACAAAGAAGTACAATTTTTGTAGGTGGGCAGGCATATTTCTTAATTGGCCTAGTGAGAAATCAATGCTAAAAATTTTAAGAATAATTACTCTAGATTAGATGACTGTCAATTTACATTGATTGCATTGACTGTCAATTTACATTATACTGGGTATATTGGACTTGGATGAAAGAAAGTATTTCATTCTGTAGAAAAGTGTTTCTCAATAATTTTTCCTTCCCAATCTACATTAAGGATGAAAGCCCTGTAGTCAGTAGTAGTGACTTTCTTTGGCAATGATTCTTAAGGCAGGATGTAAGCAGGTTGAGAATTACTGCTCTTAAACTAATAAAATTAAATGTAGAAATAGTAAATTCATTAAAGATAATTCAGTCCATAACTGAGGGTATACTGAACTCCTTTTACATAGAGTTCAATATCTGAAGAGATAATCCAATGAGACAACATCAGGAATAGTAAATTCTAAATGCTGTAATATAAAAATGAACTTTCCTTCCCAATTGTGTTCTAGATTACTTACAGAACCTTGAAACTGTAAGAGTATGTAATATAAAATTTCACATCCTTGGAAGATAAAGGAAAAACTTTAGGTCTAAAAGATAAATGTATATATTTTAAATGTCTGGTAACTTCACCAGCCCACACAGCCATTCCAAATTCATTCTGTAAATCTATTACATTATTCTACCCAGGTAATTACAACAAAGGAATTTCCAGTAAGAAAAAATTTCCAAATGCAAAATAAGCTGCTACTGAAATTAAAAAATATGGGGAAGAAAATCTGGGATGAGACAAACCTTTCACAACGGACACAAAAATTTGGTTTAATTCTATGTACTGCTGAAATAAAATACCCTTTCACATTAATGTTCAGAGAACACCATCTTTCCTTTAAATATGTAATCTCTACCTACATTATTAGAGGTTCTAGTTTACTTAAGTGAAAATAATTTAAATTTAATTTTAAATATCTACTTCTAATGTCAATAGCTATATATAAACATGGGCTTTCCAGGGGGCAACAGTGGTAAAGAACCCGCCTGCCAATGTAGGAGATGTAATAAATGCAGGCTGGATCCCTAGTAGGGAAGATGCCCTGGAGGAGGGCATGACAACCCACTCCAGTATTCTTGCTTTGAGAATCCCATGGACAGAGGAGCCTGGTGGGCATAGGGTCGCAAACAGTTGGACACAACTGAAGCAACCTAGCAAACATATATATACATGGTATAGGATAAAATCAAAGGAAAATGAAATTAAACAGACCAACAACAAATGTCATAAAGGATGTGAAACAACTGAAACTGTCATACATTGCTGATGGGAGTATAAAACTGCAGCAGCATCTTAGAAAACTGTTTAGCAGTTATTTGAAAAGTTAGATGTCCATGTACCCAAGACCTAACAATTTTACTCTTAGGTTATTGTCTAAAGTAAAGAGGAATACACCTGAAACTAACACAACACTGCAAATCAACTATAGTCCAATATAAAGTAAAATTAAAAAAATAAATAACTAAAATGAAATAAAGAGGGAAAGGATTCCCCCAAATCCTAGAATAGGGTCACAGACATTTTCAAAAATCAAGGTAGGATCACTCTTTTAAGATTGAGAGGTTATTGAGGTAATCTGGAAAAGTTTGTCAAAGTGCTATGCTGTCGGCGTAGAATGATCAGGACTCTAATTCTAGCGCTATTGTAGTAAGGAAATTCCCAAGAGGGCCACAAAAGCTATGGCATGGAGTCCTAAATTCCCACAAGGTAATGGAATAACAAAATAAGAAGTATTTGGGTAATGGCTGGGTGGAGTTTATCCACATCAGAGGAAATTAGTGCTGAGTTTTAAACAAAAGCAGTAATATCAGCTATTAGTCGATTGCCAAAGAGTTAATGATACAGAAAAGAGCTAAAGGACAAACAGTATTAGGATAAATCTTAGACAGGCAGAATAACAAGTGCAACTTTGAGACTAGGCTTTATATTAATTTAGTTGGGGTTGTGTTCTATCTCTCCTCCCACACCCCAAACTAAGGCTAAGCAAGGTAATATCTGTAAACTTTGCTGTTGTCTTTTAATTGTACTTTAATGTTTTAAAAACTAGTAATTAAATAATTTCAAAGTTTAAAAAAAAATACGATATTAGAGCTTCAGATTAAAAATTATAGATTAAAATTCATTTAACACATCAAAAAATAAAATACATTATTCTCTTCCCCTGGGGAGTTGTTGACAGAGAAGAAGTCAAGGATTCTTGGCTGTAAACTCCACTTTCACTGTAGGAACTGATATTTGGAGAGGAAGATCGAGATGGGGAATCCACAGTCAAGTCAAGCTTCATGGCGGAATCTGGGCTTTCAAGATCAGAAGTACTGCCACTCAGTTTTGCTCTTTTCTTAGCTGCGCTATTACGAAGGGACCTAAGAGAGCTCTGCATCTAAGGAAAAAGAAAAAAAACTTTACAAAATAATTATATAAATAAAAGTTATCCTTAGATTTAAAACTCTAATAACTAAACCGAGCTAGCCACTCTTCAATCTAACACTAACAAGACCGATGTTAACATATCTGTATAAATACAGACCTTAGTACTCAGGTATGTATAAACAACCTCCTAGGCTAAAAGTTCCTTAAGAGGAAGGACTGCAAGATATTATTCATCATGTTATTTTCAGCACTGGGTATAATGACTAATACACTGTAAAAATTCAGTTCATAAAGTGAATGACTGAATCAGATGGTAGACAGCCCAGCTGAAGTCACCTTAGAGAGTCACCTAAGTGTGCTGATGTGGGTGTAGTTCTTTAGCATTTAGGTCAACAGTGTGCTGTGTCATTCTATTAAATAGAACTATTTAATAGTTCTATGAGAAGGTTAGCGAAAAAGTAAGCAGCTTTCCAAATTTGAAGCTTACATCAACCTTGCCAGTGTCCAGAGAATAATAGATCAGTGTATGTAACTTCTGAAGAAAAGTATTTACAAAAATGCAGAGTAGAAACCTGCATTCAGTTCAGTTCAGTTCAGTTGCTCAGTCATGTCCGACTCTTTGCGACCCCATGAATCACAGCACGCCAGGTCTCCCTGTCCATCACCAACTCCTGGAGTTCACTCAAACTCATGTCCATTGAGTCAGTGATGCCATCCAGCCATCTTATCCTCTGTCGTCCCCTTCTCCTCTTGCCCCCAATCCCTCCCAGCATCAGGGTCTTTTCCAATGAGTCAACTCTTTGCATGAGGTGGCCAAAGTACTGGAGTTTCAGCTTTAGCATCAGTCCTTCCAATGAACATCCAGGACTGATCTCCTTTAGAATGGACCGGTTGGATCTCCTTGCAGTCCAAGGGACTCTCAAGAGTCTTCTCCAACACCACAGTTCAAAAGCATCAATTCTTCGGCACTCAGCTTTCTTCACAGTCCAACTCTCACATCCATACATGACCACTAGAAAAATCATAGCCTTGACTAGACAGACCTCTGTTGGCAAAGTAATGTCTCTGCTTTTTAATATGCTATCTAGGTTGGTCATAACTTTCCTTCCAAGGAGTAAGCATCTTTTAATTTCATGGCTGCAATCACCATCTGCAATGATTTTGGAGCCCCCAAAAATAAGGTCTGACACTGTTTCTACTGTTTCTCCATCTATTTGCCATGAAGTGATGGGACCCGATGCCATGATCTTCGTTTTCTGAATGTTGAGCTTTAAGCCAATTTTTTCACTCTCCTCTTTCACTTTCATCAAGAGGCTTTTTAGTTCCTCTTCACTTTTTGCCGTAAGGGGGGTATCATCTGCATATCTTAGGTTATTGATATTTCTCCTGGCAATCTTGATTCCAGCTTATGCTTCTTCCAGCCCATATCCAAGGTAAGAGAAATCTTCATAACATATATATTAAATTTGGGAACAGAACCTTGAACAAATTAAGGAACTCAGAAATATACATAAATTATATTTTGCTTACATTTTGATTAAGTATGGCCACTTCCCTAGTAAGTCCTTGGAAGGTTGAATATTTAAAAATAGTAATATCTGTTTTGGAGAAGGTGATGGCACCCCACTTCAGTACTCTTGCCTGGAAAATCCCATGGATGGAGGAGCCTGGTGGGCTGTAGTCCATGGGGTCGCGAAGAGTTGGACATGACTGAGCGACTTCACTTTCACTTTTTACTTTCATGCGCTGGAGAAGAAAATGGCAACCCACTCCAGTGTTCTTGCCTGGAGAATCCCAGGGATGGGGGAGCCTAGTGGGCTGCTGTCTATGGGGTCACACAGAGTCGGACACAACTGAAGCGACTTAGCAGCAGCAGTAGCAGATCTGTTTATATGTACTAATTATAAAAAAGAAATTACCTCTTCAATTACCCACTAAAAGGATTATTTTTAAGTTATCATAAAAAGTAATACAAAGATATGTAGGATCAGATGAAATTTATGAGCTAGGAAAGTGTCTTTTTAAAACCATCACAATATTGTCATTATTCTCCAGTTAAAATAAATTAATTAAAAAAAAGTACCTCTTCTATAAGGTTCTTTTCTATAAATAAATTCCATTTCTAGTACCATTGGAATATAACAGGAAAAACAAAAAGAAAAGGAAAAAAACAAGGAAAAACTTAACAAGCAGTTAGAAGCTGGAATGAGCAGTTCATTAA
The DNA here is from genome assembly GCF_019923935.1 of Bubalus bubalis. Lineage (NCBI taxonomy): Eukaryota > Metazoa > Chordata > Mammalia > Artiodactyla > Bovidae > Bubalus > Bubalus bubalis. The sequence continues at coordinate 15,560,506 of NC_059176.1, forward strand.
GAACCAGTTTTGGTTCTTTAGAAGTCAGTTTTATACAGGCTTAATGTTAGCTTTTTAAATAAATATGCATTAATTTTTTTTTTTTAGTCAACTATTAGTACTGATGCCTCAGATCTTAAAGATGGGCTAAACTAAGACCATAATAAGACCATCAAATATCATCATTGGCTGTTTTAGTTTACATATTTAATGTAAAACACTTTTAAGCCTGATATCAGACAAACTGAAATGATAAAAAGGAAGCATCTGTGGAAACAGTGCTCTGAATCCAAAGTAATATAGCAACCACATTCCTTCTCTGGCATAATTAATATGCATAGTTCTCATGCTGGCAATACATTTTTATAGTACAAATGGAGTTATCTAGGATTCAAAGATGAATATAAAATATGATCTCAATTCCATAACTTGTATGTATGCACAAGGGATATGCTCAAGAATGTTTACTGCAGCATTGTTTACAATAGCAAAAGATGAGGAATAAGCCAAAATCAATTATATGAGTGTGCGTGTGCTAAATTTCTCTATTACAGTTTCACGTGTATGTGTGCTTAAGTCACTTCAGATGTGTATGACTCTTTGTGACCCTATGGACCGTAGCCCAGCAGGCTCCTCTGTCCATGGGATTTTCCAGGCAAAAATACTGGAATGGGTTGCTGTGCCCTATTCCAGGGGATCTTTCTGACCCAGGGATCGAACCTGCGTCTCTTATGTCTCCTGCATTGACAGGTGGGTTCTTTACCACTAGTGGCACCTGGGAAGCTCATCCATTATATATACTGTACATTACAATATACAGAGATACTATATATTATATATATTGTAATATATATTATATACATTGTAATGTGTAGGAATATACTATAAATAAATGCATCAAATATTACTATATTAACATAAAAAGTATATACATACATAAAACACAAATTAATGGTAATAGTGGTTGTCTCTGGTGAAGAGGAAAGAGAAACTGGATTGGGGAGGGAACTACGTTATGTCTCATTATTTTTCATTTAGGAAAAATATGACAAATTGTTCATTTTGGGGGGGGCTTAGTGCATAGCTGTATTGCCGTATTATTTGTATTTTTGATTTTAAAAGGAATAATATATATACAGGAGAAATATTGGAAGGAAAGACATTAGTGTGTTAATGATAAACTATTCAGGGTAGTGTAATTTAGTGTGATAAATTTTCTTCCTAATACTTCACTATAGTTTCCATGTTTTCTACTGCAAACACGTAAAATATTTTTATAAGTAAGACAAGATGTTATGCGATTCAAAGTACTTGATTTTTCCTTAAATGAAAACTATTATATTATAAACAACTACAAGCATTTAGAAATTATTGAAAGCATTTGGTTCTAACCTCTTCTTGATCTAAATCTTTATCCCTGATATTTAATTCTGAAAGATCAACTGTAAGATTATCTTTTTCACTCTTCCAAATGTCATCAGGCTCTTTCTTTTTGGGTCCCACTGTGCTTAGATCAGCTTTATCAGGCAAAAGGCTGATTCCCCGTGGAATGGGAGGTACAGGTTTGGTCCCATTTAAGCCTCGTCGGGAAGATGGTGATCTCACCAAAGCAGGAGTAAGTTGAACTTGAGGAGGTTTCTCTTGAGAATTTTCTCCTGCATGGAAAAGACACATTACTTCTTTTCTTTTTTCAACTTCAAATTGGAAAACAAGTTAGCATTAAATCACAAGTGTTTAGGATTAGTTGTTTTTAAATTAAAAAGCACACTATATTAGAAATAAAGATTGCTACTTGAGATTAAAAAAAAAAATTGTTCCCTAACAAATATAACAAAAATGGACCAACCAGAATCCTTTCATATGAAATACAAATATTATATACCAAGTGAATTTTTTTTTTGGCCATGCTGCTCAGCCTGTAGGATCTTAGGTCCCCAAACAGGGATTGAATCCAGGCTCTCAGCAGTGAAAGCTCACAGTTCTAATCACAGGACTGCCAGGGAACTTCCTGAAATGTCTATCTTCATACGTATCACCAGGATTAATATTTGTATAGTAAAGTCCACAATAACCTAGGAACGTTAATGATCTGGCTTGATCTAAGAAACACTTGATGTAAGCACACTTGAACGACTACTATGTGCAAAGCAGTAACACTGGGCACTAAGGAGAACAAGTTAAACAATATTTCAGCTTTCAATACAGTATTTGATTTTGGAGGAAAGACAAATACAGAAAAAAATTAACAGAAGAAAATGAAGGCTCAATGCTAAAAGAAAGTAATAAATTTGGCTGACTATGCAATAAACTGATGTTATGGTTGTAAACTGGAAGATTCGTGCTGTGGGGTAGTTTAAAGGTGAAATATTTGACCATAGGGGCTGGGGTTAGGGAAGCATTTGGGACATGGGACTCACCTTTCACAGACTTTCTGAAACTGAATCTGTCTTGAATAAACATACATGCTAATATTATGATTTTGGTGTGGGCTATTGTTAAGGATATTTTAGTTGATAACAACAGTAGTGTATGTGTGCTCAGTCGCTCAGTCATGTTTGACACTTTGTAACACCATGGAGCCTGTCAGGCTCCTCTGTCCATGGAATTTTCTAGGCAAGAATACTGGAGTGGGTTGCCATTTCCTACTCCAGGAGATGTTCCTGAACACGCATCTCTTGTGTCTCCTGCACTGACAGGCAGTCTTTACCACTCAGCCACCTGGGAAGCCCAACAAACAGCAGAAAACCCATCAAAATAATTTTGATAGTAACATTCAATAAATGTTGATACTAGACACTGAGGTAAAGATATGAACAATATTTTATGTTTGTAAAGCTAAAAGTTGTTTGTAGGCTCTCAGACTGTTCATATTCATGTCCATTATAAAGCACTATTATTTAGTTCTACAAAAGGATTCTGAAGTGGCAATACAAGAAAAAAAAAGAAATGACAATTTAAACTGAATTTTATATTATACATTTGATCTATTGAACATTCCATTAATATTTTGCTAAATATTTACTAATTTAGAGAAATAAAATGCAATTTACTTTTAAAGATCTGACAACCCTAACTTCAAATAATTATTCAAACATACAAATATTTGAACAAAGTATTAATTTTTACCATCATATATACCTGTAGGATCAGACGATTTTTGGCTGACAAGCTTTTTCTGTGGACTTGGCTTTGGAAGCCCTTCAAAGCTTTTAAGAGGCCAGGAACTTGAGAAATTAACGGAATTATCTTGAGACTTCTTTGGAGACACAGTAAGAGACGTGTGCTTTGGACTAGTTCGAGGTGACGAGAGAGGACAGGATGGAAGAAGAACAGCTCCTGAACTTGAATTTGGACCAGAGTATGACGAACGCTCTGTGTGACTACCAAATGTCTGCTGTGTCTTACTACCAAAACATAGGCTAGCACAAACTGTAATAAGACAAAAGAGAATATTATTTATTTATACACATCTTCTAATTTTAAGTTTTTTTGCTTTTCACATCCAGGTTTTTAATCCTATCTGGCATCCATACTTTTGCAGGTAAAAACCTAATTTAACTTTCTTCTATAGAGATAGTGTAATTCTCCCAGTGCCACTTTTTGAGCCATCCACTCTTTCCCTTTCATCTCTAAATCTCCCATATGTATATTTGAGTCTATTCTTAGGTGCTTCTTATGGGTTCCATTAATCTTTTTTTCTGTTTCTACAGTAGTACCACAATGCTTTATTTATCCTCACACTGATAAGTCTCTTTCCATTTTTTTTTCCAGTTTTGTGAGATGGCTGACATACATTATACACCATGATGGTTTGATATACATATAGTAGTTGTTTAGTCTGTAAGTCATCTCTGACTCTCAACCCATGGGCTGCAGTGTGCTAGGCTTTTCTGTCCTTCACAGTCTCTTGGGAGTTTGCTCAAACTCATGTCCATTGAGTCGATGATGCCATCCAACCATGTCATCCTCTGTCACTCCCTTCTCCTCCTGCCCTCAATCTTTCCCAGCATCAGGACGTTTTCCAATGAATCAGCTCTTTCCATTAAGTGGCCAAAGTATCGACGCTTCAGCTTCAGCATATATAGAGAGTGAAAAGTATATGGATAGTGAAATGATTAACAGGACAGGTTCAGCTAACACCTTCTGACATAGATAAAATAAAAAGAAAAGAAAAAAGGAAAAAGAGCCTTCTCCTTGTGATGAGAACTCTTAGAATTTATTCTTCTAACAACTTTTCTCTATGCCACACAGCAGTGTTAACTACAGTCATCATCCTGTCTCCTTCCATTTTGATCCTCTTTAGAATTATCTAGGTCATCCTTGGTCCTGTGTTCTTTCACATGAATTTTGGGGTTAGCTTGCCATGCTCCATTAAAGATCCTGTTGAGATTTTGATAGAAATGAAATTGAGTTTCCTTGTTTAAAAATACAGGATCACACACAAAAAATGCACGATCTCTTTTAATTTATTCAGGCCTTCTTTTATGTCTCTCAAAAAAGTATTTTAGTTTTCATAATGAATGTCTTTTCTTAGGCCTCCATATACTTACAAATTTTGTTGATACTGTAATTTCTTTCTTAAAAATCATTTTCTGAATATTCCTGGTAACTGGGAACTTTACTCACCTTTCCATTTGGCTTTTATATCTAGCAACCTTGCTAAATCATTTATTATTTTAATAGTTTTCTGTATATCCTTCTGGATTTTTTATATAGATAATCCAAAAATGGTAATAATGATGAAAACTATGATGGCAATGATGAGAACTAATCTTTATTGAGCTAATATTCATGTGTCAGGGGGTGTTCCAAGTATTTTCTATGTATTAACTAATTTAATCTTCACAACAATTCTGTGGGGTAGGTACCATTCCTATTTTATAGATTTAAAAAAAAGGACAGAGTTAGGAATACTAAGTAAGGAAATACTAAGGAAATTATCAAACTCAGGGTCCCTGGCTCCAATCCTTTGCTCTAAACCACTATATTACACCATGTTTTATCTGCTTAGAAAGCTACACCTTCCAAGACTAAACCAGGAGAAAAACAGAAAATATGAACAGACCAATTACTGGTAATGAAATAGAATCAGTAATTTTAAAACTCCTAACAAACAAAAGTCCAGGAGCAGATGACTTTCACAGGTGAATTTTATCAATTACCTATCCTTGTCAAACTATTCAAAAAAAAATTACAGAGGAAGGAACACTTCCATACTCATTTTATGAGGACCACAGCACTCTGATATCATATCCAGAGGAAAACATCACACAAAAAAGAAAACTGCAGGCCAATATCACTTATGAACATAGATGTAAAAATCCTCAACAAAACACTAGCAAACCAAGTCCAACAATACATTAAAAGGTTCCTACACCATGATCAAATGCATTTATGCCAGAGATGCAAGAATTTTTCAGTATCTATAAATCAATGTGATATATACCACATTAATAAATTGAAGAATAAAAATCATACGATCATATCAACAGATGCAGAAAAAGCTCTTAATAAAACTCAACATCCATGTATAATAAAACCTCTCCAGAAAGTGGTCACAGGGGAAACATATCTGAACCTAATGAAGGCCACATATAATAAACACACAGCTAACACCATACTCAATGGTGAAAAGCTGAAAACATTTTCTCTAAGATGAGGAACAAGACATAGATACATACTCTCACCACTTTTATTCAACATAGTATTTGAAGTCTTAGCCACAGCAATCAGAGAAGGAAAAGAAATAAAAAGAATCCAAACTGGAATGGGAGAAGTAAAACTGTCACTGTTTGCAGATGACATGATACTACATATAGAAAATCCTAGAGACACTACCAGAAAACTACTAGTAATCATCAATGAATTCAGTAAAGTTGCAGGATATAAAATATACAGAAATCCATTGTAATTCTATACAATAACAACAAACTATCAGGGAATTCCCTGGCAGTTCAGTGGTTAGGACTCTGTGCTTTCAATGTCAAGGGTCTGGGTTCAATCCCCAGTTGGGGAACTAAGATTACACAAGTCGTGTGGCACAGTGAAAAATAAAACAAAACTATCAGAAAGAGAAAAAAAAAGGCAACAATCTCATATACTATCGCATCAAAGAGAAAAAAATACCTAGAAATAAACTTACCTAAGGAGGCAAAAGACCCATACTTGTAACATGATCAGACAATGATGAAAGAAATTAAAGATGACACAAATAGATGGAAGGATATACTGTGTTCTTAGATCGGAAGAATTAAGATTGTTAAAATGACCACACTACCCAAGGTAATCTACAGATTCAGGGCAATCCCTATCAACAGACCGATGGCATTTTTCACAGAACCACAACAAAAAATTTTTAATTTGTATGGAAACACAGAAAACCCCAAATAACCAAATCAATATTGAGAGAGAAGAACAGAGCTGGGGGAATTGTAGTGCTAAGAAAACTGGACAGTTACATGTAAAAGAACGAGATTAGGACATTTTTCTAACACTATATACAAAATATAAACTCAAAATGGATGGAAGACCTAAATGTAAGACCATGTACTATAAAATTCCTAATAGAAAACATAGACAAAATACACTTTGACATAAATCGCAGCTGTATTTTTTTTAATCTATCTCCTAAAAAATAGGAAATAAAAGCAAAAATAAACAAATGAGACTCCCAAGCCTTTGTACAGAAAAGTAAACCACCAACGGAATGAAAACTGTGCTGTATGCTAAGTCACTTCAGTCATGTCCAACTCTGCAACTCTATGGACTGTAGCCCTCCAGGCTCTTCTGTCCACAGGGTTCCCCAGGCAAGCATACTGGAGTGGGTGGACGTTTCCTCCTCCAGGGGATCTACCTGACCCAGGGATTGAACCCTCACATCCTGCACCTCCTGCCTTGGCAGGTGCACTCTTTACCACTGAGCCTCCTCGGAAGCCTCTGCTAACGTCAAGGAAATGCACATCAAAACCACAAGGACATGTAACCCCACCCCTGTCAGAATGGCTATCATCAAAAGTACACAAATAACAAATGTTGGCAGGGATGTGAAGAAAAAGGTACCCTCAGACAATGTTGGTGGGAACGTAAATTGGTGCAGCCACTGAGGAAAACAGTACAGAGGTCTCTCAAAAAACTACAAACAGCACCATAATATGACCCAGCAATTCCATTCCTGGGTATATACTGGGAAAAAAAAACCCACAACACTAATTCAAAACGATACATGCACCCCAGTGTCCACTGCAGCGTAATTCACAATAGCCAAGATATGGAAGCAACCTAAGTGTCCCTCAACAGATGAATTGTTAAAGAAGATGTGGTGTATATTAACAGTGGAATACTACTCAGCCATAAAACAAAATAAAAGTTTGCCATTTGGCGCAACATGGATGAATTTGGAGGCTATATTATGCTAACTGAAGTAAGTGAGACAGAAAAATAAATACTATTTGATATTACCCCCTTCATGGACCGCAGCCTTGTTGTGGCAAAGGGGCTTGCGTAACTCAATGAAGCTGTGAGCTGTGCTGTGCAAAACCACCCAAGACAGAATGGTCATAGTGAAGAGTTCTGACAAAACGTGGTCCACTGGAGGAAAGAATGGCAACCCACTCCAGTATTCTTGCTGCAAGAACCCCGTGAAAAGCATGAAAAGGCAAAAAGATACGACACTGGAAGATGAGCCCTCTAGGTTGGAAGGTATCCAATATGCTACTGAGAAAGAACAAATGGCAATTACTAATAGCTCCAGAAGAATGAAGCAGATGGGCTGAAGCAGAAATGACAGAGACATCACTTTGCTGACAAAGGTCCATACAGTCAAAAGTACAGTCATGTACAGATGTGACAGCTGGACTATCAAGAAGGCTGAGCACCAAAGAACTGAGGCTTTCGAATTCTGGTGCTGGAGAAGACTCTTGAGAGTCCCTTTGACTGCAAGGAGATCAAACTAGTTAATCCTAAAGGAAATCAACTCTAAATATTCATTGGAAGGACTGTTGCTGAAGCTGAAGCTCCAATACTTTGGCCACCTGATGTGTAGAGCCAACTCATTGGAAAAGACTCTGATGCTGGGAAAGACTGAAGGCAGGAGGAGAAGGGGCAGCAGAGGATGAGATGGTTGGAGGCATCACTGACTCAATGGACATGAATCTGAGCAAACTCCGTGAGACAGTGAAGGACAGATGAGCCTGGCATGCTGCAGTCCATGAGGTTGCAAAGAGTCAGACACTCAGCGACTGAAAAGCAACAATATGTATCACATATATCAATCTAAAAAATACAACAAACTAGTGAAGATAATAAAAAAAAAAATCAGACTCACACATATAGAGAACAAACTAATGATTACAAGTAGGGAGAGGGGTGGGGGGAGGGGCAATATAGGGTTAGGGGAATAAGAGATAGGATATAAAATAAGAGATAAGATATAAAACTATTATATATAAATAAGCTACAAGGATATATTTTACAACACAAAGAATATAGCCAATATTTTATAATAACTATAAATGGGATATAACTTTAAAAATTGTGAATCACTACATTGTACACTTGTAACTTAAATAATATTGTAAATCAACTACACTTCAACTTTAAAAAAGGCAATCTGTAATTTTTTCAGAGGTTCCCTCAAATTTTCTTCTATCTTTTTGAAGTTTCCAAGACAACAGACCTAGCTTATTATATAACAAATAAAACATTTTTCTGAAGACATAAATGACTATGTATGCGTTAGTCACTCAGTCTTGTCCAATCTTAGTGATCCCATGAACTGTAGTCCCCAGGCTCCTCTGTCCATGGAATTCTCTAGGCAAGAATACTGAAGTGGGTTGCCATTTCCTTCTCCAGGGGATCTTTTCCACCCTGGGATCGAACCTGGGTCTCCTGCATTGCAGGCAGATGCTTTACCATCTGAGCCACAAGAGAAGCCATGTATGTATGGCTTATATCATTTGACTATGTATGCCATATACCATTTCCTTTTAATTCATATCTAACATGCTTAGGACCTCTACCTCTACCTAAACTTTATAGGAGACTTAAATGGTCACAAATTTACATATACAACCTACTAGTAAGTTAAATCTTGACTTTAGAAAAACATAATATTCCTTTAGTAGCTGCTCTAATAAGTATTCTGAGAGGTGAGAGTCCCTTGGACTGCAAGGAGATCCAACCAGTCCATTCTGAAGGAGATCAGCCCTGGGATTTCTTTGAAAGGAATGATGCTAAAGCTGAAACTCCAGTACTTTGGCCACCTCGTGCGAAGAGTTGACTCATTGGAAAAGGCTCTGATGCTGGGAGGGATTGGGGGCAAGAGGAGAAGGGGACGACAGAGGATGAGATGGCTGGATGGTATCACTGACTTGATGGACGTGAGTTTGAGTGAACTCCGGGAGTTGGTGATGGACAGGGAGGCCTGGCGTGCTGCGATTCATGGGGTCACAAAGAGTCGGACACGACTGAGCGACTGAACTGAACTGAACCAAAACCAAAGACACTCTCAAGATCTGATTAAACACTGACAGTGGAGGCCGTCTACAAAGGTAATGTAAGCATTCAGAGATATCTGGAAACAGAAGAGATGAAGCAACACAGAAAAGCCTGTCTATTTCTACTAATGAGCAGTCTCAAAGGTATCTTGTCCATATTTGGGGAAAAAAATCTCTATCATTAAGAAAGATAAACTAAACAATAGAGATAAACTATCTTAGTGTGAATAACACCATAAAGAAAAACACTACTACACTTTATGTAGTCATGTGGCCCTTTGGAGTGGGTGGAAGTAAGGGCGGCTAAAGTGGAAATGCTATATTAACTCTATCTTCTTTACTAATTTCAAATAAGCATTGTTTTTCATCAATAAATAAAGACAGACATACATCCTAATCACTCAAAAAATTTTAGTAAAGGATATACAACAAAATATCTCCAAAATTTCTGATTTTATCCTACTTCTAAGTAATAACTGTCATAGCTATTAACTAGCATAGAAATGGAAGACATGCCTTCAAATCCAAAATTCTTATGTCTGACAGTCAGCCTCAAACTCTCCATCTTGTTCCATCTTATGAATATGTAAGATACCTAAAATGATAGCTAGTTAAGCAGTCATGGGTCCTAATAGGAGACATAAATTCTAAATAGCTTTAAAATTGAAAACTGTTATGGATGCATATATATGGAATTTAGAAAGATGGTAACGATAACCCTGTATGTGAGACAGCAAAAGAGACACACATGTATAGAACAGTCTTTTGGACTCTGTGGGAGAAGGCGAGGGTAGGATGATCTGAGAGAATAGCATTGAAACATGTATATTATCATATGTGAAACAGATCGCCAGTCCAGGTTTGATGCCTGAGACAGGGTGCTCAGAGCTGGTGCACTGGGAGGATCCTGAGGGATGGGATGGGATGGGGAGGGAGATGGTGGGGGTTCAGGAAAGGGAACACATGTACACCCATGGCTGATTCATGTCAATGTATGGCAAAAACCACTACAATACTGTAAAGTAATTACCCTTCAATAAAAAAAAAAAAAAAGTTATGGCAAATAACTGTCTTCTGCTACCATAGTACTCCTTATGGGATAATTTTATTTTCAATTACTTGGTATGAAAATGTTCATCTCTACGATGAGTTTCTAAAGTCTCTAATTAGTCATATTTATATCAAGAGTACTAAACCTAACATTTCAGTTTAACAGTTATGAAAAATTTGATTAAAATTATTATTAAAAATAAAACATCCCTTTCTGTAGTAAGTATAATTATACAAAATAACGTATTAGATTTGGAAACCCCACAAAATATTTGTAAATCATTTGTACTCAAATAAAGTTGGAATTTAAACCTTTATCTTGATGACTGTTAGTTGTCCCCAGGTACTGTAAGTCAGAATCCACACTGCCAGTTTTACCACATATCTGTGAAAATCCAAGTTGTCCACATTTCCCAGAGAGATTTGTCTGATGAGTCCCACTAGTGCCTTTGGAAGGAGAAGAAAAACATAAAATCAAAAGTTTACTTCATGAACACAACTAATTTCACAAATGTTGTGTCCTTTGTGTGGGAATAAATACAAGAGTATATGTACATTAAGCCAGGCAGGCAAGAAAGATTTGCCTGCAGTCAGATTTGCTGTTGGCAGATCTGATTAGTGACAGGGGTTAAAGGACAGAAGATGGACTGGTCAGGCACAGAGAAAAGAAAAATATGTTGAAAAATATACACAAAGGCAGTTTCTTCCTATATGTTCCCGTCTCTCACCATGGAAGGTTTCTCTGGACCTCGATTTCCTTCTTCCCAGGATTTGTAGTAAATTTACACTCTACTCAAAAAGGTCTACTGCGGGACTCGTTTTCTTTCTTTCCTAACATGTAACACACATTTGGAGAAGGCAATGGCACCCCACTCCAGTACTCCTGCCTGGAAAATCCCATGGACGGAGGAGCCTGGTAGGCTGCAGTTCATGGGGTCGCTAAGAGTCGGACATGACTGAGCGACTTCACTTTCACTTTTCACTTTTCACTTTCATGCATTGGAGAAGGAAATGGCAACCCACCCCAGTGTTCTTGCCTGGAGAATCCCAGGGACAGGGGAGCCTGGTGGGCTGCCGTCATGGGGTCACACAGAGTAGGACACGACTAAAGCAAATTAGCAGCAGCAGCAGCAGCAGCAACACACATTCACGTACTTTCTAAGCTTACCCAGGTATATTTTCCAGATCCCTACCCTCCCACCTGAAACTCGTTAAGGTTATTTCTGGGCAGGGGTATAAGTCTGAAGGAAAAAAGGTGATATTGACCTCTCTGATGTTTAGTTCATTCTCTATAAAATTCTTTTTATGTAGTTCTAAAATTCTGATTTTTATAATTCTATGACTTCAAGCCCCTTTATCCAGCATGAACTGGATGTCTGCTAAGTTAATTCTTAACTCTATACTCTGGTTAAGTGAGAGTAGGACTATAAAGAAAGTTGGGCACTGAAGAATTGATGCTTTTGAACTGTGGTGTTGGAGAAGACTCTTGAGAGTCCCTTGGACTGCAAGAAGATCAAACCAGTCAATCCTAAAGGAAATCAGTCCTGAATATTCATTGGAAGGACTGATGCTGAAGCTGAAACTTTGGCTACCTGATCCGAAGAACTGACTCACTGGAAAAGACCCTGATGCTGGGAAAGACTGAAGGCAGGAGGAGAAGGGGATGGCAGAGGAGACGGTTGGATGGCATCACTGACTCAATGGACATGAGTTTGAGCAAGCTCTGGGAGTTGGTGATGGACAGGGAAGCCTGGCGTGCTGCAGTTCATGCAGTCACAAAGACACGACTGAGGGACTGAACTGAATTAAATACTCTAGTTATACTTTCTCCCTAAATCTTGCCTCGCTACCAACCACAAACCCTCCCACAAACCTTTCTCTTCTCTAAAATTCAGCTCAAGTTCAACCTCTTTCTTGGAGTTATCATAAACCACTTCAATACCTATGATCTCTTCCTTTCTTGAATCGCTATAGTACTTATAATTTATATCCTTCAACCTAACATTAAGTTACATGCTGTCTTCTTCTTTATTTAAAATCTGTACAGTTAGGTAAGAAATTCTAGATGATACAAAAAAACACAGGCTTTATAAAAATCCCAAGCAATGCTTCAAACTTAACTGGATATATTCTTGCACTTCTTTTTCTCTATCAAATACACACTCAACTACACGATCATTGTAAGACCTCATTTTTATAAGAAAATATTACGGAATTTTATTGCATAAAGATCTACAAATTCTCCTACAGCAACGTTTTCTAAATATTGTGTCATAGCCAATAAATTTCAATAACTTGTATCACTTGGATCTTAAGTAAAAGACAAACTCAATCTTTATCTCATTCTCCACATTCCACTGCTAAATGATTTCCTTTTGTCAACACATCACCATTTTTCTAATTACCTGGGTGCTAAGTCTAGAAATCTTTTTCTATTCCCCTTTTTTCTATTTTATGTCATCATCATATTTTTCTGATTATTCATTTCTATTCAATCTGTAAACAACCTTGTCACGCTAGTTGCTTTGTTCTTTAACGAAGTAAGTCTCCATCAGCTCCCTATAGCTTACAAGTACTAGCTCAAATTTTTGAATCTAGAACACAAGGGTTCTCCACATTCCAATTACTCTTTGACCATCTAAAATGAAACTTGCCTTTATACTGCTGTCAGAAATCTCAAGCCCATTCCTAATGTGAGCCTTTGCTCTCTTCATACCTCCCCTTAACATCTGGAATCATACATATATCCCAAGCTCAAGTATTATCTCCTCTTTAATGATTTTTCTAACTGATAAGGACCATGACGGGACAATGGCCTCAGAATAATAATATATTTACTTTCTATAACACTTACTTTAGGCAACTAAACATCTTCCCAGTTGTTCTGGCCAAAAAAAGCTTAGAGCTCTTTCAACTTCCCTCTCACACTCCTACACAACCCATCAGCAAATCACAGTAACTGTACCTTTGACTTATAATCAGGATCCAATCACTTTTCACTATAATCACTGCTGCACTGGTCAAAACCTCCATTGACTCCAGCCTAGATCACAACAGACTCCATGTTTTCTCCCTTGCTTGCATTAATCTATTTCAAATGTAACATCCTCCAAGTCTGGAAAGCAAGCCAATTGATGTTACTTCTTTCCTCAAAATATTCTTCAATATTTTGAAGCCCATTCAATAGTTTATTAGGCCTTAAATAGGAGCCCATATTATTCTCCTCAATTTAATTTTCTACTTCTCTTCCCTTTACTCTTTTCATTCTAGATTTACTAGCTTCTTCGATCTTTCTCAAATACGTCCTGTACTCTGCATTAACTGTACCCTCTTCTTGGAATCATTTGCTGTTCTCTCATGGTATCTATGTGATTTGCTCCAAATATTCCCTTCTCAATATGGCCTTCTTTCATCACACTATTTAAAATAGCCCCTCCTCTATATTCCTCTTCTTTGCTTATTTTTTCTCATAGCATTTATCACCATTTAATTTACTCTGTTTTGCATTTATTTAATGTTTGCTTTGCCCGAACTAGAATGTAAGATCTATTAGGCAGAAAGTTTTCCCTATTTTGTTGAATGCTATATCCCCAGGCTTCCATGGTGGTTCAGTGGTAAAGAATCCGCCTGCCAAGTATGAGACACAGGTTCAGTCCCTGGGTTGGGAAGATCCCCTGGAGAAGGAAATGGCAAACTATTCCAGTATTCTTGCCTAGGAAATCCTATGGACAGAGGAGCCTGGCAGGCTACAGTCCATGGACAACAATAAATATACCCAGTACTTAGAAAAGTATCTGCACATACTTAGAAACATATCTGTACACAGGATATACTCAGTAAAAATGGGTTGTTGATGAAGCAAATACTGCCTTACATTAATACCCAAAGGATTTCAGTGAGAAACGCTTCCTGGATCTTATGAGACAATTGTGTCAAACTGTCCATTTTTATCAGGTCTTTAACAAATATTATTGAATTTGAACTGTCTACCAGATTATAAGTTCTAAGAGGTTCTGAATGAACTATGAAGATTAGAGAAATCTTTAACTTAGTTCAACATGTTCATTACCTGCAACTTTCACTTACCAGCAGCACATATAGGAAGAGAATCTGGGTTAAATTCCCGACTATTCTGAAATACAGTTCTTGACGCTCTTTTTCTGCTAAAACATAAATCATCGTTGACTGGCATTCCTTGAGATGGCTTTAATTTTGGAGATGGAATGAAATCATATGCTGAAAACTATAAAAACGGAATAACAAATCAGCAAATGTAGTTAAGTCTACTTGGTAATGAATATGATGGAATAATTTAGACTTAATTATGAAATTCAGATTAAAAGAAAAAATTAATAAATGTATCAAATATACAATGATACAAATAAACATCCACATGTATTACGGTACCCTAGCAGTATTTCTTCATGCCATGATATAAATGCTAATTTTTTTTCCTTTCTCAAACCTTACCCCAAACGTTTTCTGTACCTTACCTTCCTAGAGTACACAACTGGTAGCTAGGAAGGAAAGAATGCAAACGACAAAAAGAGTGAAATGATGACTTGAATAAAGGAAAGACCATTTCTGATTCAGCAGCATGGCCTGTCACACTATGCCATCTTTGAGCAGTGGACAATAAATGCCAGTCGAAGGTCACTGAACCAGCAAGCATCCCACTTTACTCTTCTTACTGAGGCAAATTTACTATCCATAATCTGCAGCCCAAATGTAAATGTAATCTATATCATGGTTCCTTTAGGAGATTTTTATAAGAGGTCTTTTAGTTAAAACCCAAAACATAATAGTTTATATATGCCTAGTACTTTATAATTTCCAACTCCTTTTCCACATACCCAGTTTGATTTTTAAGGTACAAGAGTGCCAGAATAGAATTTTGAAACTCAACCTAATCATAGTTAAAGAACTATGTAAAAGCATGATTCAAGTGTTGCGAATCCTTCACCAACAATGGCCTCGATTGTTCTGGATCATTTCACGCTGATCATGGCTACAGAACATTTTAAAAACTGAGTGAACAGACAAGAAATTATATTTACTGTCCTTATATTTATTTGGAGCTTAAAGACATAATCAAATCTACATATGCAGTGAACTGTAAGTCTTCTCAGGTATCCTTAGCAAACTTTGTCAAGTGTCAAATAGCAATGAAATACAATAAAATTACAGATACACCTATTTGAAAACTTCTTAGCTATTTGACTATTACAAGATTAAGATTATCAAATAGATATCAAGTAACTTGTTATTCCTCATCAAATTTTGTGGGAAAACTATTAACTCGTTCAAAAATTAACCCCCAAAATACCAGTGAGAAGTAATGAATGCTTCAGCAGAAAAAGGCCTGATTTTACTTTCTCAAAATCCAATACTATAATTTTTGAGACTGATTATAGGCTTCCCTGGGAGCACAGTGGTAAAGAATCCACCTGCAGTGTAGGAGACATGGGTTCAATCACTGGTTTGGGAAGATCCCCTGGAGAAGGAAATGGTAACCCACTCCAGTATCCCAGCCTGGGAAATTCCATGGACAGAGAAGCCTGGCGGGCGATAGTCCGCCAGGGCTGGAAAGAGTCAGACATGACTTAGTGACTAAACAACGATGACTGATTTTATAGCAGTCAGCATGAAAAGGAGGGAGCCTCCCAACCCAGGGATCGAACTCAGGTCTCCTGCATTGCAGGCAGATTCTTTACCAGCTGAGCCACCAGGGAAGCCCATGAAAAGGACACAATGGAATAAAAATGAAACCAATCACAGTCAACTTTTGATTAGATACATTAAAAGAAAATATACTAACCCAGTTAATATCATGAGTAATCCAGAGATAATTCTCCAGTATGGAATGCATTTACATTAGACTTACTCTGTAATTAATCTCTTTTTAAAAAAGCTTTTTTATATTGGAGTATAGCCAATTGACTGTTGCGATGGTTTCAGGTGGACAGTAACGGGCTGCAGCCATACAAATAATACATCCCTTCTCCACTAAACTCCCCTCCCAGGAGTAATTAATTTCTACTTAGAGAACAGAACATTAGAATGTATGACAGTGAAGACAACAACTAGTGATAGGGGTAATGAGGGTGGAGATACAGTGGGTAGTAGTAGCAGTGGAGAATATATCTGCTAGTGTGGCATTTTCCAGGGTTTAGGAGAAGTCAGGAATTACATTCTGCTGTAGAAAAATCTGCAAATATTTGAAAGCAGACTGTAGGACATACCAATTATTATTAACATGAGAGGTCCTTTATGGTCTTTCTCAAAAGTAGGTAAATTATTTTCATCAGGATAAGCTTTGACGGGACTAAACAATAAACAAGGGAAAAGGAATGAGTTAGCATAAAAGGGAAAAGTACACATATAGTTTGCAAAAGTTGTGAGCTAAATTTACAAAATATGAAGCAGTCTGTTTAAAGGATCTTATGACTCTTAGATAGAACTGAGTTTTCAGTGTTTGAAGTTAATGTCTTAAAATTTAATTCATTTAATTCCTTGTAGGAAATGAAAGTGTTATAAAAGGTGAGTTTCACATTTAATATTAACAATGATTTGAAATTCACATAGTCTAATCTACTATTTTAATCTCGCTTTTTAGTAACTCTTAACCTTTGGACTTGACTCCTAATATATTTTTCATAAAAACATTTCTTTGACCTAACACATCTTAGTTCAGCTTTTGGCAAGGAGTGTTAAGGACATCACAAAAATAGTTTTAATTCTACCTTGGTATAGATAGTAGCAAATTATCAGGATAACACCTTTTAATAGCTAACCCTCTCAGAAACCACCTACACTCCTGCCTTTATTGAGCTCATACTAAATTTATCTTAATCTCCAGCCTCCAGTTTTTGGACCTTCATTTTCTACCGGTTCTTTCTAGTTTTACCTGAACTTCAACCTTGCCTCTTAATGACAGCCATTAAAAAAAGTTTATTCCAATTACCTCCAAAATCACCTTCTGAAATATCTTTGTATGTTTTTTCAAATCATTTTCTATGCAAACTTTAAGAAAGCACAGTTGTGATACCAAATATAACACGTTTTATCTCCTACTTTTGCACATTCAAGGGAAAACATAGACTGTGAGTTTAGTTAATGACCTCGGTTACTAGGTTAAAGAACAAGGAAAAAATGTTCATAAACTTAAAAGTTTTTAATATATGGCATGTACTTGTGCAGAAAAAGTTCACATAGAAATTCTACTTAAGATGGCTTTTTGGACAAATCAGAGTCAGTAGAAGGCAGCTATTTGTCTTTGCCCACATTTTATCACTGTGTAAAAA
Organism: Bubalus bubalis; assembly: GCF_019923935.1. Lineage (NCBI taxonomy): Eukaryota > Metazoa > Chordata > Mammalia > Artiodactyla > Bovidae > Bubalus > Bubalus bubalis. The sequence goes on from NC_059176.1 coordinate 15,578,333, forward strand.
TAATAGTATAATTGTTTGTCCAAATTTGAACTTATCCTCTCAGGAAACACCTAATTAACTTAAATTTCCTAAATTTCCTCTACTGGTTTCACTGGTTGGATACCTTAACATTACTCCTGTTCAAATTATAAAATTGCAAAATCACATGTTCAGTTAAATTACATAATAGATAATATCTTTATTAACACAGATCAATTTTTATAATGCCATAAATCTTATAATGCTTAATATATTATTTATAATTTCCAGACTCTTAATTAAGATTTTAGACTAATAAAATTGAATGAAAAAAATTAAACTATCAAATATAGTTGATAGGTTCATATAGTCAAAGCTATGGTTTTTCCAGTGGTCATGTATGGATGTGAGAGTTGGACCATAAAGCAATCTGAGTGCCGAAGAATTGATGCTTTTGAACTGTGGTGTTGGAGAAGACTCTTGAGAGTCCCTTGGACTGCAAGGAGATCAACCCAGTCAAATCCTAAAGGAAATCAGTCCTGAATATTCATTGGAAGGACTGATGCTGAAGCTGAAACTCCAATACTTTGGTTACCTGATGTGAAGAACTGACTCATTGGAAAAGACCCTGATGCTGGGAAAGATTGAAGGCAGGAGGAGAAGGGGACGACAGAGGATGAGATGGCTGGATGGCATCACTGACTCGATGGACATGAGTCTGAATAAGCTCCAGGAGTTGGTGATGGACAGGGATGCCTGGCGTGCTGCAGTCTAGGGGGTTGCAAAGTCGCACACAACTGAGCGACTGAACTGAATTGATAGTTGATTTACAATATGGTATTAATTTCTGCTGTACAGCAAAGTGACTTGATTATATGTATGTATTCTTTTTCATATTCTTTCCCATTATGGTTTATCACAGGATATTAAATATAGTTCCCTGTGTTAAATATGCTTTTAATTTATCCTTGTCTGTTATACATTATAGGATAACCATCAAACAAACAGGTTAAAGGACATACAAAAGCCTCTGGATGATGACAAAATACATGTTTATTTCTGTCACTTAAACCATTATAAAAAGGACATATATAGTCATGGAAAGAATAAAAAGACAGCTCTTGGTTACATGAATTTCAGTTTTTTTCTGTGAGGAAACAAAAGTTGGTATCTTTGGGTGAGGTTATATTTAATATATATAACTGACACTGCCTTAGGTTAAAAAGTTACAGGGAAATAAAAGTAGGTACCCAAGGAAATGCATATGTTTTCTCTATTTATCATGATAAGTGCTATGGTTTTTTTAGACCATAAAATCAATACAATGTATACATTATCTTATTTAATATTCTTAAGGTTTAGTTTTCAAAACTTATTTTAAAATTATTTTAAAGTTTTTAAATAGACCTGAGAATAGATATGCTTTTGGATTGCTCTTAATTTTGACAAGTACTAAAAATAAGTTTTTCAGGAATTCCCTGGTAGCCCAGTGGTTAGGACTCAGGGCTTTCACTGCTCTGGCCCAAGGTTCAATCCCTGGTCAGGGAACTAAGATCTTGCAAGCCATGCGGTGCAGTCAATAACAACAACAACATAAATAAATAAACAGAAAAAAGTTTTTCAAATACTTCAGACATCTTGATAAAATTTTAAGAAGAAAAATAATGACTACTTATTGGAAACAGTCCAACATCTGCACTGATATTAGATATATTTTCAGGATTGTTCATGATTTTGACATGTTTTAAAACTAAGGGTTTTTCTCTTTTAGACACTCCAATCATATTTTTAAAAGAACAGAGAGGGAGGTTCAAGAAGGAGGGGATATATATGTATGTATGGCTGATTCATGTCGAGGTTTGACAGCAAACAACAAAATTCTGTAAAGCCATCATCCTTCAATTAAAAAAAAATAAATAACAAAAACTACTTGCTGGAAATAACATACTATCCAAGGAAATTTCAATTTTTAGGATTAAGTTCACACCAAATACATTACTGCAACTTAGCGATTTGGGATTTTCTATTACCTTTAAATTTGTCACATTAAGTATTCTAAATCTTTCCCACATTCTTCAAATGTCTGATTCTCTATTTTCCATTCTCAGCTTGGTTCTTCATTTACCAGATTATGGAAGCCTAATACTAGAGCCCTGCCCTTAAAACGTGACTCACAAATCAGCAGCATCAGCAACAACTAGAAGCTTACTAGACATGTAGTCTCAGAACCCCTCTCCAGACAAACTGAACCAGAATCTGTACTTCAACAAGATCCTGAGGGAATTTTTATGGACATTAAAATTTGATAAGCACTACTCCAGAGCTCATTGTCTTCAATGTCCAGAGCTCCATTCTTTTGGTTAAAAAAAAAAAATCTGCAGTCTCAACATCTTTCTGAATCCTAAATTATCTTCCTTTAATTTTTTCCTCCAATTCCAGAACAAAAAAGACTTCTGCCTCTGTTCCAAAGCTAACCTCTCTACATACCCATGTTCTTGATTCATTCAGTATATAACGACACTAATTCCTTGCCTTTCCCTCTCAATTTGATTCTCAACTATGATGAGAGAGATCAAATCATATATTCCTTGCAAATCTAAGATCTACCACAGTACAGAGTAAGCATGGTGAAGTCACCAGTGGCTCTTTGCTACTTTAAATGAGGTGGTTCCTATTTAAAAAGAAAACATAGTGATAACTCATCCTGCTACATCCTACTACATCTTGCTTGGTCTTTTCTTTTACCCTCAAACCCTGCGATTCTACTTTCTCACTTAGATATTTGTGGATACTGACTGCAGACACAGCACTGTTAGTACTGTTATATAAAAAAACAACAACAGTCATTATCAACACAGTGCTTACCATTACTGAAGAAAAAGACGACATGGTTCTCATGGGCTAAATACCAAAAGAGGAAAAAAACGCTAGGCAGTGCTTTTAAGAGTAATCTATAAGCTTGAACTTGGCTTCACACTTAGTGGATGATCAAAAAGATGCTTAATAAATGTTTAGTGCTTGTATTAATAAATATTTTATCAGTTCATCTCATAAACTTATAAATTTAGTCTCTAAAACCACTTTTTCCCATGTCTCACTGACTTTTCAGTAACCAAATTTTCTACCTTAAAAAAGCTATAGAACCTAATAACTACATATACAAGTGAAGCAAGTATGCTCCTTACTTTTCAGTCTAGGTTACCGTGACACTTAATTCATTGTAGAGAAATCTGTTAAGAAAAATATAGCTAACATGGTGGCCAAGTAGTGATGGCTGATTATTGGACCCCACTAACCCATTAAAATAGTCCTAAAAGCACAGAAAGAGATGCAAAGTTAGAATACCACAAGAATCTGCTTATCATAGTATACATTGGGGCATAAAAAGAGTCAACTAAATGGCAGAAACAAAATTAAAACGTATAAATATTCAAAATTAAGAACAACTAAACCAACTGATATTATATAATCTAACATGAAACAGCCATTAAAGATCCTACTATAGATTATTTGATGTCAAAGAAAAAAAATTCATGATAAAGTGAAAGAGAGAGACTTTCGTGTATGGAAAAAATAACGTCATTAGTATACACAAACTGAAATGGCACTTGAAGACGAGGCAACAAAATGTTCACTGAATGCTTTTCTCAGTAGTAAGACTGCTGAAAATCTTAAATTTCTTCTTTGTGCCTTTCTATATTTTCCAAATTTTCTATAACAAGCACATACAGCTTTTAATAATCAGATGACTTATTAGGAGGAAATTAAGATAAAATTATGAGAAAAGTATCTTCAAAAGTTATTTTACAAGTAGCTAGCTGATATATAAGAATAAATCATGCTTTTTCTGATTTCATTCTCCTCAAAAAACTCTCCTGCCTTTAACAGCAATGATGTGCTTCCTGAAACTCTTTTTACTTCACTTCTAAAACTTTTGTTCTTCCTTGATTCTCTTCCAAGTCTTAGGCACTCTTTGTGTTTTCCTTGTTTGGTTCCATCTCCTACTGCTGTTCCCTAAATGGGGCTGTATGCTGAGACTGAGACTTAAGCACTTGCTCTTGTTCTGAGAGCTCCTCAAATCTCACAGTTTCAACAAATTACTTCTCAATACGTGACTTCCAAGTTCTACACCCTAGTTCTTTCTCTGTCTCTTTAATAGTGGTCTTCAACAAATTCAACCAAGTGTTCTTCCACTATCTAAAACTCATTTTCCCTTGTTGGGTCTTTCTTATTCATGGATTTATTATGCATTTTTGTCACTTCAATCAAATCTGAGTTATCCCTCTTTCTCTTTATCTTCCTTTCCTCCAACACTTTGGCCACTAAAATCCTTTGAAATGCCTCTTACCTGATACCCTGCTAATTCTAATGAAACTCAACAATGACACGTAAAGCACTAACTGATCTTCCCAGTCTCCAGTCTCCACCTTCTCAAAAAAAAAAGAAAAGCCCACACAACTTAGACATTGCTGCTGTTGTGATTAGCTTTCCTAAAATACTGCTTAAAAAAAAGAAGAGAAGGAAAAAACCAAAACCAAACAACCCCTGTAGTCTCAAACCACTGTCAAAATAATAGACTAAACTCTTTAATCTGGCATTCAAGGGTCTCCAGTCTTCAAAGGCCTGCTGTTTTAACCTTTCTTTTTTCCTACCACTGTTATACAAAATAATCCCTCTAAGCAAACTAATCTATTTATCTTCAAAATGAGCTACAGGAGTATGTAACTGAAACATTTCTGAGTTTTTATAGAAGCATCTTATGTCATTAACTTGCTCTATGTGGACAAGACAGAAATAACATTTTAACAATAGACTGCAAATGTTAAAATTGAGCCTGGGCAAGAGTCAGTACAAATTAGAAAAGGGGTCACGTCATTCTGGAAAAGGCAAAACTATGCAGACAGTAAAAGACCAGTGTTTGCGAGGAGTTAGGAAGGGAGGGATAAATAGGAGCACAGAGAATTTTAGGGCAGTGAATTATTCTGTGCGATACTACAATGATGGATATGGGTCATGGATATATTTGTCCAAACCCATAGAATGTATAATACCAAAAGCAAATACTAATGTCAATGCACGTTCATCAGCTGTAAAAAATACACTGCTTTAGGAGAGACGGTGTTAGTGAAGGAGGTTTCATGTGTGGGTGTGCAAAAGGGCTTTAAGGAAACTCTGTACTTTCAGTCTTGTTGTGAACCTAAACCTACTCTAAAATATAGTACTGCCCTATTATTTTAAAAATATACATGTACTTTTAAAAACTGCACACATAAAAATATTTAGGTATTTAATCCCTGTCATTCATTATACTAATTTCCAATGTATCAATAATTCTTCTACAGACCATTTCTGAGCAAGAAAGTACAGTCAATCCTCCAAATCGATGGGTTCTGCAACCACAGATTCAACTGTAGATTGAAAATATATAAAAAAAAAATTCTAGAAAGTTCCCAAATGCAAAACTTCAATTTTCCATTCTTTGGCAATACATAGCGTTTACACTGTACTTATGCAGCTATTTACATAGCATTTACATTGTATGAAATATTATAAGTAATCTTGAAATGACTTAAGGTATACAGGAGGAGGTTCTAGGCACCTATAAACATGCCATTTTATGTAAGGGACTTTAACATCTACAGATTTGGTATGCTCCAGGGTCCAGACACCAACCTCCCTAATAAAGCTTAATTTCTGGGATAATTTTTAATTTGACTATCACTTCTTTCACCCTTATGGCAGAAAGTGAAGAGGAACTAAAAAGCCTCTTGATGAAGGTGGAAGTGAAGAGTGAAAAAGTTGGCTTAAAGCTCAACATTCAGAAAATGAAGATCATGGCATCCGGTCCCATCACTTCATGGGAAATAGATGGGGAAACAGTGGAAACAGTGGCAGACTTTATTTTTCTGGGCTCCAAAATCACTGCAGACGGTGACTGCAGCCATGAAATTAACAGACGCTTACTCCTTGGAAGGAAAGTTATGACCAACCTAGATAGCATATTCAAAAGCAGAGAAATTACTTTGCCAACAAAGGTCCGTCTAGTCAAGGCTATGGTTTTTCCTGTGGTCATGTATGGATGTGAGAGTTGGACTGTGAAGAAGGCTGAGCACCGAAGAATTGATGCTTTTGAACTGTGGTGTTGGAGAAGACTCTTGAGAGTCCCTTGGACTGCAAGGAGATCCAACCAGTCCATTCTGAAGGAGATCAGCCCTGGGTGTTCTTTGGAAGGAATGATGCTAAAGCTGAAACTCCAGTCCTTTGGCCACCTCATACGAAGAGTTGACTCACTGGAAAAGACTCTGATGCTGGGAGGGATTGGGGGCAAGAGGAGAAGGGGACGACTGAGGATGAGATGTCTGGATGGCATCACTGACTCGATGGACATGAGTCTGAGTGAACTCCGGGAGTTGGTGATGGACAGGAAGGCCTGGCGTGCTGCGGTTCATGGGGTCGCAAAGAGTTGGACACGACTGAGCGACTGATCTGATCTGATCTGATCTGATTACTTCTTTCAAAAGCAATATATGTCTACACTAGAATTTCAGAAATGTACTATTTTCAGATTTTTGGCACTTTGGCCAACACCAGAATCTTAATACACTAACATTTCTTTTTTTTTAGGCTGGGCTGCATGGCTTGTGGGATCTTAGTTCCCTGACCAGGGACTGAACCTGGGCCAGGGCAGTGGAAGTGCCGAGTTCTAACCACTGGACGGCCACAGAACTTCCTACACTAACATTTTAGACTTGACAAATAACAAGCAGTGTTAAAATCAATGCTTAAAGAAAATCATTCACTCCCAGGTAGTTTTAAAATACATGAGAAAAACCATATGACTAAATTATGTAAACAGGAAAATTACTTTAAAAATAACTTTAGAATTAAAAAGAACGAGGGGGAATACTGTTCACCTCCATCCATACTGCAAAAGGCACGAACTCATTTACAAAAATGGTCTCCATACCTGGCCCTTGCCTACATTTCTAGTTTCATCTTCTGCTACTTTCCACCAAACAGGTTCAGCTGTGCAGAAATATACTATTTCTTATTAATTTGGTAAATCCTTTTATAATTTAGTATCTCTGAACATTATTTCTTCAGTCTGAAATTCATCAGGACACATCCACACTAAGCAAAGTACTATTCATCTTTTATCATATCATTTGAACCACCTACAAACAAATTAAGAAAACTCTGACCATATGAGTGTAGGATAATTCTAAGCATAGAAACAAACAAGTGCAAAGAAATATTGAGCTTTAGAAGGTAGTCAGCTGTTGTGATACTGGTGTAGTAATTATGTTTTGTGTATGAATATCAATAAATGTAAATGATATTAGAGACCAGAAGCTGTAACTCTAATACTTTGACCACCTGATGTGACGAACTGACTCATTGGAAAAGACCCTGATGCTGGGAAAGATTGAAGGTGGAAGGAGAAGGGGACAACAGAAGAGGAGATGGTTGGATGGCATCACCGACTCGACGGACAGGGAGGCCTGGCATGCTGCAGTCCATGGGGTTGCAAAGAGTCGGACACGACTGAGCAACTGAACTGAACTGATATTAGAACCAGGGTTAAATTGTGAGAGAAAGGAGATATAAACATGGACTAAAGGAATATGAGAAAGTCTTGTAGTGCTGGATTTGCATTGGAGGTATCAATATGAATTTGTTAAAAAAAAAAAAAGGTATTCCTAGGTTCTATCTATTCAAAGAGTCAATCCACAATGATAAGCAACACCACTGAGCATGTCTATACCCTGACTTTGGTTTTAAAATTCCACTTTCTAATTTAAAAAGCATTTCCTGGGCTCTTGGAAAAAACACTGGCTCCAGGTCTGGAGCAAGAAAAATACAAAGTAACCCGGGGCATCATACCATGTTTAAGTTAAGGAAGTGTTCAAAGACTTAAAGAGTCATGTTACAGGACACAGGAGCCAGCCACCGGTCAAATCACATTTGAGACAACTTTAGTGTCAAAATGAATACTCATGCATTTAATTATTACACGTAGAATAAAACAGAATGCCAGGTAACAAATACAGAAGGAATGTTAGACTTTTCAAAAAAGTTACCCTTTTTTGTAGTCCCCAATGTAATAAATGATACAGGTAAGGATCATTAGTGGATGTTAAGAACAGGGATGGAAGGTTGTTGAGGTATTCCTAGTGTCACAGAGTATCTTACAGATCATATGCTAATTATAAAGAGGAAAATAAACCTTTGCAACGGAGTGGTATGGTTATCACACCTTAACCAAGTGATGTAATATAACGTTCACAAGGTTGTATTTTTGCTAAAACTGTTTATCTTAAATGTAACATAAAGAAACAGTAAGATAGATTAAGATTCTTCAAAAATAAGTCAATGTCATGAACAAACACACAGATGGGCTTGTAATTCTATGTAAAAGACATATTAACCATGTGAATCTTGATTGACTGGATCCTGGAAGACAAAATAGTATAAAACACATTTTGGGGACAATTGGAGAAATATAAATAGAGGCTATTACTACTGGTATTCTGGGGTGTGATAATAGTATGATGGTTATAAATGGGAATGTCATTCTTACGAGTTATATACAGAAACATTTAGGATGAAATGTCAAGATACTTGCGCTATTTTCAAATGGTTCAGCAAATATGAAGCGCATATGGCAACATGACAACTGGTGAATACAGATGAAGTATATGAATATTCACTATGTGTGCATGTGTGAGCACATGTGTGCTGAGTCGTCTCCAACTCTTTGCAACCCCATGGAGACCTTTAGGCTCCTCTGTCCATGGATTTTCCATGCAAGAACACTGGAGTGGGTTACCATTTCCTCCTCCAGGGCATCCTCCTGACCCAGGGACAGAACCCACGTCTCCTGCAGTGGAAGGCAGAGTCTTTACCACTGAGCCACCTGGGAAGTCCCAGTAGTCACTGTACTATTCTTTTAAGTCAACTATAGATTTGGAATTTTCAAAATAAAGACTTCGGGGTGGGAAAATAACCCTTAGTTCAGATGTCTGATCTTCTTGGAAGGTTTTTCCCCTGCCAGTGTAATTATTTTTTCTACTTTCAGCATTTCCATAGGACTCGAAATGTCTATTTTAGCACTTAACCAATTTGTAGCTGCCCATTTACAGGTCTGACTTTTCCTTAACTAAACTCTGCAAAACCCGTTTGATCTTCATTCCTAGAACGTGGTTTTTTTTTTTTCCTGGTACCTACTAGGTATTCAGTGTTTGTTGTTCGAATGAGATAACAGATATGCCAAAGTGACAGATCAAAACTGAAATCCAGGTATTTTCTATACCAAATTGTGCCTCAAATTTAATCAAATCCATCAAGCAGAAAACCTACTGAAGGTTCCTGTGTGTTCTGTCCCATTATAATTGATACATCAGCAAACTGATTTAAAAACAAAGCATAACAACCCTCAAAGAGCCTCACTCCTCAGTCATTACAGGCATACTTCTATTTTAAATTCTTTCATAGTTTCAACTCAAGGAAATTAGAGAAGATGCATACCTGTTCTATGTCCTTGGAACTGGAAGTCTGGTTTTCGCCCGTGACTCCAGGCTGCTCATTTTCCCATGGTAATTTATTTTTTCCTTTTCCTGCACTTAGTACCCTTCGAGTACAGATAGTTGGACTATAAGATCCATAAATTTGCATGCTATCCCTTGTGTGGTCACCACAGTGACAGTGCGCACTCTGAGTTCTGTTACCAGCCAAAAGCCAGTCTGCATCTGCTCCATGTGCCAAATGGCTCGATCTACCCTGGGCAGATGATGGAATGAGTACCGCATATTCCACAAATCCCTGTTCTGTTAACTTTGGGAGGGTTTTCCTAGCCAATCTGGCCTGCACAGCATTCATCACTCCATCTCCATTATCCTGCAGCTCCACAGTATCCACAGCTTTGAAAAGGATGCTGGTTTTACCTGAGCCCATTGACGATGCCAACACAGCAAAGGCTTCAAGAGCTGCCTGGCGTACCCTGCGTTTGCTATCTACAAGAGCTGGGGCAAGATCAAAAGACAGTTTGGATAAGTCAAAATCCTCACTGGGATAAGTCAGGAGGGAGCAGATGCAAATGTTCACCACCTCCTCTCTCACTCTGGAATGCTTATGTTTGAGATGTTCCAGGAGCAAGCAAAGCACCTGTTGAGGACCTACTTCCTTCATTAGCTTGAGGAAGATTTTCATGTACTCTTGTTTGATCACCAACTTGTTGTCTGCCAGCACTTTGACAGAAGCTGCTATAACAGGTCCCAAGAACTGTTGTACCTGCTCTCCAAGGCGAATAACCAGTAAATGCAGGACTTGAAGTGTGCCGTGGACCACTTTGAAGTTAGAGTCGTCTAACAAATTATACAGCAAACTAATGAAACTCACAAGGCTAGGATGAGAGGTGGAACTTGGGTTAAAGCGACCCATCACCTGTTTCAGTTCCTCAACAGCCTGAGTCCGGTTCTTATAGTCTTCTTGATCTAACAACCTTGAATGCAGCTCCTGAGGAATAATCCCAAATTTAAGATTGCTGTTGGAAAGACTCACTGCACAAGGAAGGGGATCTTCAGGAAATCCAGATGCTGCAAGTTCCAAATAATAAGGAACCTGACTTCCAAACTGGGACTCCAGGCGGCGATTGTAGTGTCTCCTCAGGGCAGAAGGCAGGCGAGAGATATAGGACTGAAATCGCTCTTGGCCAAGACGCTCCCCTATTTGTTGAAGTGCAGAGAAAGCTGTCTCAGATTCTTCTTCTATCTCCTGACCGCCAAGCTTTCGGGCTAAGGATATTATCACTTCGGTAAGATCTAGGTCGAGCAACAAATCCTCAGGGGTAAGCAAGACAGGGAACAGTAGTGCTGTGGAAGCTCTAAGCCGGGCGTCGGTACTTTCCAGTCCTTGTTGTATAAGCGTCCTCAGCACCTGTCCAGAACTACGCTTCAAACAGATGTGTAGGATCTGCAGCGCATCCTTCCGCAGGGCTGGATTCTCTTCTCGTAGCGAGACGACTAGCTGAGGCAGAAGAGCTAAGCTAAAGGCCTCTTCCAGCTGGCCTAACTCCCCCTGACCCCGGAGAACGTCCGAGAGGAACTGCAAGCAGAGTCGTTTCTCATCACTATCTCCTTCCACAAGCACTCGGCCCAGAGCCCGATAAAGCGCTTCCTTTCGTCGGGGGAAGCCAAGTCGACCGCCCCGCCGCGGCAAAGCAGCCTGTAAAGCCTGGAAGGCCTCGGAAGGATCGGGCGCGGTCCGCAGTTGTTGAAGGAGCCGAGTCTCCTCTTCATCTCCCCCCGACAAACCACCTCCAGGCCCAGACCAACTACTTGAGATTGCCTCCGCAGGCATCAAGAGGGTCGAGGCCAGAGGCGAAGGTGTCGGGGGGCAGGAACCGTGATCTCCGGCAGCTCCACGGCAGCAATAGTTTTTCTCGCCTCTCATGGCGCCCCCAACTCGACTATCATCAGTCTCTGGGGCGGAAGGACGACTGCGGCTCTGGAGGCGATAGGCACAGAGGGATGGAAGGGGCGGCAGCGGGAGCAGGGCTGAGGGCGCAGCCGCCATGGAGGGTCGTCAAGTGGCGGAGACTAGAGCAAACCATCGTCTCCGAAGGGCTCGATGGAGCCCAGCCTTCCTGTTCCTCTCCAAGCCTCAACCTGCAGAGGAGGAAAAGGGAACAACTTGAGCCCCTGACTCCCGGAGGCTGCCTTCGGCAAAATGGCCCCCGCCTGAGCCCCAGACCCCACAGCAGCCACCGGGCGTAACCAGGGGCACCACGTGACCAAACCGATCGCTTCCATGGTGATGTACCCAGCGCGGACCTCTTGACCCGGAAATCAACCTGCCGTGATGCATGCAGGGTCATGTAGTCCACGTCAGAAATTTGGGCTAGGCGGAAGGGCTCGGGAAAAGGAAGTGAGAACGTTGCGAACGTAAGGAACGTATCTGGAATGGAGAAGGCTAGGAACAGATAAAGCATTAAGCGGAAGTGACGCTATCCTTGCTCAGGGCGGAAGTTCCCCGCCCCACCCGTAAGAATTAGGGTTTGACTTGAGACAAGTAAGGATCTTGCCCGGTCTCGAGTTGTCCACGGCTCCTCCTCCTCCTGTCGCTGCGGGCGTGATTCCTGGGACTCAGGTATTTTCCTTTGCTGTCCTTCTGCAGCGCAGGCTTTGACAGAGTTCTGTTGGAGTGCCGCTGGTGTTAGAGTAAGATGTAAAGAAATGAACGGGAGCAAGCAGGGACAGAGGCGACATCTTCTTGTGCAGGGCTCGTTATCGCAGTAAACGCGTTGTTGTCTACAGCCCTGAGTAAGGGCGATCCTTTCCTCCTGCCGTCCGCATACCGGTACGAGAGATCCGGACTAAGGCCAAGCTCAGAGCTCGCGTACTTTTTTTTTTCAAATCCCGGTGTTTTGGGACCTTACTCTCCCCGTCCTCTCCTACCTACCCCCCACCCCCGCCTTTTCCTAGTTCTCTTACCCTTGGGTTGTGAAGGGTTGATAGTTTTCTGTCGTTTTCCCTTATCCTCATCACTTTAAGTTCTTTTTGAAAACGTACTTGATCTGCAGATAAATCTGTTTTTCCTTGTAGCTAACCTTCTGTCCCTTATAGGTTCTCAAAGTCTAATGCAGTTCCTCTGTGGGACTCACCCCTTTTCCCCGCTAGCTCCCTCTGCCACCCCAACCTCCCTGCAGGATCTTCGCGCAGCTCTGCAGCCTTTCAGTCTTCCTGGAAACCGAGATTGCAAAGACAATTTCAGTTGCGGTTGAAGTTCTTTGCCTCACTGTCCTAAGAGAATTCCGCCCTATAGTTTTAGAGCCGATGATAGACATTTCTTTGTTTTAGGCGAACTGTGAATTTGGTGAGCAGTCTTTCTTCCTTGTAATTAAACGTAGGCGGAAACAATTGAAGAGCTGGAGTGCTTAGTGTGAGGCAGAGTTCTTTCAAGTGCGGAAGAGAATATTTCGGGGAAGGAATAATACAATTGTTTTTGAATGACCCAGTGAGAAAATTCTGTTATCATTTGAAGTCTCCAGTTTATGCACTTAAAATGCAAGTGTTCCTACCCAGTTCTGTACCGCACAGAATGTCTCCTGAATCCTTTTTTAAGTCTTACTATGACAAACCAATTTTATAAAAATATTTGCTGGATAAGTAAGACAAGCTCAAAAATCATTTCTGGATATTGTCTTAAAGTACAATTTGATTATTATAGGTTTCTTTTTTCCTTTTCTTTTGGAAGTAGAATAAATGAAAACGAAGCCTGTGTAAACATGCATCCTTTTGCTTTGGTTTAAATTCTAGGATGTTAGTTAATTTTAATTAATCATTTTAGTGTTTAAATGAATCTCCCTTAATTTGGTTTGACTATATTTCAGTAGACGAAAAACTTTTTTTTTTTTTTAATTTTGTGGGTAGGATAAGGGCAGAAGAGTGAAAACTAAGACATGATTTTGACAGTTGTCAATGAGAAAGAATGTCAGTTTCTCATATTTCCCGTGAAAGAAGTTCAAATTCATACTTTTACTCATGTATGCTGAGGTATCAGGAACTCAATTCAGACTAAACTAAAAGAATGATGTACACATCAGAATGTAACATTAGAATGCCAGTTTATGTTGAAATAGAAGATAACCCTTTTCAGTGATCAGAATTTTCAGGTTGAAAATCCAGTGCATTCTTTCCTGTATCCAAGAACTTGGGAAGTTGTGTGGTAATGATGGAACAAAGAAAATGAACTTGGAAAGTCCTGAATTATACAGCATCATTAAAATTATGGTAGAAGTTTAAGAATTACCTGTTCTCTCTATAAAAAATACTTTTCAAGGGGTTTGAATGCTTAAATCAACTACTTATATCCTTTTCCTTGAAACAAAGCAAGATGAGTTTTCATTTTAACCCCTTTTCTTAGGGCCCTGTAGACCACTATGTTATAGATTGCAGTAGATATTGCAATTTTATATCTATTACCTTTAATTTCCTTGATGAAAACTTGGAAGATGCATTATTCTCTATGATGGAAATTTAGGAAATGGGACCTTATCAGCATCCCATATCTTACTAATTATCTTTTAGGTTTGAAAGTGAAAGTCCCCGAGTCGAGTCCAACTCTTTGAGACCCCATGGACTGACTATGCAGTCCATGGAATTCTCCAGGCTAGAATACTGGAGTGTGGGTATACTTTACTTTCTCCAGGGGATCTTGCCTACCCAAGTATCCGTCCCAGGTCTTTCCCATTGCAAGCGGATTCTTTACCAGCTGAGGCACCACGGAAGCCCATCTTTGAGGGTTATTTTGTGGAAAATAAATCTCATCCATTTAATGTGTATTCTGTTTATTTCTATCATGAAACAAATTTTTAAAAATTTTTTATTCTTTAATTCTAGGGATCAAGGGAATTCTAGACATTGTGTATTGACTTGTGTTTTGTATTTATCTATGTATAGAGATATTATAAATTTCTACTACTACTTTCTTAAATTTCAGAGTAGTGGAATACACTATTGAGTATATTAATAGTACACCTCTGAAAGTTGAAAGGGAGTAATTAAGAATACATTGCAAATAGCAAATTCAGATTTTAAAAAGTTAAAATAGTAATTTCAAGATAATTTCAAGAAAGTTTAGTTAAATTAATGGGTCATAAGAATGTGTGATACATACCTTAATTTTTTGAACTGAAGTTAAGATAAACACAGTTGCCCTAAAAACATCCCTTATTTCCACAGTCAGAATAAAATATATATTGGTTGGATTAACCACTATAATTTTTTCCTTGTTCTTACTCAAATTTACAGACATGTAGGGATATTGGAAATAAGTGCATTCTGTAAACTGTTAAGAATTTTGTATAGTTTAAGAAGTTATTGTGAAGAAATGCTATGCAAATGAAAAGTGCTCTTGACATTAACAAGTAATTATAATTATACTATTATGTATTGAGTGTTTGCTATGTGCCATACACTCTGCTTAGTACTTAATATTAACTCATTTAATCCTCACAACAATTTTCTGAGGTTACATCATCTACATTTGTACTACGGCACATTTTGTGGGTGTTTCCATTGGAAAGTGATTACTGAAATTAGTCATTTTAGCTATTTGCTTAGAGCTTTGGAGAAGTTTTGAGGCAGGAGAATGTTGAAACTAGGATAAAATTAGGTTTTTCCATCATTAATCATTTATATCTATTACTGTGTATTATTTGATTGTATGTATTTTAATTTTCCTCTTTGAGTTTCTGTTCTGAGGCTTTTTGGTTTCTTGCTTGAGTCAGAACTTTAATAAGGTTAAGAAATTATGAGCTTATTTTTATCCATGTAGAATTAAACAGGTTTTCTTACTGTGTATCAGTGTTATATTTCATTTACTTAGATTTAAGTCCCAAATCCACTGTTCATTTCAAGTCAAAAACTGTACTTTTAAACAATAAAAAAACCTGTTCCATTTTAAGCACTAATCTTTATAAATTAACAGAATTTCATGTTTTTTCTAACCAGTTTTTCAGTAGATGGGTTAATTCTATAACTTCGAGCTTTTATTGGATGTGGTAATGGCTTTGGGGACTTGCTTTCTTCTGTATTATTTTGGAATCTATGTACAGTGAGTGATTTGTATAACAGGCTTCTAACTTTACTTTTGTTTCTCCGGATATAATGAAAGTCAATCTCAGATAAAAGGAAAATATGCCACCTTGTTCCATAGGTTCAGTGTTAAAATTATATGCCTCTTGAGGTTTGACAGAAAGCAACAAAATTCTGTAAAGCAATTATCCTTCAATTAAAAATAAATAAATTTAAAAAATTATATGCCGTAATTACTTGAATTCTGTGAGAATTGAAATGTGGAAAAGAAATTTAAACAATTCTTGTTTCTCGTCACCATTTATTTGCTCTTATTATAGCAGATAATTGCCTCCCAACTGATTTCAGCACCACTGTTTTGTAGCTTAGGTGTCAATTAAGTATAATAACTCAGAACTTGACCTTTATTAGCTTGGTTTCAGAATCTAAAATTGTGAAGTTGCTGTAGACTATGGAAAGTCTGAGTCTAATTTTATCTAACATTTGCTGATTGCATCTTTCTGTTATGGTTTAAAATGCTTTTCTTTTCTCTTTATTTCTTATAAATTAATACTTGGATCAAGTCTATTGACTTCGTTTGATTTTGGTGTGTGTGTGTGTGTGGTGGGTTATAGGTGGTATTATGATCTTCTGTCAGAAGGTGGTCTCTGTTTTTGTGATGTTAGCAGCCCTTCATAATCAATGCCTGCCTCCGTTACTTCTTTAAGATTGAGAAATGATGATATTCTATCATTCCTTCGCTAAAAACTGGGGTGCTTGTATAAAGAAAAACTCACCCTCATCTGCTTGGTAACCCACTTGTACAGTTAATATAGGAAGTTCAGTTGCTCAGTCATGTCCGACTCTTAACAGCCCCCTGGACTGCAGCATGCCAGGCTTCCCTGTCCATCACCAACTCCTGGAGCTTGCTCAAACTCATGTGCATCAAGTCGGGGATGCCATCCAACCATCTCATCCGCTGTCCTCTTCTCCTGCCTTCAGTCTTTCCCAGCATCAGGGTCTTTTCAAATAAGTCAGCTCTTTGCATCAGGTGGCCAGAGTATTGGCGTTTCAGCTTCAGCATCAGTCCTTCCAATGAGTATTCAGGACGGGTTTCCTTTAGGATGGACTGGTATGATCTCCTTGCAGTCCAAGAGACTCCAAGAGTCTTCTCCAATGCCTCAGTTCCAAAACATCAATTCTTCAGCACTCAGCTTGCTTTATGATCCAATTCTTGCATCCATACTTGACTACTGGAAAAACCATAGCTTTGACTATATGGACCTTTGTTAGTAAAGTAATGTCTCTGCTTTTTAATACGCTGTCTAGGTTGGTCATAACTTTTCTTCCAAGGAGCAAGTGTCTTTTAATTTCTTGGCTACAGTCACCATCTGCAGTGATTTTGCAGCCCAAGAAAATAAAGTCTGTCACTGTTTCCATTCTGTCCCCTTCTGTTTGCCGTTAAGTTCTGGGACTGGATGCCATGATCTTAGTTTTTTGAATGTTGAGTTTTAAGCCAGCTTTTTCACTCTCTTTTACTTTCATCAAGAGGCTCTTCAGTTCCTCTTTGCTGTCTGCCATAAGGGTGGTGTCATCTGCGTATCTGAGGTTATTAATATTTCTCCTGGCAATCTTGATTGCAGCTTGTGCTTCATCCACCCTGGCATTTCACATGATGTACTCTGCATAGAAGTTAAATAAGCAGGGTGACGGTCTACAGCCTTGTCATAATCCTTTCCCAATTTGGAACTAGTCCATTGCGCCATGTCTGGTTCTAAGTGTTGCTTCTTGACCTGCATACAGATTTCTCAGGAGGCAGGTAAGGTGGTCTGGTATTCCTATCTCTTTAAGAATTTTCCAGTTTGTTGTGATCCACACAGTCAAAGGCTTTAGAGTAGTCAATGAAGCAGAGGTAGATGTTCTTTTGGAATTCCCTTGCTTTTTCTTTGGTCCACCAGATGCTGGCAATTTGATCTCTGGTTCTTCTGCCTTTTCTAAATCCAACTTGAGCACCTGGAAGTTCTTGGTTTACGTACTGTTGAAGCCTAGCTTGGAGAATTTTGAGCATTACTTTGCAAGCATGTGAGATGAGTGCAATTGTACGGTAGTTTGAGCATTCTTTGGCATTGCCCTTCTTTGTGATTGGAATGAAAACTGACCTTTTCCAGTCCTGTGGCCACTGCTAAGTTTCCCACATTTGCTGGCATATTGAGTGCAGCACTTTCACAGCATCATCTTTTAGGATTTGAAATGTAAGAAAGGTATGATAAATGCTTGATTCTTTCCCTTTATTTGCTTGGTTTCAAATAATGAGTTGATTCATTAGTATCTTCTAGTGGTGATCAGTTTTTTAAAATTATCATAATTGTATTATCATTATGAACTCATGGATTTAAGCATGTCTGCTATGTTTGAATCAATTGCAGTTACTACAGTGGATGATCAGTTTGCCCCATCTGTGACTAGTGAAGGCCTGTTCAGTTTGGCTCCAAAGTTTTTTATGACCTTAGTCATCATTGATAGCTTTATTGCTATCTACTATGTAATGATTCCAAATTTATCTTGACGTTTTCTGTCTTAGGTCTAGAATCAGCTGTTTGTCCAAGGAATTCTATTTCCTTAGAGGGAAACAATATTTAGGGACCCCATCTGGTGCTAGGAGTACTCTGTGCTACTGGGTTGGTCATAACTTCTAACCCTTTTCAGTTGACAGAGCTCAAAAATATAATTTTATTTTTTTCTTAATTATACATTTTATACATTTGTATCTTGTATGTATTTTGTTATATGCATAATTTATATAGTTAGTGTGTATAATATTGTTTATATATATATATATATTTATTCTGTTATTTTTACTTCAAAATCAGACTACAGGGACTTCCCTGGTGGTCCAGTGGCTAAGGCTCCATGCTCCCAATGCAGGCAGCTTGGGTTCAATCCCTGGTAAGGGAACTAGATCCCACATGATGCAATAAAGATCGGGTATGTCACAACTAAGACTCAGAGCAGCCAAATAAATAAAATATTAAACAAAAAATCAGACTGCAGGGTTTATGTTTACTATCTCAGGCTTATGTCTTTCTCTCTTTTCTCCTTTACTAAAAATCCCAGATCATGAATGATGACCAGGGGTGATAGAGTTAGAAATGTCAGATAATTATGCACCATGGCATTGCACAGTAACCATTTCAGAATACAAATAACATCTTCACCAACTATGTGAAGTGGTATAAGATTTTTTAAGGCATACCTCTCTAAGGATGGCCATCAAATTACTAAAGTTATTTGGTATAATATGGTTAGGCTGCTAACTGAACATTGAGTTCCTTTGTTTCCTTTTATTTTCAAATTGTTGTTTTTAAGGTTTAATTTTGCTTTATAATTATGTAAAATACTACCTTAATTCCACAGTCAAATCTATAAAACTGAGATATGTTCAAAGATGTGTAGCTTTATCTCTATCCCCTCCACTCTGTCCTCTCCCTCCTCTGTTAGGTAACCTTTTAAAAATATACCACGTTATATTTCCTTAAAAAAAAAATAAGTGGTTATATATATTTGTAACCCCCCCCCCTTTCTTAAATAAATAGTGGCATACTGTACACATATTTCTCTTCCATGCTTGGATCAGGAAGAGCCTGCAGAGTAGTATATACAGAGATTCCTCATTCCCATTCACAGCTGCATAGTATTCCATTGTGTGGATGTGCCAGGGGTTTCTTTCACCCACCCTTTTGTTGGTGGGCATTAGAGCTTAAAATTCTTGGTTTGTTGCCTTTTAGTCTCTCAAATACTAAAGTAAAAAGCATAAGGTATTATTGTTTTGCTTTTACAAATAGACCTGTAATTATTAACCTTATGCATTTGTCTTTTTATATTTTTGCCAGTGTATTTTTTGATAAGTTCTTAGAAGTAGAATTGTTAGATTAATGAATAAATGCAAATGTAATTTTGCTAAATTTTCCAGATCTATTTCCAGAGGTCTCTATCATTCAGCGTTCCCTTGGGGATGGATGAATGTGTTTGTTTCTCATAGCCTCACCAAAGTATATTGTCAGGAAAGCATTGTTATTAATAACTCCATATAGTTGTTTTTGGAGAAGGCAATGGCACCCTACCCCAGTACTCTTGCCTGGAAAATCCCATGGATGGAGGAGCCTGGAAGGCTGTAGTCCATGGGGTCTCTGAGGGTCGGACACGACTGAGTGACTTCACTTTCACTTTTCACTTTCATGCACTGGAGAAGGAAATGGCAACCCACTCCAGTGTTCTTGCCTGGAGAATCCCAGGGACGGGGGAGCCTGGTGGGCTGCTGTCTGTGGGGTCACACAGAGTCGGACACGACTGAAGCGACTTAGCAGCAGTAGCAGCAGCAGCAGCATAGTTGTTTTTGGTGTGTTTTTTTGTGATATTTTCTTTAATTTTGCGATCCCATGGACTATACAGTCCATGGAATTCTCCAGGCCAGAATACTGGCATGGATAGCCTTTCCCTTCTCCAGGGGATCTTCCAAACCCAGGGATCGAACCCAGGTCTCCTGCATTGCAGGCCGATTCTTTACTAGCTGAGCCACAAGGAAAGCCTTTGATTAAGTACAAAGACTTTTCCAGTCACGTCACATGGAGATCATTTTATCCATCCTCTGTTTGGCTGCCAGTCTTTTGTCTCTCTCCTCAGCAATGGTAAAGCAAATACCCTTTCCACGGGGAGGAGAGATCCATGGTTTGTTGCCTTTGCCAATAATGAAAATGTTTGAGAGCCAAGTGGCAAAGTTGTTGCCATTGGCATCTTTCACATGAACTACATCTAAAGAACCTGGATGCCTCTTCTGGTTGGTAATCACACCAATTCTTTTCAGGTTAGCACCTCCAGTCACCATGCACAGGTTACTAGTGTCAAATTTGATGAAACCAGTAATCTTGTCCATCTCCAAGGCAATTTGAATGGTGTCCTTCACTTTGATGAGGGGATCAGGCAAGGATGGTGCGAGCATATGGGTCACCAGATGAAGGATTCCTTTTGTCCCCACAAAGATCTTTCTCACTTTGCACAACTTACACTTGGCCTCCTCAGGTGTAATATGATGAAGAGCAAAGCGACCCTTCATGTCATAGATCAAACGAAAATTCTCTCCGGTCTAATAATGCTGACGACATCCATAAAATCAACAGGGTAGGTTATTGGTGCGAATTTGCCATTGATCTAAATGAAACGCTGCTGCAAATCTTCATCTCCTGTTAAGGCATACTTAAGTCTGTTCCTTAGGGAAATGATTAGGGGGAGACATTCCCTCAGCTTGTGGGGACCAGTAGGTGGACGAGGGGCAAACACACCAGTCAGTTTATCCAGCATCCAGTTTTTTGGAGCTGCTACAGGCTCCAGGTGCTTCTTGGGACCTCTAGCCATCGCTGTGCTGGGCACAAAAAGAGGCCTCCATATGGTTTTAATGCATTTGATTACAAATGAAGTTAAGGAATTTTTCATATACTTAAGAACCATATATTTTTTAACCTCCTGTTCATTTCTTTAGACTGTTTATAGTGCTAGAATATTTTAGGAATGTTTTATTTTTTGATGTTGCATCTTTATATATATTATAAATATTTTTCTCAACCTTATTCACATGTTTTTCTTTGCTTATGAATTTTTTAACTATTCAGAGTTTTTAATGTAATTAATCTAACCTGTCTTTTCACTTGTACCATAGTTAGGAAACTATTCTTCAATCTCAAGTTATAGAGAGATTCGCACCATTTTATTCAAATACTTGTATATTTTCATTTTTTCCATTTATACCTCTGATCCGTTAGGAATTTATCTTGGCGTAGATATGTGGAAGTAAAGGGGCTCAGTCACGTCTGATTCTTTGCGACCCCATGGACTAGCCTACCAGGCTCCTCCATCCATGGGATTTTCCAGGCAAGAGTACTGGAGTGGGTTGCCATTTCCTTTTCTAGGGGATCTTCCCGACCCAGGGATCGAACCCAGGTCTCCCACACTGTATGCAGATGCTTTACTCTCTGAGCCACAAGGGAAGTCCCAGATATGTGGAAGGCATCTAATTTTATCTTTTTTTCTTGTGGCTATTCTGTTCTCTCAACATGTTTACTTGAAAGTCACACTTTTCCTCACAGATTTTGAAATGCTGCCTTTATCATAAACTAAATTTTCATGTTAAATTATCTATTTCTGTATTTTCTATTCTTCTCCACTGATTAGTTTCTCCAAACCAAACATTCTATTTAATCCACAACAGATTTTACAAATGAGAATGTTCAAGTTTAGAGTAAGTAATTTGCCTAAAGTCTGCAGCTACTAAGTAGTCAAATGTTGACTTGAACCCATTCATCTCTCTGGCCCTGAAATGCACACTTTGACTCACTGTTCTTTCCTGTTTTCCATGGTACTTACCTTTCATTGTGCACAAGGTTATTGATAAGATAAATGAAACTGTGTAAAGCTGGCAAAGGTCAGGTTTTGAAGATTCGGAATTCTTGCTGCCGTGAGCTGTTTTTAGCCATTTATGGGTAAATAAGAACCAAGTATAGTCACAGTTGTAATTCATAGTTTTGAAGGAGGTACAGTTAGAATTTGCAATAATTTTTAAGTAGTTACACTTGTGCTGGAAATATTTTAACTGATTTTAAAACATGAACGTGCATAAGAATGCTAATACATTCTTGAAACACAGATTGCTGCTCCTTCCTCTCTGTAGTTTCTGAATCCTGAGGTTAGGTGTGTGCTTGGGCTCAAGAATTTGCATTTTAGCAGATCCTAGGTGATACTGATGCTGCTAGTGCAAGGATCATATTTTGAGAACCATTGTTTTAAAGCTTTCTCTTTCGAAAATTCTGTGAATTTCTCTAAAGTCAAATTTCTTGAGCGAGAGAAGTCAAATTTAAAGTGTTAAAAATGATGTGTTATGACAAATCTTCAATGTAATTCATTTTAAGTTCCCTATATGTACTGTTTTTAAAGTTCATAGTTCAAATCATTTTGGTTATAAGAATATAATCTCTTAAACTTTATTCTCAGTAGTTCTTAAAGGGAGTGGACATCGTGTCATTTGTATCCAGTCCAATGATAGAAATATGTATGGGTGTTCTTTTATTTTTTATTTATTTATTTATTTTTTTTAATCTTTTTTTTTTTATTTTATTTTTAAACTTTACATAACTGTATTAGTTTTGCCAAATATCAAAATGAATCCGCCACAGGTATACATGTGTTCCCCATCCTGAACCCTCCTCCCTCCTCCCTCCCCATTCCATCCCTCTGGGTGTTCTTTTAAAAATGTATGTCATCTTTACCAGTATCCTTCCTTGAGTGCTTTTTAAAACTTTGATCATTTTTATTATTTTGGAGAGAAAAAAGGAGAAATACAATAAAGGGTATAAGTATAGGGAAACTGCTTCATCATGGTATTCTGACCTTGCATGTATACACATAGGCAAAAGCTTGGACTGTGGGACTGAAGCTTATCTGAGTCTTGGAACACCTTGTGATTCTCTTGGAACATGAGAGGAAAGTCCTTAAGGAACTGCTACAGGGCCATCTCCCACGTGCCTCTCTGTCTCCCCTGGAAGTCTGCCATGATGCTGTTTCTCTTTACCTTTCTAGAGTGATGGGGCTTCCCTGCTAGCTCAGACGGTAAAGAATCTTCCTGCAGTGCAGGAGACCTGAGTTCAGTTCCTGGCTGGGAAGATCCACTGGAGAAGGAAATGGCAACCCACTCCAGTATTCTTGCCTGGAGAATTCCATGGACGGAGAAACCTGGCGGGCTACAGTCTGTGGGGTTGCAGAGTCAGACACAGCTAAGCAACTAACACACGCAAGTGTGCTGAGGTATGGGACTTTCACGTAGCAGAGCTGTGGGATGCAGAACTGCTGCTGCCATCCAGCCTCCTTTGTATGCATTTTCCTTTTTGGTGTGTAGGGCAGGGATCCAGGGAGCTTAGTCTTTTACTGTCTGTGAGTAATAAACTGTCTAAATACAAAAGTGGCTTACTGTATCTTTTCTGGTCACATTAGTCAGGCTTTGGCCTTGACCTGTTTGTATTTGTTCATTTGACAGTAAGTCAGCCTCGTTCGTTTTTTTGGTGAGCATGGAAGGGAGTCACATGGTTTTAGCTGGCAAAAACTGAATATTCCTCAGGAAGATAATAAGTAGTACATAACAGTCGTCAGGTACTTAATGGGTACCATTTTGTGTGTGCTTTACAGATGAGGAAACTGAGACTTTAAGATCACTTTCCTAAGGTCACATCGCTATTGAAATAGCACAGACAACCCAAGGGGCCTGATTTCCAGAGCCCAGTTTCTTAAAATCGTACCGTCCTGCATATTTGGATATGTGTCATATTTACCCAAACGTGTGTTTGTGTGTGTTGCATGTGTACATATATGTGTTTATTTACAAATCAGTATTGTGTTAAACTTTCATATTATGTTAATGGTAATTTGCCAGTCTTCAATTGGGTACACAAAAATTAGTTTAATTTTTGATCTATTACTGTATGATTTCTTCTTACACTAAAAATGGCTCTAACCAATAACTTATTAACTTATTTTGAGAATCAATAATTCTTTAATACTTTATGTAGTCCAAGATGTCAGTGGTACCAAGTAGATTTACCCAATAGTAAGAGATGGTACAACGTAAAAAGCAGAGTACCTCTAAAAAGGACAATGTAAAAAAAAAAAAAAAAATCACTAGTAATGGCTTAATAATGAATAAAATAATATTTATCACAAGCTTACTAAATGATAGACACTATTCTAAGCCCTTCATATATATAAACACATTTAATCCTCAAAACAATTCTGTATTATTGTTATTGAGTAACTTTCACCCTTTGGTTTTTCACACAGCTCTCAGATTTCCTTTTTTTTTTTTAAAGGACTCCATACTCATAATACGTGTCTTGAAGTTCTTCTCTTCATCAGCTGTTTTACTTTGCTTATTCCTTTTAAAGGATGGTACCCCAAATCTGTATTCCAGATATGGTCTGACATTTGGAGAGCCAAGTGGAATGTCTCCTCTCTAGTTCTATGTATTATAGTTCTATCAATGCACATTAAACCTCCCTAAGATTCGCATCCAACTGGTGAGTCTTTTCTCTCTTATTCTATACTTGTATAGTTGTTCTGGAATCCACTATAGAATTTTAACATTTATCCCTCTTAAATTTCTTCTTGTTAGATGTCAGGTCTTTTTGGATACATGTTTTACTGGCTGATGTATTTGTTGTCCTCTGCAGCTTTGTATCATCTGCAGAGCTAAAGGGCCTGCCCCCAGTATCTTCATCTTGGCCTTACACCATACCAGCAGAAACCTCCCTCCAGGTAGACCTCATTCCATTAAGTAGTATACTGTAGTGTGGTTATCCAACCACATGCTAGTTTAGCTAACTGAACTAGCTTATTATACTTCTGGTTTTGTTCTCAAAATCGTGTCTTTAAATATCATGTATTTTTCTGATCTGCAAGTCTTCCAAATACATAAAAAGAAACCCCAAGATTCATCTGTGACACATCTTCTGTTAGTTCGTCCATCCTAGTGTTAGAAATCACTGCATCATCATCTCAGTATTCACAAATCAACTCTTTAATAACTTGTTTTATAGTGTTATCTAAAATTAACATTATCCTTTCCAAGATGTTACTAGAAATTGTCTTATTTTTTAAAATAGTCTTGAGTCTTGTGGCACTGGCAGTGATTCAGGAGTCTCATTCAGAAGTTCTTTTAAATATCGTAGGACATAATTATTTGGTCTGGGAGAGGTATGAACTTATAAAGTAGCTAGATCTCCTATTTTTCTTGCTTGATTTACTTTTTAAAAGATTTAAGTACAGTTTTAGGTTCACAGCAAAATTAAGGAGCGTACAGAGGTTTCCCATTTCCACCCTTCACCAGCACGTGCATACCTTCCCCCATCATCCATGTCCCCCACCGTAGTGGTGCGTTTGTTTCAATAGGTGAACTTATATTGACACATTATCCCCCGAAGTCCATAATTCACCTTAGGGTTCATTCTCAGTGTTGTATATTCTGTGGGTTGGGACAGGTGTATAATGATACACATCTACCATTATAGTGTTATATAGAGTAATTTCACTGCCCTAAAGGTCCTGAGTGCTTTGCCTATTCATCTTCCCTCCCCAAAACCCCTAGCAACCATTGATATTTTTACTGTCTTTATACTTTTACCTTTTCCAGAATATCATATAATTGGACTCTTGCAGCGTATAGCATTGTCAGTTGGCTTCTTTTACTTGATAAGACATTTCCTCTATGTCTTTAGGAGCTCGACAGCCCATTTCTTTTAGCACTGAATAATATTCTGTGGTATTCGTGTAGCATAGTTTAATAGTTACCCATTCACCTCCTGAAGGACACCTTGGTTGCTTCCAAGTATTGGCACTTCAAAATAAAGTTGCTATAAACATCCACGTGCAAGTTTTTGTGTGGACATAAATTTTCAGTTCATTTGGGTAAATAGGAAGGCAAATGCAGGATTGTATGGTAAGACTATGTTTAGTTTTATAAGAAAGAAAAGAAAGTGAAGTCGCTCAGTCGTGTCCGACTCTTGGCAACCCCATGGACTGTAGCCTACCAAGCTCTTCCGACCATGGGATTTTCCAGGCAAGAATACTGGAATGGGTTGCCATTTCCTTTTCCAGAAGATCTTCCCGACCCAGGGATTGAACCCAGGTCTCCTGCATTGTAGGCAGACGCTCTACCGTCTGAGCCACCAGGGAAGTCACTTATAAAACCATACAGGTTAGTTTTATAAGAAGCTATCAAAGTGTCTTCCAGAGTTGCTGTACAATTTTGGATTCCCACTAGCCATGAATGAAAGTTCCTTTTGCCCCATATTGTCCCTCACGTTGGGTGTTCTCAGGGTTCTGGGTTTTAACCATTCTAATAGGTGTGAGGTAGTATTTCATTGTTGTCTTAATATGCAATTTCCTGATGACCCCTGACATCATTTCATCTGCTTACTATCTGTATCTTTTCTGGTGAGGTGTCTGTTAAGGTCTTTAATCCATTTCTTAATCAGGTTGTTAATTTTCTTATTGTTTAATTTTAAAAGTTCTTTGTTTAATTGAATAATAGTTCTTTATCAGTTGTGGTTTTCTACAGATATTTTCCCCCAGTGTGTGGCTTGTCTTCTTATTCTCTTGACAAGTTTTTCCCAAAGTAGAAGTTTTTGTGGGTTTTTTGTGCGTGAGTGAATGTATATGTGTTTGTTTTGTTTTTAATAGGGATGTCCAGCTTACCATTCTTTCTTGTATGGATTGTGCCTTGGTGTCATCTCTAAAAATAATCATTGCCATACCCAAGGTCATCTAGAATTTACTCGTGTTATCTTCTAAGTGTTTTATAGTTTTGCATTTTACATTTAGGTCTGTAATCCGTTTTGAGTTAATTTTTCTGAAGGATATAAGTAAGGACTGTGTGCAGTTTCATTTTTTTATTTGTGGATATCCATTCCACCTCCATTTGTTGAAAAGACCTCCATTGTATTGCCTTTCTTGCTTTGTTAAAGATCAGTTAACTGTGTTTATGTGGGTCTATTTCTAGACACTCTGTTCCACTGGTCTATTTGTCTGCACTTTCACTGGTGCCATTCTGTCTTCATTACTATAGCTTTATAATAATGCTTGAAATTGGGTAGTATGAGTCATTTGACTTTATTCTTCTTTTTCAATATTGAGTTGGCTATTCCGGGTATTTTGTCTCTCTGTGAAAACTTTAGAATCAGTTTTCACCATCCACAAAATAACTTGCTAGAATTTTGATTGGGATTACGTTGAATCCGTAGTGCAAGTCAGGAAGAATCGACATCTTGATAATGTTGAGAGTCTTATCCATGAACATGGAATCTCTCTCCATTTATTTAGTTCTTTGCTTTCTTTTATTAGAATTTTATACTTTTTCTCATATAGATCTTCTACATATTTTGTTAGATTTATATATAAGTATTTCAATTTTTAGGTGTTATGTAAATGATAATATGTTTTAAATTTCAACTTTTACTTGTTCATTGATGCTTTATAGAAAAGTAATTGACTTTTGTATATTAACCTTGTATCTTGCAAACTTGCTATAATTGCTTCCTAGTTGCAGCGTTGGGGGGGGGGGAGGGTGGGTTTTGTTTTGGGTTTTCTACATAGACAGTCATGTCATCTGCCAACAAAGATAGTTTTGTTTCTTTCTTTCCAATCAATATACCTTTTATTTCCCTTTCTTGTCTCATTGTATTAAACAGGTGTCCTTTTTCATACTCTTATTTTCTGTATCATTCAGTTTCCTGTTTGTTGCTCACTTTTCATTCTGAATAACATCTCCTTGTTAAATCAGACAAATGAGAGTAGAGAGGGATATGTTTCACAAAACACCATTTTTAATTAATTGCATGTAAAGGAATTGAGTACCTAAATGTTTATAGACTTTAAGATGAAATTAATTGTGACCTAGCCTTTTCAAAATTGGAATTGGATAGAAGATGGGAGAGGAGAAAGTTTATAGACAAAATCTGGCAAATGGTAAGAAAATACTTATATTGAGCTGTTGTAATTACATGAGCTTTATTGGAGTGAAAGGTCATTATGGAAAGAATGAAACTGGTAAAAGTGAGGATCATGAGAAGAGAATGAGACAAGTGCTGTATTCATAGCACTTCAGGTTTTCAGGAACTTAGGTCGGTAGGTGCCCAATATGCTACTGGAGATCAGTGGACAAATAACTCCCAGAAAGAATGAAAGGATGGAGCCAAAGCGAAAACAGTACCCAGTTGTGGATGCGACTGGTGATAGAAGCAAGGTCCGATGCTGTAAAGAGCAATATTGCATAGGAATATGGAATGTTAGGTCCATGAATCAAGGCAAATTGGAAGCAAGAGTGAACGTTGACATTCTAGGAATCAGCGAACTAAAATGGACTGGAATGGGTGAATTTAACTCAGATGACCATTATATCTACTACTGTGGGCAGGAATCCCTTAGAAGAAATGGAGTAGCCCTCATGGTCAACAAAAGAGTCTGAAATGCAGTACTTGGATGCAATCTCAAAAACAACAGAATGATCTCTGTTTGTTTCCAAGGCAAACCATTCAATATCATGGTAATCCAAGCCTATGCCCCAGCCAGTAATGCTGAAGAAGCTGAAGTTGGAACAGTTCTTTGAAGACCTACAAGACCTTTTAGAACACTCCCCCCCCCAAAAAAAAAAAAAAAAAGAACTAACACCCAAAAAAGATGTCCTTTTCATTATAGGGGACTGGAATGCAAAAGTAGGAAGTCAAGAAACACCTGGGATAACAGGCATATTTGGCCTAGGAATGTGGAATGAAGCAGGGCAAAGGCTAATAGAGTTTTGCCAAGAGAACACCCTGGTCATAACAAACACCCTTTTCCAACAACACAAGAGAAGACTCTACATATGGACATCACCAGATAGTCAACACCGAAATCAGATTGATTATATTCTTTGCAGCCAAAGATGGAGAAGCTCTATACAGTCAGCAAAAACAAGACCAGGATCTGACTGTGGCTCAGATCATGAACTCCTTATTGCCAAATTCAGACTTAAATTGAAGAAAGTAGGGAAAACCACTAGACCATCCAGGTATGACCTAAATCGGATCCCTTATGATTATACAGTGGAAGTAAGAAATAGATTTAAGGGACTAGATCTGATAGATAGACTGCCTGATGAACTATGGACGGAGGTTCGTGAAATTGTATGGGAAACAGGGATCAAGACCATCCCCATGGAAAAGAAATGCAAAAAAGCAAAATGGCTGTCTGGGGAGGTCTTACAAATGGCTGTGAAAAGAAGAGAAGTGAAAAGCAAAGGAGAAAAGGAAAGATATAAGCATCTGAATGCAGAGTTTCAAAGAATAGCAAGGAGAGATAAGAAAGGCTTCCTCAGCGACCAATGCAAAGAAATAGAGGAAAACAAGAGAATGGGAAAGACTAGAGATCTCTTCAAGAAAATTAGAGATACCAAGGGAACATTTCATGCAAAGATGGGCTCGATAAAGGACAGAAATGGTATGGACCTAACAGAAGCAGACGATATTAAGAAGAGGTGGCAGGAATACACAGAAGAACTGTACAAAAAGGATCTTCACAGCCAAGATAATCACGATGGTGTGATCACCCACCTAGAGCCAGACATCCTGGAATGTGAAATCAAGTGGGCCTTAGAAAGCATCACTATGAACAAAGCTAGTGGAGGTGATGGAATTCCAGTTGAGCTCTTTTAAATCCTGAAAGATGATGCTGTGAAAGTGCTGCACTCAATATGCCAGCAAATTTGGAAAACTCAGCAGTGCCACACAGGACTGCAAAAATTCAGTTTTCATTCCAATCCCAAAGAAAGGCAATGCCAAAGAATGCTCAAACTACCGCACAATTACACTCATCTCAGACGCTAGTAAAGTAATGCTCAGAATTCTCCAAGCCAGGCTTTAGCAATACGTGAACCGTGAACTTCCAGATGTTCAAGCTGGTTTTAGAAAAGGCAGAGGAACCAGAGATCAAATTGCCAACATCCGCTGGATCATGGGAAAAGCAACAGAGTTCCAGAAAAACTTCTATTTCTGCTTTATTGACTACTCCGAAGTCTTTGACTGTGTGGATCACAATAAACTGTGGAAGATTCTGAAAGAGATGGGAATCCCAGACCACCTGACCTGCCTTTTGAGAAACCTGTATGCAGGTCAGGAAGCAACAGTTAGAACTGGACATGGAACAATAGACTGGTTCCAAATAGGAAAAGGAGTATGTCAAGGCTGTATATTGTCACCCTGCTTATTTAACTTCTATGCAGAGTACATCATGAGAAACGCTGGGCTGGAAGAAGCACAAGCTGGAATCAAGATTGCCAGGAGAAATATCAATAACCTCAGATACGCAGATGACACCACCTTTATGGCAGAAAGTGAAGAGGAACTAAAAAGCTTCTTGATGAAAGTGAAAGAGGAGAGTGAAAAAGTTGGCTTAAAGCTCAGCATTCAGAAAACGAAGATCATGGCATCTGGTCCCATCACTTCATGGGAAATAGATGGGCAAACAGTGGAAGCAGTGAGAGACTTTATTTTTCTGGGCTCCAAAATCACTGCAGATGGTGACTGCAGCCATGTAATTAAAAGACGCTTACTCCTTGGAAGGAAAGTTATGACCAACCTAGTTAGCATATTCAAAAGCAGAGACATTATTTTGCCAACAAAGATCCGTCTAGTCAAGGCTATGGTTTTTCCAGTGGTCATGTATGGATGTGAGAGTTGGACTGTGAAGAAAGCTGAGTGCTGAAGAATTGATGCTTTTGAAGTGTGGTCTTGGAGAAGACTCTTGAGAGTCCTTTGGACTGCAAGGAGATCCAACCAGTCCATCCTAAAGGAGATCATTCCTGGGTGTTCATTGGAAGGACTGATGGCTAAAGCTGAAACTCCAGTACTTTGGCCACCTCATGCGAAGACTTGACTCTTTGGAAAAGACCTTGATGCTCGGAGGGATTAGGGGCAGGAGGAGAAGGGGATGACAGGATGAGATGTCTGGATGGCATCACCGACTTGATGCACATGAGTTTGAGTGAACTCCAGGAGTTGGTGATGGACAGGGACGCCTGGTGTGCTGCGATTCATGGGGTCACAAAGAATCGGACACGACTGAGCGACTGAACTGAACTGAACTGAAACTTTATAAAGCCATTTTCATGTAACCTTCGAAATATGGTTGTATTCTTATTTTATGGATGACAGAATTAATACTTGGATTAAGTAATGTACCAATTCCATATAACAGTATATGAGCCAGTTAGGACTAAAACTCATTATCTTGTATTTCCAAGGGCCATGTTCTTCACTAATACTGTTACATTTCTGTTGCCTCACCATAGTATCCTGTACTCATCATTCTTACAGTCTGTTGTGTTTTCATGTACATTATCTAATTTGATCCTCAAAAACTGTGAGGTATGTATAGTTCAGGTATTATTAACATTGGACTTCCCAGGTTCTGCTAGTGGTAAAGAAACCTGCGTGCCTTTGCCAGGAGACTTAAGAGATGTCGGTTCAATCTCTGGGCCAGGAAGATCTCCTAAAGAAGAACATGGCAACCCACTCAGTATTCTTGAGAATCCCATGGACAGAGGAGCGTAGTGGGCTACAGTCCATAGGGTCTTAAAGAGTTGGACACGATTGAAGTGACTTAGCATGCATTCATGCATTATTAATATTATGATCTCACTTTGATAAGGAAATTGAAGGTAAGATAAAGTCAATGATGTGAAGTAGCCAGGACCACTTTCTAGTTCTATTGTTTATTTTGTATGTCTACTCACCTTTCCTGTTGTTCATTTTTTTCTTTTTAGTCTAGATAATTAACTAGTTTTTTTCTATTAAATGAAGGCTTAAAAAAGAAGTTAAATAAGTTTAAGAGGTCAGTACTATAGTAAGTAAAAAGAACAGATCCAGATCTAAACATATGCCTTCTGGTTGCTGTTTTCTTAAAATATTCTGTTCTGGAATAAAGTACCTACTGGAAAACCAACAAGTTTCTTGAGACTTGTCTGTACCCTGATTGAGAATTATTCTGTTAGATGTATATAGGATTATTTGGAGAGATCAGAAGTAGAGGTTGGTGATATCAGTTATAATGTCATGTTAACAAAAATTTTTCACATATATAAAATTCAGATGAAACAAATGTGAAATGATGACATTCTTAGTGAAGATCAAAGTTTTAATATTTGAGTATTTTCACTTAAAAATGCCCCAGGAATGAAGTGTTAGATTCTCCCCAGCCTACCAACATTCATATTATTTACTAATGTTCAGAATTTTGTAATTTATTTGATAATACTTTTAAAATAGGAGCTAATCTTCTGCTTTTTTAAGATTATTATTATTATCCCTGAAACTTGTGTTTGAAGAGTGAATGAGATAGGAAAGAAACAGTTCGTATCGTGTAGATGCCTTACGATCCTTTTCATCTATTCTAAACAGCTGCTATGAGCCCTTCTGAAGTGTTGGTGTATTAATTTCTTATGGCTGCTATGACAAATTACCACAAACTCAGTTGCTTAAAATAACAGAACTTTATTCTCTTACAGTCACAGAGGCCAAAAGTCTGAAATTAGTAACGCTGGCCTGAAATAAGGTGTTGGCAGGGCTGTGCGCCCTCTGGAGGTTCCAGGGGAGAATGCGTGCTTCACCTCTTCCAGCTTCTGGTGGCTGCCAGTGTTAATTGGTTTGTGACTGCATCCCTCCAGTCTCTGCCTCTGTGGTCAGATTACCTTCTTTTCTTCTGTCTGTGTCAGATCTCCTTCTGCCTTCTTATAAAGTAAATGTGATTGTACTTGGATAATCCAGGATAATCTCACCATCTCAAAATCCTCAATCATGTCTGTACAGTCCTTTTTTTTTTTTTTTTTGCCATGTAAAGTGCCATTCAAAGCTTCCAGGGATTAGGTTGGGGATGTCTTTTGCCAGAGCAGTTATTCAACATACCCCAGTTCTTAATGCCTCTCACTTTTTATTCATCTTTCCGGTCTCATCTTTTCTCTTCTTTTCTATTTTTATTCTTTTTCATCTTCCAGAAGCACAGGGTGTTAAGTAGATGGAGTGGGTATGATCCAGATGTATCAGGAGTTGAGTAGGTATGGTCTAGATCAGTAAGTGAGCCTTATTGCCCTTATAGAATACCAGACTGTGTTCACATTAATTTTTTGTTGTCATCGAATCAGTTGACAGTAGTGGTATCTTTATAAATTCAGCATGCCTTTTCTAAATAATTATTGAATCTCTGGGTAAAGTATGTGAGTTAACATGAAATTGCCTTTCAGTTAAAGTATCTGTTGATTAGATTGACAGACATTGATATCATTATTGAGAAAAATAGCCAAATAACTACAAGCATTGTTTCAAAATTAATTTTCCTTTAAGCAGTTTTTTTTTTTTTTTCTTCACTATTGTGTTTTATTTCAGGGATAGCTCAGACTTGAATCTAATGAAGGGAAACAGAAGAGTTGGCAGAGTTCTGATTCAAAAGTCCATGTCAAGAGACTTGTATCATTTTGGAGCCTCTGTTTCCTAATATCTGTAATAACGGAGTTGAATGATTGTTAACATCCTTTCTATTAATAACTCTAAAAGCCTCTGTCTAGTATGTAGTATAAGGTATTTAAAAACCAACAAACATGCAGATAAACAACAAATCTCATTTATTTTGTGCTACTTGAAAAAGGAATCATTTGTAAGGTTATTTTGAAATAGGTTATTTCAAAATAACTGTCCTTGCCTTTTGTTTTTCTGTAGATGGACCACACATCCCCGACCTACATGCTTGCTAACTTAACCCACTTACATTCTGAACAACTTCTACAAGGCTTGAATCTTCTTCGTCAACATCACGAACTCTGTGACATCATTCTTCGAGTAGGTGATGTTAAAATTCATGCTCACAAAGTGGTACTTGCCAGCATCAGCCCGTATTTCAAAGCTATGTTCACTGGAAACCTCTCTGAAAAAGAGAACAGTGAAGTTGAGTTTCAGTGCATAGATGAGACTGCTCTCCAGGCCATTGTGGAATATGCCTATACAGGGACTGTTTTTATTTCACAAGACACAGTTGAATCTCTCCTTCCAGCAGCAAACCTACTGCAGATAAAACTTGTCCTGAAAGAATGTTGTGCATTTCTTGAAAGCCAACTTGATCCTGGTAATTGTATTGGAATTTCTCGTTTTGCAGAGACGTATGGTTGCCATGACCTTTATTTGGCAGCCACTAAATACATATGCCAGAATTTTGAAGCTGTTTGCCAGACTGAAGAGTTTTTTGAGCTCACTCATGCTGATTTGGATGAAATCGTTTCCAATGACTGTTTGAATGTAGCTACTGAAGAGACTGTTTTTTATGCACTCGAGTCTTGGATCAAGTATGATGTCCAAGAACGCCAGAAGTACTTAGCTCAGCTACTTAACAGTGTGCGATTACCGTTGCTCAGTGTTAAGTTTCTCACTAGATTATATGAAGCAAATCATCTTATTCGTGATGATCGCACTTGTAAACATCTTTTGAATGAAGCTCTGAAGTACCACTTTATGCCGGAACACAGACTGTCTCATCAGACAGTCTTGATGACACGACCTCGCTGTGCTCCCAAAGTACTTTGTGCAGTAGGAGGAAAATCTGGACTGTTTGCCTGTTTAGATAGGTAAATATAAGGCTTTTAAAGGATAGATGTGACGTGGGTTTGATCCCTGGGTCGCGAAGATCCCCTGGAGGAGGAAATGGCAAGCCACTCCAGTATTCTTGCCTAGAAAATCCCATGGACAGAGGAGCCTGGGGGGCTATGGTCCATGGCATTGCAAAGAGTTGGACACAACTGAAGCGACTTAGCACAACACACACTAATAGATTGTATACTCTTAAAATTTGCTGATTTTTTTATATTTTTAAAATAGTTTTATTTTCCTGTTTACTTTCTTTGCTTCTTTTTGATTTTTTTCTCTTCTTCTTAAAACACTTATCTGTCTGTTTTAATCAGATTGTTGTCCATTCTCTGTAATACTCTCAATTAACCCCTCCTCCCTCCCAGTGCAAAAATTTTATCCATCCTACTTACTCGTGAACTTTTCTACCATTTTATGCCCTTTTTTTCCCTTTATGAAATCTTTACATCTTTGAGTCGGACTAGGTCAGAGAGGATTTATTATTGCTAGCTATATCAGACAATGCTAAAGAAGAGAGCTAAGAATCTGTGATGAAGGCAGACTGGGACAAGAATGTGTCTGAATGAGTACAATTAATCAGAATAACCACTAAGGAAATAAAAAATAGGATACTAATAGAAGTTTGGAATTTCCATGCAATTTATTTTCTTCATGTAAATATTTTTTAACAACAGTAGTAAAAAAGTGCTTTCTTTTCTAATAACTTAAATAGGAGTTGTCAGACTTTTTCTGTGAAGAGCCAGCCAAATAGTAAATATTTCAAACTTTGTGGGCATATGGTCTGTGTAACTACCTAAGTCTGTCATTGTGGTACAAGAGTGGCCATAGACAATACATAAACAAATGAAATGGCTGGGTTCCAATAAAACTGTGTTTACAAAAGTAGCTGGTGGGTTGAATTAGACCCATAGCAATCATGATTTAGAGCATTCCACTGGTAACTTTAGTCTGTTTTTTATTTTATATTAGATATAGTTGATTAACAGTGTTGTGTTACACAGATAACTTTTGTACATTGAAAATATAGCTGGATGTTACCTTTGCTTTTCTCTTAACTGAGATTGCTTTATGAA
This sequence comes from Bubalus bubalis, assembly GCF_019923935.1. Classification (NCBI taxonomy): domain Eukaryota; kingdom Metazoa; phylum Chordata; class Mammalia; order Artiodactyla; family Bovidae; genus Bubalus; species Bubalus bubalis. The sequence continues at coordinate 15,614,189 of NC_059176.1, forward strand.
AATGTTTATGTTTAATATATTTCTTTAATATTCTAAAATATTTCCAGACATTTAGTAGAATGAGTTTCCTCCAATAAGAGGAGACTGTTGTTTTTTTAATCAAAGTCAGTTGGTGGGTTCTTTATCTTTTAAAAAGTCTTGGTGTACATTTTAATTGTGGTTTAAAACTGGTATTGTTGAGGTTGGGCTAACAATACCTTTAAAGTTCCCTCATGCCCCTCCTGGATACCATCTCCTTCTCTCCCCCAGAAGTAACTACTATTCTGAATTTTTAATGGATTATTCTTTTGCATTTTGTTGTAATTTTGCCACATATGTGCCCCAATATATAGTTAGGCTTTGTAAGTTTTTATATATAAATGCAGTAATACCATATATATTCTTTAAGGATGTGTTTTCTCATTGAACAGAAAGTTTATAAAATTGAGATTGCATGAGGAAATAGTTCATTGAGTTTTATTGGTATATGATAGTATAGTGAAAGTGAAGTCACTCAGTCGAGTCCGACTCTTTGCGACCCCATGGACTGTAGCCTACCAGGCTCCTCCGTCCATGGGATTTCCCAGGCAAGAGTACTGGAATGGGTTGCCATTGTCTTCTCCTTGCCTTCTCCATTATAGTAGATGGACATAATATAACATTTTCTTTCTGTAATGAATATGTTAACTATAAAAATTAGTTGAAATGTTCCACGTATATAGAAAAGTTCACAAATCCCAAGTATACAGCTCAATGAGTTATCACCAAGTAAGCATTACAAACCATTTCACGAAAAGAATATAACCAACACTCAGAAGCCACCCTTAAGGTCCCCCCCTGTCCTCTCTGAAGGTAACTGCTATCCTCATTTCTAATCTAGAGATTAGAAATGCTTTTGAATTTGATGGAAATGAAACCATATTACAGAATCAATTTGGCCTGTTTCCCTAAACATTGTATGTGTGAGGTTCACTGCTGGTGCGTGTAGTTGTAGTTTGTTCGTTTTCATTGCTATATAGTATTTTCTTACAAGATATGCACAGTTTACTTATCCATTTTATAATTGATGAAAAATCTGGATTATTTTCAGTTTTTGATTATTAAAAATAATGCTACTGTGAACATCATTGGACATATATATATGTGCATTTCTTTTGCATGCATATCTAGGAATGGAATTGCTTAGTCATAGGGTGGACACATCACATTTATGCATTCTCCTTTTGATAGATGATTGTGTTGTGCTGCTATAAATATTTCTCTGTGTCCTTTTGCAAACTATCTGTCTAGGCATTGCGTAGAATAGATACACAAGAATGCAATAGCTGTATCAGAGCATATGTGTATCTTCTATTTTGCCAGATATTGTTTATGGGCCATTTTGATGTTTTAAATGTTAACATTTGTCTGCTTGTTCTTTAGTGTGGAGATGTACTTTCCTCAGAATGACTCTTGGATTGGTTTGGCACCCCTAAACATTCCTCGCTATGAATTTGGAATATGCGTTTTAGACCAAAAAGTGTATGTTATAGGTGGTATTGAAACTAACGTGCGTCCTGGCATCACTATCAGAAAACATGAAAATTCAGTAGAATGCTGGAATCCTGATACAAATACCTGGACTTCTCTCGAGAGAATGAATGAGAGTCGAAGTACCCTTGGAGTAGTGGTGCTTGCAGGAGAACTTTATGCTTTGGGTGGTTATGATGGACAGTCTTACTTGCAATCTGTAGAGAAGTATATTCCCAAAGTAAGAAAATGGCAACCTGTGGCACCCATGACTACGACAAGAAGTTGTTTTGCTGCAGCAGTGTTGGATGGAATGATATATGCCATTGGAGGGTATGGTCCTGCCCACATGAACAGGTATTTAACTTAATCAAGTTGCATATGCTTGTGGATTTTTGAAAGTATCATTAACAGTGATTTCTAGATTTTAAATGATTTGTGCATATAAATGAACTTCTCTAATTTAAAAATAATGTTAATAGGTACTTGGGAGACTTAGTCTGCTCCACGTGTGAGTATGTCTGTAATTGATCTACATGGAGATTTAATACACACCTAAAAATCAGTTCCCACTTATTAAATTTTACATTCATTCATCAGTATAAATGGACTGGATTTTAAAATTCATGAGTCTGAAAATATGGTGAAGTTAGATCACTTTAGATTTGGGATAGTGTGTGTATGTGTAAGTGTGTGTGTGTGTATGTGAATGATCTGTTATTGCACTGCTTAATAGAATAAAAAAGTGAAAAGTGTCATTTCTATACACTTTTAAGGTATTATAATGCATCATAAACTTTAAACCTTATTTAAATATGCCTTTCTGGATTCTTATTCTATAATCATATGTGTATCATTATGTATCTGAGTTGTGCTAGAGTTTAAATGTGAAATTTCTGTGTTTTGTAGTATTCTTTTAATAAAGGAGAAATAGATATGAGGAAAAAAGTATAAAGTGACTGCTTATAAGGAAAATCAATCATAATTCTGATCCTTTGTTGAAAGTTGAGGTTCTAAAAATACCATCTCTAATAGTATTTTTTTTCCCACAAAATTTTTAATTTTGCTTAAAAATTCACCAGGAATCTAATAGTATTTATCTGTAATACTGGTACATATTTTATTATAAGCATTTTAATGAAAGAGTGTGTGGTGGTTTGTTAACAGACTGAGAAAGTAGTTACACAATAGTATTTCATCTATAAATTTTTATTTCTGTGCAGACTAAATTTTTCCTCCTTTTTGTTGCTCCTTTAGTTGAAGGAAAAGTATCTGGAGCCCAGACATGCATTTGTGTTCTTTGAAAAGCTGCTAGCAGAAATTTGTAAGATAAAAGATTACATACTTTAATTTTGAGATAATGCTGTTGAAGTTTTAAGTTCTTGTTACAAGTTAATCACTAGACTCTTGTTTGGTGATTTTGCTCTTACTCTTTTTATCCTGGTGTACTTTCAGAAATAGTTATAGTTTAGTCTTTTAGTCTAGCCTACAGCCTAGTCCCTATTCTGAACTCCAGACTGACTCTCAAATGCTTCAGGCTTTCTTGAGAAGTTAGGCTAGAACCAGAATAGGCTCAGCCCACTTGCCTTTGTACCCCTTCAGGGCAAAGCATAGGCTTAGAGACCTTCTGGGATTTTCCAGGGAAACTTTTTTGGAAATTCTGATTTGATTTGAATTTCCTAATCCAGTTTGGAAATGCCAAGAATTCTTGGAATGCACACTTGATCTAAATCCTGAATGACTTGATCTGAATCCTGAAGGAATTCTCCTGAATGACTCAGATTATTATGATTAACCAGTTTGTGTTTGGAAATCTTTAGTGTTTATTCTGAAGTAAGTCACCGTGAATTCACCTATAAGAAAAAATCCTCTTTTCCTCCTCACCGTCTTTCCTTCTCATAGCTGTGTGGAAGATCCTTAGTATCTTTAGGAAACATGTATGTTCAGTATGTGATTTTCAAAGTCCTTTCACGTGCATACTCACTGGACTTTATTCTTACATGAATCCTTGATGTTGTATTACCCCATGTTTGCAGATGAGAGGAAATGACTTCTCTAGGGTTACACAAATCCAAAGTAGTAGGGCCAGGGTTTATTCAGCTTTGGGTATGTATTAGTACTTGAATCCAAATTTTCTGACTTCAAAAGCTCTATGCCCTTCACACACCTTACTGTTCGTACAATATAATGGAGTAGGATATGGCTGTTACTGCACCAGTCTACAAGGTAAGCTTTTATCCTGCGATTTTATCAGCAAAATATAAATATTTGGAACAAACTGCTCTTGTTTTATGTCTGTCCATTTGCACTTTTAAAACTCTGGTGGGTTTTAGTTGCTTTAGGAGGAAGAGTGACCCAAAGAATATGTGAATTAATTCTTTCTTTTGTGAATGTTTGCAGTGTGGAGCGTTACGATCCAAGTAAAGACTCCTGGGAGATGGTTGCATCTATGGCAGATAAAAGGATTCACTTTGGTGTGGGTGTCATGCTAGGCTTTATTTTCGTGGTGGGTGGACATAATGGTGTTTCACATTTGTCAAGCATTGAAAGATACGATCCTCATCAAAATCAGTGGACTGTGTGCAGACCAATGAAAGAACCCAGAACAGGTAATAATAATGTCCCAATATCTAAACATATAGGACAATATGTTTTTATAGTGATATTCTTAAAATAGTAGTTTCTTGGGATATAACAGTAAATGACTTGTCCAGAAAAAACCTTTATGATGAACTTGACAGACAACCTTGATTAGACAAAACTATATAGATTTCTTTACTGTGATTTTAATATGCCAATGCATATATTGTTATTTTTTTAAACTTATAGAGTACATTTTGAGAAATACTGATAACAGAAAGTATCTGATAGAAGCTCTTTTTGTCCGTGTAACAAATGTCGTTGTTTTATGTGTTACACACACACAGTATCTTTGGATTGTTCTATTTGGTTTTTTGGGTTTTTTTTACTGTACATCAGTGGTCTGCCTGTTCACTTTCAAATGTTCTCTCTTCCTCAAGAGATACAGTTGATCTGGAAAGGATTGGACTTCAGGTTGCATAAAGATAAACAAATACTTCTTTGAGGAAAAGAAGAAATTATCCTTGAACCCAAACTCAAATCACATGATTTTAAGAGGAATATTTTACTGGTGGAAATGCTTTAGGAGTATCCCTTGCATTTATGATTAAAGAAACTCCTGAAAAATAAACATACAAAGGAAATTGAAAAGAGGAAATGGCATGCACTGCTTTAGTCATCTACTATAATGAGTTTCTGTGGTACCATTGAGTGAGAAAGCCCAAAACAATGAAAATATAAAATAATAGAGTAGCCTTGTTCTTTTTAGAACTGTATATACAGTAGAATTTATAAGCATAAATTATATAGTTTAATATATATTTAAAATGTCAATATATTTGAAAACAAGTAAATGATTTTTTAAAAAATAGAAATTTAAATTGAGAAGAAGGCTTTGTGGAAAGATACATACTACATTCTTAATACTTAACTGTGGTGGAGAGGGAGAGTAGGATTGGGGAGGAGAGATGAAGGAATACTTGAGCTGTTTTATGTGAAGGGATTTTTTTTTTCCGGTAAGCATGTATTGTTCTGTTGCTTGTAAAATGAATAATAGATTGTTGAAATGTATTTTAAGAAAACATTTAAATACGAATTTAGTGTGAAGTCAGCTTCGTGGTTAACATATTTTTCCTCCTATTTTTTTAACCTACCTTTCCTAGGAGTTGGTGCTGCAGTAATTGATAACTACCTTTATGTAGTTGGTGGTCACTCAGGGTCTTCATATCTGAATACCGTGCAGAAATATGACCCTATCTCAGATACGTGGCTGGATTCAGCTGGCATGATATACTGTCGCTGCAATTTTGGACTCACTGCACTTTAACTAGTGTGGACTTGTGGAAATAGTGTAGTGACGGACCTCGTGACGCATGAGAGGATGCCCAGGTTTCTGAAGCCGCAAAGCTACACTGCTTTCTTTTTAACTTAAAATGGCATGAAGACTCAAAGTTTCGTTGGGTACTTTGAACTGACAAGTAGCTTTGATTGCTCTTGATTACATAGTGAATCAGTAATCCAAAAAAAAAAAACCACAAAAAACAAAGATCTTGCCAACTGAATTGTGCACTTTTTTTTTCCTAATACTGGGATAGAATAGTTTTATGTTCATAAGTGTACATGTGGAAAAACCCTTGCTGCTTTTTAAAAAAATTTAGCTTTCTTCCTTCTCCTTGTCGTGCACCATGGTGAGAGATGCTTAGATGCTGGAGTATACTGAGTCACTCACCAGACAGCGCTGATACGTCTGTTGGATATAAACTCAGATGCTTCACATTTTAAACAAAGGGCTGCTCCCCACCCCACCCCACCCCGCTATTTTTAAGGGTTGTAAATTATACACCATAGTGAATCACCTGGATTTTCTTCCTGCTAAATGGCTTTAGGGCTGGGGATATAATAAGTTTCCAAGATAAATGCATTTACTATCATGATTTGGAGTCCTATTTAAGCAATCAGATATTTACTGTGTATGCCTTTTTTATATGGGCAGGTTAATGCTGGATGAATTTAGTTACCCATCTATGCTATGCTAAGCACGGATAGAAAGAGTTACGCATATCCGTTTCAATTTCTTTTTATAGAAGTACGGCAGGCTTCCCAGTGTTGATGTAAATATTTGACAAATGTTGCCACCCTTAGTGCACATTGAGTTTTTTCATGTAACCTTACAATAATTTTAGTTTTTTAAGACTTTTGTTTGCTTTTTCAAAGTGTTCAGATATAAAAATGGTGCTAACTGTAGGATCTGTTATAAGGCTGTGACATGTTCTTTTGGATGTTAAATATGAAATATGCATGACATGTTTTTATAGTATTTTTCATTTTTACTAGCTTGGTTCATTTGTGCTTATTAAAAATGTTGGTGATTATACTAATATTTACATCCAAAAATTATTCAAGCAGCCTATGTTATGCTTTTCATGGTTCCTGAATAGTGATTTAAAGATATACTTTGTCTTTTTTTTTGTTGTGCTGGATGTTATATGCCCTTCTTAAAAACAGAAATATATGCATTAAATATAAAGCACTAGGCAGTTAAGCATTACCTTATACATTTCTTAGGTAACTGAATATTTTAAAGTTATTGAGGAAAACTGGAACTCGATGTTTACTTGAGTAATGGTTCTAATTCAGTTCTCCTTTGACTAAAGAAATGATCTTTTAAAGTAAAATTGTTTGCTATAAACTAAATGACAGCTTATTTAAAAGAACTGACTAATTCATTTTGTTTTGCATGTTTTAGTAAATGTCTGTTAATCTTGAATACGTTACTTTGCATTAGAGTGTTGGTACTTGTATTTTTGGTACTGTAGTAATTTTGTTTTCCTTATTTTTTTCTTTCGTTTTTCTTTTTTAAGACTGCCCACTGTCTCTTTCATAGTCTCTTTAAAACTAATATATATTTGTCTTAAAAAAAAATTCATACTATATTCTTAAGTGCCATAATGTTCTGAACTATTGTTAAGAAGCCATTTATAATGATAATACATAGGTTCATTTTTAGGATATGTGTTATTTCTTGAAAACTACTTATAGCCGGGCAGTTTTCCATTTTCCTTGTTCTTCCATAAACTGCCAGTTGTAGATTTAAATACATACTACAAAACTATGTGAACTCATCTTTAATAATATAGGTAGTTTCATGCTTTATAAATATTTGCACAGATTATAAAACCTTGCAAGTGAATTTTAGTCTCTTTCTAATTAAGAACTCAACAAGAGCTACTAATAAAATTGACAGGCTGAATATTTTCTATGTTGCTTGTTTGAATAACTTAATGATATAGAGCAATAACTTTTTCATTGATTTGAATAAATCTGTTGAATAGAAACAAGGTGCACTATTGTGACTGGCCTAGATTTCATTTAAAGAAAGCAGTTTAAAGCAGTTGAAAACAGATTGCATCACGCGCGTAATTTTAAATCCCCAACTCGACTTTCTTTCTGTTTATATCAGTCAAAAGAATTTTTTCTTGATAATACTAAAAATGTTAATCAGTTGTTAAATACATCCTATTCCAAGTTTTTAATTCCCTCTCCCCATCAGATAAGGGAATTTGAAGGACTAGAAATTTATTTTAATTGTAAACCGATCTATAGTATACCTCTCATTTTCACAATGTTTTCTGTACATATCATTCCCACTGTCGTGTTATTATAAAATATATAATCATTTGGTAAATTAGACCAAAGGCATAAGTTGATCATTGTTTTGGAACAACCTAAATTTCATCTCAGTGAAGACTAAATGTGAAACATCTTGGGCAATAGTACGAGCCATATCCTAGAGAACCAATTATAAGAACCTGGGAAAAGGAAGAGAAAAAACCCTCAAATTTAGAAATATTTATGTTAGGCTTGCTAAACCTACTTTACTGTCATAACAACCAGAGGTATCGTGACCTGACAGCTGATAACAGAATAGACAGCTGATAACCTTAGAATAGAGCCTTCTTGTTTACATTTGTGAGAAGTTTCATCATGAATACTTTACTGACAAATTGTGAATTTAAAGCCACATTTCTTTACGTTAAAAAGGGTCAAAATGTTTTAGTATAAATTCCCAGGACTGAAGATTTTAGAAATAATTTTGTACACTCAAGGAAAGGAAAAGGCTATTTAAGATTGCCTAAACTATTTTGGAAAAAAGTACAGTGGGAAATAGAAATTAATCCAATCAGCTAGAAGACAGTTGCCCTCTGTAATTATGATAAGACTTAATCTGTTAGGAATTTTTTAGCCATTTAATATTTGTTGACTATAGTCATAGAACTCAAGTGATTAATGTAGTCCAAAGGATAGTTTAGTTATGTAATTTCCACGTTATTGCTAATATTGTTTTACACATGAATGAATATTACATTATAGGATGTACTATCAAGTAATAGAATGGCATTAGGTTTTGTAAAGTTATTTTGGTAACTTGACGAATATGGAGGGTCTACTATACATACAAGATACTGTGCTAGATGCTATGGGAGCTAGGAATATAAAGCAAATATAGCCTCCATTCAAAGAGTAAAATATAGTGAGGGAGACTTATACCCAAGTAACTGTTATGGTAAACGGTGAATCTAATTCCTTATTTCCAACATCATGAGAAGTGATCAGAGATCCAATTTATGTATAAACATTTGTGTCTTCTAGTGTCCAATTAGGTTTTATTGACATGACATAAAATAGAATTATGTAAAAAACTAATATTTATGTAACTCCAGCTTTCCTAAAATTGGATAATATATTTTCTAGTAGAAATACAGAACTATAGAAAATTTTAAAAATATTTATTATGCTTTCAAGGCTCTGGCTGACTTTGAAGGAAAAAATATGTAAATATAATGCTGTGTGTTTTCAGTTTTGGTGTTGGATTTCTGGTATCGTCACCTAAGTGCTCATTTTCAGGAAAATCAGATTCTACAATAAATATACTGCTTCAAGTTCAATAAACTTGTGATAACCTCTATAACCTCTGTAGTTTAAAAGTTAAGAACTTACAAAGATGTCACATGTCAAGTTAACATCCAGTTCTACTTAACCTTTTTTTCCTTTGTAAAACAGCACTTTAGTTAGACATGATTTAATTAGATACAGTTATTCTATGGCTGCATATATATTAGATTTCACTTACAGGATGTTGATTCAGTGTTGATATACATTTGAAAAGAGTGAGGAAAACAGTAAGTTTTGAATACTGTAGGTTTACAAGTTTTCTTACTGGTGTGAATATGGAGTTAAAAATCCAGTTTACATCTCTGCAGAGAGAAAAATTGTTATCCATATGTCTTTTTATCGTATACATATTTAACTAGAGATAATTTATTGTTAATTTTGTCAAATTATCATGTGTAAGTCCCGTTTATTTTAAAATACTAAGCAAAAAGTTCCAAGTTTGCCTTAAAAACAAGTGAAATTAAAGAACTGGATGATAATGCCTATATTTTTGCCTTATGAATTGTGCTGTATCATAAACCAGAGATGGTTTTGATTTTAACAGGATTATGAAATTTTGTAGATGTAGAGTACTAATATTTGTACTCTTGCAAAGAATGTGATCTAGTTGTGGATTATGTTAGTGTTTAAATGTTTTTGTATATGTATTTTACCTCTGAATATGTATCTTTTTAGCATCAGGGTTTTCTTTTGTTTTTGTTTACAGAGTAAAGTGGCATTTAACTTGTTGAAGGTTGTATTCCTTTGTCTTTTATTTTTAAAGTTCTTTGTGTGTACTATTGTGGTTATGCTCTGTATTGACTATGGTTAAATTTCATTTAATGTGAAATATTTAAAATAAATACGAAAAACAAGACTGTGTGTGTGTATCCATTGTTGTGAATTGACCCAAGCTGACTTTGTCATGCTCAACTCTTAGGTTCTTTTCAGAAGATAGTGGCCACAAAAATGGGAGTTGAGTGTGGGATAGCTGCTCCTTTACATCCCTGTTAGCAGGTTATAATGAAAACATGTCTTAAACTAACTTCTACTACATATTTAGACTCTTTAGATTAACAAAGCAGGATTAACAAATGGATTCTGATAACCCTTGCATACAAGGGCTGGAAATATCTTTAAACATTCCACGTATCTTAAAACTTTAATTTCCCCAGTAAATATCCCTGACATTTAATATACTAATTAGCAAAACATTGGATACAGATCAAATTATGGGTAAGAGATATATTTGTATTTGCCTTGAGCATGGGTTTCCTGGTTAGAAGGCCAGCTAACCATCCCTCAACTGCATTCTTAATGAGGGCAACTCCTAGACTTGAAGTAGAAACAGATACATACTGAAGTAGTTAAGGTATTATAGATGATATATATAAATACTCATTTCGGGACGACATTAAAATGTTGGATTTAAGATTTCTAGACTGGATGCTTTTGAAATTCTGCTTTTTAATTCTAGTGAAAGTGAAAGGACTGTAGCCCATCAGGCTCCTCCACCCATGGAATTTTCCAGGCAAGAGTACTGGAGTGGATTGCCATTTCCTTCTCCAGGGGATCTTCCTGACCCAGGGATTGAACCTGGGTCTTCTGCATTGTAGGCAGACGCATTTACTGTCTGAGCCACCAGGGAAGCCCAAAATTCTAAGACATTCACAGATAGCTTTCATGTTACCCAGAAAATCTGTCTGCAGTTATTAGAGTTTAGTTATGTTTAAGACATAATGGAAGGTGTAAAGGGGTAACAAGCCATATCCTACAGTCTGCTTAAGGAATGAAAAAGACACTTCCTTCGTTTTTTTGGCTTTTGTTGTTTAAGTAAGGGAGAATAGAATGCCACTCTGGCAGAGCCCTAGCAGTGCCTCTAATGTTCTTTCTAAAATTACTAGATGCTTCTCTTGTTTGGGGCCAGTGTGGGAACGGGAGTGAAAGTTTCAGCTCAGTTTGGATGAGTAGATTGTAGGAGTCAGCAGTAGACTCATCATGGGATACAAAAAACTGTTTCAAGAGTCCAAACTATGAAGGCCAGGAGTAAAATTGAGTTCTGTGTTAAGATAAGATAGGCTTAGAACAGTTGAAACGGTTCTGGTATGTCTTCTTTCCTCCCTCTTTTTAATAGAAATGGAATCTTCCTGTACCCATCACCCAGCTTCAACAATTAAGCACATTTTGTTAATCCTACTTTTCCTCATTTTTCACCCTACTTTTTTTTTTTTGGCTGAAATACTTTAAAGAGAATCCCAAACATGCAATATAACTGGTAAATAATTGAGGCTGCATCTCGAAGTGATAAACATGTTCAAAAATTTCATTCTATGAGCGCCACTGATATAATCACACTTTAAACATTTAATATTTTTATAATATTTAGTATTTGTTGTTTAGTTGCTAAGTCGTGTCTGACTGTTCTTGTGACCTCATGGACTGTAACCCACCAGGCTTCTCTGTCCGTGACATTTCCCAGGCAAGAATACTGGAGTGGGTTGCCATTTCCTTCTCCAGAAGATCTTCCAGACCCAGGGACTGAATCTGCTTCTCTCCAATAGCAGGCAGATTCTTTACCACTAAGCCACCTGGAAGGCCCAATATTTAGTATGGTCTGTATTAAAATTTCCCTTACTGTCTCAGAATTTTTTTTTCTGTTACTTGGTTGAGTCAGGAGCTAAATAAGGTTTATACATTGCTTTTGACAGTTAACACCCCTAAGTTATTTTTAATCTCTGCCTACCAGTCACTGCCCTCCTCCCCCTCTTCATGTCATTTACTTCTTAATAAATGAGATTGTTTGTCTAGTAGATTGTCCCATGTTCTAGATTTGACTGATTGCTTTTTGTGTGTTTTGTTTAACTTATGTCCTATTCTGCAAATGTTCTACACATTAACTAATGGCTATGGACCCTAGATTTAGATTTGTTTTTTTTGGCAAGCATGGTTGATGCTGCATATACTTCCTGTTGTATCTGAGGCATGTTATGTTTGGTTACAGCACATCAGGAGATGCTAACATTAATCACAGTTTGGGTTCAGTTGTCAGCCTGTTGCCTTCATTATCAAGTTCCCCATCAAACTCGACTGGTGGTTTTAGCAGCTGTTAGTACTACTGGATCCATCATCATATTGGGTGGTAAAATAGTAATTTTCTATCTCTGCCATTCCTTTTGCATTTATTAGCTGGAATTCTATAAAAGAAGGCTCTTCCTCATCATTTAGTTGAGTACTTTGAGATAAGGTCTGTACAGGAAAAGCTGGGGGAAATATGTGATTCATTCCTTTCTCAAAATAATGAATTGGTGCTCTACACAACTCCAAAGGTGATCAAGTATTAAACTCATGATATATTTTTATATGTTTGTATGTGTTTCAACCAACACATCTTAAGCCTGTGGATACCTCCATGAAGTTCCATTGAACACCTCCTTGCTTTTATAGAATTATTTTCACATAATTTAGAATAATTACAAAGAAGTTGTAAGGATAATACAGAAATTACTATATAACTTTTTAAAGGTACACCAGTTTTTGGCATTTTGCTACTTGTTTTATTGTCCTTTCATTTTTTTAAAGTCATTTGTAATGTTGCATACAGTGTATCTTTTTATACCTTAATACTTAAGCACATATATCCAAGAATAAGGCTACTCATTCTCTTATGTAAGCACAGTTCAGGTGTCAAAATTGTGTTTTGGCTTTTCCTTTACATTTTTGTCCTCAGATCTAGAATCAGCCATTCCTCCAAGGGACCCTGTCACCTTTTGCTGGTAAATGATATGTAGAGATCCCAATGTTTTGCTGGTGGTAATTTCTGCTACTGAGTTGTCATTGCTTGTAGGCTATTCAATAAGCAGAATCAGGAAATGCTTCCTTTAAAATTTTACTTTCATTTTACTTAAATTTTTGGATTTTAATGCCTTTTTCTTAGCCTGAAAATCTTGGTTTCTATCAACATTAACATAATTTAATTATATTATTTTACAACATACTTACAATGGTTTCAAAATAACAATACTGATATGAACAATAAAACCAATAAGTACTGTTGAGTCCTTTGTGATTTTTTTGTCCTTAGAGTGTGTTTCACAAGTATCAACAATGAAAATACTGGTCTTAGAGTGAAATGAAGAAATATTTGGTTAAAACATCATTGATGTTCAGTGAGGTTATTTTAATGGAAGTTTAATTTTTAGGAATATACTTGTAAATTTCATTTTAAAATTATATGGAATATTTACTTGACTGCAAAGTTGAAAGTATATGAAAAGATACATTCACATAAGTTTTGTGTGTATTTCCATTTCTTTCACTCTGTTCATTTTTATTTTTTGGCCATGCCAAGAGGCATGTGGGATCTTAGTTCCCTGCTGCTGCTGCTGCTAAGTCGCTTAAGTCGTGTCCGACTCTGTGCGACCCCATAGACGGCAGCCCACCAGGCTCCCCTGTCCCTGTGATTCTCCAGGCAAGAATGCTGGAGTGGGTTGCCATTTCCTTCTCCAATGCATGAAAGTGAAAAGTGAAAGTGAAGTCACTCAGTTGTGTCCGACTCTTCGTGACCCCATGGACTGCACCATACCAGGCTCCTCAGTCCATGGGATTTTCCAGGCAAGAGTACTGGAGTGGGGTGCCATTGCTTTCTCCACTTAGTTCCCTGACCAGGGATCAAACTTGTGACCCCTGCAGTGGAAGCTTGGAGTCTTAAGCACTAGACCACAAGAGAAGTCCCTCACTCTGTTCATAGGTGATCACTTTTATCAGGTGCTGATTCCTTTTATTTCATTTTGAAAAAATCCTTCCCCATTTCCTTAGCAAAAAAGCATACTGTAAAAACACCATTTTTCAACTTAAAATATTCTGGAGATTAGTTCATATCAATATATGAAGATGATTCCTAATCTTTTTTACAATTGCATAGGACCTTACTGTTTTTTAAGAATTTTAACTAGCCTCATGCTGATGGACATTTGAGTTGTTTTCAGACTTTTACAAATAATGCCACATTGAATAGCTTTGTGCATTTGTCATTTTGTGTTTTGAACACAGATTTTTACATGTGGAATTACTGGGCTAAAGTGTAGATGATGTGAAATGTTGCTAGCTCTTGCCTGTTTCAGTTCAGGCTTCCATAGATAAAATGCCATGGACTGAACAGAAAAATGTTTCTCAAAGTTCTAGAGGATGGAAGTCCAAGACCAGGGTGCCAGCATGGTTGGGTTCTGGTGAGAACCTCTTCAGGGTTGCCCCTTGCCAACTTCTCATATCCTCACATGAAAGAGAGCAGAGATGGGTAGTAAGCTCCCTCATGACTTTTATAAGGACACTAATCCCATTCATGAGGGCTCCATCTTCATGATCTCATCTAGTCATGATCACCTCCCAAAGGCCACACCTAATACCAATACAGGGATGGGTAGGGTTTCAGGATTTAAATGTTGAAGAGACACAAACTTTCAGTCTGTAACATTGCCCAATTCTCCTAAGAGGTTGTACCACTTTGCATTCCCATCAGTAACAGACAAGAGTATCTTACAGGCTGTTTTTATTAGTTCACCTGATAGGGTCTTATTAAAAGGTAACATGGCCTCAGGTTTCTTTTGATTCAAATTATGTCTAACACTGTAAGACATGAAAACTTATTTTTAATGCACATGAAAAACACCTTAAATCCCTTATTGAGTAAAGCAAGTTTGAAATAAGGATGAGCCAATCACTTTTGTTGTCCTGATCAGGAAGTATTAGAAAGGATATTCTTGTGTGTGCCCTGAAGACACAATTTAATAGAGTAGGTGTTTGCCAATAAATAGAGAACTATGTCTCAAAGGTGTTAGAGTCAGATGGCAGATAAACTATTTTGGACAGTATCTGTGGATAAACTATTTTGAGCAGAAACAAGATATGATATTTCATTATTATTTAGTATCTAGGAAAATTTAAGCTATTCATTTTCCTCCAACATTTTTACTTTTGCTTTGTTTTTGCATTTCAAACTAATTCATGAATTTAACTTTTTTCCCCCCACTAGTTTGATATGATAGCTTGTTCTATGAGCTTATTGGCCAAGGAAATACCAGCAATGGTTTTCAGTCAACAAACTTGAAATATTCACACAGAATTTAGTTCATCTTCTGCAGCAGCACTGCTTACCTACAAATTTCATTTCTTAATAGAATATTGAAAGTGAATCAACAATAACTGTAGTGAACACTTTCATGGTGCTTCCTGTGTACCGGGCATTAGATGCTATAAAAATAATTCATTAAATCTTCACCACAACCTTATGAAATATATTCTATTATTATCTCCATTTTGCAGTTAGGAAACTGGGAATTGAAGAGTTAAAGTAATAAGACCAAAGCGACATAACCAGAGTCCAAATCTGGACCCAGGCAATCTGGTTTCAGAATGTAGTCATTTTAACTGCCATACTCTTGCCTCTTATTGACAAGAAAATCAGTAGCTAAGAACTGATGATAAAGAGAATCCAATGGTAATGTGATCATATAACATGACTCACTTCAAAAGTCTGAGATGTTGTTATTATTTTTTTCCTGGCTGATAAATATCAATCCTGAATCAGGTCTTCCGGGATTTTCACAAACTCTCTAGGGACAGTAATTCCTAATACTTTTCAAAGAAGAACTATAGAAAGCAGAGAGGAGGCCAGAAAACATGATGGCAGTGGAAGTGAAGAAACCCCAGGAGTCAATTTACAGGTATAATTTGAACTGGTTGTTGTTGGCAGAGAACACAGTTAACTTCATCAAAGACATCACCAGTCTATGTTATCCCCAAGCTATGAGTGCGTATAGTGTCACGGTACTGAAGGAAAATCAGATTTATCTCACCCAAATGATATAGGCCAGAAGTTCAGGAATGAGTCTGTCTCGGTCGTTTACACTGTAGGGAGGAGCTTCTGCCATCTAGTGTTCATGAAGAAAATGGCAAGAGTTTGGAATCACCAATCCTGTCCTTCCGCAAGTCCAGAAATGTTAACGAGAACTGGTCGCAATGGCCATCTCACTTTTTTCTCAAATTATCTTCCCTCCAGTGAGAATTGGAAAATATTTGATATTACTAATTCTTGTGGATAACTTAAGCTACAACAAATTTCTTTTAAAATTTGACGGCTGTTTGACATCTATCTTTAATTTTAGGATTTATAGCTTCCTAAAGGAAATTAATGGATATGGAACAACAGATTAGTTCCAAATAGGAAAAGGAGCACGTCAAGGCTGTATATTGTCACCCTGCTTATTTAACTTCTATGCAGAGTACATTATGAGAAATGCTGGGCTGGAAGAAGCACAAGCTGGAATCAAGATTGCCGGGAGAAATATCAATAACCTCAGATATGCAGATGACACCACCCTTATGGCAGAAAGGGAAGAGGAACTAAAAAACCTCTTGATGAAAGTGAAAGAGGAGAGTGAAAAGTTGGCTTAAAGCTCAACATTCAGAAAACAAAGATCATGGCATCTGGTCCCATCACTTCAGGGGAAATAGATGGAGTAACAGTGGAAAGAGTATCAGACTTTATTTATGGGGGCTCCAAAATCACTGCAGATGGTGATTGAAGCCATGAAATTAAAAGACGCTTACTTTTAATTTTAAATATTCTGTTTTAAAAGACAGCATATTGAAAAACAGAGACATTACTTTGTCAACAAATGTCCATCTAGTCAAGGCTATGGTTTTTCCAGCGGTCATGTATGGATGTGAGAGTTGGACTGTGAAGAAAGCTGAGCACTGAAGAATTGATGCTTTTGAAGTGTGGTGTTGGAGAAGACTCTTGAGAGTCCCTTGGACTGCAAGGAGATCCAACCAGTCCATCCTAAAGGAGATCAGTCCTGGGTGTTCTTTGGAAGGACTGATGCTAAAGCTGAAACTCCAATACTTTGGCCACCTCATGCGAAGAGTTGACTCATTGGAAAAGACCCTGATGCTGGGAGGGATTGGGGGCAGGAGGAGAAGGGGACAACACAGGATGAGATGGCTGGATGGCATCACCGACTTGATGGACATGAGTTTGAGTAGACTCCGGGAGTTGGTGATGGAGAGGGAGGCCTGGTGTGCTGAAATTCATGGGGTCACAAAGAGTTGGACATGACTGAGTGACTGAACTGAACAGAAATTAAAAATGGTTAGGCTTTGAAGTTAGATGTAAAGGGGATAATGGAACAGGAAGGAGACAGGGCATAACTTTAAAAGAATGACAGCTTTTGTGGACAGAACAAAAACTGGTTAGAACCAACTAAGTCCAAGATGGCAGAAGATTCAGCTTCAGACCTTGAGCCTTATTATATGCTCACTGTAATGTATCAGCATACTAAATTGCATACCCACAGGAGCCATGACAATTCTGAGGCTGATCATAAGAAGTCAAAAAGTTGGTAATTGCCCAATTCCTGGAAATCTCCGCTCCTTCTTCAAAATAGTTGGAATAATCTTCCTGTTCATTAGCCTATGAAACTGTGTACAATTGTGTTGGTTGCTCAGTTGTGTCCAACTCTTTGTGACTCTATGGGTCGTAGCATACCAGGCTCCGCTGTCCATGGGATTTCTCAGGCAAGATTACCGGAGTGGGTTGGCATTTCCTTCTTCAGGGATCTTCCCTACCTAGAGATTGAACCCTCGCCTCCTGCATTGCAGGAGGATACTTTACTGCTGAGCCAGTGGGGAAGCCCAGTCTATGAAATTACCCAGCCCATAAAAACTACCTCCCTCATATTTCAGGGCCTCTTGCCTTCTGAGATGGCCCATACTCTGTCTGTGGAGGGTGTTTCTCCCAAGGCTGTTCTTGTCTTTGAGATGGATGACATTCTATGGCATGTATAGCTCTCTAAATAAATCCACTTCTTACCTATCACTTTTTGTCTCACTGAGTTCTTTCTGTGATGACGCATAAAGAACTTGAGCTTCATTAGGTCCTGAGACCAGATGTATGATCTCAATTAAAAGGCAGTGGGTTCAAGTCCCAATCTGAGTTGTGTGGTTTCGAGAGGACCTTACAACTGCCTTTGAAATCACAAGTTGGCCAACCTGGAGTCTCCTTCCTGCAAACCTCCTCCAGGGATGCTAGGCAGCGAGTGGGGAAAGGACTGTTGCCAAGACCTCACAGCTGTTGTTACACTCCTCTGTTAGGTAAACAGGCATACATAGAAAAATCTATTGGGCTGTATCTGGGAACAGTTTATACCATCAGAGTGTTGCTTTCCAGCTGTGGAACCTGGATACTAGTCTTGAGATGTTGATAGAGAAACGTAAAGGAATGATATCCTTCTTAAAATAGAATAATGAGTTCTTGAAGATTTGAGAAAAAAAGCATCTGAAGGTGTTTTCAGGTAGAAAGAGATGTCCTAATAGGTGGTGACTGCAGTTTTCTTCAGAGACTCACTTTCCTGTAGGCGTTTTGTTGTGCCAATTATTTCTATCACCCTCATGCTGGCTCCCAGGAATATACATTTCTTTCTTCAAAGCCCAAACTCCTTGGTTCTCTTCAGTACTATGGAGCCATGCTGGATTTTTCAAAACATTTTTACCGGTGTAAACCATTGGGTGGTTTCATGGATGATCATTTTCTTCTTTAGCCTTTTTTGAGGGTTACTGATTTCTTACTGATCTATGTATTATTTTTATAATCATCTTAAAAATCAGACTTTACAAAATTCAAAAGTAAAACAGGCAAGTAATAAAAATATAGCTAAGCATAACAACAGCAGGTTTCCAATTTTACCATGCTGTTGGTTTTCCAAACGTTATCATTTTTGAGGGCCTTACCAGACCAGCTCACTTTTTCATTTTCAGTGGTACTCCTTTTGATACTTTATGTACCTCGCTGCGAAAACAATAGGTGGACTATGGAACTGATGGCTCTTTGAGGGTAAATAATCTAAGGTATATCCTTAAGTAGATATCAGCATACGAAGAAATCACCTAGCGCCCCACCAACTTTCTCAACTTCCCAGAGATAAAGTAAAAGGCTGCTTTCCCTCAGATCGAATTAACTTTGAAGTTAAGAGCTGTCCAGTGGAGCAGATGGTGAACCTGGGCCAGTTGGGTGGGTAGGAATTGTTAGTAAGGCATCAAATTGTCAAGGTGAACTTTGAAACCTATGTGATTTTAGCTTTTGATTTTAACAAAGGAAGATGGTAAGAATACAGATGTTTGCTTAGGCTGTTGTTTAGTAGTAGTAATTGCTGTCGTTTTTACACTGAACTGTTTACCTTTCCTGCTTACTTATAGTGCATTACAATTATTGCCAAATAACTATTATTAAATCATTTAATCGTAAAACTGTTGATATGCTCAACAAACACGGCATTTTATGTGTAGCCATCTGTTTATATAGCTCAGCTGTTTGTTCATACTCTAAGAATAACATAGAACCTAGGATTCACGCTTGTGGTGATGATCTTTCTCCTCCTCTTTGATGGGATCGGATCCAGTGACAATCTAGGTTAAATCAACCCTAATAATTAGGAATGGAAAGATACTTTGAAGGATAAATCTAAGATCATTTGTTAAGTTCTGGGTGGAGGGTAAAGTTTCTTTGAAGAGAAGTTGGAGAATTCTACTTATATGTTGGAGAAAGTGAAAGTGAAAGTCACTCAGTCGTGTCCAGCTCTATGCGACCCCATGGACTGTAACCCACCAGGCTCCTCTGTCCATGGAATTCTCCAGGCAAGAATACTGGAGTGGGTAGCCATTCCCTTCTCCAGGGGATCCTCCCAACCCAGGGATCAAACCCGGTTCTGCTGCGTTGCAGGTAGACTCTTTACCATCTGAGCCACCAAGGAAGCCCATATGTTGATTTCCCCCTAAATTTGCTTTGTTCTTTATCCCCCTTTGATGGAGGTAGGGTTTTAAAATAATTTCTGCTCTACCCTAGGTGTAGTTGTGGTTTGTGACATTCTGATTAAAAACATATTTTGATTATTCCCTTATACCTTTTGTC
The DNA here is from genome assembly GCF_019923935.1 of Bubalus bubalis. Taxonomy (NCBI): domain Eukaryota; kingdom Metazoa; phylum Chordata; class Mammalia; order Artiodactyla; family Bovidae; genus Bubalus; species Bubalus bubalis. The sequence goes on from NC_059176.1 coordinate 15,634,149, forward strand.
CCCCTCAGCATTCCAATTTCTCTAATAGTGTTTAAGGCTATACATTTTTTCCATACTCTCACCTTCACATTTTTTGATAATCTTGTTTACTTCATACTTTCTCACCCCTTTCCTAGTCACTATTTGGAGGGAATAATGTCTTCAATTACCACCATAACAATAAAATACCTATTATCCTTAAATCCTAATCATCTGGGGTCCAGAAGGCATACTTAAATTTCACTACATTAATTCCATTACTGATATGAACTACTGCTCAAATAATTTTTAAAAAGATCTGAAAAGTTCATTAGTAAGAGAGAATCTAGGAAACTTGCCTGTACGTGAAAGAGGTAGAAAAAATGTTTTTTTTATTAGCATGTTCAAGGTAGTCAAGATGTTAACAAACATTTCAATCCTCACAACAACCCTGTGAGGTAGGTATGTCACTGTTTCATGATAAGCTAGAATTATTCCAAATAAAGTGCAATTCATAAAAGAATAAATCTGCATCAGGAATAATTTTGTTAATGATATCATTTATGTATATGCTAATATTTGTGTTTCTGTATACTTTGATTCATGCAGTAAGGTGTCCCCAGAAAAGTATACTATAAATCAAACCCTATTTAAATACGTGCGGAAACTAAACAAACTCTGGGGTGAATTTAAAAAAAAAAAAAAAAAGCACTACTTTGAGCAAATACTACGAATATTTCTTTTTTACATGATAAAAAGGCATACTCATCAATGTTGCACTTATATTTATCCATTCTTCAGTAAGTTATCTTAACATGGCACCAATGCAAGACTTAATTTATTGAATTAAACCTTAGCAATTTGGTAAATGGCAGTGAACTGGGATGCTGTGTAGAAATCTCCAAATATATTGCACTCAATCTCAACCCCAGACCTAGGGACAACCACACTGAAAACACTAAAATAAATGATGATAGATTTCAAAAAGTATTTTCCCTTGAGAACATTACTTATTACTTTTCCTTTAAATTGCAAAAGGAAGAGAGATCCTAGGTCTTTGAAGAAGAAACATAATATTCTGATAACTACACACTTTGGGTGATTTATACTGCAAATCAAAGAAAGTTTCATGGTATCGATTTACTATTATTAAGGCAGCACATAGATGTTACCCCCAAAACCTAAGTATTTTTCCCTCTGTGCCAATGTGACTTACTAGGAAGAGAAAGACAACTGACCTTTGAACAACATGGGTTTGAACTGTGTGGGTCCACTTATACAGGTATTTTTTTCAGTCAACATGTACTGTAGTACTACATGATTTGAAGTTGTCTGAATCCAAGGATGTGGAAACACAGGTATGGAGGGACAACTGTAAAGTTACATGGGGAAATTTTGGCTGTTTGGGGGATCAGGGCCCTAGCCCCCGAGTTGTTCAAGAGTCAACTGTATTCTCAGGCACCCATTTTCTTTTACGTACATGTTTAAAGTACATTTCCAATGTTCATTCAACATTAGTAAACATACAGTTTGCCTGACACTTTTTATAACTGTCTTATCTGCAAAATAAATTTTTATTAGAGAACCTCTATTACATTTAAACATTAGTTATTTATTTGAGTAAAAATAAGCTTAATTAAGCTTGGAGCTTAGTTAACACTTAAAATCCACTGCTAGGTTTTTAATACTTTAGCAAGTAAAGTTATTTGCCATTATAAAGAAATGATTCAAGTCCAGAGAAACATTCTTACCAAAGTATTTTTAAAAAATTGCTGCAGGGACATTAGGCAAGTCAGGTAAAATAGACTAAACCATCTCTAAGTTGTACATTCAAATCCAAACTAGATCCAATAGTGCACTTTGGATTATAATGAGGTAGGGCAAATAAATACAGTCAGGTATTTTGAACTGTTAAATTTATATAAACTGAAAACTTATTTGTACCCAGGTTTTATTTGGATATCCAAAAGGAAAAATTGAGAATTCAAATGATGAAGTATTTTCTCAGATTCAAAAACAGAATTGTAAAAAATCTTTGAGATACATATAAATAAAAAATACAAATGCTACAAGATATATTTTATTTCAACATAAAATATGCTTGTATAAAAATAACCTGGGATTAAGAAAAAAGAAATACAAATATTTTTGCATAGATTCTCTATATAAAACATTTACCTGGGGCTAAACACTAGAAAATACACCTCTGAAACTAATATAGTTGAACTATTTCCTTGGATACCAAGTGTATACAAAACAAAAGCCCTTCATCTGGGGGAGCATGGGCAGGAGGGAAAACAATATAATTTAGCATCAGTCTATATTTATTTCTCTGTTGCTCGAATATAAACCAATGATGACAAGAGGAGAAACTCTGGGGGTTTATTTAACAAAATTAAATTCACATTTCTGAGGCCATCATAGTGCATCCAATGTCCATCAATCTGAAAGGCTGCAGAATAATGATGTTCCTCTTTGTTAAACAATGTGGCACCTTCCAACAAATACCTGCAAATTAAATGACAAACTGTGACAGAAAATCACAGTACTTTGTTCTTACAAAAAAACATTCCTTACATTCTTAACTAAGGAATAAGATTATTTGCATTCTGTTATCTGAAAAAAGACATTCATCTGTAAAAAAAAATGTACTATAATTGGTAATTTGGAGTAAGACGTTTAAGAATTTTAAAAAATGATAGATTTTTAAGGGCATTATTTTAATAGATTAACTCATGAACTGCATGGTTCTATTATATAAGAGAAAACACAAGAAAATGTTTAAAGGCAAAAAATTAAAAGAACCCCTTGTATCTTAATTTGGATTTTAATTTAACAATGACAGTAATATTTTATGTTTAAATGACCTCATACTATACACTACTTTGGCCTGAAATACAAGTAATGGCCAGCCAGTATTTACTGTTTCCTAAGTCTTAGATACTATCTTAAACACTTTAGACACTGTCATCTCTGTTTTATAGATAAGAAAACTGATGTGTAAACTGGTTGCTACTGGATCAACATCACATTGCTTGAAAGGTAGGGCTGGGATTTGAACCCAGTTCAGTCTATTCTATAGTCTAAGTACCTAATTGCTATGTACACTGTCAGCAACTGACTCCCTGTAGTATATTCTGATCTTATTTAGGATACATAAATTTAGAGACAGCTTTTATTTATTTTTTTTAACAATATGTATTTCCTTAAGAGCTAGTCAAAATCATGATAGAATAGTAGAAAAATATAAATAAAATTCTTTTATTAGTCATGTAAAACAAACAAAAAGCACCTACTTGTGATCAGATAAATCCAAATAATAGGGGACATATGCCAGATCTTCAGATTTCCAATGCTGCATATTTAAGACAACAAAAGGGGGTGCCCCGTGGCAGAACACTCGTTGAGAAAATTCTCTTAAGCCACCACACCTAAAATTGAAAATAGGCATGAACTTTATTACACTTGAGACAAAGCTGCCTTTTATCACTCTGAGTTGTCCTTATCACTTAATTTCATAATAAGCATATTATCTATTTTAGGTATGGGAAAATTGTATGACTGTATTAATACTTTATATGCCTAAGTCTCAGAGTTTATAAGCTGAGAGAGTCTATTTATGAGAAAATGACATTTTTAAAACTCCAAGAAAAGCTAACTATGTTTATCTCAGCTTATAAAAGCATGTAGTCTTTTGAACTGACAGAAATGTTTTTATTCAGAAAAAAGGTTTTCTTTCTCTAGGTTGGTTTCAAATGAGAATAATGGCAGAGAGACAATAAGATGATTCTTTCAGTCTTCTTTAGACTAAATAAAATTCCCTGATTGGTTCCTGTTGCCATTACGATGCAGCAGATTCTGTTTTCCTAGAAGCACCAGGTATTAAGCATATGAATTAAAATAAAACAAATACAACTAAACAGTAAAATCTCAATTAACCGAATGCTCAGGGGACAGTATTTTAGTGGACAAACACTGACTAAACTAAGTTATCTGAAAACCATTTTGTTTCAGTATTTGTTGCAAAAATACACCTAGTTCACTTTCTGGACTTAAGTACAATTAACTGAAGGTATTTTATTCTTTCCTTCTTTTGTGATTAATTAGGTGTAAGATCATCCTTCTAAATATTAATTCTCCTTGTTCAATACTGTAGATATAAAAATTAAGAGACTGGGGTGAATATGTTCTGCCTCTTTGGATTTCCTTTTTCTTTTCTTTAACTAGGTTAAACTTTTTGGTTGTCATTTACTGCTTTCTCACTGACTCAATGGACATGAGTTTGAGTAAACTCCAGGAGTTGGTGATGGACAGGAAGGCCTGGCGTGCTGCAGTCCATGGGTTGCAAAGAGTCGGACACGACTGAGCAACTGAACTGAACTGAACATAAATGAAGAGTACAGAATCCAGTTAATTGAGGGTCCAGATTAGCTGGGTTCCAGTTAAGCAAGGTTTTATTGTACCTACTCAGCAGTGGGGGAAAAAAAGGCATTTGCTTTGTATTCATCAAGCAACTGCAGCACAGCATAAAATGCGATAGTAAACTAGAAGGTGTCACGATTCCAAAAATATAAGGTTTCCGAAACACTTGTGAATTGCTGTTTCGTAACGAGCATACCCACATCCAGGTTTCTTTATAAGAAACACAGAAATACTTTCATCTTAAATGGCTATCATATACTCACCCATGCTCTTCACACAGTTCAATCCTGGAACAGAATAACTCATCCACAGCCAGTCGTATCAAGTTTCCATGTGGAATTTCTTGGGGAGGACTATAACAATTGCAAAATGCATGTAAGAAATGCTTCAGCATTTTACATGTAAATATATTAATGTTGCTCAGTTGCAAAGTCGTGTCTGACTCTTTGTAACCCCATGGACTGTAGCCTGCCAGGCTCCTTTGTCCATGGGGTTTTCCAGGCAAGAATACTGGAGTGGGTAGATACTTTCTTCTCCAGGGGATCTTCCTGTCCCAGGGATTGAACCCATGTCTCCTGCTTAGTGGGCGGATTTTTTTACCGCTGAGCCACCAGGGAAGCCCAAATATATTATGTGGATAACAAATTTTACAAGTCATCCATTATTAGTAAAACACATATAAAAGTGTAACCTCTGTTATTCATCTTTGTATTTCTTACAGACAGTATAGAAACCAGTTGAACTTAATAAACATTAATGCATGAAACTTTCTAAGAAACATTAAATATGTATGTAAACTGATCCTGAAACACACAGTTGTTGCTTTAAAATTTTCTGAGAGGATTAAATAGAGTGGATCCTGGTCCTGATGTAAGAAAGCAGGATCCAGAATTAGGAGAGCAGCTGATTAGTTACCTGACTCAATGTTAGTGACAGCCAGCGTTGGCCTCAGTTTCCTGGTTTGTTAAAAAAAAAACTTTTCCTACATACTTCAGAGGTTGTTTTACATACAGGATTAGAAAATAGGCAAAAGACTAAAAAGTTATATAGAGTATAATGAAAACTATTTATTAAGAGAGGCACAAAATGCTAGTATTAATATAGGGCTGTAAATACTTCATTATAGTTTCAAAACATATGTAAGTTAAAAGATACTAGTTTTTTTTTTAAAACAAATTTCTGAAGCACTTTTAAAAAGTCCATTATGATTTAACAGTAACAACTTTTTCCCTGATGGAAATTTCACAATCAACATCATCCTATCAGCAATACAGCAAAATGGCCCAAGTGTATTTCAGAACAAGAGAAACAATAATTGGTAGTCTCTAAAAAGAATAACAGATCTTCTGCTTTCCCATTATCTTAAGTATAATGCTATAATAGTAAACTAAATATGCTATACAGAAAACGTGAATAGTTTGGGTATGTGACGTACAATCCCACAAGGGAACAATCTGTTTCTTCCTGGACCACAGGGCCAAGTATGCTTTCTGACAAAAATGTGTTTGGATCTGTTTTTCTGTCCTGTTTCCCACTGCTACCCGCAACCCCCACACTGGCAATTATCCCTTTCCAGCTCATGTGCCCTTGGGGCTTTAATGTTTCCCAATACTCCACCAGGGCTTGCCAGTTTGGCCTTCCTCCCTGTCATTTTACCAGCTTGAAGGCCTTCCTTTTCTCCCCTCAGCAGGCTATCAGTACCCTTCTAGCCAATAAAAAAATTTTCCTTACATCTGTATCCTTTTCAGGTATTAATATTCCCAAGTTTGGGATTTCTGTCTCTAATTATGCCCTGGCCATGACATGGAGTACTTTCAATCTTTCTGTTCATGTAGAACTAGCCTACCTGACAGGGATCTATTCAGAGAGGGAAACATTTCAATATAGTATTAAGTGTCATTGGAGAGCTTAAATCTGTGACACAAGGCATTATCTTCCTAGCCATATTAGTAATTTCTGAGTGAGAGGAAAACATTATGCATACTGAGTAGGTCATTATTTTGCAAGTGAAATAGTTATCAATTGGTTTTGTAAATCCTGACATGTTTAGATATAATAGAAGAGTAATATTTTTTTTTTATCATGGAACCCACTGAAGAGTCTTGCATTTGCCTGGCTGCTTTATTTATAAGTTGTTGCACACAGGGTCTGTACATTAAGAAGTACTTTGACTATATCTATCTATCTATTTTCCTATCTATCCATATCATGCATTATAAGCATACTACTTTTGCTAAAAGTGACAAAACAGACTTTAGAACAACTTACTTTATATTAATTGTGCGTTGCTGATCTTCCTGCACTCGAGTGGGGCACCGCCAGTTGGAACAGTAACTCTCTTGTATGGTTGACATGAGATTTTCGAGATTTTTTGTAAAATTATCATGTTCATTCCCAAACAAATCAATGATTAATGAAGCTTTATGAACTTCAGACTTGTATTGCTGTTTTTCCATTTTGTCCCAAATCCAAAGTAGCTTCACGGTTGTAAAACTGTAGGTGTCCATTAAATAAAGAAAACAGTCTACAAACTCTCTACCTAAATGAAGAGAGAGTTCTCGGGGGAAATTTTCATTTTCGTTGAGAATGACATACAGTAACATCAAGAATCCATCTATGGTGCAGGTATTTTTCAGTCTTATTTCAACATAGAGTGGTGTACAGGAGACTGCTTTGCGGCCAGCTTTGATAGTAAAAACACCTCCCCAAGGAAGAACAGGCCTCCAAAATGAGCGATCTTGGTTATAGTTATTTTTAATTGATGCTTTGATCTCTTCAAACAGTGTCTTCATCCTGCATTTTAAAAGTTTAAGATAGTACTTGTAAATTTGTGACTTTATCTTTTAAATGCATGATATATGTTGAAATGAAAATAGAGCTATCTAAAGATTAAATTAAGTTTGGTTAAATAGACTCCTAAAGGAACAAAAAAATTTTAAAACAATTCAAGCCATGAGCCATTTTTTCAGCAACATGCATGGTCTCTGGAAAGACCATTTAAGACCTTGTAACCTTTTTTTGAAATACAGAATAGTCATTTGATGGACCTTTTTATTAATTATCAGTTCAGTCGCTCAGTTGTGTCCGACTCTTTGCAACACCATGGACTGCTGCATGCCAGGCTTCCCTGTCCTTCACCAACTCCCAGACCTTGCTCAAATTCATGTCCATCTAGTTGGTGATGCCATCCAACCAATTATTATTGGTTATATTGCAGATTTTATCACTGACAGAGGAAAACCTTGTAATGAAAAAATCCTAAATAAAAACTATTCAAAGATACAGTCTAAATTTGGTTGAGTGCATTCCTAATGTAAACCTCTTCCTCCAAAATACGAGCTGTGTTTCATTTTCTTGTTAATATGTGTGGTTCTACTTATGAAACTGATATAATGGAATTCTTAGATGGGGTACAGAGAAAGGCTGACTGGCTTCGAAAGATAACATATGAAGAGTACTGTAATCGTGAGAACTTAATCATATTAGCACAGCTAAAACAAAAATTATTTCTATGCACTTGGGGATTTTCACTTGCATTTTAGGACCATGCTGCATGCTAAGTTGCTTCAGTTGTGTCCGACTCTGTGCTACCCTATGGTCTGTGGTCAGCCAGGCTCCTCTGTCCATGGGATTCTCCAGGCAAGAATACTGGAGTGGATTGCGATGCTCTTCTCCAGGGGATCTTCCCAACCCAGGGATCGAATCTGGGTCTCTTACATCTCCTGCATTGGCAGGCGGGTTCTTTATCACTAGCACCACCTGAGAAGGACCATGCCAGATATCCTATAATTTTAAATACAGAGGCCAGGCTGGGACAATCTTGTTCAGAGTTTGGTTCATTATCCTGATTCTTCTCTCTGCATGTTTTGGGAATGAACTGAGGTGTCCTCCTTATTTAAACGGGCACTTATCTTCCCCCACCCTTATGGCAGAAAGTGAAGAGGAACTGAAAAGCCTCTTGATGAAAGTGAAAGAGGCGAGTGAAAAAGTTGGCTTAAAGCTCAACATTCAGAAAACTAAGATCATGGCATCTGGTCCCATCACTTCATGGGAAATAGATGGGGAAACAGTGCAAATAGTGTCAGACTTTATTTTTTGGGGCTCCAAAATGACTGCAGATGGTGATTGCAGCCATGAAATTAAAAGACGCTTACTCCTTGGAAGGAAAGTTATGACCAACCTAGATAGCACATTCAAAAGCAGAGACATTACTTTGCCAACAAAGGTCCATCTAGTCAAGGCTATGGTTTTTCCAGTGGTCATGTATGGATGTGAGAGTTGCATTGTGAAGAAAGCTGAGTGCCGAAGAATTGATGCTTTTGAAGTGTGGTGTTGGAGAAGACTCTTGAGAGTCCCTTGGACTGCAAAGAGATCCAACCAGTCCATCCTAAAGGAGATCAGTCCTGGGTGTTCTTTGGAAGGGCTGATGCTAAAGCTGAAACTCCAGTACTTTGGCCACCTCATGCAAAGAATTGACTCATTGGGAAAGACTGATGCTGGGAGGGATCGGGGGCAGGAGGAGAAGGGGACGATAGAGGATGAGATGGCTGGATGGCATCACTGACTCGATGGACATGAGTTTGGGGGAACTCCGGGAGTTGGTGATAGACAGGGAGGTCTGGCGTGCTGCGATTCATGGGGTCACAGGGAGTTGGACACGACTGAGCGACTGAACTGAAGTCAACTATCTTCCCCCCAACCTTGAGGATAACTAAGAGCTTGGTTTTAAAGTCATTGACAGTATTCTAATAAACATGTTGATGTCATATGTATGTATATAAAGCAAAACTGAAAAAAATTAAATGAGGTCCTAATGAAACTGAATTGAAAAAAATTGCTTTACTTTATTTGGAACAAACAAATGTCTAAACTAAAAACATCACAGGGTTTTCCAATATGTTTCATGTTTTGCATTTTCATGAAAACGGGAAGCATCTGAGGAGGAGGAAGACAGAAATTAGTGACTGAGGTCAGTGTCTTATTTTGGTCATAGTTTCAACTGCCACATCCTCCCAAGCACAATATGAATCCAACTCTCAATGCTGCAGACCTATGTGTTTTGTGCATAAAATTAAGTTCAAACCTATTTTCTAACACCAGCAAACTAAAAATTCAGTTTTACCACACACACACAGTATTTCTGACTTAGGCAAGATACTGTGGACTCTAAAATATTCAACACTATATTTAGTCTGAAGTGTAGATGTTTATATATAGTTGCCAACATGCTGGCTCTAGTCAACCACTTAGGAATAAGAGGGAGTGGCGAATTTACAGCCAAGGAAACACAAACTCAGTTTCTGCTTAATGAAGAAGAAATGTTCCAGAACATATTTTTTTAAAAAATCACAAGGTATTTAAATATTTAAAACATGAAAATAACATTCCTCATGGTTTGACTGATTTCTGTGGCATTTTAAAGAACTTTGTAGCAAGGTCATTATGATTAAGAGCCTGAGTTCAGATTCTTAAATATTGCATTAGAAAGGATCTGTAAATTTCTGTAGTATTTTTTGCCAAATTATCTTTTAGACATGACTAAATAAGTACTGCTCTGTAAAGCAAGTTGCACTCTAAGAGAATTAAACATATATTTTATAACTACATACATATATTTAAAAATATATACACACACATAAAATGATTTCTCTAGCCTTTTTCTGGAGAAAACAAAAGGAGATAAAAGAGGATTGGAAGAACTAAAGGACACTTAGTCTAGCTTCTGCAGTACCGTGGTGATTTGTTCTAAAGTAAATTACGATAAAAGCGACTAAAAAAGACCAGAAAATGTGCAAAGAACTTTACTTAAAATTGTCTTTTAAGTTTTGGCCACACTGTCAAAAACATCGTTTCGTTAGACAGTGATTTGTAAGTCCTGGAGAATTACTGGCTTTATTTTCCTGCCTCAATAGGCCCCCTAGTTTGAACAAACCAGGAAAACTCCCTAGACTTCTATTTCCTTGGCAAAAAACGACACCTTTTGCGGTCGTTTCCAAGGGTGACAATCTGTACTCCACGCTGGTCGTGAAGACCAGACCATTTACCCAAAGCATTGAATACCAGACACCCTACGAGTTCGGGGGTCCTGAAGGTCCCCTTCCGAGTTAGCGCCCCCAAATAATCGAGAAAGAGGCCCGCAGTCCCGCTCGAAGCAGCGAGGGGCTGGGTACGCGGTGGGCACCCACCTCCACCCCGCCCACCCCGCCCCCGGCCGGCAGCTCCCGGGAAGGCCCGGCACTGAAGACTGGCCCTGGACTGCGGGTGGATCCCCGAACCCGGAGCCGGTGAAGGGGCTGGGCATCCCCTGCCCGCATTCGAGCAGTGGCCCCGCTGAGCGCCTGGGACTGCGGGTAATGGGCAAGAGGGCCGGGCCGCGGAAGGCGTCCGGCCAGTCTCCGTCCACCAGGAAGCCGACTTTTCGTACCTCCCCGGGGACTGAAGACCGCCGGTGCCGCCGCACCCGTCGCCGCCGCCGCTTGCTCATGGAGAGTCCGTGCCGCCGCCGCCTCATCTACTAGCACCGCCGGCTGTTTCGGCCTCCCCCGGCGTGAGCGCTGGGCTCCGGTACGGCCTCCATCGCACCCGCCTCGGCGGGAGCCAGAGCAGCTCCAGCGCCCAGGCCCGATCCGACCGGACCCACGGAGCCAGGACCGCGGGACGCGTAGCTTCTTATTACGGAGGAAGATTCGGCCTGACCTCCTCCCCCCTCCCCCCAACCCCGGGACCTAGACTCCAGCTGCCTGACGCCGCTGCTGCGCAGGCGCGAAGAGGGCCCTGCCAAATGTGCGTGTGGAGGGTGTGTATACAGCATCCGGATTCACCCAATGGGTACCAGGATCAGGTGCAGGGGGCGGGACCTCGCAGAAAGGGGAGGTGTTCCAGTGTTAGAAAGTGGGTGGGGCAGCCGGAAGTGGGCAGGGTTTGCACGGAGGCGGAGCTTTGTTGGCAAACCTGCTTGGCTTTAGGGGTTTGTACCATTTTAGGACTTTACTTGATTTTGGTTTGCTTCTGCTTCTGGGTATTTCAAGTTCTTAAGTCAAAAAATGAAAGCTTTGTTTTCTTTGTAAGCTAAAGTTATTCAAACTTTTGATTTAAGTATGTATTTAAGGAAAATTGAGTTAGTGTGTTAAATACTATTTTTAGTGTTCAGGGTATGAATTGGCCAATCTGCTGTAATTTACAATGGACGTTAATAACATTTAAAGAAATTAGGGCTTCCCAGGTAGCATGGTAAAGAATATGTCTGCAAATGCAGGAGATATCAAGAGATGAGGGTTCAATCCCTGGGTCGAGAAAATCCCCTGGGTCGAGAAGGAAATGGCAACCCACTCCTGTATTCTTGTCTGGAAAATTCCATGGACAGAGGAGCTTGGTGGGCTATAGTCTATGGGGTCACAAAGAGTCGGACACGACTCAGCACGGACGCAAACGTGAACATACATATATAAAGCAAAAATAGATAGACCTAAGGGAGAAATACTTGAACTATAATCATAGTAGACTCTAATAGAGGTTGTCACTGAAACTTTATCACAGCTTTTTCAGTGGTCTTCCCTGGTGGCCCACCCGGTAAAGAATCTGCCTGCAATGCAGGAGACCTAGGTTCGATCCCTGGGTCGGGAAGATCCCTTGGAAAAGGAAATAGCAACCGAGACCACAATTTTTGCTTGGGAAATTCCTTGTATAGAGGAGCCTGGAGGGTTACAGTCCATGGGGTGGCTGCAGGACTGAGGGACTAACACTTTCACTTTCTCAGTTACAGAACCACTAGACAAATTATCAGAAACAGCATAGGAGGGCTTAACAAAAGAATGAACTAATTTGACTATAGATACAGATATGAATATTGATATAGGGAATATTTATTAATGACATATATTATATAACCCCCAAATGGAGTACTTCACTAAAACAAAAAGATACTGCTATATTCAAGTGCAGAAATAAACTTCACAATTAGAATGAAGTCATACACAAAAGAACACACTGTTACTGTATGAATCCCATTATAGAAAGTTTAAAAACAGGTAAAATTAATTGGTGCTGTTAGCAGTCAGGGTAGTTGACCTTTGGAGGGTATGCCTGTAATGAGGCAAGAGAGTGGTCTTCTGGAGGGTCGATAATATTCTGTTTTTTGATCTGGTTGCTAGTTATAGCTGTTCTGATTATAGCTCTCTTTATTTTGTAAGAAAGAAAGAAAGTGAAGTCGCTCAGTCGTGTCCAACCCTGCGACCCTGTGGACTGTAGCCCGGCAGGCTCCTCTGTCCATGAGAGTCTCCAGGCAAGAATACTGGAGTGGGTTGCCATTTCCTTCTCCAGGGTATCTTCCCAACCCAGGGATCGAACCCCGGGTCTCCTGCATTGCAGGCAGATGCTTTATCCTCTGAGCCAAACTACTTAAATTTTTTCACTTTTTATATATGTTTCATTTCAATAAAGATGTACTTAAAAACAAAAAAATTAGATAGCTTTGGCCCCATTATAGAGATGAAAAAATTGAGTTTTGGACATGAAAAAGCCAAACACATTTTGACAGCTGGAAATTGAAACTAGAGCCTCTTAATTCTAGAGTCTGCAAACACAACCACTATTCATGTTCTGTAGGTCCTAGTTCTTGTATCCTCTGGTAAAGAGTCTAAGCCCACGTGACTCTGCTTCCGGAGAACACAGGCCATCCTGGAAAACTACCTCCACCTGCAATTAGAAATGGGGATGCTGTTGAGATACTTCCCATCTTGCCGTGCAACCAAACATGATTATCTGGAAAGTGAAGCTCAACCTCCAGAATACACAAAGCACAGAGCTCAAAGCCACCCAGCGCATCAGTGAGGTACCCAGTCACAGCTGAGTCTGGCAGAGACTTGGACACCCTCTTAACTGATTTCATGGTCAGCTTGATTATGGCAGAGACCTTCCTTTTGGACTTCTCTCAAGGAGTCTAGTAATGGTAGGATGAAACTTCTGGGAGAGAAGCTTGACTCACTCAAGGTAATTAATTACTGCTGGTGGAGTTGGGAAGAAATGGATACCTCTCAGACCACAGGGGAAGAAAGAGGTTCTGTCCAAAAAGAAAGAATTAATAATTCTGAAAAAAACCTGCTCTTTTTAGTCACCTGGTTTTAATATTTCCTGTGACAATTTACAGATAAAGAAACTGAGGCGCTGATGCATGAGGTAGCAAGTGTGTCTGTATTGGAATTCACATACAAAATGTTCACTCTCAATATTAAAGCTATCTTGCAAGGAGAAAGCCCTTTAAAAATGTGTATAAGCGTGGATTATGTGTTTAATTGACAATCTCTCACAAGACATAGCATTCATTTTGTACTGACTGGGTCATTCTCTTACCAAAAACAGATCCAATAGTGCAGTTGTTACCATTTCTGGAGAACAGCCGGGAGATGGCTCATTAAACTCTGCTGAAGCTTGGCTAGACAGAGGAAGTATGGATTCCTGGCATACTTGGATAATTTACAACCCTTCCTGAGTCCTTTATCCAAGATTTCCTTTCTGTTCCTTTCAAAATCGGACAGCAGAGCTGCATTCTTTTTAGACAGCTTTATTGAGATATAATTGACATATAATGGAACATATTTAGAGAGTATAAATTGGTAAATTTTTAATATATGTATACCCCCTTTAAAATCACTATAATCAAGTGAATAAATCCATCATCCTCCAGTTTCCTCACACCCTTTTGTGATTCTCTTATTCCTCCCTGCCGTCCACACCTGAGCAACCACTGTTTTACTTTCTGTAATTATAGATTCATTTGCCTTTTCTAAACTTTTACATAAATGAATATGTAAAAGTATGTATGTATAATATTTTTTTTTGGGGGGGTGGTCTGTCTTCATTTCCTCAGTGTCATTATCTTGATATTCATCCATGTGTTTTGTGTACAGTAGTTTATTCTTTTGTATTGATAAGTGTATTCCATTATATGGATGTACTGCAGTTTATCATCTGTTGATGGACATTTGAGTTGTGTCTAGTTTGGGGCTATTACCAATGAAGTTGCTATGAACATTTGTGTACAAGTCTTTGTATGGACATATATTTCCTTTTTTTGTTGTTGGATAAAAATCTAGAAGTGGAATGGTTGGATCATAGGCAGATGTATGTTTAACTTTTTAAGGAACTGCTAAGTTATTTTCTTGAGCATTCTTTGGCATTGCCTTTCTTTGGGATTGGAATGATAACTGACCTTTTCCAGTCCTGTGGCCACTGCTGAGTTTTCCAAATTTGCTGGCATATTGAGTGCAGCACTTTCACAGCATCATCTTTCAGGGTTTTAAATAGCTCAACTGGAATTCCATCACCTCCACTAGCTTTGTTCGTAGTGATGCTTTCTAAGGCCTGCTTGACTTCACATTCCAGGATATCTGGCTCTAGGTGAGTGATCACACCATCGTGATTATCTGGGTCGTGAAGATCTTTTTCATTATAGGGGACTGGAATGCAAAAGTAGGAAGTCAATAAACACCTGGAGTAACAGGCAAATTTGGCCTTGGAATACGGAATGAAGCAGGGCAAAGACTAATAGAATTTTGCCAAGAAAATGCACTGGTCATAGCAAACACCCTCTTCCAACAAAACAAGAGAAGACTCTACACATGGACATCACCAGATGGTCAACACTGAAATCAGATTGATTATATACTTTGCAGCCAAAGATGGAGAAGCTCTATACAGTCAACAAAAACAAGACCAGGAGAAATTGCCTTTCTTTCCAATCCCAAAGAAAGGCAATGCCAAAGAATGCTCAAACTACTGCACAATTGCACTCATCTCACATGCTAGTAAAGTCATTCTCAAAATTCTCCAAGCCAGGCTTCAGCAATACGTGAACCGTGAACTTCCAGATGTTCAAGATGGTTTTAGAAAAGGCAGAGGAACCAGAGACCAAATTGCCAACATCCGCTGGATCAAGGAAAAAGCAAGAGAGTTCCAGAAAAACATCTACTTCTGCTTTATTGACTATGCCAAAGCCTTTGACTGTGTGGATCACAATAAACTGTGGAAAATTCTGAAAGAGATGGGAATCCCAGACCACCTGACCTGCCTCTTGAAAAATTTGTATGCAGGTCAGGAAGCAACAGTTAGAACTGGACATGGAACAACAGACTGGTTTCAAATAGGAAAAGGAGTACGTCAAGGCTGTATATTGTCACCCTGCTTATCTAACTTCTATGCAGAGTACATCATGAGAAACGCTGGGCTGGAAGAAGCACAAGCTGGAATCAAGATTGCCAGGAGAAATATCAATCACCTCAGATATGCAGATGACACCACCCTTATGGCAGAAAGTGAAGAGGAACTAAAAAGCCTCTTGATGAAGGTGACAGAGGAGAGTGAAAAAGTTGGCTTAAAACTCAACATTCAGAAAACGAAAATCATGGCATCTGGTCCCATCACTTCATGGGAAATAGTGATGGGACCAGATGTTTCCACTGTTTTGTCAGACTTTATTTTTTTGGGCTCCAAAATCACTGCAGATGGTGACTGCAGCTATGAAATTAAAAGACACTCCTTGGAAGGAAAGTTATGACCAACCTAGATAGCATATTGAAAAGCAGAGACATTACTTTGCCAACAAAGGTTCGTCTAGTCAAGGCTATGGTTTTTCCAGTGGTCGTGTATGGATGTGAGAGTTGGACTGTGAAGAAAGCTGAGTGCTGAAGAATTGATGCTTTTGAAGTGTGGTGTTGGAGAAGACTCTTGAGAGTCCCTTGGACTGCAAGGAGATCCAACCAGTCCATTCTGAAGGAGATCAGCCCTGGGATTTCTTTGGAAGGAATGATGCTAAAGCTGAAACTCCAGTACTTTGGCCACCTCATGCGAAGAGATGACACATTGGAAAAGACTCTGATGCTGGGATTGATTGGGGGCAGGAGGAGAAGGGGACGACAGAGCATGAGATGGCTGGATGGCATCACTGACTCGATGGACTGGGTGAACTCCGGGAGTTGGTGATGGACAGGGAGGCCTGGCGTGTTGCGATTCATGGGGTTGCAAAGAGTTGGACACGACTGAGCGACTGAACTGAACTGAACTGAAGTTATTTTCCAGAGTGGTTGAACCATTTTACATTCCCATCAGGAGTGAGTTTGAATTTCATTTCCTTCACATCCTCCAGAACACTTGCAGTGGTCAGTCGTTTTTAATTTTAACCATTCTAATAGGTGTATAGTGATATCTTGTGGTTTTAATTTATATTTTCCTAGTGACTAATGATGTTGAGCATCTTTTTATGTGCTTATTTGCCACCTGCGTATCTTTTTCGGTGAAATGTCTACTCAGATCTTTGTTACATCTTTTTAAAATTGGCTTGTTTTCCTGAATTTTTGAGAGTTCTCTATATATTCTGGATACAAGTTCTTTGTCAGATATATGCTTCACTAAGATATTCTCCCAGTATGTGGCTTGTCTTTTCATTCTCTTAACAGTGTTTTTTTTTTTTTTTATTAACAGTGTGTTTTTAAGAACAGAAGTTTTGAATTTTAGTAAAGTCCAATTTATTCTTTTATGAATTGTGCTTTTAGTTTCATTTCAAAGACATCTTTGCCTACCCTAAACTCAATAAGACTATATCCAATGTGTTCTTCTAGAAGTTTTACAGTTTAGGCTGTATGTTTAGGTCTATGATGTATTTTGAGTTAACTTTTATTTATGGTTTGAGGCATTTTGTTGAAAAGGCTATTCTTTTTCCACTGTGTTGTTTTTGTGCTTTTGACAAAAATCAGTTGTCCAATATAATTTTATAAGCATTTTATATTTGTTCATCATCAGCTATATATATGCCCCAATGTGTGAGCACTGGAGTTATATATCAGTAGGTATTCTTTGTGAAGAATAGAGACTAAATATTGCCAACTTAAATAAAATAAGAAAATTTCTAGAAGAATGGGAGGCGTAATAAAATTTTTTAAAAGCTGGGTAATAATCAGGTCTCAGTAACCTTGATTCATCCAAAGGGAGATTGTTCTTCAAAGGAAAATGATACTCTACATTGTAGAAGAAGAGAGAATGGTGCTGGACAGATAGCTCCTGTAGCAGTGCTTAACCTTTTTTTTATACATCCACACATGATAAATGATCAGAATTAGGCAGTGTGCAAGGGTAAACTGATGGTGATTAGGGCTTGTCTATATGGGATGTAGTGAAAAAAATCCATTACTTTTTCTTTAATACTATGTAATTATAAGAAAAAGGCACAGTGTTAGGGAGATATGAAATATTGAGTTTATAAAAACACCTCAATAAAATATAAAAATTTGATGAGAAATTTGAGCTTGTTTGCATGATATGATCTTTATTTCAAACCTAAGTATAGTATACATATGGAAAGGTGTATACAATTGTCTGTTGGTATCCATAAGGGATTGGTTCCAAGCCCCTCTTCCACCCCTGGGAATGCCAAATCATGCCTTGCATGATCACATTTCTTAAATGGTGTAGTTTTTCATATAACATATGCACATCCTCGTACATACTTTAAATCATATTTAGGTTACTTATAATACCCAATACAATTTAAATGTACTGTAAATAGTTGCCAATGTGCAACAAATTCATATTTTGCTTCTTGAAACTTTCTGGAACTTAAAAAAATATTTTTCATCTATGGTTGATTGAATATACAAATGTGGAATCCAACTATATATCATGATTTTGTTACTTAAGAATTTTCACAAAACAAGCACACCGGCTGCATGTTCTAGTTACATATACTCACAAAACAAATCACCCACAAATTTGATAGGCTTCCCAGATGGCTCAGTAGTAAAGAATCCACCTGCCAATGCAGGAGATGTAGGTTTGATCTCTGGGTTGGGACGATCCCCTGGAGGAGGAAATGGCAGCCCACTCCAGTATTCTTGCCTGGAGAATCCCATGGGCAGAGGAGCCTGGCTGGCTACAGTCCATGGGGTTGCAAAGAGTTGTACATGACTTAATGACTGAGCATGCAAAATAACATTTATTTTGCTTATGAATTTGCAATTTAGGCAGGGCTTAGCTGGGATAACTTTTCTGCTGGGGGCTGAAATCATCTGAAGTCTCCTTCACTTACATGTTTCACTGTTGGTGCTACCTATTGACTGGAACCTAAGCTATAGCTATGTCTGTGATTAGAATACCTCCCCATGGCCTTTGCCTGTGACTCCTTGACTTTCACAAAGCATGGTGACTGGATACCAAGGGTGAATGTTCTAAGAAAGAGAGTCAATTAGAAGTTGTAGTGCTTTTTCTAACCTAACCTTGAAAGTCATACACTGTTAGTTCTAGAGCATAGTTTGCTACAGGTGAGTCTCTAAGACCAGCCATATTCATGGAGAGGGGACTGGTCTTCCTTTTCTGATGGGAGGTGTGTAAAAGGATCTGTGGAGATGTTTTTAAACCACCATATGCATCTAACCAGCTCCCTGATCAAGAAACAGAACATTACCAGTGATCCAAACTAGCGTTCCTGTCATTTCCTGCTGCCCCAAGGGTAACCACTGTTTTGATTCTTAAGAGCTTGCATTGGTTGTTGCCTGTTTTTGTACATTATGTAAATGGAATAATACAATATATACTTTTTTATGTTTAGCCTTTTTCTCTCAATATTGTGAGGTTCATTCATGTTTTTTTTTTCCATGTAGATTATTATTACTGTTAAGTATTCTGTTTTGTAAGTAGCACATAATTTATTTTTTTTCCAATTTATTGTTGATAGGTATTTGGGTAGTTTTTAGTTTTTGACTAATGTGAGAAGTTCTGTTTTGGAAAGTCTAGTACAGGTCTTTTGTTACTTAGGTAGATAATATATACATACATATGCATGTATTTCTGTTGAGAATATATATATAAGCAGTAGATTACTGGGTTTAGGATATGTATATGTTCTACTTTAGTTGAACTTACAATTTTCCCAATTTTCTGGATTTTTAATATTAAGAAAACTAAGATCATGGCATCCAGTCCCATCACTTCATGGCAAATAGATGGGTAAGCAATGGAAACAGTGAGAGACTTTGGGCTCCAAAATGACTGCAGATGGTGACTGTAGCCATGAAATTAAAAGATGCTTGCTCCTTGGAAGAAAAGTTATGACCAACCTAGACAGCATATTAAAAAGCAGAGACATTACTTTGCTGACAAAGGTCCATCTAGTCAAAGTATGGTTTTTCCAGTAGTCATGTGTGGATGTGAGAGTTGGACTATAAAGAAAGCTGAGCACCAAAAAATTGATGCTTTTGAATTGTGGTGTTGGAAAAGACTCTTGAGAGTCCCTTGGACTGCAAGGAGATCAAACCAGTCCATCCTAAAGGAAATCAGTCCTGGATATTCATTGGAAGGACTAATGCTGAAGCTGAAACTCCAATACTTTGGCCACCTGATGCGAACAACTGACTCACTGGAAAAGACCCTGACACTGGGAAAGATTGAAGGCAGGAGGAGAAGGGGATGACAGAGAATGAGATGGTTGGATGGCATCACTGACTCAACGGACATGAATCTGAGTAAGCTCGGGGAGTTGATGATGGACAGGGAAGCCTGGCTTGCTGCAGTCCATGGGGTCGCAAAGAGGTGGACATGACTGAGTGACTGAACTGAACAATTTTCCATACTCTGCCACCTGAAGTGAGTACTCAGGAACACGATTTCTTCATACTAGGTTTTATGCTTGAAATGGCTATACAAAAATATAGTCCTCTTTGAGCCCTATTAATAATCATCTCCTTAGATTCTTGATCGTTACCATTTATGGAAGAAGACTGAGCTGAGCTGGCTCTGTTGACCAAATGTGGCTTCTCCAGCATGGTGTCTTCTTTTGTTGTGGCTCAGTGCTCTAAAAAGCAAGTGTGTCAAAAAAGAAAAAAAAGAGCAAGTGTGTCAGTGAACAAGGCAGACTCTGCATCACCTTTTATGGCCTAACCTCAGAAGTCTAGTCCAGTATTTGTACACCTAAGCAGATGATGGCAAATGCCAGAAGAGAATGCATTGCTTTTGCTTCAATTGACAAGAACATATTTTATTGTCATTAATCAGAATATAGATAATTTGATTTTTTAACAATTGTACTCTAAATCTAATACTCTTTCATTGAGAAGGTTGAAATTCTTTATAATAATGAGAACAGGTTTACAATCCATTCATAGTTTTCATACTAAGTACTCTACTTAATAGTAATGTTTTTCCTTGAAAATACACAGTTGTTGATTGACTAGTTTTAATAAATATTCTTTAGGATTCAAATTAGTAGTAAACTATTTTGAATAGCACATTTCTAAAAATTGAATTTTTGCTTTGATCTGTAAAGTTGGTTAGTAGATGTTAAAAGAGGTTCAGGGTCTATCACAAGAGTTAATGAAGTGTGTACCCTGGGATATTAAGAGTGCTGAAAAGGCATGAGGAGAATATTAATATCTGAAATTGAAGGCAGAGAGCCTGTTTGAAGAGCCAGCCCATGGTGACTTCTTAAGAAGAGACCTGAGGGAATCAATACCCTGATATCCTTCTCCTCCACCCTCTGATATTGTGACACGTGGTCAATACGCTACCATTGTACTATTTCAAAGTAGCTCCTTTTCTATCCCCCTTGCTTCACTGGTTGACAGTGTTGACAATTCTAATAAAGTGAGTGATTCTGGGACTTCCCTGGTGGTCCAGTAGTTAAGAATCCGCCTGCCAATGCAGGGGACACAGGTTCGATCCCTGGTTCAAAAAGATCCCACAAGGTGAAGAGCAACTAAGGTCATGAGCCACAACTACTGAAGCCTGCTCACCCTAGAGCCCGAGCTCCACAAGAGAAGCCACCACAATAAGAAGTCCATGAACTGCAACCTGAGTAGCCCCCACTCACCATGACTAGAGAAGGCCTGTGTACAATGAAGATCCGGTACAGCCACAAAGAGAAAGAGTGCTTCTGTTTGCAATCACGTAAGGTCAGATCTATTTTACTCATTCTTGTCTTTTGTGTTGTGGTTGTCACATGTGGCTGCATGGAAACGAATTTTTTAAAAAAATGTTTTAGTTTACCTACATGTCTACCATTTCTGGCACCCTTCATTCTTTTGTGTAGATCTAAATTTCATCTGGTATCATTTCACTTCAGCCTGAAGAGCTTCCTTTAATGTTTTCCATAGTATAGATTTGTTATATTGACTTTCAAAACTGGCTGCACATTCTTGGATGTTTTTCCACTGTTCCCTCCTCTCAAATCTGAGTTGACTAGTGATATCTTTGATCTATACAGTACAGCAGAAATGAAACTCTTGACATCGGAGGCTAGGTCATAAAAGACCATGAGGTTGCTGTCTTACTAAGATACTTACTCAGAGAGTTGAGCCACTGTATGAAAAGACCACCATACTGGAGAGACCACGTTTTGGTTAACAGAGCCAGCTAAGCCTGGGAGTCTAGTTATTCCTGCCACGGTGCCAGGTATGTAAATAAAGCTGTCTTGACCCCTCCAAGCCTCCCATTTGCCTGGTGAATACCACTGAGTAACTTCCTTCTGAAGTAGGGGCGGGGCGTGTGCACAGCTGTTAGCGATTGACCGTTGGCGATTGACCGTTAGTGCTCAGAGTTAGCGCTCGGGGTTGGTTATCGCTCGACCGTTAGCGCCTAACGGTTAGCGCTCCAGGGTTAGCGGTTGACCGTTAGAACTCTGAATTAACACTGGACTGTTAGCAGGAGACCCTGAGCCACGTGGTCAGAGGTCCTACTCTGTAATCAGTCAGCTTTCAGTGGTCCTTTCAGCAGAGAGGTGGATCGCAGCCTTCTCCCTGGGGCCGTTCAGGTCCTTTGACTTTGGTGACAGCAGGTGATCTGGGGTGCTGCCTGGGACAGGCTGAAAGCCGAGTCAGGCAGAGCACCGGGGTCCTTGCCATAGCTGTCCACTGGCGGGGCCCAGACCTCGAAGCAGCAGCGAACCTCTCTCCTGTCCCCACTTCCATGACATAATGGCGGCGGCAGTCTCATTGGGTCACAGTCCGCAGACGCCTCAGCAACTGGAGGGTATGGGCACTGTCTTTAAGGTAATAACTTCAACCAACTTTCCTCTCTCCATGCAAGTTTCAAATATTGGTCAAGCTTTGATTAGTTGTCACCCCTAAGAGGGGGCCAGAGGTCAGGGTTAAGGTACAAGGATGTTGCATGTCATATTTCGAGTCCACCTCTGTGAACTCAAAGAGGGGCAGCTTTGAGCTGGAAATTAACCTGATTGGTTTTTGGTACAACATGTATTCCGACTGATCCTATACAAATGATGTGTTCCAGTTTAAATAAAAAGCCTGAGGACCGGCTGGGTCATGGGCACTTTGTTCCCTCAGTAATGATGGCTGGGTAGGGTCCGAGGTCCTGGCCCAGAGGGTGCCACCAGCTGAGAACTGCCTCTTCAGCTGGGCCTGGGCAATGGTGGGAGAACCCAGACTGGGTGCTGGACGAATGCTCCCAGGCAGGGTCACCAGCCCATACAGGGACCCCCTTCTCTGAGCCAGGACCTGGACCTTGGAGGGCTCAAGTTGAGCCTTGGGACCTTACCCTTTCTTGTCAGAACAGAGAATAACGTTTTTGAGAGGTTTATAGGAGCATCATTACCTGACCATGACCTGACTTCAAGAATAAAAGTCAAGAAGTTTGCAACAACTAACTATGTTCCCCCCCACCCCCCCACATCCTATAAAAGGGCTTTGCTGAAAGCTTCTAGGAATTTAGGCTTTTTTAAGGCATGAGCCATCTTACACGGTCCTGCAATAAACCTTTCTCTGTTCTAAACTCTGATGTTTTGATATTGTTTGGCCTCACTGCATGTCAGGCACACAGACTTGCATTTGATAACACTTTGATGTCACACAGAATAGAATGAGTACCTAGCTAAAACTTACCCCAATTCTTGACTTTCTTAATTGTGAGATACAATAAAATTATTGCTTTTCCCTGTATTTTTGAAGTAGTTATACAGCATTAGATAACTGTAAGAAAATTTGGGATGCTGTTATGAAAAAAAGCCTAAAACATGTGACATTGACTTTGGGACAGTGTGTCAGGCAGACATTGAAAGGACTTCAAGAAGACTGTTAGCAGAATCCTGATAGGCATCAGAGAAGGTGTCAATAAGGGCTGAAAAGACAGAAAGAAAAAAAAAACGTTATTGGAAACTTGAGGAAAGGAGACATGACACCATCTGTGTCATGGCAGATGGTTTAGCAAATTGATAATGTGGAGGATTAGAAAATATATTTAATGAACTGATGGATCTGGCTTAGGAGATTTCCATGCAGAATGTTGAAGATGTCAACTGTTTTTTGTTTATATACATTTAGACTATGTATCATAAGCTATGAGTAGACAAAGCTGTACTAAAGAAGGAGTTATTCAATTTTCAAATAGAATTTAGAGGAATAGTGTAGAACAAGATCTGAAAATTAAATGATTTCTTATCCTTAGCTTCTCCAGTAAGATCAAGTCCAAGCCTGTTAGAAAAGCATGAATTCAAGATAGGGAAGAAGCTGAGGATGTGATTGTTAAATCTTAAAAATTTAGAAACAGATAAAAGGTCTTGAAAAGTTCTTAAGCAATTATAAACAATAAACAATTGTTTAAACAAACAAATATTAGACAATAAGCTTCTAAGAATCTTAAACAACAAGGCCCCTAAGACTATTAAGGACCTTGTCCCACTGTAGCCTCACAGGGAGCTCCAGGTAGAAAAGAACTTATCTTGAGGTGTTTGTGTCTTTAATGGTATAAATGACAAATTGACACACACGCAAAACCCATAAAGTTTTCATAGTAATTATTTCTCTGAAAAAAAAAATAGACTGTACAAAATGATAAGTATATTTTGGATCCTCAAACTTCTATGGACAGGAAGCAGGCTGAATAGGCTGCTAAGCTGCAAAAATGGGGCAGCTCTATGGAGAAGGAAGAATGACTTAGAGGGCAAAACCAAGAACTCAGAGGAAGAGCTAAAAATCATGGAAAGCCATTTCCAGAGAGCAGGATTGGGCCCTGGTCACCAACTGGTAACACATAGCCAGCTGGATTTTAGAATTTCAATGGATTGAGTGACTTCCAATGGATTGGTGGCTTAAATGGATGTCTATTATAATTATCCTATGCCTATTGCACCACTATATATTTTTTCTTAATATATGTATTTTATTGAAGTATAGTTGACTTACAATGTTTCCAGTGCACAGCAAGGTGATTCAGGTATACATATACACATATATTATTTTTGAAGTTATTCTCCATTATAAGTTATTACAAGATATTGACTATAGTTCCCTGTGCTATACAGTAAACCTTTGTTGCTTATTGCATATGTATTTTTTAAAATTAGAAATCTAGCATTCTATTCATCCTAAGTTTCAAACAAGTAGAATCAAAACGTCATAAATTTTTTAGTTAGGCAAAACTTCATAAGCTTTCTAAAATATATATATTATGCATGTTATTTATATATGTGTATGCAAAAGCTTTTCTACTATGGTTGATAAAGGTCTGAGAAAGATCATCAAAAAAAAAAAAGAGGAAATGGAGAAATTGGAAAACATAAACTAGATGAAATAGGACCCCTGAATATGAAATAGAAAAAATGAAAAAAACTAGATAAAAGTAAAAGATCACCATATAGTCCAGTTGTTTTTAAACATGGCTGCTCATTAGAAATATATTTAAAGGTTTGGTGAAAAAGAGCAATACCTGGGCATTTGTATTTTTCAAAAAATTCCAAGATAATTCTGATATGCATGTGGATTTTAAAAAGTGATTACAGGATTTTCTATTAAATGGTAGTTTTGGTGATATACAATTCTGTTATTTTTGTTGACAAATCGTGATACAATGGTATTAAATTCTGAAAGAGATGGGAATACCAGACCACCTGACCTGCCTCTTGAGAAACCTGTATGCAGGTCAGGAAGCAACAGTTAGAATTGGACATGGAACAATAGACTGGTTCCAAATAGGAAAAGGAGTACATCAAGGCTGTATATTGTCACCCTGCTTATTTAACTTTTATGCAGAGTACATCATGAGAAACACTGGGCTCTAAGAAGCACAAGCTGGAATCAAGATTGCCGGGAGAAATATCAATAACCTCGGATATGCAGATGACACTACCCTTATGGCAGAAAGTGAAGAGGAACTAAAAAGCCTCTTGATGAAAGTGAAAGTGGAGAGTGAAAAAGTTGGCCTAAAGCTCAACATTCAGAAAACGAAGATCATGGCATCTGGTCCCATCACTTCATGGGCAATAGATGGAGAAACAGTGGAAACAGTGTCAGACTTTATTTTGGGGGGCTCCAAAATCACTGCAGATGGTGACTGCAGCCATGTAATTAAAAGACGCTTACTCCTTGGAAGGAAAGTTATGACCAACCTAGATAGCATATTGA
Organism: Bubalus bubalis; assembly: GCF_019923935.1. Lineage (NCBI taxonomy): Eukaryota > Metazoa > Chordata > Mammalia > Artiodactyla > Bovidae > Bubalus > Bubalus bubalis. Next base: position 15,659,921 of record NC_059176.1, read on the forward strand.
AAAGCAGAGAAATTACTTTGCCAACAAAGGTCCGTCTAGTCAAGGCTATGGTTTTTCCAGTGGTCATGTATGGATGTGAGAGTTGGACTGTGAAGAAGGCTGAGCGCCGAAGAATTGATGCTTTTGAGCTGTGGTGTTGGAGAAGACTCTTGAGAGTCCCTTGGACTGCAAGGAGATCCAACCAGTCCATTCTGAAGGAGATCAGCCCTGGGATTTTTTTGGAAGGGCTGATGCTAAAGCTGAAACTCCAGTACTTTGGCCACCTCATGCGAAGAGTTGACTCATTGGAAAAGACTCTGATGCTGGGAGGGATCGGGGGCAGGAGGAGAAGGGGACAACAGAGGATGAGATGGCTGGATGGCATCACTGACTCGATGGACGTGAGTCTGGGTGAATTCTGGGAGTTGGTGATGGACAGGGAGGCCTGGTGTGCTGCGATTCATGGGGTTGCAAAGAGACGGACACGACTGAGCGACTGAACTGAACTGAACTGAATCACAATAGTAAAAGAAATTTATCAGTTTTCACAATCAATAGCCGGACATGAAAAGATAATTACGATTGCAAGTCATAATGGGAACATGATTAACCTAACAATATAAAATAATTACGCACAATTTGGGGGATGAAGCAGAGTGATGTGGTAAGTGGAAATGTATACATGCACATGTTTCCATCTGCCCAGCCAGCCTATGTCTTTTGAAGTGAAGTTGCTCAGTTGTGTTGGACTCTTTGTGACCCTGGGGACTGTAGCCTACTAGGCCCCTCCGTCCTCGGGATTTTCGAAGCAAGAATGCTGGAATGGGTTGCCATTTCCTTCTCCAGGGGATCTTCCCATTGGGATTGAACCCAGGTTTCCTGCATTGTAGGCAGACACTTTACCATCTGAGCCACCAATGTCTTGTCTTTTAGTTGGTGCATTTAATCTATGCAAATGCAAATTAAATCTATCTATTTAATTTAATGTAATTATAAATGTGTATAATCCTGTTATCATTTTCTTAATTGTTTTGGGTTTATTTTCTATAGGTCTTTTCCTTCTCTTGTATTTCCTGCCTAGAGAAGTTCCTTTAGCATTCATTGTGTGGTAGTGAATGGTTTGGTGGTGCTGAATTCTCTTAACTTTTGCTTGTCTGGAAAGCTTTTGATTTCTCCATCAAATCTGAAGGACAGTCTTGCTGGGTAGAGTATTCTTGGTTGTAGGTTCTTCCCTCTCATCACTTTAAATATATTATTCCATTTCCTTCCGCCTTGTAGAGTTTCTATTGAGAAATCAGCTGATAACCTGATGGGAGTTCCCTTGTATTTTATCTGTTATTTTTCCCTTATTGTTTTTAATATTTTATCTTGTTTTTAATTTTGGTCAGTTTGATTACTATGTGTCTCAATGTTTTCCTCCTTGGGTTTATCCTGCCTGGGATTCTCTGTGCTTCCTGGACTTGGTTGACTATTTCCCTCTCCCATATTAGGGAAGTTCTAAGCTATTAACTCTCCAAATATTGTCTCAGGTCCTTTCTCTCTCTCTCTTCTCCTTCTGAGACCCCTATAATGCAAATGTTGGTGTGTTTAAAGTCGCAGAGGTCTCAGGCTGTCTTTTTTTTTTTTTTTCATTCTTTTCTCTATGTTCTGTTCTGTGGCAGTGAATTCCACCATTCCATCCTCCAAATAATTTATCTGTTCTTCTTCCTCAGTTATTCTATTAATTCCTGCTAGTGTATTATTCATCTCTGTTCTTTAGTTCTTCTAGATATTTGGTAAATATTTCTTGCATCTTCTCCATTGTTTTCCCGAAATCCTGGATCATCTTCACTATCATAATTCTAAATTCTTTTTCTGGAAGGTTGCTATCTTCATTTCATTTAGTTATTTTTCTGTGTTTTTTTTCTTGTCCCTTCATCTGGGACATAACTTTCTGCTTTTTTATCCTGATTATCTTTCTGCAATGTGGTTTTTGTTCTAGCTGCTGTGGGACTGTCTTGCTTCTTTGGTCTGCCCTGTGATGGAGGAGGCTAGAGACTTGTGTAATCTTCCTATTGGGAGGGACTGGGAAAAACTGGGTTTGCTTTGGTGGGCAGAACCTTACTCAGTAAAACTTTAATCCAATTATCTGCTGATGGGTGGGGTTGCACTCCCTCCCTGATAGTTGTTTGGCCTGAGGTGATCCAGCCTCAAAATTCTCAAAAGCCAGGCTTCAGCAATACATGAACCGTGAACTTCCAGATGCTCAAGCTGGTTTTAGAAAAGGCAGAGGAACCAGAGATCAAATTGCCAACATCCACTGGATCATGGAAAAAGCAAGAGAGTTCCAGAAAAACATCTATTTCTGCTTTATTGACTATGCCAAAGCCTTTGACTGTGTGGATCACAATAAACTGTGGAAAATTCTTTAAGAGATGGGAATACCAGACCACCTGACATGCCTCTTGAGAAACCTGTATGTAGGTCAGGAAGCAACAGTTAGAATTGGACATGGAACAATAGACTGGTTCCAAATAGGAAAAGGAGTACATTAAGGCTGTATATTGTCACCCTGCTTATTTAACTTCTATGCAGAGTACATCATGAGAAACGCTGGGCTGGAAGAAGCACAAGCTGGAATCAAGATTGCCGGGAGAAATATCAATAACCTTGGATATGCAGACGACACCACCCTTATGGCAGAAAGTGAAGAGGAACTAAAAAGCCTCTTGATGAAAGTGAAAGAGGAGAGTGAAAAAGTTGGCTTAAAGCTCAACATTCAGAAAACGAAGATCATGGCATCAGATCCCATCACTTCATGGGAAATAGATGGGGAAACAGTGGAAACAGTGTCAGACTTCATTTTGGGGGGCTCCAAAATCACTGCAGATGGTGATTGCAGCCATGAAATTAAAAGATGCTTACTCCTTGGAAGGAAAGTTATGACCAACCTTGATAGCATATTCAAAAGCAGAGACATTACTTTGCCAACAAAGGTCCGTCTAGTCATGGCTATGGTTTTTCCTGTGGTCAGGTATGGATGTGAGAGTTGGACTGTGAAGAAAGCTGAGCGCCAAAGAATTGATGCTTTTGAACTGTGGTGTTGGAGAAGACTCTTTAGAGTCCCTTGGACTGCAAGGAGATCCCACCAGTCCATTCTAAAGGAGATAAGTTCTGGGTGTTCATTGGAAGGACTGATGCTGGAGCTGAAACGCCAATACTTTTGCCACCTGATGTGAAGAGTTGACTCATTAGAAAAGACTCTGATGCTGGGAGGGATTGGGGGCAGGAGGAGAAGGGGATGACAGAGGAGATGAGGTGGCTGGATGGCATCACTGACTCGATGGACATGAGTCTGAGTGAACTCTGGGAGTTGGTGATGGACAGGGAGGCCTGGCATGCTGGGATTCATGGGATCACAAAGAGTTGGACACAACTGAGCGACTGAACTGAACTGAACTGATCCAGCCCTGGGGTCTCTGGGCTCTATGGCAATCTCCATAGATTGTTAATGGCAGTATCCAAGAGGGCTTATGCCAAGGGGGACTTTCCAGGACTGCTGCTGCCTGTGCCTCCGTCCCTGTGGTGAGCCCCTGCTGACCAAGCCTCCACAGGAGACCCTCCAACACTAGCAGGTAGTTTTGTCTCAGTCTCCTGTGGAGTCACTGCTCTCCTCTTCTTGGTCCTGATACAGGTGAGATTTTGTTTGTGCCCCCCCCAAGACTGGAGTCTCTGTTTCCCCCAGTCCTATGGAAGTCCTGCAATCAAATACCCCTGGCCTTCAAGGTCAGATTCCCTGGGGATTCCCAGTCCTTTTGTCAGATCCCCAGGCTGGGAAGCCTGACATGGGGGTTCAATATCTTCACAACAGTGGGAGAATTTCTTTGGTATTGTTCTCCAGTTTGTAGGTCACTTAGCCAGTGGGTATGGGATTTGATTTTATCATGATTGTGCCCCTCCAATGCGTGATTGCCCACTGTAGTCTTGCTTTGGTTTCTTTGTCTTTGGACATGGATTTATGTTTTGATGGTAGGTTCCAGCATCCTCCTGTTCGATGGTTGTTCAACAGCTGGTTGTGATTTTGGTGCTATTTCCACCACTGTATTTTGGATATGTGTAGGGCAGATAACTTGTCAGTTTACTTTGCAGGTTTTCAGATCAAGATCTGAACACAGGAAACAGCATGGAGCCTCATCGATGCTTGGGCTTGATTAAGGATCAGAGCCAAGACTTTGAACCTAGCTTGATGCCATAGTTCAGTTGCTCAGCCGTGTCCGAGTCTTTGCAACCCCATGAACCACAGCACGCCAGGCCTCCCTGTCCATCACTAACTCCCGGAGTCTACCAAAACCCATGTCCATCAAGTTGGTGATGCCATCCAGCCATCTCATCCTCTGTCGTCCCCTTCTCCTCCCGCCCCCAATCCTTTCCAGCATTAGGGTCTTTTCCAATGAGTCAACTCTTCATCAGGTGGCCAAAGTATTGGAGTTTCAGCTTCAACATAAGTCCTTCCAATGAACACCCAGAACTGATCTCCTTTAGGATGGACTGGTGGGATCTCCTTGCAGTCCAAGGGACTCTCAAGAGTCTTCTCCAACACCACACTTCAAAAGCATCAATTATTCAGCACTCAGCTTTCTTCACAGTTCAACTCTTACATCCATACATGACCACTGGTAAAACCACAGCCTTGACTAGACGGACCTTTGTTGGCAAAGTAATGTCTCTGCTTTTGAATATGCTATCAAGATTGGTCATAACTTGGTCATTATGGTCAAAATTGGTCATTACTCCTTGGAAGGAATTCCAAGGAGTAAGTGTCTTTTAATTTCATGGCTGCAATCACCATCTGCAGTGATTTTGGAGCCCCCCAAAATGAAGTCTGACACTGTTTCCACTGTTTCTCCATCTATTTGCCATGAAGTGATGGGACCTGATGCCATGATCTTTGTTTTCTGAATGTTGAGCTTTAAGCTAACTTTTTCACTCTCCTCTTTCACTTTCATCAAGAGGCTTTTTAGTTCCTCTTCACTTTCTGCCATAAGGGTGGTGTCGTCTGCATATCTGAGGTGATTGATATTTCTCCCGGCAATCTTGATTCCAGCTTGTGCTTCTTCCAGCCCACTGTTTCTCATGATGTACTCTGCATATAAGTTAAATAAGCAGGGTGATAATATACAGCCTTGACATACTCCTTTTCATGTTTGGTTGAGGCTTTTGGAGAATCTTGGGAAGAGGTGAATACATATTGCAGGAGGGAAGAATATAAATAATTTTTGGCCAAAGAGAAAACAGTGGCAATTTAAAATTGTTTCCACAAATCTTTGGCATTTCTCCCATCTAGAGGTTTATGGTCTTTGTCATTAAAATGAATGAGCTTGTGATTGCTTCAACTGATAGGATAGGGCAGAATTAATGCTTTGTGAATTCTGGGTGTAGGTCATAAAACACAATGTAGATCTATATAATTTGCTAAAATTCTTGCTCCTTACCTATCATTGCTAACCTTAGAAAGATCTGCTGTCCAGGTTGGCCTTTGGCTAGCATCTGGAAATTAAGATTTCATGAGGTCTTTCCTAACTGATGAGGACCACCCTAACTGATAAGAGTGACTCATTGTGCCTAAACTGTGTAAACAATGATGGTTAATGCTGAACACTTGCTTTCCTTCTGGAATCTGGAATTTTGGATTGTGCTAGGCAGAGTGTGCTATGTGACTAGTTCCCAATAAAAACCTTTGGCACTGAGTCTCTAGTGGGATTCTTTGGTAGATAATATTTCTCACGTGTTACCATAACTTGTTACCAGAAAAATTAAGCAAGTCCTTTGACTCGAATGAGGGAGGTCTCTTGGAAACTTGTTCTGATTTCCTCCAAACTTTGCCCCATACATCATTTTCCTTTGCTAATTTTGCTTAAAATCTTTATGCTATAAGAAGTCATTACCATCAGTATGATTATGCTGAATCCTGTGAGTCCTCCTGGCAAATCATTGAACCTGGAGGTGGTCTTGGGGACTCAACACAGTAAGCCTTAAACACTGAATAGACTGATTCCTCCCACTTTATTCTTTTACAAAAATAAGTTTTCAAGGCTATTTTAGGTCCTGTGCCTTTCTGCACTAATTTTAGAATATGCTTGTCTGTGTCTACTAAAAAACTAAATGCATTTTGATAGAAATGTAAATAAATCTATTGATCAATTTGGGAAGAATCGACATCTTTACTGCATTTAATCTTACAGTCCATGAACACAGTATGGCTCCTATTTATTTAGATCTACTTTAATTTCTTTTATCAGCCTTTTGTAATTTTCAAGATACTGATTCATACACATTTTGTTAGATTTATACTTAAGTAACTGGTTTCCTTTGAAGCAATTGTAAATGGTAATAATTAAAAATTCAGTTTCTATATGTTTATGGTTAGTATGAAGCTTGTTTTAAAATTATTTTTACATTTTTAAAAAGTATTTTCAAGGTGCTATAAGATTATCTTTTAGGACAAGATTAGCCCTACTCCAGTATTTTTATGAGGTCTCTACTGAATGCTTCAGGATTTTTAGTAAGGTCTCTCCACTCTGGAGCTCAGAATTCAAACAGACTTGGGTTCACCCAGACTTGGGTGAACACTAGTAGTAGTGCAGTTCAGCAGCCTAGTTGTTCTCCTTTTTCCAGTAGTAGTTCTTTGTGAAGCTTCGTAGATTCTGTGTGTGTGTGTGTGCATCAGTTCAGTCGCTCAGTTGTGTCTGACTCTTTGTGACCCCATGAATCGCAGCACACCAGGCCTCCCTGTCTATCACCAACTCCCGGAGTTCACCCAGACTCACATCCATCGAGTCAGTGATGCCATCCAGCCATCTCATCCTCTGTCATCCCCTTCTCCTCTTGCCCCCAATCCCTCCCAGCATCAGGGTCTTTTCCAATGAGTCAACTCTTTGCATGAGGTGGCCAAAGTACTGGAGTTTTAGCTTTAGCATCATTCCTTCCAAAGAAATCCCAGGGCTGATCTCCTTCAGAATGGACTGGTTGGATCTCCTTGCAGTCCAAGGGACTCTCAAGAGTCTTCTCCAACACCACAGTTCAAAAGCATCACACCTTAATATTGATACTTGGCAGATGTCTAGATCTTTCTCTCTGGGCAGGTCGCTTCTCTTTCTGGTATTTTGTCTCACAACTTCCAGGAACTTTGTAAATTATACCTGGTCAAGCTGGAAAAAAGATAGCATTAATAGTCAGATATTATATCCATTGATTTCTTATACCTTCCTCCTTACTCTGCTGATGAGATCCCTCTACTTAATTTTTTTTAATCAACATATAATTAACATAAAGGGCTTCCTAGGTGGCTTAGTGGTAAAGAATCCACCTGCCAATACAGGAGGCATGGGTTCAATCCTTGGGCCAGGAAGATCCCCTGGAGAAGGAAATGGCAACCCACTCCTGTATTCTTGCCTGGGAAATGCCATGGACAGAGGAACCTGGCGGACTATAGTCCATGGTGTCCAAAAGAGTCAGACACAAATTAGAGACTAAGCGTATATACATACACATAATTGACATAAAACTATAGTATTTTAAAATATGTAACATAATCGGCTTTCCCTAGTGGCTCAGATGGTAAAGAATCTGCCTGCAATGAAGGAGACCTGAGTTCGATCCCTGGGTCAGGAAGATCCCCTGTAGGAGGGCAGGGCAACCCACTCCAGTATTCTTGCCTGGAGAATCCCCATGGACAGAGCAGTCTGGCGGGCTACAGTCCACAGAAGTGCAAAGAGTCGGACTTGACTGAAGCAATTTAGCATGATGCACACACATAAAACATAATGATTTGGTATTTGTATATATTGCAAAATGATCACAATAGTCTAGTTAACATCCATCACTATATATGGTTACAGATTTGATTTCCCTTCCTTTAATATTTCAAGAGTGGAAGCAGGACTGAAAATACTTCCCCATCAGTCTTTAATCCTAGAAGATGTGGCCTGAGAGTATGATTATGGTCAAGCTCTAGAAATTACCTGATTACTGCTTGATGCCTCTGTGGTGATCTGTCTTCTGATTTTATATCCAAGGTGATCCCAGTGATGATATATGATCACTAGTTTCTCCTTTTATTTGAAATCCTTAGAGGGGTCTTCTTTTAGGAAATGATAGTATGAAACAGCAAAAATTCCCACAACTGTTCAGGATATAAAGACTGTAGAACAACTCTTCCTTGACATAACATATAAATTATCCTGTGGAGATGATTGGCTTAAACTTTGTTGTACCATGCTATCATAGTGCAAGTTTCAAATGAGTATATTCAGATGTAAAAGAATCATTGTGTGTGTGGGTGTTTAGTTGCTCAGTCATGTCTGACTCTTTTGTAACCCCATGGACTGTAGCCTGCCAGGCCCTCTGTCCATGGGATTTTCCAGGCAAGAATACTGGTATGAGTTCCCATTTCCTTCTCCAAGGGATTTTCCTGATCCAGGGATCAAACCCACATTTCCAGCTTGGCAGGAAAAGGTTAAGGCAAAGTCTTAACCATTGCACCACCAGGGAGGCCCCCAACATTGCAAATGGTTGAAAAGTGCCTTGACTGTCCCACCACATTGCCTCAGAGGATTGTCCAAGGTCTTCTGGCCAGAGGTTTCCTATATCACTAACTTGAAACTGAGGCTTTGATGTCAGGGTTTTTAAAAGATGTTAGGACTTCCCTGGTAGTCCAGTGGTTAAAACTTTGCCTTCCAATGTACCAGGTGTGGGTTTGGTCCCTGGTCAGGGAGCTAAGATCCCACATGCCTTGAGGCCAAAAAGCCAAAACTAAAACAGAAATAGTATTGGAACAAATTCAATAACGACTTTAAAAATGATCCACATAAAAAAATCGTAAAAAAAAAAAAAAGATGCTTTTACTTTGTACTTGCTAAAATAGATTAGTTTATCAATTTGTACAAGTACAGATGTAAAAGGACAGAGATGTAAAGAGATGTAGGAACATGACTTGGCTTTGTGTGCCATTTAACACAGAAATTTGCCTTAGATGTCCATTACTACACACTCTGGTTCTTATGCTGTTTCATAATAAAGAACATTATTAATAAAGAACATAATGCTGAGGGAGCATTAAACATGTATTTGTGATTATAATACTCTTCCCAGTAAAATTTCTATCAGTAGAATTAAGAAAAGTCATTAAATGCTATAAAACTGCTTAAAATACATTTTATTGATTTTTCTAGAGTGTACTTGTGGGTGGTGTAGGGAAACCTACCTGTTTCCTTTGTAGGATTCTAGACTGAAAGTTTCCATGTAATTCAAATAGCTCATGTGATCAGCCAATTTAGAATTTGGAGTTTGTTTTTTTGTAATAGAATAGATTAGTGGCTATCCATACTGGTTAGTGTTCATGATTATTTGTGGAATTAAGAAAAATACAGATGTGAGGATTCCACCCCTAATAGATGCTGAAATAGTGGTTTTGGTTGGATCTTAGAAATCTGTATTTAAAAAGAAAACTTTTTATGAAATAGCTTTATCTCCTGGTTTGAGAACTACACAGAATTGGAGTATACATATTAATTAGTAAGAAGAGTTAGCTTGAAGCAAGACTGTATCTGTAATGACCCTTTGGTTATAAGCAAATGTCAGAAACCCAAAAAAGCTTGAGCAAAGTGGGATTCTTTGGCTCTTATAACTGGAAATTTCAGGGTGGAGCTGGCAGGGGTGCTCCAAGACCGTCCAGTGGTGGTGGTTTAGTTGCTAAGTTGTGTCTGACTCTTGTGACTCCATGGACTATAACTTGCCAGGATCCTTTGTCCATGGGATTTTCTAGGCAAGAACACTGCAGTGGGTAGCCTTTTCCATCTCTAGGGGACCACCCTGACCCAGGGATTGAACCCATGTCTCCTGCATTGGCAGGCACATTCTTTACCACTGGGCAACCAGGGAAGCCCCTACAGGGGCCCAAATGATATTCAATTTCTCTTTCCTTTCTTCTTTCTTACCAACAGGCCCTTTCATGTGATGGGAAAGGTGGCTTCTGACAGCTTTAATCTTTCATTTTATTGTTCATAACTCAAAAGGAAGACACTTTCCCTCTCCCATTATCTTTACATAAAATTGCATGGTCCACTCTGGCCCTGCTTGGCTCATGTAACTGACCAGTCACAGTGAAAAGGAGGATATTCATGTGATTAGCTGGGGATCAGACAGGGTCCTGTAATGACTAGTTCCATCAGAACCACATAGGAAGAAGGCAAAGTTTTTCAGTGGAAGAAAGTATGTTGGCGTGACTAAAAACACAATTATCCTCTACTGAGGCCCCCCTATCTGAATATACTGTAAGACTTTGGGTGGTGATTTATCACAGGGACTTTCTTTTTCTTTCTTTCCTTTTTTTAAAAAAACTGATTCTGTATTTTTATAGATTATACTGCATTAAAAGTTATTACAAAACAAAATAATTCCCTGTGCTGTACAATGTATCCTTGTTGCTTATATATTTTACACATAGTAGTTTGCATCTCCCAATCCCATACCCCTATCTTGCATCCCCCCCTTCCTTCTCCCTACTGGTAATTACTAGTTTGTTTTCTGTATCTGTGAGTCTATTTCTGATTTGCTATATTCATCCTTTGTTTTGTTTTTAGATTACACGTATAAGTGATATCAAGCACTATTTGTCTTTCTCTGACTTTTCACTAAGCATAATACTCTGTAGGTCCATTCATGTTGCTGCAAATGTCAGAATTCATTCTTTTCTATGGCTGAGTAATATTTCATTGTATAAATATACCACACCTTTGTTTTTATCCATTTATGTGTTGATAGACACTTGGATTGTTTCTTTATGTTGCTATTGTAAACAGTGCTGCTATGAACTTGGTGGTACATGTATCTTTTAAATTAGTGTTTTAATTTTTTTTCCAGATATATAACCAGGAGTGGAATTGTGGGATCACAATGTAGTGCTATTTTTATTTTTTGAGAAACCACCATACTGTTTTCCATGGTGGCTGTCCTTTTAAAAGTGGTACATTCTTCTTCTTTTGCATCCTGAATTGTGTTGAGCTGTCCAGACAAGACTCTCTCTCTTTTTCCCCACTTCCACATCTGCTACTGGGTGGTTGCATAATGGTAGAGTCTGTTTTCTCTTCAGACCTTGCCATTTTAAATAGGGGGAGGAGATGGGAAGTCTTGTTTAGGCTGTCAGTTCAGTTCAGTTCAGTCGCTCAGCTGTGTCCAACTCTTTTCGACCCCATGAACCGCAGCATGCTAGGCCTCCCTGTTCATCACCAACTCCTGGAATCCACTCAAACCCATGTCCATTGAGTCGGTGATGCCATCCAATCATCTCATCCTCTGTTGTCCCCTTCTCCTCCTGCCCTCAATCTTTCCCAGCATCAGGGTCTTTTCAAATGAGTCAGCTTTTCGCATCAGGTGGCCAAAGCTGTCAGAAGTCACTAAATCACATTCTTCAGTCTAACTTCTGTCAGACCTTAGCATTAGGACTTATCAAGTGCTGGCTTGACTGTTAATAAAGTGATGATTTTCCTCACTGGTTACTGTTCCTTAACTGTAGCTTTCTTGGCTGGAACATGTACAGGCAGAAGTTCAGTTCAATTCAGTCGCTCAGTCGTGTCTGACACTTTGCGACCCCATGGACTGCAGCATGCAAGGTTTCCCTGTCTATCACCAACTCCCGGAGCCTACTCAAACTCATGTCCATTGCATCAGTCATGCCATCCAACCATCTCATTCTCTGTCATCCCCTTCTCCTCCCACCTTCAATCTTTCCCAGCATCAGGGTCTTTTCCAATGAGTTGGTTTTTCACATCAGGTGGCCAAAGTATTGGAGTTTCAGCTTTAGCATCAATCCTTCCAATGAATATTCAGGACTGATTTCCTTTAGGATGGACTGGTTTGATATCCTTGCAGTCCAAGGAACTCTCAAGAGTCTTCTCCAACACCACCATTCAAAAGCCTCAATTCTTCGGCGCTCAGCTTTCTTTATCCAGCTCTCATATCCATACATGACTACTGGAAAAAACTAGCTTTGACTAGATGGATCTTTGCTGGTAATGCAAAGGTCCTCGGCTTTTTAATATGCTGTCTAGGTTGGTCATAGCTTTTCTTCTAAGGAGTAGAAGAGGTGAGTGCTAAGGCAGGATCTGAACTTAATACCAGTCTAATGTTATCTAAACTTCAACTTGAATTTCTAAATATTTCTGTTCACTGTGGGGCTGAGTGGGAAACAACAGTCTGGAATTTAGGGTCAAAGTGCCCTGTGGGAAGGCTTGGTCTTGTGTGTGGTGTGGCGGCATCTGGTTTATATTGTGGCAGCCCAGGTGTAGCAGATGTTATTGCTGGCATGGAGCCATGGTTGGGTTTGGCAAGAAAAAGTATTCATTTTAAAGTCAGGATGGGTTTGACTGAGACAAAAGCCTGAGCCAACAGGGATCTGGGCTTTCCCAGGGAGATAGTATTTGGTTGGGATGAGGAGAAACTCTTTACGTGCTTGTTAATTTGCAGAGATGGTTTCAGATGTATGAGCAGAGCACATACAGAAAGAGCAAACTCTTGCTGGGCCCAGAGAAACCTGATTTCAAAATGGCAGAGCTTTGGTTCTTAGGCTTTTTAAGAAAGTACTTTTCGATTAAGCGGCACTATCCTTCTCTCTTCCGTATCTTGTGCGTCCAATTTTTCAGCAAGGGCGAGTTTTGTTCTCTGGGGAAGATTAGATTCAAAAGGGATGAGATGGTAGCAAGGGATTATTCTTTATTTGGATTTTAATTTTTTTGATGCTGCCTTTGGAGTAGTGAAGATTAACCAAAGACTTGGAGATTGAAAAACTGAGGAAAACCAGCTTTGCAGAGGCGCATTTGGCAGAGACTGTTGCTTTTCCTTGGACGCCTAAGAATAAAAGAAGACAACAGCTACCTTACAGATGACCAATGCCTTGTGTTTCTGTAAGCCTGTATTTAATTGAATTCACTTGCATTTAAAATTATAAGCTGTAGTCTCCAAATGTTTAGCATGGACTGACCAATATCCTGCCGAGACAGAAATCACGGAGGATTGTTGCTTGTCTCTATCCTGCTTTTCTCAGATAACACCAAATTTTTACTGTGGTTTGTGGAAGGTAACAGCAATGTAGGCAATTTTCTTTGCCTGGGAAATGCCACTGAGGCGGTTATCACATTTGGTTCTAAATTTTAAGAGTTGGTGGGTGGCATTGATATTCATGTGTGTTTCACTGATTTGCTGAAGATGTGTAATGAGATACCTGATGATTGATGTAGGGTTAATTTAACTTTGGTGGTGCTGACGGAGCAACATTCTAGGTTTTCCTTTGATTGTTTGAAAGGTAAATATTCTTTTACTGTTCCTTTAGCAATTATCCTAGAAATTACAACATGCATTTTGGACCCATCAAGGTCTAATGCTAATTTATACTTTTACTTTTCTCCTAAATGATGTTAGAACCTCATAACACTTTAACTCCCCTTTGATGTATATGCTATTTTTATTGCTATTTTAATTCTATATACTTTTGAAACCCCATATAAATTATTTTTATTGATTAAATATTCATTTAAATTCACCCGCATATTTACCATTCTGATTACTTTTTATTCCTTCAAAATCTGTCCTATCATTTGAGACCACACTTCCTCATGTTCACTCAGTTTATTCCAAAGGGTTCTTCAGGTAGCCAAGTTGTCTGGGAGAGGTTTGACATCCTCCAGCATCATAGAATCTGGCAAAGAACTGAGGTCAGAGAGGCTACCAACTTCCTCCTGAAGGCAGAATATGCCAGCGGGTCCAGGTTTGGCTGCATTCTGTAGAAAGGCGGTCTCTGTAGCTCTCCTGAACCTGTGCGGGTGCTGCTTTCATGACCCAAGGCGTGCATAACGGACAGCTGGATATGGACTCAGGGCCTGTGAGAGCTTTATGTTTCAAAGAGAGTCAGTATGTGGACAGAAATGGTTGCTCTAATGGTGTGTAGCACAGGGCTGAGAAGAGCAGTTACTTGCACAAGAAATTGATGGACAACTTACGGCCATGGTAGGTGGATCCAGAGACTCCTGAAGACTTGAGAGGAGGTTGCTAAAATTTCTGTAGTGAAGAATTATCTGGGACACTAATGCGAATACCTCTTGTATTGCAATTTGGATAGATTCTAGAGTCTTTTGTTGGATGGTGACCACTGAAACTAGGCTGATTTTCAAGTAATAGTATGTGTGCTTAGTCATGCAGTCGGGTCCAACTCTTTGCGACCTATGGGACTGTAGGCCACCAAGCTCCTCAGACCATGGGATTTTTCAGGCAAAAATACTGGAGTGGTTGCCATTTCCTTCTCTAGGGGATCTTAAATTGGCTTAATTAACATTTATAAATGAGGAATATGTTGATTCCAGAACCCAAAAAGATCTAAAAATTACTGTGGATACTGAGACGGTCAATAGTTGTTTCTTGGCAAAGTCAGGGATGATAATGGCCCTTGATTCACCAAATACTTTTCAGGAATTTGACTGAAGCAGAGGGGTTTTACATGATGTGTGGGATAATGACTCATCCCTTTTTCTGAGCCCCTTTGTGAGTATTTGCGTATTGTAAATGAGCACTGCCAAAGAATCTCCCTGGAGGACGATGTCATCAATGTGATGTCATCAATGTAATTTCATACCTGTGATCCTGGAGAAAACTGGATCCAGTTAAGGTCTTGCCTGCAAAGATGGTGTGTAATATCAAGGTTGTTGAGGTGTCTCATGAGCAGCTGAGTAAAGGCATATTGTTTCCCTTTGGAGTTGAAGCATCTGAGGCTGTTGAAATAGACACCGAACAGGACATATTACCTACATTTGTAACAGCAAAGTATTCACCAGTTGTTAATTGGAAAGAGCCAGTAACTTCCCTAATATTGTGTATGGGAGCCTGATGAGTAGGACCACTGCATTTAAGGTTGTGGTAATTCACCACGAGACACTGTTCATTCTTTCCAAGTTCAAATAGAGGCAAAATTGGGCTGTGAAATGGAGAAGCAGTGAGGATAATCACCTGCTTCTCTAAATAGGTCTTGTATAATGGATTTTGGTCACTGAATATTTTAATTTACAGTAGGCCATGTTAACTGGCCTACTGTATTTTAACAGTTTAATATTTTTTATTTTAAACTCTGTTTAATATTTTAACAGAGGAGAAGATCCATGGCATCCTATTTTTTCAAGTGCCAACAAGCTAATTTAACAAATTACTCACTGAGAGCATTCATGCCCATTATGTTATATTTTAGGGCAATGCTAAGGCTGTGGGGGGTTTAGGCAAGGCAATAGTTCTAATGACTGAAGTGAGGCATACTTATTTGTCTGATTATACTTGGTAACTCCCCTAGAAGTATAGGGGGTACTTTGTCAAAAATGCAGTGAAATCCCTAGTAATAATCAAGTCTATGAAAGTTTGCAATTATTACACTTTATCAGGTACTGAGTTAATTCAGAACCTATGTTATATAAGCACAAAAGCCAATCATTGTCCTCTTATCTTTTGTTGTAAATTTGGATTTTCATTTTGGTCAAATTGTAGATCTTTGTTTCAGGTTTTTTGTTGTTGTTGTTTCCTTCCCCTGTATCCATGCTTCTTTCTTTTTAATTTATTTATATTGGGGTGTGTGTCTGTGTATTCTTCAAGGGCAGGGGAGAGTCCTCTAGCCTGCTCATATTTATGAATTTCTCCAGAGAGCCTCAAATCAGTATCACCAAAGTTAGGGGCCTCCCCTGTGGCAATGGTTGTATTTATAGGGTTTAAGGACTCCAGTCTTAAGTCAGGTTTGACTGTACCTTGGCTATTACCTTGGCTGTACCTCAACTGTACCCTGGAATTTTTTTTTTCATGTAGCCCTGAGTATTAGCATGTTATTTACGACACAGGCACGTGTAGCACAGCAACAGAAGTATTTAAAGGTCCTGGTGAGCAATTTGCTCTCAGGAGTGAGGACCTCACTCAGCATATCACATAGTGACTGTATTTTCTCTGTTCTCTCTTTCTCTTTCCCTCCTTCCCACTCTGCTTTCCTCCCTATCTGACTGTGTAATGACTGTTTGTGTGACCACTGTATCTTGTGTGGAGCACTGTATCCCCTGAGCACTTTCTAAATAGGTTGAGACACCACCAATTGGTAACAGGGTGAGAGTCTTTCCCCAGATCTTAGGACAAGTCACAACTTCATTCTAAGACACACAGATAGATCTGGGCTGAGACAGCTGAACCTGGGCCACTTTATGGAGGGCCCCAGCACTGTACTCCTTTCCCTAAATGCCAAATAGCCAAACTTCTGACTTAGATAGGCTAAATCAATAACAGAGACTTGGTAAGACTGTACTCATGTAGCACAATGAAGAATAATTCAAAGTGTAAGCTTGCCAGCAAGCAATTAAGACATTTGGCACACTCAGTGCAGTTGTTTGTACCTAGTTAATAGGCCAAGAGTGAGAGAAGACAGACTCCAGTGGTGCTGGTGAATGCCTCAGTCATCCTGATCACACTGCCAATTTTTGTGACCATTCCACGTATAGAGCTGGATGTCCACTCAAAATCTGATTTGGGTTTCAAGACATGATGCCACACACACACTAACAGAGTAGGAAAATAACAGTATTGTTACTTGTTAATACATAAAGAATTTTTCTTTTTCTCTAAGAACAACACAGGCTTCTCAAGCTTATTTGAAAATGTGTTGGGAGAACAAGGAAAGGAGACTTGTTAGTGATTTTTAATGAGGTCAGGAGATGGGGTCAGACTTACTGCATTTAAGCAGGGACTTATGTTTAAATCTCCTGATGGCACCAAGGAGGAGCACATGGACTTTCTCATCAGCTTGCTCAGATGTGGGACAGAAGGGGAGAGAGAGAGAGGAGAGGCGTAAAAGCTGTCAACAGTGAAACATCAAAAAGGAAGTCAAACTTTGTTACTTTTTAGCTCTAATATTTAGGTCTTTGATCCACTTGAGTTAATTTTTATATATGGTGTAAGGTAGGGGTCCAACTTCAGTTTTTTGAGTGTGTGTATCTATTTGTCTCAATGCCATTTAGTGAAGGGGAGAAGGGCATGGCAACCTACTCCAGTATTCTTGCCCAGAGAATCCCATGGACAGAGGAGCCTGGTGCGCTACAGTTGATGGGGTTGCAGAGTGGAACACGACTGAAGCGACTTAGCTTGCATGCATGTCTTTACTGAAAAGACTATTTTTTTCAGTTTAACTGAGAAGTCCAACAATGAGATGTATCCTTTTCTTACCCATCCATTAATAACTTGGTAATTTAAAATTTTTTGGCTGCACTCAGTCTTCACTGCTCTGTGAGGGCTTTCTCTAGCTGTGGCAAGCAGGGGCTGCTCTATGTTGTGATGTGGGCTTCTCATTGCAGTGACTTCTCTTATTGTGGAGCACAGGCTCTAGACACACGGGTTTCAATAGTTGCAGCACACCGGCTCGGTAGTGGCGGCATGCAGGCTCTCGGGCGTGCAGGCTTCAGTAGTTGTGGCACACAGGCTCAGTAGTTATGGCTCACCGGCTTAGTAGCTCCACAGCATGTAGAACCTTCCTGCAGCAGGGATCAAACCTGTGTCCCCTGCATTGGCAGATGGATTCTTATCCACTGCACCAGGGAAGTCCGGTAATTTGGTATATTATATCTCCTTTGGCTGTGTGTCCTATGTGTATTGGTTCCTCAGTTGAGAAAGGTAAATGGCAGAGAGGTGAGTGGTAGGATTCAGGCATGACCAAATCCCTTTGAAATAGGATGGCAACCTCACACCTTGCACCCGCCCCAACCCAGGCCTTTGAAAAACTAGGACAAGTATCCTGGAGACAGACTGAACTTTCAAGCATGAATTTTAAGTTGTTGAATTTTGTCTATTTTTGAGATCCTGCAGTATCACCTCAAGCTCATTTTGGTAATAACTGAGCCTAGAATTATGCCTGAGCCTGCTGTGTGTCTTGGATAATCTCTTGAATTTTACAAAATTTTTGCATTTAGCCTGGTTACTCCCTCCAGAACCTACCAGACAGATCACTCACCAGGTCCTGGCTCTTTCTCCTCATGTTGCTGCAAATGTTCCTTCCTGCTTGTGCTCCAGTTTTGAACTATAATGTTAATAGCCAACAGTTAATATGTATCACACTACACCAAGAGCTTCTAATATGTGATCCAAATGCTAACTGGGGTGGTAGTCTTGATTCTTGGATATCTAGATAATATTATCTTACATCTCTATTATATGTTCTGTGGAAGCCCAAAGCTCTCCCATGGGTGTACAAATTCTTGTTCATGATATTCCTCAAAACTTTTTGCTTAGTTCAGTTTATGTATTATCTAGCTAGCTCATGTGTGTGTTCTTGCTCTAGCCTTGACCCAAATGTGACTCAACTCTGCATCTCAAAGGCATTTTTGTGTGCAGTTGACCTCACTCAAGACTTGGGAAGAGTGAGGAAGAGCTTATATGTTAGCAATGCAAAAATTCTAATTAAACACTAGATATTCTCCTTTCTTAAAATATTTTTGGAAATCAGCACTATGAATTTTTTTTCTAAAATCTTTTATTTTGAAATAATTTCAGACTTCCAGAAAAGTTGCAAAAATAGTACAGTGTTGTTGTACATCCATTGTTTTCCAAGTCCAGCAATAATTAGTTATAAATTTTGTTAGTTTTTCTAAGCCACATTTCCTAAGGTTCTAAGCTTAATTCCAGATTAAAAAAAAAAACCCACATTATTTATGGCTGTGCTGGGCCTTTGTTGCAGCACACAGGCTCCTCTTTGCTGTGCGAGGACTTTCTATAGTTGTGGCGAGCAGGGGCTACTCTCTAGCTGTGGCTTCTCATTGTGGTGGCTTCTCTTGTGGAGCACAGGCTCCAGGGCTTGGGGGCTTCAGTAGTTGTGGTGCACGAGCTCTAGAGCATGTGGGCTTCAATAGCTGTGGCTCATAGGCCCACTAGGTCTTAACTGCAGCATGTGGGATCCTAGTTCCTGGACGAGGGATGGAACCTGCATCCCCTTCATTGGCAGACAGATTCTTAACCAATGGACCACCAGGGAAGTTCCAATTGCATATACCTTGGAGTTTATTTAAGATTAAAAATTCTATTTAGGGTGGGTTGGATAACTAAGAAAGCACTATAAGCTCCTCTTTTTCTTTATATGCCTTGTCCAGACTATACAGTTTTATTTTCCCTACCTTTTTCCATCTTTACCCTAGGAATAGAAAGAATCACCTGGGAAGGAGAGGGTAATGAAATAAGAATGAGGGAAATGCTAGGGCTTTAAACCTCCTTACCTATTCACTGATGATAGGAGAACATGCAGCCTGGAAGGCTAATTTTGATTGTAATATTCCTGATTAGTCGTTGATTAATGAATCCTTTGGGATTTATGGAAAAAAAGAACTAACAGTTTTTGAGATCCTGACAGTCACTGTGTTAAATGTTCTCTACTTGAAAATATAGGCAGATTAGAGATCCTTTCTATAAAATCTCAATTAAAAAAAACCTCTAATAAGTGATTAATTTGTGGTGGTCTGGTAGCCTGAACACAAGCCTTTCAGGGACAGTAGAACTGCTGGTCTTCTGTGGCTTGCTTTTGGAGAAGGGAAGATAGGAAGTGGAAGCAGTGGTGGAGGACACTCTTGGCAGCAGGATCAGGGTGGAGGAAGTGAAAGCAGCAGCAGCAGCAATAATGGTGCACAGGAGTGTGGAGGTGGAAGAGAAATGCTTGTTCCAGTCAGCTTTCCCCAGGAGGCAGAGCCAGAGGATAGACTTGGATGCAGGTGATTTGGGGAGGTGATTCTTGGAAGCAGGAGAAAGAAGAGTGGTGTTTTCTTGAAATGACAAAAGTGGGGCTGAAGTTGAGTCTGAGGTCACAAGGAGCTGTCCATCAGTGTTATAATGAACTCAAAGGCGGGCCTTGAGGAGGAGACGTGGACCCTGGAGGCATTTACTGTTGTCCACAAAGGACTGTGTCCTCACGCAGCTTGTATTCACATGTATCCCATGGGAAGTCCACCATTTCACTCAGTCTTCAAGGAGAAGGTAGATCTCCATATCTATGTCATATTTTCCATATCTATTGTCATATTATCTGTGACAATACAGTGGGGTAGAGAATTAGTCAGTACAGTTCAGTCGCTCAGTCGTGTCCAACTCTTTGCGACCCCATGAATCACAGCACGCCAGGCCTCCCTGTCCATCACCAACTCCTGGAGTTCAGCCAAACTCATGTCCATTGAGTCAGTGATGCCATCCAGACATCTCATCCTCTGTTGTCCCCTTCTCCTCCTGCCCCCAATCCCTCCCAGCATCAGAGTCTTTTCCAAACAGTCAACTCTTCGCATGAGGTGGCCAAAGTACTGGAGTTTCAGCTTTAGCATCATTCCTTCCAAAGAACACCCACGGCTGATCTCCTTTAGAATGGACTGGTTGGATCTCCTTGCAGTTCAAGGGACTCTCAAGAGTCTTCTCCAACACCACAGTTCAAAAGCATCAATTCTTTGGCACTCAGCTTTCTTCACAGTTCAACTCTCACATCCATACATGACCACTGGAAAAACCATAGCCTTGACTAGACGGACCTTTGTTGGCAAAGTAATGTCTCTGCTTTTGAATATGCTATCTAGGTTGGTCATAACTTTCCTTCCAAGGAGTATGCTATGCTATGCTATGCTAAGTCACTTCAGTCGTGTCCAACTCTGTGCGACCCCATAGATGGCAGCCCACCAGGCTCCCCCGTCCCTGGGATTCTCCGGGCAAGAACACTGGAGTGGCTTGCCATTTCCTTCTCCAATGCATGAAAGTGAAAAGTCAAAGGGAAGTCGCTCAGTCGTGTCCGACTCTTAGCGACTCCATGGATTGCAGCCTAACAGGCTCCTCCGTCCATGGGATTTTCCAAGCATGAGTACTGGAGTGCGGTGCCATTGCCTTCTCCGTCCAAGGAGTAAGTGTCTTTTAATTTCATGGCTGCAATAACCATCTGCAGTGATTTTGGAACCCCATAATATAAAGTCTTACACTGTTTCCATTGTTTCCCCATCTATTTCCCATGAAGTGATGGGACCAAATGCCATGATCTTAGTTTTCTGAATGTTGAGCTTTAAGCCAACCTTTTCACTCTCCTCCTTCACTTTCATCAAGAGGCTTTTTAGTTCCTCTTCACTTTCTGCCATAAGGGTGGTGTCATCTGCACATTTGAGGTTATTGCTATTTCTCCCGGCAATCTTGATTCCAGCTTGTGCTTCTTCCAGCCCAGCGTTTCTCATAATGTACTCTGCGTAGAAGTTAAATAAGTAGGGTGACAATATACAGCCTTGACGTACTCCTTTTCCTATTTGGAACCAGACTGTTGTTTCATGTCCAGTTCTAACTGTTGCTTCCTGACCTGCATACAGGTTTCTCAAAAGGCAGGTCAGGTGGTCTGGTATTCCCATCTCTTTCAGAATCTTCCACAGTTTATTGTGATCCACACAGTCAAAGCCTTTGGCATAGTCAATAAAGCAGAAATAGATGTTTTTCTGGAACTGTCTAGCTTTTTTGATGATCCAGAGGATGTTGGCAATTTGATCTCTGGTTCTTCTGCCTTTTCTAAAACCAGCTTGAACATCAGGAAGTTCATGGTTCACATATTGCTGAAGCCTGGCTTGGAGAATTTTGAGCATTACTTTACTAGCGTCTGAGATGAGTGCAATTGTGCAGTAGTTTGAGCATTCTTTGGCATTGGCTTTCTTTGGGATTGGAATGAAAACTGGCCTTTTCCAGTCCTGTGGCCACTGCTGAGTTTTCCAAATTTGCTGGCATATTGAGTGCAGCACTTTCACAGCATCATCTTTCAGGATTTGGAATAGCTCAACTGGAATTCCATCACCTCCACTAGCTTTGTTCGTAGTGATGCTTTCTAAGGCCCACTTGACTTCAAATTCCAGGATGTCTGGCTCTAGGTGAGTGATCACACCATCGTGATTATCTTGGTCGTGAAGATCTTTTTTGTACAGTTCCTCTGTGTATTCTTGCCATCTCTTCTTAATATCTTCTGCTTCTGTTAGGTCCATACCATTTCTGTCCTTTATCAAGCCCATCTTTGTATGAAATATTCCCTTGGTATCTCTAATTTTCTTGAAGAGATCTCTAGTCTTTCCCAGCTAGAAAATAAACTTAAAAAAATTATTTATTTTTAATCGAAGAATAATAGCTTTACAGTACTGTGTTGGTTTCTACCAAACATCAACATGAGTCAATCATAGGTTTAGAAGAATAAGCTTTTGTCTTTGCTGTGGCAGTGGGTCAAAAGGTCATAACTGATATTTTTTTCTTCTCCTCTACCACCCGCTTTGGTGGGTGTCACATGCTTACTTGGCAGGGTAATTCACACAGATTCTGTCTCTGAGGGGGTCTGAGTCTTTGGTTGTCTTGCTCTCATCAGGTACTTGTTCTTGCACTTCCTGTTTGCTGTTATCTCTGGATATGAGAGCACCGGAAGATGCAACGGGATATCCCAGGTACCATATCTTCATGCTGCCATACTGCAGCAGCAATCCTGGTTCTTATAATAATCAGACTCCATGGCCCCTGGAGTATAGTGATTTCTTTCATTGTCTGCTGGGCCACTGACAATTCCAAAGTGATCATGTTGTTAATTGTAGTTTAAAGTTCAGTGCGGTCCTTGCCATGCTCCCTGGTGGAAATAAGAACCAAAGACCTCTAGTCTGAGAGCCCAACATGGTGGGAAGGCCAGAGGTGACTCAGGCTTTGAAGAACATCTGCTATAGGGGAAGACTGTTAGTATTTAAAATGACCAGAAAAGTTTTGAAGGCTGACTTAATTTTTGCCAGGGGAAGGGTGTTGATCTCATTTCACAGATGATATTTTATCCCTAGTTTTATTGAGTAATGATTGACAAAAATTGTATATATTTAAGGCATACAGTATGATATTTTGATATATGTATACATTGTGAAATGATGATCATAATCAAGATAATTAACATATGTATTACCTCATAGAGTTACCAATTTTTTGGTGTGTCAAATGAATATCTCTGGAGTCATTCTTTGGTGATCTAAAGGTAAATGCTAAGTTGTTTGCACCTTGTCCTGCCTCCCATCTAAAGACTATTTTTGTTTGGTAAGAACAGACATCATGAAATAAAATCTGTCTTTGTGAGTTCAGGCTGCTATAACAATGTACAATAGACTGGGTGGCCTATTAACAACAGTAGTTTATTTCTAACTGTTCAAGAGGCTGCAAGTCAGGGTGTTAGTGTGGTTGAGTTCTTGTGAGGACCCCCTTCCTGGCTCATAGATAGTTGTGTTTTTCTTGTGCCCTCACATGTAGGAGGGATGAGAGTTTTCTGGGATCTCTTTTATAAGGGCACTAAGCCCTTTCATGAGGCCTCCATTCTAATAAACTAATCACCCCAAATGCACCACCTCCTAATGCTATCACATTGAGGGTTAGGGCTTCAACATATGAATTTTGGAGGACAAAAAATGGTCCATTTATTATACCTTAAACTAAAACTAGGTAATACAAATGCTAGATAAGTTGTTGTTACCTCCCCCCAAGCCAAAGGAGGAGGGAAAAGAAGGAAGAACAAGAGAAGAGTGACTCATTTTGAAGTTGAAAGTATAAGAAACAGCAGAATTCTGCTAACCTCCCCACCCGCTTCCAGCTCACAAAACACACTCTGGGCGCTTCCCTGGTGGCTCAGTGGTAAAGAATACAACTTCCAGTGCAGGAGACATGAGTTCGATCCCTGGTCTGGGAAGATCCCACATTCCATGTAGCAACTAAATCCGTGTGCCACAACTACTTGAGCCTGTGCTCTAGAGCCCAGGAGTCGCAGCTACTGAAACCCTATAGTTTCTAGACCCCATGTTCTGCAACAAGAGAAGCCATGGCAGTGAGAAGCC
The DNA here is from genome assembly GCF_019923935.1 of Bubalus bubalis. Taxonomy (NCBI): domain Eukaryota; kingdom Metazoa; phylum Chordata; class Mammalia; order Artiodactyla; family Bovidae; genus Bubalus; species Bubalus bubalis. The sequence goes on from NC_059176.1 coordinate 15,683,821, forward strand.
CATGTACCAAAACTAGAGAGTAGCCCCCAGCTTGTTGCAGCTGGAGAAAAAGCCTGTTCAGCAACTATTACCCAGCACAGCCAAAAATAAATAAATAAATAATTAAAAGTATATATATATATATATATAAAAGTGAAAGTGAAGTCACTCAGTCATGTCTGACTCTTTGCTACCCTGCAGACTGTAGCCTACCAGGCTCCTTGGTCCATGGGATTTTCCAAGCAAGAGTACTGGAGTGGGTTGCCATTTCCTTCGCCAGGGGATCTTCCTGACTGAGGGATCGAACCCAGGTCTCCCACATTGTAGGCAAGATGCTTTACTGTCTGAGCCACTATAATCTTTGTATGCTTGGGGTTTGTCCCAGGCCCTGAATGGAAAATGTGAACATGTATGTAATATCTTAAGGGACTTACAGGTTTTTAAAAATTCACTAATATATCAGTAATATTAAAAGAATCAACTTTTACTCTCTCAATCTTAGAATAACTAATTCATGCTTAATACTTCTGTATGGTGGAATTTAAAAAATAATTTCTTGTGCTCAGAAAGACAGCAGCATCAGGGTTGAGTTAAGTATATGAATGTATAAAATGTCCAGAAAAAATTAACTACATTATACATTTCAACAACTATTTTCTTCAAAGTACTATATTAAGACATTGGAAGATATAGGAGAAGATGGTTGCTAATATGCTCTTGAGCCATGAAGGGAGTTAATTGACTCTGTGGATCACAATAAACTGTGGGAAATTCTGAAAGAGATGGGAATACCAGACCACCTGATCTGCCTCTTGAGAAATTTGTATGCAGGTCAGGAAGCAACAGTTAGAACTGAACATGGAACAACAGACTGGTTCCAAATCAGAAAAGGAGTATGTCAAGGCTGTATATTGTCACCCTGCTTATTTAACTTATATGCAGAGTACATCATGAGAAACGCTGGGCTGGAAGAAGCACAAGCTGGAATCAAGATTGCCGGGAGAAATAGCAATAACCTCAGATATGCAGATGACACCACCCTTATTGACAGAGAGTGAAGAGGAACTAAAAAGCCTCTTGATGAAAGTGAAAGTGGAGAGTGAAAAAGTTGGCTTAAAGCTCAACATGCAGAAAACGAAGATCATGGCATCTGGTCCCATCACTTCATGGGAAATAGATGGGGAAACAGTGGAAACAGTGTCAGACTTTATTTTTTTGGGCTCCAAAATCACTGCAGATGGTGACTGCAGTCATGAAATTAAAAGGCGCTTATTTCTTGGAAGGAAAGTTATGACCAACCTAGATAGCATAGTCAAAAGCAGAGACATTACTTTGCCAACAAAGGTCCGTCTAGTCAAGGCTATGGTTTTTCCTGTGGTCATGTATGGATGTGAGAGTTGGACTGTGAAGAAGGTTGAACGCCGAAGAATTGATGCTTTTGAAGTGTGGTGTTGGAGAAGACTCTTGAGAGTCCCTTGGACTGCAAGGAGATCCAACTAGTCCATTCTGAAGGAGATCAGCCCTGGGATTTCTTTGGAAGGACTGATGCTAAAGCTGAAACCCCAGTACTTTGGCCACCTCATGCGAAGAGTTGACTCATTGGAAAAGACTCTGATGCTGGGATGGATTCGGGGCAGGAGGAGAAGGGGATAACAGAGGATGAGGTGGCTGAATGGCGTCACTGACTCGATGGACATGAGTCTGAATGAACTCCGGGAGTTGGTGATGGACAGGGAGGCCTGGCGTGGTGCGATTCATGGGGTCACAAAGAGTCAGACACAACTGAGCGACTGAAGTGAACTGAACTGAATCGGAAGAAAAAAGTTATTTGTAATTACAACTAACTGATAGCACCTGCTTTTGCCTTTAAGGGAGTATCATAAAATTTCCCCATATTAGACTCTTAAAGAACAGAACTGTTAATTGTCAATTAGTTCATTAGCTTTGTGGCCTTGTCCTCCAAACATTTGATTGAGTATGACTCCTCCTGGTGGTACTAGAGATTTGATGAGATTAAGGAAAGAGCTTATTACAAATCAGGGAATGACTAAGGAGGTGAGATTTGAATGAGTTAGAGAATTCAAAAGGAAAATTGAGTGCAAGGCAATTTGAGATTATATGTGTGTGCATGCTCAGTCACTTGATCATGCCCAACTCTTTGTGGCCCCATGGACTGTAACCCACCAGACTCTGCTGTCCATGGATTTTTCCAGGCAAGAATACTGGAGTGGGTTGCCATTTCCTACTCCAGGGGATCTTTCTGACCCAAGGATTGAACCCTCGCCTCTTGAGTCTCCTGCATTGACAGGCAGATTCTTTACAACTGTGCCACCTGAGATTATGAGCCCCCAGGAATTCTCAGAAATCCTGAGGAGGCAGTAACATTCCCTTTAGACCTGGATTAGGAGTGTGAAACAGTTCTCATACATTTCAGAGATCAGAGAGGCCTCAAATGACATCCAGGTGACACTTACCTTCTGTGTTCCTAAACTCCTAATTCTGATACAGGAGATACTGCAGCTGAATGGAACCCCAAATCAGAACTCTGATCATAAGGAGGATCAGGGCCTTGCAACTTTGGGCAAGAAATTGTTGTTGTTCAGTTGCTCAGTCGTGTCCGACTCTTTACGACCCCATGGATGCACGCCAGGCTTCCCTGTCCTTCACCATCTCTTGGAGCTTGTTCAAACTCATGTCCATTGAGTCGCTGATGCCATCCAACCATCTCATTCTCCGTTGTCCCCTTATCCTCCTGCCTTCAGTCTCTTCCAGCATCAGAGTCTTTTCCAGTGAAAATACCAGTATTTAAATACAAGAAATATCAGTATTTAAATACTGATTTTTATTTTGGGCTGATCAGAAGTCCTAGTTATATTTTATATTGTTTTATGTTAAATGAAATTCTGTTGAATATAATTTTTACAAATAGTGTTTTAAGATGAAAATGATTCATAATTTGACTAAGATAGCTACTGGTTATTAAAACTGAGCAACCTTCATGGCCTGTGCAAAATTCTGGACCATCTTTCATTATTCACATCATTCATAGAACTTGCCTTCCCAGAAAAGTTTTGATCTTGTTGTACCCTCCCCCAATTTATTTTTACCCATTTATATCTATATCTTTGTACTGCTGAAAGTTCCATAGTTAATTTACTTACATTTCAGATTTCTGGGAAAATGCCTATATTTTATTTGAAACACCCTTACTTTTATTTTTGATTCCAAAGCCTATTCCTGTTGAGGCAGGAGTTCTTTGAAAAGATGACTACTCTAGAATTTGACATATTTTCTCTCATACCTTAATGTACTTGCATTCGTTTTAGATTTTCAGTTTTAACAATTTTAACCATGCTGCATGTCATAGTCCTGTTGGTGCGCCTCTAGATGGCAGTACAGTGCCGTTAAAGAAGCTCACAGTTTTCCACTGGACAACACAACTCCTGTTCCTGCTTCCAGAATGATGATCCGCATTTGCCAAGGATAGCTGCTTCTCCTTTCATTGTTCCCCTTTTCACCCAATCTTGAAATATTTGATCACTAATTGTATCTAGTATCAATGTGAAAATTGTAAAACACCAAGGTAGCTGCAAAGGTGCTTGATCAGGTTTTAGGATGCCACACAACACAGTCTTAAGATCCATTAAACTTGGCATTTTAATAACAATATAGATGGCCTAGAATATTAAGACTTCTTAGTCATGGATTGACACATTATTAAGATACTGAGTATAGGAATTCAGTGCTGCAAATCACTTCAAATTACCATCAGAAGTCTAAATATTCACAATCCATCAGTAGTATTTGTAGTTATTTCACAGTTAGAACAGATCATTACTTACCTTGGACTTTCCAGTGTTTTTCCATTATGTGAAATTTTATCATGGAGGCATGTTCAAGAAGATGCTAGTCAATTTGGTGCCCATTTCCTCTGTCCTGCCATTGAAACCTCCTGACACGTACCTGTGGTCTTTTGTCTCTGTTGATGAATTTGATTCCCTTATAAGCCAGTTAACTATGCTTCTCTCCATGACTTCAGCCTGGACCTGTAACACTAGACTGCCTCTTTGAAAGCACATTATCCTGGCCTTGAGGTGGATGAGAAGTGGAAATTCATATTCTTAGTTCAAATCCTTCATTATTAGCAGACAGACAGACAGTTTTCCTTCTTTATGAGGAGGAGTTGCTGGCTTGCTTGGCAGCTTTTTCTCTTTGCAGCACTTTCTCTCTCATTTCATGTTGATTGACACTTGGATTAAACCTTTTGGCTGTTGTAATAATGCTACTATGGACATGGATATACAGCCATCTTTTTGAGTCTCTGCTTTCACTTATCTTGGGTATATGTCTTCCCTGGTGGTTCAGATGGTAAAGAATCTACCTGCAATAAAAGAGACCTGGGTTCGATCCCTGGATCAGGAAGATCCCCTGGAGGAGGGCATGACAACCCACTCCAGTATTCTTGCCTAGAGAATCCCCATGGACAGAGGAGCCTGGCAGGCTACAGTCCATGGGGTTGCAAACTGAGATCATGGGGTCAAGAACTGGTTAGACACGACTGAGTGACTAAGCACAGCACCCAAAGTGTAGTTGCTGGATCATATGTGTTACTTGCTCAGTTGTGTCCGATTCTTTGTGATTCCATGGACTGTACCCGCCAGGCTCCTCTGTCCATGGAATTCTCCAGCAAGAATAGTGGTGTGGGTTGCCATGTCCTTCTCCAGGGGATCTTCCCAACCCAGGGATTGAACCCAGTTCTCCTGCATTGCAGGCAGATTCTTTACCGTTTGAGCTGCCTGGGAAGCCCGGATCATATAGTAGTTCTATTTAAATTTTTTTGAATAACCACCATGTTGTACTCCATAGCAGCTGCATCATTTTACTTTCACTAACATTGCACAGGGGCTCCAATTTTTCTGCATCCTCACCAATATTTGTTGCTTTCTATTTTTTAAAATAATAGTCATCTTTAAGTATTAGGTAATATCTCATTGTGCTTTTGATTTGCATTTCCCTAATAGTTAGTGCTGTTGAATATCTTTTCTTGTGCTTATCGGCTATTTGTATATTTTTTTGAAGGGGGGGAGAATGTCTAAGTGCTCTGCCCATTTTTTAATCTATTTGTTTTTTGTCATTGTTGTAGGAATTTTAAAAAACATATTCCGAGTATTAATCCCTTGTTATGATTTGTAAATGTTTTCTCCCATTCCATGGGTTGCCTTTTCACTTTGTATCCTTTGATGCACAGAAATCTATCCTTCTTTTAAATGGATATACTAGCACCTGAATTGGCTGTTCATCTGGAACTGCTGTGTTCTGTTAAATAGCTCCACAAATCTCTGAGAAGTCAAGCCTCTTTGGCTGTTATTGTTTCAGTTCTCCATCATCTCCACTGCAATTAGTAAGTCATGTTATGTGAGTACCTATCCTGCTAGCAACCTTGACTTACAGCGGAGAACCACTCCTAAATTCCTAAGTGATTCTGATACCTCTCTTATCAACATATTCCTGGCCTTGTTGAATGATGTGGACAATAGACCCTCTCTTTTGGGTGTTCTGTCTTTACATAAAATATCTTTCTAAGCAAGACCACTTTTCTAAGCCATTTATTTTTTTCTCCACTGTCAGATATAGCAACTCAGGCATTTCAGTTTCCTTTAGCATGCATTGCTTTCTTGAGTCTTCTAAGAGCCACGCTAGCAGAAAATTTGCCCTATCCACTGGAATCCTTGCCAGAGTGTTAAATCCTGTGTGGCTAGAGCATGCCCCAAGTCAATGAACTCTTGCATACTCAGTCATATGTTCTGAAACCCTTGATCAGGCACTCTCTGTATGCAATCCCATAGATACTCTCTTAATTCTTCCTGGTCATGTTAGCCAATTATTGCAGCTCCTTCAGGGTATATATGATCTGTCTACTCTCTTACCAAGCCTAGCATTTCCCACAGTTGGGTTACACTAGGATTTAAATCTATTTATCAAATGGCATCCAGAAGACGAGGCAGGGGCAGCTCTTGAATGGGTGCCTGTAATATTGTGGCAAGGAGACCTCCACACTGTCTTCCACATAGGGAATGTGCTAACTCTTGTTTTAAAAGAAGTTTATTTATTTATTTTTGGTTGTTCCAATCTTTTAAAAAATTTATAAGTGGAAGTATAGTTGATATACAACATTATATGTTACAGGTATACAGTATAGTAATTCATAATTTTAAAGGTTATACTCCATTTATAGTTATTATAAAATATAACAGTATATTATTGTAATATACTATTACACTAATATATTATAAAATATAATAATTGGCTATAGTCTTTGTGTTATACAATATACTCTTATAGCTTATTTTAAACATAATAGTTTGTGCCTCTAAATTCCCTACCCCTATATTGCCCCTCCCACTTTAGTGATCACTAGTATGTTCTCTCTGAGTCTGTTTCTTTTTTGCTATATTCACTAGTTTGTTGTATTTTTTAGATTCTACTTGTAAGTGATGTCATAGAATATTTGTCTTTCTCTGTCTGACTTATTTCACTTAATACCCTCGAAGTCCATCCATGTTGTTGCAAATGGCAAATTTTGTTCTTTTTTATGGCTGAATAGTATTCTATCACTGCAGATGGTGATTGCAGTCATGAAATTAAAAGACACTTACTCCTTGGAAGGGAAGTTATGACCAACCTAGATAGCATATTGAAAAGCAGAGACATTACTTTGCCAACAAAGATCTGTCTAGTCAAGGCTATGGTTTTTCCAGTGGCCATGTATGGATGTGAGAGTTGGACTGTGAAGAAGGCTGAGTGCCGAAGAATTGATGCTTTTGAACTGTGGTGTTGGAGAAGACTCTTGAGAGTCCCTTGGACTGCAAGGAGATCCAACCAGTTCATTCTGGAGGAGATCAGTCCTGGGATTTCTTTGGAAGGAATGATGCTAAAGCTGAAACTCCAGTACTTTGGTCACCTCATGTGAAGAGTTGACTCATTGGAAAAGACTCTGATGCTGGGAGGGGTTGGGAGCAGGAGGAGAAGGGGACAACAGAGGATGAGATGGCTGGATGGCATCACTGACTTGATGGACATGAGTTTGGGTGAACTCCGGGAGTTGGTGATGGACAGGGATGCCTGGCGTGCTGCAATTCATGGGGTCACAAAGAGTCGGACAGGACTGAGCGACTGAACTGAACTGATATATATACATTTGTGCTGTGCTGTGCTCAGTCATGTCTGACTCTTTGCGACCCCTTGGACTGTAGCCCACCAGGCTCCTCTGTTCATGGGGATTCTCCAGGCAAGAATACTGGAGTGGGTTGCCATGCCCTTCTCCAGGGGATCTTCCCAACCCAGAGATTGAACTGGGGGTCTCCTGTGCAGGCAGATTCTTTACTAGCTGAGCTACCAGGAAAGCCCCTATATATACATTTGCTGCTGCTGCTAAGTCGCTTCAGTCGTGTCCGACTCTGTGCGACCCCATAGACAGCAGCCTACCAGGCTCCTCCATCCATGGGATTTTCCAGGCAAGAGTACTGGAGTGGGTTGCCATTGCTTTCTCTGATATATATGTATATTATATGTACTGTATATAATATGTATGTATAAGTATATACATATTTTATATGTACTATATATATATATACACACACACATAAAATCTTTCTCCATTCATCTGTTGATAGACACTTAGATTGCTTCCATATCTTGGCAATTGTAAGTAATGCTGCTATGAACATCGAGGTACATGTATCTTTTTGAATTAGTGTTATTTTTCTTTCATTTTATCATTTTATATATTAATTTATTTAAAATGTTTTATTTTATATTGTAGTATAGTTGACTAACAGTGTTAATTAACAGTTCTCCATTTTGTGCACATAGCTATACAGAATTCATAGCATTTTCTGCCTCCAACTTCCAGCTATGTATTTCGAATATTTTAGACCTCTTGTGTTAGAATGATTATAATCTATGAAATTAGAACTTAAAAAAAATAGTTATCTATATGGCTGAGCCAGGCTTTAGCTGCCGCACTCAGGATCTTTGATCGCCATCGTGGCACATGGGATCTTTAGTTGCAGCTTCTGGGTCTAGTTCCCTGACCAGGTTTTGAACCTGGGCCCCCTGCACTGGAAGTTTGGAGTCTTAGGCACTGCATCACCAGGGAAGTCCTGAAATTAGAACTTCTGTATTTCTATTATTATAAACAGTTCCAAAGATATTCTGAAATTTAGGAGAGATGTATTGGAATGATGATAGAGATATGGGCCTCCAATATTTAACTCAGAATGTTTAAAAATAAGCTCCAGTAGTAGTTATGTATCTAGAATAGTGTTCCAAAGATAGTTTAAATAATCATGTATTATTTAAATATATTAGTGAAATATGTAAACATAACAAAATATTATTTATATACATATAAATATCACATATATTATATATAATATTATAACTGCCAAAGATTTTACCCATTGAATTACTTTATTTACAAGCTAAATTCAGAATATTATTTAAAGAATTGAAGTAACTCTTATTTTAAAAAATATTTTTATTAAAGAATAGTTTGCAATATTATATTAGTTTCAGGTGTACAATTTCTCTGATTCAGCATTTTAATAGATTATACCCCATTTCAGGGAAGGCGATGGCACCCCACTCCAGTACTCTTGCCTGGAAAATCCCATGGACGGAGGAGCCTGGTAGGCTGCAGTCCATGGGGTCACCAAGAGTTGGACACGACTGAGCGACTTCAGTTTCACTTTTCACTTTCATGCATTGGAGAAGGAAATGGCAACCCACTCCAGTGCTCTTGCCTGGAGAATCCCAGGGACGGGGGAGCCTGGTGGGCTGCCATCTACGGGGTTGCACAGAGTTGGACACGACTGAAGTGACTTAGCAGCAGCAGCAGCAGCAGCATACCCCATTTATAGTTATTATGAAATATTGACTATATTCTTTGTACCAGGCAATATATCCTTGTATCTTATTTGTTTTATATATAGCAGTTTGTAACTCCTTAATCCCCTACCCCTATCTTGCCTCTTCCTTCTTCCCTGTTACTGCTGGTAGCCATTTAACTTGTTTTTTTACACCTCTGAGTCCATTTCTGTTTTGTTATACTCATTCATTTTACTTTTTAGATTCCACATATAAGTTATATCATACAGCATTTGTCTTTGACTTTAAGCATAATGCTTTCCAGGTCTATGTTGTCACAAATGGCCAAATTTTATTTTTTTATGGCTAATAGTCTACTGTGTGCATGTGTGGAGATATCTATCTATCTATATATATATATCCGTGTATCACATTTTCTTTATCCATTTGTCTGTTGATGGACACTTGGGTTGCTTCCATATATTGGCAAATGTATAATGCTGCTGTGAAGAGTGGGAATGTGTGTATCTTTTTGAATTAGTGTTTTCATTTTCTTTTTTTTTATTTTATTTTTAAATTTTATTTTATTTTTAAACTTTACATAATTGTATTAGTTTTGCCAAATATCAAAATGAATCCGCCACAGGTATACATGTGTTCTCCATCCTGAACCCTCCTCCCTCCTCCCTCCTCATTCCATCCCTCTGGGTCGTCCCAGTGCACCAGCCCCAAGCATCCAGTATCGTGCATCGAACCTGGACTGGCAACTCGTTTCATACGATATTTTACACGTTTCAATGCCATTCTCCCAAATCTTCCCACCCTCTCCCTCTCTCTCAGAGTCCATAAGACTGTTCTATACATCAGTGTCTCTTTTGCTGTCTCGTACACAGAGTTATTGTTACCATCTTTCTAAATTCCATATATATGCATTAGTATCCTGTATTGGTGTTTTTCTTTCTGGCTTACTTCACTCTGTATAATAGGCTCCAGTTTCATCCACCTCATTAGAACTGATTCAAATGTATTCTTTTTAATGGCTGAGTAATACTCCATTGTGTATATGTACCACCGCTTTCTTATCCATTCATCTGCTGATGGACATCTAGGTTGCTTCCATGTCCTGGCTATTATAAACAGTGCTGTGATGAACATTGGGGTACACGTGTTTCTTTCCCTTCTGGTTTCCTCAGTGTGTATGCCCAGCAGTGGGATTGCTGGATCATAAGGCAGTTCTATTTCCAGTTTTTTAAGGAATCTCCACACTGTTCTCCATAGTGGCTGTACTAGTTTGCATTCCCACCAACAGTGTAAGAGGGTTCCCTTTTCTCCACACCCTCTCCAGCATTTATTACTTGTAGACTTTTGGATCACAGCCATTCTGACTGGTGTGAAATGGTACCTCATAGTGGTTTTGATTTGCATTTCTCTGATAATGAGTGATGTTGAGCATCTTTTCATGTGTTTGTTAGCCATCTGGATGTCTTCTTTGGAGAAATGTCTATTTAGTTCTTTGGCCCATTTTTTGATTGGGTCATTTATTTTTCTGGAGTTGAGCTGTAGGAGTTGCTTGTATATTCTTGAGATTAGTTGTTTGTCAGTTGCTTCATTTGCTATTATCTTCTCCCATTCTGAAGGCTGTCTTTTCACCTTGCTAATAGTTTCCTTTGATGTGCAGAAGCTTTTAAGGTTAATTAGGTCCCATTTGTTTATTTTTGCTTTTATTTCCAATATTCTGGGAGGTGGGTCATAGAGGATCCTGCTGTGATGTATGTCAGAGAGTGTTTTGCCTATGTTCTCCTCTAGGAGTTTTATAGTTTCTGGTCTTACATTGAGATCTTTAATCCATTTTGAGTTTATTTTTGTGTATGGTGTTAGAAAGTGTTCTAGTTTCATTCTTTTACAAGTGGTTGACCAGTTTTCCCAGCACCACTTGTTAAAGAGATTGTCTTTAATCCATTGTATATTCTTGCCTCCTTTGTCAAAGATAAGGTGTCCATATGTGCGTGGATTGATCTCTGGGCTTTCTATTTTGTTCCATTGATCTATATTTCTGTCTTTGTGCCAGTACCATACTGTCTTGATAACTGTGGCTTTGTAGTAGAGCCTGAAGTCAGGTAGGTTGATTCCTCCAGTTCCATTCTTCTTTCTCAAGATCGCTTTGGCTATTCGAGGTTTTTTGTATTTCCATACAAATTGTGAAATTATTTATTCTAGCTCTGTGAAGAATACTGTTGGTAGCTTGATAGGGATTGCATTGAATCTATAGATTGCTTTGGGTAGTATACTCATTTTCACTATATTGATTCTTCCAATCCATGAACATGGTATATTTCTCCATCTGTTAGTGTCCTCTTTGATTTCTTTCACCAGTGTTTTATAGTTTTCTATATATAGGTCTTTAGTTTCTTTAGGTAGATATATTCCTAAGTATTTTATTCTTTCCGTTGCAATGGTGAATGGAATTGTTTCCTTAATTTCTCTTTCTGTTTTCTCATTATTAGTGTATAGGAATGCGAGTGATTTCTGTGTGTTGATTTTATATCCTGCAACTTTACTATAGTCATTGATTAGTTCTAGTAATTTTCTGGTGGAGTCTTTAGGGTTTTCTATGTAGAGGATCATGTCATCTGCAAACAGTGAGAGCTTTACTTCTTCTTTTCCAATTTGGATTCCTTTTATTTCTTTTTCTGCTCTGATTGCTGTGGCCAAAACTTCCAAAACTATGTTGAATAGTACTGGTGAAAGTGGGCACCCTTGTCTTGTTCCTGACTTTAGAGGAAATGCTTTCAATTTTTCACCATTGAGGATAATGTTTGCTGTGGGTTTGTCATATATAGCTTTTATTATGTCGAGGTATGTTCCTTCTATTCCTGCTTTCTGGAGAGTTTTTATCATAAATGGATGTTGAATTTTGTCAAAGGCTTTCTCTGCATCTATTGAGATAATCATATGGTTTTTATTTTTCAATTTGTTAATGTGGTGTATTATATTGATTGATTTGCGGATATTGAAGAATCCTTGCATCCCTGGGATAAAGCCTACTTGGTCATGGTGTATGATCTTTTTAATGTGTTGTTGGATTCTGATTGCTAGAATTTTGTGAAGGATTTTTGCATCTATGTTCATCAGTGATATTGGCCTGTAGTTTTCTTTTTTTGTGGGATCTTTGTCAGGTTTTGGTATTAGGGTGATGGTGGCCTCATAGAATGAGTTTGGAAGTTTACCATCCTCTGCAATTTTCTGGAAGAGTTTGAGCAGGATAGGTGTTAGCTCTTCTCTAAATTTTTGGTAGAATTCAGCTGTGAAACCGTCTGGACCTGGGCTTTTGTTTGCTGGAAGATTTTTGATTACAGTTGCAATTTCCGTGCTTGTGATGGGTCTGTTAAGATTTTCTATTTCTTCCTGGTCCAGTTTTGGAAAGTTGTACTTTTCTAAGAATTTGTCCATTTCTTCCACGTTGTCCATTTTATTGGCATGTAATTGTTGATAGTAGTCTCTTATGATCCTTTGTATTTCTGTGTTGTCTGTTGTGATCTCTCCATTTTCATTTCTAATTTTATTGATTTGATTTTTCTCCTTTTGTTTCTTGATGAGTCTGGCTAATGGTTTGTCAATTTTATTTATCCTTTCAAAAAACCAGCTTTTGGTTTTGTTGATTTTTGCTATGATCTCTTTTGTTTCTTTTGCATTTATTTCTGCTCTAAGTTTTAAGATTTCTTTCCTTCTACTAACCCTGGGGTTCTTCATTTCTTCCTTTTCTAGTTGCTTTAGGTGTAGAGTTAGGTTATTTATTTGACTTGTTTCTTGAGGTGTGCCTGTATTGCTATGAACTTTCCCCTTAGGACTGCTTTTATTGTGTCCCACAGGTTTTGGGTTGTTGTGTTTTCATTTTCATTCGTTTCTATGCAAATTTTGATTTCTTTTTTGATTTCTTCTGTGATTTGTTGGTTATTCAGCAGCGTGTTGTTCAGCCTCCATATGTTGGAATTTTTAATAGTTTTTCTCCTGTAATTGAGATCTAATCTTACTGCATTGTGGTCAGAAAAGATGCTTGGAATGATTTCTATTTTTTTGAATTTACCAAGGCTACCTTTATGGCCCAGGATGTGATCTATCCTGGAGAAGGTTCCATGTGCACTTGAGAAAAAGGTGAAATGGGATGAAATTGGGATGAAATGTCCTATAGATATCAATTAGGTCTAACTGGTCTATTGTATCATTTAAAGTTTGTGTTTCCTTGTTAATTTTCTGTTTAGTTGATCTATCCATAGGTGTGAGTGGGGTATTAAAGTCTCCCACTATTATTGTGTTATTGTTAATTTCTTCTTTCATACTTGTTAGCATTTGTCTTACATACTGCGGTGCTCCCGTGTTGGGTGCATATATATTTATAATTGTTATATCTTCTTCTTGGATTGATCCTTTGATCATTATGTAGTGACCATCTTTGTCTCTTTTCACAGCCTTTGTTTTAAAGTCTATTTTATCTGATATGAGTATTGCTACTCCTGCTTTCTTTTGGTCCCTATTTGCATGGAAAATCTTTTTCCAGCCCTTCACTTTCAGTCTGTATGTGTCCCCTGTTTTGAGGTGGGTTTCTTGTAGACAACATATGTAGGGGTCTTGTTTTTGTATCCATTCAGCCAGTCTTTGTCTTTTGGTTGGGGCATTCAACCCATTTATGTTTAAGGTAATTACTGATAAGTATGATCCCACTGCCATTTACTTTATTGTTTTGGGTTCGAATTTATACACCGTTTTTGTGCTTCCTGTATAGAGAATATCCTTTAGTATTTGTTGGAGAGCTGGTTTGGTGGTGCAGAATTCTCTCAGGTTTTGCTTGTCTGAAAAGCTTTTGATTTCTCCTTCATACTTGAATGAGATCCTTGCCGGGTGCAATAATCTGGGCTGTAGGTTATTTTCTTTCATCATTTTAAGTATGTCTTGCCATTCCCTCCTGGCTTGAAGAGTTTCTATAGAAAGATCAGCTGTTATCCTTATGGGTATTCCCTTGTGTGTTATTTGTTGTTTTTCCCTTGCTGCTTTTAATATTTGTTCTTTGTGTTTGATCTTTGTTAATTTGATTAATATGTGTCTTGGGGTGTTTCGCCTTGGGTTTATCCTGTTTGGGACTCTCTGGGTTTCTTGGACTTGGGTGATTATTTCCTTCCCCATTTTAGGGAAGTTTTCAACTATTATCTCCTCAAGTATTTTCTCATGGTCTTTCTTTTTGTCTTCTTCTTCTGGGACCCCTATGACTCGAATGTTGTAGCGTTTAATATTGTCCTGGAGGTCTCTGAGATTGTCCTCATTTCTTTTAATTAATTTTTCTTTTATCCTTTCTGATTCATTTATTTCTACCATTCTATCTTCTAACTCACTAATCCTATCTTCTGCCTCTGTTATTCTACTATTTGTTGCCTCCAGAGTGTTTTTAATTTCACTTATTGCATTATTCATTATATGTTGACTCTTTTTTATTTCTTCTAAGGCCTTGTTAAACCTTTCTTGCATCTTCTCAATCCTTGCCTCCAGGCTATTTATCTGTGATTCCATTTTAATTTCAAGATTTTGGATCAATTTCACTATCATTATTTGGAATTCTTTATCAGGTAGATTCCCTATCTCTTCCTCTTTTGTTTGGTTTGGTGGGCATTTATCCTGTTCCTTTATCTCCTGGCTATTCCTCTGTCTCTTCATCTTGTTTAAATTGCTGAGTTTGGCGTGTCCTTTCTGTATTCTGGCAGTTTGTGGAGTTTTCTTTATTGTGGCATTTCCTCACTGTGTGTGGGTTTGTACAGGTGGCTTGTCAAGGTTTCCTGGTTAGGGAAGCTTGTGTCGATGTTCTGGTGGATGGAGCTGTATTTCTTCTGTCTGGAGTGTAATGAAATGTCCAGTAATGTGTTATGAGATGTCTATGGTTTTGGGGTGACTTTGGGCAGCCTGTATCTTGAAGCTCAGGGCTGTGTTCCTTTGTTGCTGGAGAATTTGCTTGTTATGTCTTGCCCTGGAACTTGTTGGCCCTTGTGTGGTGCTTGGTTTCAGTGTTGGTATGGAGGCGTTTGATGAGCTCCTGTCAATTAATGTTCCTTGGAGTCAGGAGTTCCCTGGAGTCAGGGTTTGGACTTAAGCCTCCTACTTCCAGTTATCGGTCTTATTTTTACAGTAGTTTCAAAACTTCTCCTTCTATACAGCACCATTGATAAAACATCTACATTAAAGATGAAAAGTTTCTCTACTGTGAGGGTCACTCAGAGAGGTTCACAGCGTTACATGGAGAAGAGAAGTGGGAGGAGGGAGTTAGAGGTGACCCAAATGAGATGAGGTGGAATCAATAGTGGAGAGAGTGGGCTAGCCAGTAGTCACTTCCTTATGTGCACTCCACAACTGGACGGCTCAGAGATGTTCACGGAGTTATACAGAGAAGAGAAGAAGGAGGCAGGAGACAGAGGTGGCCAGAAGGATAAAAGGGGGAAATGAAAAGGAGGGAGACAGATCCAGCCAGTAATCAGTTCCCTAAGTGTTCTCCACCGTCTGGAACACACAGAAATTCACAGAGTTGGGTAGAGTAGAGAGGGGTTAGGGAGGAGATACAGGCGACCTGGTGGAGAAAATGGAGAGTCCAAAGGGAGAGAGAGCAGTCAAGCCAGTAATCTCGTTCCCTAGTGAAAAATGGGTCCTGAAGATTGGGTTCTTAAAGGTACAAAATTGGTAACAAATACATAAAAGCAAAAATTAAAAATCTAGAGTAGAGTGTGGAATTTCAAAAATGTGATGTTAATGAAAATAAGAAGGAAAAGAAAGAGAGAAAAAACGAACAAAGAAAAACAAACAAGATTGCGAAAATTATAAAGAAACTACAGGTACAAAATTGATAACTAATACCAAAAAGCAAAAATTAAAAATCTAGAGTAGAGTTTGGAATTTCAAGAATACAATGTTAAAAAAAAAAAAAAGAAGAAGAAAAAATAAAGAGAGAAAACAAACAAACCAACAAAAACAATGTCGCAAAAATTATAAAGAAAATACAGGTACAAAATTGGTATCAAATACCAAAAAGCATAAATTAAAAATCTTGAGTAGAGTTTGGAATTGCAGATATATGATGTTATATAAAAGAAGAAGAGAAAGAAACAGAGGGAAAAAAAAAAGTCACAGAAATTATAAAAAAAAACTATATGTACAAAATTGATAACATATACCAAAAGGCTAAAATTAAAAATCTAGAGTAGAGTTTGGAATTTCAAAAATACGATGTTAAAGAAAAGAAGAAGGAAAAGAAAGAGAGAAAAAACGAACAAAGAAAAACAAACAAGGTCGTGAAAATTATAAAGAAACTACAGGTACAAAATTGATAACTAATACCAAAAAGCAAAAGTTAAAAATCTAGAGTAGAGTTTGGAATTTCAAAAATACAATGTTAAAAAAAAGAAGAAGAAAAATAAAGAGAGAAAACAAACAAACCAACAAAAACAATGTCGCAAAAATTATAAAGAAAATACAGGTACAAAATTGATATCAAATACCAAAAAGCATAAATTAAAAATCTTGAGTAGAGTTTGGAATTGCAGATATACGATGTTATACAAAAGAAGACGAGAAAGAAACAGAGGAAAAAAAAAAAGTCACAGAAATTATGAAAAAAACTATAGGTACAAAATTGATAACATATACCAAAAGGCTAAAATTAAAAATCTAGAGTAGAGTTTGGAATTTCAAAAATACAATGTTAAAGAAAAGAAGAAAAAGAAAACAAAACAAAACAAAACACGGTCAAAAAATTATAAAATATATATATGAAGTTTGCTGAAGAAGAAGAAAAAAAAATAGGGTCTTTTTTTTTTTTGCAAAGTAATAGTTATAAAAGTGAAAATTAAAGGAGAATAGAGGACTAAACATTTTTTTTTTTAAAAATTAAAAAAAAGAAAAAAAAGAAAGAAAGATTGATCATAAAAATAGTAAAAATATATCTAGGTCTTTCTCTGGTTTTGTTGTGAGTATTGTGGGTTCAGTTCATTTTTGGCTAGTTCCTTGGTCTGACTTATATTTCTCAAGATCTATAGGCCCCTTCCTATGTAGTCCGTAGTAACCACAGGGTTTTAATCTATGGCCTGTAGCTTCCAAGGCGTTTCCCTCTGTTATAGCTTCTTCTGTTTGCTGGTCTCTTCAGTGTCTGGTTCCCGCCCTGACACAAAGGGGACGGTGGAGGACACTATTTTTTTTATTTTATTTAGGCTCACTTGTTCAGCCGCGCTGTGGGGAGGGAGGGAGGGATGCTGCAAACAGATAACACTGGCGTGCGCTCGCAGTGCCTCAGCCACACCGGGTCTGCCCCCGCTCACGGCACGTGTAGCCTCCCTGCCCACACTGCTCGGGATCTAGGTTGTTCCGCCGGGAACAATCAGAGGCCGGCCCTGGGCTGAGCTCCCAGGTCCAAGCCGCTCAGGTTCAGGCACTCGGGTAGTCCTCAGAGGCGCAGACTCGGTTGGGCCTGCGTTTTGTGCTCTTCCCAGATCCGAGCAGCTCAGGTGATGTGTTTGGCGGGCGCCAATGCTGCGACTTATCGCCTCCCCGCCACTCGGTTATCTGGGTGTAAAACCGGCTCACCTTCTCAGGCAGATGTTGACCGTCCAGACCCCCAAGAAGTTTTAGTTAGCAAAGAAGCCTGCTTACAGTTTTATAGATAGTGTCTCTCTTGGGCTGCGATTGCCCCCTTACGGCTCTGGCTGCCTGTCACCGGAGGGGGAAGGTCTGCAGCCGGCTATCTCTGTTCAGTCCTTTCTTCTGTGCGCGGGCCTGGCGGTGTCTTAGGTTAGGGCTGGCTTTTCGCGTGGTAGATATCCCACAGTCTGGTTTGCTAGCCCAAATTATTTCGCTCAGATAGCGCTCAGGACATTCGGGCCAATTCTTACTCTAAGGGACACAGCCCGCGCCGCGCTTCCCTGCCCAGCCCCCGCTTGCTAATGCCGAGTGCAGGCGTCTGCGCTGCTTCTCCGCTGGGGGAGTTACCGTAGGGCTCACAATCTGCGATTTTTAATTGTTTATTTATTTTTTTTCTCCCTTTTACGTTGCCCTCTGTGCTTCCAAAGCTCGGCACAGATTCGGCTGTGAGAAGGTTTCCTGGTGTTTGGAAACTTCTCTCTTTTTAAGACTCCCTTCCCGGGACGGAACTCCGTCCCTCCCTCTTTTGTCTCTTTTTTTGTCTTTTATATTTTTTCCTACCTCCTTTCGAAGAGTTGGGTTGCTTTTCTGGGTGCCTGATGTCCTCTGCCGGCATTCAGAAGTTGTTTTCTGGAATTTACTCGACGTTTAAATGCTCTTTTGATGAATTTGTTGGGGAGAAAGTGTTCTCCCCATCCTACTCCTCCGCCATCTTGGCTCCTCCCCCTGTTTTCATTTTCTTTGGATATATACCCAGCAGTGGAATTACTGGATTGTATGGTATTTCTACTTTAAGTTTTTTGAGAAACATCCATACTGTTTTTCAGTGACTGTACCAATTAACATTCCCACCAGTGGTGTACAGTGGTTCCCTTTTCTCTACGTCCTTGCCAACATTTGCTATTTGTGTTCTTTTTGATGATAGCCATTCCGACAGGTGTGAAGGGAAATCTCATTGTGTTTCTAATTTCTCTGATGGTTAACAATGCTGAGCGTTTTTCTCATGTGCTTGTTGGCATCTGAATGTCCTCTTTGGAAAAATGTCTATTTAGGTCTTCTGCCCATCTTAAAATTGGTTGTTTGTTTTTTTGGATGTTGAGTTTTATGAACTGTTTTATGTTTTTAATATAATCCCCTATTAGCCATATCATGTGCAAATATTTTTTTACTTTCAGTATGTTGTCTTTTCATTTTGTTGATGGTTTCTTTTGCTATGCAAAAGCTTTTAAATTTAATCAGGTTCCCCCCTCCCCTCTTTTTTTGCATTTATTTCCTTTGCTTGATACGTCTTGATGTGGGTCTGTTTGGATTCATCTTGTTTGGAATTGTCTGTGCTTCCTGTACCTGAATAACTGTTTCCTTCTTCTGTTTGAGTCATAATTTCATCGAATGTATTTTCAACTCCATTCTCTTTGTTTTCTCCTCTTGGGACCCCTATGATATAAATATTGATATACTTGATGTTGTCCCAGAGGCCCATTAAACTGACATTATTTTTTAAATTTGTTTTTCTTTTTGCTGTTCTGATTGATGATTTCATTATTCTAGCTTTCAGATCACTTATGCTTTCTTCAGTATCACCTGATCTGCTGTTAATTTCTCCTAGTGTGTTCTTCATTTTATTTGGTGTATTCTTCAGTTCTGTTTGGTTCTTTTTACATTTTCCAGTTCCTTGTTAAAATCCTTCTTGTGCTCATCTATTCTTTTCTCAAGATCAGTTAGCTTTCTTATTACTAATGCTTTGTATTCTTTACCTAGTAAATTATCTCTGTCTTATTGGTTTTCAGGTTTTTTTCTTGTTTTTTCATTTGAAACAAATTTCTGCCTTCCCTTTTGCTTAACTTTCTCTGTCTCTGTGAAATTATGTGAAACTGTTACCTATCTTGGTCTTTAAGGAGTGTTCTTTTGTATTATAGCAGCATTCCTGTGCAGTCTGCATGTGCCCAATGACTTTGGTGGGAGAGCTGGATCTCAACTAAGCATAAGCTGCATCTTTCTACAGGGTGTGCTTGCACCTATCTCGTTAGTAGGAGGTGGGGCCTGAGGTGGAGGGGTTAGATCCAGGGCCAGATGTGAGCTGGGGCTTCTTCTCAGTGGCCAGCATCACTCCATCAGGGGCAGGGTTGGGTCCCTAACTGCTGGAGCAGAAGGCCTGAGGTTTGGGTCTGAGCTGGTTCTCTTCTCTGCTTTCCTAGCACTGGCATCTTTGGCCCAGAGGAGAGCAGTACTGAGCACGAAGTTTTGGAGTAGGTGCTTGGTGTGGACTGGGGTATGTGCTGGGGTGGTTCTGGCACCAGTCACCATTTTGGACCACTCCTGATTTGCTGTCTTGGCAAGTGTTAATAATAGCTAACCTCATACTGCTCAGATGCCATTTAAGGTGGGAGCCAGCTCTATCCCTCAAAACTGCACACTTTCCTTGGCTGCAGCAGCCTTTGCCCTGGTGTGGAGCTGTGTAATGGAGCAAGATGGGCCACAGCATGTGCTCGGCTCAGTCTGGGGCATGTGCTCTGATGGTCACAGGAAACTGAGGCGGAGTCCTGGGCAGTTTCAGTCTGCTTCTTCTGCCTTGTTTTGGGAGTAATCTAGTGTGTGAATGCTTTTCACGAGTGGAGACTAGGTTTCCTACAGCTATCAGTCTCACTGGTTTTCAAACCAACTAAGGGCATTTGGCCTACTAGTGTTGGACCCCAGGGGTGGGCTGCACAAATATGTGGTTTGTGCCACTCACTCCCAGGGAAGATCTCTAGGACTGTGTAACCCTCCCCCTCTTTTCTGTTCCCTGCCAGGGGCCCAGGTTCCAAACTTACCACTTTTCTTCCCGTCCTATCCAACTCTGTGTGAATTTTTCTTACAGCCTTGATTATATGAGTTTTTGTGCGAGTCTCCAGTCTGTTTTTAGTGAGAATTGCTCCACATGTAGATGTCTTTTTGATGTGTTCATGGGGAAAACTCTTCCAAAGTAATTCATGTTTTAAAAGGGAACTGAAAAATCTCACTCTTGCAACATGAGTTTTTAAATATTCAAGCATTACTTAAAAATCTGTTCATTACCACTTAACATATTTGCATGTGAGAGATGAAATATAAGTGCAAGCCTTCCTGTTAAGCTACTTGTTATCTTCTGATTTTCTAATACCAGCTACCTTCATGCTTCTAGTTTTAATATTCAGAATAATATATCTGAACTTGTAAAGATATCCTGATGTTAAAATCTTATATCATTACTTTAGGTCAGGGTTTCTCAAATTACTGTATTAGAATTAGCCGGGAACACTTGTTAAAAATAAAGCTAACCCCATCCCCATCAGCATCACTAGATGCTGAGGTCTAGCAAACTATTTTTCAGTGTCCTGATGCTTTTTATCATTAGGCAGTTTTGAGAAATGGCTTAATACCAATGATATTTATACTGAGTACACCTGAGGAACTTATTAAATGTGTGTTTCTGGACTCCACCCCTAGTACCCAGATTTTAAAAGATGTGAGTGGTCCATTAACCAACCCTGGAAAAACAGGGGCTTAGGAGGGTCAGCATCAAAGTTCTGGATCAGCAAAATGCAGTCTGTGGTCATCAGAGACTGACAGTTTGTGGAGCTTGGAAAGCCCAGAGGGCAGGCAAGTGCTGAGAGAACATAGTAGGAAACATCCTCAAGCCAGAAATCATGGCATTTAGATCAGCTATGTCCCTAGAACAAATCTCAGAACTTGAGAACAAGAGCCTGACTTTAACATGAAGTCCATCTGAATCAAGGTGCAATTTGTATGCCTATTGGCATATAGAGTGGACACTTATAGGCCTGGACTTGCAGGGTGGGCAGCAGAATAATTATAACTGGTTAGGAAATAAATAGCTATAATTATAAGGAGGTGCTGATACTGGTTGAAGAGAGAGGGAGGGAGCTATACTTGCCATTGCCTTCTGATAATCTAGACCTCCTTAATCAAAAAGTACCTCGTTTTGCAACACTTCCTCAAAGAGTGGTCCTTCAGATTGCTCACCTAAGCATCACAGAGCATGGGGGCAGGTTATTTGTTATAAGTTCAGGTTTCTGGGTCCTACCTTAAATTTAGAAATCTGTAGGAGTTGAGACTGGCATTTTAAATAAGCTGTTAATGATTCTTATAGAAACTTGAAGTTTAAAAAATCATGACCTTATCAGAGGCCCTGAAGCCTGAAATATGTCTAGACAGGCATTTTATCTGGTAAAAACGCAAACCCACTGGGAAGAATAATACATTAAATACATTATCAAACATTAAATGATTTAGCTTTCTGGAGAAAAAAGGAGCTGAGATAAGAATTTGATTGAGGAAGGGGGAGGAGGAAGTAAATGAAAAGCAACGGCAAAGAAACTTTCCTGGTTAGGTCTACCTGAGTCAGGTTTTACTTTTGAAAGGGGGAGAAACATTCAGATGGATGGGACTCTTGGAG
The DNA here is from genome assembly GCF_019923935.1 of Bubalus bubalis. Taxonomy (NCBI): domain Eukaryota; kingdom Metazoa; phylum Chordata; class Mammalia; order Artiodactyla; family Bovidae; genus Bubalus; species Bubalus bubalis. Next base: position 15,705,767 of record NC_059176.1, read on the forward strand.
GCTTTGAAGATGGACTCCAGCAGTACCTTCAGCCCAGAAGCATTATGGTGTGGCTGGAGTCAATCAGCAGGGTGTTTCTATAGTAAAATGAGGAGATATTTTATGGGAGACTATAACTATTCTCCCTGAAAACTTAGGGATTTACTCTAGTGTTTTTAGAGTTCCTTAAATAGCTCTTACAGTTCTATTATTGATTACTTTAAAGATCTCTGGAACCTATTATGTTTTGCAGGGTACTCCTTTTCTAGTGACAGGTTCTTTTGAAAGAAATATTCTGGAAAGGAGAAAGGAGCTCCCAGAGTTTTGAATCTATTCTGTAAGTAAGTACCAATCCTTTTTCTAATTCTAGCCTCATAAACACCATCAGACTTTAATTTGTCCTCTTGAATGTACCTAACATTCTCAGCAATGTCTGGTTCACTTCTCATTATAAATTATTGAATTAATATTTTGGGTTAGGAATAACACTGATATGTGTTTCAGTCTAGTGGGCATGAACCTAGGGACTCATCACTATATTTATATAGTGTATGTATCTTTACATTAGAATCATAATTTCTCAGGCTCTATTTTCCAAATAAGATTATCATTTGCTTTTAGTTTCTTCTTATATAGTAGACTCACTATTTTTCTCCCCCTTGGAATTTTTTTCTGGCTCTTGAGCTGTGGGGACCAGATGAGCAGTTTTTGGCATGAGGAAAATTATAATTTCTCTCTTAGTGAAAGCCATTGTATGATGGTAGATTACATTTAGTTTTGTTTTGAAAAGTCCCTGGTTGTGTGTCTTTGCATCCTCCACTTTTTATTTTATTCTTCAGCTAGCAGTGGGATTCCATGGATTTAAAAAATCAAAAGGAATATTTTTTAGGACTTCATGTAGTGTAATTTTTAAACCTATAAATACAGTTTATGTTTATGCATGTCTTCTCAAGTTGTTCAAATAAGAATATGTAGTGTTATTCCTACACTTTCAGGAATGTATTATAGAAATTATCATTGAAGAATTCATTGTTTTTCTGACAGTAACATCTTTGCTGCATCATTCTTAGAGGAAATTTTCTTGACAGCAGTATTTGTGTTCTATGTCTGGAAATATCTATAAATTATATTCAATTCTCTGAAAGTCTCAAAGGAAGTTGAGAGTTGCTGTGATAAAATTTTTGACACAAGTATTTCACATTTCTAGCTATGGCAGCAACTTCACAATATAGAGGTAAAAAGTGAATGCATGTGTATATATATGCACATATATGTGTGTGTGTGTGTGTATGTATATATATATGCATATATGTGTGTCACCATCAAGCATGGATGGTGACTTCTATTTAAAGAAGATAAAAGGAAATATCTGTATTTTTTAGCTTTAGAAACACATTTCCCCCTTCAGATATGGTAGAAAGATAACTCTCTCACTGACCATTTATAGTTTATGAAGAATTATGATCCCTTAACTATTGTTAGTATATATGCTTGCTGACTCTGACTTTGTAAATGCTAAGGGGAGAGTTGAGAGAGGGGCCTTAGAAACTGTTGCTGTGAATCCAAGAAAATGCCTGCTCAAGCCAGAAGGTAAATTGTTAGTGGCCTAAGATCTTGTGGACAACAGGATGCTTATGAAATATTGGGCAAATATTGAGTGGGCAAAAGTCATTAGAAAAATTTGTATTGCAGTCACACTAACATGATTCCTTGGACTGTTCAGTTAGTAATTATGACATAGAATAAAAATGTTAAAGTATTTTCATGTGACTTAGTATATGAAATTTAGAAATATGTGAGATTGAGAAAAAAAGAGTTTGAAAGATAACTGAAGGTTCTTATTTGACAACTGAGCTTGATAAACTTCTATTTGAATTGATGATCTGAAGCCTGTAGTTGAGAAACAAGATCACAGATTAATGAAAAGAATGCTACAAGTTTCCTAAAACAGCCTTCTTAACTTTACAGCTACTTTGTAGTATGTGAGGTAGGTCTTAACCAAAATCTTTGCTCCAAATAAGTTTACCTGGACAGGAGTTAAAGCAACAAATTCAGCCCCAAGCCTGAATCTGTAGTTTCTCTTGGCTCTTTTCCCAGCTGCTGTTTGGATGCAGTATGAACTGGTAGAGGAGCAATATCTTTGGAGTCAGGCTTATGTTTGAGTCTTGGTGTCTGCCAGTTGCTAGTTCTGTGATCTTGGGAAAGCTACTTAATCTCACTGAGTCTCAGTTTTCTTATATATATGAGGGATAATGGTACTAACTCAGGGCCAGCTATAGCAAAAGGAAAATGCTGGGCTCCTTGTTAAAAAGCAGGAAAAAAGTGCTATTAAAGTACTGATATATAAAGTGTGTTTTCCTTTATAAAATTTTATAACTTATAAAACATAATGGTATAATCATTGTAAGTTCAGAAAAATATTTTAAATTTATAACTTGGATCTTACGATTCATCTTTATTCTATATAATGCCAATTCATATTTGCAATATATAATTGTAAATGCAAGTATGTCTGTGTGCCTGTTAAATTGCTTCAGTCATGTCCAGCTTTTTGCTGTGGACTGTAGCCCATTAAGATCCTCTGTCCATGGAATTCTCCAGGCAAGAATACAGGAGTGAGTTGCCATGCCCTCTGCCAGGGGATCTTCCTGACCCAGGGATCAAACCCGCATCTCTTATGTCTCCTACATTGGCAGGCAGGTTCTTTAGCATCAGAGCCACCTGGGAAGCCCATAAATATAAGGGCACTTAATTTGTATGTGGAATCATTAGTATTCCATGGCTTGTACATGCATATATAGTTCATTCTTATCAGAACAGTGGGGAAAAAAGCTGCACAAAGCTAGCATTTAATTTCAGTTCTTTTTTTTAAATTGTATTTATTTTATTGGAATCTAATTGTATAAGGTTGTTATAAAACAGGAACCCAAACAACCTTATACAATTTCAGTTCTTATGTACATATTATACCAATACACTTCAGGTCTAACTTAATGATGAGGAGGAAAGGTCTGAAATGAACTCAACTGTGGGTTGCCTTACCTTTCCTTTTTTTACTATGTCATGATATTTAGCGTTAGTGCTGCTGGGAAGTAACATGATTAAAAAAGGATATGATTGGGTCCCTTGATTGTTCATGTTTCTTAGAACACCATTATCTTCTGCTTGTGCTCCAAGCAAGGCCCCATTCAAAAGGGTAAGGCATGGACTCCAATGTATCAGTCACCCCTGACACATATGACATAGATGTGTCCCATATAACATAGATGTGTCGTATGGAACATGAGCACAGAATTCTGGTGGACCCACTGTGCATTGAGTTTTAGTGAGACTCGAAGGAAAATATGTATGTTACGGAAGCCATGAAGGCTATGTGAATGGAGTGGCAAGTTATAGTTGACACATGCATGTATTTCTTCTGCTCATGTGCAGCCCCTGTTGTCCCACTGAACTTCACTTACAAAACACATGCTCAAAATTAAAATCATTAAGAATTTCAACATGGCAACAACAGAGCTATTAAAAGAAAGGCTCTATCTGATCGCACTTGTCATATGCCCATGAAGCTGGCCCTTTACCTGCTTTGTAACATTGTAAGACTCCTAGAAGAGTACATAGGAGATGCCCAATAAATGTCCTTCTGTTTTCTTATAGAAAAAAAACATTAGCTTCCTTCAGAATAGACATACATGTTAGCACGACTCAGAATCTTGATGCCCAAGGGGGGTGATGAAAACGACTCACATTTGACCTATTACTTTTTATAAGAGAAAGAAACACAGCATATGTTTTCAGGTTCTTGAAATCCTTCCGTACATTTGTCCTGATTCAGCCACCATGATTGGCTTGGTCACTAGATGAAATAAATAAATGAATATTTGCTATGATTTTCAGGACCTTATAAATTTTCTCCCCCTCAAATCTCTCTCCACTATTCACTTGCTGCCATGCTTCCAAGTTCACCATCAGATATCCATTTCTCTGGGTTAAAGTGCTGTTCTATTTTAAAATGCTGTAGGTAAAACTATTGAGTAACTGAGCATAAAGTGGTTTTGTTCAAATCATTTACAGTACTTAGAGAAAAGGATGAGATTTTTATGGGAAGCATTTTGGCTTTGACAGTATATTTACTCAGAACTTAGTGAAAGAAATAGATTTCTTTAGAAAGGGAGCTGGAGGAATCAGTGTTAATTCTAACCAAGTCCCTCTATGTTCCTATGGTGGTTGTTGTCACTTAGTCATGTAGGACTCTTGCAACTCCATGGACTGCAGCTCACCAGGCTCCTCTGTCCATAAAATTCTCCAGGCAAGAATACTGAAGTGGGTTGCCATTTCCTTCTCCAGGGGATCTTCCTCACCCAGAGATTGAACCTGCATCTCCTGCATTGCAGGCAGGTTCTTTACTGCTGAGCCACCTGGGAAGCCCTCTGTTTCCCTAGGATATAGTAATCTTTCCCTCAGAGGTGAACTTTGAAGAATCGTGAGTCAGATTAGAAGCTTTGTTGGAGGCAAATGCTTAGTACTAAGAAGAGCTTATTAAGGCTTATCTTGGTTGTGTAAGTCAGGAGAGGGCTAAAAGGAGCCTAAGTTCTAGGATTTTGGTCAAGCTACTACTTATCTCACTGGAGACTGACCTGAATGCCCTCCAAAGTGTTTTCTGTCTCCCTAATATTCCAGGTAAATTCTTATGTGTTTTCTGTCTCCTCTCTCAGCTCTTTCTGAATTTTTCCACTTTGGACCTTCCCAAACAGGCACTGTGGCTTATTAGTGGGCAGAGTACCTAGCTAAACTTATAAATTTGATCATTCTGTTTGGGGAAAATGTTTGAAAATGCAAATACACTTGCAAAAGTAACAGATTGATCAAATAACCTCAAAATTACTATAATGTATTTTTCTGTGGGCCAGCCGCTACTTAGCGGTTTTACAATTTTTATCTCATTTATTTCTTGCTATAACTATTTGAGTTAGGTTCTTTTTCCTATTTTCATTTCACAGATAAAAGTCTGACTATACAAGGCAATATTGGATTTATTAGATAGGGTATTATTCAGTTCTTATCACAATAATTCTGAGTAACAACCATCTCAAAAACTCAGGGTTTTACAAAGACAGACATTTATATACTTTTGCTCATGGGCTGTGGGTTGCCTGCGGCTTTGCTGGATTTGGCCGGGATCAGTTGCATTTACATACACCCCAGTTTTCTCATTCTCCTTGGACCAGCTGCTACCCGGGGATGTTATTTTCCTCATGGAGCACAAAAGTACAAGCCAAACTATGCAAGTACGACTAAGGTCTCTGCTCATGTCATGTCCACTAACATCCAGTGACCAGAGCAAAGCCAGTATCAAAGGGGCAGGAAAGTATATTTTACCCAGAGTGGGAGGTCATACAAAGTGACATGTCACATGATGCGGATGTTTAATCCTACAGCAGCGGAATACTTGGGACCAATAACTCAATCAGGCTTTACTTGGGAGTAGGTACTGAGAGAATGTGAGTCACTGAGAGAATGTGAGGCAGCGAGACAAGGTGAACCAAGATGCATGGTGCACACAGTGGCCGGTCTGGTGCTGAGCAGCAAGAGGGTCCAGAGCAGGTGGAGAGCACGCCAGAAAGGGCAGGAGTGTCCGCTCACCTCCTTTCTCTGAGCCCAAGCCAGATTTGATTTTTACTTTGAAAATCTATTCATAGCTATTCCAGCAAATAAAGGGACCATTCAGAGAGAATAATAGCAGTGTAGGACCCCAGGGTCCATTTTTGAACCATTATATACCACAACCCAAAGAGGTATTGGGTTAAAGTTTGTGGTCACTGCTTATTCTCAGCAGATTTTATGATGCTCTTTAAAATTCTGGCCTGAATCTCCTTCACTGTGGCACAAATAATATTCTATGTAGCTTTGCTTAAAAAAAATCCCACAGCTCACAGCAATGAGAATGCTTCTGTTAACAGTTGTACTTTGAATCAGAGTCTAACCATTGGGTTCCTTTGGGGTTTTTATAAGACTGTTTCTGGGAAAGAGCTACTATATTATTGTCCCAGTGCCACAGATGATATTAAAATATAAAAAGATTAATAGCATTTTCTAAACTTCTTCTCATTTGTAGGTTAGGAAGATATTCTAGCCTTTGCAGGAGAGGGGATTAGACTGGAAAAAGATGTCAGAACTAGGTGATAAAAGGCTTGTGAGATTCACAATAACAAGTTTGGACTTTATGAAAGATTATTGAGGGAAGGAAAAAGGAGAAAGTGAAATGCTAATATTGATTTTTTAGGAAGATGGCTCTGACAGCTTGGGAACAATGGCTCTGAGAGGAGACAGTGGATAGAAGGTAGGGACACCAATTAGGAATTTACTGTGATGTTTTAGGCAAGCAGCGATAAGAGCAATCACATTCTCCTTCTTGGGAATACCCAATTCAGATATCCTTTTGAGACCATCTGTTCTAAACATCTTCCAGTACTTTCAGTTCTAAAACAACAAAATCCTGGGGGATTTTAGTTAGAAGTACCATCTGATTTTCAGATTGATACTGTTTAAAAGAAGGCTTCCTAAAATGCTTGGCAAAAAATAGGTGCTCACTGTTTGCTTTCATAGAAAATAATTGAGTTCTATAAGCAAAGTAACTGACTGCTTGCTTTATTTCTCTTTGGTTATTGTTTATGGAATTTATGGAAAAAATATGTGCCCTATAGTGTGCCCAAGAGGAAAGAAGCCTTCTTAAGACTCAAGTCTACGTTAAGGGATAAAAACATGCCCTTGCTTTTGCTTGCTGCGGGTATAAGCTTCTTGTCTGTAAAGGCCATGCATCACCACTGTGTGAAGGAAGGGAGGAGCAGGGTGTTGCGCAAAAGGCAGATTTGCTGTTAGCTGGTCATACACATCTGGTGTCACACGTGAAGCCCTGCGGTGCATGCTAAAGCAATATATTACACATCACACACAGGTCAGAGTGTGGCAGAGGGTATTGTGTAGCTGTGTAACTTCTCTATTTAATGCAACTTTTTCAAGGGTCTGGGGCCAACCCTGACATCTGGCAAAAAGGTCTCCTCCTGGATCCTTTAGCAATTTTTTTTTATTCCCCCCTATTTTTTGATTGCATTATGCATCTTGCAGGATTTTAGTTCCCTGACCAGAGATTGAACTCATGTCCTATGCGGTGGAAACATAATGTCTTAACCACTGGACTGCCAAGGAACTCCTCCTTTTCCCCATTTTTTAAAGGTAGTCCTCATTCTGGGCAGTGCCATTTCAGGCTCAGTGATCTAGCTTTGCCCTGGACTCTTAGCTGGGTCCAGTGTTCAAATGCTGCTGCTATATTGGATTAAAGTCTGCTGGAGGGTACCCACTAGCTCTTCACATATAAAGACTGTGAAATTGCCTCATTGGCATGGTCTCCCATTTCAAAGGGTCTCTTGTTCTTTTAATATCTTTCCTTCTTTTTTTTGTCCCTTTATGTGACTTCGTGTTTATTTCAACCATTCTTAAGAATTTGACTGCTTAGTATCATATTGGGTATTGTGGAGAGCTTTGGAACCCTGGTCAGGCCTGGGAAGCTGTAGTTGTGTTTCTGCTTTGTTACCTTGCTTCAGCCTAGTTTCAGTACCCTTTGCTAAGTAAACTAAGAACTCAGTCTTACAGAACAGAGCCCTCTACATAAGTTTCACAAAGGTTGGAAGAGTATTGGAAAGCATCAACCTGTTAGCCCTCCCCACATCTTTGGCTGTGCTTTGGGAAGTGAAAAAGGGATTCCAACTGATGAATCTCCAAATGTCAAGTCCTCATTCAAGTAACCTCACCATTTTCTCTAACCCTGTGGCAAGACTTAAGCTCTCATCTGTGGAGCCAGGTCCTTCTCCTAAGGGCCATTTTGTCCTCACATTTATGTTGAATTATCCCAATGTGGTGTGGGTGTGGTTGTGTGTGGTGTGGGTGTGGTTGTGTGTGGTGTGGGTGTGGTTGTGTGTGGTGTGTGGGTGTGTGGTGTGTGGGTGGGTGGGGTGTGGGCAGCATGTGTGGGGTGTCTGTGGTGTGTGTGGGTGCGTGGGGGGTTCCCTTGTGGCTCAGATGGTAAAGCGTCTGCCTACAATGCGGGAGACCCGGGTTTGATCCCTGGGTCGGGAAGATCCTCTGGAGAAGGATTTGGCAACCCACTCCAGTACTCTTGCCTGGAAAAATCCCATGGACGGAGGAGTGTGGTAGGCTACAGTCCATGGGGTTGCAAACAGTTGGACACGACTGAGCAATTTCACTTGGTCTTGATTCCAACAGCTGTCACATAAGCTGCATGGATGAGACTACACTCTTCTGGCCCTTTGTCACTTTCCCTACAGCAGAGGTCATTGAGTATGGTATCAGGAAATAGAAAGTGAAGCTGGTGACTTCATTCTTAGTGACAACTTTTAAGTGATAGGAAAGTATTTCAAAGTATGACTCTAGGTACCTAGGTGTCATCTTATCAAATTCTCTCACTTATAATCTAAAGATATTTCCCCTCTGGTGCATTCAGATAGACATAGGTCACCTGGAAACACAGGCTGTAAACACTCTACTTCTAGGCTAAAAAAGTTCATGGCTTTAGGAGGAAAGGTTTGAAAGCACAGTTTTTTTTAATTCCTTGTTAAATATTGTCATGAGTAGAGACGAGTAGGGGAGGGGCAGGAATCATGGATATGAGTGTATAAATGAGTGATGTTTCTGTTCAGTTCAGTTCAGTTGCTCAGTCGTGTCCGACTCTTTGCGACCCCATGAATTGCAGCACGCCAGGCCTCCCTGTCCATCACCAACTCCCGGAGTTCACCCAAACTCATGTCCATTGAGTCAGCGATGCCATCCAGCCATCTCATCCTCTGTCGTCCCCTTCTCCTGCCCCCAATCCTTCCCAGCGTCAGAGTCTTTTCCAATGAGCCAACTCTGCATGAGGCGGCCAAAGTGGCAGGACCAAATGCCTTCACGATCCATTCTTTTTTTTTTTTTTAAATTTTATTTTATTTTTAAACTTTACATAATTGTATTAGTTTTGCCAAATATCAAAATGAATCCGCCACAGGTATACATGTGTTCCCCATCCTGAACCCTCCTCCCTCCTCCTTCCTCCCTCCCCATGATCCATTCTTTAGGAAGTATTTGAAACATTTAATGGCCCATTCCATTCATTACTGATAATTTTTGCTATTTCTGGGGCCAAACCAAAATACCTTTGAAGAAAGCTATTAGCCTCTCAACCAACAAGGCTGAATATTTTCAGTGTGCTTTTCTCCACTCACCTCTGAGACAAGAGTGACCATTTTGGGGTTATTCACTTCAAGGCTCCTGAGAATACAGCTCAGGGTTGGGGGGACTAGTCTCAGGACATCAGTCATACTGCCTTACCCTTGGGGACTCATCAATTTTAACATTCCAAATTGTTACTCCTTCCTTACTGGGTGTGGCCCAAACTGCCAGAGGTTGGGGCTGGTACACTGGAACATTTGTATCTCTATTGCTATATTCCTCTAATAACAAATTATGTCATATTTTTCTTCTTTACTAGTTTAAGGTTATACATTTATGAGTTAGTTTATCATAGTTCTCTCACTACAGTAGTAACACACATGAGTCTAGGAATGGTTATTACTGTAAACTATAGTTACAGTATAGGTTATTACTATACTGTAATGGTTATTACTGTAATTCTATAGTTCAGCTCTCCCAAGATATTGCTACTACAGTCAATTTAAAGAATAGTATAAATATGTGTTACATTTTCCCTACCCATGATGATCATCCTTTTTAGACAATATATAAATAAAGGAAACTGTCCTTGTACTGGAAAAGGAGGCTGCAGATATCCTTGGGATATATAAAAGTGACTGTAATGATAAACTCAATGGCATTAAGCCTTCAATTATAATAAAGTTGCATGCATCTCATATCAGCTACTGGATTTTTTTTTACCTGTGTGGCAATCAGGCTTTTTAATATTGATTGAGTACTTGGCTGATTGTTCTATGGAGTAATTAGATCATTCCTACTGAATGACTCTTCTATGCTTCAATGGACTATATCTTCTTAGAAATGTCTAGAGAGATAAAACTTATTAGGGATAATAACTCACCGAAGAATCTTTTGGGGGATAACAATTCCATTCATAGGAGTTGAATAATCTAAATAGTCTGAAAATTTGTCCCGAATCTTGTAAATAATATTGCAGAATAAACACTTAAGTTGCTTAGCCTAAATTATTACAGATGAAATAATAGCCTTGCCTGTTTGTTTGTTAGTTGGGAATTACTAATAGTTCATTTTTTGCATAGATTAACCAGGCGTGGGAGTGGTGAAACAATCTGTATCTAAGCAAAACTTCAAAGCAACCTGAGGGGGGACTTCCCTGGTGGTCTAGTGGTTAAGAATTCATCTTCCAAAGTTAAGAATTCATCTTCCAATGCACATGGGTTTGATCCCTGGTCAGGAAACTAAGATCCCACGTGCTGTGAGGCAACTAAGCCCTCGTGCTGCAACTAGAGAAAGGCCCGCAAGCCACAATGAAAGATCTTGCTTGTCGTAACAAAGATCCAACATACTGCAACTAAGATCTGATGCAGTCAAATAAAACAAGAAAAAAGCAACCTGATCATCTAAGGTAGACTTTAAGGAGCTGTTGAGACTTGTTTTCTTGGGACAGCCTGGGAAATCTTAGGCCATGGTTGTAGATGCCTTCTTATAGTACTTTATTCTTGTTTTTTTTTCATGGTTATGTCATGTTTATTATCCAGAGTCTTGAATTCTTCCATGTATCAATCTCTTAACAGATGATACAAAGCCTGCTGCTGCTGCTGCTGCTAAGTCGCTTCAGTCGTGTCCGACTCTGTGTGACCCCATAGACGGCAGCCTGCCAGGCTCCCCCGTCCCTGGGATTCTCCAGGCAAGAATAATGGAGTGGGGTGCCATTGCCTTCTCTGGATACAAAGCCTACTAGAGGTAAAATCATGCTGAGAAACACTCAAACTGAAAATCAGACCTTCTCAAATTAAACATCAACTTTCAAGGGAATCAAGAACAATGAAAAAGGTTTGGACAATCTTGATGATCTTTCCTGCAGCTTTGTTTGAGAGAGGATCAAAAAGGGATTGAGAGTAAAAAAAAGTCTCCTTACTCCTAGAAAAAGACTGACAGTTCTATCGCCAGGGTTAAGGTTAGGGTTAAAAGTACTTTTAAGTCTGTCTGATTGATTAGTGCCAATGATTGCTAATGGGTAATAGTGAACGTCTAAGACTGACAAAATTCCTTCCTCTGTAATCAACACAAAGCATACTTCTACGACTTTCAGCTTACTTTTACTTCTGTAATCATTAAAGATTTTTCACAAGTGTTCTACATGATCAGAAGTTTGCTGTCCTTGACCAACATTGCTTTTCATTACTTTTTAAATAAGCATCACATTTATCATTGCTCTGTTGGTTTCAGATTTTAAATAGTGGTTTCAACCTTTGACAAAGGACCTGAAACAAGTACTGCTCATAGTGTTAGTTGCTGTTATGTCCGACTCTTTGTAACCCCATGGACTATTGCCCACCAGGTTCCTCTTTCCAAGGAAAGAATACTGGAGTGGTAGTTATTCCCATCTCCAGGGATCAAACCCAGGTCTCCCTCATTGTGAGCAGAGTCTTTACCATCTGAGCCACCAGGGGACGCACTGCTCTTAGGGTCAGAGAAAAATGATAGATTAGGGAAGTTGTATATGAAGTATTTCATTCTCTTGGCCCTCTGATGGATAAGGATAAGAAGCTTATGGAAGCTTCATGATGGGAGAGACTGACTGAGGGGGAAACTGGGTCTTGTTCTAATGGGCAGGGCCATGCTCAGTAAATCTTTAATCCAATTTTCTGTTGATGGGCGGGGCTGTGTTCCCTCACTGTTGCTTGATTTGAGGCCAAACTATGGTTGAGGTAATGAAGATAATGACGACCTCCTTCAAAAGGTCCCATGCATGCACTGTTGCACTGAGTGCCTCCAACCCTGCAGCAGGCCACTGTCAATCCACACCTCCGCTGGAGACTCCTGGACACTCACGGGCAAGTCTGGGTTAGCCTCTTTTGGGGTCACTGCTCCTTTCTCCTGGATCCTGGTGTGCAAAAGGTTTTGTTTGTGCCCTCCAAGAGTCTGTTTCCCCAGTCCTGTGTAAGTTCTGGCAGCTCTTTGGTGGAGTTAGTGGCGACCTCCTCCAAGAGGGTTTATGCCGTACCCAGGCCTACCACACCCAGAGCCCCTGCCCCTGCAGCAGGCCATTTCTGACCCATACCTCCACAGGAGACACTCAAACACAGTTCTGGCTGTCTCTGGGGGGTCTCTGGGTCCTGGTGTGCACAAGGTTTGTTTGAGTCCTCCAAGTGTCTCTGGCAGGCATGGGGTTTGATTCTAAGCGTGATTTTGCCCCTCCTACCATCTTGCTGGGGCTTCCCTTTGCCCTTGTATGTGGGGTATCTTTTTTTTTGCCCTTGGATAGGGGGTATCTGAATGCAGAATTTCAAAGAATAGCAAGGATAGATGAGAAAGCCTTCCTCAGTGATCAATGTAAAGAAATAGAGGAAAAAATAGAATGGGAAAGACTAGAGATCTCTTCAAGAAAATTAAAGATACCAAGGGAAAGATGGCACAATTAAGGACAGAAATGGTATGGACCTAACAGAAGCAGAAGATATTAAGAAGAGGTGGCAAGAATACACAGAACTATACAAAAAAGATCTTCATGACCCAGATAATCATGATGGTGTGATCACTCACCTAGAGCCAGATATCCTGGAATGTGAAGTCAAGTGGGCCTTAGGAAGCATCACTATGAACAAAGCTAGTGGAGGTGATGGAATTCCAGTTGAGCTGTTACAAATCCTGAAGGATGATGCTGTGAAAGTGCTGCACTCAATATGCCAGCAAATTTGGAAAACTCAGCAGTGGCTACAGGGCCAGGAAAGTTCAGTTCTCATTCCAATCCCAAAGAAAGGCAATGCCAAAGAATGCTCAAACTACCACACAATTGCACTCATCTCACACACTAGCAAAGTAATGCTCAAAATTCTCCAAGCCAGGCTTCAACAATATGTGAACCATGAACTTCCAGATATTCAAGCTGGGTTTAGAATAGGCAGAGGAACCAGAGATCAAATTGCTAATAGCCATTGGATCATTGAAAAAGCAAGAGAGTTCCAGAAAAGCAGCTACTTCTGCTCTATTGACTATGCCAAAGCCTTTGACTGTGTGGATCACAACAAACTGTGGAAAATTCTTTGAGAGAGGGGAATACCAGACCGCCTTACCTGCCTATTGAGAAATCTGCATGCAGGTGAAGATGCAACAGTTAAAACTGGACATGGAACAATGGACTAGTTCCAAATAGGGAAAGGAGTACGTCAAGGCTGTATATTGTCTCCCTGCTTATTTAACTTATATGCAGAGTCCATCATGTGAAATGTCAGGTTGGATGAAGCACAAGCTGGAATCAAGATTGCCGGGAGAAATATCAATAACCTCAGATATGCAGATGACACCACCCTTATGGCAGAAAGTGAAGAAGAACTAAAGAGCCTCTTGATGAAAGTGAAAGAGGAGAGTGAAAAATTGGCTTAAAACTCAACATTTGAAAACTAAGATCATGGCATCCAGTGCCATCACTTCATGGCAAATGGGGAAATAATGGAAACAGTGACAGACTTTATTTTTATGGGGCTCCAAAATCACTTCAGAAGATGACTGCAGCCATGAAATTAAGAGATGCTTGCTCCTTGAAAGAAAAGCTATGACCAACCTAGACAGCATATTAAAAAGTAGAGATATTACTTTGCCAACAAAGGTCCAGTTAGTCAAAGCTATGGTTTTTCCAGTGGTCATGTATGGATGTGATAGTTGGTCTATAAAGAAAGCTGAGCACTGAAGAATAGATGCTTTTGAACTATGGTGTTGGAGAAGACTCTTGAGAGTCCCTTGGACTACAAGGAGATCCAACCAGTCAATTGTAAAGGAAATCAGTCCTGAATATTCATTGGAAGGACTGATGCTGATGCTGAAGCTGAAATTTCAATACTTTGGCCACCTGATGGGAGGAGCTGACTCATTTGAAAAGACCCTGATTCTGGGAAAGATTGAAGGCAGGAGGAGAAGGGGATGACAGAGGATGAGATGGTTGGATGGCATCACCGACTCGATGGACATGAGTTTGAGTAAGTTCTGGGTGTTGGTGATGGACAGGGAAGCCTGGTGTGCTGCAGTCCATGGGGTCACAAAGAGTCGGACATGACTGAGTGACTGAACTGAACTAAACTGATATGAAGTATTTACTCATTACAATAACTTCAGACATTGAGATCCAGAGCTAATTTTTTTCATTTTCCACTCAGGATCTCTGAGGACGAAGGCAATCTAGACAGGATTTTGATCCCACCAGGTGTGAGAAAATATGATTGATGACATCAAAAGAGGATCTACGCCAAGTGGGTGGACTATGGAGATTTCTGTGGTCAGGGAGAATTTATGAAACATTAACGTTAGATGTGTTATACCTTCCTACTGCCTCAAGCAGGGAGAGGAGAATGTTCTACCTGTCCCATCCCATTCTAAAGTTAGGATCTCCCAAAATTCTCTTTTGGAATTCAATGTACTTAATATAGACACTGGTATCAGCTTCTTGTCTAGAGCTCTGTCAGAGGCAAAACCTACAGGTATAACCCACCCTAGAACTGGGAAAAGAAGAGCAGAAAATGGGCAGGATATAGTCTGTGAGAGGAGACAAAGATAGCCCTTAGATTCCTCAAGAGCTGAGCTTGTCAGAGTTGATACTGATAGGTTTTCCTGAGGTCCAGAGCAGGCTAAAGAAAATACCTGAGGCTCTATACTGGCTTGCTACCACCAAGGCTTTACAGCAGGATGAAGAGACCCAATATAGAAGCTATGTGAACAACTACCTGCGAGCTGAGGTGGCAATCTACAACTTTCTCCTGAAACTAAGAGGTAATGGAGAGACTGCCCAGTGAGATGCTTAGCAACCTTTAAACCTGTGGAAAAATAGAACCAGAGACTGGACACCACTAGCACCAGAAGCCAGGTCAGTGGTGATGCCATCAGCCTGGATGGGAATCTGAACCAGCCACACAACCGGTTTCTTATAAGCAGGCTTTCTGTCTGTCTTTACTGACTTGCTACCAGGATGCATCATGGCCTGGTTCATCTGGGAGTTTAGTGGGGGAAGAAAGCTCAAAGAGAAACCTTTGAGCTGTGAATAGTGACTGAGGTAGTTCAGTTCAGTCACTCAGTCATGTCTGACTCTTTGCGACCCCATGGGCTGCAGCACACCAGGCTTCCCTGTCCATCACCAACGCCCGGAACTTACTCAAACTCATGTCCATCAAGTCGGTGATGCCATCCAACCATCTCATCCTCTGTCATCCCCTTTTCCTCCCACCTTCAATCTTTCCCAGAATCAGGGTCTTTTCAAATGAGTCAGCTCCTCACATCAGGTGGCCAAAGTATCAGAGTTTCAGCTTCAGCATCAGTCCTTCCAATGAATATTGATGACTGATTTCCTTTGGGACTGACTGGTTGGATCTCCTTGCTGTCCAAGGGACTCTCAACAGTCTTCTCCAACAGCACAGTTTAAAAGCATAAATTCTTAGGTGTTTAGCTTTCTTTATGGTCCAACTCTCATATCCGTGCATGACTATTGAAAAAACCATAGCTTTGACTATCTGGACCTTTGTCGGCAAAGCAATGTCTCTGCTTTCAATATGCTGTCTAGGTTGGTCATAGCTTTTCTTTCAAGGAGCAAGCATCTTTTAATTTAATGGCTGCAGTCACCATCTGCAGTGATTTTGGAGCCCCCCAAAATAAAGTCTCTCACTGTTTCCATTATTTCCCCATCTATTAGCCATGAAGTGATGGGACCGGATGCCATGATCTTCAAGTACTGAGGTAGTACTTGAATTTTATTGAAAGAGAAGAACCAAGTTTTAAACTAAAAGTGATTAAAAAAATTCTTACATTTGACTGTGTTTATCAAAACAAATAGATTAAATGATCTATTTTGGGCAGGTTGGGAATACAGAACCAAAATTCAGAACTGTATGCAGTTGTATAACAAGTATAGTCTCATTTTGGGAGTTACTGCCTTGTTTATGTCTCTTCCCTTCATACCTGCTACAACAGTGACCTGAGGTTCACTGTCCTACATCACCTGGCAGATCCTTTACTCAGTCTGTATTTGCTCCTATGTTGGAAGTTCTACCAATCCTGATGGAAGGGATACAGAGTGATGGGAGATATTCAGAATGACTATAGGATTGAGCTCAATGGGGTTCAGGGCTGGCTGAGATACAAAGGATGAGAACGAGTTAGCCGCATGGAGAGTCATATGAAGAGTTTAAGGAGGGCCAATAAGGGGTTACCCTTGAACCTCCCCTTTTTCTCATGTCCTTAAACTCATCTTCAAAAATATATATGGAATCTATTCACACTTCTAGTATATGCAAACATCCTGACCTGGAGAAGAGTATGATGAAATATAGTGGGAGTAGCTCTTCAGCTTTCTTAGAGAAAGGTGGAGAGTAATGAAGACATAGGTGGGATTGGATTTTAGAAGACATTGTGGGAAGGTTTATTCCATGTGAAACAAAAAACCATGGAAGGGGATTAAGAAAGGAAATGGCTGCTTCAAAGTATATGCTAGGATTGGTTTTGCTTCTGTGTGTCTCGTTGGTAGAAGGGAGAGTAAGGACTAGGCAGTTTGCAGTAATCTAGCTAAGAGATAATGGTCACCTAAGTATGCTACTGGCACAGAGGAACAAAAGATGGTGTATAGAGTCAAGATATATTTTCGGTTGAAAGGCATAAGAGAAAGTGAGGAATTCAAGGACGACTCTTTGGTTTCTGGCTTTAGTAACTGGATGGGATGCTGGTGCCATCTTGCTCAACTGGTAATTAAGATGGTGAAAACTCCCATATTGAATATGTTGAGTTTGACTTAAGACCTTACGTCTGTAAGACCTTCGTGTAAAGGTTTCAAATGGCCTGCTTTTGTCTGAGTCTAGGGAGAAAAAGATTTGAGCTAAGGATGTAAATTTGAGAGTCACAAACACACAGTCTATGAATCTATCAAAATTGATGAGGTCACTTAGAGAATGAAAACAGAGGAGGGTGCCCAGGAATAACCCTTGGGACTAAAGAGCCTCTTGATGAGGGTAAAAGAGAAGGGTGACAAAGCTGGCTTGAAGCTCAACATTAAAAAACTAAGATCATTGCATCCAGTCCCATCACTTCATGGCAAATAGAAGGGGAAAAAGTGGAAGCAGTGACAGATTTTATTTTCTTGGGCTCCAAAATCACTGCGAATGGTGACCGGAGTCATGAAATTAAAAGATGCTTGCTCCTTGGAAGGGAAATGGTGACAAACCTAGACAGCATATTAAACAGCAGGGACATCACATTGCCAATAAAGGTCAGTATAGTCAAAGCTATGGTTTTTCTAGTAGTCATGTATGAATGCAAAAGTTGGACCATAAAGAAGGCTGATTGCTGAAGAATTGATGTTTTTGAATTGTGCTGGAGAAGACTCTTGAGAGTCCCTTGGACAGTGAGGAGATTAAATCAGTTAATCCTAAAGGAAATTAATGCTGAATATTCTTCGAAGGACTGGTGCTGAACCTGAAGCTCCAATACTTTGGCCACCTGATGTAAAGAGGACTCATTTGAAAAGACCCTGATATGGGAAAGATTGAAGGCAAAAGGAGAAGGCAGCGATGGAGAATGAGATGGTTAGATGGCATTAACTGATTCAATGGACATGAATCTGAGCAAACTCTGGGAGAAAGTGAAGAACAGAGGAGTCTGGCATATATCAGTCCATGGGGTTGCAAAGAGTTGGACAGGACTTAGCGACAGAACAGCAACTTCAAAATTTAGAGGAAGAACCAGGAAGTAGCTGGAGGAGAAAGAAAACCTGGAAGGATTGGAGTCATGGAAAGAAAGAGAAGGGAGGAATTGATGTTGGCAAATAGTACTGGGAGGTAGAATAAGATAAGAGCAGAGAAAAGCTGTGATGTTGGAGAAGACTCTTGAGAGTCCCTTGGACTGCAAGGAGATCCAACAAGTCTATCCTAAAGGAAATCAGTCCTGAATATTCATTGGAAGGACTGATGCTGAAGCTGAAACTCCAATACTTTGGCCACCTGATGTGAGATCCAACCAGTTTATCCTAAAGGAAATCAGTCCTGAATATGCATTGGAAGGACTGATGCTGAAGCTGAAACTCCAATACTTTGGCCACCTGATGTGAAGAACTCATTGGAAAAGACACTGATGCTGGGAAAGATTGAAGGCAGGAAGAGAAGGGAACGACAGAGGATGAGATGGTTGGATGGCATCACCGACTCACTGGACATGAGTTTGAGCAAGCTTTGGGAGTTGGTGATGGACAGGGAAGCCTGGTGTGCTGCAGTCCATGGGGTCACAAAGAGTCGGATATGACTGAGTGACTGAACTGAGCTGAGCTGAGAGAAAAGTCCATTGAATTTGGCAGCTCTGATGCTGATACTTTAATATACATGATTGGTTAGTTTTTTGCTTTTTTGATTTTTAAACTGTTCATTGATAAGGTAACCTAATAAGTTATAGTCTGTTTTGATATTATTATCTAGTCAATTAGAAAATTTTAGATACTTTTTTGGTACATGAAAATTATGTTCATAAATATCTGGCTTTATATTATTTAATGACTAGTTCTTGGGAATTAGAATTGTCTCCAAGGGTGTGGTCCAAGGGTAGTCTAAGGAGGCTCCTGAATTCAGCAAATTTTAAATGGTGGAACTTTTCCAGGCTTCATGGCAAGAGGAATAATTTTGAAAAAATTGAACCATTTAGCATACACCTCACATTATATCAGGTGGCAACCTTGGACTTTACCTAAACAAAAATCAGTCCTCTTCACAGACTCAGTCTGATAATAACAATACAAACACATACAAGAAGGCTGAACTAGTATAAGTATATATTAATAAAACAGCATTTATGTGTGCTAATGTATTTCTAAAAGAAGTTTTGTTGGATTAAAATGAAAAACCTGAATTATATTTCAAAATACATTTGGTGATGAAAGAGAATTGTGTTAGAGGCAATTACCTGTCACTTTCTTTTGAAGGTATGACTTGAAGATATCTTAGAGCCGTATAGAAGAGATTGTCTGGAAGTTCTGCCTCATAGCTAATGTGGCAATGAAGGCGATGACTGCAGACTCTCTTTAGATGACCTGGGGCCTGCAGAATGCCTTCTTCATTCCATATTAAACGGGGCACAGAACAAACACCCAACTCAAACGAAAGGGAGGCCAGTGTCCGTGGATCTAACACTTCCCTTTGTCTAATGAACTCTTGAATTCCTGAACCCTCTGGCTCTGAATTCTTTAGTTACTGCTACTATGAGGGCATAATGGTAGAAACATTCTCTTTTGTGTGTGTGCTCTCTCGGATTACAAACAAAACCGAATTTCCCTTTTTCTTTATTGTCAAGTAAGCTTGAACAGTAAGTAGCATTGAAAGCTCTTTCCTTCTCTTTAGGTGTTAGCTACACTTGCAAATTTATAATTGCTAACACTTAAACACAGAGCACAACACAAACCTGTTTCAAGCTGCTGACAATTGATTGTTTCAGACAACTGGATTCAGTGCTTGGTTTTCGTTCCGAAGCCTCTGCTTCCTGAAACACATGAGCTCTTTGTTTGTAGCATCTTTCTTAATTCAAAGTCAAGTCTTAAAATGTCTAAAATTTCTAAAAACAAACATGCATACTCACGTATTTTAATTATCATGACTTTTGTGTTTCTATAGCCAGATTGGGATAAATTATTCCAAATTGTCCTATTCAATTCAGTCTTACATTTAGTTTATGAGTAAATGAATGCTTCCATAAGAAACAAGAGGACTAGTATATGATTTGGCATCTGACCTTGTAGGAAGGGCTTTGTGTGCTTCAGACAGGAAGAAAAATAATTAACAGACCATGTTTTTATTGTTAATCTGAAAACCTTGACATTTGAGGTGGGATATTTATACAAAGAGAGAACGTGCTGGTAATTTCCCTAATCTGCAGTCTTTCTGCATAATTGGGTACGGGAGCAGAGCTGAGCACTGTTAGGTATATGGATAGGTTAGGCAAAGGACAGAGAACAGGCTTGTTTAGGGCATCAGCACAAGAATCATCTGCCTTCACTATTGAAAAGAGAATTCTAAACTTTGTAAGTGGAACATTTAAACAGAGGCAATTTTAATTTCAGTGTATATGTGATTTTTGTATCACTTTGAAAAATTACATATGAAGTATCTAATCTCCTCAATGTTTATTCAGGTCTCTGAAGAGCCTAATGTGACCCTTGATTGGCAGATGGTAGTCCTCTATGTGAAATTTGGAGGTATCTGAGGGGTATCTTACCAAAAAATATCTAATATGAAGATTGTCCAATTTAGATTTTGTCTTCCAAGTGTAAAGAACTGGAGAACTTGTTTGCCTGCTTTCTAGTCTGTGTCTTGGTGGGGGAGGGATGGGGAGCTTCAGATTCTCATGAAAATAATAAATAGGGAAGGGACTGTGATAATGTTACATTCCTAATACTCTAGACTTAGTATTTATTTAATATAGAGTATATGAAGCATTTTTTTGATAGTTGAGGTTAAAGAATGTTAGATTAGGTAGATATCATTTAGAGAGTCAGATGACTTAAATAGGCTTTTATGCATGTGATTGCCAAGGTAACACGTAGTTATTTTAGGAATTTTGTGAATCTGTAAAAGGTAAAAGAATAAAGTAAAAATTATGCATTCCAGTACTCTGAGGTGCTTGTTGTTGATTAATATCTGTGAGTGTATGTGTATAATTGAAATTATATTTGTAGCTGTATGTGTATCTAGATGTGCTGCTTCAGTTCAGTTCAGTTCAGTTCAGTTGCTCAGTCGTGTCCGACTCTTTGTGACCCCATGAATCACAGCACGCCAGGCCTCCCTGTCCATCACCAACTCCCAGAGTTCACTCAGATGCATGTCCATCGAGTCAGTGATGCCATCCAGCCATCTCATCCTCTGTCGTCCCCTTCTCCTCCTGCCCCCAATCCCTCCCAGCAACAGAGTCTTTTCCAATGAGTCAACTCTTTGCATGAGGTGGCCAAAGTACTGGGGTTTCAGCTTTAGCATCACTCCTTCCAAAGAAATCCCAGGGCTGATCTCCTTCAGAATGGACTGGTTGGATCTCCTTGCAGTCCAAGCGACTCTCAAGAGTCTTCTCCAACACCACAGTTCAAAAGCATCAATTCTTCAGTGCTCAGCCTTCTTCACAGTCCAACTCTCACATCCATACATGACCACAGGAAAAACCATAGCCTTGACTAGACGGACCTTTGTTGGCAAAGTAATGTCTCTGCTTTACAATATGCTATCTAGGTTGGACATAACTTTCTTTCCAAGGAGTAAGTGTCTTTTAATTTCATGGCTGCAGTCACCATCTGCAGTGATTTTGGAGCCCCCAAAAATAAAGTCTGACACTGTTTCCACTGTTTCCCCATCTATTTCCCATGAAGTGGTGGGACTGGATGCCATGATCTTCGTTTTCTGAATGTTGAGCTTTAAGCCAACTTTTTCACTCCCCACTTTCACTTTCATCAAGAGGCTTTTTAGTTCCTCTTCACTTTCTGCCATAAGGGTGGTGTCATCTGCATATCTGAGGTTATTGATATTTCTCCCAGCAATCTTGATTCCAGATTGTGCTTCTTCCAGCCCAGCGTTTCTCATGATGTACTCTGCATATAAGTTAAATAAGCAGGGTGACAATATACAGCCTTGACATACTCCTTTTCCTATTTGGAACCAGTCTGTTGTTCCATGTCCAGTTCTAACTGTTGCTTCCTGACCTGCATACAGATTTCTCAATAGGCAGGTCAGGTGGTCTGGTATTCCAATCTCTTTCAGAATTTCCCACAGTTTATTGTGATCCACACAGTCCAAGGCTTTGGCATAGTCAGTAAAGCAGAAATAGATACTACCCAAGTCCGAGGTCAGGGGCGACAGCCAAGAGGAGCTACCCCGCGTCCGAGGTCAGGGGCGGCGGCTGGGAGGAGCTACCCCACGTCCAAGGAGCGGTGGCTGCACGGGCACAGGAGGGCCTAGAGGAGCTATTCCCACGTTGAAGGTCAGGAAGGGCAGTGGTGAGGAGATATCCCTCATCCAAGGTAAGGAGCAACAGCTGCGCTTTGCTGGAGCAGCCGTGAAGAGATACTCCATGTCCAAGGTAAGAGAAACCCAAGTAAGATGTGCTGCTTAGATTCCCTCATTATGACATACTTTTTGATAATAAAGAATATTTAAAGGACTTCCCTGGTAGTCCAGTGGTTAAGAATCTGCCTTCCAATGCAGGGGACTCAGGTTCAATCCCTGGTTGGGGAACTAAGATCCCACATGCCGTGGGGGCAATTGAGCCCATGCCCTGCACTACAGGAGCCTGCCTGCTGCAATTAAGACCCCACACAGCCAAAAAGAAATAAGTATTTAAAAAAAGATTTAAAACCTTTTTTCCTTTTTTATTTTTATTTTTTTACATTTGTGCTATAACTATAACCAAGCTTAATTTTTTTTTTTTTTTTTTTTTTTACCATGCATGTGTGCGTGCTAAGAAGCTTCGGGCTGTGTCCGATCCTTTGCGACCCTACGCACTGTAGCCTGCCAGGTTCCTCTGTCCATGGGATTCTCCAGGCAAGAATAGTGGGATGGGTTGCCATTTCCTCCTCCATTTTTTATTATAATGCCTAATATTAATCATGCTAGCATGATTAGGGCTTTAATAAATTATGATGTGTTTATGGATGACATTTTTTCCAGTGTAATTTTAGTTTGGCTTTTAATGCTCAAGAAGTATATTCATCACTATACAAAATTGCTTTACAGTAAACTTTGTTGAGTAGCTCATTTGCTACCCCAGGGCTATCTCAGGTCAGAGCACTTACAGTTGGGAGTCTGGCATGACTTGATGCCTTCTGTCATTTTGTGCTTTGATTTTTTGATAACTGGTTCAGCTTCAGGTTCGTAGCTTAAGAATCATTTATTTATAGAATGAAATTTGCTTTGCTACTTTATGATTCTGATCACTTGATTCACTAATTACTTTCCTTATTAAGGTCCTTATCTTTTCTATGCAGTCATAGATAGAAAGATGTCAAATGCCCCACAATTGCACTTTACTTGAATTATGGGTTAGAAGGAAAAGCAGGGTCATTTTAGGCCTTTATGAGTAAAAATTAAAATGAACGAAGTTCTGGGAAAGAGAACAAAAGAACAATAATATAAGCATTTATGGTCTTTATGAAATTGAAAAGGAAAGACTGTTTCAGAAAACAATCCAATCAAACTGTGAGACATGAGATAAGCTCTTTAGAGGCTGACAGTTATTGCAATTCTCAGACAATTCAATTTTAGTTAGGAATAAATGGTGAACCTGTTGGTTTTGTCACATAAAAAACAAATGGGCAGAATATTCTATGATGCTCTTCCAGGGTGGATTTCAAACCACAATAAAAACTCCTCAAGAAATATAATATAAAACTGGATTTTAAAATTCATGCTCTCTTAGAGCGTGCATCTGTGTTCCAACAATTTAGCTAATCTATATTAGAATGTAATAACTCGAGTCAACAAGCCTGATGAATGCATTATAAGTGCAATCACACGGTGATAAAGAGACATGACATCTGACTTTTTTGTGAAATAGAGTCCTACTTTTCTATAGACCAGATAAAAGTCAACTAAAGTGAAAGAAAGTGAAGTCACTCAGTCGTGCCTGACTCTTTGTGACCCCATGGTCTGTAGTCTACCAGGCTTCTCTGTCCATGGGATTTTCCAGGCAAGGATACTGGAGTGGTTTGCCATTTCCTTCTCCAGGGGGTCTTCCCCACCTAGAGATTGAACTCAGGTCTCCCACATTGCAGGCAAACGCTTTACCCTCTGAGCCACCAGGGAAGCCCAAAAGTCAACCAACAAGAATATATTTTTTAACAGACATTTTCCTCTCAATGATTTCTTTCCCATATGCCAATTATAATTTTCTATTTAATTTCTATGCATTTTCTTCCTTTAATTGATTAGCTTTAACTGTTCTGAAGAAAAAGGTTTTCATGTAATTTCTCAGAACCCCATGATATATTTTAAAGATTAAAATATAACATAAGTAGAGCACAGACAGCAAGATCAGGAGTCACCTCTACTCTCTTCCTTTTCCCTTCCTCCCAGGTTTCACACATTTCTCCAGCTGCACTGTGTGGGGAGAAAACCAGGTCCTCAGGCCTAGAACAAATTAGCTTCAGGACAATGTGGGAGCTTCCTTGAGACCCCAGACTGCATAATAATCATTTAACTTGAAAACAGAGATAGTTCAGTTCAGTCTCTCAGTCGTATCCGACTCTTTTGCGACCCCATGAATCGCAGCACGCCAGGCCTCCCTGTCCATCAACAACTCCCGGAGTTCACTCAGATGCATGCCCATCGAGTCAGTGATGCCATCCAGCCATCTCATCCTCTGTCGTCCCCTTCTCTTCCTGCCCCCAATCCCTCCCAGAATCAGTCTTTTCCAATGAGTCAACTCTTCACATGAGGTGGCCAAAGTACTGGGGTTTCAGCTTTAGCATCATTCCTTCCAAAGAAATCCCAGGGCTGATCTCCTTCAGAATGGACTGGTTGGATCTCCTTGCAGTCCAAGCGACTCTCAAGAGTCTTCTGCAACACCACAGTTCAAAAGCATCAATTCTTCGGGGCTCAGCCTTCTTCACAGTCCAACACTCACATCCATACATGACCACAGGAAAAACCATAGCTTTGACTAGACGAACTTTTGTTGGCAAAGTAATGTCTCTGCTTTTGAATATGCTATCTAGGTTGGTCATAACTTTCCTTCCAAGGAGTAAGCGTCTTTTAATTTCATGGCTGCAGTCACCATCTGCAGTGATTTTGGAGCCCCCCAAAATAAAGTCTGACACTGTTTGCACTGTTTCCCCATCTATTTCCCACGAAGTGATGAGACTGGATGCCATGATCTTTGTTTTCTGAATGTTGAGCTTTAAGCCAACTTTTTCACTCTCCACTTTCACTTTCATCAAGAGGCTTTTGAGTTCCTCTTCACTTTCTGCCATAAGGGTGGTGTAGATAAGAAAATAAGAAAACAAGATAAGAACTTTCAGACTATTTTAAACATGGAAATGTAATCCTCCCCCTCTCTTCAACTCAGTGTGCTAGATGGATGTGAAACAAATATTTTCCCTTGCTACCAGGGAGGGTTTGGAGAGTAAACCCTCCCTGCTCATGAAGACAGCTAGCTGTTTGGTAGCTAAATTGTGTGTTAAACACCTATGCAATGGCTATTTATCAAGTGTCTATTACCTTCAGGCATTATTCTAGATGCTAATTTACCCTTTATGTAAATGAATAGAAAGATCTATAGGAAGAAATTGTATAGGAAGAGCTATACAATTAGAAATATAAATATCTGATTTTTACAAAAGTGCTGTGAAGAAAACAACACAAGTAAAAGAGTGAAAGTTGAGGGCTTGGGGTTCTTTTGGGGAGGAAATGGTTTTAGTTATGATTTAGGCTTTGGGTTTAATCAGTCACTGTCTTAGTCTGTTCAGTCTTAGGGCTCTGGCTGTGGTAGACCTGGGTACGGCATAAGCCCTCTTGGAGTAGGTTGCCATTAACCCACCACAGAACTGCCAGGACTTACACAGGACTGGGGAAACAGACTCTGGGAGGGTACAAACAGAACCTTTTGCACATCAGGACCCAGGAGAAAGGAACAGTGACCCCACAAGAGACTGACCCAGACTTGCCCGTGAGGGTCCAGGAGTCTCTGGCAGAGGCGTGGATTGACAGTGGCCTGTTGCAGGGTTGGGGGCACTGAGTGTAGCAGTGCATGCCTGGGACCTTTTGAAGGAGGTCGTCATTATCTTTATTACCTCAACCATAGTTTGCCCTCAAATCAAGCAACAGTGAGGGAACACAGCCCCACCCATCAACAGAAAATGGGATTGAAGATTTACTGAGCATGGCCCCGCCCATCAGAACAAGACCTAGTTTCCTCCTCAGTCTCCCCCATCAGGAAGCTTCCATAAGTGTCTTATGCTTCTCCATCAGAGGGCAGACAGACTGAAAACTGCAATCACAGAAAGCTAACCAATCTGGTCATATGGACCACAGCCTTGTCTAACTCAATGAAACTATGTGCTGTGCCATGTAGGGCCACCCAAGATGGATGGGTCATGGTGGAGAGTTATGACAAAGTGTGGTCCACTGGAGAACGGAATGGCAAACCACTTCAGTATTCCTGCCTTGAGAACCCCATGTACAGTATGAAAAGGCAAAAAGATAGGACACTGAAAGATGAACTCGCCAGGTCGGTAGGTGCCCAATATGCTACTGGAGATCAGTGGAGAAATAACTCCAGAAAGAATGAAGAGATGGAGCCAAAGCAAAAACAACACCCAGTTGTGGATGTGACTGGTGATAGAAGTAAAGAGCAATATTGCATAGGAACCTGGAATGTCAGGTCCAGAAATCAAGGCAAATTGGAAGTGGTCAAACAGGAGATGGCAAGAGTGAACGTTGACATTCAAGGAATCACCTAACTAAAATGGACTGGAATGGGTGAATTTAACTCAGATGACCATTATATCTACTACTGCGGGCAGGAATCCCTTAGAAGAAATGGAGTAGCCACCATAGTCAACAAAAGAAATGAAGTACTTGGATGCAGTCTCAAAAACGACAGAATGATCTGTTTCCAAGGCAAACCATTCAGTATCACAGTAATCCAAGTCTATGTCCTGACCAGTAATGCTGAAGAATCTGAAGTTGAACAGTTCTATGAAGACCTACAAGACCTTCTAGAACTAACACCCCCAAAAGATGACCTTTTCATTGTAGGGGACTGGAATGCAAAAGTAGGAAGTTAAGAAATACTTGCAGTAATGGGCAAATTTGGCCTTGGAGTGCAGAATGAAGCAGGGCAAAGACTAATAGAGTTTTGCCAGTGTGTGCTATAACACACTGGTCATAGCAAACACCCTCTTCCAACAACACAAGAGAAGACTCTACACATGGACATCACCAGATGGTCAATACCGAAATCAGATTGATTACATTCTTTGCAGCCAAAGATGGAGAAGCTCTATAAAATCAGCAAAAACAAGCCTGGGAGATGACTGTGGCTCAGATCATGAACTCCTTATTGCCAAATTCAGACTTAAATTGAAGACAGTAGGGAAAACCTCTAGACCATTCAGGTATGACCTAAATCAAATCCCATATGATTATACAGTGGAAGTGAGAAATAGATTCAAGGGATTAGATCTAATAGAGTGCCTGAAGAACCATGGATGGAGGTTTATGACATTGCACAGGAGGTAGGGATCAAGACCATCCCCAAGAAAAAGAAATGCAAAAGGGCAAAATGGTTGCCTGAGGAGGCCTTACAAACAGTTATGAAAAGAAGAGAAGCTAAATGCAAAGGAGAAAAGGAAAGATATACTCATTTGAATGCAGAGCTCCAAAGAATAGCAAGAAGAGATAAGAAAGTCTTCCTCAGTGATCAGTGCAAAGAAATGGAGGAAAACAATAGAATGGGAAAGACTAGAGATCTCTTCAAGAAAATTAGAGATACCAAGGGAACTTTTCATGCAAAGATGGGCTCAATAAAGGACAGAAATGGTATGAACCTAACAGAAACAGAAGATATTAAGAAGAGATGGCAAGAATACAGAAGAACTATACAAAAGAGATCTTCATGACCCAGATAATCATGATGGTGTGATCACTTACCTAGAGCCAGACATCCTGAAATGTAAAGTCAAGTGGGCCTTAGGAAGCATCACTATGAACAAAGCTAGTGGAGGTGATGGAATTTGAGTTGAGCTATTTCAAATCCTAAAAGATGATGCTGTGAAAGTGATGCACTCAGTAGGCCAGCAAATTTGGAAAGCTCAGCAGTGGCCACAGGAGTGTAAAAAGTCAGTTTTCATCCCACTCCCAAATAAAGGCAATGCCAAAGAATGTTCAAACTACTGCACAATTGCACTCATCTCACACGCTAGTAAAGTAATGCTCAAAATTCTTCAAGCCAGGCTTCAACAGTATATGAACTGTTGAAGATATTCAAGCTGGATTTAGAAAAGGCAGAGGAACCAGAGGTCAAAGTGTCAACATTCACTGGATAATCGAAAAAGCGAGAGAGTTCCAGAAAAACATCTATTTCTGCTTTATTGACTATGCCAAAGCCTTTGACTGTGTGGATCACAATAAACTGTGGAAAATTCTTCAAGAGAGGGGAATACCAGACTGCCTTACCTGCCTCCTGAGAAATCTGTATGCAGGTCAAGAAACAACAGTTAGAATTGGACATGGAACAATGGACTGGTTCCAAATAGGGAAAGGAGTATGTCAAGGCTGTATATTGTCACCCTGCTTATTTAACTTCTATGCAGAATCCATCATGAGAAACGCTGGGCTGGATGAAGCACAAGCTGGAATCAAGATTGCTGGGAGAAATATCAATAACCTCAGATATGCAGATGACACCACCCTTATGGCAGAAAGTGCAGAAGAACTAAAGAGCCTCTTGATGAAAGTGAAAGAGGAGAGTGAAAAAGTTGGCTTAAAACTCAACATTCAGAAAACTAAGATCATGGCATCTGGTCCCATCACTTCATGGCAAATAGATGGGGAAACAGAGGAAACAATGACAGACTTTTTTTGGGCTCCAAACTCACTGCAGATGGTGACTGAAGCCATGAAATTAAAAGACGCTTGCTCCTTGGAAGAAAAGTTATGACCAACCTAGACAGCTTATTAAAAAGCAGAGACATTACTTTGCCAACAAAGATCCATCTAGTCAAAGTGTTTTCTCCTGTAGTCATGTATGGATATGAGAGTTGGACTATAAAGAAAGCTGAGCACCGAAGAATTGATGTTTTTGAACTGTGGTGTTGGAGAAGACTCTTGAGAGTCCCTTGGACAGCAAGGAGATCCAAGCAGTCCATTCTAAAGGAAATCAGTCCTGAATATTCATTGGAAGGACTGATGCTGAAGCTGAAACTCAAATACCTTGGTCACCTGATGTGAAGAACTGACTCATTTTAAAAGACCCTGATTCTGGGAAAGATTGAAGGCAGGAGGAGAAGGGGATGACAGAGCATGAGATGGTTGGATGGCATCACTGACTCAATGGACATGAGTTTGAGTAAACTCTGGGATTTGATGATGGACAGGAGGACTTGCGTGCTGCAGTCCATGGGGTCACAAGGAGTTGGACATGACTGAGCAACTGAACTGAACTGAACTAGGCTTTGGGTTTAATCAGTCACTGTCTTAGTCTGTTAAGGCTGCTACACTCTGGAGGAGTGGTTTATAGACAATAAACATGTTTTCAAAGTTTTGGAGGCTGGGGAGTTGAAGGTCTTGGCACTGACAGATTTGTTGTCTGGTGAGAATCTGCTTCCTGGATGGGTGTCTTTTTGCTATATTCCACACAGTAAAAGTGGCCACGGAGCCCCGGGGATATTCTTTCTTAAGAGCTCAATTTCATTCATGAGGGAAACACTCTCATGACTTAATCATGTCTCAAAGGCCCCCACTTCCTAATATCATCACATAGGGTATTAAGTTTCAACATATGAGTTTTGGGAGGGTAGGAGGTGGAGAGAAGAGGAGGTGGGGAAATACAGTCAGACTATAGGAGCCACTGAAGTGTTTTTTTGAGAAGGAAGGATGATAAGGTTTGAGTGAAGAGGCAGGCTGGATGGAGCATGGGGACACCATCTGAGACCAAAGGGAGAAGGAGATCTGTGGGATATAATTTGTAGGGCATACCACTCTTGGCTCTGTTTCAAAATGTAGCCAGACCAGAGAGTATGAACAGGAGAGGTAGCATCAAGTGCTGGGTTTTCAGCCTTAGTAGACTCTCAAAGGAAACCATGAAGATTAACTCACAGGCATGACTTGTTTGGGCAGATGCCCGATCGGCAGAGTGCCCTTCCTTCTACTTTGGTGTTAGGTACAAGCATGGTGCCTTGGCTCAGCCCTGGGAGTGTGTGTGTGAGACTGCCTCAAGTTTTCTGCTGGCCAGAAATTGTATTGACCAATAGTAAATGGAAGTGATTTTTCTTTTACATGTGAGTCTGTTGACTGAGGTCCTTATTGACTATATTTAAATGACTTTCCCAGCTCCATTTTATTCCATTCTGTCTGCTCCAGTCTCATCCTACTCAAATGGAAAGCACATTATTTGCTGATTTCAATCTTAACATTATTTGAACAATCTTGCTCTCCAGAGTTTATAGAGGATTTGACCTTTTATGGCACTATTTCAGCTGCTTAAGAAAAGTTCACTGGGGTAAAACTTAATTTTATGGTGGGACTTTATGATCTATTTTACATGTTAAAGTGCTACATGTCTTTAAGGAAAACTAAATTTGAATCTTAATTTTTAAACAATTACTTTGAAAAGATAATGGAGAAATAGTTGGCTTTTGATGTTACTTTTTCCATTCTTGAGGTCAAGGTATACCCATTTTGGGGCAACTTTGAAATTTGAGAAAGAAAGGTCTAAATGACAGTTCTTGTCTCCTTCTCTGAAAAAATGGTTGTGAAGAGGTTTCTGTGCTAACATTATTTTACAAAATGATTGTCTGTTATGAGTAATTGGATTCTAGCATTTAAAAGTCTGTGGCTAGAAATTTTATGTAAGAAAACAAAGTTGATATTTTACTGCACTGCTGTGAAAACTTTCTCCCTTCTTTCCTTGCAAGGAGATGCAAAGTCATTTCAGTTTGAAACAGAACTTGGAGTAGGCTCAGATAATGCTATATCCCCTTATTTTCACTCTTACTTATTATGTGGACTCAGGAAAGGTTAGAATCAGATAGTGAGGGATACTCTACTTGGAAAAAGTTCTCCTTGCCTTAGGCCCCAGCTAAAGCGTAACCTTCCATGTATGTGAAACCTTTTCCAGATCTCTCCAGCTACATTTATTACTCTGTCTTTGGAATTTTGTCAGTTCTGGCTTCCCACTCTATGGTGGAAGGATTGCCAAGTAACCTCCACCCCAACCTTTTCATCAGAGAGAGACACTAGCTCAAAAGGATACAATGAGCTGGGTCCATTACCTGGGACTCAGGATATATCTGTGTGATTCTCTCTGCCTGGTCTCAGACCAGCTGAACAGAACCCCAGCGATCTGAGTGAAAATGGACTGCCTGTTGTTTCTTCAAGCCCTACTACTGGGAGAAATGTTCTTTTTTCTACATGGAGACTTATTTGTCTCCAGGGAAAGCTAATGTTTGTCACTGAGAAAAGTGCCTATTTAATTGGTCCCCTAGTAAGAGAATCAGCAGGTTTGTCACTATCGCAGGAGGAAAACTGGAACTAGAACTGGGGGACACATGTTCACTTTTGTTAAAGAACTGCAATAGAATGGGGTGATATCACCACCTGATGTGAGGAAGAAATTGAGAACGGAGTTTTTTTTTAACATGTGAAGTAGGGAGTGGGTGGACAGGCATGCCAGTCAGGGGAGCAGCGGGTATGGGATAAGGGAATTATTATAGGAATAAGACCTATAGAGTTGAGGAGCTGGGTGAGTGACGACCTGGAAGGGGAGTTGCTGGATCAGAAAAGAGATGACTCAGTGGCCCATGTGAGAAGCTAAACGTGTCTAGCAAGCAGAGTGAGACTGTGAAAAGGCAGATCTATGGAGGGCTCTTGCCTCTTTGTGGCTACTGCTTCTGATGGGAGCTGGGTGCTAGGCCCTTCCCAAAGTCAGCATTTGGGGAGAAGAGTTGGGTACAGATAGAGCTGGTTCCTTCTACATCTGTCCATTTCTGTGGCTATCAAGAATACCTTCAGGGAGTAGTGG
The DNA here is from genome assembly GCF_019923935.1 of Bubalus bubalis. Taxonomy (NCBI): domain Eukaryota; kingdom Metazoa; phylum Chordata; class Mammalia; order Artiodactyla; family Bovidae; genus Bubalus; species Bubalus bubalis. Next base: position 15,737,696 of record NC_059176.1, read on the forward strand.
TTGCTGCTTTACTCCTTGCTTTCAAATCTCCTGCAAGTTCTTCTTTTGTGCAACCTGCCTCAGAACCATACAGGGGAGGGGATCAGGGAAATGTGGTTCCTTGGTTGAACAGTTGCAACCCCCTCCCACAGCAGGTCTGTGAACCTGAGGGCGGTGGGCCTGATCTGAAGCACAGGGAACTATCGGGTGGTCACCTTCCTTGTGAGGGATGAAGGCCAACATCTTGAGATGCTTCACTTATGTGGTACATGTGAAAGTCCAGATTAACTAGATTAATTTTGTCCATCCTGCATGGTATTTCTCTTCAAAATGTCCCTTCAGTAAAGACCTTTATAATTGCATTTATCTCTAATATGTTAGTCTTCTGGAGACCAAAAGTGACAAGGAAAGAAGGACTGTGTATTAGTTAATCCTGATTTTGATAGTTGCAGAAAACCCAGTGAAGAGTAGCTTAAACAAACAGGGTTTTATTCTTTGCATAGGGAAGTGGTCTGGATGACGTCTGTCCAGGGCTGGAGCAGAGGCTCGGTAAGGTTTCAGGGCTCAGGTGGTTTCACTCTTCCTGCCTACAGTTCTCAGCATGTTTTTGTGCCTGGGATTGTTGCCTCAAGGTATCAAGATGTCCGCTTTAGCTCCAGACATTACATTTGCTTTTAAGACAGGAAAAAGGAGGAAGGGATCAAAAGCTTTCTCCTATCATGGAGATATCTTTCTAGACATCCACTCTCAGACTTCCCCTTCTATCCTATTGGCCAGAACTGTGTCACATGGTTACCTCTAGTTACAAAGGTGGCTGGAAAAGACTTTATCTGGCAAGGAAAGACATTACCATGGCTGCCTCAGATTGACCATGATTCAACTCCTGGACCTGCAGAGGGAAGCCTGACTTCTCTGTTATTTACCTACATACAAAATTGATGTTCAAGTTACACAGACGGAAGAAATGGTAGTGGTGGGTGAGGAGGATATCTGTAGTAGCCAAGGAACAGTGTCTACCAGAGGATGTTTTGCTGTTTCTCACTCCCTCCTGGATCTCAAGAAAGAAGCAAACATCTACCGACATAGTGGACTGTGATGGAGAGACCCTCTTGACTCTTAGTGGCAGCAGAGTCTATAAAACCACAATTCTGAGGTCCTGGAGAAAAATTCACTTGCTGTGGAGTAATGAAGTGAAGTGAAAGTTGCTCAGTCGTGTCCAACTATTTGCAAACCCTTTGGAATTCTCCAGGCAAGAATACTGGAGTGGTTAGCCTTTCCCTTCTCCAGGGGATCTTCCCAACCCAGGGATCAAACCCAGGTCTCCCGCATTACGGGTGGATTCTTTACCAGCTGAGCCACAAGGGAAGCCCAAGAATACTGGAGTGGGTAGCCTATCCCTTCTCCAATGGATCTTCCCAGGAATTGAACCAGGGTCTCCTACACTGCAGGCAGATTCTTTACCAACTGAGCTATCTGGGAAGCCCTGCCATGGAGAAAATAGGATTAACTATTCTGAATTCAGTTCAGTTCAGTTCAGTCTCTCAGTTGTGTCCGACTCTTTGCGACCCCACGAATCGCAGCACTCCAGGCCTCCCTGTCCATCACGAACTCCCGGAGTTCACTCAGACTCACGACCATCGAGTCAGTGATGCCATCCAGCCATCTCATCCTCTGTCGTCCCCTTCTCCTCCTGCCCCCAATCCCTCCCAGCATCAGAGTCTTTTCCAATGAGTCAACTCTTTGCATGAGGTGGCCAAAGTACTGGAGTTTCAGCTTTAGCATCATTCCTTCCAAAGAAATCCCAGGGCTGATCTCCTTCAGAATGGACTGGTTGGATCTCCTTGCAGTCCAAGCGACTCTCAAGAGTCTTCTCCAACACCACAATTCAAAAGCATCAGTTCTTCGGTGCTCAGCTTTCTTCACAGACCAACTCTCACATCCATACATGACCACTGGAAAAACCATAGCCTTGACTAGATGGACCTTTGTTGGCAAAGTAATGCCTCTGCTTTACAATATGCTATCTAGGTTGGTCATAACTTTTCTTCCAAGGAGTAAGTGTCTTTTAATTTCATGGCTGCAGTCACTATGTGCAGTGATTTTGGAGCCCCCCAAAATAAAGTCTGACACTGTTTGCACTGTTTCCCCATCTATTTCCCATGAAGTGATGGGACCAGATGCCATGATCTTAGTTTTCTGAATGTTGAGCTTTAAGCCAACTTTTTCACTCTCCTCTTTCACTTTCATCAAGAGGCTTTTTAGTTCTGAATACCACGACCATTAACTAACGGCATCCTTTGAACTGAAAGAAGTGGTGGTGTAGTGGGCACCTGGGTTATATCTCTATCACAAGACTTAGTAAAGATATCGTGAGTGTCTGTTTTATGACTGACTCTTCCATGATGATGTAAGTAAGCTCCTTGAGGGTAATGATCTTGTCTTATTATTTGTGTCCCAGCATCCAGCACCATATCTACCTCGGAGTGAATACTGACTGTTACAAGAACCATCTTTCCCAGATCATTCAATGATACATTTCCTTGTATGGTTTTCATGGGCCTGTGGCTATACATTTGAGTAGTGAGGTGAAAATTTTAAATTTCAATACACAGGCTATACCTGAGACCCATTGAATCAGATTCTCTGGGGTTTGGATCCCAGGCATCAGTGTTTTTTAAAGCAGTAATTTTAAAGTTTTTTTTAGATGATTCCAGTGTGTAGGCAAGGTTGAAACTCACTGAAATAGAACCTTTAAGTTCTTTCTTTTTCAAAATACTCCTTGAAGAAGTACAAAAAACACAGAGCAAATACCCAATGCTGTTAAGTCTTAAGGAAGGTCTGTGCTTGGAATTCTTGAGTGCTCTTTTTGATTAGAATTCAAGCAGTAGTTAGGGGTTGCAACCTCTGCAAAGATGGTATCTTCCATTGAAAATATCTTTTGAGCATGCTTATTAAAAATCTTCATAAAGGAGGAAGATGTGTATAAGCAGTAAGATGAGATGATACCATCAGGACTATAGCAGTATTAAGGATATTACATAAATTAGTGATTCCATTTTTTTCTCCATGAATCTCTAAGAATGCCTTTTTCCTTCTTTCCTACTTTTTAATCTGCCATTTCTTGAACCTTCCCCCAATTCCTGGTTCCTTGAGGCAGCTCAGAATTTCTTGGCAGCTCTAAATTTTCATGTTGCCACCATACAGAGTTGTCAGTGCCAAGGGCAAGAGAGGATCTTTCCGGTATGTACTGAACTTGAGATCAGATTCTGTTTGTTTGGAGTGTCATCATCAGGTTGTGTACTGAATGTGTCCTCAATCCTAATTAGATTTGAATTATATGATCTGATTTTGCATGTATTTGATGCACGATAGATATTAATGTTTGTGGGGAGGCAGTGTGTCAAAGTGGAGTCAGATAGTCCTGGTTTTAGGACCTGGTTCAATCACTTATTAGTTGTATCACTTAAGATTAATTACTCAATCTTTATGATCCTTGGGTTCCTGATCTATAGTATGTGAACCAAAATGTCTTCCTTTCAGAGATGCTATGATTCAGGACTTCCCTGGTAGTCCAGTGGTTAAGACTCTGTGATTCCAGTGAAGAGCATGTGGGTTCAGTCCCTGGTCCAGGAAATGAGATCCCACATGCCTCATAGCTTGCCCAAAAAATTAAAAAAAAAAAAAAAAAGAACACAGAGATTCTGTGATTCTCATCAATTTTAAAGCATATTCCTGAACCTCCCCTTAATCTTAGCCAATTCGAACAAAATACTCCCTCCCTACCCCCAGAGCCCCCCACTGTTCTAGTCCTAGGATGGTATAATAAAATACCATAGACTGGGTAGTTTCAACAGCAGACATTTCTTTCGCACAGTTCTGGAGGCTGGGAAGTCCAAGATCAAAGTGCAGGCAGATTTGTCTTTTCCTGACTTGCACGTGGCTGCCTTCTCACTGTGTAAGGGTATTAATCCTCCTATGCAGGACCCACCGTCATGACCTCCTCTGTACTTAATTAGCTCCTATCTCAGTCAGTTCCATTGCCATAACAAAGTACCATAGACTGGGTGGCTTATAAACCACAGAACTTTATTTCTCACAGTTCCAGAGGTTAGAGTCTGAAATTGGGGTGCCAGCACGGTTGAGTTCTGGTAAGGCCCTCTTCTGGGCTGCAGACTGCCGACTGCTCTCTGCGTCCTCACATGGTAGAAGCACAGGGGGGCTCGAGTGGTCCTTTTTATGAGTCCTGATCCCATTCATGAGGGCTTTGCCTTTATGACCCAATCACCTCTCAAAGGCCCCATCTCCTAATACCATCACACTGGAGACTAGGATCTCAGTGGTTGATTTTGGGAAGACAAACTTTCAGTTTATAACTTGTCTCAGGGGCCCCATCTCCTTATACCAACACACTGGAGATTAGAGTCTCAATATATGAATTTCGAGGGGACACATTCAGTCCATAATACTCATATTAATAAAGCCCAAGAAACTATACCCCAAACATTTTTGTCAACCTCACAGCTATTTCCTTCCTTTATAAGGAATATGTCTCAAAATGCTTCTGCATTTTCACTGCATTTCACTGCATTTTCACATTTCATCTTGCCTTCACCCCTCAGCTAAGCCCCAAGTCAACGCTCACACATTCCTAAATCAATCCTAACATCTCAGTAGCATCCTACATTGGTGATCATTTCCTTCTTAGAGTACATGACATTGCACTTCCCTAGGTTTCTTCCTCCATGTCTGTTCACTCATTAGTCTTTGGAGTTTTTCAAACTCAGTCCTAGATTCTTCTCTTTTTTCTTTATACTATTTTCCTAGGTATTCCCACCTACACCTGTGGCCTTACTTACTACTTACAGGTGGATGACTCCCAAATTCATATCTGTAACCCAAATCTCTTCTCTGAGCTCCAAACTTGACCAAGCCAGCTTCTTGACATTTCTATGTGAATGTGTCAAAGAAGAGGGATTCAGACTCAACTTCAGACTCAATTAGGTAGAGCTAAAAATAGAGTTAAATCTTTTTCTTTCCAAATCTTGCTCTCATCCATCTCCTTTTCTTATAGGATGGTGGTGGTTGTGGTTTAGTTGCTAAGTCATGTCGGACTTTGGTGACCCTGTGGACTGTACCCCATTAGGGTCCTCGGTCCATGGAATTCTCCAGGCAAGAACACTGGAGTGGGTTGCCATTTCATCCTCCAGGGGATCTTTCCAACCCAGGGATTGAACCCGGGTCTCCTGCATTGCAGGCGGATTCTTTACCGACTGAGCTACCAGGGAAGCCCTTTTCTTAAAGGATGGTACCCTTTTTATTTACTCATTTTACAAGCCAGAAATCTGTCAGGACCTTTCTCTATCACCCTCTAAAACTTAAGTTATTGCCATGTCTCTGTGGCAGTTCCTCTTAAATATCTCTTCAATCTGTGTATATCTTTCCATGCTCACTGCCATCACCCTCCTTCAGTTTATCACTTCTCTATGCTAGACACTGAAATAATTACCTAATTGGTCTCCTCATTCCTTTCTTGCTGTCCTCAAATCTCTTCTCCCTTCTCTAGCTGGAGTAATCTTAAAATTCAAAATTATGTTATTCTCTGCTTAAAGCACATTAATGACTTTAAATTTTCGCAGGATAAAGACCAACGTCTTTAACTGCTAGCCTGCACGTGCCTGCACAATCTGGTCTCTGCTTCCCTCTCCAGCTTCACTTCATAGCATGCGTCCCTTCACTGCCTGCATTCGGCCCTGTGGATTTCCCCTTAGTTCTGGAAATATGCCCTGCGTCTTCTCACCCCAGGGTCCTGTGCAAACTCTCCCTTCAGTGTGGAGCATGCTGCCTCTCCCTTTCAGACTTATTAACCTCCACTCATTCTTCAGAGTTCATTTTTCTCTGACTCTTGGACTAAATCGAATGCTCTATTGTATGTGCTCATAGTTCTGTGAAGTGAAGTGAAGTTGCTCAGTGGTGTCCGACCCTTTGCGACCCCATGGACTGTAGCCTATCAGGCTCCTCTGTCCATGGGATTTTCCAGGCAAGAATACTGGAGTGGGTTGCCATTTCCTTCTCCAGGGATCTTCCCCACCCAGGGATCGAACCCGGGTCTCCCGCATTGTAGACAGACGCTTTTACCAGCTGAGCAACCAGGGAAGCCTTCCTCAAACGGCATTTTGTTCACAGTGTTTTAGTTTGCTAAGGCTGCCATAACAAAATAACAGACTGGTGGGCTTAAAAGTAGAAACTTATTTCTCACAGTTCTGGAGACCGGAAGTTCAAGATCAAGGTTCCAGCAGTTTGGTTTCTGCTGAAGCCTCTCTCTTTGGCTTGCAGATGGCTGCTCTCTCGTTGAATCCTCACATGATCTTTTCTGTGTGTGTGTGTGTGTGTGTGTGTGTGTGTGTGCGCACGCGCACCCCTGTGTCTCTATGTCCACATTTTCTCTTTCTGTAGGAACACCAGTCGGATTGGATCAGGGCCCATCCTAAAAGCCTCATTGTAACTTAATTACCTCTTCAAAGGTCCTGTCTACAAATATAGTCACACGATGAGGTACTGGGGGTAGGGCTTCACCATATGAATTTTAGGGGGTGCAGTTCAGCTCATAATTCAGTTATAAGTTTGTTTCAGATTGGTGGTTATTGTTATTTTCTCCAGTGACTTCTAAGCTCAGTTAGGATAGGGATTATATCTGTTGTGATCCACCATTGCCATTACATGGTCTGGCAGCACTATAGGTGGTCTGTTTGTTGAACAAATGAGCCGCTATGAAACAGAAGAGCCTATCGGAGTGTGAGATGTAATAAATGCTCTACAAGCAGCAGATGCTGTTAACAGTGGTGGTGAGTTCAGCTAACTCAGGGGATCATTCTTAGTTTTGTTCTCATGATTTACTTGCAGCTATTTGTTGTTGTTGAGTCACTAAATCGTGTCTGAGTCTTTGCGACCCCATGGACTGCAGCATGCCAGGCTCCCTGTCCTTCATCATCTCCTGGAGTTTGCTCAAACTTGTGTCCACTGAGTTAATGATGCCATCCAACCATCTCACCCTCTATTGCCCCCTTCTCCTCCTGCCCTCAATCTTTCCCAGCATCAGAATCTTTACCAGTGAGTCAGCTCTTCGCATCAGGTGGCCAAAGTATTGGAGTTTCAAGCATCAGTCCTTCCTATTAGCATTTCTAATTAGCACTGCTGAGGTCTTGCTGCTGAATAAATCTTAAGGTTTCCTTGCAGGAAAGTAACCAAGAGACTAAAACACAGGGCAAAATAGTTCCAGCACAGCTTCAGTAAGTATAGTCCTATAGTGATGGATTTCCTGTGGCTAATCTTCTAACTTGTAAGAAATTCTCTTAAAGCTTGCTTCATGATTGCTGTGTAAACCCTTTCCTGAAACACTAATTTTCCAACTCTTTCTTGTTATAGAAAAATGTAATGGAAAAAAAAACAAACCTTGATTGGCTATATTTTATTTAACACAATGGTTTCAATTCTTTAATGTCCCTTATAAACTTGTATAAAATGGATTCATAAATTATAATAGTCAAGGCCTATTAATGTATTTTATGCCTGTGGTATTATGTTGGATTAATTTGCACTACTTTGTTAGACTTTTATATATGCTCTGAGTGTAAAGTGAACATATAGTAATATTTCTCTAAATATATCTCTATTTTGGAATTTTAAGATTAAATTGATTAAAATGAGTAAAGATTGATATGATAGATAATGTGGACTTGTTATTCAAAACACTTTTTATGTAACCAAAGGATGAGATATAACCAAAGAGCATAGGCACAAATCTATGTAAGGATTTATGTCACTTATTTCCCCTGAGATTGTAGGAAAATTTGGGTTTTAAAATTTGCCCGTTTGTGTAACACATGTAATTCATCGCTATGACCACTAGATGTCAGTGTTGTTTCAGTTTAAGCACTGGCTGTGTTGCCAGAGGCACCAGAGAGGATTTTATCTATTTAATCAAAACTCTGCACCTTTGCTGGCTTCTGAGGGTCACCAACGTTCGTTTAGTATTACAGAGACGAAAAATACCTTATATTCGCACAAGCTGCACAGAATATACTTTATTAGGCAGATGAAGGGCAACAAATTTCAAAGTGCCAGAGGCATTTTTTGCTTAATAATAACTACCTGGTGGCTCAAAGGTTAAAGCGTCTGCCTGCAATTTGGGAGACCTAGGTTTGATCCCTGGGTCGGGAAGATCCCCTGGAGGAGGAAGTGGCAACCCACTCTAGTATTCTTGCCTGGAGAATCCCATGGATGGAGGAGCCTGGTGGGCTACAGTCCATGGGGTCGCAAAGAGTTGGACACGACTGAGCGACTTCACTTTCTTTCTTTTTTCTTTCTACCAACAGATATTGAATGTTTATTATGTGTTAGGCATAGTGTTAAGCATCTTACAGAGATTTTATTTAATGCTCTTAATATAACAACTTCAGGAGAAATTTCACTCTTGTACTCAAATCTCATGTGAAGAAATCGAGGCATAGAAGTGGTTAATTTGCTCAGTGCCAGAAGAACCAGGAAGTAAGTTGGAAAGAATTCAAACACAGGGCGACCAACTGCTGAACTTAACTTTACCCTTAACTACTAAACCACGTGGTATTTGTGTGTGCTCAGTTGCTCAGTCGAGTCTGACTCTCGACAGTGACCCCATGTACTATAGCCTGCCAGGTTCATCTGTCTATGGGATTTTCCAGGCAAGAATACTGGAATACTGAAAGAATACTAGGTTGTTGTTTCCTACTCCAGGGAATCTTCCTGACCCAATGATTGAACCTGCAACTCGTGTATCTCTTGCATTGGCTGGTGGATTCTTTACCACTGCTTCACTTGAGAAGCCCCAAGCCATGTGGACTCACATTTAAACTAATCACAATCAGGGAAAATCTTTGTTGAAAACAACGTGCAAAATAGTTGTTTTGAAAGAAACTCATTTAAAAATTACTGTAAGTATAAATTATGACTTATAGAGTACAATCCTTTGAATTGTGTCTTATAGTATAGAAAAGCATAGAATCCCATGGAATATGAAAGCCTGATTTCTGAATATTTTTAGAATGCTTACCCAGTTGCAAAGGGATAATGTTTATTAAATGATCCCTTGAGGTAAGTGTAACCTGATGTTTGTTCTTGGTGTTGTCTTTGGACTGTAGGCATTGATGGGGGAGCAATGACATATGCACTCTTGTTTCCACCATGTCCGTTTCTTTGTGACCCATGGACTGCAGTCCACCAGGCTCTTCTGTCCATGGGATTCTCCAGGCAAGAATACTGGAGTGGGTTGCCATTTCCTTCTCTCGGGGATCTTCCAGACTCAGGGATCAAACCTGAGTCTCCTGCATTGGCAGGCAGATTCTTTACCACTGCGCCACCATACGAACTCTATTTGGTACCTATTTGAAATACTGGAGGCCAGCACTGTGGAAGCCTTTTGAATGAATCATGGAAAGATTCTAGGTGACTATCATTTTTACTAATCTAGCTAGGAGCACAGTCAACTAAGTAAACCATGGAGCACTTGAAAAAAGAGCTTTTTAGATATTGGGCAATATATTCTAAAGCATTAAAACATGTATAATTTAACATAACATTTCCCTTCTAGGAATGTTTCCCAAGAGAACAGTTTTTGATTAATCTACTAGAATATTTATCAAAGCATTATTTATAGCAATGAAGAATCAAACAATTTGTAATCTTGGCTAGAGCTTGGTTAAATACCATTTTCACTAAAATAATTAGTAGAAGAATATTTCATGATGTGAAAAAAATGTTTGTAGTGTATTATTAAGTTTGCGAAACAATATTCTAGGAGAATCCCAATTTTATACAAACTAAAAACATTATATAAGGGGCTTCCTGGTGGCTCAGTGGTGAAGAATCCACCTATGGTGCAGGAGACTCGGGTTCAATTCCTAGGGTGGTAAGATCCCCTGGAGAAGGAAATGGCAACACACTCCAGTATTCTTGTTTTCTTGCCTGGGAAATGACATGGTCAGAGGAGCTTGGCAGGTTATAGTCTATGGGTCACAAAGAGTTGAATGCGACTGAGAGACTAAAAGCATGCACCCAAAAACATTTTATATATACAGACTTGGAAAGAAGATTGAAGTGTACACCAAAATGTTAGTAGTTACTTTTTTTAGGTGATAATAGGTGACTTTTGTTTTCTTTGTTTTATTTTTCCTTTTAAAATTACATGTAAGTACTGTGTGTTACTTATGAATTAAAAAAAAAGTCCCACAAGCTATTTATATTTTTAAAAACATCACACAATTAAAAAAGCTGTGTTCAAACTTAGGTTTGTTATTTAGAAAAGATGATTGTTGCCATATGTTTTCTAATATGTTCAGTGTTGTTAATAATTCATGGTATGTGTGTTGGCAAGAGGCATGAGATAGCTCAAAAGGGTTACTCCATTTTATCTATGTCCAAAGGAAAGGTCATATGATTAAAGAAAAATCTTGGGTACTGTCTTATGCAACTTGAAGATTATCACTTGAGGTTTTGATTAAGTGTTTCTTGGAAAAGTTCCAATTTAGTATTTCTAAAAAGGGCCATCAAGCTTTGTGTAGGTTAACATGCAAAATAGGCACTGTCCTTTGTGGCCGAAAATAATTTGTCCCATTTAGCTCCTATTTAGTCTGTTTTCTTGTTAATATGAACACAAAGTGGTGTATGGCATATTCTAGAATATGTTACTGCTTTTAATTCTGCTGCTTTACCATCTTGATTGATCCTTTGGATTTGTTGTTTCTTTTTTTTTTCTTTTTTAATGTGAGGTTGCACAGTACAAGGATTCTGGTTTATCTTATGAACATTGAACATTATTGAAATCACATAATTCTAACTAGACAATGAATGCTCAATTAAACAATTCCAACATGGTGTCAGATTTTCTTCTGGGGATTTTACTTAGCAATTTCTCCACAAGCATAGTCATTTGCTTTAAAAATTTTTTTAAATGAAGTCTTTTATAATGAAGACTTTTACCATCAAATTATTCTTTTAAAGTGGAATTATATGTGTCTTTATCACGCTGAATTTTATCCATACCAAATTTCATTCATACCAAATGTCAGCTCTTTAGATGGACACCCTTCATGAATCACAGCTTGCGTCTGAGCAGTGGATGGACAGAACCATGACTTACTAGATGGTAATATTGTTGTGGCAGACCTTAACCTTCTGGTTTCAACCTTACAAAGGTTGAGAAAACTGGTGAAAATTGTGGTTAAATTGATTAGTTATGATCCTGAGATTTGGAACTCTAAGTGCATATTGAATTGAAAACATTAATTTTCTTGTTTTCAGGAACCTCTCTCTCTCTATATTTATATATCTCTAGAAATATCATACATTTTTTCTCCTTGGGTTCTTACTCTTTGCCTCCTTACTGAGCAAGGTCACCTGGCCAACTTTCTTCTGAATATGTATGAGATTTTGGACATTGGCATGTTTTGGTCCATACTACTCTAATTTAGGGATTGTAACAGGCAAAGTCAATGTTGGCTGGAAATCAGGATTCCAAATGGTTTTACTGCAGAGAAAAATCTGAAGTTCATGATGCAATGCATTGAACCTGGTTAGATCAAATTACTCTGAGTCATGGCTGCAGCCTGTAATACAGTACTGCTCAAACTGGCGTTAGCTTCCATTTACTTCCATTAAAATACCATCCAAACTTGGAAGTACCACAATGAAATGCATTTAAGATAGCTATTTTGATGGAAAAGAGCACCTTTAGCTGCATCTTTTTGTACTGGCTTAGAGGGTTTAGTAACTGAAGCCACTTTTTCTTTTCTTTTTTTCTACTTAGTTGTGTTCATGCTTGAAAGCACAGCCTGCAAATGAAAAAAAACATAGGGAAATAACTTAGACTATATAGGTTTTCCTATGTCATTTAGAATGAGAGAGTATGTTATTAAGAAAGAGTCGATTTTTGCAATAATCCACTCAAGTTTAAGCTCTTTTGCCAGGTACCGTACTGTTTAGAGGAGGGAAAAAAAAGAAACGAGATGCTTAACTAAAAAAAAATACAGTTTAGAGTTTTATTTTATGTTGTATAAAGTAAAAGAATGGGGGCTGAGAAGTTTTAATGCCAAACATGAAAAAAATTTAAAAGTAAGCTAACAAAGGTGACATATTTTAATCACAAATGAGATTGGTACATAGATTACAATCTATGTTTTAAAATTCGTTAATTTTAACAAGCCTAAAATTTATTTTGACAAGCATAGCCGATGATCCAGGTACTATATTCTAAGCATTTTGGCACTGTATTTTTATTTACTTAAACATCATAACAACTGTATTGGTACTATATTTATCATTAGCAATCCCATTTTCAAGATGGGTACTTGCTCATGTCTAGAGCTAGGGAACAAGCCCAGCACGCTGACTTGAGTCTGCAGGTCACCCTGATGCTCCCCAGGGCTAGTGACTATTGTTGGATCCCTTGGTTGGAGGGGCGGAGCCTGGAGTCATAGTGCTCACTAGACTTGACCAAGGGTCCATCACCAAGCTTAATGCCCACTGTGATCACAAGCCCTCCCAAGAAGTCCTTTTTGTGTTAATTCAACAGAATTACTATATTGCTCTTAGGGAGCAGCAAGTGGGAATTTCCATTAAAATGGAGGGAGAGGAGAAGTTAAAAAGTCAGTTTAAGAGGTGGTAATCTTTCACATGTAGTATGTATTCTACCTTGTCCTGACCTTTGAAGAGAAGTCAGCAGATGGAAAAAGAAAGATTCTGAGCAGGGGAAGAGAGGTGATTGATTGGTAAGTAGGAAAAGAGGAAAGATCAGAGTGGGTTAGATAGATTGGTAGGAGATGACTGATTGACAGACCATTCTATCACTTCTAAATGCAACTTCTATTCCCTTTTCAGAGAGGTTAACCCATTAGGCATTATTTCTAACCCAAATCCCATACACTTCACATTCCTTATTTAGCCACCTATTTCTGAATGTGACTCTGAGAGACTTCATGGAAACTTTCACAGTTGGATACCTCTTGGGTTAGTTGTTTGCCCAAATGTAGCTAGCTAGTAACCAGAGTCTTTCGAGGTAAGGATTAATGGAAAGTAAGAGAATGTCTGCTGTTTCAGTCTCTTAAAAGCTGCAAATAGCAAACTTGTGTAGGCAAATTACACTATTAGAATTCAAATCATTGGTAACCAAATTTATTTTCTCATTCTGATGTCTTTTGGTAACAAAAAAAGGCTTTGAAAATAAATTCTTGTAATCATCATCATTAAGATGTTTAGAAACCAAGTTTTTCAGGATAAAGATGTTTATACTGTTTTAGAATAGTAGAATTCTGGCTCCAGAGATTTTTCTAAATTGAAGCCAGGATATAGAAACATTGTCAAATAACAATCTGAAGCATTGTAATTAAAAAATTTTTTTATTTTGCACATTCAAAAATCCCTTTCTCCGAGTCTAGGTTAATTATAGTGCATTTAGTCTCTGCTATTTTTGTTTTTCTTTGAATTATCAGTAGTGGTAAATAAAACTCAAAACACCGTTTCTTTTTTTCCTTTGGCTTAAAATCTTTGCTTTAGGTGAAATAGACACTGCTGTGCTGACCCTGGGCTTTTTAAAGCTCTGTTGTATAAGCTATAAATGGTTTCTTAACATGCCCCTCACATCTCAGATATCTTTGTCCACAAGGACTGCAGAATAACAAAATGTCCATCCAAGGCTCTGACACACACAATGAAAATGAAGAGAAGGGAATTCATTTCATTATTAGAGTGGCTTAAGCAAAGGAGAGGAAGAGGCAAAGGAATGAATGACCTTATTGGTCTTCTGTAAAAGAACTGCGGTGTTTTCTTTTCCTGGTCTCTTAAGGATTCAATTACACAAGTTGGTGCATAAAACATATTCAGATGTGTAATTTTTAAGGGACTCTTTTCTTGAATGTGTCTTTTGTCCTCTTCGTTCTCATTTCAGACCTTTCTCATGAGTATTTCTTTCGATTCTGTAATGGAAAAAAGGGAACAGATTTACTCCCATGAGACATCACCATGGGGCAAAGGTAAGGAGAAAAGCGGAAAACTAGGAAAGGATGGGAACAAATGGATAGAGGAGAGCAATTAGTGGAGCGTTTGGAAAATGTTTTGCCTCAGGTCCCAGTGGGATCAATTTTAGAGCTATAGGTTCTAGTCTGTGTGTAGGAGAGATGCATAAAATAACTTGCCTGAACACTTGTCTATGACTGCATCTCAGGTCTTCTCTGCTGGTTCCAAGTCTACACATAAAATGTAAACTTAGTCTTTATTGAAATCCTGCTTCAGTATATCCCTGAGGCTTAGTGGGCTACAGAGGAAAGCAGAATTCCAAAAGACTGCAGCTTTTAAAATATTTCTTGGTACAAGAGACTCTTGACACACCAGTCTTGATCTTACAGATTCTATTGGTGAGAACCTTGGCAAAATTGATTCGAGTTACTTGCCTAAGGTCTAGGGCTATAGCCCTGAGCTCATATGGAGCTGAAAACTTTTAATCCCTGGTTTCCAGATGTCCCTTTTAGCATCAACAGCAGCAATAAAAACAAACCAGTAGCTGTAATAAGCAGTGTACACAGGAAATAAAAAACTCAGTAAAGTATGATTCTGTGGAGTGGTGCTTAGATGGCTTTATACCCTTGGCATCCTCTTTCCCACAAAGTCTGAGTATGGTCAGTAAGACCAACCCAGTTAGGGCCTGGAATGGTTTCTTTATTCTAGATTTTGATGAAAACACAAAAGGATATGTTCAGTTCAGTTCAGTTCAATTCAGTCGCTCAGTCATGTCCGACTCTTTGCGACCCCATGAATCGAAGCACGCCAGGCCTCCCTGTCTATCACCAACTCCTGGAGTTCACTCAAACTCACGTCCATTGAGTCAGTGATGCCATCCAGCCATCTCATCCTCTGTCGTCCCCTTCTCCTCCTGCCCCCAATCCCTCCCAGCATCAGAGTCTTTTCCAATGAGTCAACTCTTCGCATCAGGTGGCAAAAGTACTGGAGTTTCAGCTTTAGCATCAGTCCTTCCAATGAACACCCAGGACTGATCTCCTTTAGAATGGACTGGTTGGATCTCCTTCTAGTCCAAGGGACTCTCAAGAGTCTTCTCCAACACCACAGTTCAAAAGCATCAATTCTTTGGCACTCAGCTTTCTTCACAGTCCAACTCTCACATCCATACATGACCACAGGAAAAACCATAGCCTTGACTAGACGGACCTTTGTTGGCAAAGTAATGTCTCTGCTTTTGAATATGCTATCTAGGCTGGTCATAACTTTCCTTCCAAGGAGTAAGCGTCTTTTAATTTCATGGCTGCAGTCACCATCTGCAGTGATTTTGGAGCCCAAAAAATAAAGTCAGCCACTGTTTCCCCATCTATTTCCCATGAAGTGATGGGACCAGATGCCATGATTTTCGTTTTCTAAATGTTGAGCTGTAAGCCAACTTTTTCACTCTCCTATTTCACTTTCATCAAGAGGCTTTGAGTTTCTCTTCACTTTCTGCCATAAGGGTGGTGTCATCTGCATATCTGAGGTTATTAATATTTCTCCTAGTGATCTTGATTCCAGCTTGTGCTTCCTCCAGCCCAGCATTTCTCATGATGTACTCTGCATAGAAGTTAAATAAGCAGGGTGACAATATACAGCCTTGACGTACTCCTTTTCCTATTTGGAACCAGTCTGTTGTTCCATGTCCAGTTCTAACTGTTGCTTCCTGACCTGCATATAAAGTTTCTCAAGAGGCAGGTCAGGTGGTCTGGTATTCCCGTCTCTTTCAGAATTTTCCACAGTTTATTGTGATCCACACAGTCAAAGGTTTTGGCATAGTCAATAAAGCAGAAATAGATGTTTTTCTGGAACTCTCTTGCTTTTTCGATGATCCAATGGATGTTGTTAAGAATTATAAAAATAATAACATGAGGAAGATACACGTTTTTATGAGGTATACATACATTTATACCCAAACCTTAAGCTTCACAAGGAAAGTTATCATGGTGTAGGGTTCATTGTTGAATCCTTAATTCCTAGCAGTGCCTGAGGCCAGAGTCACAATGTGTGTCTGTTAAATAAAGGAAAGAAATAGTGAATTCTTAAAATAAAAACTTTTTTTAATTGAAGGATAATTGCTTTACAATGTTTTGTAAAGCATGGTGATCTCTTATGGTTTCTGCCATATGACAATGTGTACAGCCATAAGTATACATATATCCTCTCCCTCTTGAACCTTCCCCCAGCAACTCCCACCCCATCCCACCCCTCTAGGTTGTCAGAGAGTACTGGGTTGAGCTCTCCGTGTTATCCAGCAACTTCCCCTTAGCTATCTGTGAAGATTGCTATCTCAAGTAGCAATCCCCATGACCATATCTTTTACATATGGTCATGTATATGTTTTAGTGCTACTCTCTCAATTCATCCCGCCCTTTCCCTCCCCGCTTGGGTCCACCAGTTCCTTCTCTATGTCTGTGTCTGTATTCCTGCTTTGCAGACAGATTCATCAGTACCATTAGAAACAGTGGATTCTGACAATAGTTTCTGTGAGGATACTAATAAGAACATTTATTCAGTGCCACTAAGGGAATAGTTCTGAATGTTCTGTTCATTTCAGATTTCCCTTCCCTTTTCTTTCCTTTCCATCTTTTCTCTCTTCAATTCTCCTTCCTTTTTTCTTTCCCAAATATCCTCTCTTCCTCCAGTCTTTCTTACCTTTCTTCCTTCTCTCTTTCACCCCAGGGATATTATCCTACATTTCCCATGCCATCTGTCCTGGACTGTCAACTTCTTTTTTTAGAACCCTAATTAGAATCACAGAAATTTCCTAGTCTTTGCTTAGTATTTGCTCAAAGTATAGTCCAGGTAATGAGCCTCTGTCTCTTGATATTTAGGGAAAGGCTGATTTCTTCTAATATGTTCTGCAAAATACTGGAGTCCCACTTGATTACTCCTGTTGGGTCTTTGTTATGCAGTTCTTTGATAGCTTCTTCTGTAACACCATTAAGAGTTTAACAGCTCAAGTAGCAATTCACATGAATTAATTATGCTTTAATTACTATAAACTCAGTATCTTGTAGATTATGTAGTCGTTCACTGAATACTTACCTTAGGTTGGTGACTTTTGGCGTTACAATCAAAGATGAATTTTAATTCCTGGTTTCACATACCAGTTTTGGAGACCAGAAAAATATATGGAAGATAAATTTTAAAAATTCAAACAATTTGTAAAAACAATAAGCTTTCAATATTTCCTGATTCAGAAATACCAAGGTTTTTTTTCATATTTGGAGACATTTTGCATCCTCTATAATTCACCATAGTGTTGCTTTTAAGAAAGGTTGACAGTGCTCTTTGACCACCTAGAGGGGTGGGATGGGGTGGGAAGTGGGAGAGAGTTTCAAGAAGGAGGGGACATATGTATGCCTATGTATGCTTACGGCTGATTCATGTTGATGTATGGTAGAAACAAACACAATATTGTGAAACAATTATCCTCCAATTAAAAATAAATAATAAAGAGAGGTTGAACAATTGAAACAAGAAATAGGTGATTGTAGTGGAGGAAATTTCATGTTAGAAGCAGGTAAATTGATTTCATTTCCCCAGAGTGTCAAAACCCTGTTTTTAATTTTTTTGAAATGAGTCATTTTATACTTTGTATTTTTTTCTTTTCTAATTAGAATTTCTGAATTGTGGATTGGAAATTACTTTCTTTTGCTGCCATCCTGATGATGGACTATGTTTTAAGATCCCATCTCTTCCTTTTTTTTTTTTTTTAATTTCCGTTTTTTAAAATTTAAAACTTATTTTATTTGGCTGCACCAGGTCTTAGTTGTGGTGTGTGGGATCTAGTTCCCTGACCAGAGCTTTAACCCAGGCCCCCTGCATTGGAAGCACAAACTCTTAGCCACTGGACCGCCAAGACAGTTCCTATTTCTGTTTCATACAAAGAAATTCTTCAATAGCTGCTTGAGAAAGGATGTTTGAGAAATAAATTTTTATGCTCTTTTGCATGTATGAAAATATCTTTATCTCATCTTCCTACATTTAAGTTTTATTTATAGCATTGTGGATTAAAATTGTATCTCCCTCAGAATATTGAAGACGTTTTCTTATATTCTACATTTCAGCATTGCTCTTGAGGCTTGCCATTCTATTTCTTATGCCTTGTTTTATTTTGATATCTGTTTGTTATTATTTTCAATATATATATTTCACTCTGGATTTTTTTTTTACCTTTTTATACCAATATTTTCTATACTTTAAAAAATTACTTATTGGAGTATAGTTGATTTACAGTGTGGTGTTAGTTTACTGCTGCTGCTGCTAAGTCGCTTCAGTCTTGTCCGACTCTGTGCGACCCCATAGACGGCAGCCCACCAGGCTCCCCCATCCCTGGGATTCTCCAGGCAAGAACACTGGAGTGGGTTGCCATTTCCTTCTCCAACGCATGAAAGTGAAAAGTGAAAGCAAAGCCGCTCAGTCGTGTCCGACTCCCAGCGACCCCATGGACTGCAGCCCACCAGGCTCCTCCATCCGTGGGATTCTCCAGGCAAGTGTACTGGAGTGGGGTTCCATAGTTACTACTATGCAGCAAAGTGAATCAGCCATTACATATATCCACCTTTATGGATTTTTTTTCTATATAGGTCATTACACAGTATTGAATAGAGTTTTCGATGCTATAGAGTAGGTCCTTATTAATTAATTATCTATTTTATACATAGTAGTGTGTATTTGTCAATCCCAATCTCCCAATTTATTCCTTCTATCCTTCCCCTCGGTAACCATAAATTTGTTTTCTACATCTGTGACTCTAATTTTGTTTTGTAAATAAGTTCATTTGTACCAGTTTTAAAATGATCTTTCTCTTCAGTATTCCAAATTTCACAACTATCAATCAGTCTTAGAGAGAGAGTGCATATGTGTTGTTCATGACATTGGGTACTTAGTTCACCTTTTAAAATCTGGAATATATCTTTAGTTTGGGGAATTTTCTTGAATTATTTATTTTATTAGTTCTTTTCTTCTGTTCTCTCTTTCTTTCTGGAGCTATTATCAGTCAGATAATGAATATCTTGAAAGAATCCTTTAAGTCTTTTATCTTTTTTTCTTATTTGTCAACTCTTTATCTTTTTATTCAACTTTCTAGGAGAGTTCTTCAGCTTTATATTTTAAATCATTAAAAAACTTCCAATTTCTACTGTCATTTTTTCATTTCTAAAGGCTCTTTCTATTCTCTAATTTTACCTTTTGTAAAAAAATTGCCATATTGTTTTTGCTCTTAAAAGTGCTTTATTTTCTTTTTATTTTACTAAACAAGTTTTTATTGAAGTATAGTTGATTTATAATGTCATGTCAGTTCAAATGTACAGTAAAATGATTTTGTTATACACACACACATATCCACATACATATCCACTTATATGTGTATATATATATTCTTTCCCAGGTTATTTTCCTTTATAGGTCATTACATAATATTGAGTATAGTTCCCTGTGCTATACAGTAGGCCCTCATTGGTTATCTATTTTATATGAAGTAGTGTGTGTAGGTTAATCCCAAACTCCTAACTTATTCTTCCCTCATCATTTACCCTTCGTTCACCATAAGTTTGTTTCCTATGTCTGTGAATCTGTTTCTATTTTTTTTCCTTTTATTTATTTTTTAAAATTTAATTTAATTTAATTTTTTAACTTTACAATATTGTATTGGTTTTGCCATATATCAAAATGAATCCGCCACAGGTATACACGTGTTCCCCATCCTGAACCCTCCTCCCTCCTCCCTCCCCATACCATCCCTCTGGGTCGTCCCAGCGCACCAGCCCCAAGCATCCAGTATCGTGCATCGAACCTGGACTGGCGACTCGTTTCATATATGATATTATACATGTTTCAATGCCATTCTCCCAAATCATCCCACCCTCTCCCTCTCCCACAGAGTCCAAAAGACTGTTCTATACATCAGTGTCTCTTTTGCTGTCTAGTATACAGGATTATTGTTACCATCTTTCTAAATTCCATATATATGCGTTAGTATACTGTATTGGTGTTTTTCTTTCTGGCTTACTTCACTCTGTATAATAGGCTCCAGTTTCATCCATCTCATTAGAACTGACTCAAATGTATTCTTTTTAATGGCTGAGTAATACTCCATTGTGTATATGTACCACAGCTTTCTTATCCATTCATCTGCTGATGGACATCTAGGTTGCTTCCATGTCCTGGCTATTATAAACAGTGCTGCGATGAATATTGGGGTACACGTGTCTCTTTCAATTCTGGTTTCCTCAGTGTGTATGCCCAGCAGTGGGATTGCTGGATCATAAGGCAGTTCTATTCCCAGTTTTTTAAGGAATCTCCACACTGTTCTCCATAGTGGCTGTACTAGTTTGCATTCCCACCAAGAGTGTAAGAGGGTTCCCTTTTCTCCACACCTTCTCCAGCATTTATTGCTTGTAGACTTTTGGATCAAATAACACACAAAGGAATTCCCATAAGGATAACAGCTGATCTTTCAATAGAAACTCTTTGTTTCTATTTTATAAACAAATTCATTTGTATCATTTTTTAAGAGTCCACATATAAGTGATATGGCTGATTCATGTTGATGTATTGCAGAAAATGATGCAATATTATAAAGTAATTATCCTCCAATTAAAAACAAATAAAGGTTGAGTTAAAACAAGAAATAGGTGATATTTCATATTTGTCTTTCTCTGTCTGGCTTAACTTCATTTAGTACAATAATCTCTAGGTCCATCCATGTTGCTGCATATGACATTATTTCATTATTTTTTATGACAGAGTGATATCCCATTGTATATACATATCTCATCTTTATCCATTTATCTGTCAGTGGAATTTAGGTTGCTTCTATGTCTTGACTATTGTAAATAGTGCTGCAATGAACATTGGGGTGCATGTATCTTCTCAAATTATAGTTTTCTTTGGATTTAGGCTCAGGAGTGGGATTGCTGGATCATCTGGTAGCTCTAGTTTTAGTGTTCTAAGGAATCTCCATATATACTGTCCTCCATAGTGGCTGTACCAGTTTATATTCCCACCAACAGAGGAGGAGGGTTCCTTTTTCTCTACACCCTCCCCAGCATTTATTATTAAAAAAATGCTATCTTTTCTTATCTCTTTTAAGATATTACTTGTAGAGTTTTATTTGTTTTATACTTGTCATTGTATGTTTCTTCTAGGCTACTGTTTTCTACCTGTTTGTCTTCTTCTATGCCTTTCATGTTAGAGATTCAACTTTCTGGAGATCTGCACATGTCTGTTTTTATTTATAGCAGGGAATTGAAAGCCTGGCTGGTATGTCAAGCCAGGGCTTACTTACTAGTGGGTATCATTTTAGGGCAATTAGGAAGAAAGCTAGTTTTAGCTGGGATTGGGGATGAGGTTAGCTCTTAGATGTCAGCATTTCTAAGTCCTTTTTCTTGAGTGGTCAGTTTTTATTAGAGAAAGATTCAGTTTCTAATCACTGGCCATAAGCCTGGCTGCCAGTATTCTGGGAACAGCATGATGCAAAAGATTAAGGTGGTCCTAGCATTCAGGATGCAAATTATCTGTTCTAGCACTTCGCCTCACTTCTCTTCTCTGACTCTGGTATCCTAGAATCTGAGCCCTCTCAAGTTTATTCTACAGAGAATTTCCTCCTGGTTTCCACCTGTGAATGGAATATGTGTGAGAGATGGGTGAGTGGGGTTAGAAACACGGCAGTTTGCAGTAAGGGAGTATACCTGGGGAAAATCAAACTTCTCTGTATACAGAATTTCAATCACTTTCCCTGTTTTCAACCTTCTGCCTCACTCCCACCTCTCATTGTTTTCGTATTTGTTGCATCTTTTTTTTTTTTTTTTTTTTGCCTCCTATTATTTTAGTGTGATCATGATTTAGGAGAAGATATACATATGCCATTCATTTTCAAAATTTAATAGTAAGTTGAATGGTAGATTCTAAAGAGCTGTGTTGATGATAAAAAGAGACCTTCTGATTGGCTTTGGAAGGAATAAGGATGAGTGGGTCTTCAAAGTTCTGCCTGGGTTGGACCAGTGATGTAAGCTGGACGGATCAGGAGGTTGGGTACCCTTGTCTGATGTGTAAGATGTTGAAGGGGAAGTTAGGATATAGAATGAGACAATGGGAAAGAGGAGGTTTGGGTTTTATGTGTGCAAAAGCAAAATTGGAAGGTTTTAAGCTATTCAGGGATCTTTGATCAGGTATCTTGCATAGTATTGTGCCAGAGTGAAAATGGATGAATACAGAGAGCTATTGTACTGTCTTTAGCTTAACTCAGCAGGCTGAGTTGGTCATAAAAGGACAGTGACAAAGTCATTGTTTGATCAGGTCAACTTTGTACCATGGGACTTTTTCCTCATAGTTATAGACTCATCTCTCATTGTGACTTTTGATGATACCAGTGTTCCAAAGAGGGTGTGAGTCAGTGCTGCTCTTATTGGGGGTATGACTGAAGCCAATGCCCCATTGACAAAGAGACATGACACCCATTTGCATAGAAAGAAAAGAACCATTATTTTTATTAGAACATTTTTTCACATAGTTGGAATTTAAAACATAATGGCTGACATACTTACTGACTTGTATCAAGTTTACCCTGGTAGCCATTGATATTCCAAGTGTTAAATTTCATTTTCTAAACAATCTCATTTTAAAAAGGCATATAACCTAGTGAGGACTAGCATATTTTCCTTACAGATTAGTACTGAGCAAAACAGAACAAAATTCAAATCTATTTTACTTTCATTTGACTCTGGGCATTGAGGCCTTTCCTTGGGTTTTAATTTTGTAATCTCCAAATGTCTACAGGAGTAATTTCTGTGTAAGGCTATCTGCATTATTATTTTGTTTCCTTTTATGTATTTGAACATTAAAATGCAAGCTTATAGTTTTAATCCCCAGTTTTGTCTTACAAGCAGTTATTATACAGTGTTATTTTCAGATGTGTACTAGGCTTAGTCTGTCAGAAGTGGATAAGGGATTATCAAAATGTAATTATCTCTAACTTTTTAATTTAAAGGGACAGTTAACAAAACTAAATGAACTTAGGTTGCCAAGATTTTGCCAATGAACAAGTCATGCATTCAGATGCTTTAGACTGGCAATCTAGTGGTGCTTGGTGGCAAATCCCACCTTCTCATCTATCCATCTGTGTGTGGGTATTACAACCCCTGAACAGGAAATGGGAGTCATTGTTAAGTGCAGATGTAAGATTTATCTTTGCTGAGTGAGAATACTATCTGATAGATTGGCATGTGCCAGGCACATAGGATCCTGATGTGTGAGCTGAGAATTTGATGGGCTGTAAAGGGAAGAGGAAGCTTTGAGAAATGCCAGGAGTTAAGAAGAATAAGAATGTTAATGTCTATAGGACCCAATTTGTAGAAAATGCAAGCGTGGAGAAAATACTTTTGAGGCACTGGGTTCCTCCAGCTTGTGCTTTGAGTCACTTTTGTCTGTGCCCACCTAGGCAATTTTAATTAGGGACAGGCAGAAATGGACACAGAGGATTTGAATGTCAGCTAATCCTGGCTCTGCCACTTTGCTGTGAGATCAGACATTATCTGTCTTATTTCTCAATTTCCTAACCTGTAAAGTGGGCTTAATAGGGTTTTTAATGCAGTGTTATATATAAAAAACTTAACGAAAAAACTTGGTGAAATGCTCAATGGACATAAGTTTGAGCAACCTTCAGGAGATAATGCAGGCCAGAGGAGCCTGGAGTGCTACAACCCACAGGATAGCAAAGAGTCAGAAATGACTTAGCGACTAAACAACAGCAACAGCAACAACAGTGACATGCTACAGAGAACAGGCTCCATAAATGCTAGCTAGCCATTAAAAAAAAATTGTGAATAGTGTTTTCTAAAGTTTTTTTGTGGTAAAAAGCATATGATATAAAACATACTATTTTACAGTTCAGTGGCACTAAGTACTTCTTAAGCCTTCTTCAGCGATCAGTGCAAAGAAATAGAGGAAAACAACAGAATGGGAAAGACTTGAGATCTCTTCAAGAAAATTAGAGATACCAAGGGAACATTTCATACAAAGATGGGCTCGATAAAGGACAGAAATGGTATGGACCTAACAGAAGCAGAGGATATTAAGAAGAGATGGCAAGAATACACAGAAGAACTGTACAAAAAAGATCTTCACGACCCAGATAACCACGATGGTGTGATCACTGACCTAGAGCCAGACATCCTGGAATGTGAAGTCAAGTGGGCCTTAGCAAGCATCACTATGAACAAAGCTAGTGGAGGTGATGGAATTCCAGTTGAGCTGTTTCCAATCCTGAAGGATGATGCTGTGAAAGTGCTGCACTCAATATGCTAGCAAATTTGGAAAACTCAGCAGTGGCCACAGGACTGGAAAAGGTCAGTTTTCCTTCCAATCCCAAAGAAAGGCAATGCCAAAGAATGATCAAACTACCACAGGATTCAACTCATCTCACACGCTAGTAAAGTAATGCTGAAAATTCTCCAAGCCAGGCTTCAGCAATATGTGAACCGTGAACTTCCTGATG
This sequence comes from Bubalus bubalis, assembly GCF_019923935.1. Lineage (NCBI taxonomy): Eukaryota > Metazoa > Chordata > Mammalia > Artiodactyla > Bovidae > Bubalus > Bubalus bubalis. Next base: position 15,762,252 of record NC_059176.1, read on the forward strand.
TTCAAGCTGGTTTTAGAAAAGGCAGAGGAACCAGAGATCAAATTGCCAACATCTGCTGGATCATGGAAAAAGCAAGAGAGTTCCAGAAAAACATCTATTTCTGCTTTATTGACTATGCCAAAGCCTTTGACTGTGTGGATCACAATAACCTGTGGAAAATTCTGAAAGAGATGGGAATACCAGACCACCTGATCTGCCTCTTGAGAAATTTGTATGCAGGTCAGGAAGCAACAGTTAGAACCAGACATGGAACAACAGACTGGTTCCAAATCAGAAAAGGAGTACGTCAAGGCTGTATATTGTCACCCTGTTTATTTAACTTATATGCAGAGTACATCATGAGAAACGCTGGGCTGGAAGAAACACAAGCTGGAATCAAGATTGCCGGGAGAAATATCAATAACCTCAGATATGCAGATGACACCACCCTTATGGCAGAAAGTGAAGAGGAACTCAAAAGCCTCTTGATGAAAGTGAAAGTGGAGAGTGAAAAAGTTGGCTTAAAGCTCAACATTCAGAAAACAAAGATCATGGCGTCTGATCCCATCACTTCATGGGAAATAGATGGGGAAAGAGTGGAAACAGTGTCAGACTTTATTTTTCTGGGCTCCAAAATCACTGCAGATGGTGATTGCAGCCATGAAATTAAAAGATGCTTACTCCTTGGAAGGAAAGTTATGACCAACCTAGATAGCATATTGAGAAGCAGAGAGATTACTTTGCCAACAAAGGTCCGTCTAGTCAAGGCTATGGTTTTTCCAGTGGTCATGTATGGATGTGAGAGTTGGACTGTGAAGAAGGCTGAGCGCTGAAGAATTGATGCTTTTGAAGTGTGGTGTTGGAGAAGACTCTTGAGAGTCCCTTGGACTGCAAGGAGATCCAACCAGTCCATTCTGAAGGAGATCAGCCCTGGGATTTCTTTGGAAGGACTGATGCTAAAGCTGAAACTCCAGTACTTTGGCCACCTGATGCGAAGAGTTGACTCATTGGAAAAGACTCTGATGCTGGGAGGGATTGGGGGCAGGAGGAGAAGGGGACGACAGAGGATGAGATGGCTGGATGGCATCACTGACTCAACGGACGTGAGTCTGGGTGAACTCCGGGAGTTGGTGATGGACAGGGAGGCCTGGCGTGCTGCGATTCATGGGGTCGCAAACAGTCGGACACGACTGAGCGACTGAACTGAACTGAACTGGCACTAAGTACGTTCACATTGTTCTGCAACTCTTTATCATCATCCATCTCCCGAATTTTTTACCTTCCTAAATGGAAACTGTCCATTAAACACTAACTCCCCATCCCCTCTCCAATATTTTTATTAATGGGGATGAAGAACCTTAAAGAAAGGTTCATTTGTCCTCAAGGAAGTAGATTAGGAAACAGAATGATTTAACTAACGGAGCATGGTAGCTTGGGAGACAGAGGGTTAATGACACTGCATGCTGATATGACAGTAATTGCACCCAATCTGGGAGAAGGCAGTGGCACCCCACTCCAGTACTCTTGCCTGGAAAACCCCATGGACGGAGGAGCCTGGTAGGCTGCAGTCCATGGGATCGCTAAGGGTCGGACATGACTGAGCGACTTCACTTTCACTTTTCACTTTCATGCATTGGCGGAGGAAATGGCAACCCACTCCAGTGTTCTTGCCTGGAGAATCCCAGGGACGGCGGGACGGTGGGGCCTTGTGGGCTGCTGTCTATGGGGTCGCACAGAGTTGGACATGACTGAAGCAACTTAGCAGCAGCAGCAGCAGCACCCAATCTAGGGCTTCCCTGGTGGCTCAGATGGTAAAGAATCTGCTTGCTATTCAGGAGACCTGGGTTTGATCCCTGGGTGGGGAAGATCCCCTGGAGAAGGAAATGGCAACCCGCTCCAGTGTTCTTGCCTGGAGAATTTTATGGACAGAGGAGCCTGGTGGGCTACAGTCCATGGGGTCACAAAGAGTTTGATATGACTGAGTGACTAACACACTGGGTAGATAGAATTTGTTATCCCAGTGATCAGATGAGCCAAGAAAGAACTAATAGTTAGATGGGAAAGAAGCAAGTTCAGGTTGGGGCACAGAACAGAAAATGAGCATGGAGGAGAAGGGCTTGGTAAGGTGTGGGTAAGGGAAAAGACTAGGAATTAAGATATAAACAAGAAAAGAAACTTGAATTGTACCTATGAAAATATATGTTAAGGATGTAACTTTTAAGTCATTTTATACTTTTCCTTCCCTAAAGCTGATCTTTTGCAAAGCAGTGTAAGTAGGTAAGCTCTGTGGTTTTAGGGGACTAGCCAATTATTCTCTTATCTCTCTTTCATCTAGGTGATGATGCTGGCTGGAAGTCCTCCTAACATATGACAGCTATTTTCTTTGTACAACTAGTAGTTACACCTCAAATGCAAATTCTCACAGGAGCGGTAACTTGAGGTAACTTATGTATTTAATTTCACATTAAGGTACAAATGACTAATAGAGCATTTTTAAAGTATGGATATTCATCATAGAGAGTGAAAGACCATTTGGCATCTGAAAATTAAGAAATAGGAAGAGTGTTGCAGAAGGTATGTTTTCTTCTAGGGCTACTTACATGTATACACATTTTGAAGGTTTCATGAAGTTATAACATTATGTCCACATTGGCTGAGTGAGATTAGTAGCTGAGCTGCCATTCAGTACATTTTAGTTGGGGAAAGGTTTCTGGCCAATGTAACCTAGAATGTTGCTTATATTCTCTATTTAAAGATTTCCCTGGTGGCTCAGACGGTAAAGTGTCTGCTTACAATGCGGGAGACCTGGGATCGATCCCCAGGTGGGGAAGATCCTCTGGAGAAGGAAATGGCACCCCACTCCAGTACTCTTGCCTAGAAAATCCCATGGATGGAGGAACCTGGTAGGCTACAGTCCACGGGGTCCCAAAGAGTCGGACACGACTGAGCAACTTCACTTCTTCTCTATTTCATTATTCCTTTGTAGATTCAATTTAAAGAATGCCCAATACAATATTGTAAAGTAATTAGCCTCCAATTAAAATAAATAAATTTATATATAAAAAAATAAAGAATACCCTAAAGCAAATGCATGCCATGTTAGAGGTTTGGCAGAAGCAGAACTGGGATCTTGGCGGGGGTGACTATGATTGCGAAAGTTCCAGAGGGAAGAAAGGCCTGAAATAAACCGAGGCCCAGGGCCTCGAGAAGTGAGTGGTCAGCTCCAGGTAAGATGCAGCGGGCGGAGTGCTTGTCAGTGAGCTCAACCTCAGACAGTGATACCTTCTTTAGATGGTGGTTTTAGGTGTGCTCACAGGCAATGGAAAGACAATGAAAATCTACTCCCCTCAGCGAGTTAAAAGTTAAAATCAAACAAACAGAATGTTTCCTATCTTTATATGGTTTTGTGAGAAGAGGTGGCAGAAATACACAGAAGAACTGTACAAAAAAGATCTTCACGACCCAGATAATCACGATGGTGTGATCACTGACCTAGAGCCAGACATCCTGGAATGTGAAGTCAAGTGGGCCTTAGGAAGCATCCCTATGAACAAAGCTAGTGGAGGTGATGGAATTCCAGTTGAGCTATTTAAAATCCTAAAAGATGATGCTGTGAGAGTTCTGCACTCAATATGCCAGCAAATTTGGAAAACTCAGCAGTGGCCACAGGACTGGAAAAGGCCAGTTTTCATTCCAATCCCAAAGAAAGGCAATGCCAAAGAATGCTCAAACTACTGCGCAATTGCAGTTATCGCACATGCCAGCAAAGTATTCTCAAAATTCTTGAAGTCAGGCTTCAACAGTACATGAACCGTGAACTTCCAGATGTTCAAGCTGGATTTAGAAAAGGCAGAGGAACCAGAGGTCAAATTGCTAACATCCGTTGGATCATCGAAAAAGCAAGAGAGTTCCAGAAGAGCATCTACTTCTGCTTTATTGACTATGCCAAAGCCTTTGACAGTGTGGATCACAACAAACTGTGGAAAATTCTTCAAGAGAGGGGAATACCAGACCACTGTACCTGCCTCCTGAGAAATCTGTATGCAGGTCAAGATGCAACAGTTAGAACTGGACATGGGATGACAGACTGGTTCCATATCAGGAAAGGAATATGCCAAGGCTGTATATTGTCCCCTGCTTATTTAACTTATATGCAGAGTACATCATGTGAAATGCCAGGCTGGAGGAAGCACAAGCTGGAATCAAGATTTCCAGGAGAAATATCAATAACCTCAGATACGCAGATGACACCACCCTTATGGCAGAAAGTGAAGAGGAACTAAAGACTTCTTGATGAAAGTGAAAGAGGAGAGTGAAAAAGTTGGCATAAAACTCAACATTCAAAAAACACCGATCATGACATCTAGTCCTATCACTTCGTGGCAAATAGATGGAGAAACAATGGAAATAGTGTGAGACTTTATTTTGGGGGCTCCAAAATCACTGCACATGGTGACTGCAGCCATGAAGTTAAAAGATGCTTGCTTGCTCTTTGGAAGAAAAGTTTTGACAAACTAGATGGCATATTAAAAAGCAGAGACATTACTTTGCCAACAAAGCTCTGTCTAGTCAAAGCTCTGGTTTTTCCAGTAGTCATGAATGGATGTGAGAGTTGGACTATAAAGAAAGCTGAGTGCGGAAGAAATGATGCTTTTGAAATGTGGTGTTGGAGAAACTCTTGAGAGTCCCTTAAACTGCACAGAGATCCAACAGTCAATCCTAAAGGAGATCAGTTCTAAATATTCATTGGAAGGACTGATGCTGAAGTTGAAACTCCAATACTTTGGCCACCAGATGTGAAGAACTGACTCATTTGAAAAGACCCTGATGCTGGGCAAGATTGAAAGTGGGAGAAGAAGGGGATGACAGAGGATGAGATGGTTGGATGGCATCACCGACTCGATGGACATGAGTTTGAGCAAGCTCCGAGAGTTGGTGATGGACAGGGAAGCCTGGCGTGCTGCAGTCCATGGGGTTGCAAATAATCGGACATGACTGAGCTACTGAACTGAACTGATAAACATTTTCATGTTACTAGCCTTTGTGTTTTTCCTTTCTGAATCAAGATAGGTGTACTAGATGATCTTCAGACTCCCCTTAAATTCTAGTGTGTGTGTGTATGTGTGTGTGTAGGGAAGGGGAACAAGGGAATGGGTTGTTGTTGTTTAGTTGCTAAGTTGTGTCTGACTCTTTGCCACTTCACAGACTATAACCTGCCATGCTCTTCTGTCCGTGAGATTTTCCAGGCAATAATATTGGAGTGGTTGCTTTTGTCTTCTCCAGAGAATGTTCCTGAACCAGGGATCAAACCCACACCTCCTGAACTGCAGGTATATTCTTTACCCATGAGCCACCAGGGACGCCCAGGGAAGGGGAACATGGGCATGGGTGGCCAAAACATAGTACTGATATCCAGTGAATTATGGACGTGAGCTCATTTTAATTCTCCCAGTGTACCACACTAGAGAGGTACTGTTTTCCATAGTACAGAGAAGGAAATGGGGATTTAGAGATTTCAAGTCACTACCCAGAGCAAGTAAATTTTAAGTCTGGATTAGATTACAGAGCTGACGCCACTTTTCTGATTCTGTAATTGAATGGTCTGAAAGCCAAGGGCTCCAAGTTTGTAGGAGAGCTAGCAGTTTCTCTGATGTTTGAAAATTAGAATTGGGTGAAAAAAATCCATAAGCAAAAGTAATAGCAATAGGATTTATTTAAATACCCACCCCCTAGATATTAAAAGAACGTGATATATGTAAATGAATAAATCTTTGAATTTATTGGTGTTGGTGAATCTACTTCTCCTATAGTTGGTGTATTTGTTGTTCTGTTAACAATCCTTTGTTTTCCTTCTTCATGCTCTTGACTAAAGCTAACCTTCCCTTCTATGCCTTCTCTTTCCTAAATCCTATTCCTCATTTTTCAATGATACCTGCTCTCATTTTGACTTGATTTGCTAATAATAATAATCTTGATTTAGGAGTTTTTTTTCTAAACTCAGATGGAATTTCTTTTTATACACTCAGCTTAGTTAACTATTGTTTATAAGTTGGTAGCACTAGGTATGTTTCCACGAAGGTATGCTTATGTTTCTTATCTTTGGGTCAGTCTCTTGGCTACCTCTCATCCGGCAGTGCCTTACTTTATGCACAATTATGTATCCATAGAATAATATATTCACATTGTGTAGATGTAATTCACTTGAAGAAAATATAGCACCAAGAACATAGGTTAAACAGCATGACGTCATGGTTAAAGCCCAGGGTCTGGAGCCCACATTTTCAGGTCTGAATCCTGATTCTGCTACTTACCAGCTGTGTGATGTGGGACAAGATACTTAGCTCCAAGTTGCTTAGTTTCCTTGTCTGTTAGGTGATAATGGTGCTTACTTAGAGTAGGTTAAAGGATCAAAGAATTGATGGTTTTAGAGCATTTGAAGTAGTATCAGCTATTATAAGTACTATACAAGATTATACCATGATTGTTATTAAAGACAAAGATGAAGAAGATGATTGTCATCATTGATTTATTTAGAAATCTACAAACCAGTGGACCTATAAATTAGATTGGTTTAAATGGTTTTAATACTAATTAAAGTTCTAAAATCTAATTGAATATGTGTTAATTGATATGAATATTGAGGGAAAAGATGAGTCAAAGTAACATAGAAGGTTTTGAAAATAAACACAAGCATGCTAAAATCTATTCTCTCATCTTCTAGAGTGGTAAATTCACGAACACAAGAAGTACCTGAAGGAAATGGCAGGATGCCTGTTCTGGCTCCCTTAGCTGTGAAGAGGTGATGATGGCCACCTCAGGCCACATTCAAACTCCTGAGCAGGGTAGGAGAGCTCTTCACAGATCCTTATTTGATATCAATTTTTCCAAAGGTAGCTGAGTTCTCCAGCTAGATAGTTTGAATGCAATCAAATTCTCTGTGGGAGAATAAGAGGATAAATGACTCACCCCAAGCACACAGGCAGTCAAGATACATTCATTTTAGAGCAACGAGCTGAAAATCTTAATGTAGCAGATTTTAGTATTCTTATATCTACATTTCAGTGGGGCAATTGGAATGATATAAAATCTATCAAAATAAAATTTCCATTTTGATACACATTACAAACCTCAATCTACTATTTCTGACTCCTAAGAATATAGCCCTTCTAAGGGATACTCTTTCAGACATACTCCTAAATTGAGACAGGCGCTTAATTTTCTTCACACAAGCAATACTCTCTCAGAAAATTACTTGTATTATAGGATAAAAATCTTCTAAAGGTTGAAACTAGTACTTAATATGTCCAGTACAGTTTTGAAACCCTGAGATTTAAAAAGTGCAAGAAATATTTGAGTCTACTCCCTTTTAAAAATTGATGACAATATGAAAATATTGTTCTTTTGTGACCAGTTATTTAAAAGCAAATTTTCTTATGATATATCAAGAGTTCTATTGCTGTTATTGTTTTAAAAAACATTCCTTTCAAGAACCATCCCTCCTCCAATATCACTGCAAACTAATGGTGACCCACTCCAGTCCTCTTGCCTGGAAACTCCCATGGACAGAGGAGCCTGGTGGGCTGCAGTCCGTGGGGTCGCTAAGAGTCAGACACGACTGTGCGACTTCACTTTCACTTTTCACTTTCATGCACTGGAGAAGGAAATGGCAACCCACTCCAGTTTTCTTGCCTGGAGAATCCCAGGGACGGAGGAGCCTGGTGGGCCGCGTCTATGGGGTCACACAGAGTCGGCCATGACTGAAGCAACTTAGCAGCAGCAGCAGTGATGCTCTAATGTAAGCTTTTTATGTTATGGATGAATGTTGACAAATAGATGTGCTGTCTGAGATGCTACACAATCACATTGTTCTCAGATTAGTGCTTTATTCCCCTCTAGCCTGCTGGCCTCCAACTATATTCTGAGATACATGTGAAGTAAGCACTCCAACTTCCCAACTTCTGCTCATTTCCCCTCCCCCACTGACCTGGAATGTTCTTTCCCTAGATATTGACATAAGCTGTTTGCTTACTCCTTTTAGATCTTTATTAAAGTCATCTGGGCTTCCCTGGTGGCTCCAACAATAAAGAATCTACCTGCAGTGCAGGAGACCTGAGTTCAGTCCCTGGGTCAGGAAGTTCTCCTGGAGAAGGGAATGGCTACCCACTCCAGTATTCTTGCCTGAAGAATTCCATGAGAGAAGAGCCTGGTGGGCTATAGTCCATGGGGTCACAAAGAGTTGGACACACCTCAGTGACTAACATTTACTTACTTAAAATCATCTCAGGGAGGTTTCCTCACTGTCTTATAGCAAATCATACCTAGTCCTGACATCTCTCAACTCTTCCCTTTTTTTTCTCCTCTTTAGCACTTACCACTGTCTAACTTGTGTACATCTGTCTCCCCTCCTCTGCTTCAGACCTATGACCTCCTTAGTAACAAAAACTTTGTCTCCTTTTCAGCCCTGTCTTCAGGACCTAGAATAGTTAGTGTCCGGCATAGACTAGTCATTTAAAATATTCAGTGAAAGATACAATGAATTCAAAATCTGTTATATATGACTTGGTGTTTATGAATATGTCTGATGTTCTGAGAATTTCAAACAAAATAATGAAGTCACAATGTAAAGAACAGAAAAACAGAACAAATCATTATTTTTGTAACACTCTACACATTTCAAAGGCTCTGGTGTTCATAGTCTTTTCCTTCCTTTTTTTCATTTTCTTTTTTTTTAAACATAGTCATTATTTTCTGAAGCAGCTCTGTTGGACTCTGCCTAATCCATTTCCAGTGCTCTATTGTGGAGGAATCTATCTCTGAGGCTGCTGACCTTCCTTTCTTTCATTGTCTTGCTTCTTTACATACTGTACTCTTTTTTTGGGACCTACTCTCTCAAAAACCTTTCATTTATAGACAAAATTGGATCTGTCTAATGACTTTTATTAAAGTGCTGAAATTTAAAATTTAATAAAACCCATGGGTGAAAGCAGTGCCGTTCTTTTTGCAGATAGGCACGCAGTGTGATTCTAGTAACTGGCACTATTGTATTCGTACAGATTTCTCGGGGATTTGGTTCGGCTGCATGAAACAGAAAACTCAAATAACAGTGGCATAAATAAGACAGAGGCTTGTTTTTTTTTTTTCTTACGTAATGAGAAGTCTGGTTGCTGGTGTTGCCTTGGTGGCTGCAGGTGTCAGGGCTAAAATGTCTGCAATTCTTTGGGCCCTTTTTTCAAGACCTAAAGAAGGAAGAAGGGACAAGAGCAAAGTTCAAAAATGACTGTGTCAACTGAGTTAAATTTCCTATTTTGGAGCTTTTCCAGAAGACAACAACAAATTCCATTTCCATGGCATTGGCCTGTTCTATGTCTCATGACCATCCCAATCTTCAAAGGAGGTAGGAAATATAGGTGCTGTTTTTTCTTTTCTTTTTTTGAGCACATGGATGCTGCCAACAGAATTGGAATCCCATTAATGATGAAGAGGGAGAGAATGGATATTGAGTAGATAACCAGCAGTCTCTGACAAAGTAAAATATACCTGAAAGGTAGATAAAATGTCTATTTGTAGGACTTCCCTGGTGGCCCAGTGGTTAAGAGTCTGCCTTGCAATTCAGGGGATGTGGGTTCAAACCCTGGTCAGGGAACTAACATCCCACATGCTGTGGGACTGGAGCCTATTATACAGAATGAAGTAAGCCAGAAAGAAAAACACCAATACAGTATAATAACACGTATATATGGAATTTAGAAAGATGGTAACGATAACCCTGTATGCGAGACAGCAAAAGAGACACTGATGTATAGAACAGTCTTTTGGACTCTGTGGGAGAGGGCGAGGGTGGAATGATTTGAGAGAATGGCATTGAAACATGTAAATTATCACATGTGAAATGAATTGCCAGTCCAGGTTTGATGCATGATACAGGGTGCTCGGGGCTGGTGCACTGGGATGACCCAGAGGGATGGGATGGGGAGGGAGGTGTGAGCGGGGTTCAGGATGGGGAACACATGTACACTCATGGTGGATTCATGTCAGTGTATGGCAAAACCAATACAATATTGTAAAGTAAAAAAAAAAAAAGACTGCTATACAACTACTTAGAATTTGAAATGCTCTTTACAATATAGTATAGTTGATAAATGTAATTTAGAGATAAAAAGATTTGTTAAATTCTTAGAAGAACAATGGGTTTAACATCTACATTGTTCTGTCTGTTGAAAGATATTGCTCAGAAAAAGTTTTAAGTATCAGCAGAGGTTCAAATTACAGTTCATAATAACTCTGGATGGGTCAACATGGATCATAAAGATCACAAAATTTAGTGACAGATTGTATAATAATTATTTAGATTATGTTACAATTTAAGGTGCATTGTTTAATAATTAAAATTTGATATCTTATAAGACATTATATAATAATAAAGCAATTATATATTTCAAACTGTCTGAGAGCTTCCCTGGTGGCTCAGATGGTAAAGCATCTGCCCGCAATGTGGGAGACCCGGGATCGATCCCCGGGTTGGGAAGATCTCGTTAAATTATATATATATATATAAAAAAGAGTTTATTTCAAACTGTTTATATTATTTGAACTCATCTCTGATAGCTAAAACAATGAAGAATATTGCAAATAATGAGCTTATATATCTGTAAGTTGCTATTAATTAATTTAGGATTACTTTATTACAGAGGAATTTTTAATGTTTTTTAATCACAAAATTTAATTTTTTAACTAAAAATCATAGTGACCAAGAATATACATTGGGTAATCATAGGCGATGATAATTTAATATTCCTAGGAAAAACTTGATTTAATTTAAATTTCTTTTATTCTAGTAGTTACTTAGGAAATGACTTTAGGAGGCTTATCATATGTGCTATAAAAATAGTAAATGGAATGAAAGAAATCAAGTCCCTAAAGAAGGAACACACTTCAATTTTTAAAATGTAGTCTATAATTATACAATAATGTGTTTTAATCCTCGGGGATGAGTTTTTTGGATCTTATTTTTCCTTAATTTTAAATGAATGGGAACCTTGCTGAGTTTGAATTAACATAGCATATTGAATTTTAGTTTTCTTTGTTTTTCTTGATTTTAAATGATGGACAAAAAGTTACCTTATTTTCTCTAATTTTGTGGCTTAAGAAATGTATTGCGAGTGTTATGATAAAGTAAGACTCAGGAGATATAGTGTGACTCACACATGGTCTTTACATTTAGGAAGCTTCTTGTTTGATGAAAGAGATGTATGGGACATTAACTTCCTTTGCAATTAGGGACTATGTTAGAGACAAAAGTACCTTGGATGTCAGGAGGATGAGGAGATGATGCCAGAGGAAGTCAGGGAAAAATATAACATTTGGCTTGGATCTTGAAGGCATTTGACCAGGTGCAAAACAGAGGATGGAATTTCAGACAGGGAACAGATGATGCAGAGAGAGAGTTTCCTGAATTGATGCTCAGTGGGGAGGGGCAATTAGAGGTGGCACTTGGCAAGAAGTTGAGGCTGACTGAGAAGGGTCTAGAATGCCTAGCTAAGAACTTTGGATTGCACTGGTAGGCGTAAGAGTTAACAGAGTTTTTAAGCAGTACAGTGACATGATCAGAGTCAGTTTTAATGTATATGGCAGTTATGACTATTAAGAGGACAGCCTGGGGCAGATAGTGATTATTGGTGAGAGAGTCGCTCATTTGCAGCCTAGGGGACATGAGAGCATGAACAGAGTGACCATGAGGACAATCAAGAAGATTGCTCTGGGAAATGTTTCTTTTAGGATTAGGTATCTGTTTATGGAAGAGTGTGTATTTGGCTGTTGGAGTCCTGAATCCCTGGAGTTGAGTATAACTCTGTGTTTCTAGCTTGGAAGAGGATACAGCTGTCACTTAGTGAAGTCAAGAATTTGGGAAGCAGAGAGATATTTTAAAGTAAGATAATGAATTCAATTTGGGACATTTATTTTCAAGAACATCTATCTAGTAGGCATTTGGAAATACGAATCTAGAGGTAAAATTTAAGAGAGACAGATTCTGTAGTCATTCCCACATAGATAACAATTAATAAAAGACCAGAGAGGAAAATATATTGTCTTTATTTAGAGCATCAGTTCATACTGAGAGAGGTTAACTGATTTGTTTAAGGTCACTAGGAGATGGTGAAAAGCCAACATCTAATCTAGGCCTTCTGATCCTAGGTCTATTATCAAATTTCTTTTAGCCTCAATTTCTTCATATGTAAGGTGAGCATAATGATAACTTCCTTACATGATTACTGCTGCTGTTCAGTCACTCAGTTGTGTCTGATTCTTTACAACCCCATCGAATGAAGCACTATGCCAGGCTTCCCTGTCCTTCACCAACTCCCAAAGTCTGTTCAGACTTATGTCCATTGAGATGGTGACTGCAGCCATGAAATTAAAAGACACTTGCTCCTTGTAAGAAAAGTTATGACAAACCTAGACAGCATATTAAAAAGCAGATGCTAGAGGAGAACATAGGCAAAACACTCTCTGACATAAATCACAGCAGGATCCTCTATGACCCACCTCCCAGAATATTGGAAATAAAAGCAAAAATAAATAAATGGGATGTAATTAAAAGCTTCTGCACAGCAAAGGAAACTATAAGCAAGGTGAGAAGACAGCCTTCAGAATGGGAGAAAATAATAGCAAATGAAGCAACTGACAAACAACTAATCTCAAAAATATACAAGCAACTCCTACAGCTCAATTCCAGAAAAATAAATGACCCAATCAAAAAACGGACCAAAGAACTAAATAGACATTTCTCCAAAGAAGGCATACAGATGGCTAACAAACACATGAAAAGATGCTCAGCATCACTCATTATCAGAGAAATGCAAATCAAAACCACTATGAGGTACTATTTTACGCCAGTCAGAATGGCTGCAATCCAAAAGTCTACAAGCAATAAATGCTGGAGAAGGTGTGGAGAAAAGGGAACCCTCTTACACTCTTGGTGGGAATGCAAACTAGTACAGCCACTATGGAGAACAGTGTGGAGATTCCTTAAAAAACTGGAAATAGACCTGCCTTATGATCCAGCAATCCCACTGCTGGGCATACACACTGAGGAAACCAGAATTGAAAGAGACACGTGTACCCCAATGTTCATCGCAGCACTGTTTATAATAGCCAGGACATGGAAGCAACCTAGATGTCCATCAGCAGATGAATGGATAAGAAAGCTGTGGTACATATACACAATGGAGTACTACTCAGCCATTAAAAAGAATACATTTGAATCAGTTCTAATGAGGTGGATGAAACTGGAGCCGATTATACAGAGTGAATAAGCCAGAAAGAAAAACACCAATACAGTATACTAACGTATATATATGGAATTTAGAAAGATGGTAACGATAACCCTGTATGCGAGACAGCAAAAGAGACACAGATGTATAGAACAGTCTTTTGGACTCTGTGGGAGAGGGACAGGGGGAGATGATTGGGAGAATGGCATTGAAACATCTATAATATCATATAAGAAACGAATTGCCAGTCCAGGTTTTATGCAGGATACAGGATGCTTGGGGCTGGTGCACTGGGATGACCCAGAGGGATGGTATGGGGAGGGAGGTGGGAGGGGAGTTCAGGATGGGGAGCACGTGTACACCCGTGGCAGATTCTTGTTGATGTATGGCAAAACCAATACAATATTGTAAAGTAATTAGCCTCCAATTAAAATAAATAAATTTAAATAAAAAAAAAACAAAAAACAACAAAAAAAATTTATCTAGAAAAAAAATAAAAATAAAAAGCAGAGACTTTACTTTGCTGACAAAGGTCCATATAGTCAAAGCTATGGTTTTTTCAGTAGTCATGTATGGATGTGAGAGTTGGACTATAAAGAAAGCTGAGTGCTGAAAAATTAATGCTTTTGAAGTGTGGTGTTGGAGAAGACTCTTGAGAGTCCCTTGACCTGCAAGGAGATCCAACCAGTCCATCGTAAAGGAGATCAGTCCTGAATATTCATTGGAAGGACTGATGCTGAAGCTGAATTAAGCTCCAATACTTTGGCCACCAGATGTGAAAAACTGACTCATTGGAAAAGACCCTGATGCTGGGAAAGATTGAAGGCAGGAGGAGAAGGGGATGACAGGATGAGATGGTTTGATGGCATCACCGACTCAGTGGACATGAGTTTGAGTAAACTCCGGGAATTGGTGATGGACAGGGAAGCCTGGCGTGCTGCAGTCCATGGGGTCACAAAGAATCGGACACAACTGAGTAACTGAACTAAACTGAGAATTATCACTTATGCCACTTTTATTGTTTCAAGACCAGAATGAAATAATATTAATATTAAAATCATGTTACCATAGTTGACTTTGGGAAGGGGCACAGATTATTTAGAAGGCATTAGCTTATGGGAAGACTTAAAAGCTTCCTTTAAGGATCTCAGTAATTGTGTTATAGGTGTGTTAAGGGGCTGATGGATAGAGTCCTAGTGTTTCTAGTGCCTCTTAACTCTAATGAGGGCTTCCTGGGTGGCTCAGTGGTAAAGAATCCACCTGCCAATGCAGGAGATGCAGGTTTGATCCCTGGGTCAGGAAGACCCCCTGGAGGAGGAAATGGCAACCCACTTCAGTATTCTTGTCTGGGAAATCCCATGGACAGAGGAGGCTGGCAGGCTACAGTCCAAGGGGTCACCAAAGAGTCAGACACGATGCAGTGACTAAACAACAACAAAACTCTTTTAAGACTGACCTAAGGAAAAGGCAGAGTGAGAAAGTAAAGAGTATTGCAACAGTCAAACATAAGGGGAAAGGATATGTGAGGGCAGAGTCAAAACAGCAGCTGCAGCAAATTAGTGTCTACTCAGTGAAACTTGCCAAGGTTCAGAGGGTTGCACAATGCATGAAAATTGGTAATTCAGAAGAGATGGAAAGTGAGACGTGCTATAAGGGATAGAGAAGGTTTGAGCTTTTATGAGGTCCTTAGGGTCTTGGCTTTGCATATGTTGCATCAGTACATGCATACATGTACTACACGTACATACTCCCATATCCACATCACCCTCCCAATGCCACACATCCATCCACATTATAATTTTTAATGTCTGCTGCATTATCCAGTTACCCCAAAACTTAGTTGTTTAAAGCAACCAACATCTGCTTTAAATGAATCACAGAATTCACAAGCCTCAAATGGGGCAGAATTTACAAACTCATACGTACGCTTATTGGTGGGAATGTGCTCCTGGTAGGCCATTGGTCTGAGATCTCAGTTCCTCACTCAGCTGGCCTCTATCAGAGGAAGTGAGAGAACAAGAGGGCTGATCAAGACAGAAGCTAGAATCTTTTTATACCTCAGTCTCAGAGGTAACATCCCGTCACTTTTGCCGTATTCTATTAGTTAGAAGCAAGTCACTAGGTCCAGGCAGCATAAAAAGGGGTGAGGAGGATACAATAGCCTGGGTATCACTGGGGGCTGTTTTAGAAGCTGCCTACTGCAAAATTACTTAACCAATCTTATATCGCTGGACATTTAGATTGCTTCCAATCACATCACATACCCACAACATTCCACTGTTTTTCTCATGCCTATACTATACATCAAACTTCCAAAAATTCAAGTTTCAAAACAAGCCTTTCTTCAAGTACAGACTGCAGAGAAATACATTACTCCCCTACCAACTCCTCTGGAATTTTAATTAATAATGTTTTCTTCATCCTGTTGCAGGTATTTTAGATCAAAGAGATATTACTCATTTATTCTTCAATAAATTCTCAAGTTTAGAATTGATATTCTGTACATACAATGCTCTTCCAATTCAAGAAATGAAAGACAATGTCCTCAATAGAAAACCAGGCAAAGAGACTAAACAAGTGAAAAACAGAAATGGCAAATTAAGATATGAAAATATTAAATAAGAAAAAAGATTTTAATTAATCCAATTGACAAAGATTTTAAAATAGCATAATACCTAATGTTGGGAAGAATGTATATAACTAGGTATTCTCCAACATTGCTGGAAGGAGTTTGCATTTATACCTTGAGACCCATGAATTCAATTTGCCTGGGTCTTCTGGGCCTTCTTCTGTATCTTGTAGTTAAAATTGGATTGTTGAATTTTTCCAGTGTTAGCTGTCACTGTGGGATCACTGTCACTATATTTGAGACATCAGAATGTATCTGTCAGTGAAGTGAGAACAGTTTATCAACAAAGGCCATGCTGTGACCACTTTATGGGTGCAGATTCTGACAAAAGGATTCACAAATTGCCAAGTAGGTTAAAGACTGTCAAAACAATGGTGACAGTCATAACAGAACACAGCTCATTGTCATGAGGATGTGGGCGCTATAGAGCAGAACCACTGGTATGTGCCTGCGAATACTTGCATAGCACTGCATAATTCAACAAGCTCTCTCCATTATGTGGGGAAAAATGTTTTTGTCAAACTTCATTTACATAATCTAAAGTTTCTCCAACTCATTTTCATTGTCTTTTGTCCTCATTTTAGTGGTTAATATGATACATTTGGATCAAAAATAATTGATTTCTAGATCACTTGGAGGAAATGCCATATACTTAAATGACTATTTCATTCAAAGGGTGTGTTATTCTCTGTTGCTCTATCTTGCAAACAGGCTTATGTATACCTTCTGACTGTTCCCCAAGCATATGATGGGACTAGGGCTAGAAGTCTTTTACTATCTGTCTTTCTGTTCATGGTATAGTCCTTGACACTTACATAATACAGTGATTAAGTCATTTGACATAAAAGATTAGTTTGAAGATTAAGAAGGGAGAGATGAATGGACAAGAACACTTTGAAATTATAGGCCATGATTCTCTTCCAGTTGAAGATATCTACTCATTGCCCTCTTTCCCTAGTTGAAACAAAGAGGAGACTTGATTTTCCTTGTGTATTGACTATAAAAAAACCAGTGATAATATGTATTCACATATGAGTGAATGTGTAATATGAAAGCTTAATAGATGTCTTTATTTTGGTTCTCAGAAACTTGATATCTGAGAATATAATTTAGCCTTAGGACAGGAAAATTATACTGCTTCTGTTGCCCCATTTCCTTCAAATCTGAAGCAAAAAATTCTACTTCCTTTTATGCCCCAGTGGGACAAGACCAAAAAGCAAACAGAAAATGTATTGATTCTCATATCTTTTAAGTGTATCATGGCCCTGTGTGTATTTTACTTCTTGAGGTCCTTCCTTTTTTCTCAAGTTTTCTTTTTCTCTACTACATTGTACACTTTGTATGGAACTCTAAGTAGTTCAATCTAATGAATTAATGACATATCCTCAGGAATTGTGTTGTGAAGGGAAATGAAAGTCAATCAGTTGTGTCCGACTCTTTGCGACCCCCTGGACTATACATACAGTCCGTGGAATTCTCCAGGCCAGAATAGTGGAGCGGGTAGCCTTTCCCCTCTTCAGGGGATCTTCCCAACCCAGGGATCAAACCCAGGTCTCCCACATTGCAGTTGGATTCTTTACCAGCTGAGCCTCAAGGGAAGCCCAAGAATACTGTAGTAGATAGACTATCCCTTCTCCAGCAGATCTTCCCAACCTAGGAATTGAACGGGAGTCTCCTGCATTGCAGGTGGATTCTTTACCAACTTGAGTTATCAGGGTGTTATTTGCAGATTAACTGATGGTGGGAATCCTTTTTTCACTTCTACTACCTACCAGTCTGGCAATGTTCTACTGGCCCTTCTGAATTTCCAGTTACCACAGGTAAGAGAAATTAATAACCTCTTGAATTCAAAAGGCTTACCCTATTTGTTTTCATAGCTGTTTTCATAAGTTCCAGTTAATATATACATTTTTTTCTCATATCTTGTAGAAAATTCACAAATTCTTATCAGTCTGTCTTAATAAACAATTGATTTAACATGTTCTCCTTATAAAAACACTAATTTGAACATTCTTTAGGACTCCTTTACCTCATGTTTCTTTCTCTTTTACATGTAGACCCTTCTACACAATTGAAGCAGCAAGAAAGCTCAGCATGTCTTTCAGGTTTGATCCTTATCTAATGTTTTTTATTAACTAATTTATTTATTTGGTTGTGCCTGGTCTTATTTGTGATACACGGGATCTTCAATCTTTCTCAGTCTTCTTCAGTCTTTGATGTGGCATGCAGGGTTTTAGTTGTGGCATGTGGGATCTAGTTTCTTGACCAGGGATGGAACCTAGGCCACCTGCATTGGGAGGGCAGAGTCTTAAAAGGACCACCAGGGAAGTCCCAATCCTTGTCTAATTTGTGTTTCAAGATTGCAGAGGTCTATGTGTTTAGAGATCCAATTGTGTACTTTACCTAGATGTCTTATGGGCAGACTGTAAGCCTCCTGTTGTTCAGTCACTCAGTCATGTCTGACTCTTTGCGACCCCATGGACTGCAGCACACCAGACTTTCCTGTCCTTCACTATCTCCTGGAGTTTGGTCAAACTCATGTCCATTGAGTCGATGATGCCATCCAACTATCTCATCCTCTGTCACCCCCTTCTTTCCTGCCCTCAATCTTTCCCAGCATCAGGGTCTTTTCTAATGAGTTGGCTCTTTGCATCAGGTGGCCAAAGTATTGGAGCTTCAGCATCAGTCCCTCTAGTGAATATTTAGGGTTAATTTCCTTTAGGGTTGACTGGTTTGATCTCTTTGCTGTCCAAGGGACTCTCAAGAGTCTTCTCTAGCACCACAGTTTGAAAGCATCAATTTCTTCAGGGCTCAGTCTTCTTTATGGTCCAACTCTCACATTGGTACATGACTACTGGAAGAACCATAGCTTTGACTATTTGACCTTTGGTTGCAAAGTGATGTTTCTGCTTAAGTAAGCCTCCTAGTGGGCCAAATAATTTAAGTAATGGTAAGCTAATTAACAGGCTTCCCTGATGGCTCAGTGGGTAAACAATATACCTGCAGTGCAGGAGACACAGGAGATGTGGGTTCGATCCCTGGATCTGGAAGATGCCCTGGAGGAAGAAATGGCAACGCACTCTAATATTCTTGCCGAAAAATTCCATGGATAGAGGAGCCTGGTGGGCTAAAGTCCAAAGAGTCACAGAGTCAGACACGACTGAGCAACTAAGCATGCAGGCATGAGCTAATTCCACATATTTGTTTGAGTGAGTACAGTGTGGAAAGCCATTCCTCTATAAGTATTGAGATTATCAGTATTCTAAATTATGTGGCAAAAGGCCACACCAGATAGCATGATATTGAGAGTAGCACATTGATTGATGGGGTGTGTTAAAATTCTTACTATAAGATCTGGCTGAGTTGATGTGATCACTTCTGATAAAAAAAGCTTGTAAGGAAGAAGATTCAATCATTGTGACTTGCATAAAGATTCTATATAGAATTAGTCAATTTAAAAATATCTTTAAAGTGCTTTAGTCTTTAAAGTGGCTTACATTTTTCTGCTGCTTGATTTTAGCTTATATTGTGTGGCCAGGAGACAGAAGAGCATGGTTTTAAGTCCTAAATCTGCCATTAACTCACAGTGTGACTTTGGGTAGATGTTTATCTTTTCTAAGCTTCCTCATTCATGAAATTAGGGAGTTGTGCTAAATGATGTGCAAGGTACCACTGGCTTGAAACCCCTATGATCATACCTTGTCTAAATGGTGTATCCTCAAATTTCTGATTATTTGGAGATAGAACCCAGTTGATTTAAAACACAAAATAAATAAATGTGAACATCTAAAAATTTTCTATGCTATTACTACCATTTTAATTGTGAGGTCTATTTCTTATTTATGCCTTAGTCTTTGAGAAAGCTAAGGCTGGCTGTTAAATAGTTCTTCTAATTAGTATGAATGGTCATAGCATTTAAAATCCTTGTCCTGTCTCTGATAAGATCAAAATTAGAGTGAATAATATGCCTTGGTTGAATATCAGCATGCAAACCATGTAGCTTGAAAAGATGTGTTTGGGCTCTGAGAATAAAGCAGAAGCCCGCACGTTCTGACAGCTGTGAGAAACACAGAAAATATTAATGGTGGCAGTTAGAGAGTCAGGCCGAGAATAGCATGCACAGGTGCGTGTTCCCCAGTGCATGTGTTTCTTCTTTAGTATTCATGATAAGTTTCCAATACCTTCATCTTTACACAGGAATTAGAAAACAGTTCAGACTTATTAGTTTGACTGAGAAACAGCCTAGGACAGCTGAAAGAACAATGTCTAAAGGGGTATATGTATCTTAATAAAGTAGTCTTCTATGATAATGCTTAAATATCACTGTAATGCCATTTTTCTTTTCCAATAAAGTCATCATCATAAAAGTTTTATGGTTCTTTTAACATCTTACCTGAGTGGAGTGAAAAATTACATTAATTATAGACGGTTTTATGTTACCATGTCCACTATCTTTATAATTTTATTTGTCTATGCTGGGTCTTTGTTGCTAAACAAGCTTTTCTTTAGCTGCAGAGTGTGGGGCTACTCTTGAGTTGTGATGTGCAGGCTTCTCATTGTGGTGGTGGCTTCTCTTGTTGTGGACCACAGGCTCTAGGGCACTCAGGCTTCACATTGCTGCATGTGGGATCAGTAGTTGTGTTTCCTGGGCTCTAGAGCACAGGATCAATAGTTGTGGAACACGGGCTTAGTTGCTTCATGGCATATGGGATCCTCCTGAATCAGAGATTGAACCTGTGTCTCCTGCCTTGGCAGGCAGATTCTTTACCACTGAGCCACCAGGGAAGCTCGGTCACTATCTTTAAATACAAGTGTTCAATATCTATCTATCAAGATTTTGATTTTAAAGGTTAAAGTGTCATTTATGGTTTAGGATAATTATGTGAAAAAACTTTTAAGTCAATATAGAAACTCATCACTTCAGATTAGCAAAAAACACAGAAACAAGAAGCATAAATTCTCACTAGAATATATCTGAGCACATGATCACATTTAATCCCTCTGCACAGTCCACAAAAACCTCAAACAAACTTAAATAGATACCCCGAGTACTCTGTTCTCAGAGTTGTCAGGAGATATGATTCAATGTACATAAGGCAGTGATATTGTATATGATATTGTATATCTCTCAAATTCACTGTCAATGAACAATGTGAAATATCTGAGTCTTGAATGTCTGTACAGATCTCCTCCTTATCCTCAAATTTCTAATCAATTCAGCTACTTGAAGAAAAATGATGAAAATGGTGTTATGCGGCCATAGACACATTACTAGTAGAATTCAACCAAGCCATCAAAGAAAATTTTCTTTGAGCTACAAAATCCAGAATGAAAACGTGTATGTTAGTTTTTCTTTTAGGGAAAAATATTAGTTCTCAAGTCACCTTTTGTAATTAAAACCAAATGTCTTAGAATATATACCAAAAGTGCCTATTTAGAATTTGTATTAAAATGTAAATTAGGCAGATGGAGCTTTAATTTTTAACTCTATCTCTTTAAGACTACTATATGCGTGAGTCTGGTATATTTTAACAACAGCTAGGTGACTGACATTGGTCACTGTTATGATGGCATCATATATGACACTTTTGGAGTCTATCATCTTAGGATGGGTATATTTTAGAATTTTGGAGGAAAGAACATATCTTCCTTGAAGACACATTTTCCCCCTACATTTTCCACCCTCCCTGCCCCACATTTCTCTTTCTCTAACTGTTATGTTCCTAAAGTTCTTCTGAAATTTTCCCTTGCTTGCTTATGATGTGCTGATACAGAGTGATACGACTTCATCAAATTCCTAATTACCAGATGTGATGTGTCAAGTGAGACTTAAGATTGATTATGTGATCAGTAATGACTACATACACACATATGCACACACACACATAATTTTAAAAATAAGAAAATTGTTCCAATTCTGTTTGAACTGACTTTGAGTATCAAGTTTCAAATGAGATATTGTTGTGTGTTATATAGCAAACTGTATATTAGAATCTATATTGCCAAATTTTAAGCCTCATTCTTAGAAAAGCTGATATTAGCTTACTGACTGAAGATTTTTCTTCTGGGTAGACACGTGATGATTATTTTTTTTAAATCTATAAATCTTTTTAGTTGTTTCCAATTTGAAATTGTATATACCATTATTACCTTATTTTCATGACAAAGTATTTTTATTTCTTTTATTCTGCTGTGGTAGATTTCCAGGTGGCACTAGTGGTAAAGAACTTCCCTGTAGCTCAAAGGGTAAAGAATCTGCTTGCAATGCAGGAGACCAGGGTTCGATCCCTTGGTCAGGAAGATCCTCTGGAGAAGGGAATGGCAACCCACTCCAGTGTTCTTACCTGGAGAATCCCATGGATAGAGGAGCCTGGCAGGCTATAATCCATGGGGTTGCAGAGAGTCAGGCACGACTGAGCAACTAACACACAAATGGTAGTTATATACCTGCCTGCCAATGCAGGAAACGTAAGAGATGTGGGTTTGATCCCTGGGTCAGGAAGATCCCCTACAGGAGGGCATGGCAACCCACTGTAGTATTCTTGCCTAGAGAATCCCATGGACAGAAGAACCTGGTGGGCTACAGTCCATAGGGTTGCACAGAGTAGGACATGACAGAAGCAACTTAGCACACGCGTGGTGGATTTCACCATAATAAGGTTATTTCTCTGATTTAAAACTACTGATGAACTCACATTCCCTATTCCACTTTTCTGAACAATCAAACTTTGAGGAAATCCAGCACAGATTTATAAATAATATTTTTACTGTATGGATTTGTCTGGAGTTTTGAGCAGCAAAGCAGGTTTTTTTTTTTTTTTTTTAAATAAAGCAGCAGTTTTATATTATATTATTTCACATATGATATGCAAATAGATGTCAGCTCTTCTGTATTTTAAATTATTTTTGCCATTAGAACTTGTTCGGTAGCCTCACTGATTCATGGTGATGCATTATGAAGACAGTATAAACAAATGGGTAGGTTGTACTGAAGCCTTTTCATTTAAGACATATGGTTTGAGCTCAAGTGACCACTGTGGAGCTGCTGTAATAAAAAGTCCCCTCTGATATCACAGCAGGTGATTGATTTCCTGGGCTACTCAGGAGCCATGAGAATCAAATCTTTGTCTCTGCTTTGATTTTACCACAGCTAGATCTCACATCCTCATTAATCCTTTATCCTGACAAATAAATCAGTTCCATTCCCCAGTTCCAAACTATCTCCCAAAACATGATGACCCTCATGTTTTTGATAGGCCGTAGAATCCACAGCTACTGGCCTGACTGAAGGAAACTGCCCCTACAAGCATGCTCTTTCCTACCTTCAAGCCTGTAAATACTTCATTTACAAAGTCAGACCCATATCATGAATGCATTATGAAGCCTTAAAGCCCTTAACTTTGCTTCCTCATTCCTAAATGCAAACCAAATCCACTCTTCAGACCAGTCTTACAGTATTTTGGACATGTGATTAAAGATAAGGACAAAATTAAAAACAGTTTTATAGATAATGTTTGGGTAAAATTATGTGTCTATAAGTGAGAAAATGTTGGGTAGGAGAGAGAGAACTAAAGCCTTATGGATATGAAGTGCATCTATACTGGTGAATGCTGGGAAATATGTAGAAGGCTATAATTTATTAATGGGGGCATAATGTAAATCACTGCAGATGGTGACTGCAGCCATGAAATTAAAAGACACTTACTCCTTGGAAGGAAAGTTATGACCAACCTAGATAGCATATTAAAAAGCAGAGACATTACTTTGCCAACAAAGGTTCGTCTAGTCAAGGCTATGGTTTTTCCTGTGGTCATGTATGGATGTGAGAGTTGGACTATAAAGAAAGCTGAGTGCCGAAGAATTGATGCTTTTGAAGTGTGGTGTTGGAGAAGATTCTTGAGAGTCCCTTGGACATCAAGGAGATCCAACCAGTCCATCCTAAAAGAGATCAGTCCTGGGTGTTCATTGGAAGGACTGATGCTAAAGCTGAAACTCCAATACTTTGGCCACCTGATGCAAAGAGCTGACTCATTGGAAAAGACCCGATACTGGGAGGGATTGGGGGCAGGAGGAGAAGGGGACGACAGAGGATGAGATGGCTGGATGGCATCACTGACTTGATGGACATGGGTTTGGGTGAACTCCGGGAGTTGGTGATGGACAGGGAGGCCTGGCGTGCTGTGGTTCATGGGGTTGCAAAGAGTTGGACACGACTGAGCGACTGAACTGAATGTACAGAAATCTAATCTGACCACAATGAGATATCTTTATACACCATTATAATAGCTAAATAAAAAATAGCATTAGTACCAAATGCTACCAATGACATGGAAAAACTGGATCTCTCATATATTGCTATTGGAAATGTAAAATGGTGCACCCACTCTGGAAAACAATATGATAATTTTCTTGTAAAGTAAGTGTGCCTTTATTGTATGATCCAGAAAATGTTCTTTAGGGCATTTTGCCCAAGGAAATGAAAACCTATGTTCACACAAAAATATGTGGATGAGTGTTCACAGTAGTTTTCTTTGTAACAGCAAAAACTAGAAACCAACCAATTGTCCTTCAGTGCTTGAATAGAACCAGCTGTGGAACATAGATACAATGGTATGCTACTCAGCAGCAGAAGGAACCAAATATTGATACTTACAACAACCTGGGTGGACCTCATGAATATTATTTTTAATGAAAAAAATCTTAAAAAGTTATATACTGTATGATTGTATTTGTATAACCTTTGTTAAACAATAACTCCAGTGTTCTTGCCAGGAGAATCCCAAGGACGAGGAAACCTGGTGGGCTGCCGTCTATGGGGTCGCACAGAGTTGGACATGACTGAAGCGACTTAGCAGCAGCAAACAATAAAACAGACCTAGTGGTTGGCAGGGGACAGGGGCATGGTAGGGATGGGGTACATGTGTGCTGTGAACATAAACAGGTAGTGTGAAGGAGTTCTTTGGCAGTGGTAGAACACATTTGTCTTTTTTTTTTTTTGAATCTAAATATTTTATTATATAGTTACACCTAAAATTGTGCTTTTTTTTTGCTATATACTTTTAACTTGAGGACATCTGTAAAATCAGTACATTACAGAAATCCTGAAAGAAATTCCACTAGCTACAAGCTATTTGAATATTGCTTATACATCCGAGGTCAGGCGCAGAAGACGGGAGGACCCCATGCCCGAAGGGCAGCAGCCAAGAGGAGTTACCCCACCTCCGAGGTCAGGGGCAGCGGTGGAGAGTACCAGACTGCGAGGGCGCAGGAACGGCCCAGAGGAGCTACCCCGCATCTGAGGTCAGGGGTGGCGGCGAGAGGAGTTACCTCGCGTCCGAGGTCAGGGGCGGCGGCCGGGAGGAGATACCCCACGCACCAAGCCCGAGGCCAGGGGCAGCGGGTGGGAGGACCAACCCCACATCCAAGGAGCCGTGGCTGCGCGGGCACAGGAAGGCCTAGAGGAGCTATCCCACGTTGAAGGTCAGGAAGGGCGGCGGTGAGGAGATACCCCTCGTCCAAGGTAAGGAGCAGCGGCTGTGCTTTGCTGGAGCAGCTGTGAAGAGATACCCCGTGCCCAAGGTAAGAGAAACCCAAGTAAGACGGTAGGTGTTGCAAGAGGGCATCAGAGGGCAAACACACTGAAACCATACTCACAGAAAACTAGTCAATCTAATCACACTAGGACCACAGCCTTGTCTAACTCAATGAAACTAAGCCATACCTGTGAGGCAACCCAAAATGGGCGGGTCATGGTGGAGAGATCTGACAGAATGTGGTCCACTGGAGAAGGGAATGGCAAACCACTTCAGTATTCTTGCCTTGAGAACCCCATGAACAGTATGAAAAGGCAAAATGATAGGATACTGAAAGAGAAACTCCCCAGGTCAGTAGGTACCCAATATGCTACTGGAGATCAGTGGAGAAATAACTCCAAAAAGAATGAAGGGATGGAGCCAAAGCAAAAACAATACCCAGCTGTGGATGTGACTGGTGATAGGAGCAAGGTCCCATGCTGTAAAGAGCAATATTGCATAGGAACCTGGAATGTCAGGTCCATGAATCAAGACAAATTGGAAGTGGTCAAACAAGAGATGGCAAGAGTGAATGTTGACATTCTAGGAATCAGCAAACTGAAATGGACTGGAATGGGTGAATTTAACTCAGATGACCATTATATCTACTACTGTGGGCAGGAATCCCTCAGAAGAAATGGAGTGGCCATTATGGTCAACAAAAGAGTCTGAAATGCAGTACTTGGATGCAATCTCGAAAATGACAGGATGATCTCTGTTCGTTTCCAAGGCAAACCATTCAATATCACAGTAATCCAAGTCTATGCTCCAACCAGTAACGCTCAAGAAACTGAAGTTGAATGGTTCTATGAAGACCTACAAGATCTTTTAGAACTAACACCCAAAAAAGATGTTCTTTTCATTATAGGGGACTGGAATGCAAAAGTAGGAAGTCAAGAAACACCTGGAGTAACAGGCAAATTTGGCCTTGGAATACGGAATGAAGCAGGGCAAAGACTAATAGAGTTTTGCCAAGAAAATGCACTGGTCATAGCAAACACCCTCTTCCAACAACACAAGAGAAGACTCTATACATGGACATCACCAGATGGTCAACACTGAAATCAGATTGATTATATTCTTTGCAGCCAAAGATGGAGAAGCTCTATACAGTCTGCAAAAAGAAGACCAGGAGCTGACTGTGGCTCAGACCATGAACTCCTTATTGCCAAATTCAGACTTAAATTGAAGAAAGTAGGGAAAACCACTAGACCATTCATGTATGACCTAAATCAAATCCCTTATGATTATACAGTGGAAGTGAGAAATAGATTTAAGGGCCTAGATCTGATAGAGTGCCTGATGAACTATGGAATGAGGTTCGTGACATTGTACAGGAGACAGGGATCAAGACCATCCCCATGGAAAAGAAATGCAAAAAAGCAAGATGGCTGTCTGGGGAGGCCTTACAAATAGCTGTGAAAAGAAGAGAAGCGAAAAGCAAAGGAGAAAAGGAAAGATATAAACATCTGAATGCAGAGTTCCAAAGAATACCAAGAAGAGATAAGAAAGCCTTCCTCTGCGATCAATGCAAATAAATAGAGGAAAAGAACAGAATGGGAAAGACTAGAGATCTCTTCAAGAAAATCAGATACCAAAGGAACATTTCATGCAAAGATGGGCTCGATAAAGGACAGAAATGGTATGGACCTAACAGAAGCACAGGATATTAAGAAGAGATGGCAAGAATACACAGAAGAACTGTACAAAAAAGATCTTCACGACCCAGATAATTACGGTGGTGTGATCACTGACCTAGAGCCAGACATCCTGGAATGTGAAGTCAAGTGGGCCTTAGAAAGCATCACTACTAACAAAGCTAGTGGAGGTGATGGAATTCCAGTTGAGCTATTCCAAATCCTGAAAGATGATGCTGTGAAAGTGTTGCACTCAATATGCCAGCAAATTTGGAAAACTCAGCAGTGGCCACAAGACTGGAAAAGGTCAGTTTTCATTCCAATCCCAAAGAAAGGCAATGCCAAAGAATGCTCAAACTACCCCACAACTGCACTCCTCTCACACACTAGTAAAGTAATGCTCAAAATTCTCCAAGCCAGGCTTCAGCAATATGTGAACCGTGAGCTTCCTGATGTTCAAGCTGGTTTTAGAAAGGCAGAGGAACCAGAGATCAAATTGCCAACATCCACTGGATCATCGAAAAGGCAAGAGAGTTCCAGAAAAACATCTATTTCTGCTTTATTGACTATGCCAAAGCCTTTGACTGTGTGGATCACAATCAACTGTGGAAAATTCTGAAAGAGATGGGAATACCAGACCACCTGATCTGCCTCTTGAGAAATTTGTATGCAGGTCAGAAAGCAACAGTCAGAACTGGACATGGAACAACAGACTGGTTCCAAATAGGAAAAGGAGTTCGTTAAGGCTGTATATTGTCACCCTGTTTATTTAACTTATATGCAGAGTACATCATGAGAAACGCTGGGCTGGAGGAAGCACAAACTGGAATCAAGATTGCCGGGAGAAATATCAATAACCTCAGATATGCAGATGACACCACCCTTATGGCAGAAAGTGAAGAGGAACTCGAGAGCCTCTTGATGAAAGTGAAAGTGGAGAGTGAAAAAGTTGGCTTAAAGCTCAACTTTCAGAAAACGAAGATCATGGCTCTGATCCCATCACTTCATGGGAAATAGATGGGGAAACAGTGGAAACAGTGTCAGACTTTATTTTTCTGGGCTCCAAAATCACTACAGATGGTGACTGAAGCCATGAAATTAAAAGACGCTTACTCCTTGGAAGGAAAGTTATGACCAACCTAGATAGCATATTGAAAAGCAGAGACGTTACTATGCCAACAAAGGTTCATCTAGTCAAGGCTATGGTTTTTCCTGTGGTCTTGTATGGATGTGAGAGTTGGACTGTGAAGAAGGCTGAGCACCGAAAAATTGATGCTTTTGAACTGTGG
This sequence comes from Bubalus bubalis, assembly GCF_019923935.1. Lineage (NCBI taxonomy): Eukaryota > Metazoa > Chordata > Mammalia > Artiodactyla > Bovidae > Bubalus > Bubalus bubalis. The sequence goes on from NC_059176.1 coordinate 15,790,629, forward strand.
TGTTGGAGAAGACTCTTGAGAGTCCTTTGGACTATAAGGAGATCCAATCAGTCCATTATGAAGGAGATCAGCCCTGGGATTTCTTTGGAAGGAATGATGCCAAAGCTGAAACTCCAGTACTTTGGTCACCTCATGCGAAGAGTTGACTCATTGGAAAAGACTCTGATGCTGGGAGGGATTGGGGGCAAGAGGAGAAGGGGAGGACAGAGGATGAGATGGCTGGATGGCATCACTGACTCAATGGACGTGAGTCTGAGTGAACTCTGGGAGTTGGTGATGGACAGGGAGGCCTGGCGTGCTGCGATTCATGGGGTCGCAAAGAGTTGGACATGACTGAGCTACTGATCTGATCTATACAAGGTATTTAAAGGGGAGGGGGAGAAATGCTTATTTACAAAACAGAAGTCGGATATAGAAAACTTATGATTATCAGGGGATACAGGGGAGAGGGATACATTGGGAGATTGATACTGGCATATACACACTACTATACATAAAACAGAGTAGGAAATGGCAACCCACTCCAGTATTCTTGCCTGGAGACTCCCATGGACAGAGGAGCCTGGCAGGCTACAATCCATGGGTTTGCAAAGAGTCGGACACAACTGAAGTGGCTTAGCATACATAAAACATAAACTAAAAAACTGCTGTATAGCACAGGGAACTCCACTCAGTACTCTGTAATGGTCTATATGACTAAAGAACAAGTGGATACATGTATAACTCATTCACTTTGCTGTACACCTGAAACTAACACAACATTGTAAATCAACTACACTCCAATAAAAATATAAAAAAGTATTAAAGGAAAGCCAGCACCATATAAACAGCATACTCTTAAATAAAAGAGATGGATGTTTAACATACAGAGTAATGTTTTTTATTCACAGATAAGCTAAAGGTCCATTTCAAGAAGTTTCTTTCTTTTGTATGCTTAATTTGTTTTATTAGCAAGCAAAGCCCTATAAAGGATGGCGTCATCTGGTCCTCAGACTCAGATTCATCTTCATCTTGACTAATCTGGAAGTAATGAAGCTCATAAGTCTCCTTGTCAGATGCAACCATAGGAAGCCAATCATGAAGATTGTTCTTTTTAAGGTATTTCTTGGTAAGGTACTTTAAATAACTTGTGGAGAACTGTTCTCAGAAACGACTATGATTTTATTCTTGACACGTTCAACGTGAACGACATTCCCAAGATTTCCAGTCCTTCCATTCACTTTAATCTTCCCCCGCAGAAACTGTTCAAAATTTCAAGAATCAAAAATGCCACCTTCTACTGGATGAGTAAGATTCAAATTAAACTTCCAGGTTGATTTCTTAGGCTTCTTGTCTTTCTTCTGTGGCATCTTGAAAGCTTGCCACGCGATCAGAGAGCGGATTTGTATCTTGATTGTGGTGGTTTTAGAAATCTATATGTTTGGGATAAAATTTCATAGAACTACAAAACACATAAAGTGAAGTCGCTCAGTCGTGTCCGACTCTTTGCGACCCCATAGACTTTAGCTTATCAGGCTCCTCCGTCCATCGGATTTTCCAGGCAAGAGTACTGGAGTGGATTGCCATTTCCTTCTCCAGGGGATCTTCTCGACCCAGGAATCAAACCCAGGTCTCCTGCATTGCAGGCAGACGCTTTACTGTCTGAGCCACCAGGGAAGCAAAACACATACATACATATAAACACGTGAATGTAAAATATTATAAAAAGTGGAATAAATTCTGTAGTCTATAGTCAGTAGTCTAGTGAACACATTTTACCAATGTCAGTTTCCTGTTTTTGATATTATACTACAGTTGTATAAGTTGTCACTGTTGGGGGAAATTAGGTTAAGGGTACAAGGGATTCTATGTACTCATTTTACATCTTCCTGAGAGCTTATGATTAAATTATATATTATATAATTTTATATTAAAATATTAAAAAAATCTTATATTTAAAAAAACCCTTCAAAACCAGTCTGTTTTTGTTTTAATGATGAACATCAAAGGTCTCCTTGCCTCTACAGTATAAATACTTACTGTGCTGGTCATTTATAATGCATCTTGTACTATTTTTGGAGGATTACATTTGGTAATTATATGAGAAAAAGACACTGGCTTCCAATGCCAGATAGAGATGTAAGAAATACAGACTAATTATCACACTGAAGCAACTCTCTTCACTGGGTGCTATAATATAAAACTGGATCTTGCATCTGTACCATATTTGATCAGTGGACAAAAGAGTAGGTACACGTATTCTTTTGTTCTAAGGAAGGAAGTGAAGAAGAACTAAAGAGCCTCTTGATCAAAGTAAAAGAGGAGAGTGAAAAAGTTGGCTAAAACTCCACATTTAGAAAACTAAGATCATGGCATGCAGTCCCATCACTTCATGGCAGATAGATGGGGAAACAGTGGAAACAGTGGGTGACTTTATTTTTCTGGGCTCCAAAATCACTGCAGATGGTGACTGCAGCCATGAAATTAAAAGGCGCTTACTCCTTGGAAGGAAAGTTATGAACAACCTAGACAGCATATTGAAAAGCAGAGACATTACTTTGTCAACAAAGGTCCATCTAGTCAAGGCTATGGTTTTTCCAGTGGTCATGTATGGATGTGAGAGTTGGACTGTGAAGAAAGCTGAGTGCCGAAGAATTGATGCTTTTGAACTGTGGTGTTGGAGAAGACTCTTGAGAGTCCCTTGGACTGCAAGGAGATCCAACCAGTCCATCCTAAAGGAGATAAGTCCTGGGTTTCATTGGAAGGACTGATGCTGAAGCTGAAATTCCAATACTTTGGCTAACTGATGCGAAGAGCTGACTCATTTGAAAAGACCCTGATTCTGGGAAAGATTGAGGGCAGGAGGAGAAGGGGACAACGGAGGATGAGGTGGTTGGATGGCATCACCGACACAGTGGACATGGGTTTGGGTGGACTCTGGGAGTTGGTGATGGACAGGGAGGCCTGGCGTGCTGCAGTGCATGGGGTTGCAAAGAGTCAGACACGACTGAGCAACTGAATTGAACTGAAGGAAGGATCATGGAACATGGAATGTTACATCCTATCTGCAAAACATTTATGGTCTGTGAATAAAACACAGGACAGGAGCCTCACTGCCAATTCACAATTGGGCCAAGAAATCTGCAATAAGTACTGTAAAATTAAAGCTAGTCCAGAGAAACAAACAGGTCCTTAATTTCCATTGTCAAATTAGTTTATTTTAGGGGGGAAAAAGTGGATTATTTTGATGGAGAAAGATGAAGTAGCAAGGTGAGCTTTGGCACATTCTGATAGGCATGAACAAATAGAAGCCAAATAACAAAATGAACTAAGATTCAATGCTTCCCTTTCCTATTTGTATAGTAACCACCTTAACAAACTGGAACCCCTGTCAGACAAGATATTGCATTCAATCAACAGTGGTTTCCTAATTATTTTGACTCAGAGTATGTCTCAAGGGTTTTCAAATTGTTAAAAATCCAATAATCCCCTCCAAAGGCTGCACACCTGAACACCCCCACCCTATTTCTTTTTGCCTGAGTTCCATCAACTAAGACAGGTATTGGTTTATGTATGATGAACTATGTCTAGTTTCTTTTTTACAAGCAAATAAATAATTTTGCGGCTCATTAGTCTGATCATTTTTCTGATTTGTTCGACCTTTGCTGTGCTTTTTTATCAGCTGGTTTTCTCAGACCTCATTTTCCCCTGTAAGGCTCCAGTAATCAAATGAATTCCTGGACTTGTCAATCTGATGCCATGACCTGTTAAAATGGGATTCATCAGAAGAATTTCATTATGTTTTTGTTAGAACAGTTGTCAGAAATCTTCCATTCCTGCTCTCTAGTCCCACTGAGTGATAGGTGACAGACACAAACATGAAAGAAGTGAAACATTTATTAAGAGTTTTAAGTTGAGATGCCAGCTGAGTCAAAAGCTTCCTACATATAGTATAAATACCCTGCAGAAAAGATTTTCCCAAAGCCTTTTGTGGACAATTAAACTTGGGATCTCCTCTTCTTGAAGGATTTACCTAGGTGGGAGAGAACTCTCAGTTTAAATATCAAATGGAATGTGCTTTTGGTTTGTAGCAAGTCCCCAAGGAGGATTTAAGTTGCATTTGCATTTGCAAAGAGGATTTTAGTCTGATTGCTGTTTGCCTTAAGAATAATCATTCACTGAGGCAATTAACCTGCAAAATAGAATTATGGGACTAAACCAGAGAAAAGGGGAATCTTTATTGAACCAGATGCAGATAGTTTTCATTATGTTCTTTCCAAGGCTGAAAGAACTTTCCTGAAAATAGTGACTTTCCTGAAAATAGTGACCAGGGTGGCTGTAACTTTCCTGAAAAAGAACTTTCCTGAAAATAGTGACCAGGGTGGCTGTAACTTTCCTGAAAAAGAACTTTCCTGAAAATAGTGACCAGGGTGGCTGTACCCTCTCAGCTAGACTAAACTTTGGAAAGTTTCTTCTTGACAATAGACCCTGACCTCCCTTTTCTTAGAGCATTTACTTTAGAAAACTTGCTATTGTAAATTCTTTCTTTGCCTTTTGAGATGTAAATCTTCTACAACTCTAGAATGTTTTTCTCAACAACTTGGGAGCCAGTATTTGAAATAGGATCCACAAGAAAAATAGAGTCCCTGTGTCCCATTCTTTTTGAGAGGGTAGAAGTCTAATTTCAATAAACATCAATTAGCAAATACAAATGCCTAATCACATTGACCAATCTCTACCCTGATGTCCTCCAGGACTTTTCCTTTAGCTCACTTCCCCACTTAAAAATCTTCCTGCATTCAGTGAGCTGTGTTCATTCTTTCCCTATTGCAATAGTCTCTCTCCCCTATTGCAACAGTCTTGAATTAAAGTCTTCCTTGACTGCTTGGCCTTCCCAGGTGCTGCTACTGGTAAGGAAACTGCCTGCCAACGCAGAAGAGACAAGACATGCAGGTTCAATCCCTGGGTCAGGAAGAACCCCTGGAGGAGGGCATGGCAACCCACTCCAGTATTCTTGCCTAGAGAATCCTGCAGACAGAGGAGCCCGGTAGGCTATACTCAGTCCGTAGGGTCTCACAGAGTCGGACATGAGTGAATGACTTAGCATGCACTTGACTGTTTAATTGCTCCGATGCAATTCTTCTTTTATAATAAACCCCATATATATATATATATATATATTTTTTTTTTTTTTTTTGAAATTTATTTGCAACCTCTACAAATCTGTTTTGGTATATTTTAAGAATAGAAAGTTTGTGCATTCAGTTTTGACTCTGTCATTAGATTACTTAAAAAAGCTATAAATAAATATCATTTAGGAGTTAAGCCCATCTATCTTTCTATCTATCTACGTATGAACTTGCTGCCAAAGGCAACTGTAGGCATAATTGTATATATACTCCTCTCCTCTGGCATGTTTCTCTCTGGCCACCAAAACCCAGTGTACTCCTGTAGGGATGAGGAGGTCCTCCTCTCAGAACTAGAACAACAAAACCAGCTGGTTTTTCTGTCTTTGGTTTGATGCCCCCTCTTACTTCTGATATTTGGTTGTATGTCTCATTATGGATTTGGGTTTAGCCAAAGAATGTTGTGCTTTTTGCAGACAGCATCTGCCAGTAATAAGTGGAATCAGAAGCTATTGGCTCTTCAGAGACACAGCTTAATGCCCGCAAAACTAAGATAGTGATTTGGCTTGTTCTCTAGAGTCAATAAGTGTTAAGTTTTATCTTGGGGAGCAGCAGTGGCTGCTTATCTTGGGGACCCAGCATCTCGGCTGATAATAACTAACTAGTTACATCTCTTTGGTGAGGATGATATTTTGGGTCAGTGAGCCAGGTTCAACAAGCCTTTAAATTATATTATTATAGTAAATCATATCCTCATTAAACGGGGCAGGGGTATATACAGCCCTCAGTCACAAGGGTCAGGAGACACAAAGTCTCAGGTAAAGGGCCATGGCTTTAAGCCACCTCAAGAGGTGCTCGATCAAATGTGTTCTCAACAATCATCTTGGTTATAAGGTACTGTACCCTGGAGTTAGATCGGACTGGCTGGAGTCTTCTCAAATCCTGTTTCCTCTGCTCTTTTGTCCCTGCCAGTTACTGCCTGTGGCTTTTTTTATTTTCTTCACTCTTTACCAGGCATCTGAAGGCTTCTGGTCTGATACCTAGGCAATAACTGTGGTTTTCCTCCTCACGTCCACCCCTGCATCCTAAATTAAGTTTGATATTTGCTGAAAATTTTGCAGAAATGACCTTACCATGCCTTTTATTTTGGTTTAACCGTCACTTGCCTTAAAAATCCTGGAATTCAGCCATCTTCAAAAACAGAAATTTTAATTAAATTGTGAAGATTTTAAAGATGACGGCCAAATGAAGTCAGAAAAAAAGAGTTTTTGATATTACACAATGACATTAATATGTCAAATGATGCTTGGTTGGTTAATCAGGAAATGAGTGGGCATGTAGGTATAATATGATGCCTCAGACTTTACCAGGCTGTGGTCGCAAAATGTGGTTACATATTTACTCTTAAATACCACATTATGGTAGTTAAAACTCTTACCAATGAGTTGACTCATATTAAGCCCTCCTAATAGCCATTATGAGACTCTCAGAGGCCTACAATCCAGTTTGCCATTTGGGAAGGGCTCCCAATTGACAGTGCCTGTTATTGGAATGCCAACATCTATGTCCAAGGTGACATCTCTAAGGCATGCTGTCCTTGGCAAGCCAGAGAATCTCTGGATTCTCTGCTGAGGTGGAAAGTCTAATTCTTTTCTGCTGTCACACATTGTTATCATGGCTAGCAGTTCTCTCTTGAACAGTTCCCAATGTGAGCCCCTGTTTCCAGAAACTTCCCCTGTTCCTGGTCTTTATTCTTTCCTCTTCCCCAACTGCCCTTTCCTTCCACACCCCCCACCCCCCTTCCCCCCCGCCCCCCAACTTAACACTCCTGGTAAAGCAAATGCATCTTTCTGCCCCAGCTGTAAAATAAAGCTCTTGGAGAAACACAATCAAAGACAATATGTACCAGAAGGGATATGGAGAATGGGAGAACTGATAGCTTCAACAGCTTCTGGGTTCCACCTTGAGGCAAAAATGCCCTGATTAGCAAACAAAAAAGAGACTCAGTAAAATGTAAGCCCTCACTCACTGTGAAGGCCTTTTCTTTCCTTCATTTCTTTCTTTCCTTGGTTGCCCTGTTTCCCTAGAGTTGACCTCTGTCAGGAGATAGGCTAGAAGCCACTGTGCATCAGCTCTAAACAAGGCGACTGTCAGGGAAATGGACTGACCTGGTCTCTGAGTCTCTGCAGTTAGGGGCATAGTGTACCTGGAACGTCAGGCTATTAGTGGACATCATGAACAGTGCTTCTTCAGCTACCTCTGTCCCTGCAGAGAGAGGAGTCAGTCAGCTGGTGGTGGTGTAGTCCCGAAGTCACATCTGGCTCTTGCGACCCCCATGGCCTGTGTCCCATCAAGCTCCTCTGTCGATGGGATTTCCCAGGGGAAAAGGCAAAAACAAGAAATTAAGGGGAATAAAACCAGTAAGGACAGAAGTCTTTGAATTGCCAGTTTGAAGCAAGGGCCTCTCAAACCAAAATCAAGTTTTTTTTTTTTTTTTCCTGTGGAAGTAAAAGTGGCTCAGTCATGTCTGACTATTTGCGATCCCATGGACTGTAGCCTGCCAGATTCCTCTGTCCATGGAGTTCTCCAGGCAAAAATTCTAGAGTGGGTAACCATTCCCTTCTCCAGGGAATCTTCCAAACCCAGGGATCAAAGCCATGTCTCCTGCATTGCAGGTGGATTCTTTACCTTCTGAGCCACTAGGGAAGCCCAAGAATACTGGAGTTTATAGCCTATCCCTTCTCCAGAGGATCTTCCTAACCCAGGAATTGAAGTGGGATCTCCTGCATTGCAGGTGGATTCTTTACCTTCTGAGCCACCAGGGAAGCCCAAGAATACTGGAGTTTATAGCCTATCCCTTCTCCAGAGGATCTTCCTAACCCAGGAATTGAACTGGGATCTCCTGCATTGCAGGCGGCTTCTTTACCAGCTGAGCTACCAGGGAAAGGGGATCTTAATTGATTTGAATCAGGGTGTTTTCATTTTTTTTTTTGTTTTGTTTTGTTTTTCTTCTCTCCTGCTGATGAAGGGCGATTGCCTTGGAAGCTGCTTGTGAATCCTATTCTCACAGGGGTTGGATGTGCATATAGCTAATCTGGTAATTCCAATCTGGATGATCTTTTTCCTTGGGGTTGAAATTTCAGGATTTTGACACCCAATAATAATTGAGGATCTATGAATAACAATGGGATGATTTGGAAAAGCATCATTTCCCCCTATGTTTTACAAGGTTGTCATAAATCATTCATAAAGTCTGCAATTAAGAAAAATACATACTTGCATTTCAGTGACATTTAATTTGAAAACATTTTTTTTGATCTGTTGAAAATTCCCATTTTATTTCATAGTTGCAATTGCATTCTCACGTCTGAACAGTATCCATGCCACCTATCAAATGTAATACATAAATAATTCCAACATCACACAAAATTTACAAAGCTCATAAAATGTTCTTTTTATATTTTTAAACAAAAAATTAAGTTGTAATTATGATAGAAATACTCTTTAGAAGGCATTTTAAACAAAATTTATTAATATTGGTAGCAATAAACCATCCAATTATATACTCAGTACTGTCTGTATTCTGACTTCTGACGAGTGAGAATGGCTATCTTAGATGAGAAAGTAAACTATACTCTTTGGCTGACAAGATTGAAACTCATCTTGACTTTGAAGAACAAACAAATCAATTGATTTTAATTATAATTATGAATTATCTTTTTCCTTGTACCAACACTTAAATTATTTCACTCTAAAACCTTCATAGAAGAGTTTCAGGAAAGGCCTGTATCTACAAATTTTACAGGAGGCGATATACCATAATGATTTAGAACTTAGATTTATATAGAGACCTCAGACCTGGCCTTGAAACCTGGTTCTACCCGTTACTAACTGTGACACAGGTAAATTTTTTCATATTTATGAGTCTCAGTCTTCTTATTTGTAAATAACATTGACTTAAAGGAGTTTTATAAGAGGTGAGGTTCTCTGTAAAGCACATACTAAGTACTTGTTAAATGGTAGCTATTATTATGACTATTCATCTCAAAATCAGGCCATCAAAATAGGACTGAAAATTATACTGTTAAAAGTAATGTAATATTCAAAATAAAATAGAGTAAAACCTTGCTAATTTGGAAATTTGAATCATTGAGAGGAAAGTAATTTTGATTCCAAGGACAAACAAATACATACTTTAAAATATGTATTTATTTGGCTATGTTGGGTCTTAGTTGCAGCATGCAGAATCTTCGGTTGCGGTGCATGGACTCTCTAATTGTTGCATACGGGCTCAGTAGCTGTGGCGTGTGGGTTCTTTTGTTGAAGGACGTGGGCTCTCTAGTTGTGATGCAAGGGCTCCAGAGTGCTGGACACAGTAGTTGTGGTTTGGGCTTAGTTGCTCTGTGGCTTGTGGGATCTTAGTTCCCTGATCAGATATCAAATCCACATACCCTACATTGCAAGGTGGATTCTTAATCACTGGACCTCCAGGGAAATCCACAATAACAAGTATTTATTGCATCCTTACTATGTTCCAGGTGCTAAGCATCACAAATGGTGCTCTTGTCTTTCTTATTTTCAAATAATTTACTTCCACTAGCTCCTTCCTTTTAGCTTATGAAATACTGTTCAGATCTCTGCAATTGTTAGAAAAGAAGGAAAAGTAAATAGAACACCTATTTTTTGATCCTACCCACTTTAACTCAACATCAAGTTCTCAATGCAAGAATCCTGAGAGTTATCCTAAATCCCAAATTCTTTATTATCTCCCATATCCAGCTGATCAGGTCTATAAATATCTTTTCAGCCCATCCTTTCTTCTCATCATGAAGGCACTGTATGCCATATTATTTATTACCTGGCCATGGAACAGTCTCCATTATACTGCTGCTAGAATGATCATTATAAATGCATATCTGATTCTCATTTTTCTTCTTAAAATCTTTCAGTTCTCTCATTGTAGGATAAGGTGCAAACTGTTAAATATTGCTTATAGGACTCTACAATTTGGGTCCTACCAAGAACTTCTTAATCTCTTCCACGCCTTCCCCTCACTGTCTTTCAATTCTATCTTCCAGTCTGTTGACCTCTTACCATATTGAGAAATCCTGTAAAGGAGATCTGATAAGTCAAAAGCAACCTCCTTCTTGGTAGTTCTGTTTTGCATAAGAAATCAGATCTGCTTCAGTTTTGTACACATATTTGCATTACTAATTTAATCAGTTAGTAGGCCACATTATTCTTTATAATCAACATTTTAAAAAAAACTGGAGCATGAAACTTGGGGATCATACCCTCATCTAATGTGGCATAGTCAAATCTTCCAACAATGCAATGCCTTCCACTAATAAATTCTGGTGATTTAAATTTTCTTCCTCTTCTTATGTAATTATTTTCTTTACCTATTTCTCCAAGAATCTGTTATCATCATTGAGGGAAAAACTTATCTTAGTCATTGCTAAATCTTCTGGACCCAGTATATCGCTCAACAAAGGTTTGCTGAATGAACTTAACAAATTTAGAAGTTTTTTTGTTAATTGTTTTGTAGATTTCTTGTAAAATCTTCACTTATCTCATCCCAATAACTAATTTACAAGAGAAAAAAATAACAGAAATGAGCCAATAATTGCAAAGTAAATCTTACAAGTCTAGAGTTAGAAGCTTTGTTCATACCTCACTGACAATAATGTAGTGAACATCTTTGAATGATGAAGATTAAAGAAATGATGGCATACACCATAAATTCTTGATGTTATCAAAGTAAAATTCTCAGCAGATAGACAGACTGTTGTTTCACCAGTGTTCGTGGTTGACAAATATCTTGTATGTTTGTTATACTACTGAGTTAATAACAGAATTTCATTTTTTCTTATGTGACTATTAAATATAAAGAGCTAAAAGCGAAATTGGGAGACTGCCTATTTTAATTTGTTTTTCCTGAAAAAAAGTCACATATTATTTTTAAGTAATTACATTTCAACTCTAAAATTTCAATTTACTAAGCTATTTCTCAGAATGCATGAAAATACAAGCAGGTTTGCTGATGAGCAATGAAATGTAATTAGCATATGAGTTCAAAAAGTTTTTTTCTAATCAATCCCTGGACTAGATTTTGTGCTTTAATAGGTATATTTATCAGTCACATGTCAACTTTTAAAGTAATCTCAGATAAGTAACAAGCAGGATAATCCTAAAATAGTTTGTAATAATTTTTGGCTTGAATGCTAGTTGACTACTTTAAGAGAGATCAAAATAAAAATGGCTTAAACAAGATAGGAACTTTTTTTTTTAAAGCAAAGTTAGGGATAAGGGTTGCAGGGTGTGTGATCAGCTCATGGACTTTCTTCTGACTGGTTGGTGGTAAGATAACAGCTTGATGTTTTGGGAATCATAATCATCAATCTTCTGGCTCCAACTGAGGCAGGAGGCAGATGTCCTCACCCCCCACCACCCCCATCACCAGGGTAAAGCTATCAAGATTCATTCTCTGTTAACCGAAACTCCAAGATGAGAATAGCAGAGCAATTAAGGGAGAAGGCTGGGCCCTGCCCAGAACACATATCTCTCATTTTCAAAGTCAGGAGACCTCCCTGACCACATATGCACAGAAAGGCTCCTTGCAGGCCAAAGAGGTGAGCAATGTCAAGGGATGCTCTACCCAGATGGCTTTTAAGTAAACTCCACCTTGGCTAAGAGATGTGTGTGCACACTTGAGCGGATCCTTTGATATACCAAATATGGACCCTGAATCAGGCAAATCAAAATGATTGGCCAAAGGAAACTCAGAAGAAATGCCCCATAAAAGTAGTTCAGACTGCCACAAGGGCACCTCTCAGTGATTCTCTCTCTCCTTGAGTCTGACCGTGAGTCTACACACACACTCATTTTTTCCCTCTTAATAAATACTTTACTTGCTTCACTACTTTCTGTCTTTGTGGAAATTCTTTGCTGCAAAACCAAAGGGCCAGGGACCTTGTCAATGACCACTCTGTCTAGGCTAGGATCTAGTGCTTTTAGGGCCTTGACTCAGTCCAGTCTCTGTCTGGGAATCCAAGCCCTGCTCCAAGCCATTGCAAGCCAAGGCCACCCAAGATCACAATCAGTCTGGGATCTATACATGTGGTCAACAGTTTCTATCTGGTGGGGTCCTGGTTTCTGTAAAATGTCTATATACATTGAGAAGGAATTAGGAGTACTGACTCTGTTTTATCTATCATTCAACTAGTATTCAAGCTACTATTACTTTTCTTACTTGACTGCTCTTCGTTTGTTTCTACATCTTCTCAAATCTCTAATCATTAACAATTTGAGTCACCTTTGGAAAGGTGGGGAAGGCCTAGGAAACTAAGTTTTGTTTTTTTTTTTGGTGCAAACAAGACATGGGAGACACACAGAGGTCCATCACTTGCAGGGTCCCGCTCCATTTACTTGGTTGCCTGTTTTAAGTTAGTTCACGACCAATACATTTGAGTTCCAATGCTCAGGAAGGGAGAAAGAAGTGGCTTATGTGGCTTTCACATTACTTTAGATCATCCTATTGGCTGCAAAGGGGTGCTAAGGAATATAGAACCCTTATTTAACTGCAAGGGAACTAGGAAGTATAGTCTGTACCTTGGACACAAAATGTCCACTTAATACTAGAAGAAAGAAAGGGATAATGGATAGTAAAAGGCAATGAACAGTCTTTATCACAGTTGTGCAACCCCAAAGATAGAAAGGTTTTCCGTAGATAAAGAAATGCCTAGTCTGTACTTTCTTAGGGTAAATCAATGCTTAGAATTGAAGAAGTCAAAGAAGAATGCCAAATCTGAAATTCTTTGCTGGCAGCAGTCAATCAGATGAGGAGGATATAAGCATTTTATCCACTGTAGCATATCTCAGTCTATTGTTCATACATAGTTCAATGATGCACAACGTGGAAAAAAATGAGAAGCAACAATAGCAATGTTTGGATTGCTAAATTTGATTCTACATAGTGTGAATCCTTTTCTTCAGAATGTTCAAATGGCAACATCAATGCCAAGATGAATTTTTCAGCAACTACCTGCTTAAAAATCAGCAAAACAAACCTCCCTGGAAGTGTGCCTGGAAGAGAAATGACCAGAGTTGTTTTACATTACTCATTGTCCATTATAGTTTCTTCCTAATGAAATTTCATGTCTGTCCTGATTTCATTGCAGTTGCTCCTGAGGAAGAGAAAACTCTCCTGGGAAAAAAAAATTCTTTCAAGTTCTCTAACAGGTTTCTGTGGGGGGTAGCTAGATCAACAGAAACCTGTTAGAGAACTTGAAAGAATTTTATTTTCCCAGGATAGCTACCCCCAACTGGAGAAGGCAATGGCACCCCACTCCAGTACTCTTGCCTGGAAAATCCCATGGATGGAGGAGCCTGGTGGGCTGCAGTCCATGGGATTGCGAAGAGTCAGACACGACTGAGCAACTTCCCTTTCACTTTTCACTTTCATGCATTGGAGAAGGAAATGGCAACCCACTCCAGTTTTCTTGCCTGGAGAATCCCAGGGACGGGGGAGCCTGATGTCTGTGGGGTCGCACAGAGTCGGACACGACTGAAGTGACTTAGCAGTAGCAGCAGCTACCCCCAACTTCAGATCAACCAGATTTCCTTGCTTGTGTGTCCAAATTCTCTATCACATGGTGACTAAAGCATAGCTTCTGACATTTCACATAGATCATTAGAAACACCTTTAGGCAATGGATGACATCAGAACAATTTGCATCAGAAATCCTTTTATTCACTGAGATTAATTTACAGTGTGGTATTTAGGGAATTAACATTACAATTCCTCTTGATGCTAGTTGCAGTTTGTGTCCCCTGCAGGGATGACACTGAATGAAATCTTGCAAGTCATTTCAAAATAAAATAACTATGAGAAATAAATGTGTGCTGAGCTAGTCCCAGAAAATACTTGAAAAAATTGCTTGCAAAGCTCCCTTGTTTAATATGTTAGATTTTGGTTAGCTTTGCTCTAATTATAAGTTTATAACCAGCCTGAAAGTGAGAAAAAGTTAGCAACTAGAGCTAGATACAAAAACATTCCCTGCCTACCGCCCCCCTTCCACCACCCAAAACTCTGTATGGTTTTGTTAAAGGATTGGTTCTTTGCACTCCTTGAAATGTAGTTGGTATCTTCAGTCATGTCTGGAGTGGGTAGCCTTTCCCTTCTCCAGCGGATCTTCCCAACCCGGGATCAAATCAAGGTCTCCCACATTGCAGGCAGATTCTTTATCAGCTGAGCCACAAGGGAAGCCCAAGTATACTGGAGTGGGTAGCCTATCCCTTCTCCAGTGGATCTTCCTGACCCAGGAATTGAACCGAGGTCTCCTGCATTGCAGGCGGATTCTTTACCAACTGAGCTATCAGGGAAGCAGCTAGTATCTTCAACCTGGTTACCTGTCTCAGTCTTGGTTTATGTCTGTGAAAATTAATAAATAGAAGCCTCATTTAAAAAGCACTCAGGAGGTCAGAAGGGGGAGTGCTCATGCCTTACCATTCCATACTGATTGCAGACCCAACAGGAAGAAAGTTCAGTTCAGTTCAGTTCAGTCGCTCAGTCATGTCTGACTCTTTGTGACCCCATGAACTGCAGCATGCCAGACCTCCCTGTCCATCACCAACTCCTGGAGTTCACCCAAATCCATGTCCATCTAGTCCGTGATGCCATCCAACCATCTCATCCTCTGTCGTGCCCTTCTCCTCCTGCCCTCAATCTTTCCCAGCATCAGGGTCTTTTCAAATGAGTCAGCTCTTCACATCAGGTGGCCAAAGTATTGGAGTTTCAGCTTCAGCATCAGTCCTTCCAATGAACATCCAGGACTGATCTCCTTTAGGATGGACTGGTTGGCTCTCCTTGCAGTCCAAGGGACTCTCAAGAGTTTTCTCCAACACCACAGAGTTTTTTATAAGGGTGGGCAATTTCATAGACTAATGAGTAGGAGGGGTATGCCAGCTATTTTGAGGAAGAGGTGAGGATTTCCAGGAATTGGGCGACTGCCCACTTTTTGACATTTGTGGTCAACCTTGGAACTGTCATGGTGCCTGTGGGTGTGTCATTTAGCTTGTTGATGTGTTACAATGGGCATATATTGAGGCTCTGCTGCTGCTGCTGCTGCTAAGTCGCTTCAGTTGTGTCTGACCCTGTGCAACCCCAGAGACGGCAGCCCACCAGGCTCCACCATCCCTGGGATTCTCCAGGCAAGAACACTAGAGTGATTTGCCATTTCCTTCTCCAAGGCATGAAAGTGAAAAGTGAAAGTGAAGTCGCTCAGTCGTGTCCGACTCCTAGCGACCCCATGGACTGCAGCCTACCAGGCTCCTCTGTCCTTGGGATTTTCCAGGCAAAAGTACTGGAGTGGGGTGCCATTGCCTTCTCCATATTGAGGTTCAAGGTCTAGTAAAAGTAGACTTCTTCCCCATCTTGGACCTATTTGGTTCTAATCAGTGTATGTCTATGTCTTCTGGCTCTGTCAGTCTTTTAAAGGTTGTGCCCTGCCCTCTTCCCTCCCGTTTCACAGGAAGATACTTTATCCATTTTTCAAGACTGTTTGCTATACAAACTTCCTTGAAGAGACAGTCTGGAACAAAACCTGTCAGTGTTTCTACTTGCAAGACTTGAAGAAACATGAGAGACCCACAGAGAATTTTTTCTCAACATATCTTAACAATACAGATTTTAGTTTCTAAGCACAGATGTTATTTTATGTATAACATTACCCATCTAATTGCTAAATCTTCACTTCCTAATCAGCTTCAGTGATAAAGAGAAATTATTCTAATCTCTTGACTGTGTTCTCATTTTATAAAATGGAGTGCATATAAAAAGCTTGTTAGATGAGATTATATCTGCTCTAATTTCTTATTATTTTATTTTGTATCTACTGTTTAAAGTATTGCACAGATATTTAGAAAACATGGGTGCTATTTTTGAGTAATTTATGTAACCAAGAGGTAAAATAATAACCACTCCAGGCACTTATTAGCTATGGAATAGTTTGCTTTACTTGTAGGGTGGAGAAGGAATGTTAAAGATCTTGTGGTATTTTACGCCTGGGAGAAGCCTCTGGCAGTAACCACTGCTCCATGAATATTTTGATTCGATGACTGAAGTTGCCAGATGTCTTTGAATCCTTCATTTCCTCATCCACTTTCCACTTTATCATGTTTCTGCTTCTACTCCTTTCATATCCTTAAAACCTATAAACTCCTGTTGATTCTAAATTCAAATAATCAAAGAACCCAGATGCTAAATTTGTGTGTGTGAGTTATAGCATACTTTTACAAAAACATGAAAATAGAAAGATAATATGTAACAAAGTCCTGACAAGGCTTAGTTCAAGAGCATGACTTCCACAGCATGTTTCAAGGTCAGTGCAGTTTCAGTTTGTCTTCCTAATTCTAATGATAACACATCCAACAGCTATAACAGTAACTGATATTAACTGAAGGCAAATTATGTGCAAGCTACATGCCAGATGCTTTGTTATTCCTAATCCTCAGAATAGTCCTTCAGTGTAGGTGTGATCTCTAATTTATAGATGAGAAATTGAGGTTCAGAGGTTAAAGGTTACTTACCTTAGGTAACAACCCAAGACCTTTTAGTATCGTGCAATTCTTTTGAATTATCAAAGACAGAGGTCATCATGTTTAAGGTGTCTTTTGAAAATCGATAAACCCAAACTTGCTATGCCTTACTGTTTCTGTTCCAAAATGTTCAATTCATTTTCACATCCATTTTAAAGGCATACATCATGCATTTACAGTAGCTAAAATATGAATTTAAATATGTATATATGTATCTCTTTTTCTCACTATGTATATGTATACATATGTACATAACATTTCATCACCAATTAATGACATGGATTTTTTTCTCTTTGGAAGCCTTCTTTGACATATCTTGTTCCTTATTTTCTTACCCCTCTGTGATCACTTAAAGCTATATTTAATTGAATATATTTATGTAAGTGAATATATATATTTATATATTAAATATATGTATATATTTTTAATAGAAGTAAAATATTTTATAATTAAAATGATAATATATACAAAATAATAATATAATTAAATATATTAAATATATTTCAATTCAGTTCAGTTCACTCAGTCGTGTCTGACTCTTTGCGACTCCATGAATTGCAGCACGCCAGGCCTCCCTGTCCATCAACAACTCCCGGAGTTCACTGAGACTCATGTGCATCAAGTCGGTTATGCCATCCAGCCATCTCATCCTTTGTCATCCCCTTCTCCTCCTGCCCCCAATCCATCCCAGCATCAGAGTCTTTTCCAATGAGTCAACTCTTCGCATGAGGTGGCCAAAGTATTGGAGTTTCAGCTTTAGCATCAGTCCTTCCAAAGAAATCCCAGGGCTGATCTCCTTTAGAATGGACTGGTTGGATCTCCTTGCAGTCCAAGGGACTCTCAAGAGTCTTCTCCAACACCACAGTTCAAAAGCATCAATTCTTTGGCACTCAGCTTTCTTCACAGTCCAACTCTCACATCCATACATGACCACTGGAAAAACCATAGCCTTGACTAGACGGACCTTTGTTGGCAAAGTAATGTCTCTGCTTTTGAATATGCTATCTAGGTTGGTCATAACTTTCCTTTCAAGGACTAAGCGTCTTTTAATTTCATGGCTGCAATCACCATCTGCAGTGATTCTGGAGCTCCCCAAAATAAAGTCTGACACTGTTTCCACTGTTTCCCCATCTATTTCCCATGGAATGATGGGACCGGATGCCATGATCTTCGTTTTCTGAATGTTGAGCTTTAAGCCAACTTTTTCACTCTCCACTTTCACTTTCCTCAAGAGGCTTTTTAGTTCCTCTTCACTTTCTGCCATAAGGGTGGTGTCATCTGCATATCTGAGGTTATTGGTATTTCTCCCGGCAATCTTGATTCCAGCTTGTGCTTCTTCCAGTCCAGCGTTTCTCATGATGTACTCTGCATAAAAGTTAAATAAGCAGGGTAACAATATACAGCCTTGACGTACTCCTTTCCCTATTTGGAACCAGTCTGTTGTTCCATGTCCAGTTCTAACTGTTGCTTCCTGACCTGCATATAGGTTTCTCAAGAGGCAGTTCAGGTGGTCTGGTATTCCCATCTCTTTCAGAATTTTCCACAGTTGATTGTGATCCACACAGTCAAAGGCTTTGGCATAGTCAATAAAGCAGAAATAGATGTGTTTCTGGAACTCTCTTGCTTTTTCCATGATCCAGCAGATGTTTGCAATTTGATCTCTGGTTCCTCTGCCTTTTCTAAAACCAGCTTGAACATCTGGAAGTTCACGGTTCATGTATTGCTGAAACCTGGCTTGGAAAATTTTGAACATTACTTTACTATTTACACACATATTAAATACATATTTATATATTTATAAGTGAATATATTTATATTCCCTCAACTATAGCATTTAACACATTGTCCTGTAATCAGAGTTTTAGGTGATTACTGGGCCTCTATAAGGCCCTGGAGAATAGGAACCATTTCCTATTTATCTTTCTATCTGTGGGGTCTAGTCTTTCTGTCTGTGGGGTCTAATCTA
This sequence comes from Bubalus bubalis, assembly GCF_019923935.1. Lineage (NCBI taxonomy): Eukaryota > Metazoa > Chordata > Mammalia > Artiodactyla > Bovidae > Bubalus > Bubalus bubalis. Next base: position 15,809,298 of record NC_059176.1, read on the forward strand.
GTGATTGGAACTTCATTAGTGATAAACTTGTTTTTAAATGAAAGAAAAAGTGACTGTTTTACACTATACACATTACAGGCACTGCTGGGGCCTTAATTTTTAATTTATAAAAAGGGCTATTATACTTCACCAGTTTTATTTTAATAGTTTTAAAGAGTCACTGTGAATATTAAAATAACCAACATATTCTATGGAATTTGCTGATTAGCCTAGAATATGAACCATACTGCTTTTCTCTGTGACCTCTTTCTTTCTAGCCATTGTATTATACTAAAGAGTGTAAAACCATGAGTCTGGAGGAAATTTGAGTGGTTATATAATATAATGCCTTATCATTAGGCAGCTTGTAACCTAAACCAGATTAGACACCATTCTCTTCTCAAACACTGCCTGAAAAGACAATTCTACTGCTTTACTTGGCACCACATCCTGAGATTTTGTGTCCCTGAGAAAATGTTTCTGAATACGGAATCCGGATCTTCTCATTTGGAATTTAAGCACCATGTGTGCTAAGTCGCTTCAGTCGTGTCTGACTCTTTGTGACCCTGTGGACTGTGGCCCACCATGCTCTGTGGGATTCTCCAGGCAAGAATACTGGAGTGGGTTGCCACACTCTCCTCCAGGGGATCTTCCCAACCCAGGGATCAAACCTACATCTCTTATGTTTCCTGCATTGGAAGGCGGGTTCTTTACTGCGAGTGCCACCTGGGAAGCCCTTAAACACTAGAGGTCAAGCACTGCAGGTTAGGTCAAATGTTCTATAGAAGTGTAGAAACTCGGTAGAGACTTTTTATTAATTAAGAAAGGCTGGTTCATGCTCATTCAGCAAAAGCAACCCATAGTTTCAGTGGCTTAAAAGCACAAAGGTTTATTTCTTACTCATAGTGTGTTTGCAGAATGGGGCAGCACTAGGGGCTCTGCCCTGCTTTGTCTGGGACCCAGGTTGAGCAGCTGTTATTATCAGGAGCAGTGCCATGGCAGAGGGTAAAGAAAGGTAATGGCAAATCATTCACTAGCTCTTAAAACTCCCCAATACAATTAACACATGTCACTTTTCATGTTTTATTGGCCAAAGCAAGTCGTATGGCAACCTCTAATTTCACATAGGCAGAAAAGCGCAATCAAAAGGCACATTCCTGGAATGAGAGAAAGTCAGAATATTTGTGAGCAGTTCCCATGACTACCACAGATTCTCAACAATATTTTCTCCAGGCCAGCATGAAATGAATTCTAGAACAAAATATTTTTGGCTGCCCTGGTACAATAACTAGTTTTAAGAAAAAATATTTTTATAGCATATTTGATTTTTTTGGTCTTGTTTGAATATTCAAATTCTGTTTGAACTGATTCTGAGTATCAAGTTTCAAATGAGATATTGTTGTGTGTTATATAGCAAACTGTATATTAGAATCCATATTGCCAAATTTTAAGCCCCATTCTTAGAAAAGCTGATATTAGCTTATTGACTGAAGATTTTTCTTCTGGGTAGACACTTGATTATTTTTTTTTAAACCTATAAATCTTTCTAGTTGTTTCCAATTTGAAATTGTATATATCATTATTACCTTATATTCATTTTTGAAATCTCACCAAAACATGTATTTAAAAAATTCACTCCAAATGTTAAAACAAATTTCTTGTTACAAAGACATTACTTTGCATACAGATTTCTCAGGAGGCAGGTCAGGTAGTCTGGTATCCCCATCTCTTTCAGAATTTTCCACAGTTTGTTGTGATTCACACAGTCAAAGTCTTTAGCATAGTCAATAAAGCAGAAGTAGATGCTTTTCTGGAACTCCCTTGCTTTTTCGATGATCCAATGGATGTTGGCAATTTGATCTCTGGTTCCTCTGCCTTATCTAAACCCAGCTTGAACATCTGAAAGTTCACAGTTCATGTACTGTTGAAGCCTAGCTTGGAGAGTTTTGAGCATTACTTTGCTAACATGTGCTGCTAAGTTGCTTCAGTCGTGTCCGACTCTGTGCAACCTCATAGATGGCAGCCCACTAGGCTCCTCTGTCCCTGGGATTCTCCAGGCAACAATACTGGAGTGGGTTTGCTAGCAAGTGAGAAGGGTGCAATTGTGTGGTAGTTTGAGTATTCTTTGGCATTGCCTTTCTTTGGGATTGGAATGAAAACTTTTCATTTCCAGTCCTGTGGCCACTGCTGAGTTTTCCAAATTTGCTGTCATATTGAGTGCAGCACTTTCACAGCATTATCTTTTAGAATTTGAAATAGCTCAACTGGAATTCCATCACCTCCGCTAGCTTTGCTCACAGTGATGCTTCCTAAGGCCCACTTAACTTTGCATTCCAGAATGTCTGGCTCTAGGTGAGTGATCACATCATCATGATTATCTGAGTCATGAAGATCTTTTTTATATAGTTTTCTGTGTATTCTTGCCACCTCTTTTTAATATCTTCTGCTTCTGTTAGGTCCATAACATTTCTGTTCTTTATTGTGCCCATCTTTGCATGAAATGTTCCCTTGGTATCTCTAATTTTCTTGAAGAGATCTCTAGTCTTTCCCATTTTAGTATTTTCCTCTGTTTCTTTACATTGATCACTGAGGAAGGCTTTCTTGTCTCTCCTTGCTGTTCTTTGGAACTCTGCATTCAAATGGGTATATCTTTCATTTTCTCCTTTGCCTTTAGCTTCTCTTCTTTTCTCAGCTATTTGTAAGGCCTCCTCTGCTGCTGCTGCTAAGTCGCTTCAGTTGTGTCCGACTCTGTGCGATCCCATAGACGGCAGCCCACCAGGCTCCTCCGTCCCTGGGATTCTCCAAGCAAGAACACTGGAGTGGGTTGCCATTTCCTTCTCCAATGCATGGAAGTGAAAAGTGAAAGTGAAGTCGCTTAGTCATGTCTGACTCTTAGCGACCCCATGGACTGCAGCCTACCAGGCTCCTCTGTCCATGGGATTTTCCAGGCAAGGGTACTGGAGTGGGGTGCCATTGCCTTTTCCGAAGGCCTCCTCAGACAACCATTTTACCTTTTTGCATTTCTTTTTCTTGGGGATGGTCTTGATCACTGTCTTCCTGTTCAATGTCATGAATCTCCATCCATAGTTCTTCAGGCACTCTGTCTATCAGATCTAATCCCTTGAATCTATTTGTCACTTCCACTGTATAATCATAAGGGATTTGATTTAGGTCATACCTGAATGGTCTAGTGGTTTTCCTTACTTTTTTTAATTTAAGTAGCCTGTGTCAGTAGCCTCAATTTTGTAACTTAAATTTTTGTTTCTGACACTTTCCTAAATATGGGGAAGAGAAACAGAAATGGAATAAATTTACATTTTAAAAAGAAGAGGAGGTATAACCAAGTTTATCTCATTCAGATTCCTAGTTGGGTGCCTCTATAGTGGTTCTTAGACAATATGTGGATATTTGCTAGGAGTGAAACTTGACTTAATAAGACCATAGGTAGAAAAAGAGTTGTGCTCATGTTTAGGAAAGTGATATCAACAAACAAAAAGATATACCAAAAAAATGTAATTTTATATCCATAAAAAGAAAAGTCAACTTCAGTTGTAGAACTTTCATAAACCAAGTCCTTAAAATATCCCTTTACTCATAATCACACAGCTGCTAAGTATACTGTGCATATATGTACATAAAGTTGTTGAAAATTTAAGCATATAGGCTTGAGGCTTTCTGCTCCATTCAGATAGTATGAATTTAGGCTATAAACCCACATGAAGGCCAGCTGTGTTTACAAATAAATTTGAGATAAGCAGTTTTCTTTGCAAGTCTCAGTGGAGATTAGGGATCATTACTAATTTATTCTTAGTTTGGGAGTGTTGTTCTTTAGAGTCCCATATTTATTTGCAGAGTTTCTGTTCTTTTTTTTTTTACATTTATTTATTTTTTAATTGAAGTATAATTGCTTTACAGAATTTTGTTGTTTTCTGTCAAGCATCAACAAGAATCAGCCATAGGTAAACCCATGTCCCCTCCCTCCCAAACGTCCATCCCAGCTCCCTCCCCATCCCACCCTCCTAGCTTGTTACAGAGATCCTGTTTGAATTCCCTGAGTCATACAGCAAATACACATTGGTTATCTATTTTACATATGGTAATGTATGTTTCCATGTTACTCTCTCCATACATCTCCCCCTTCCCCTCCTCCCCTCTCCCCATGTCCATAGTCTGTTCTCTAGGTCTGATAGTTTCTTATTAGATGCTTCAACTTAAGTCTTACTTCTCAGGCCCTCAAGGGTTGTAAAAAATGAAAAACTCAGGTTCACCTGGTTTGGCAAATGGACTCAAGGCCTCAATGAACCTCACTGTTCTATTTTCCCCTCTAGGTTTCAGTTTTACTACATTTTTTGCTTGCATGGGTGCATGTTCAGTCGCTCAGTTGTGTCCAACTCTTTGCAGCCCTATTGACTGTAGCCCACTAGGCTCCTGTGTCCATGAGATTTTCCAGGCAAGAATACTGAAGTGGATTGTCATGCCCTTATCCAGGGGGTCTTTCTGACCCAGGGATCAAGTCCATGTCTCCTGCATTGGCAGGGGGATTCTTTACTGCAGAGCCATTGGGGAAGCCTATTCTTTAATTCCTTGCCATTTTATCCATCCACTAAGGTTTTAAAATATTTTATCCAGCATTTTATGTTTTCAGTGCAGTGTTGATCAATGTATTTAAGTCTACCATATTGCAGTTGTGTATATAGATTTTCAAAAATTATAAATATGTGAGTAAATCATTGCAAATTTGAGGTTCACAAATAAAGCTGTAAATATCAATATTGATCAATATATATCCATGAAAGATTCCTGAAAATAATAAGAGCTAATATTTATTATATTCCTCCCCCACTGTGCCAGGCACTGATCTAAGCATTTAAAATTTGCTAAAACATTTAATCTTCATAATAATCTTATGCTATTATTACCTCAGTTATATATATGAGACACTGAGGCACAGACAAGTTATTTTTCTGTTTTCTTAAAATGCAGTTCAAGTTATGCTATTAAGTGATGAAAATGAGAATGCAAATCTAGGCAGTCTGAATCCAGATTATATTGCTTCACATTTAGTTAACTATTAATATACACAAAAGTCCAATGAAAATGGCATGGACTGGGGTTAATGGTGATTTAGTGATTTTAAAGGAAGTGAGTAGGAGCTTGGGAGGGTTCAGGAGGAGGAATATTAACTAGAACTTTAAATTCATTCATCTTATCTGTGAAAGTGAAAGTGAAGTGAAGTCAATCAGTTGTGTCCGACTCTTTGTGACCCCATGGACACCAGGCTCCTCTGTCCATGGGATTTTCTAGGCAAGAGTACTGGAGTGGGTTGCCATTTTCATCTTATCTGTAGGGCTGCTCATTTCTACTGAAATAATTTAAATTACTGAGATGAAGTCCTCCAACCTCCTTCTTTTTTATCTAAATCTATTGACATTTTCACTCTTCCTCTTGTTCTCTGCCCCTGACCCAAGAAAGAGTCTCCATCTTTCCTTTCCCAAGAGTGACCCTCCATCTGGGTTCCCTTGGACCCACTTTGTCAATATTTTCTTCTTTAATTTTTTCCTTCCTTCTTAACTAGTTTATTTTTCTGCCTACCAAATACACTTCCATTATATTTTTTGTTGGGACTTCCCTGGTGGTTCAGTGGCTAGGACTCTGCACTCCTAATGTTGGGGCCTGAGTTGGATCCCTGGTCAGAGAACTTGATCTCACATGCTCTAACTAAAGATCTTGCAAAGTGAAAGTGAAGTTGCTCAGTCATGTCCAACTCTTTGCGACCCCATGGACTATAGCCTGCTAGGCTCCTCCATCTATGGAATTTTCCAGGCAAGAGTACTGGAGTGAGTGGGTTGCCATTTCCTTCTCCAGTGGATCTTCCCAACACAGGGATAGAACCTGGGTTTCCTGCACTGCAGGGAGACTCTACCATCTGAGCCACCAGGGCCTCCAAAAGATCTGGCATGCCACAGCCAAATAAATAAAATAAACTTTTTGTCATGCAAAGTATCAATGCTATAAACTGTCTTCCTTCTTTATTAAGTGTTTTGAATGATAATCGTGGTCAGAGAATAATGACCTCCCTTTGGTGTTCAGATCCTTGTCCCTGGCAAAAGGTGTTTTTATATATATGATCGAATTAAGGATCCTGAGATGGGGAAATCATGGATTATCTGAATGGGCTCAATGTAATCATAGGGATTCCTAAAAGATGGAAGATTGAGGCATAAGATAAGAGAGTTTCAAAGACGGTACACTGCTGGTTTTGAAAATGTTTGAAGAGGCCATAAGCTAAGAACACAGAATGCCTTTAAAAGCTAAGAAAGGCGAGGAAATCAATTCTTCCTCAGAGCTTCCAGAAAGAAAGAAAACAGCTCTCCTGACTCCTCGATTTTAGCCCAGTGAGATTCATCTTATATTTCTGACCTTCAGATCTGTAAGAGAATACATTTGTGTTTTTTTCAGTCACTCAGTTGTACTATTTTTTTTTTTTTTTGCAATAGCAGCAATAGGAAAGTAATACAAGAATCTATGACTCTGCCTCTGTATCTTCACCACCAGAAATTCTGTGCTTAGCGCCCACCAGTCTACCCAAAGGGCTCTCTCTGAGGTTTCCATAATCTACTCATCAATCACTGCTGACTTCTCTGAGATTGGGGAGGCTTTCATTTGCAGAAAAAAATAACTTTGATATTTAAAATTATCATTTAATTTTTGAAGTTACAAGTGAAAAAAAAATCTCGAACTAACAACCAAAAACCCCAAAAGTTCATGCATTAGCTCTCAGGTTCACCTTACAAATCTTATTCTTTTTATAAGTTTAGCAATTTTTAGCTATCACTTTTCAAGGAGCTTTGGATTAATATTTAGGAACATTCAAAAACATAGTTAATTAGACTCACTTAAACCTGTCAACCTTTACTTTTGAATTTAATACCTTTGATTTATCTCACAAACACTGTAATCTATTTTTATAAGCAAAATCTTCTCAAGGCTCTTAATTCTTATAAATCTGAAAAAAATGAGTAACCTTGTTAATATAGTAAAATCTGATTTCTCTTAATAGTAAGATTCCAACTAAAATCACCAGTCTAAATCAATTATTCAAAATTACTTAAAAATTCATAGTGTACAACCTATAGATAAACATCAGGATAAACAGTTTAACCTAGCATTTCCAAAATTAAGTGAATAAGAACCATTTCCCCCCATCACATCACTTATTAACACCCACATAGCTAGCAGTTTGGGAGATGCTGCTCACCTCTGTTTCGTTCATTCTCATTATCTCACTTCAGCTCAGTCCCTCATTAGCTCCCACCTAGACTAGTCTACTTAGTCTTCTAAATAGACTCTCAGCTTCTTTTCATTCTCATTTTACATCTATTCTTTAAACGCCACCAGGTGATCTTGGCACATTTCTTTTTTTTTTTAATTGGAGGATACTTGCTTTACAATATTGTGTTGGTTTCTGCCATACATCAGTATGAATCAGCCACAGGTATAAATATGTCCTCTCCATCCTGAACCTCCCTCCCACCTCCCACCCCATTCCACTCTTCTAGTTAGTCACAGAGCACCTGATTTGAGCTTCCTGCATCATACAGCAAATTTCCACTGGCTATCTATTTTAATTATGGTTATTTACATGTCTCCATGCTACTCTCTAAATTCTTCCCATCCTCTCCTTGCTCTACTGTGTCCACAAGCCTCTTCTCTATGTCTTCATCTCCATTGCTGCCCTGCAAATAGGCTCATTAGTACCATCTTTCTAGATTCCATATATATGCATTATTATATGATATTTGTTTCTCTCTTTCTGACTTCACTCTATATAATGGGCTCAAGGTTCATCCACCTCATTAGAATTGACTCAGATGTGTTCTTTTTATGGCTGAGTATACATTCCATTGTTTATGTACCACACCTTCTTTATCCATTCATCTGTTAATGGATATCCAGGTTGCTTCCATGTCCTTTGTTGTTGTTCAGTCGCTCAGTCATATCTGACTGTTTGAGACCCCATGGACTGCAGCATACCAGGCTTCCCTGTCCTTCACTATCTCCTGGAGTTTGCTCAAGCTTGTGTCCGTTGAATTGATGGTGCCATCCAACTGTCTCATCCTCTGTTGCCCCCTTCTCTTTCTGTCCTGAATCTTTCCCAGCCTCAGCATCTTTTCCGACGGGTCGGCTCTTTGCTCAGGTGGCCAAAGTATTGGAGCTTCAGCTTCAGCATCAGTCCTTCCAATGAATATTCAGGATTGATTTCCTTTAGGATTGACTGGTTGGGTCTCCTTGCTGTCCAAGGGACTCTCAAGAGTCTTCTCCCACACCACAACTCAAGTGTGTCAATTCTTTGGCACTCAGCCTTCTTTATGGTCCAACTCTCACATCCGTACATGACTACTTGAAAAATCATAGCTTTGATTATATGACTTTGGTGGCAAAGTGATGTCTCTGCTTTTTAATATGATGTTTAGGCTTGTCATAGCTTTTCTTCCAAGGAGCAAGTGTCTTTTAATTTCTTGGTTGCAGTTGCCATCTGCAGTGATTTTGGAGTGTCAAACTCTTTGTGACCCCACAGACTGTAGCATGCCAGACTCCTCTGTCCATGGAATTTTCTAGGCAAGAATACTAGAGCAGATTGCCATGTCCTACTCTAGAGGATCTTCCAAATGTTTGGGATTTAGGTTCTTTTATTTTCTTTTGTTCAAGTGATAGTCCCTTCTGTAGAGGTTTATAGCTCTTTAATTTTCTGTCACGTTTCTTTGAAAATGGTACTTACAGTGAATAAATGTCCCTCTATTGACAGGAAAAACAAAAGCTGGAATAATCTTGTCAGTTTAGCTGTTTTATTACTTCTGAATTTATCTTTGTCTGAGATCCGAACCCTTCATTTGAACTTCATCTTGTTGGTGTTTTTTAGACATTACATTCCAAGTCCCACAATAGTCAAATTAAGCCACAATAATTGTAATTAATTACACCAATCCTTCATGTTGCTTTTGTAACAAAACAAAAAGCTTTAAGCAGCACTTTCTTGTGTTTCTTGTATCTTCCCAGGGGGCGCTAGTTATAAAGAACCTGCTTGTCAGTGCAGGAGATATGAGACGTGGGTTTAATCTTCCCCTGGGTGGGGAAGATCCCCTGAAGGAGGTCATGGCAACTTACTCCAGGATTCTTACCTGGAGAATCCCATGGACAGAGGAACCTGGTGTGGGTTACAGTCCACAGGGTTGCAGAGTTGTACGCAACTGAAGTGACTTAGTATACATGCACAGACATATGTATATATATTAGAAAAATGAAATCCTGCCATCTTAAATTTCTTCTAAAAGATTAAACATGATTTTTCCCCCCCAAGAACCTTGGAATGGCTTCTGTTAGGAGATGCTGCTGTGATTAGAGAAGGGAACAGTGTCGTGTCTGCCATTTGAATAAGGAGGCAGTGAGGTCTATAATGCTGAGCTTTTCAAAGGGGAAGCTTGAAATATACATCAAATATACATCAAAGGGAATTTAATCTAGGCAAAGTTAAAAATAAAAAGGTCCATTTCATGGAGAAGTGCTAATAAAAAATTGCAGAGTGTGAAGAAGAGACTTATTATCTGGGAAAAACTGTCTGAAAAGGGAAGATATAACATTAGCTGGTGACAAACACCATCAACCAAGATTTTACGTATCAAAGGACTAGAGTTCAGACTGAAGTATGTGCTAATTTAATGGAGTTTTTTAGTTTGGCTCTTTAGGAAGCTGTTTGGGCTTCCCCAGTGGTTCAGCCATAAAGAATCTGCCTGCAGTGCAGGAGACTCAGGAGATGCTGGTTTGATCCTTGGGTCAGGAAGATCCCCTGGAGGAGGGCATGGCAACCCACTCCAGTGTTCTTGCCTGGATAATCCAATGGACAGAGAAGCCTGGCGGGCTACTGCCGATAGGGTCACAGACATGACCAAAGCAACTGAGCATGCATGAGCACTCAGGGAAGCTGTCAGTATTCATCAATGAAATTTAATTTTTAAGTGAGAACGACCACACTTATGATATTAATATCTCTGGAAACATCCATCCAGTTTTATTTCTGAATGCGTAATTTGCTTTATTGAGTTATGGTTAGTGTACCTTTAAGATTAGTTATCTTGGTTGGTTGAACTCTACTATTCATGAGGCTGAAGTCAAGGTCATCAGTTCTATCCTTTCAAATGCCTATTATGCAGACTAAATCTCTATTATGAGGCTATAGACAATGCAAGAATTCTAGGTGGCCATCTCACACATACCAGCCACTGATCAAAAGTGGGTGGCTAAGAGAAAACCTATTATTCCTGTTTGAAAAAACAACTCAAAATGCAAGTCACACTGGTGGCAACTCAGTATCTTCATTTTCATACATAAAATAATAACACATGCCTTAATGTGAAAGGCATTTCAAATTATAATACAGAGAGTCTGCTAATTGTTCATGGAGCATACATGACTTATGCAAATAAAGGGTTTTTCAAGAATTATAATATTTAAGTTAGATGCTGTGTTTCTAGTACAATGTTCAAGAAGAGATCTTTTATGTTTATTTGGGAAAATATGTATCCAGTATTTTTGAAAATAGAAGGTACTTAGCAAGTATCTTAGCAAGAGAGTTCTAGAAAAACATCTGTTTCTGCTTTATTGACTATGCCAAAGCCTTTGACTGTGTGGATCACAATAAACTGTGGAAAATTCTTCAAGAGATGGGAATCCCAGACCATCTGACCTGCCTCTTGAGAAACCTATATGCAGGTCAGGAAGCAACAGTTAGAACTGGACATGGAACAACAGACTGGTTCCAAATAGGAAAAGGAGCACGTCAAGGCTGTATATTGTCACCCTGCTTATTTAACTTCTATGCAGAGTACATCATGAGAAACGCTGGGCTGGAAGAAGCACAAACTGGAATCAAGATTGCTGGGAGAAATATCAATAACCTTAGATATGCAGATGACACCACCCTTATGGTAGAAAGTGAAGAGGAACTAAAAAGCCTCTTGATGAAAGTGAAAGAGGAGAGTGAAAAGGTTGGATTAAAGCTCAACATTCAGAAAACAAAGATCATGGCATCCAGTCCCACCACTTCATGGGAAATAGATGGGGAAACAGTGGAAACAGTGTCAGACTTTATTTTTCTGGGCTCCAAAATCACTGCAGATGGTGACTGAAGCCATGAAATTAAAAGACGCTTACTCCTTGGAAGGAAAGTTATGACCAACCTAGATAGCATATTGAAAAGCAGAGAGATTACTTTGCCAACAAAGGTCCATCTAGTCAGGGGTATGGTTTTTCCAGTGGTCATGTATGGATGTGAGAGTTGGACTGTAAAGAAAACTGAGCATCGAAGAATTGATGCTTTTGAAGTGTGGTGTTAGAGAAGACTCTTGAGAGTCCCTTGGACTGCAAGTAGATCCAACCAGTTCATTCTGAAGGAGATCAGCCCTGGGATTTCTTTGGAAGGACTGATGCTAAAGCTGAAACTCCAGTACTTTGGCCACCTGATGCGAAGAGTTGACTCATTGGAAAAGACTCTGATGGTGGGAGGGATTGGGGGCAGGAGGAGAAGGGGATGACAGAGGATGAGATGGCTGGATGGCATCACTGACTCGATGGACGTGAGTCTGAGTGAACTCCGGGAGTTGGTGATGGACAGGGAGGCCTGGCGTGCTGTGATTAATGGGGTCGCAAAGAGTCGGACATGACTGAGCGACTGAACTGAACTGAACTGAACTAGCAAGTTAGAGAAAGGACTATTTTTGTCTTTTGTACTTGCATATTAATTTTGTTTAAATAGTTGCTCACCAGCAAGTTGAGCAAATGATCTTTGACAAATGAGTATGTTATGTACCTTTAGAGGGTTTAGCTCTGCAGGACATTTTATGAGTTTTTTATGTGTTTTACAGCATAATGATCTCTGAGTTTGGATATATCTAGCTAGGTTACAATTTGAAAAAAAAAATTGACTTGCATTGCAATTCCAACTGAATTTGGCTTGGAGTCTGGGATCTCTCCATATCTTCTATTTCAAAATTCTTGGAAGGATTGTTTGAAAATAACAACTATTGCTAAGATTATCACTTATAAAATGCATGCCATACAACTTAGAATTAATTCTGGTAAAAATAATAAATGTGAATACACCAAATATTCCAGGATCAAGGCTGAAAATCATTATCATTATGTAAGCTTCTTTTATTTATAATACAAAGGAAACTGATGTCCATAATTACGCCTATGAAGCATTCCAAGATATGAAGAAGGTGCTGAGTTAATAAAAGTTAACTTACATTTGCTGCAGTCCATGGGGTCACATTTAAATGGGTATATCTTTTTATTTCTTGCTTTGCCTTTAGCTTCTTTTCTTTTCTCAGCTATTTGTAAGGCCTCCTCAGACAACCATTTTGCCTTTTTGCATTTCTTTTTCTTGGAGATGGTCTTGATCATATCTCCTGTACAATGTCACGAACCTCTGTCCATAGTTCTTCAGGCACTCTGCCTATCAGATCTAATCCCTTGAATCTATTTGTCACTTCCACTGTATAATCATAAAGGATTTGATTTAGGTTATAGCTTAATGGCCTAGTGGTTTTCCCTACTTTCTTCAATTTTAGTCTGAATTTGGCAATATGGAGTTCATGATCTGAGCCACAGTCAGCTCCCAGTCTTGTTTTGCTGACTGTATAGAGCTTTAGCTGCAAAGAATATAATAAATCTGATTTTTGTATTGACTATCTGGTGATGTCCATATGTAGAGTCTTCTCTTGTGTTGTTGGAAGAGGGTGTTTGCTATGACTAGTGTGTTTTCTTGGCAAAACTCTGTTAGCCTTTGCCCTGCTTCGTTTTGTACTCCAAGGCCAAATTTTCCTGTTACTCCAGGTATCTCTTGACTTCCTACTTTTACATTTTAGTCCCCTATGATGAAAAGGACAACTTTTTTGGGTGTTAGTTCTAGAAGGTCTTGTAGGTCTTCATAGAACTGTTCAGCTTCAGCTACTTCAGTATTACTGGTCAGGGCATAGACTTGGATTACTGTGATATTGAATGGTTTGCCTTGGAAACGAACAGAGATCATTCTGTCGTTTTTGAGATTGCACCCAAGTAGTGCATTTCGGACTCTTTTATTGACTATGATGGCCACTCCATTTCTTCTGAGGGAGTCTTGCCCACAGTAGTAGATATAATGTTCATCTGAATTAAATTTGCCCATTCCAGTCCATTTTAGTTCACTGATTCCTAAAATGTCAGTGTTCACTCTTGCCATCTCCTGCTTGACCACTGCTAATTTACCTTGATTCAGGGACTTAACATTCCAGGTTTCTATGCAATATTGCTCACTAAAGCATCGGACTTTACTTTCTTCATCAGTTACATCCACAACTGGGGGTTATTTTCGCTTTGGCTCCATCTCTTCATTCTTTCTGGAATTATTTCTCTACTGATCTCCAAGGGCATATTGGGCACCTACTGACCTGGCGAGTTCATCTTTCAGTGTCCTATCTTTTTGCCTTTTCATACTGTTCATGGGGTTCTCAAGGTAGGAATACTGAAGTGGTTTTCCATTCCCTTCTCCAGTGACCACCTTTTATCAGAACTCTCCACCATGACCTGTCCATCTTGGGTGGTTCTACACAGCATGGCTCATAGTTTCATTGAGTTAGACAAGGCTGTGGTCCATGTGATCAGTTTGGTTAGTTTTCTGTGATTGTGGTTTTCATTCTGTCTGCCCTCTGATGGAGAAGGATAAGAGGCTTATGGAAGCTTCCCGATGAGAGAGACTGACTGAGGGAGAAACTGGGTCTTGTTCTGATGGGCAGGGCCATGCTCACTAAATCTTTAATCCAATTTTCTGTTGATGGGTGGGGCTGTTTTCATTCCCTGTTGTTTGACCTGAGACAAAACTATGGTGGAGCTAATAAAGATAATGGCAGTATCCTTCAAAAGGTCTCCTGCATGCACTGGCACACTCAATGCCCCTGACCATGTAGCAGGCCACTGCCAACCCACGCCTCCACCTGAGACTTCTGGGCACTCACAGGCAAGTCTGGGTCAGTCTCTTGTGGGGCCACTGTTCCTTTCTACTGGGTCCTGGTGCATACAAGGTTTTGTTTGTGCCCTCAAAGATTTGTTTGTGCCCTCCATTTGAATGCAGAATTCCAAAGAATAGCACAGAGAGATAAGAAAGCTCCTCAGTGATCAGTGCAAAGAAATAGAGGAAAACAATAGAATGGGAAAGACTAGAGATCTCTTCAAGCAAGTTACCCAAGGGAACATTTCATGCAAAGATGGGCTCAATAAAGGACAGAAATGGTATGGACCTAACAGAAGCAGAAGATATTAAGAGGTGGCAAGAATACGCAGAAGAACTATACAATAAAGATCTTAATGACCCAGATAATCATGATGGTGTGATCACTCACCTAGAGCCAGACATCCTGGAATGCGAAGTCAAGTAGGCCCTAGGAAGGATCACTGTGAGCAAAGCTAATGGAGGTGATGGAATTCCAGTTGAGCTATCTCAAATCCTGGAAGATGATGCTGTGAAAGTACCGCACTCAATATGCCAGCAAATTTGGAAAACTCAGCAGTGGCCATAAGACCGGAAAAGATCAGTTTTCATTCAAATCCTAAAGAAATCAATGCCAAAGAATGCTCAAACTACCACACAATTGCACCCATCTCACATGCTAGCAAAGTAATGCTCAAAATTCTCCAAGCTAGGCTTCAACAGTACATGAACTGTGAACTTCTAGATGTTCAAGCTGGTTTTAGGAAAGGCAGAGGAACCAGAGATCAAATTGCCAACATCCATTGGATCATCGAAAAACCAAGAGAGTTCCAGAAAAACATCTACTTCTGCTCTATTGACTGCATCAAAGCCTTTGAGTGTGTGGATCACAACAAACTGTAGAAAATTCTTCAAGAGATGGGAATACCAGACCACCTGACCTGCCTCCTGAGAAATCTGTATGCAGGTCAAGAAACAACAGTTAGAACTGGACTGTTCTAAGATGGAACAACAGACTGGTTCCAAATCAGGAAAGGAATACGTCAAGGAAGTATATTGTCACCCTGCTTATTTAACTTATGTGCAGAGTACATCATGCAAAATACTGGGCTGGATGAAGCAGAAGCTGGAATCAAGATGCTGGAAGAAATATCAATAATCTCAGATACGCAGATGACACCACCCTTGTGGTAGAAAGTGAAGAGGAATTAAAGAGTCTCTTGATGAAAGTGAAAGAGGAGAGTGAAAAAGTTGGCCTACAACTCAACATTCAGAAAACTAAGATCATGGCACCTGGTCCCATAGCTTCATGGCAAATAGATGGGGAAACAAGGGAAACAGAGACTATTTTCTTGGGTTCCAAAATCACTGCAGATGGTGAGTGTAGCCATGAAATTAAAGGATGCTTGCTCCTCGGAAGAAAAGCTATGACCAACCTAGACAGAATATTAAAAAGCAGAGATATTACTCTGCCAACAAACTTCTGTCTACAAAGCTATGGTTTTTCCAGTAGTCATGTACGGATGTGAGAGTTGGACTA
Source organism: Bubalus bubalis (assembly GCF_019923935.1). Classification (NCBI taxonomy): domain Eukaryota; kingdom Metazoa; phylum Chordata; class Mammalia; order Artiodactyla; family Bovidae; genus Bubalus; species Bubalus bubalis. The sequence goes on from NC_059176.1 coordinate 15,824,837, forward strand.
TAAAGAAAGCTGAGTACTGAAGAATTGATGCTTTTGAACTGTGGTGTTGGAGAAGACTCTTGAGAGTCCCTTGGACTGCAAGGAGATCCAACCAGTCAATCCTAAAAACAATCAGTCCTGAATATCCACTGGAAGGACCGATGCTGAAGCTGAAACTCCAATACTTTGGCCACCTGATGTGAAGAGCCTACTCATTGGAAAAGACTCTGATGCTGGGAAAGATTGAAGGCAGGAGGAGAAGGGGACGACAGAGGATGAGATGGTTGGATGGCATCACCGACTCAATGGACATGAGTTTGAGCAAACTTTAGGAGTTGATGATGGTCAGGGAACCCTGGCGTGGTACAGTCCCTGGGGTCACAAAGAGCTGGACATGACTGAGCAACTGAATTGAACTGATGGGATCGCAGAGTCGGTGATCATGACTGAGCAACTGAACAACAACTTACATTTGATGCAGTTTTCGAGTTAGTGTAATATTTTGTATTCTGTTTGACAGTTGATTATTTATGTGTGGTGTATGAGGTGACTTTCAATATCCCAGAATAGAGTCTATAAAACTTCTGAGCAGATTGAGCTCACAAAATATATTTGTAAACCAATTTGTTTGGAACTAGGAAAATATACGTCTATGAAAACAGTTATATTATTATACAGAAAAATTTATTGTATATTTATTATGTACCAGGCAGTACAGGGATAAAGGAAAGATGACTAATACTTCCTCAAAGACCTTACAACAGTTAGTGAGTGTGACAGAGGCAAATGTTGAATGCTTTGGGAACACATACAATGGGTATATAACTTATTCTAGGGGCCAAAGAAGACTTTCCTCGGAGGGCAAAATCTGAATAATTTTCAAGAATAAATAAGTATTAGCATATTGGTTGTGTGAGGAAAGAGGAAGGTAACCCAAGAAGAGGGGACAGTACGTGTGAGATCACAGTGACATGAAACATTAGGATATATTCTGGTAACTACTAGTGATCTAATGGAGCCCCAGAGCATGGGACTAATGGGGATAATAGGGAAGCAAAGAGGTGGTATCACTTTGAAGCTATAGGAAGTTTTTGATATTTCATTAACAGCAAAATAAAATCTTTAAGTTAATGGTTTTGAAAGGCTACCCTTGTAGTTCTGTGGAGGGTCAGTTGAAGGAGTGTCACAAGATACAGGAAAACCAGGTGACTGATAATGCATCCCATTCTCTATACAGGGTCAGAATAGTCCCTTTGAACTGATTGTGAAATAGATACTGTACTGCTCTTATTTCTATACTATTTCACTATCACAGACTGATCTCCTTTCTCGTTCTTCAGCTCCCCAAGCCCCTGAAGGTTAAGAGAATAGATTCCCATGTGAATTGGGGGTGAGAAGGTGGGCATAGAATTGAGGAGGTCTGTAGCAACTTGCAGAGAAGGCTATGGCATCCTACTCCAGTACTCTTGCCTGGAAAATCCCATGGACGGAGGAGCCTGGTGGGCTGCAGTCCACGGGGTTGCTAAGAGTTGGACATGACTGAGCGACTTCACTTTCACTTTTCACTTTCATGCATTGGAGAAGGAAATGGTGACCCACTCCAGTGTTCTTGCCTGGAAAATCCCAGGGACAGAGGAGCCTGGTGGGCTGCTGTCTCTGGGGTCTCACAGAGTCGGACACGACTGAAGCGACTTAGCAGCAGCAGCAGTAGCAACTTGTGTCATATTTCTGCTGGGGTCTGCTGGGAACATTCTGGTATAACAGATCCATAGGATTGGATCTTGGATGATTGATTGGATGCTTAGGGAATTAGAGAAAGGGAAAAACATAGGATAATTCTCATGTCCAGTTCAGGTAACAGAGGTGTCATTTATTAA